>NC_068925.1:0-1200000 GCF_023091745.1 Budorcas taxicolor
GTTGCTAGGGGACCTCTCGGGATTCCTCTCCCGTCCATGCCGGGGCCTCAGTCCTTGTGTGGAGTCGGGGCCGGAACCTGAGGATTCCTCTCCAGTGTTGCCATGGATCTTGGGGTGCTTCTGAGTCTCCCCAGAGGAGTCAGGCCTCGTCTCGTGTTGGGGCATGCACGTGCGCTTTCCTCCCGAGCTGTAGCAGTAGTGTCACGCTTCCTGTCACGTGGATCAAGGGATCTGTGGCTTTCCCTCGAGGCTGTCCCTCGAGGCTTTCCCACGAGGCTTTCCCACAGGGCTGTGCCACGTGCCACCTTGGAGTGATTCGATCCTCGGCGTGAAAAACGAGCCGGTGAAGGGAAAAGAGGTTCCTCTGGAATGGACTGAGACATCTGGGGGACTTTTGGAATGGTGGCACGACCCTGGAGTTCCTCTCGCCGTTCCTGTTGAGAGGGCCTCCTCTTGAGATGCGACGGGAACGCCGGAACTCTTTTCCGAAGAAGCAGGGAAAGGATCCCTCATCTCGAGCTACGAGGCGGAAACGGGGCTCCGCTGGATGTGGGCGGGACACTCGTAATTCCTCTCGAGTGGAGACGGGTATGTCGGGGAACTTCTTGATTTGCACCAAGGGTGTGAAGGACCCTTTCGAAGTTCCAGAGGTGAGGTGTGATCAGCTGGAGACGCCTCAGCGGAAATGGGCCTCATCTCGCCTGGAGGGAGAACCTCCTGGATTTTCTCGAGTTGTGGCAGGTCTTCTCGAGTTACGACGGGGACCTCAGGGACCCGCTCTGGTGGCCTCATGAAAGGCCAGTCCCCATGCGAGTTGCTAGGGGACCTCTCGGGATTCCTCTCCGTCCATGCCGGGGCCTCAGTCCTTGTGTGGAGTCGGGGCCGGAACCTGAGGATTCCTCTCCAGTGTTGCCATGGATCCTGGGGTGCTTCTGAGTCTCCCCAGGGGAGTCAGGCCTCGTCTCGAGTGGGGGCATGCACGTGCGCTTTCCTCCCGAGCTGCAGCAGTAGTGTCACGCTTCCTGTCACGTGGATCAAGGGATCTGTGGCTTTCCCTCGAGGCTGTCCCTCGAGGCTTTCCCCACGAGGCTTTCCCACAGGGCAGTGCCACGTGCCACCTTGCTGTGAGTCGATCCTCGGCGTGAAAGACGAGCTGGTGAAGGGAAAAGAGGTTCCTCTGGAATGGACTGAGACATCTGGGGGACTCTAGGAATGGTGGCACGACTCTGGAGTTCCTCTCGCCGTTCCTGTTGAGAGGGCCTCCTCTTGAGATGCGACGGGAACGCGGGAACTCTTTTCCGACGAAGCAGGGAAAGGATCCCTCATCTCGAGCTACGAGGCGGAAACGGGGCTCCTCTGGATGTGGGCGGGACCCTCGTGATTCCTCTCGAGTGGAGACGGCTAGGTCGGGGAACTTCTTGATTTGCACCAAGGGTGTGAAGGACCCATTCGAAGTTCCAGAGGTGAGGTGTGATCAGCCTCGAGACGCCTCAGCGGAAATGGGCCTCATCTCGCCTGGAGGGGAGAACCTCCTGGATTTTCTCGAGTTGCGGCAGGTCTTCTCGAGTTACGACTGGGACCTCAGGGACCCGCTCTGGTGGCCTCAGGAAAGGACAGTCCCCATGCGAGTTGCTAGGGGACCTCTCGGGATTCCTCTCCCGTCCATGCCGGGGCCTCAGTCCTTGTGTGGAGTCGGGGCCGGAACCTGAGGATTCCTCTCCAGTGTTGCCATGGATCTTGGGGTGCTTCTGAGTCTCCCCAGGGGAGTCAGGCCTCGTCTCGAGTGGGGGCATGCACGTGCGCTTTCCTCCCGACCTGCAGCAGTAGTGTCACTCTTCCTGTCACGTGCATCAAGGGATCTGTGGCTTTCCATCGAGGCTGTCCCTCGAGGCTTTCCCACGAGGCTTTCCCACAGGGCTGTGCCACGTGCCACCTTGGTGTGAGTCGATCCTCGGCGTGAAAGACGAGCCGGTGAAGGGAAAAGAGGTTCCTCTGGAATGGACTGAGACATCTGGGGGACTCTTGAATGGTGGCACGACCCTGGAGTTCCTCTCGCCGTACCTGTTCAGAGTGCCTCCTCTTGAGATGCGACGGGAACGCCGGGAACTCTTTCCCGACGAAGCAGGGGAAGATCCCTCATCTCGAGCTACGAGGCGGAAACGGGGCTCCTCTGGATGTGGGCGGGACCCTCGTGTTTCCTCTCGAGTGGAGACGGGTATGTCGGGGAACTTCTTGATTTGCACCAAGGGTGTGAAGGACCCTTTCGAAGTTCCAGAGGGGAGGTGTGATCAGCCTCGAGACGCCTCAGCGGAAATGGGCCTCATCTCGCCTGGAGGGGAGAACCTCCTGGATTTTCTCGAGTTGCGGCAGGTCTTCTCGAGTTACGACGGGGACCTCAGGACCCGCTCTGTTGGCTTCAGGAAAGGCCAGTCCCCATGCGAGTTGCTAGGGGACCTCTCGGGATTCCTCTCCCGTCCATGCCGGGGCCTCAGTCCTTGTGTGGAGTCGGGGCCGGAACCTGAGGATTCCTCTCCAGTGTTGCCATGGATCTTGGGGTGCTTCTGAGTCTCCCCAGAGTAGTCAGGCCTCGTCTCGTGTTGGGGCATGCACGTGCGCTTTCTCCCGTGCTGCAGCAGTAGTGTCACGCTTCCTGTCACGTGGATCAAGGGATCTGTGGCTTTTCCCTCGAGGCTGTCCCTCGAGGCTTTCCCACGAGGCTTTCCCACAGGGCTGTGCCACGTGCCACCTTGGTGTGATTCGATCCTCGGTGTGAAAAACGAGCCGGTGAAGGGAAAAGAGGTTCCTCTGGAATGGACTGAGACATCTGGGGGACTTTTGGAATGGTGGCACGACCCTGGAGTTCCTCTCGCCGTTCCTGTTGAGAGGGCCTCCTCTTGAGATGCGACGGGAACCCCGGGAACTCTTTTCCGACGAAGCAGGGAAAGGATCCCTCATCTCGAGCTACGAGGCGGAAACGGGGCTCCGCTGGATGTGGGCGGGACCCTCGTGATTCCTCTCGAGTGGAGATGGCTAAGTCGGGGAACTTCTTGATTTGCACCAAGGGTGTGAAGGACCCTTTCGAAGTTCCAGAGGTGAGGTGTGATCAGCCTGGAGACGCCTCAGCGGAAATGGGCCTCATCTCGCCTGGAGGGGAGAACCTCCTGGATTTTCTCGAGTTGTGGCAGGTCTTCTCGAGTTACGACGGGGACCTCAGGGACCCGCTCTGGTGGCCTCATGAAAGGCCAGTCCCCATGCGAGTTGCTAGGGGACCTCTCGGGATTCCTCTCCCGTCCATGCCGGGGCCTCAGTCCTTGTGTGGAGTCGGGGCCGGAACCTGAGGATTCTCTCCAGTGTTGCCATGGATCTTGGGTGCTTCTGAGTCTCCCCAGGGGAGTCAGGCCTCGTCTCGAGTGGGGGCATGCACGTGCGCTTTCCTCCCGAGCTGCAGCAGTAGTGTCACGCTTCCTGTCACGTGGATCAAGGGATCTGTGGCTTTCCCTCGAGGCTGTCCCTCGAGGCTTTCCCACGAGGCTTTCCCACAGGGCAGTGCCACGTGCCACCTTGCTGTGAGTCGATCCTCGGCGTGAAAGACGAGCTGGTGAAGGGAAAAGAGGTTCCTCTGGAATGGACTGAGACATCTGGGGGACTCTTGGAATGGTGGCACGACCCTGGAGTTCCTCTCGCCGTTCCTGTGAGAGGGCCTCCTCTTGAGATGCGACGGGAACGCCGGGAACTCCTTCCCGACGAAGCAGGGAAAGGATCCCTGATTTCGAGCAACGAGGCGGAAACGGGGCTCCTCTGGATATGGGCGGACCCCTCGTGATTCCTCTCGAGTGGAGACGGGTATGTCGGGGAACTTCTTGATTTGCACCAAGGGTGTGAAGGACCCTTTCGAAGTTCCAGAGGTGAGGTGTGATCAGCCTCAAGACGCCTCAGCGGAAATGGGCCTCATCTCGCCTGGAGCGGAGAACCTCCTGGATTTTCTCGAGTTGTGGCAGGTCTTCTCGAGTTACGACGGGGACCTCAGGGACCCGCTCTGGTGGCCTCAGGAAAGGCCAGTCCCCATGCGAGTTGCTAGGGGACCTCTCGGGATTCCTCTCCCGTCCATGCCGGGGCCTCAGTCCTTGTGTGGAGTCGGGGCCGGAACCTGAGGATTCCTCTCCAGTGTTGCCATGGATCTTGGGGTGCTTCTGAGTCTCCCCAGGGGAGTCAGGCCTCGTCTCGAGTGGGGGCATGCACGTGCGCTTTCCTCCCGAGCTGCAGCAGTAGTGTCACGCTTCCTGTCACGTGGATCAAGGGATCTGTGGCTTTCCTCGAGGCTGTCCCTCGAGGCTTTCCCACGAGGCTTTCCACAGGGCTGTGCCACGTGCCACCTTGGTGTGAGTCGATCCTCGGCGTGAAAGACGAGCCGTGAAGGGAAAAGAGGTTCCTCTGGAATGTTCTGAGACATCTGGGGACTCTTGGAATGGTGGCACGACCCTGGAGTTCCTCTCGCCGTTCCTGTTGAGAGGGCCTCCTCTTGAGATGCGACGGGAACGCCGGAACTCTTTCCCGACGAAGCAGGGAAAGGATCCCTGATCTCGAGCTACGAGGCGAAACGGGGCTCCTCTGGATGTGGGCGGGACCCTCGTGATTCCTCTCGAGTGGAGACGGGTATGTCGGGGGAACTTCTTGATTTGCACCAAGGGTGTGAAGGACCCTTTCGAAGTTCCAGAGGTGAGGTGTGATCAGCCTCGAGACGCCTCAGCGGAAATGGGCCTCATCTCGCCTGGAGGGGAGAACCTTCTGGATTTTCTCGAGTTGCGGCAGGTCTTCTCGAGTTACGACGGGGACCTCAGGGACCCGCTCTGGTGGCCTCAGGAAAGGCCAGTCCCCATGCGAGTTGCTAGGGGACCTCTCGGGATTCCTCTCCCGTCCATGCCGGGGCCTCAGTCCTTGTGTGGAGTCGGGGCCGGAACCTGAGGAATCCTCTCCAGTGTTGCCATGGATCTTGGGGTGCTTCTGAGTCTCCCCAGGGGAGTCAAGCCTCGTCTCGAGTGGGGGCATGCACGTGCGCTTTCCTCCCGAGCTGCAGCAGTAGTGTCACGCTTCCTGTCACGTGGATCAAGGGATCTGTGGCTTTCCCTCGAGGCTGTCCCTCGAGGCTTTCACACGAGGCTTTCCCACAGGGCTGTGCCACGTGCCACCTTGTTGTGAGTCGATCCTCGGCGTGAAAGACGAGCCGGTGAAGGGAAAAGAGGTTCCTCTGGAATGGACTGAGACATCTGGGGGACTCTTGGAATGGTGGCACGACCCTGGAGTTCCTCTCGCCGTTCCTGTTGAGAGGGCCTCCTCTTGAGATGCGACGGGAACGCCGGGAACTCTTTCCCGACGAAGCAGGGAAAGGATCCCTCATCTCGAGCTACGAGGCGGAAACGGGGCTCCTCTGGATGTGGGCGGGACCCTCGTGATTCCTCTCGAGTGTAGACGGGTATGTCGGGGAACTTCTTGATATGCACCAAGGGTGTGAAGGACCCTTTCGAAGTTCCAGAGGTGAGGTGTGATCAGCCTCGAGACGCCTCAGCGGAAATGGGCCTCATCTCGCCTGGAGGGGAGAACCTCCTGGATTTTCTCGAGTTGCGGCAAGTCTTCTCGAGTTGCGACGGGGACCTCAGGGACCCGCTCTGGTGGCCTCAGGAAAGGCCAGTCCCCATGCGAGTTGCTAGGGGACCTCTCGGGATTCCTCTCCCGTCCATGCCGGGGCCTCAGTCCTTGTGTGGAGTCGGGGCCGGAACCTGAGGATTCCTCTCCAGTGTTGCCATGGATCTTGGGGTGCTTCTGAGTCTCCCCAGGGGAGTTAGGCCCTCGTCTCGAGTGGGGGCATGCACGTGCGCTTTCCTCCCGACCTGCAGCAGTAGTGTCACGCTTCCTGGCACGTGGATCAAGGGATCTGTGGCTTTCCCTCGAGGCTGTCCCTCGAGGCTTTCCCACGAGGCTTTCCCACAGGGCTGTGCCACGTGCCACCTTGGTGTGAGTCGATCCTCGGCGTGAAAGACGAGCCGGTGAAGGGAAAAGAGATTCCTCTGGAATGGACTGAGACATCTGGGGGACTCTTGGAATGGTGGCACGACCCTGGAGTTCCTCTCGCCGTTCCTGTTGAGAGGGCCTACTCTTGAGATGCGACGGGAACGCCGGGAACTCTTTCCCGACGAAGCAGGGAAAGGATCCCTCATCTCGAGCTACGAGGCGGAAACGGGGCTCCTCTGGATGTGGGCGGGACCCTCGTGTTTCCTCTCGAGTGGAGACGGGTATGTCGGGGAACTTCTTGATTTGCACCAAGGGTGTGAAGGACCCTTTCGAAGTTCCAGAGGGGAGGTGTGATCAGCCTCGAGACGCCTCAGCGGAAATGGGCCTCATCTCGCCTGGAGGGGAGAACCTCCTGGATTTTCTCGAGTTGCAGCAGGTCTTCTCGAGTTACGACGGGGACCTCAGGGACCCGCTCTGGTGGCCTCAGGAAAGGCCAGTCCCCATGCGAGTTGCTAGGGGACCTCTCGGGATTCCTCTCCCGTCCATGCCGGGGCCTCAGTCCTTGTGTGGAGTCGGGGCCGGAACCTGAGGATTCCTCTCCAGTGTTGCCATGGATCTTGGGGTGCTTCTGAGTCTCCCCAGAGGAGTCAGGCCTCGTCTCGTGTTGGGGCATGCACGTGCGCTTTCCTCCCGAGCTGTAGCAGTAGTGTCACGCTTCCTGTCACGTGGATCAAGGGATCTGTGGCTTTCCCTCGAGGCTGTCCCTCGAGGCTTTCCCACGAGGCTTTCCCACAGGGCTGTGCCACGTGCCACCTTGGAGTGATTCGATCCTCGGCGTGAAAAACGAGCCGGTGAAGGGAAAAGAGGTTCCTCTGGAATGGACTGAGACATCTGGGGGACTTTTGGAATGGTGGCACGACCCTGGAGTTCCTCTCGCCGTTCCTGTTGAGAGGGCCTCCTCTTGAGATGCGACGGGAACGCCGGGAACTCTTTTCCGAAGAAGCAGGGAAAGGATCCCTCATCTCGAGCTACGAGGCGGAAACGGGGCTCCGCTGGATGTGGGCGGGACACTCGTAATTCCTCTCGAGTGGAGACGGGTATGTCGGGGAACTTCTTGATTTGCACCAAGGGTGTGAAAGACCCTTTCGAAGTTCCAGAGGTGAGGTGTGATCAGCGTCGAGACGCCTCAGCGGAAATGGGCCTCATCTCGCCTGGAGGGGAGAACCTCCTGGATTTTCTCGAGTTGCGGCAGGTCTTCTCGAGTTACGACGGGGACCTCAGGGACCCGCTCTGGTGGCCTCAGGAAAGGCCAGTCCCCATGCGAGTTGCTAGGGGACCTCTCGGGATTCCTCTCCCGTCCATGCCGGGGCCTCAGTCCTTGTGTGGAGTCGGGGCCGGAACCTGAGGATTCCTCTCCAGTGTTGCCATGGATCTTGGGGTGCTTCTGAGTCTCCGCAGGGGAGTCAGGCCTCGTCTCGAGTGGGGGCATGCACGTGCGCTTTCCTCCCGAGCTGCAGCAGTAGTGTCACGCTTCCTGTCACGTGGATCAAGGGATCTGTGGCTTTCCCTCGAGGCTGTCCCTCGAGGCTTTCCCACGAGGCTTTCCCACAGGGCTGTGCCACGTGCCACCTTGGTGTGAGTCGATCCTCGGCGTGAAAGACGAGCCGGTGAAGGGAAAAGAGGTTCCTCTGGAATGGACTGAGACATCTGGGGGACTCTTGGAATGGTGACACGACCCTGGAGTTCCTCTCGCCGTTCCTGTTGAGAGGGCCTCCTCTTGAGATGCGACGGGAACGCCGGGAACTCTTTCCCGACGAAGCAGGGAAAGGATCCCTCATCTCGAGCTATGAGGCCGAAACGGGGCTCCTCTGGATGTGGGCGGGACCCTCGTGATTCCTCTCGAGTGGAGACGGCTAAGTTGGGGAACTTCTTGATTTGCACCAAGGGTGTGAAGGACCCTTTCGAAGTTCCAGAGGTGAGGTGTAATCAGCCTCGAGACGCCTCAGCGGAAATGGGCCTCATCTCGCCTGGAGGGGAGAACCTCCTGGATTTTCTCGAGTTGTGGCAGGTCTTCTCGAGTTACGACGGGGACCTCAGGGACCCGCTCTGGTGGCCTCAGGAAAGGCCAGTCCCCATGCGAGTTGCTAGGGGACCTCTCAGGATTCCTCTCCCGTCCATGCCGGGGCCTCAGTCCTAGTGTGGAGTCGGGACCGGAACCTGAGGATTCCTCTCCAGTGTTGCCATGGATCTTGGGGTGCTTCTGAGTCTCCCCAGGGGAGTCAGGCCTCGTCTCGAGTGGGGGCATGCACGTGCGCTTTCCTCCCGAGCTGCAGCAGTAGTGTCACGCTTCCTGTCACGTGGATCAAGGGATCTGTGGCTTTCCCTCGAGGCTGTCCCTCGAGGCTTTCCCACGAGGCTTTCCCACAGGGCTGTGCCACGTGCCACCTTGGTGTGAGTCGATCCTCGGCGTGAAAGACGAGCTGGTGAAGGGAAAAGAGGTTCCTCTGGAATGGACTGAGACATCTGGGGGACTCTTGGAATGGTGGCACGACCCTGGAGTTCCTCTCGCCGTTCCTGTTGAGAGGGCCTCCTCTTAAGATGCGACGGGAACGCCGGGAACTCTTTCCCGAAGAAGCAGGGAAAGGATCCCTCATCTCGAGCTACGAGGCGGAAACGGGGCTCCTCTGGATGTGGGCGGGACCCTCGTGATTCCTCTCGAGTGGAGACGGCTAGGTCGGGGAACTTCTTGATTTGCACCAAGGGTGTGAACGACCCTTTCGAAGTTCCAGAGGTGAGGTGTGATCAGCCTCGAGACGCCTCAGCGGAAATGGGCCTCATCTCGCCTGGAGGGGAGAACCTCCTGGATTTTCTCGAGTTGCGGCAGGTCTTCTCGAGTTACGACTGGGACCTCAGGGACCCGCTCTGGTGGCCTCAGGAAAGGCCAGTCCCCATGCGAGTGGCTAGGGGACCTCTCAGGATTCCTCTCCCGTCCATGCCGGGGCCTCAGTCCTAGTGTGGAGTCGGGACCGGAACCTGAGGATTCCTCTCCAGTGTTGCCATGGATCTTGGGGTGCTTCTGAGTCTCCCCAGGGGAGTCAGGCCTCGTCTCGAGTGGGGGCATGCACGTGCGCTTTCCTCCCGAGCTGCAGCAGTAGTGTCACGCTTCCTGTCACGTGGATCAAGGGATCTGTGGCTTTCCCTCGAGGCTGTCCCTCGAGGCTTTCCCACGAGGCTTTCCCACAGGGCTGTGCCACATGCCACCTTGGTGTGAATCGATCCTCGGCGTGAAAGAGGAGCCGGTGAAGGGAAAAGAGCTTCCTCTGGAATGGACTGAGACATCTGGGGGACTCTTGGAATGGTGGCACGACCCTGGAGTTCCTCTCGCCGTTCCTGTTCAGAGGGCCTCCTCTTGAGATGCGACGGGAACGACGGGAAGTCCTTCCCGAAGAAGCAGGGAAAGGATCCCTCATCTCGAGCGACGAGGCGGAAACGGGGCTCCTCTGGATATGGGCGGGACCCTCGTGATTCCTCTCGAGTGGAGACGGGTATGTCGGGGAACTTCTTGATTTGCACCAAGGGTGTGAAGGACCCTTTCGAAGTTCCAGAGGTGAGGTGTGATCAGCCTCGAGACGCCTCAGCGGAAATGGGCCTCATCTCGCCTGTAGGGGAGAACCTCCTGGATTTTCTCGAGTTGCGGCAGGTCTTCTCGAGTTACGACGGGGACCACAGGGACCCGCTCTGGTGGCCTCAGGAAAGGTCAGTCCCCATGCGAGTTGCTAGGGGACCTCTCGGGATTCCTCTCCCGTCCATGCCTGGGCCTCAGTCCTTGTGTGGAGTCGGGGCCGGAACCTGAGAATTCCTCTCCAGTGTTGCCATGGATCTTGGGGTGCTTCTGAGTATCCCCAGGGGAGTTAGGCCTCGTCTCGAGTGGGGGCATGCACGTGCGCTTTCCTCCCGAGCTGCAGCAGTAGTGTCACGCTTCCTGTCACGTGGATCAAGGGATCTGTGGCTTTCCCTCGAGGCTGTCCCTCGAGGCTTTCCCACGAGGCTTTCCCACAGGGCTGTGCCACGTGCCACCTTGGTGTGAGTCGATCCTCGGCGTGAAAGACGAGCCGGTGAAGGGAAAAGAGTTTCCTCTGGAATGGACTGAGACATCTGGGGGACTCTTGGAATGGTGGCACGACCCTGGAGTTCCTCTCGCCGTTCCTGTTGAGAGGGCCTCCTCTTGAGATGCGACGGGAACGCCGGGAACTCTTTCCCGACGAAGCAGGGAAAGGATCCCTCATCTCGAGCTACGAGGCGGAAACGGGGCTCCTCTGGATGTGGGCGGGACCCTCGTGATTCCTCTCGAGTGGAGACGGCTAAGTTGGGGAACTTCTTGATTTGCACCAAGGGTGTGAAAGACCCTTTCGAAGTTCCAGAGGTGAGGTGTGATCAGCCTCGAGACGCCTCAGCGGAAATGGGCCTCATCTCGCCTGGAGGGGAGAACCTCCTGGATTTTCTCGAGTTGCGGCAGGTCTTCTCGAGTTACGACGGGGACCTCAGGGACCCGCTCTGGTGGCCTCAGGAAAGGCCAGTCCCCATGCGAGTTGCTAGGGGACCTCTCGGGATTCCTCTCCCGTCCATGCCGGGGCCTCAGTCCTTGTGTGGAGTTGGGGCCGGAACCTGAGGATTCCTCTCCAGTGTTGCCATGGATTTTGGGGTGCTTCTGAGTCTCCCCAGGGGAGTCAGGCCTCGTCTCGAGTGGGGGCATGCACGTGCGCTTTCCTCCCGAGCTGCAGCAGTAGTGTTACGCTTCCTGTCACGTGGATCAAGGGATCTGTGGCTTTCCCTCGAGGCTGTCCCTCGAGGCTTTCCCACGAGGCTTTCCCACAGGGCTGTGCCACGTGCCACCTTGGTGTGATTCGATCCTCGGCGTGAAAGACGAGCCGGTGAAGGGAAAAGAGGTTCCTCTGGAATGGACTGAGACATCTGGGGGACTCTTGGAATGGTGGCACGACCCTGGAGTTCCTCTCGCCGTTCCTGTTGAGAGGGCCTCCTCTTGAGATGCGACGGGAACGCCGGGAACTCTTTTCCGATGAAGCAGGGAAAGGATCCCTGATCTCGAGCTACGAGGCGGAAACGGGGCTCCTCTGGATGTGGGCGGGACCATCGTGATTCCTCTCGAGTGGAGACGGCTAAGTTGGGGAACTTCTTGATTTGCACCAAGGGTGTGAAGGACCCTTTCGAAGTTCCAGAGGTGAGGTGTGATCAGCCTGGAGACGCCTCAGCGGAAATGGGCCTCATCTCGCCTGGAGGGGAGAACCTCCTGGATTTTCTCGAGTTGTAGCAGGTCTTCTCGAGTTACGACGGGGACCTCAGTGACCCGCTCTGGTGGCCTCAGGAAAGGCCAGTCCCCATGCGAGTTGCTAGGGGACCTCTCGGGATTCCTCTCCCGTCCATGCCGGGGCCTCAGTCCTTGTGTGGAGTCGGGGCCGGAACCTGAGGATTCCTCTCCAGTGTTGCCATGGATCTTGGGGTGCTTCTGAGTCTCCCCAGGGGAGTCAGGCCTCGTCTCGAGTGGGGGCATGCACGTGCGCTTTCCTCCCGAGCTGCAGCAGTAGTGTCACGCTTACTGTCACGTGGATCAAGGGATCTGTGGCTTTCCCTCGAGGCTGTCCCTCGAGGCTTTCCCACGAGGCTTTCCCACAGGGCTGTGCCACGTGCCACCTTGTTGTGAGTCGATCCTCGGCGTGAAAGACGAGCCGGTGAAGGGAAAAGAGGTTCCTCTGGAATGGACTGAGACATCTGGGGGACTCTTGGAATGGTGGCACGACCCTGGAGTTCCTCTCGCCGTTCCTGTTGAGAGGGCCTCCTCTTGAGATGCGACGGGAACGCCGGGAACTCTTTCCCGACGAAGCAGGGAAAGGATCCCTCATCTCGAGCTACGAGGCGGAAACGGGGCTCCTCTGGATGTGGACGGGACCCTCGTGATTCCTCTCGAGTGGAGACGGGTATGTCGGGGAGCTTCTTGATTTGCACCAAGGGTGTGAAGGACCCTTTCGAAGTTCCAGAGGTGAGGTGTGATCAGCCTCGAGACGCCTCAGCGGAAATGGGCCTCATCTCGCCTGGAGGGGAGAACCTCCTGGATTTTCTCCAGTTGCGGCAGGTCTTCTCGAGTTACGACGGGGACCTCAGGGACCCGCTCTGGTGGCCTCAGGAAAGGCCAGTCCCCATGCGAGTTGCTAGGGGACCTCTCGGGATTCCTCTCCCGTCCATGCCGGGGCCTCAGTCCTTGTGTGGAGTCGGGGCCGGAACCTGAGGATTCCTCTCCAGTGTTGCCATGGATCTTGGGGTGCTTCTGAGTCTCCCCAGGGGAGTTAGGCCTCGTCTCGAGTGGGGGCATGCACGTGCGCTTTCCTCCCGAGCTGCAGCAGTAGTGTCACGCTTCCTGTCACGTGGATCATGGGATCTGTGGCTTTCCCTCGAGGCTGTCCCTCGAGGCTTTCCCACGAGGCTTTCCCACAGGGCTGTGCCACGTGCCACCTTGGTGTGAGTCGATCCTCGGCGTGAAACACGAGCCGGTGAAGGGAAAAGAGGTTCCTCTGGAATGGACTGAGACATCTGGGGGACTCTTGGAATGGTGGCAAGACCCTGGAGTTCCTCTCGCCGTTCCTGTTGAGAGGGCCTCCTCTTGAGATGCGATGGGAACGCCGGGAACTCTTTCCCGACGAAGCAGGGAAAGGATCCCTCATCTCGAGCTATGAGGCCGAAATGGGGCTCCTCTGGATGTGGGCGGGACCCTCGTGATTCCTCTCGAGTGGAGACGGCTAAGTTGGGGCACTTCTTGATTTGCACCAAGGGTGTGAAGGACCCTTTCGAAGTTCCAGAGGTGAGGTGTGATCAGCCTCGAGACGCCTCAGCGGAAATGGGCCTCATCTCGCCTGGAGGGGAGAACCTCCTGGATTTTCTCGAGTTGCGGCAGGTCTTCTAGAGTTACGACTGGGACCTCAGGGACCCGCTCTGGTGGCCTCAGGAAAGGCCAGTCCCCATGCGAGTGGCTAGGGGACCTCTCAGGATTCCTCTCCCGTCCATGCCGGGGCCTCAGTCCTAGTGTGGAGTCGGGACCGGAACCTGAGGATTCCTCTCCAGTGTTGCCATGGATCTTGGGGTGCTTCTGAGTCTCCCCACGGGAGTCAGGCCTCGTCTCGAGTGGGGGCATGCACATGTGCTTTCCTCCCGAGCTGCAGCAGTAGTGTCACGCTTCCTGTCACGTGGATCAAGGGATCTGTGGCTTTCCCTCGAGGCTGTCCCTCGAGGCTTTCCCACGAGGCTTTCCCACAGGGCTGTGCCACGTGCCACCTTTGTGTGAGTCGATCCTCGGCGTGAACGACGAGCTGTTGAAGGGAAAAGAGGTTCCTCTGGAATGGACTGAGACATCTGGGGGACTCTTGGAATGGTGGCACGACCCTGGAGTTCCTCTCGCCGTTCCTGTTGAGAGGGCCTCCTCTTGAGATGCGACGGGAACGCTGGGAACTCCTTCCCGACGAAGCAGGGAAAGGATCCCTGATCTCGAGCTATTAGGCGGAAACGGGGCTCCTCTGGATATGGGCGGGACCATCGTGATTCCTCTCGAGTGGAGACGGGTATGTCGGGGAACTACTTGATTTGCACCAAGGGTGTGAAGGACCCTTTCGAAGTTCCAGAGGTGAGGTGTGATCAGCCTCGAGACGCGTCAGCGGAAATGGGCCTCATCTCGCCTGGAGCGGAGAACCTCCTGGATTTTCTCGAGTTATGGCAGGTCTTCTCGAGTTACGACGGGGACCTCAGGGACCCGCTCTGGTGGCCTCAGGAAAGGCCAGTCCCCATGCGAGTTGCTAGGGGACCTCTCGGGATTCCTCTCCCGTCCATGCCGGGGCCTCAGTCCTTGTGTGGAGTCGGGGCCGGAAACTGAGGATTCCTCTCCAGTGTTGCCATGGATCTTGGGGTGCTTCTGAGTCTCCCCAGGGGAGTCAGGCCTCGTCTCGAGTGGGGACATGCACGTGCGCTTTCCTCCCGAGCTGCAGCAGTAGTGTCACGCTTCCTGTCACGTGGATCAAGGGATCTGTGGCTTTCCCTCGAGGCTGTCCCTCGAGGCTTTCCCACGAGGCTTTCCCACAGGGCTGTGCCACGTGCCACCTTGGTGTGAGTCGATCCTCGGCGTGAAAGAGGAGCCGGTGAAGGGAAAAGAGGTTCCTCTGGAATGGACTGAGACATCTGGGGGACTCTTGGAATGGTGGCACGACCCTGGAGTTCCTCTCGCCGTTCCTGTTGAGAGGGCCTCCACTTGAGATGTGACGGGAACGCCGGGAACTCTTTCCCGACGAAGCAGGGAAAGGATCCCTCATCTCGAGCTATGAGGCCGAAACGTGGCTCCTCTGGATGTGGCGGGACCCTCGTGATTCCTCTCGAGTGGAGACGGCTAAGTTGGGGAACTTCTTGATTTGCACCAAGGGTGTGAAGGACCCTTTCGAAGTTCCAGAGGTGAGGTGTGATCAGCCTCGAGACACCTCAGCGGAAATGGGCCTCATCTCGCCTGGAGGGGAGAACCTCCTGGATTTTCTCGAGTTGTGGCAGGTCTTCTCGAATTACGACGGGGACCTCAGGGACCCGCTCTGGTGGCCTCAGGAAAGGCCAGTCCCCATGCGAGTTGCTAGGGGACCTCTCGGGATTCCTCTCCCGTCCATGCCGGGGCCTCAGTCCTTGTGTGGAGTCGGGGCCGGAACCTGAGGATTCCTCTCCAGTGTTGCCATGGATCTTGGGGTGCTTCTGAGTCTCCCCAGGGGAGTCAGGCCTCGTCTCGAGTGGGGGCATGCACGTGCGCTTTCCTCCCGAGCTGCAGCAGTAGTGTCACGCTTCCTGTCACGTGGATCAAGGGATCTGTGGCTTTCCCTCGAGGCTGTCCCTCGAGGCTTTCCCACGAGGCTTTCCCACAGGGCTGTGCCACGTGCCATCTTGGTGTTAGTCGATCCTCGGCGTGAAAGACGAGCTGGTGAAGGGAAAAGCGGTTCCTCTGGAATGGACTGAGACATCTGGGGGACTCTTGGAATGGTGGCACGACCCTGGAGTTCCTCTCGCCGTTCCTGTTGAGAGGGCCTCCTCTTGAGATGCGACGGGAACGCCAGGAACTCTTTCCCGACGAAGCAGGGAAAGGATCCCTCATCTCGAGCTACGAGGCGGAAACGGGGCTCCTTTGGATGTGGGCGGGACCCTCGTGATTCCTCTCGAGTGGAGACGGCTATGTCGGGGAACTTCTTGATTTGCACCAAGGGTGTGAAGGACCCTTTCGAAGTTCCAGAGGTGAGGTGTGATCAGCTTCGAGACGCCTCAGCGGAAATGGGCCTCATCTCGCCTGGAGGGGAGAACCTCCTGGATTTTCTCGAGTTGCGGCAGGTCTTCTCGAGTTACGACTGGGACCTCAGGGACCCGCTCTGGTGGCCTCAGGAAAGGCCAGTCCCCATGCGAGTTGCTAGGGGACCTCTCAGGATTCCTCTCCCGTCCATGCCGGGGCCTCAGTCCTAGTGTGGAGTCGGGACCGGAACCTGAGGATTCCTCTCCAGTGTTGCCATGGATCTTGGGGTGCTTCTGAGTCTCCCCAGGGGAGTCAGGCCTCGTCTCGAGTGGGGGCATGCACGTGCGCTTTCCTCCCGAGCTGCAGCAGTAGTGTCACGCTTCCTGTCACGTGGATCAAGGGATCTGTGGCTTTCCCTCGAGGCTGTCCCTCGAGGCTTTCCCACGAGGCTTTCCCACAGGGCTGTGCCACGTGCCACCTTGGTGTGAGTCGATCCTCGGCGTGAAAGAGGAGCCGGTGAAGGGAAAAGAGGTTCCTCTGGAATGGACTGAGACATCTGGGGGACTCTTGGAATGGTGGCACGTCCCTGGAGTTCCTCTCGCCGTTCCTATTCAGAGGGCCTCCTCTTGAGATGCGATGGGAACGCCGGGAACTCCTTCCCGACGAAGCAGGGAAAGGATCCCTGATCTCGAGCGACGAGGCGGAAACGGGGCTCCTCTGGATATGGGCGGGACCCTCGTGATTCCTCTCGAGTGGAGACGGGTATGTCGGGGAACTTCTTGATTTGCACCAAGGGTGTGAAGGACCCTTTCGAAGTTCCAGAGGTGAGGTGTGATCAGCCTCGAGACGCCTCAGCGGAAATGGGCCTCATCTCGCCTGTAGGGGAGAACCTCCTGGATTTTCTCGAGTTGCGGCAGGTCTTCTCGAGTTACGACGGGGACCACAGGGACCCGCTCTGGTGGCCTCAGGAAAGGTCAGTCCCCATGCGAGTTGCTAGGGGACCTCTCGGGATTCCTCTCCCGTCCATGCCTGGGCCTCAGTCCTTGTGTGGAGTCGGGGCCGAAACCTGAGAATTCCTCTCCAGTGTTGCCATGGATCTTGGGGTGCTTCTGAGTCTCCCCAGGGGAGTTAGGCCTCGTCTCGAGTGGGGGCATGCACGTGCGCTTTCCTCCCGAGCTGCAGCAGTAGTGTCACGCTTCCTGTCACGTGGATCAAGGGATCTGTGGCTTTCCCTCGAGGCTGTCCCTCGAGGCTTTCCCACGAGGCTTTCCCACAGGGCTGTGCCACGTGCCACCTTGGTGTGAGTCGATCCTCGGCGTGAAAGACGAGCCGGTGAAGGGAAAAGAGGTTCCTCTGGAATGGACTGAGACATCTGGGGGACTCTTGGAATGGTGGCACGACCCTGGAGTTCCTCTCGCCGTTCCTGTTGAGAGGGCCTCCTCTTGAGATGCGACGGGAACGCCGGGAACTCTTTCCCGACGAAGCAGGGAAAGGATCCCTGATCTCGAGCTACGAGGCGGAAACGGGGCTCCTCTGGATATGGGCGGGACCCTCGTGATTCCTCTCGAGTGGAGACGGGTATGTCGGGGAACTTCTTGATTTGCACCAAGGGTGTGAAGGACCCTTTCGAAGTT
The DNA here is from genome assembly GCF_023091745.1 of Budorcas taxicolor. Lineage (NCBI taxonomy): Eukaryota > Metazoa > Chordata > Mammalia > Artiodactyla > Bovidae > Budorcas > Budorcas taxicolor. The sequence goes on from NC_068925.1 coordinate 16,951, forward strand.
CCAGAGGTGAGGTGTGATCAGCCTGGAGACGCCTCAGCGGAAATGGGCCTCATCTCGCCTGGAGGGGAGAACCTCCTGGATTTTCTCGAGTTGTGGCAGGTCTTCTCGAGTTACGACGGGGACCTCAGGGACCCGCTCTGGTGGCCTCAGGAAAGGCCAGTCCCCATGCGAGTTGCTAGGGGACCTCTCGGGATTCCTCTCCCGTCCATCCCGGGGCCTCAGTCCTTGTGTGGAGTCGGGGCCGGAACCTGAGGATTCCTCTCCAGTGTTGCCATGGATCTTGGGGTGCTTCTGAGTCTCCCCAGGGGAGTCAGGCCTCGTCTCGAGTGGGGGCATGCACGTGCGCTTTCCTCCCGAGCTGCAGCAGTAGTGTCACGCTTCCAGTCACGTGGATCAAGGGATCTGTGGCTTTCCCTCGAGGCTGTCCCTCGAGGCTTTCCCACGAGGCTTTCCCACAGGGCTGTGCCACGTGCCACCTTGGTGTGAGTCGATCCTCGGGGTGAAAGACGAGCCGGTGAAGGGAAAAGAGGTTCCTCTGGAATGGACTGAGACATCTGGGGGACTTTTGGAATGGTGGCACGACCCTGGAGTTCCTCTCGCCGTTCCTGTTGAGAGGGCCTCCTCTTGAGATGCGACGGGAACGCCAGGAACTCTTTCCCGACGAAGCAGGGAAAGGATCCCTCATCTCGAGCTATGAGGCCGAAACGGGGCTCCTCTGGATGTGGGCGGGACCCTCGTGATTCCTCTCGAGTGGAGACGGCTAAGTTGGGGCACTTCTTGATTTGCACCAAGGGTGTGAAGGACCCTTTCGAAGTTCCAGAGGTGAGGTGTGATCAGCCTCGAGACGCCTCAGCGGAAATGGGCCTCATCTCGCCTGGAGGGGAGAACCTCCTGGATTTTCTCGAGTTGCGGCAGGTCTTCTAGAGTTACGACTGGGACCTCAGGGACCCGCTCTGGTGGCCTCAGGAAAGGCCAGTCCCCATGCGAGTGGCTAGGGGACCTCTCAGGATTCCTCTCCCGTCCATGCCGGGGCCTCAGTCCTAGTGTGGAGTCGGGACCGGAACCTGAGGATTCCTCTCCAGTGTTGCCATGGATCTTGGGGTGCTTCTTAGTCTCCCCACGGGAGTCAGGCCTCGTCTCGAGTGGGGGCATGCACATGTGCTTTCCTCCCGAGCTGCAGCAGTAGTGTCACGCTTCCTGTCACGTGGATCAAGGGATCTGTGGCTTTCCCTCGAGGCTGTCCCTCGAGGCTTTCCCACGAGGCTTTCCCACAGGGCTGTGCCACGTGCCACCTTTGTGTGAGTCGATCTTCGGCGTGAACGACGAGCTGTTGAAGGGAAAAGAGGTTCCTCTGGAATGGACTGAGACATCTGGGGGACTCTTGGAATGGTGGCACGACCCTGGAGTTCCTCTCGCCGTTCCTGTTGAGAGGGCCTCCTCTTGAGATGCGACGGGAACGCCGGGAACTCCTTCCCGACGAAGCAGGGAAAGGATCCCTGATCTCGAGCTATTAGGCGGAAACGGGGCTCCTCTGGATATGGGCGGGACCCTCGTGATTCCTCTCGAGTGGAGACGGGTATGTCGGGGAACTACTTGATTTGCACCAAGGGTGTGAAGGACCCTTTCGAAGTTCCAGAGGTGAGGTGTGATCAGCCTCGAGACGCGTCAGCGGAAATGGGCCTCATCTCGCCTGGAGCGGAGAACCTCCTGGATTTTCTCGAGTTATGGCAGGTCTTCTCGAGTTACGACGGGGACCTCAGGGACCCGCTCTGGTGGCCTCAGGAAAGGCCAGTCCCCATGCGAGTTGCTAGGGGACCTCTCGGGATTCCTCTCCCGTCCATGCCGGGGCCTCAGTCCTTGTGTGGAGTCGGGGCCGGAACCTGAGGATTCCTCTCCAGTGTTGCCATGGATCTTGGGGTGCTTCTGAGTCTCCCCAGGGGAGTCAGGCCTCGTCTCTAGTGGGGACATGCACGTGCGCTTTCCTCCCGAGCTGCAGCAGTAGTGTCACGCTTCCTGTCACGTGGATCAAGGGATCTGTGGCTTTCCCTCGAGGCTGTCCCTCGAGGCTTTCCCACGAGGCTTTCCCACAGGGCTGTGCCACGTGCCACCTTGGTGTGAGTCGATCCTCGGCTTGAAAGAGGAGCCGGTGAAGGGAAAAGAGGTTCCTCTGGAATGGACTGAGACATCTGGGGGACTCTTGGAATGGTGGCACGACCCTGGAGTTCCTCTCGCCGTTCCTGTTGAGAGGGCCTCCACTTGAGATGTGACGGGAACACCGGGAACTCTTTCCCGACGAAGCAGGGAAAGGATCCCTCATCTCGAGCTATGAGGCCGAAACGTGGCTCCTCTGGATGTGGCGGGACCCTCGTGATTCCTCTCGAGTGGAGACGGCTAACTTGGGGAACTTCTTGATTTGCACCAAGGGTGTGAAGGACCCTTTCGAAGTTCCAGAGGTGAGGTGTGATCAGCCTCGAGACACCTCAGCGGAAATGGGCCTCATCTCGCCTGGAGGGGAGAACCTCCTGGATTTTCTCGAGTTGTGGCAGGTCTTCTCGAATTACGACGGGGACCTCAGGGACCCGCTCTGGTGGCCTCAGGAAAGGCCAGTCCCCATGCGAGTTGCTAGGGGACCTCTCGGGATTCCTCTCCCGTCCATGCCGGGGCCTCAGTCCTTGTGTGGAGTCGGGGCCGGAACCTGAGGATTCCTCTCCAGTGTTGCCATGGATCTTGGGGTGCTTCTGAGTCTCCCCAGGGGAGTCAGGCCTCGTCTCGAGTGGGGGCATGCACGTGCGCTTTCCTCCCGAGCTGCAGCAGTAGTGTCACGCTTCCTGTCACGTGGATCAAGGGATCTGTGGCTTTCCCTCGAGGCTGTCCCTCGAGGCTTTCCCACGAGGCTTTCCCACAGGGCTGTGCCACGTGCCATCTTGGTGTTAGTCGATCATCGGCGTGAAAGACGAGCTGGTGAAGGGAAAAGCGGTTCCTCTGGAATGGACTGAGACATCTGGGGGACTCTTGGAATGGTGGCACGACCCTGGAGTTCCTCTCGCCGTTCCTGTTGAGAGGGCCTCCTCTTGAGATGCGACGGGAACGCCAGGAACTCTTTCCCGACGAAGCAGGGAAAGGATCCCTCATCTCGAGCTACGAGGCGGAAACGGGGCTCCTTTGGATTTGGGCGGGACCCTCGTGATTCCTCTCGAGTGGAGACGGCTATGTCGGGGAACTTCTTGATTTGCACGAAGGGTGTGAAGGACCCTTTCGAAGTTCCAGAGGTGAGGTGTGATCAGCTTCGAGACGCCTCAGCGGAAATGGGCCTCATCTCGCCTGGAGGGGAGAACCTCCTGGATTTTCTCGAGTTGCGGCAGGTCTTCTCGAGTTACGACTGGGACCTCAGGGACCCGCTCTGGTGGCCTCAGGAAAGGCCAGTCCCCATGCGAGTTGCTAGGGGACCTCTCAGGATTCCTCTCCCGTCCATGCCGGGGCCTCAGTCCTAGTGTGGAGTCGGGACCGGAACATGAGGATTCCTCTCCAGTGTTGCCATGGATCTTGGGGTGCTTCTGAGTCTCCCCAGGGGAGTCAGGCCTCGTCTCGAGTGGGGGCATGCACGTGCGCTTTCCTCCCGAGCTGCAGCAGTAGTGTCACGCTTCCTGTCACGTGGATCAAGGGATCTGTGGCTTTCCCTCGAGGCTGTCCCTCGAGGCTTTCCCACGAGGCTTTCCCACAGGGCTGTGCCACGTGCCACCTTGGTGTGAGTCGATCCTCGGCGTGAAAGAGGAGCCGGTGAAGGGAAAAGAGGTTCCTCTGGAATGGACTGAGACATCTGGGGGACTCTTGGAATGGTGGCACGACCCTGGAGTTCCTCTCGCCGTTCCTATTCAGAGGGCCTCCTCTTGAGATGCGATGGGAACGCCGGGAACTCCTTCCCGACGAAGCAGGGAAAGGATCCCTGATCTCGAGCGACGAGGCGGAAACGGGGCTCCTCTGGATATGGGCGGGACCCTCGTGATTCCTCTCGAGTGGAGACGGGTATGTCGGGGAACTTCTTGATTTGCACCAAGGGTGTGAAGGACCCTTTCGAAGTTCCAGAGGTGAGGTGTGATCAGCCTCGAGACGCCTCAGCGGAAATGGGCCTCATCTCGCCTGTAGGGGAGAACCTCCTGGATTTTCTCGAGTTGCGGCAGGTCTTCTCGAGTTACGACGGGGACCACAGGGACCCGCTCTGGTGGCCTCAGGAAAGGTCAGTCCCCATGCGAGTTGCTAGGGGACCTCTCGGGATTCCTCTCCCGTCCATGCCTGGGCCTCAGTCCTTGTGTGGAGTCGGGGCCGAAACCTGAGAATTCCTCTCCAGTGTTGCCATGGATCTTGGGGTGCTTCTGAGTCTCCCCAGGGGAGTTAGGCCTCGTCTCGAGTGGGGGCATGTACGTGCGCTTTCCTCCCGAGCTGCAGCAGTAGTGTCACGCTTCCTGTCACGTGGATCAAGGGATCTGTGGCTTTCCCTCGAGGCTGTCCCTCGAGGCTTTCCCACGAGGCTTTCCCACAGGGCTGTGCCACGTGCCACCTTGGTGTGAGTCGATCCTCGGCGTGAAAGACGAGCCGGTGAAGGGAAAAGAGGTTCCTCTGGAATGGACTGAGACATCTGGGGGACTCTTGGAATGGTGGCACGACCCTGGAGTTCCTCTCGCCGTTCCTGTTGAGAGGGCCTCCTCTTGAGATGCGACGGGAACGCCGGGAACTCTTTCCCGACGAAGCAGGGAAAGGATCCCTCATCTTGAGCTATGAGGCGGACACGGGGCTCCTCTGGATGTGGGCGGGACCCTCGTGATTCCTCTCGAGTGGAGACGGCTAAGTTGGGGAACTTCTTGATTTGCACCAAGGGTGTGAAAGACCCTTTCGAAGTTCCAGAGGTGAGGTGTGATCAGCCTCGAGACGCCTCAGCGGAAATGGGCCTCATCTCGCCTGGAGGGGAGAACCTCCTGGATTTTCTCGAGTTGCGGCAGGTCTTCTCGAGTTACGACGGGGACCTCAGGGACCCGCTCTGGTGGCCTCAGGAAAGGCCAGTCCCCATGCGAGGTGCTAGGGGACCTCTCGGGATTCCTCTCCCGTCCATGCCGGGGCCTCAGTCCTTGTGTGAAGTCGGGGCCGGAACCTGAGGATTCCTCTCCAGTGTTGCCATGGATTTTGGGGTGCTTCTGAGTCTCCCCAGGGGAGTCAGGCCTCGTCTCGAGTGGGGGCATGCACGTGCGCTTTCCTCCCGAGCTGCAGCAGTAGTGTCACGCTTCCTGTCACGTGGATCAAGGGATCTGTGGCTTTCCCTCGAGGCTGTCCCTCGAGGCTTTCCCACGAGGCTTTCCCACAGGGCTGTGCCACGTGCCACCTTGGTGTGATTCGATCCTCGGCGTGAAAGACGAGCCGGTGAAGGGAAAAGAGGTTCCTCTGGAATGGACTGAGACATCTGGGGGACTCTTGGAATGGTGGCACGACCCTGGAGTTCCTCTCGCCGTTCCTGTTGAGAGGGCCTCCTCTTGAGATGCGACGGGAACGCCGGGAACTCTTTTCCGACGAAGCAGGGAAAGGATCCCTGATCTCGAGCTACGAGGCGGAAACGGGGCTCCTCTGGATATGGGCGGGACCCTCGTGATTCCTCTCGAGTGGAGACGGGTATGTCCGGGAACTTCTTGATTTGCACCAAGGGTGTGAAGGACCCTTTCGAAGTTCCAGAGGTGAGGTGTGATCAGCCTGGAGACGCCTCAGCGGAAATGGGCCTCATCTCGCCTGGAGGGGAGAACCTCCTGGATTTTCTCGAGTTGTGGCAGGTCTTCTCGAGTTACGACGGGGACCTCAGGGACCCGCTCTGGTGGCCTCAGGAAAGGCCAGTCCCCATGCGAGTTGCTAGGGGACCTCTCGGGATTCCTCTCCCGTCCATCCCGGGGCCTCAGTCCTTGTGTGGAGTCGGGGCCGGAACCTGAGGATTCCTCTCCAGTGTTGCCATGGATCTTGGGGTGCTTCTGAGTCTCCCCAGGGGAGTCAGGCCTCGTCTCGAGTGGGGGCATGCACGTGCGCTTTCCTCCCGAGCTGCAGCAGTAGTGTCACGCTTCCTGTCACGTGGATCAAGGGATCTGTGGCTTTCCCTCGAGGCTTTCCCTCGAGGCTTTCCCACGAGGCTTTCCCACAGGGCTGTGCCACGTGCCACCTTGGTGTGAGTCGATCCTCGGCGTGAAAGACGAGCCGGTGAAGGGAAAAGAGGTTCCTCTGGAATGGACTGAGACATCTGGGGGACTCTTGGAATGGTGGCACGACCCTGGAGTTCCTCTCGCCGTTCCTGTTGAGAGGGCCTCCTCTTGAGATGCGACGGGAACGCCGGGAACTCTTTCCCGACGAAGCAGGGAAAGGATCCCTCATCTCGAGCTACAAAGTGGAAACGGGGCTCCTCTGGATGTGGGCGGGACCCTCGTGATTCCTCTCGAGTGGAGACGGCTAGGTCGGGGAACTTCTTGATTTGCACCAAGGGTGTGAAGGACCCTTTCGAAGTTCCAGAGGGGAGGTGTGATCAGCCTCGAGACGCCTCAGCGGAAATGGGCCTCATCTCGCCTGGAGGGGAGAACCTCCTGGATTTTCTCGAGTTGCGGCAGGTCTTCTCAAGTTACGACGGGGACCTCAGGGACCCGCTCTGGTGGCCTCAGGAAAGGCCAGTCCCCATGCGAGTTGCTAGGGGACCTCTCGGGATTCCTCTCCCGTCCATGCCGGAGGCTCAGTCCTTGTGTGGTGTCGGGGCCGGAACCTGAGAATTCCTCTCCAGTGTTGCCATGGATCTTGGGGTGCTTCTGAGTCTCCCCAGGGGAGTCAGGCCTCGTCTTGAGTGGGGGCTTGCACGTGCGCTTTCCTCCCGAGCTGCAGCAGTAGTGTCACGCTTCCTGTCACGTGGATCAAGGGATCTGTGGCTTTCCCTCGAAGCTGTCCCTCGAGGCTTTCCCACGAGGCTTTCCCACAGGGCTGTGCCACGTGCCACCTTGGTGTGAGTCGAGCCTCGGGGTGAAAGACGAGCCGGTGAAGGGAAAAGAGGTTCCTCTGGAATGGACTGAGACATCTGGGGGACTCTTGGAATGGTGGCACGACCCTGGAGTTCCTCACACCGTTCGTGTTGAGAGGGCCTCCTCTTGAGATGCGACGGGAACGCCGGGAACTCTTTCCCGACGAAGCAGGGAAAGGTTCCCTCATCTCGAGCTACGAGGCGGAAACGGGGCTCCTCTGGATGTGGGCGGGACCCTCGTGATTCCTCTCGAGTGGAGACGGCTAAGTTGGGGAACTTCTTGATTTGCACCAAGGGTGTGAAGGACCCTTTCAAAGTTCCAGAGGGGAGGTGTGATCAGCCTAGAGACGCCTCAGCGGAAATGGGCCTCATCTCGCCTGGAGGGGAGAACCTCCTGGATTTTCTCGGGTTGTGGCAGGTCTTCTCGAGTTACGAAGGGGACCTCAGGGACCCGCTCTGGTGGCCTCAGGAAAGGCCAGTCCCCATGCGAGTTGCTAGGGGACCTCTCGGGATTCCTCTCCGTCCATGCCGGGGCCTCAGTCCTTGTGTGGAGTCGGGGCCGGAACCTGAGGATTCCCCTCCAGTGTTGCCATGGATCTTGGGGTGCTTCTGAGTCTCCCCAAGGGAGTCGGGCCTCGTCTCGAGTTGGGGCATGCACGTGCGCTTTCCTCCCGAGCTGCAGCAGTAGTGTCACGCTTCCTGTCACGTGGATCAAGGGATCTGTGGCTTTCCCTCGAGGCTGTCCCTCGAGGCTTTCCCACGAGGCTTTCCCACAGGGCTGTGCCACGTGCCACCTTGGTGTGAGTCGATCCTCGGCGTGAAAGACGAGCCGGTGAAGGGAAAAGAGGTTCCTCTGGAATGGACTGAGACATCTGGGGGACTCTTGGAATGGTGGCACGACCCTGGAGTTCCTCTCACCGTTCCTGTTGAGAGGGCCTCCTCTTGAGATGCGACGGGAACGCCGGGAACTCTTTCCCGACGATGCAGGGAAAGGTCCCTCATCTCGAGCTATGAGGCGGAAACGTGGCTCCTCTGGATGTGGTCGGGACCCTCGTGATTCCTCTCGAGTGGAGACGGCTAGGTCGGGGAACTTCTTGATTTGCACCAAGGGTGTGAAGGACCCTTTCGAAGTTCCAGAGGGGAGGTGTGATCAGCCTCGAGACGCCTCAGCGGAAATGGGCCTCATCTCGCCTGGAGGGGAGAACCTCCTGGATTTGATCAAGTTGCGGCTGGTCTTCTCGTGTTACGACGGGGACCTCAGGGACCCGCTCTGGTGGCCTCAGGAAAGGCCAGTCCCCATGCGAGTTGCTAGGGGACCTCTCGGGATTCCTCTCCCGTCCATGCCGGGGCATCAGTCCTTGTGTGGAGTCGGGGCCGGAACTTGAGGATTCCTCTCCAGCGTTGCCATGGATCTTGGGGTGCTTCTGAGTCTCCCCAGGGGAGTCAGGCCTCGTCTCGAGTGGGGACATGCACGTGCGCTTTCCTCCCGAGCTGCAGCAGTAGTGTCACGCTTCCTGTCACGTGGATCAAGGCATCTGTGGCTTTCCCTCGAGGCTGTCACTCGAGGCTTTCCCACGAGGCTTTCCCACAGGGCTGTGCCACGTGCCACCTTGGTGTGAGTCGATCCTCGGCGTGAAAGACGAGCCGGTGAAGGGAAAAGAGGTTCCTCTGGAATGGACTGAGACATCTGGGGGACTCTTGGAATGGTGGCACGACCCTGGAGTTCCTCTCGCCGTTCCTGTTGAGAGGGCCTCCTCTTGAGATGCGACGGGAACGCCGGGAACTCTTTCCCGAAGAAGCAGGGAAAGGATTTCTCATCTCGAGCTACGAGGCGGAAACGGGGCTCCTCTGGATGTGGGCGGGACCCTCGTGATTTCTCTCGAGTGGAGACGGGTATGTCGGGGAACTTCTTGATTTGCACCAAGGGTGTGAAGGACCCTTTCGAAGTTCCAGAGGGGAGGTGTGATCAGCCTCGAGACGCCTCAGCGGAAATGGGCCTCATCTCGACTGGAGGGGAGAACCTCCTGGATTTTCTCGAGTTGCGGCAGGACTTCTCGAGTTACGACGGGGACCTCAGGGACCCGCTCTGGTGGCCTCAGGAAAGGACAGTCCCCATGCGAGTTGCTAGGGGACCACTCGGGATTCCTCTCCCGTCCATGCCGGGGCATCAGTCCTTGTGTGGAGTCGGGGCCGGAACCTGAGGATTCCTCTCCAGCGTTGCCATGGATCTTGGGGTGCTTCTGAGTCTCCCCAGGGGAGTCAGGCCTCGTCTCGAGTGGGGGCATGCACGTGCGCTTTCCTCCCGAGCTGCAGCAGTAGTGTCACGCTTCCTGTCACGTGGATCAAGGGATCTGTGGCTTTCCCTCGAGGCTGTCCCTCGAGGCTTTCCCACGAGGCTTTCCCACAGGGCTGTGCCACGTGCCACCTTGGTGTGAGTCGATCCTCGGCGTGAAAGACGAGCCGGTGAAGGGAAAAGAGGTTCCTCTAGAATGGACTGAGACATCTGGGGGACTCTTGGAATGGTGGCACGACCCTGGAGTTCCTCTCGCCGTTCCTGTTGAGAGGGCCTCCTCTTGAGATGCGACGGGAACGCCGGGAACTCTTTCCCGACGAAGCAGGGAAAGGATCCCTCATCTCGAGCTGCGAGGCGGAGACGGGGCTCCTCTGGATGTGGGCGGGACCCTCGTGATTCCTCTCGAGTGGAGACGGGTATGTCGGGGAACTTCTTGATTTGCACGAAGGGTTTGAAGGACCCTTTCGATTTTCCAGAGGTGAGGTGTGATCAGCCTGGAGACGCCTCAGCGGAAATGGGCCTCATCTCGCCTGCAGGGGAGAACCTCCTGGATTTTCTCGAGTTGTGGCAGGTCTTCTCGAGTTACGACGGGGACCTCAGGGACCCGCTCTGGTGGCCTCAGGAAAGGCCAGTCCCCATGCGAGTTGCTAGGGGACCACTCGGGATTCCTCTCCCGTCCATGCCGGGTCCTCAGTCCTTGTGTGGAGTCGGGGCGGGAACCTGAGGATTCCTCTCCAGTGTTGCCATGGATCTTGGGGTGCTTCTGAGTCTCCCCAGGGGAGTCAGGCCTCGTCTCGAGTGGGGGCATGCACGTGCGCTTTCCTCCCGAGCTGCAGCAGTAGTGTCACGCTTCCTGTCACGTGGATCAAGGGATCTGTGGCTTTCCCTCGAGGCTGTCCCTCGAGGCTTTCCCACGAGGCTTTCCCACAGGGCTGTGCCACGTGCCACCTTGGTGTGAGTCGATCCTCGGCGTGAAAGACGAGCCGGTGAAGGGAAAAGAGGTTCCTCTAGAATGGACTGAGACATCTGGGGGACTCTTGGAATGGTGGCACGACCCTGGAGTTCCTCTCGCCGTTCCTGTTGAGAGGGCCTCCTCTTGAGATGCGACGGGAACGCCGGGAACTCTTTCCCGACGAAGCAGGGAAAGGATCCCTCATCTCGAGCTACGAGGCGGAAACGGGACTCCTCTGGATGTGGGCGGGACCCTCGTGATTCCTCTCGAGTGGAGACGGGTATGTCGGGGAACTTCTTGATTTGCACGAAGGGTTTGAAGGACCCTTTCAATTTTCCAGAGGTGAGGTGTGATCAGCCTGGAGACGCCTCAGCGGAAATGGGCCTCATCTCGCCTGGAGGGGAGAACCTCCTGGATTTTCTCGAGTTGCGGCAGGTCTTCTCGAGTTACGACTGGGACCTCAGGGACCCGCTCTGGTGACCTCAGGAAAGGCCAGTCCCCATGCGAGTTGCTAGGGGACCTCTCGGGATTCCTCTCCCGTCCATGCCGGGGCCTCAGTCCTTGTGTGGAGTCGGGGCGGGAACCTGAGGATTCCTCTCCAGTGTTGCCATGGATCTTGGGGTGCTTCTGAGTCTCCCCAGGGGAGTCAGGCCTCGTCTCGAGTGGGGGCATGCACGTGCGCTTTCCTCCCGAGCTGCAGCAGTAGTGTCACGCTTCCTGTCACGTGGATCAAGGGATCTGTGGCTTTCCCTCGAGGCTGTCCCTCGAGGCTTTCCCACGAGGCTTTCCCACAGGGCTGTGCCACGTGCCACCTTGGTGTGAGTCGATCCTCGGCGTGAAAGACGAGCCGGTGAAGGGAAAAGAGGTTCCTCTGGAATGGACTGAGACATCTGGGGGACTCTTGGAATGGTGGCACGACCCTGGAGTTCCTCTCGCCGTTCCTGTTGAGAGGGCCTCCTCTTGAGATGCGACGGCAACCCCGGGAACTCTTTCCCGACGAAGCAGGGAAAGGATCCCTCATCTCGAGCTACGAGGCGGAAACGGGGCTCCTCTCGATGTGGGCAGGACCCTCGTGATTCCTCTCGAGTGGAGACGGCTAAGTTGGGGAACTTCTTGATTTGCACCAAGGGTGTGAAGGACCCTTTCGAAGTTCCAGAGGTGAGGTGTGATCAGCCTGGAGACGCCTCAGCGGAACTGGGCCTCTTCTCGCCTGGAGGGGAGAACCTCCTGGATTTTCTCGAGTTGTGGCAGGTCTTCTCGAGTTGCGACGGGGACCTCAGGGACCCGCTCTGGTGGCCTCAGGAAAGGCCAGTCCCCATGCGAGTTGCTAGGGGACCTCTCGGGATTCCTCTCCCGTCCATGCCGGGGCCTCAGTCCTTGTGTGGAGTCGGGGCCGGAACCTGAGGATTCCTCTCCAGTGTTGCCATGGATCTTGGGGTGCTTCTGAGTCTCCCCAGGGGAGTCAGGCCTCGTCTCGAGTGGGGGCATGCACGTGCGCTTTCCTCCCGAGCTGCAGCAGTAGTGTCACGCTTCCTGTCACGTGGATCAAGGGATCTGTGGCTTTCCCTCGAGGCTGTCCCTCGAGGCTTTCCCACGAGGCTTTCCCACAGGGCTGTGCCACGTGCCACCTTGGTGTGAGTCGATCCTCGGCGTGAAAGACGAGCCGGTGAAGGGAAAAGAGGTTCCTCTGCAATGGACTGAGACATCTGTGGGACTCTTGGAATGGTGGCACGACTCTGGAGTTCCTCTCGCCGTTCCTGTTGAGAGGGCCTCCTCTTGAGATGCGACGGGAACGCCGGGAACACTTTCCCGACGAAGCAGGGAAAGGATCCCTCATCTCGAACTACGAGGCGGAAACGGGGCTCCTCTGGATGTGGGCGGGACCCTCGTGATTCCTCTCGAGTGGAGACGGCTAGGTCGGGGAACTTCTTGATTTGCACCAAGGGTGTGAAGGACCCTTTCGAAGTTCCACAGGTGAGGTGTGATCAGCCTCGAGACGCCTCAGCGGAAATGGGCCTCATCTCGCCTGGAGGGGAGAACCTCCTGGATTTTCTCGAGTTGCGGCAGGTCTTCTCGAGTTACGACGGGGACCTCAGGGACCCGCTCTGGTAGCCTCAGGAAAGGCCAGTCCCCATGCGAGTTGCTAGGGGACCTCTCGGGATTCCTCTCCCGTCCATGCCGGGGCCTCAGTCCTTGTGTGGAGTCGGGGCCGGAACCTGAGGATTCCTCTCCAGTGTTGCCATGGATCTTGGGGTGCTTCTGAGTCTCCCCAGGGGAGTCAGGCCTCGTCTCGAGTGGAGGCATGCAAGTGCGCTTTCCTCCAGAGCTGCAGCAGTAGTGTCACGCTTCCTGTCACGTGGATCAAGGGATCTGTGGCTTTTCCTCGAGGCTGTCCCTCGAGGCTTTCCCACGAGGCTTACCCACAGGGCTGTGCCACGTGCCACCTTGGTGTGAGTCGATCCTCGGCGTGAAAGACGAGCCGGTGAAGGGAAAAGAGGTTCCTCTAGAATGGACTGAGACATCTGGGGGACTCTTGGAATGGTGGCACGACCCTGGAGTTCCTCTCGCCGTTCCTGTTGAGAGGGCCTCCTCTTGAGATGCGACGGGAACGCCGGGAACTCTTTCCCGACGAAGCAGGGAAAGGATCCCTGATCTCGAGCTACAAGGCGGAAACGGGGCTCCTCTGGATGTGGGCGGGACCCTCGTGATTCCTCTCGAGTGGAGACGGGTATGTCGGGGAACTTCTTGATTTGCACCAAGGGTGTGAAGGACCCTTTCGAAGTTCCAGAGGTGAGGTGTGATCAGCCTCGAGACGCCTCAGCGGAAATGGGCCTCATCTCGCCTGGAGTGGAGAACCTCCTGGATTTTCTCGAGTTGCGGCAGGTCTTCTCGAGTTACGACGGGGACCTCAGGGACCCGCTCTGGTGGCCTCAGGAAAGGCCAGTCCCCATGCGAGTTGCTAGGGGACCTCTCGGGATTCCTCTCCCGTCCATGCCGGGGCCTCAGTCCTTGTGTGGAGTCGGGGCCGGAACCTGAGGATACCTCTCCAGTGTTGCCATGGATCTTGGGGTGCTTCTGAGTCTCCCCAGGGGAGTCAGGCCTTGTCTCGAGTGGGGGCATGCACGTGCGCTTTCCTCCCGAGCTGCAGCAGTAGTGTCACGCTTCCTGTCACGTGGATCAAGGGATCTGTGGCTTTCCCTCGAAGCTGTCCCTCGAGGCTTTCCCACGAGGCTTTCCCACAGGGCTGTGCCACGTGCCACCTTGGTGTGAGTCGTTCCTCGGGGTGAAAGACGAGCCGGTGAAGGGAAAAGAGGTTCCTCTGGAATGGACTGAGACATCTGGGGGACTCTTGGAATGGTGGCACGACCCTGGAGTTCCTCTCACCATTCCTGTTGAGAGGGCCTCCTCTTGAGATGCGACGGGAACGCCGGGAACTCTTTCCCGACGAAGCAGGGAAAGGATCCCTCATCTCGAGCTACGAGGCGGAAACGGGGCTCCTCTGGATGTGGGCGGGACCCTCGTGATTCCTCTCGAGTGGAGACGGCTAGGTCGGGGAACTTCTTGATTTGCACCAAGGGTGTGAAGGACCCTTTCGAAGTTCCAGAGGGGAGGTGTGATCAGCCTCGAGACGCCTCAGCGGAAATGGGCCTCATCTCGCCTGGAGGGGAGAACCTCCTGGATTTTCTCGAGTTGCGGCAGGTGTTCTCGAGTTACGACGGGGACCTCACGGACCCGCTCTGGTGGCCTCAGGAAAGGCCAGTCCCCATGCGAGTTGCTAGGGGACCTCTCGGGATTCCTCTCCCGTCCATGCCGGGGCCTCAGTCCTTGTGTGGAGTCGGGGCCGGAACCTGAGGATTCCTCTCCAGTGTTGCCATGGATCTTGGGGTGCTTCTGAGTCTCCCCAGGGGAGTCAGGCCTCGTCTCGAGTGGGGGCATGCACGTGCGCTTTCCTCCCGAGCTGCAGCAGTAGTGTCACGCTTCCTGTCACGTGGATCAAGGGATCTGTGGCTTTCCCTCGAGGCTGTCCCTCGAGGCTTTCCCACGAGGCTTTCCCACAGGGCTGTGACACGTGCCACCTTGGTGTGAGTCGATCCTCGGCGTGAAATACGAGCCTGTGAAGGGAAAAGAGGTTCCTCTGGAATGGACTGAGATATCTGGGGGACTCTTGGAATGGTGGCACGACCCTGGAGTTCCTCTCGCCGTTCCTGTTGAGAGGGCCTCCTCTTGAGATGCGACGGGAAAGCCGGGAACTCTTTCCCGACGAAGCAGGGAAAGGATCCCTCATCTCGAGCTACGAGGTGGAAAGGGTGCTCCTCCGGATGTGGGCGGGACCCTCGTGATTCCTCTCGAGTGGAGACGGGTATGTCGGGGAACTTCTTGATTTGCACCAAGGGTGTGAAGGACCCTTTCGAAGTTCCAGAGGGGAGGTGTGATCAGCCTCGAGACGCCTCAGCGGAAATGGGCCTCATCTCGCCTGGAGGGGAGAACCTCCTGGATTTTCTCGAGTTGCGGCAGGTCTTCTCGAGTTACGACGGGGACCTCAGGGACCCGCTCTGGTGGCCTCAGGAAAGGCCAGTCCCCATGCGAGTTGCTAGGGGACCTCTCGGGATTCCTCTCCCGTCCATGCCGGGGCCTCAGTCCTTGTGTGGAGTCGGGGCCGGAACCTGAGGATTCCTCTCCAGTGTTGCCATGGATCTTGGGGTGCTTCTGAGTCTCCCCAGGGGAGTTAGGCCTCGTCTCGAGTGGGGGCATGCACGTGCGCTTTCCTCCCGAGCTGCAGCAGTAGTGTCACGCTTCCTGTCACGTGGATCAAGGGATCTGTGGCTTTCCCTCGAGGCTGTCCCTCGAGGCTTTCCCACGAGGCTTTCCCACAGGGCTGTGCCACGTACCACCTTGGTGTGAGTCGATCCTCGGCGTGAAAGACGAGCCGGTGAAGGGAAAAGAGGTTCCTCTGGAATGGACTGAGACATCTGGGGGACTCTTGGAATGGTGGAACGACCCTGGAGTTCCTCTCGCCGTTCCTGTTGAGAGGGCCTCCTCTTGAGATGCGACGGGAACGCCGGGAACTCTTTCCCGACGAAGCAGGGTAAGGATCCCTGATCTCGAGCTACGAGGCAGAAACGGGGCTCCTCTGGATGTGGGCGGGACCCTCGTGATTCCTCTCGAGTGGAGACGGGTATGTCAGGGAACTTCTTGATTTGCACCAAGGGTGTGAAGGACCCTTTCGAAGTTCCAGAGGTGAGGTGTGATCAGCCTCGAGACGCCTCAGCGGAAATGGGCCTCATCTCGCCTGGAGGGGAGAACCTCCTGGATTTTCTCGAGTTGCAGTAGGTCTTCTCGAGTTACGACGGGGACCACAGGGACCCGCTCTGGTGGCCTCAGGAAAGGTCAGTCCCCATGCGAGTTGCTAGGGGACCTCTCGGGATTCCTCTCCCATCCATGCCTGGGCCTCATTTCTTGTGTGGAGTCGGGGCCGGAACCTGAGAATTCCTCTCCAGTGTTGCCATGGATCTTGGGGTGCTTCTGAGTCTCCCCAGGGGAGTTAGGCCTCGTCTCGAGTGGGGGCATGCACGTGCGCTTTCCTCCCGAGCTGCAGCAGTAGTGTCACGCTTCCTGTCACGTGGATCAAGGGATCTGTGGCTTTCCCTCGAGGCTGTCCCTCGAGGCTTTCCCACGAGGCTTTCCCACAGGGCTGTGCCACGTGCCACCTTGGTGTGAGTCGATCCTCGGCGTGAAAGGCGAGCCGGTGAAGGGAAAAGAGGTTCCTCTGCAATGGACTCAGACATCTGTGGGACTTTGGAATGGTGGCACGACCCTGGAGTTCCTCTCGCCGTTCCTGTTGAGAGGGCCTCCTCTTGAGATGCGACGGGAACGCCGGGAACTCTTTCCCGACGAAGCAGGGAAAGGATCCCTCATCTCGAACTACGAGGCGGAAACGGGGCTCCTCTGGATGTGGGCGGGACCCTCGTGATTCCTCTCGAGTGGAGACGGCTAGGTCGGGGAACTTCTTGATTTGCACCAAGGGTGTGAAGGACCCTTTCGAAGTTCCAGAGGTGAGGTGTGATCAGCCTCGAGACGCCTCAGCGGAAATGGGCCTCATCTCGCCTGGAGGGGAGAACCTCCTGGATTTTCTCGAGTTGCGGCAGGTCTTCTCGAGTTACGACGGGGACCTCAGGGACACGGTCTGGTGGCCTCAGGAAAGGCCAGTCCCCATGCGAGTTGCTAGGGGACCTCTCTGGATTCCTCTCCCGTCCATGCCGGGGCCTCAGTCCTTGTGTGGAGTCGGGGCCGGAACCTGAGGATACCTCTCCAGTGTTGCCATGGATCTTGGGGTGCTTCTGAGTCTCCCCAGGGGAGTCAGGCCTCGTCTCGAGTGGGGGCATGCACGTGCGCTTTCCTCCATAGCTGCAGCAGTAGTGTCACGCTTCCTGTCACGTGCATCAAGGGATCTGTGGCTTTCCCTCGAGGCTGTCCCTCGAGGCTTTCCCACGAGGCTTTCCCACAGGGCTGTGCCACGTGCCACCTTGGTGTGAGTCGATCCTCGGCGTGAAAGACGAGCCGGTGAAGGGAAAAGAGGTTCCTCTGGAATGGACTGAGACATCTGGGGGACTCTTGGAATGGTGGCACGACCCTGGAGTTCCTCTCGCCGTTCCTGTTGAGAGGGCCTCCTCTTGAGATGCGACGGCAACGCCGGGAACTCTTTCCCGACGAAGCAGGGAAAGGATCCCTCATCTCGAGCTACGAGGCGGAAACGGGGCTCCTCTGGATGTGGGCGGGACCCTCGTGATTCCTCTCGAGTGGAGACGGCTAGGTCGGGGAACTTCTTGATTTGCACCAAGGGTGTGAAGGACCCTTTCGAAGTTCCAGAGGTGTGGTGTGATCAGCCTCGAGACGCCTCAGCGGAAATGGGCCTCATCTCGCCTGGAGTGGAGAACCTCCTGGATTTTTTCGAGTTGCGGCAGGTCTTCTCGAGTTACGACGGGGACCTCAGGGACCCGCTCTGGTGGCCTCAGGAAAGGCCAGTCCCCATGCGAGTTACTAGGGGACCTCTCGGGATTCCTCTCCCGTCCATGCCGGGGCCTCAGTCCTTGTGTGGAGTCGGGGCCGGAACCTGAGGATTCCTCTCCAGTGTTGCCATGGATCTTGGGGTGCTTCTGAGTCTCCCCAGGGGAGTCAGGCCTCGTCTCGAGTGGGGGCATGCACGTGCGCTTTCCTCCCGAGCTGCAGCAGTAGTGTCACGCTTCCTGTCACGTGGATCAAGGGATCTGTGGCTTTCCCTCGAGGCTGTCCCTCGAGGCTTTCCCACGAGGCTTCCCCTCAGGGCTGTGCCACCTGCCACCTTGGTGTGAGTCGATCCTCGGCGTGAAATACGAGCCTGTGAAGGGAAAAGAGGTTCCTCTGGAATGGACTGAGATATCTGGGGGACTCTTGGAATGGTGGCACGACCCTGGAGTTCCTCTCGCCGTTCCTGTTGAGAGGGCCTCCTCTTGAGATGCGACGGGAAAGCCGGGAACTCTTTCCCGACGAAGCAGGGAAAGGATCCCTCATCTCGAGCTACGAGGTGGAAAGGGTGCTCCTCCGGATGTGGGCGGGACCCTCGTGATTCCTCTCGAGTGGAGACGGGTATGTCGGGGAACTTCTTGATTTGCACCAAGGGTGTGAAGGACCCTTTCGAAGTTCCAGAGGTGAGGTGTGATCAGCCTCGAGACGCCTCATCGGAAATGGGCCTCATCTCGCCTGGAGGGGAGAACCTCCTGGATTTTCTCGAGTTGCGGCAGGTCTTCTCGAGTTACGACGGGGACCTCAGGGACCCGCTCTGGTGGCCTCAGGAAAGGCCAGTCCCCATGCGAGTTGCTAGGGGACCTCTCGGGATTCCTCTCCCGTCCATGCCGGGGCCTCAGTCCTTGTGTGGAGTCGGGGCCGGAACCTGAGGATTCCTCTCCAGTGTTGCCATGGATCTTGGGGTGCTTCTGAGTCTCCCCAGGGGAGTTAGGCCTCGTCTCGAGTGGGGGCATGCACGTGCGCTTTCCTCCCGAGCTGCAGCAGTAGTGTCACGTTTCCTGTCACGTGGATCAAGGGATCTGTGGCTTTCCCTCGAGGCTGTCCCTCGAGGCTTTCCCACGAGGCTTTCCCACAGGGCTGTGCCACGTGCCACCTTGGTGTGAGTCGATCCTCGGCGTGAAAGAGGAGCCGGTGAAGGGAAAAGAGGTTCCTCTGGAATGGACTGAGACATCTGGGGGACTCTTGGAATGGTGGCACGACCCTGGAGTTCCTCTCGCCGTTCCTGTTGAGAGGGCCTCCTCTTGAGATGCGACGGGAACGCCGGGAACTCTTTCCCGACGAAGCAGGGAAAGGATCCCTGATCTCGAGCTACGAGGCAGAAACGGGGCTCCTCTGGATGTGGGCGGGACCCTCGTGATTCCTCTCGAGTGGAGACGGCTAGGTCGGGGAACTTCTTGATTTGCACCAAGGGTGTGAAGGACCCTTTCGAAGTTCCAGAGGGGAGGTGTGATCAGCCTCGAGACGCCTCAGCGGAAATGGGCCTCATCTCGCCTGGAGGGGAGAACCTCCTGGATTTTCTCGAGTTGCGGCAGGTGTTCTCGAGTTACGACGGGGACCTCAGGGACCCGCTCTGGTGGCCTCAGGAAAGGCCAGTCCCCATGCGAGTTGCTAGGGGAACTCTCGGGATTCCTCTCCCGTCCATGCCGGGGCCTCAGTCCTTGTGTGGAGTCGGGGCCGGAACCTGAGGATACCTCTCCAGTGTTGCCATGGATCTTGGGGTGCTTCTGAGTCTCCCCAGGGGAGTCAGGCCTCGTCTCGAGTGGGGGCATGCACGTGCGCTTTCCTCCCGAGCTGCAGCAGTAGTGTCACGCTTCCTGTCACGTGGATCAAGGGATCTGTGGCTTTCCCTCGAAGCTGTCCCTCGAGGCTTTCCCACGAGGCTTTCCCACAGGGCTGTGCCACGTGCCACCTTGGTGTGAGTCGATCCTCGGGGTGAAAGACGAGCCGGTGAAGGGAAAAGAGGTTCCTCTGGAATGGACTGAGACATCTGGGGGACTCTTGGAATGGTGGCACGACCCTGGAGTTCCTCTCACCGTTCCTGTTGAGAGGGCCTCCTCTTGAGATGCGACGGCAACGCCGGGAACTCTTTCCCGACGAAGCAGGGAAAGGATCCCTCATCTCGAGCTACGAGGCGGAAACGGGGCTCCTCTGGATGTGGGCGGGACCCTCGTGATTCCTCTCGAGTGGAGACGGCTAGGTCGGGGAACTTCTTGATTTGCACCAAGGGTGTGAAGGACCCTTTCGAAGTTCCAGAGGTGAGGTGTGATTAGCCTCGAGACGCCTCAGCGGAAATGGGCCTCATCTCGCCTGGAGGGGAGAACCTCCTGGATTTTCTCGAGTTGCAGCAGGTCTTCTCGAGTTACGACGGGGACCACAGGGACCCGCTCTGGTGGCCTCAGGAAAGGTCAGTCCCCATGCGAGATGCTAGGGGACCTCTCGGGATTCCTCTCCCATCCATGCCTGGGCCTCAGTCCTTGTGTGGAGTCGGGGCCGGAACCTGAGAATTCCTCTCCAGTGTTGCCATGGATCTTGGGGTGCTTCTGAGTCTCCCCAGGGGAGTTAGGCCTCGTCTCGAGTGGGGGCATGCACGTGCGCTTTCCTCCCGAGCTGCAGCAGTAGTGTCACGCTTCCTGTCACGTGGATCAAGGGATCTGTGGCTTTCCCTCGAGGCTGTCCCTCGAGGCTTTCCCACGAGGCTTTCCCACAGGGCTGTGCCACGTGCCACCTTGGTGTGAGTCGATCCTCGGCGTGAAAGACGAGCCGGTGAAGGGAAAAGAGGTTCCTCTGCAATGGACTGAGACATCTGTGGGACTTAGGAATGGTGGCACGACCCTGGAGTTCCTCTCGCCGTTCCTGTTGAGAGGGCCTCCTCTTGAGATGCGACGGGAATGCCGGGAACTCTTTCCCGACGAAGCAGGGAAAGGATCCCTCATCTCGAACTACGAGGCGGAAACGGGGCTCCTCTGGATGTGGGCGGGACCCTCGTGATTCCTCTCGAGTGGAGACGGCTAGGTCGGGGAACTTCTTGATTTGCACCAAGGGTGTGAAGGACCCTTTCGAAGTTCCAGAGGTGAGGTGTGATCAGCCTCGAGACGCCTCAGCGGAAATGGGCCTCATATCGCCTGGAGGGGAGAACCTCCTGGATTTTCTCGAGTTGCGGCAGGTCTTCTCGAGTTACGACGGGGACCTCAGGGACCCGGTCTGGTGGCCTCAGGAAAGGCCAATCCCCATGCGAGTTGCTAGGGGACCTCTCGGGATTCCTCTCCAGTCCATGCCGGGGCCTCAGTCCTTGTGTGGAGTCGGGGCCGGAACCTGAGGATACCTCTCCAGTGTTGTCATGGATCTTGGGGTGCTTCTGAGTCTCCCCAGGGGAGTCAGGCCTCGTCTCGAGTGGGGGCATGCACGTGCGCTTTCCGCCCGAGCTGCAGCAGTAGTGTCACGCTTCCTGTCAGGTGGATCAAGGGATCTGTGGCTTTCCCTCGAGGCTGTCCCTCGAGGCTTTCCCACGAGGCTTTCCCACAGGGCTGTGCCACGTGCCACCTTGGTGTGAGTCGATCCTCGGCGTGAAAGACGAGCCGGTGAAGGGAAAAGAGGTTCCTCTGGAATGGACTGAGACATCTGGGGGACTCTTGGAATGGTGGCACGACCCTGGAGTTCCTCTCGCCGTTCCTGTTGAGAGGGCCTCCTCTTGAGATGCGACGGGAACGCCGGGAACTCTTTCCCGACGAAGCAGGGAAAGGATCCCTCATCTCGAGCTACGAGGCGGAAACGGGGCTCCTCTGGATGTGGGCGGGACCCTCGTGATTCCTCTCGAGTGGAGACGGCTAGGTCGGGGAACTTCTTGATTTGCACCAAGGGTGTGAAGGACCCTTTCGAAGTTCCAGAGGTGTGGTGTGATCAGCCTCGAGACGCCTCAGCGGAAATGGGCCTCATCTCGCCTGGAGTGGAGAACCTCCTGGATTTTCTCGAGTTGCGGCAGGTCTTCTCGAGTCACGACGGGGACCTCAGGGACCCGCTCTGGTGGCCTCAGGAAAGGCCAGTCCCCATGCGAGTTACTAGGGGACCTCTCGGGATTCCTCTCCCGTCCATGCCGGGGCCTCAGTCCTTGTGTGGAGTCGGGGCCGGAACCTGAGGATTCCTCTCCAGTGTTGCCATGGATCTTGGGGTGCTTCTGAGTCTCCCCAGGGGAGTTAGGCCTCGTCTCGAGTGGGGGCATGCACGTGCGCTTTCCTCCCGAGCTGCAGCAGTAGTGTCACGCTTCCTGTCACGTGGATCAAGGGATCTGTGGCTTTCCCTCGAGGCTGTCCCTCGAGGCTTTCCCACGAGGCTTTCCCACAGGGCTGTGCCACGTGCCACCTTGGTGTGAGTCGATCCTCGGCGTGAAAGACGAGACGGTGAAGGGAAAAGAGGTTCCTCTGCAATGGACTGAGACATCTGTGGGACTTAGGAATGGTGGCACGACCCTGGAGTTCCTCTCGCCGTTCCTGTTGAGAGGGCCTCCTCTTGAGATGCGACGGGAATGCCGGGAACTCTTTCCCGACGAAGCAGGGAAAGGATCCCTCATCTCGAACTACGAGGCGGAAACGGGGCTCCTCTGGATGTGGGCGGGACCCTCGTGATTCCTCTCGAGTGGAGACGGCTAGGTCGGGGAACTTCTTGATTTGCACCAAGGGTGTGAAGGACCCTTTCGAAGTTCCAGAGGTGAGGTGTGATCAGCCTCGAGACGCCTCAGCGGAAATGGGCCTCATATCGCCTGGAGGGGAGAACCTCCTGGATTTTCTCGAGTTGCGGCAGGTCTTCTCGAGTTACGACGGGGACCTCAGGGACCCGGTCTGGTGGCCTCAGGAAAGGCCAGTCCCCATGCGAGTTACTAGGGGAGCTCTCGGGATTCCTCTCCCGTCCATGCCGGGGCCTCAGTCCTTGTGTGGAGTCGGGGCCGGAACCTGAGGATTCCTCTCCAGTGTTGCCATGGATCTTGGGGTGCTTCTGAGTCTCCCCAGGGGAGTCAGGCCTCGTCTCGAGTGGGGGCATGCACGTGCGCTTTCCTCCCGAGCTGCAGCAGTAGTGTCACGCTTCCTGTCACGTGGATCAAGGGATCTGTGGCTTTCCCTCGAGGCTGTCCCTCGAGGCTTTCCCACGAGGCTTCCCCTCAGGGCTGTGCCACCTGCCACCTTGGTGTGAGTCGATCCTCGGCGTGAAATACGAGCCTGTGAAGGGAAAAGAGGTTCCTCTGGAATGGACTGAGATATCTGGGGGACTCTTGGAATGGTGGCACGACCCTGGAGTTCCTCTCGCCGTTCCTGTTGAGAGGGCCTCCTCTTGAGATGCGACGGGAATGCCGGGAACTCTTTCCCGACGAAGCAGGGAAAGGATCCCTCATCTCGAGCTACGAGGTGGAAAGGGTGCTCCTCCGGATGTGGGCGGGACCCTCGTGATTCCTCTCGAGTGGAGACGGGTATGTCGGGGAACTTCTTGATTTGCACCAAGGGTGTGAAGGACCCTTTCGAAGTTCCAGAGGTGAGGTGTGATTAGCCTCGAGACGCCTCAGCGGAAATGGGCCTCATCTCACCTGGAGGGGAGAACCTCCTGGATTTTCTCGAGTTGCGGCAGGTCTTCTCGAGTTACGACGGGGACCTCAGGGACCCGCTCTGGTGGCTTCAGGAAAGGCCAGTCCCCATGCGAGTTGCTAGGGGACCTCTCGGGATTCCTCTCCCGTCCATGCCGGGGCCTCAGTCCTTGTGTGGAGTCGGGGCCGGAACCTGAGGATACCTCTCCAGTGTTGCCATGGATCTTGGGGTGCTTCTGAGTCTCCCCAGGGGAGTCAGGCCTTGTCTCGAGTGGGGGCATGCACGTGCGCTTTCCTCCCGAGCTGCAGCAGTAGTGTCACGCTTCCTGTCACGTGGATCAAGGGATCTGTGGCTTTCCCTCGAAGCTGTCCCTCGAGGCTTTCCCACGAGGCTTTCCCACAGGGCTGTGCCACGTGCCACCTTGGTGTGAGTCGATCCTCGGCGTGAAAGACGAGCCGGTGAAGGGAAAAGAGGTTCCTCTGGAATGGACTGAGACATCTGGGGGACTCTTGGAATGGTGGCACGACCCTGGAGTTCCTCTCACCGTTCCTGTTGAGAGGGCCTCCTCTTGAGATGGACGGCAACGCCGGGAACTCTTTCCCGACGAAGCAGGGAAAGGATCCCTCATCTCGAGCTACGAGGCGGAAACGGGGCTCCTCTGGATGTGGGCGGGACCCTCGTGATTCCTCTCGAGTGGAGACGGCTAGGTCGGGGAACTTCTTGATTTGCACCAAGGGTGTGAAGGACCCTTTCGAAGTTCCAGAGGTGAGGTGTGATCAGCCTCGAGACGCCTCAGCGGAAATGGGCCTCATCTCGCCTGGAGGGGAGAACCTCCTGGATTTTCTCGAGTTGCGGCAGGTCTTCTCGAGTTACGACTGGGACCTCAGGGACCCGCTCTGGTGGCCTCAGGAAAGGCCAGTCCCCATGCGAGTTGCTAGGGGACCTCTCAGGATTCCTCTCCCGCCCATGCCGGGGCCTCAGTCCTAGTGTGGAGTCGGGACCGGAACCTGAGGATTCCTCTCCAGTGTTGCCATGGATCTTGGGGTGCTTCTGAGTCTCCCCAGGGGAGTCAGGCCTCGTCTCGAGTGGGGGCATGCACGTGCGCTTTCCTCCCGAGCTGCAGCAGTAGTGTCACGCTTCCTGTCACGTGGATCAAGGGATCTGTGGCTTTCCCTCGAGGCTGTCCCTCGAGGCTTTCCCACGAGGCTTTCCCACAGGGCTGTGCCATGTGCCACCTTGGTGTGAGTCGATCCTCGGCGTGAAAGACGAGCCGGTGAAGGGAAAAGAGGTTCCTCTGGAATGGACTGAGACATCTGGGGGACTCTTGGAATGGTGGCACGACCCTGGAGTTCCTCTCGCCGTTCCTGTTGAGAGGGCCTCCTCTTGAGATGCGACGGGAATGCCGGGAACTCTTTCCCGACGAAGCAGGGAAAGGATCCCTGATCTCGAGCTACGAGGCAGAAACGGGGCTCCTCTGGATGTGGGCGGGACCCTCGTGATTCCTCTGGAGTGGAGACGAGTATGTCGGGGAACTTCTTGATTTGCACCAAGGGTGTGAAGGACCCTTTCGAAGTTCCAGAGGTGAGGTGTGATCAGCCTCGAGAAGCCTCAGCGGAAATGGGCCTCATCTCGCCTGGAGGGGAGAACCTCCTGGATTTTCTCGAGTTGCAGCAGGTCTTCTCGAGTTACGACGGGGACCACAGGGACCCGCTCTGGTGGCCTCAGGAAAGGTCAGTCCCCATGCGAGTTGCTAGGGGACCTCTCGGGATTCCTCTCCCATCCATGCCTGGGCCTCAGTCCTTGTGTGGAGTCGGGGCCGGAACCTGAGAATTCCTCTCCAGTGTTGCCATGGATCTTGGGGTGCTTCTGAGTCTCCCCAGGGGAGTTAGGCCTCGTCTCGAGTGGGGGCATGCACGTGCGCTTTCCTCCCGAGCTGCAGCAGTAGTGTCACGCTTCCTGTCACGTGGATCAAGGGATCTGTGGCTTTCCCTAGAGGCTGTCCCTCGAGGCTTTCCCACGAGGCTTTCCCACAGGGCTGTGCCACGTGCCACCTTGGTGTGAGTCGATCCTCGGCGTGAAAGACGAGCCGGTGAAGGGAAAAGAGGTTCCTCTGCAATGGACTGAGACATCTGTGGGACTTTGGAATGGTGGCACGACCCTGGAGTTCCTCTCGCCGTTCCTGTTGAGAGGGCCTCCTCTTGAGATGCGACGGGAATGCCGGGAACTCTTTCCCGACGAAGCAGGGAAAGGATCCCTCATCTCGAACTACGAGGCGGAAACGGGGCTCCTCTGGATGTGGGCGGGACCCTCGTGATTCCTCTCGAGTGGAGACGGCTAGGTCGGGGAACTTCTTGATTTGCACCAAGGGTGTGAAGGACCCTTTCGAAGTTCCAGAGGTGAGGTGTGATCAGCCTCGAGACGCCTCAGCGGAAATGGGCCTCATATCGCCTGGAGGGGAGAACCTCCTGGATTTTCTCGAGTTGCAGCAGGTCTTCTCGAGTTACGACGGGGACCTCAGGGACCCGGTCTGGTGGCCTCAGGAAAGGCCAATCCCCATGCGAGTTGCTAGGGGACCTCTCGGGATTCCTCTCCCGTCCATGCCGGGGCCTCAGTCCTTGTGTGGAGTCGGGGCCGGAACCTGAGGATACCTCTCCAGTGTTGCCATGGATCTTGGGGTGCTTCTGAGTCTCCCCAGGGGAGTCAGGCCTCGTCTCGAGTGGGGGCATGCACGTGCGCTTTCCTCCCGAGCTGCAGCAGTAGTGTCACGCTTCCTGTCACGTGGATCAAGGGATCTGTGGCTTTCCCTCGAAGCTGTCCTTCGAGGCTTTCCCACGAGGCTTTCCCACAGGGCTGTGCCACGTGCCACCTTGGTGTGAGTCGATCCTCGGGGTGAAAGACGAGCCGGTGAAGGGAAAAGAGGTTCCTCTGGAATGGACTGAGACATCTGGGGGACTCTTGGAATGGTGGCACGACCCTGGAGTTCCTCTCACCGTTCCTGTTGAGAGGGCCTCCTCTTGAGATGCGACGGGAACGCCGGGAACTCTTTCCCGACGAAGCAGGGAAAGGATCCCTCATCTCGAGCTACGAGGCGGAAAAGGGGCTCCTCTGAATGTGGGCGGGACCCTCGTGATTCCTCTCGAGTGGAGACGGCTAGGTCGGGGAACTTCTTGATTTGCACCAAGGGTGTGAAGCACCCTTTCGAAGTTCCAGAGGTGAGGTGTGATTAGCCTCGAGACGCCTCAGCGGAAATGGGCCTCATCTCGCCTGGAGGGGAGAACCTCCTGGATTTTCTCGAGTTGCGGCAGGTCTTCTCGAGTAAGGACGGGGACCTCAGGGACCCGCTCTGGTGGCTTCAGGAAAGGCCAGTCCCCATGCGAGTTGCTAGGGGACCTCTCGGGATTCCTCTCCCGTCCATGCCGGGGCCTCAGTCCTTGTGTGGAGTCGGGGCCGGAACTTGAGGATACCTCTCCAGTGTTGCCATGGATCTTGGGGTGCTTCTGAGTCTCCCCAGGGGAGTCAGGCCTCGTCTCGAGTGGGGGCATGCACGTGCGCTTTCCTCCCGAGCTGCAGCAGTAGTGTCACGCTTCCTGTCACGTGGATCAAGGGATCTGTGGCTTTCCCTCGAAGCTGTCCTTCGAGGCTTTCCCACGAGGCTTTCCCACAGGGCTGTGCCACGTGCCACCTTGGTGTGAGTCGATCCTCGGGGTGAAAGGCGAGCCGGTGAAGGGAAAAGAGGTTCCTCTGGAATGGACTGAGACATCTGGGGGACTCTTGGAATGGTGGCACGACCCTGGAGTTCCTCTCACCGTTCCTGTTGAGAGGGCCTCCTCTTGAGATGCGACGGGAACGCCGGGAACTCTTTCCCGACGAAGCAGGGAAAGGATCCCTCATCTCGAGCTACGAGGCGGAAAAGGGGCTCCTCTGAATGTGGGCGGGACCCTCGTGATTCCTCTCGAGTGGAGACGGCTAGGTCGGGGAACTTCTTGATTTGCACCAAGGGTGTGAAGGACCCTTTCGAAGTTCCAGAGGTGAGGTGTGATTAGCCTCGAGACGCCTCAGCGGAAATGGGCCTCATCTCGCCTGGAGGGGAGAACCTCCTGGATTTTCTCGAGTTGCGGCAGGTCTTCTCGAGTAACGACGGGGACCTCAGGGACCCGCTCTGGTGGCTTCAGGAAAGGCCAGTCCCCATGCGAGTTGCTAGGGGACCTCTCGGGATTCCTCTCCCGTCCATGCCGGGGCCTCAGTCCTTGTGTGGAGTCGGGGCCGGAACCTGAGGATACCTCTCCAGTGTTGCCATGGATCTTGGGGTGCTTCTGAGTCTCCCCAGGGGAGTCAGGCCTTGTCTCGAGTGGGGGCATGCACGTGCGCTTTCCTCCCGAGCTGCAGCAGTAGTGTCACGCTTCCTGTCACGTGGATCAAGGGATCTGTGGCTTTCCCTCGAAGCTGTCCCTCGAGTCTTTCCCACGAGGCTTTCCCACAGGGCTGTGCCACGTGCCACCTTGGTGTGAGTCGATCCTCGGGGTGAAAGACGAGCCGGTGAAGGGAAAAGAGGTTCCTCTGGAATGGACTGAGACATCTGGGGGACTCTTGGAATGGTGGCACGACCCTGGAGTTCCTCTCACCGTTCCTGTTGAGAGGGCCTCCTCTTGAGATGCGACGGGAACGCCGGGAACTCTTTCCCGACGAAGCAGGGAAAGGATCCCTCATCTCGAGCTACGAGGCGGAAACGGGGCTCCTCTGGATGTGGGCGGGACCCTCGTGATTCCTCTCGAGTGGAGACGGCTAGGTCGGGGAACTTCTTGATTTGCACCAAGGGTGTGAAGGACCCTTTCGAAGTTCCAGAGGGGAGGTGTGATCAGCCTCGAGACGCCTCAGCGGAAATGGGCCTCATCTCGCCTGGAGGGGAGAACCTCCTGGATTTTCTCGAGTTGCGGCAGGTCTTCTCGAGTTACGACGGGGACCTCAGGGACCCGCTCTGGTGGCCTCAGGAAAGGCCAGTCCCCATGCGAGTTGCTAGGGGACCTCTCGGGATTCCTCTCCCGTCCATGCCGGGGCCTCAGTCCTTGTGTGGAGTCGGGGCCGGAACCTGAGGATACCTCTCCAGTGTTGCCATGGATCTTGGGGTGCTTCTGAGTCTCCCCAGGGGAGTCAGGCCTTGTCTCGAGTGAGGGCATGCACGTGCGCTTTCCTCCCGAGCTGCAGCAGTAGTGTCACGCTTCCTGTCACGTGGATCAAGGGATCTGTGGCTTTCCCTCGAAGCTGTCCCTCGAGGCTTTCCCACGAGGCTTTCCCACAGGGCTGTGCCACGTGCCACCTTGGTGTGAGTCGATCCTCGGGGTGAAAGACGAGCCGGTGAAGGGAAAAGAGGTTCCTCTGGAATGGACTGAGACATCTGGGGGACTCTTGGAATGGTGGCACGACCCTGGAGTTCCTCTCGCCGTTCCTGTTGAGAGGGCCTCCTCTTGAGATGGACGGCAACGCCGGGAACTCTTTCCCGACGAAGCAGGGAAAGGATCCCTCATCTCGAGCTACGAGGCGGAAACGGGGCTCCTCTGGATGTGGGCGGGACCCTCGTGATTCCTCTCGAGTGGAGACGGCTAGGTCGGGGAACTTCTTGATTTGCACCAAGGGTGTGAAGGACCCTTTCGAAGTTCCAGAGGTGAGGTGTGATCAGCCTCGAGACGCCTCAGCGGAAATGGGCCTCATCTCGCCTGGAGGGGAGAACCTCCTGGATTTTCTCGAGTTGCGGCAGGTCTTCTCGAGTTACGACGGGGACCTCAGGGACCCGCTCTGGTGGCCTCAGGAAAGGCCAGTCCCCATGCGAGTTGCTAGGGGACCTCTCGGGATTCCTCTCCCGTCCATGCCGGGGCCTCAGTCCTTGTGTGGAGTCGGGGCCGGAACCTGAGGATTCCTCTCCAGTGTTGCCATGGATCTTGGGGTGCTTCTGAGTCTCCCCAGGGGAGTCAGGGCTCGTCTCGAGTGGGGGCTTGCACGTGCGCTTTCCTCCCGAGCTGCAGCAGTAGTGTCACGCTTCCTGTCACGTGGATCAAGGGATCTGTGGCTTTCCCTCGAGGCTGTCCCTCGAGGCTTTCCCACGAGGCTTTCCCACAGGGCTGTGCCACGTGCCACCTTGGTGTGAGTCGATCCTCGGCGTGAAAGACGAGCCGGTGAAGGGAAAAGAGGTTCCTCTGGAATGGACTGAGACATCTGGGGGACTCTTGGAATGGTGGCACGACCCTGGAGTTCCTCTCGCCGTTCCTGTTGAGAGGGCCTCCTCTTGAGATGCGACGGGAACGCCGGGAACTCTTTCCCGATGAAGCAGGGAAAGGATCCCTGATCTCGAGCTACGAGGCAGAAACGGGGCTCCTCTAGATGTGGGCGGGACCCTCGTGATTCCTCTCTAGTGGAGACGGGTATGTCGGGGAACTTCTTGATTTGCACCAAGGGTGTGAAGGACCCTTTCGAAGTTCCAGAGGTGAGGTGTGATCAGCCTCGAGACGCCTCAGCGGAAATGGGCCTCATCTCGCCTGGAGGGGAGAACCTCCTGGATTTTCTCGAGTTGCAGCAGGTCTTCTCGAGTTACGACGGGGACCACAGGGACCCGCTATGGTGGCCTCAGGAAAGGCCAGTCCCCATGTGAGTTGCTAGGGGACCTCTCGGGATTCCTCTCCCATCCATGCCTGGGCCTCAGTCCTTGTGTGGAGTCGGGGCCGGAACCTGAGAATTCCTCTCCAGTGTTGCCATGGATCTTCGGGTGCTTCTGAGTCTCCCAAGGGGAGTTAGGCCTCGTCTCGAGTGGGGGCATGCACGTGCTCTTTCCTCCCGAGCTGCAGCAGTATTGTCACGCTTCCTGTCACGTGGATCAAGGGATCTGTGGCTTTCCCTCGAGGCTGTCCCTCGAGGCTTTCCCACGAGGCTTTCCCACAGGGCTGTGCCACGTGCCACCTTGGTGTGAGTCGATCCTCGGCGTGAAAGACGAGCCGGTGAAGGGAAAAGAGGTTCCTCTGCAATGGACTGAGACATCTGTGGTACTTTGGAATGGTGGCACGACCCTGGAGTTCCTCTCGCCGTTCCTGTTGAGAGGGCCTCCTCTTGAGATGCGACGGGAACGCCGGGAACTCTTTCCCGACGAAGCAGGGAAAGGATCCCTCATCTCGAACTACGAGGCGGAAACGGGGCTCCACTGGATGTGGGCGGGACCCTCGTGATTCCTCTAGAGTGGAGACGGCTAGGTCGGGGAACTTCTTGATTTGCACCAAGGGTGTGAAGGACCCTTTCGAAGTTCCAGAGGTGAGGTGTGATCAGCCTCGAGACGCCTCAGCGGAAATGGGCCTCATATCGCCTGGAGGGGAGAACCTCCTGGATTTTCTCGAGTTGCGGCAGGTCTTCTCGAGTTACGACGGGGACCTCAGGGACCCGGTCTGGTGGCCTCAGGAAAGGATAATCCCCATGCGAGTTGCTAGGGGACCTCTTGGGATTTCTCTCCCGTCCATGCCGGGGCCTCAGTCCTTGTGTGGAGTCGGGGCCGGAACCTGAGGATACCTCTCCAGTGTTGCCATGGATCTTGGGGTGCTTCTGAGTCTCCCCAGGGGAGTCAGGCCTCGTCTCGAGTGGGGGCATGCACGTGCGCTTTCCTCCCGAGCTGCAGCAGTAGTGTCACGCTTCCTGGCACGTGGATCAAGGAATCTGTGGCTTTCCCTCGAAGCTGTCCCTCGAGGCTTTCCCACGAGGCTTTCCCACAGGGCTGTGCCACGTGCCACCTTGGTGTGAGTCGATCCTCGGGGTGAAAGCCGAGCCGGTGAAGGGAAAAGAGGTTCCTCTGGAATGGACTGAGACATCTGGGGGACTCTTGGAATGGTGGCACGACCCTGGAGTTCCTCTCACCGTTCCTGTTGAGAGGGCCTCCTCTTGAGATGCGACGGCAACGCCGGGAACTCTTTCCCGACGAAGCAGGGAAAGGATCCCTCATCTCGAGCTACGAGGCGGAAACGGGGCTCCTCTGGATGTGGGCGGGACCCTCGTGATTCCTCTCGAGTGGAGACGGGTATGTCGGGGAACTTCTTGATTTGCACCAAGGGTGTGAAGGACCCTTTCGAAGTTCCAGAGGGGAGGTGTGATCAGCCTCGAGACGCCTCAGCGGAAATGGGCCTCATCTCGCCTGGAGGGGAGAACCTCCTGGATTTTCTCGAGTTGCGGCAGGTCTTCTCGAGTTACGACGGGGACCTCAGGGACCCGCTCTGGTGGCCTCAGGAAAGGCCAGTCCCCATGCGAGTTGCTAGGGGACCTCTCGGGATTCCTCTCCCGTCCATGCCGGGGCCTCAGTCCTTGTGTGGAGTCGGGGCCGGAACCTGAGGATTCCTCTCCAGTGTTGCCATGGATCTTGGGGTGCTTTTGAGTCTCCCAAGGGGAGTCAGGCCTCGTCTCGAGTGGGGGCATGCACGTGCGCTTTCCTCCCGAGCTGCAGCAGTATTGTCACGCTTCCTGTCACGTGGATCAAGGGATCTGTGGCTTTCCCTCGAGGCTGTCCCTCGAGGCTTTCCCACGAGGCTTTCCCACAGGGCTGTGCCACGTGCCACCTTGGTGTGAGTCGATCCTCGGGGTGAAAGACGAGCCGGTGAAGGGAAAAGAGGTTCCTCTGGAATGGACTGAGACATCTGGGGGACTCTTGGAATGGTGGCACGACCCTGGAGTTCCTCTCGCCGTTCCTGTTGAGAGGGCCTCCTCTTGAGATGCGACGGGAACGCCGGGAACTCTTTCCCGACGAAGCAGGGAAAGGATCCCTCATCTCGAGCTACGAGGCGGAAACGGGGCTCCTCTGGATGTGGGCGGGACCCTCGTGATTCCTTTCGAGTGGAGACGGGTATGTCGGGGAACTTCTTGATTTGCACCAAGGGTGTGAAGGACCCTTTCGAAGTTCCAGAGGTGAGGTGTGATCAGCCTCGAGACGCCTCAGCGGAAATGGGCCTCATATCGCCTGGAGGGGAGAACCTCCTGGATTTTCTCGAGTTGCGGCAGGTCTTCTCGAGTTACGACGGGGACCTCAGGGACCCGGTCTGGTGGCCTCAGGAAAGGATAATCCCCATGCGAGTTGCTAGGGGACCTCTTGGGATTTCTCTCCCGTCCATGCCGGGGCCTCAGTCCTTGTGTGGAGTCGGGGCCGGAACCTGAGGATACCTCTCCAGTGTTGCCATGGATCTTGGGGTGCTTCTGAGTCTCCCCAGGTGAGTCAGGCCTCGTCTCGAGTGGGGGCATGCACGTGCGCTTTCCTCCCGAGCTGCAGCAGTAGTGTCACGCTTCCTGGCACGTGGATCAAGGAATCTGTGGCTTTCCCTCGAAGCTGTCCCTCGAGGCTTTCCCACGAGGCTTTCCCACAGGGCTGTGCCACGAGCCACCTTGGTGTGAGTCGATCCTCGGGGTGAAAGCCGAGCCGGTGAAGGGAAAAGAGGTTCCTCTGGAATGGACTGAGACATCTGGGGGACTCTTGGAATGGTGGCACGACCCTGGAGTTCCTCTCACCGTTCCTGTTGAGAGGGCCTCCTCTTGAGATGCGACGGGAACGCCGGGAACTCTTTCCCGACGAAGCAGGGAAAGGATCCCTCATCTCGAGCTACGAGGCGGAAACGGGGCTCCTCTGGATGTGGGCGGGACCCTCGTGATTCCTCTCGAGTGGAGACGGCTAGGTCGGGGAACTTCTTGATTTGCACCAAGGGTGTGAAGGACCCTTTCGAAGTTCCAGAGGGGAGGTGTGATCAGCCTCGAGACGCCTCAGCGGAAATGGGCCTCATCTCGCCTGGAGGGGAGAACCTCCTGGATTTTCTCGAGTTGCGGCAGGTCTTCTCGAGTTACGACGGGGACCTCAGGGACCCGCTCTTGTGGCCTCAGGAAAGGCCAGTCCCCATGCGAGTTGCTAGGGGACCTCTCGGGATTCCTCTCCCGTCATGCCAGGGCCTCAGTCCTTGTGTGGAGTCGGGGCCGGAACCTGAGGATTCCTCTCCAGTTTTGCCATGGATCTTGGGGTGCTTCTGAGTCTCCCCAGGGGAGTCAGGCCTCGTCTCGAGTGGGGGCATGCACGTGCGCTTTCCTCCCGAGCTGCAGCAGTAGTGTCACGCTTCCTGTCACGTGGATCAAGGGATCTGTGGCTTTCCCTCGAGGCTGTCCCTCGAGGCTTTCCCACGAGGCTTTCCCACAGGGCTGTGCCACGTGCCACCTTGGTGTGAGTCGATCCTCGGCGTGAAAGACGAGCCGGTGAAGGGAAAAGAGGTTCCTCTGGAATGGACTGAGACATCTGGGGGACTCTTGGAATGGTGGCACGACCCTGGAGTTCCTCTCGCCGTTCCTGTTGAGAGGGCCTCCTCTTGAGATGCGACGGGAATGCCGGGAACTCTTTCCCGATGAAGCAGGGAAAGGATCCCTGATCTCGAGCTACGAGGCAGAAACGGGGCTCCTCTGGATGTGGGCGGGACCCTCGTGATTCCTCTCGAGTGGAGACGAGTATGTCGGGGAACTTCTTGATTTGCACCAAGGGTGTGAAGGACCCTTTCGAAGTTCCAGAGGTGAGGTGTGATCAGCCTCGAGACGCCTCAGCGGAAATGGGCCTCATCTCGCCTGGAGGGGAGAACCTCCTGGATTTTCTCGAGTTGCAGCAGGTCTTCTCGAGTTACGACGGGGACCACAGGGACCCGCTCTGGTGGCCTCAGGAAAGGTCAGTCCCCATGCGAGTTGCTAGGGGACCTCTCGGGATTCCTCTCCCATCCATGCCTGGGCCTCAGTCCTTGTGTGGAGTCGGGGCCGGAACCTGAGAATTCCTCTCCAGTGTTGCCATGGATCTTGGGGTGCTTCTGAGTCTCCCCAGGGGAGTCAGGCCTCGTCTCGAGTGGGGGCATGCACCTGTGCTTTCCTCCCGAGCTGCAGCAGTAGTGTCACGCTTCCTGTCACGTGGATCAAGGGCTCTGTGGCTTTCCCTCGAGGCTGTCCCTCGAGGCTTTCCCACGAGGCTTTCCCACAGGGCTGTGCCACGTGCCACCTTGGTGTGAGTCGATCCTCGGCGTGAAAGGCGAGCCGGTGAAGGGAAAAGAGGTTCCTCTGGAATGGACTGAGATATCTGGGGGACTCTTGGAATGGTGGCACGACCCTGGAGTTCCTC
The DNA here is from genome assembly GCF_023091745.1 of Budorcas taxicolor. Lineage (NCBI taxonomy): Eukaryota > Metazoa > Chordata > Mammalia > Artiodactyla > Bovidae > Budorcas > Budorcas taxicolor. Next base: position 50,992 of record NC_068925.1, read on the forward strand.
TCACCATTCCTGTTGAGAGGGCCTCCTCTTGAGATGCGACGGGAACGCCGGGAACTCTTTCCCGACGAAGCAGGGAAAGGATCCCTCATCTCGAGCTACGAGGCGGAAACGGGGCTCCTCTGGATGTGGGCGGGACCCTCGTGATTCCTCTCGAGTGGAGACGGCTAGGTCGGGGAACTTCTTGATTTGCACCAAGGGTGTGAAGGACCCTTTCGAAGTTCCAGAGGGGAGGTGTGATCAGCCTCGAGACGCCTCAGCGGAAATGGGCCTCATCTCGCCTGGAGGGGAGAACCTCCTGGATTTTCTCGAGTTGCGGCAGGTCTTCTCGAGTTACGACGGGGACCTCAGGGACCCGCTCTGGTGGCCTCAGGAAAGGCCAGTCCCCATGCGAGTTACTAGGGGACCTCTCGGGATTCCTCTCCCGTCCATGCCGGGGCCTCAGTCCTTTTGTGGAGTCGGGGCCGGAACCTGAGGATTCCTCTCCAGTGTTGCCATGGATCTTGGGGTGCTTCTGAGTCTCCCCACGGGAGTCAGGCCTCGTCTCGAGTGGGGGCATGCACGTGCGCTTTCCTCCCGAGCTGCAGCAGTAGTGTCACGCTTCCTGTCACGTGGATCAAGGGATCTGTGGCTTTCCCTCGAGGCTGTCCCTCGAGGCTTTCCCACGAGGCTTTCCCACAGGGCTGTGCCACGTGCCACCTTGGTGTGAGTCGATCCTCGGGGTGAAAGACGAGCCGGTGAAGGGAAAAGAGTTTCCTCTGGAATGGACTGAGACATCTGGGGGACTCTTGGAATGGTGGCACGACCCTGGAGTTCCTCTCGCCGTTCCTGTTGAGAGGGCCTCCTCTTGAGTTGCGACGGGAACGCCGGGAACTCTTTCCCGACGATGCAGGGAAAGGATCCCTCATCTCGAGCTACGAGGTGGAAAGGGTGCTCCTCCGGATGTGGGCGGGACCCTCGTGATTCCTCTCGAGTGGAGACGGGTATGTCGGGGAACTTCTTGATTTGCACCAAGGGTGTGAAGGACCCTTTCGAAGTTCCAGAGGGGAGGTGTGATCAGCCTCGAGACGCCTCAGCGGAAATGGGCCTCATCTCGCCTGGAGGGGAGAACCTCCTGGATTTTCTCGAGTTGCGGCAGGTCTTCTCGAGTTACGACGGGGACCTCAGGGACCCGGTCTGGTGGCCTCAGGAAAGGCCAGTCCCCATGCGAGTTGCTAGGGGACCTCTCGGGATTCCTCTCCCGTCCATGCCGGGGCCTCAGTCCTTGTGTGGAGTCGGGGCCGGAACCTGAGGATTCCTCTCCAGTGTTGCCATGGATCTTGGGGTGCTTCTGAGTGTCCCCAGGGGAGTTAGGCCTCGTCTCGAGTGGGGGCATGCACGTGCGCTTTCCTCCCCAGCTGCAGCAGTAGTGTCACGCTTCCTGTCACGTGGATCAAGGGATCTGTGGCTTTCCCTCGAGGCTGTCCCTCGAGGCTTTCCCACGAGGCTTTCCCACAGGGCTGTGCCACGTGCCACCTTGGTGTGAGTCGATCCTCGGGGTGAAAGACGAGCCGGTGAAGGGAAAAGAGTTTCCTCTGGAATGGACTGAGACATCTGGGGGACTCTTGGAATGGTGGCACGACCCTGGAGTTCCTCTCGCCGTTCCTGTTGAGAGGGCCTCCTCTTGAGTTGCGACGGGAACGCCGGGAACTCTTTCCCGACGATGCAGGGAAAGGATCCCTCATCTCGAGCTACGAGGTGGAAAGGGTGCTCCTCCGGATGTGGGCGGGACCCTCGTGATTCCTCTCGAGTGGAGACGGGTATGTCGGGGAACTTCTTGATTTGCACCAAGGGTGTGAAGGACCCTTTCGAAGTTCCAGAGGGGAGGTGTGATCAGCCTCGAGACGCCTCAGCGGAAATGGGCCTCATCTCGCCTGGAGGGGAGAACCTCCTGGATTTTCTCGAGTTGCGGCAGGTCTTCTCGAGTTACGACGGGGACCTCAGGGACCCGGTCTGGTGGCCTCAGGAAAGGCCAGTCCCCATGCGAGTTGCTAGGGGACCTCTCGGGATTCCTCTCCCGTCCATGCCGGGGCCTCAGTCCTTGTGTGGAGTCGGGGCCGGAACCTGAGGATTCCTCTCCAGTGTTGCCATGGATCTTGGGGTGCTTCTGAGTGTCCCCAGGGGAGTTAGGCCTCGTCTCGAGTGGGGGCATGCACGTGCGCTTTCCTCCCCAGCTGCAGCAGTAGTGTCACGCTTCCTGTCACGTGGATCAAGGGATCTGTGGCTTTCCCTCGAGGCTGTCCCTCGAGGCTTTCCCACGAGGCTTTCCCACAGGGCTGTGCCACGTGCCACCTTGGTGTGAGTCGATCCTCGGCGTGAAATACGAGACGGTGAAGGGAAAAGAGGTTCCTCTGGAATGGACTGAGATATCTGGGGGACTCTTGGAATGGTGGCACAACCCAGGAGTTCCTCTCGCCGTTCCTGTTGAGAGGGCCTCCTCTTGAGATGCGACGGGAAAGCCGGGAACTCTTTCCCGACGAAGCAGGGAAAGGATCCCTCATCTCGAGCTACGAGGTGGAAAGGGGGCTCCTCCAGATGTGGGCGGGACCCTCGTGATTCCTCTCGAGTGGAGACGGGTATGTCGGGGAACTTCTTGATTTGCACCAAGGGTGTGAAGGACCCTTTCGAAGTTCCTGAGGGGAGGTGTGATCAGCCTCGAGACGCCTCAGCAGAAATGGGCCTCATCTCGCCTGGAGGGGAGAACCTCCTGGATTTTCTCGAGTTGCGGCACATCTTCTCGAGTTACGACGGGGACCTCAGGGACCCGCTCTGGTGGCCTCAGAAAAGGCCAGTCCCCATGCGAGTTGCTAGGGGACCTCTCGGGATTCCTCTCCCGTCCATGCCGGGGCCTCAGTCCTTGTGTGGAGTCGGGGCCGGAACCTGAGGATTCCTCTCCAGTGTTGCCATGGATCTTGGGGTGCTTCTGAGTCTCCCCAAGGGAGTCAGGCCTCGTTTCGAGTTGTGGCATGCACGTGCGCTTTCCTCCCGAGCTGCAGCAGTAGTGTCACGCTTCCTGTCACGTGGATCAAGGGATCTGTGGCTTTCCCTCGAGGCTGTCCCTCGAGGCTTTCCCACGAGGCTTTCCCACAGGGCTGTGCCACGTGCCACCTTGGTGTGAGTCGATCCTCGGCGTGAAAGACGAGCCGGTGAAGGGAAAAGAGGTTCCTCTGGAATGGACTGAGGCATCTGGGGGACTCTTGGAATGGTGGCACGACCCTGGAGTTCCTCTCGCCGTTCCTGTTGAGAGGGCCTCCTCTTGAGATGCGACGGGAACGCCGGGAACTCTTTCCCGACGAAGCAGGGAAAGGATCCCTCATCTCGAGCTACGAGACGGAAACGGGGCTCCTCTGGATGTGGGCGGGACCCTCGTGATTCCTCTCGAGTGGAGACGGCTAGGTCGGGGAATTTCTTGACTTGCACCAAGGGTGTGAAGGACCCTTTCGAAGTTCCAGAGGGGAGGTGTGATCAGCCTCGAGACGCCTCAGCGGAAATGGGCCTCATCTCGCCTGGAGGGGAGAACCTCCTGGATTTTCTCCAGTTGCGGCAGGTCTTCTCGAGTTATGACGGGGACCTCAGGGACCCGCTCTGGTGGCCTCAGGAAAGGCCAGTCCCCATGCAAGTTGCTAGGGGACCTCTCGGGATTCCTCTCCCGTCCATGCCGGGGCCTCAGTCCTTGTGTGGAGTCGGGGCCGGAACCTGAGGATTCCTCTCCAGTGTTGCCATGGATCTTGGGGTGCTTCTGAGTCTCCCCAGGGGAGTCAGGCCTCGTCTCGAGTGGGGGCATGCACGTGCGCTTTCCTCCCGAGCTGCAGCAGAAGTGTCACGCTTCCTGTCACGTGGATCAAGGGATCTGTGGCTTTCCCTCGAGGCTGTCCCTCGAGGCTTTCCCACGAGGCTTTCCCACAGGGCTGTGCCACGTGCCACCTTGGTGTGAGTCGATCCTCGGCGTGAAAGACGAGCCGGTGAAGTGAAAAGAGGTTCCTCTGGAATGGACTGAGACATCTGGGGGACTCTTGGAATGGTGGCACGACCCTGGAGTTCCTCTCGCCGTTCCTGTTGAGAGGGCCTCCTCTTGAGATGCGACGGGAACGCCGGGAACTCTTTCCCGACGAAGCAGGGAAAGGATCCCTCATCTCGAGCTACGAGGCGGAAACGGGGCTCCTCTGGATGTGGGCGGGACCCTCGTGATTCCTCTCGAGGGAAGACGGCTAAGTTGGGGAACTTCTTGATTTGCACCAAGGGTGTAAAGGACCCTTTCGAAGTTTCAGAGGTGAGGTGTGATCAGCCTCGAGACGCCTCAGCGGAAATGGGCCTCATCTCGCCTGGAGGGGAGAACCTCCTGGATTTTCTCGAGTTGCGGCAGGTCTTCTCGAGTTACGACGGGGACCTCAGGGACCCGCTCTGGTGGCCTCAGGAAAGGCCAGACCCCATGCGAGTTGCTAGGGGACCTCTCGGGATACCTCTCCCGTCCATGCCGGGGCCTCAGTCCTTGTGTGGAGTCGGGGCCGGAACCTGAGGATTCCTCTCCAGTGTTGCCATGGATCTTGGGGTGCTTCTGAGTCTCCCCATGGGAGTCAGGCCTCGTCTCGAGTTGGGGCATGCACGTGAGCTTTCCTCCCGAGCTGCAGAAGTAGTGTCACGCTTCCTGTCACGTGGATCAAGGGATCTGTGGCTTTCCCTCGAGGCTGTCCCTCGAGGCTTTCCCACGAGGCTTCCCCTCAGGGCTGTGCCACGTGCCACCTTGGTGTGAGTCGATCCTCGGCGTGAAATACGAGCCTGTGAAGGGAAAAGAGGTTCCTCTGGAATGGACTGAGATATCTGGGGGACTCTTCGAATGGTGGCACGACCCTGGAGTTCCTCTCGCCGTTCCTGTTGAGAGGGCCTCCTCTTGAGATGCGACGGGAAAGCCGGGAACTCTTTCCCGACAAAGCAGGGAAAGGATCCCTCATCTCGAGCTACGAGGTGCAAAGGGTGCTCCTCCGGATGTGGGCGGGACCCTCGTGATTCCTCTCGAGTGGAGACGGCTAGGTCGGGGAACTTCTTGATTTGCACCAAGGGTGTGAAGGACCCTTTCGAAGTTCCAGAGGGGAGGTGTGATCAGCCTCGAGACGCCTCAGCGGAAATGGGCCTCATCTCGCCTGGAGGGGAGAACCTACTGGATTTTCTCGAGTTGCGGCAGGTCTTCTCGAGTTACGACGGGGACCTCAGGGACCCGCTCTGGTGGCCTCAGGAAAGGCCAGTCCCCATGCGAGTTGCTAGGGGACCTCTCGGGATTCCTCTCCCGTCCATGCCGGGGCCTCAGTCCTTGTGTGGAGTCGGGGCCGGAACCTGAGGATTCCTCTCCAGTGTTGCCATGGATCTTGGGGTGCTTCTGAGTGTCCCCATGGGAGTCAGGCCTCGTCTCGAGTTGGGGCATGCACGTGCGCTTTCCTCCCGAGCTGCAGCAGTAGTGTCACGCTTCCTGTCACGTGGATCAAGGGATCTGTGGCTTTCCCTCGAAGCTGTCCCTCGAGGCTTTCCCACGAGGCTTTCCCACAGGGCTGTGCCACGTGCCACCTTGGTGTGAGTCGATCCTCGGGGTGAAAGACGAGCCGGTGAAGGGAAAAGAGGTTCCTCTGGAATGGACTGAGACATCTGGGGGACTCTTGGAATGGTGGCACGACCCTGGAGTTCCTCTCACCGTTCCTGTTGAGAGGGCCTCCTCTTGAGATGCGACGGGAACGCCGGGAACTCTTTCCCGACGAAGCAGGGAAAGGATCCCTCATCTCGAGCTACGAGGTGGAAACGGGGCTCCTCTGGATGTGGGCGGGACCCTCGTGATTCCTCTCGAGTGGAGACGGCTAGGTCGGGGAACTTCTTGATTTGCACCAAGGGTGTGAAGGACCCTTTCGAAGTTCCAGAGGGGAGGTGTGATCAGCCTCGAGACGCCTCAGCGGAAATGGGCCTCATCTCGCCTGGAGGGGAGAACCTCCTGGATTTTCTCGAGTTGCGGCAGGTCTTCTCGAGTTACGACGGGGACCTCAGGGACCCGGTCTGGTGGCCTCAGGAAAGGCCAGTCCCCATGGGAGTTGCTAGGGGACCTCTCGGGATTCCTCTCCCGTCCATGCCGGGGCCTCAGTCCTTGTGTGGAGTCGGGGCCGGAACCTGAGGATACCTCTCCAGTGTTGCCATGGATCTTGGGGTGCTTCTGAGTCTCCCCAGGGGAGTCAGGCCTTGTCTCGAGTGGGGGCATGACGTGCGCTTTCCTCCCGAGCTGCAGCAGTAGTGGTCACGCTTCCTGTCACGTGGATCAAGGGATCTGTGGCTTTCCCTCGAGGCTGTCCCTCGAGGCTTTCCCACGAGGCTTTCCCACAGGGCTGAGCCACGTGCCACCTTGGTGTGAGTCGATCCTCGGCGTGAAAGACGAGCCGGTGAAGGGAAAAGAGGTTCCTCTGGAATGGACTGAGACATCTGGGGGACTCTTGGAATGGTGGCACGACCCTGGAGTTCCTCTCGCCGTTCCTGTTGAGAGGGCCTCCTCTTGAGATGCGACGGGAACGCCGGGAACTCTTTCCCGACGAAGCAGGGAAAGGATCCCTCATCTCGAGCTACGAGGCGGAAACGGGGCTCCTCTGGATGTGGGCGGGACCCTCGTGATTCCTCTCGAGTGGAGACGGGTATGTCGGGGAACTTCTTGATTTGCACCAAGGGTGTGAAGGACCCTTTGGAAGTTCCAGAGGTGAGGTGTGATCAGCCTCGAGACGCCTCAGCGGAAATGGGCCTCATCTCGCCTGGAGGGGAGAACCTCCTGGATTTTCTCGAGTTGTGGCAGGTCTTCTCGAGTTACGACGGGGACCTCAGGGACCCGCTCTGGTGGCCTCAGGAAAGGCCAGACCCCATGCGAGTTGCTAGGGGACCTCTCGGGATTCCTTTCCCGTCCATGCCGGGGCCTCAGTCCTTGTGTGGAGTCGGGGCCGGAACCTGAGGATTCCTCTCCAGTGTTGCCATGGATCTTGGGGTGCTTCTGAGTCTCCCCAGGGGAGTCAGGCCTCGTCTCGAGTGGGGGCATGCACGTGCGCTTTCCTCCCGAGCTGCAGCAGTAGTGTCACGCTTCCTGTCACGTGGATCAAGGGATCTGTGGCTTTCCCTCGAGGCTGTCCCTCGAGGCTTTCCCACGAGGCTTTCCCACAGGGCTGTGCCACGTGCCACCTTGGTGTGAGTCGATCCTCGGCGTGAAAGACGAGCCGGTGAAGGGAAAAGAGGTTCCTCTGGAATGGACTGAGACATCTGGGGGACTCTTGGAATGGTGGCACGACCCTGGAGTTCCTCTCGCCGTTCCTGTTGAGAGGGCCTCCTCTTGAGATGCGACGGGAACGCCGGGAACTCTTTCCCGACGAAGCAGGGAAAGGATCCCTCATCTCGAGCTACGAGGCGGAAACGGGGCTCCTCTGGATGTGGGCGGGACCCTCGTGATTCCTCTCGAGTGGAGACGGCTAGGTCGCGGAACTTCTTGATTTGCACCAAGGGTGTGAAGGACCCTTTGGAAGTTCCAGAGGTGAGGTGTGATCAGCCTCGAGACGCCTCAGCGGAAATGGGCCTCATCTCGCCTGGAGGGGAGAACCTCCTGGATTTTCTCGAGTTGTGGCAGGTCTTCTCGAGTTACGACGGGGACCTCAGGGACCCGCTCTGGTGGCCTCAGGAAAGGCCAGACCCCATGCGAGTTGCTAGGGGACCTCTCGGGATTCCTTTCCCGTCCATGCCGGGGCCTCAGTCCTTGTGTGGAGTCGGGGCCGGAACCTGAGGATTCCTCTCCAGTGTTGCCATGGATCTTGGGGTGCTTCTGAGTCTCCCCAGGGGAGTCAGGCCTCGTCTCGAGTGGGGGCATGCACGTGCGCTTTCCTCCCGAGCTGCAGCAGTAGTGTCACGCTTCCTGTCATGTGGATCAAGGGATCTGTGGCTTTCCCTCGAGGCTGTCCCTCGAGGCTTTCCCACGAGGCTTTCCCACAGGGCTGTGCCACGTGCCACCTTGGTGTGAGTCGATCCTCGGCGTGAAAGACGAGCCGGTGAAGGGAAAAGAGGTTCCTCTGGAATGGACTGAGACATCTGGGGGACTCTTGGAATGGTGGCACGACCCTGGAGTTCCTCTCGCCGTTCCTGTTGAGAGGGCCTCCTCTTGAGATGCGACGGGAACGCCGGGAACTCTTTCCCGACGAAGCAGGGAAAGGATCCCTCATCTCGAGCTACGAGGCGGAAACGGGGCTCCTCTGGATGTGGGCGGGACCCTCGTGATTCCTCTCGAGTGGAGACGGCTAGGTCGGGGAACTTCTTGATTTGCACCAAGGGTGTGAAGGACCCTTTGGAAGTTCCAGAGGTGAGGTGTGATCAGCCTCGAGACGCCTCAGCGGAAATGGGCCTCATCTCGCCTGGAGGGGAGAACCTCCTGGATTTTCTCGAGTTGCGGCAGGTCTTCTCGAGTTACGACGGGGACCTCAGGGACCCGCTCTGGTGGCCTCAGGAAAGGCCAGACCCCATGCGAGTTGCTAGGGGACCTCTCGGGATTCCTCTCCCGTCCATGCCGGGGCCTCAGTCCTTGTGTGGAGTCGGGGCCGGAACATGAGGATTCCTCTCCAGTGTTGCCATGGATCTTGGGGTGCTTCTGAGTCTCCCCAGGGGAGTCAGGCCTTGTCTCGAGTGGGGTCATGCACGTGCGCTTTCCTCCCGAGCTGCAGCAGTAGTGTCACGCTTCCTGTCACGTGGATCAAGGGATCTGTGGCTTTCCCTCGAGGCTGTCCCTCGAGGCTTTCCCAAGAGGCTTTCCCACAGGGCTGTGCCACGTGCCACCTTGGTGTGAGTCGATCCTCGGCGTGAAAGACGAGCCGGTGAAGGGAAAAGAGGTTCCTCTGGAATGGACTGAGACATCTGGGGGACTCTTGGAATGGTGGCACGAACCTGGAGGTCCTCTATCCGTTCCTGTTGAGAGGGCCTCCTCTTGAGATGCGACGGGAACGCCGGGAACTCTTTCCCGACGAAGCAGGGAAAGGATCCCTCATCTCGAGATAGGAGGCGGAAACGGGGCTCCTCTGGATGTGGGCGGGACCCTCGTGATTCCTCTCGAGTGGAGACGGGTATGTCGGGGATCTTCTTGATTTGCACCAAGGGTGTGAAGGACCCTTTGGAAGTTCCAGAGGTGAGGTGTGATCAGCCTCGAGACGCCTCAGCGGAAATGGGCCTCATCTCGCCTGGAGGGGAGAACCTCCTGGATTTTCTCGAGTTGCGGCAGGTCTTCTCGAGTTACGACGGGGACCTCAGGGACCCGCTCTGGTGGCCTCAGGAAAGGCCAGTCCCCATGCGAGTTGCTAGGGGACCTCTCGGGATTCCTCTCCCGTCCATGCCGGGGCCTCAGTCCTGGTGTGGAGTCGGGGCCGGAACCTGAGGATTCCTCTCCAGTGTTGCCATGGATCTTGGGGTGCTTCTGAGTCTCCCCAGGGGAGTCAGGCCTCGTCTCGAGTGGGGGCATGCACGTGCGCTTTCCTCCCGAGCTGCAGCAGTAGTGTCACGCTTCCTGTCACGTGGATCAAGGGATCTGTGGCTTTCCCTCGAGGCTTTCCCACGAGGCTTTCCCACAGGGCTGTGCCACGTGCCACCTTGGTGTGAGTCGATCCTCGGCGTGAAAGACGAGCCGGTGAAGGGAAAAGAGGTTCCTCTGGAATGGACTGAGACATCTGGGGGACTCTTGGAATGGTGGCACGACCCTGGAGTTCCTCTCGCCGTTCCTGTTGAGAGGGCCTCCTCTTGAGATGCGACGGGAACGCCGGGAACTCTTTCCCGACGAAGCAGGGAAAGGATCCCTCATCTCGAGCTACGTGGCGGAAACGGGGCTCCTCTGGATGTGGCCGGGACGCTCGTGATTCCTCTCGAGTGGAGACGGGTATGTCGGGGAACTTCTTGATTTGCACCAAGGGTGTGAAGGACCCTTTGGAAGTTCCAGAGGTGAGGTGTGATCAGCCTCGAGACGCCTCAGCGGAAATGGGCCTCATCTCGCCTGGAGGGGAGAACCTCCTGGATTTTCTCGAGTTGCGGCAGGTCTTCTCGAGTTACGACGGGGACCTCAGGGACCCGCTCTGGTGGCCTCAGGAAAGGCCAGTCCCCATGCGAGTTGCTAGGGGACCTCTCGGGATTCCTCTCCCGTCCATGCCGGGGCCTCAGTCCTGGTGTGGAGTCGGGGCCGGAACCTGAGGATTCCTCTCCAGTGTTGCCATGGATCTTGGGGTGCTTCTGAGTCTCCCCAGGGGAGTCAGGCCTCGTCTCGAGTGGGGGCATGCACGTGCACTTTCCTCCCGAGCTGCAGCAGTAGTGTCACGCTTCCTGTCACGTGGATCAAGGGATCTGTGGCTTTCCCTCGAGGCTTTCCCACGAGGCTTTCCCACAGGGCTGTGCCACGTGCCACCTTGGTGTGAGTCGATCCTCGGCGTGAAAGACGAGCCGGTGAAGGGAAAAAAGGTTCCTCTGGAATGGACTGAGACATCTGGGGGACTCTTGGAATGGTGGCACGACCCTGGAGTTCCTCTCGCCGTTCCTGTTGAGAGGGCCTCCTCTTGAGATGCGACGGGAACGCCGGGAACTCTTTCCCGACGAAGCAGGGAAAGGATCCCTCATCTCGAGCTACGAGGGGGAAACGGGGCTCCTCTGGATGTGGGCGGGACCCTCGTGATTCCTCTCGAGTGGAGACGGCTAGGTCGGGGAACTTCTTGATTTGCACCAAGGGTGTGAAGGACCCTTTCGAAGTTCCAGAGTTGAGGTGTGATCAGCCTCGAGACGCCTCAGCGGAAATGGGCCTCATCTCGCCTGGAGGGGAGAACCTCCTGGATTTTCTCCAGTTGCGGCAGGTCTTCTCGAGTTACGACGGGGACCTCAGGGACCCGCTCTGGTGGCCTCAGGAAAGGCCAGTCCCCATGCGAGTTGCTAGGGGACCTCTCGGGATTCCTCTCCCGTCCATGCCGGGGCCTCAGTCCTTGTGTGGAGTCGGGGCCGGAACCTGAGGATTCCTCTCCAGTGTTGCCATGGATCTTGGGGTGCTTCTGAGACTCCCCAGGGGAGTCAGGCCTCGTCTCGAGTGGGGGCATGCACGTGCGCTTTCCTCCCGAGCTGCAGCAGTAGTGTCACGCTTCCTGTCACGTGGATCAAGGGATCTGTGGCTTTCCCTCGAAGCTGTCCCTCGAGGCTTTCCCACGAGGCTTTCCCACAGGGCTGTGCCACGTGCCACCTTGGTGTGAGTCGATCCTCGGCGTGAAAGACGAGCCGGTGAAGGGAAAAGAGGTTCCTCTGGAATGGACTGAGACATCTGGGGGACTCTTGGAATGGTGGCACGACCCTGGAGGTCCTCTATCCGTTCCTGTTGAGAGGGCCTCCTCTTGAGATGCGACGGGAACGCCGGGAACTCTTTCCCGACGAAGCAGGGAAAGGATCCCTCATCTCGAGCTACCAGGCGGAAACGGGGCTCCTCTGGATGTGGGCGGGACCCTCGTGATTCCTCTCGAGTGGAGACGGGTATGTCGGGGATCTTCTTGATTTGCACCAAGGGTGTGAAGGACCCTTTGGAAGTTCCAGAGGTGAGGTGTGATCAGCCTCGAGACGCCTCAGCGGAAATGGGCCTCATCTCGCCTGGAGGGGAGAACCTCCTGGATTTTCTCGAGTTGCGGCAGGTCTTCTCGAGTTACGACGGGGACCTCAGGGACCCGCTCTGGTGGCCTCAGGAAAGGCCAGTCCCCATGCGAGTTGCTAGGGGACCTCTCGGGATTCCTCTCCCGTCCATGCCGGGGCCTCAGTCCTTGTGTGGAGTCGGGGCCGGAACCTGAGGATTCCTCTCCAGTGTTGCCATGGATCTTGGGGTGCTTCTGAGTCTCCCCAGGGGAGTCAGGCCTCGTCTCGAGTGGGGGCATGCACGTGCACTTTCCTTCCGAGCTGCAGCAGTAGTGTCACGCTTCCTGTCACGTGGATCAAGGGATCTGTGGCTTTCCCTCGAGGCTGTCCCTCGAGGCTTTCCCACGAGGCTTTCCCACAGGGCTGTGCCACGTGCCACCTTGGTGTGAGTCGATCCTCGGCGTGAAAGACGAGCCGGTGAAGGGAAAAGAGGTTCCTCTGGAATGGACTGAGACATCTGGGGGACTCTTGGAATGGTGGCACGACCCTGGAGGTCCTCTATCCGTTCCTGTTGAGAGGGCCTCCTCTTGAGATGCGACGGGAACGCCGGGAACTCTTTCCCGACGAAGCAGGGAAAGGATCCCTCATCTCGAGCTACGAGGCGGAAACGGGGCTCCTCTGGATGTAGGCGGGACCCTCGTGATTCCTCTCGAGTGGAGACGGGTATGTCGGGGATCTTCTTGATTTGCACCAAGGGTGTGAAGGACCCTTTGGAAGTTCCAGAGGTGAGGTGTGATCAGCCTCGAGACGCCTCAGCGGAAATGGGCCTCATCTCGCCTGGAGGGGAGAAATTCCTGGATTTTCTCGAGTTGCGGCAGGTCTTCTCGAATTACGACGGGGACCTCAGGGACCCGCTCTGGTGGCCTCAGGAAAGGCCAGTCCCCATGCGAGTTGCTAGGGGACCTCTCGGGATTCCTCTCCCGTCCATGCCGGGAACTCAGTCCTTGTGTGGAGTCGGGGCCGGAACCTGAGGATTCCTCTCCAGTGTTGCCATGGATCTTGGGGTGCTTCTGAGTCTCCCCAGGGGAGTCAGGCCTCGTCTCGAGTGGGGGCATGCACGTGCGCTTTCCTCCCGAGCTGCAGCAGTAGTGTCACGCTTCCTGTCACGTGGATCAAGGGATCTGTGGCTTTCCCTCGAGGCTGTCCCTCGAGGCTTTCCCACGAGGCTTTCCCACAGGGCTGTGCCACGTGCCACCTTGGTGTGAGTCGATCCTCGGCGTGAAAGACGAGCCGGTGAAGGGAAAAGAGGTTCCTCTGGAATGGACTGAGACATCTGGGGGACTCTTGGAATGGTGGCACGACCCTGGAGTTCCTCTCGCCGTTCCTGTTGAGAGGGCCTCCTCTTGAGATGCGACGGGAACGCCGGGAACTCTTTCCCGACGAAGCAGGGAAAGGATCCCACATCTCGAGCTACGAGGCGGAAACGGGGCTCCTCTGGATGTGGGCGGGACCCTCGTGATTCCTCTCGAGTGGAGACGGGTATGTCGGGGAACTTCTTGATTTGCACCAAGGGTGTGAAGGACCCTTTGGAAGTTCCAGAGGTGAGGTGTGATCAGCCTCGAGACGCCTCAGCGGAAATGGGCCTCATCTCGCCTGGAGGGGAGAACCTCCTGGATTTTCTCGAGTTGCGGCAGGTCTTCTCGAGTTACGACGGGGACCTCAGGGACCCGCTCTGGTGGCCTCAGGAAAGGCCAGTCCCCATGCGAGTTGCTAGGGGACCTCTCGGGATTCCTCTCCCGTCCATGCCGGGGCCTCAGTCCTTGTGTGGAGTCGGGGCCGGAACCTGAGGATTCCTCTCCAGTGTTGCCATGGATCTTGGGGGGCTTCTGAGTCTCCCCAGGGGAGTCAGGCCTCGTCTCGAGTGGGGGCATGCACGTGCGCTTTCCTCCCGAGCTGCAGCAATAGTGTCACGCTTCCTGTCACGTGGATCAAGGGATCTGTGGCTTTCCCTCGAGGCTGTCCCTCGAGGCTTTCCCACGAGGCTTTCCCACAGGGCTGAGCCACGTGCCACCTTGGTGTGAGTCGATCCTCGGCGTGAAAGACGAGTCGGTGAAGGGAAAAGAGGTTCCTCTGGAATGGACTGAGACATCTGGGGGACTCTTGGAATGGTGGCACGACCCTGGAGTTCCTCTCGCCGTTCCTGTTGAGAGGGCCTCCTCTTGAGATGCGACGGGAACGCCGGGAACTCTTTCCCGACGAAGCAGGGAAAGGATCCCTCATCTCGAGCTACGAGGCGGAAACGGGGCTCCTCTGGATGTGGGCGGGACCCTCGTGATTCCTCTCGAGTGGAGACGGCTAGGTCGGGGAACTTCTTGATTTGCACCAAGGGTGTGAAGGACCCTTTGGAAGTTCCAGAGGTGAGGTGTGATCAGCCTCGAGACGCCTCAGCGGAAATGGGCCTCATCTCGCCTGGAGGGGAGAACCTCCTGGATTTTCTCGAGTTGTGGCAGGTCTTCTCGAGTTACGACGGGGACCTCAGGGACCCGCTCTGGTGGCCTCAGGAAAGGCCAGACCCCATGCGAATTGCTAGGGGACCTCTCGGGATTCCTCTCCCGTCCATGCCGGGGCCTCAGTCCTTGTGTGGAGTCGGGGCCGGAACCTGAGGATTCCTCTCCAGTGTTGCCATGGATCTTGGGGTGCTTCTGAGTCTCCCCAGGGGAGTCAGGCCTCGTCTCGAGTGGGGGCATGCACGTGCGCTTTCCTCCCGAGCTGCAGCAGTAGTGTCACGCTTCCTGTCACGTGGATCAAGGGATCTGTGGCTTTCCCTCGAGGCTGTCCCTCGAGGCTTTCCCACGAGGCTTTCCCACAGGGCTGTGCCACGTGCCACCTTGGTGTGAGTCGATCCTCGGCGTGAAAGACGAGCCGGTGAAGGGAAAAGAGGTTCCTCTGGAATGGACTGAGACATCTGGGGGACTCTTGGAATGGTGGCACGACCCTGGAGTTCCTCTCGCCGTTCCTGTTGAGAGGGCCTCCTCTTGAGATGCGACGGGAACGCCGGGAACTCTTTCCCGACGAAGCAGGGAAAGGATCCCTCATCTCGAGCTACGAGGCGGAAACGGGGCTCCTCTGGATGTGGGCGGGACCCTCGTGATTCCTCTCGAGTGGAGACGGGTATGTCGGGGAACTTCTTGATTTGCACCAAGGGTGTGAAGGACCCTTTGGAAGTTCCAGAGGTGAGGTGTGATCAGCCTCGAGACGCCTCAGCGGAAATGGGACTCATCTCGCCTGGAGGGGAGAACCTCCTGGATTTTCTCGAGTTGCGGCAGGTCTTCTCGAGTTACGACGGGGACCTCAGGGACCCGCTCTGGTGGCCTCAGGAAAGGCCAGTCCCCATGCGAGTTGCTAGGGGACCTCTCGGTATTCCTCTCCCGTCCATGCCGGGGCCTCAGTCCTGGTGTGGAGTCGGGGCCGGAACCTGAGGATTCCTCTCCAGTGTTGCCATGGATCTTGGGGTGCTTCTGAGTCTCCCCAGGGGAGTCAGGCCTCGTCTCGAGTGGGGGCATGCACGTGCGCTTTCCTCCCGAGCTGCAGCAGTAGTGTCACGCTTCCTGTCACGTGGATCAAGGGATCTGTGGCTTTCCCTCGAGGCTTTCCCACGAGGCTTTCCCACAGGGCTGTGCCACGTGCCACCTTGGTGTGAGTCGATCCTCGGCGTGAAAGACGAGCCGGTGAATGGAAAAGAGGTTCCTCTGGAATGGACTGAGACATCTGGGGGACTCTTGGAATGGTGGCACGACCCTGGAGTTCCTCTCGCCGTTCCTGTTGAGAGGGCCTCCTCTTGAGATGCGACGGGAACGCCGGGAACTCTTTCCCGACGAAGCAGGGAAAGGATCCCTCATCTCGAGCTACGAGGCGGAAACGGGGCTCCTCTGGATGTGGGCGGGACCCTCGTGATTCCTCTCGAGTGGAGACGGCTAGGTCGGGGAACTTCTTGATTTGCACCAAGGGTGTGAAGGACCCTTTGGAAGTTCCAGAGGTGAGGTGTGATCAGCCTCGAGACGCCTCAGCGGAAATGGGCCTCATCTCGCCTGGAGGGGAGAACCTCCTGGATTTTCTCGAGTTGCGGCAGGTCTTCTCGAGTTACGACGGGGACCTCAGGGACCCGCTCTGGTGGCCTCAGGAAAGGCCAGACCCCATGCGAGTTGCTAGGGGACCTCTCGGGATTCCTCTCCCGTCCATGCCGGGGCCTCAGTCCTGGTGTGGAGTCGGGGCCGGAACCTGAGGATTCCTCTCCAGTGTTGCCATGGATCTTGGGGTGCTTCTGAGTCTCCCCAGGGGAGTCAGGCTTCGTCTCGAGTGGGGGCATGCACGTGCGCTTTCCTCCCGAGCTGCAGCAGTAGTGTCACGCTTCCTGTCACGTGGATCAAGGGATCTGTGGCTTTCCCTCGAGGCTGTCCCTCGAGGCTTTCCCACGAGGCTTTCCCACAGGGCTGTGCCACGTGCCACCTTGGTGTGAGTCGATCCTCGGCGTGAAAGACGAACCGGTGAAGGGAAAAGAGGTTCCTCTGGAATGGACTGAGACATCTGGGGGACTCTTGGAATGGTGGCACGACCCTGGAGTTCCTCTCGCCGTTCCTGTTGAGAGGGCCTCCTCTTGAGATGCGACGGGAACGCCGGGAACTCTTTCCCGACGAAGCAGGGAAAGGATCCCTCATCTCGAGCTACGAGGCGGAAACGGGGCTCCTCTGGATGTGGGCGGGACCCTCGTGATTCCTCTCGAGTGGAGACGGCTAGGTCGCGGAACTTCTTGATTTGCACCAAGGGTGTGAAGGACCCTTTGGAAGTTCCAGAGGTGAGGTGTGATCAGCCTCGAGACGCCTCAGCGGAAATGGGCCTCATCTCGCCTGGAGGGGAGAACCTCCTGGATTTTCTCGAGTTGCGGCAGGTCTTCTCGAGTTACGACGGGGACCTCAGGGACCCGCTCTGGTGGCCTCAGGAAAGGCCAGACCCCATGCGAGTTGCTAGGGGACCTCTCGGGATTCCTCTCCCGTCCATGCCGGGGCCTCAGTCCTTGTGTGGAGTCGGGGCCGGAACCTGAGGATTCCTCTCCAGTGTTGCCATGGATCTTGGGGTGCTTCTGAGTCTCCCCAGGGGAGTCAGGCCTCGTCTCGAGTGGGGGCATGCACGTGCGCTTTCCTCCCGAGCTGCAGCAGTAGTGTCACGCTTCCTGTCACGTGGATCAAGGGATCTGTGGCTTTCCCTCGAGGCTGTCCCTCGAGGCTTTCCCACGAGGCTTTCCCACAGGGCTGTGCCACGTGCCACCTTGGTGTGAGTCGATCCTCGGCGTGAAAGACGAGCCGGTGAAGGGAAAAGAGGTTCCTCTGGAATGGACTGAGACATCTGGGGGACTCTTGGAATGGTGGCACGACCCTGGAGTTCCTCTCGCCGTTCCTGTTGAGAGGGCCTCCTCTTGAGATGCGACGGGAACGCCGGGAACTCTTTCCCGACGAATCAGGGAAAGGATCCCTCATCTCGAGCTACGAGGCGGAAACGGGGCTCCTCTGGATGTGGGCGGGACCCTCGTGATTCCTCTCGAGTGGAGACGGGTATGTCGGGGAACTTCTTGATTTGCACCAAGGGTGTGAAGGACCCTTTGGAAGTTCCAGAGGTGAGGTGTGATCAGCCTCGAGACGCCTCAGCGGAAATGGGCCTCATCTCGCCTGGAGGGGAGAACCTCCTGGATTTTCTCGAGTTGTGGCAGGTCTTCTCGAGTTACGACGGGGACCTCAGGGACCCGCTCTGGTGGCCTCAGGAAAGGCCAGACCCCATGCGAATTGCTAGGGGACCTCTCGGGATTCCTCTCCCGTCCATGCCGGGGCCTCAGTCCTTGTGTGGAGTCGGGGCCGGAACCTGAGGATTCCTCTCCAGTGTTGCCATGGATCTTGGGGTGCTTCTGAGTCTCCCCAGGGGAGTCAGGCCTCGTCTCGAGTGGGGGCATGCACGTGCGCTTTCCTCCCGAGCTGCAGCAGTAGTGTCACGCTTCCTGTCACGTGGATCAAGGGATCTGTGGCTTTCCCTCGAGGCTGTCCCTCGAGGCTTTCCCACGAGGCTTTCCCACAGGGCTGTGCCACGTGCCACCTTGGTGTGAGTCGATCCTCGGCGTGAAAGACGAGCCGGTGAAGGGAAAAGAGGTTCCTCTGGAATGGACTGAGACATCTGGGGGACTCTTGGAATGGTGGCACGACCCTGGAGTTCCTCTCGCCGTTCCTGTTGAGAGGGCCTCCTCTTGAGATGCGACGGGAACGCCGGGAACTCTTTCCCGACGAAGCAGGGAAAGGATCCCTCATCTCGAGCTACGAGGCGGAAACGGGGCTCCTCTGGATGTGGGCGGGACCCTCGTGATTCCTCTCGAGTGGAGACGGGTATGTCGGGGAACTTCTTGATTTGCACCAAGGGTGTGAAGGACCCTTTGGAAGTTCCAGAGGTGAGGTGTGATCAGCCTCGAGACGCCTCAGCGGAAATGGGACTCATCTCGCCTGGAGGGGAGAACCTCCTGGATTTTCTCGAGTTGCGGCAGGTCTTCTCGAGTTACGACGGGGACCTCAGGGACCTGCTCTGGTGGCCTCAGGAAAGGCCAGTCCCCATGCGAGTTGCTAGGGGACCTCTCGGTATTCCTCTCCCGTCCATGCCGGGGCCTCAGTCCTGGTGTGGAGTCGGGGCCGGAACCTGAGGATTCCTCTCCAGTGTTGCCATGGATCTTGGGGTGCTTCTGAGTCTCCCCAGGGGAGTCAGGCCTCGTCTCGAGTGGGGGCATGCACGTGCGCTTTCCTCCCGAGCTGCAGCAGTAGTGTCACGCTTCCTGTCACGTGGATCAAGGGATCTGTGGCTTTCCCTCGAGGCTTTCCCACGAGGCTTTCCCACAGGGCTGTGCCACGTGCCACCTTGGTGTGAGTCGATCCTCGGCGTGAAAGACGAGCCGGTGAATGGAAAAGAGGTTCCTCTGGAATGGACTGAGACATCTGGGGGACTCTTGGAATGGTGGCACGACCCTGGAGTTCCTCTCGCCGTTCCTGTTGAGAGGGCCTCCTCTTGAGATGCGACGGGAACGCCGGGAACTCTTTCCCGACGAAGCAGGGAAAGGATCCCTCATCTCGAGCTACGAGGCGGAAACGGGGCTCCTCTGGATGTGGGCGGGACCCTCGTGATTCCTCTCGAGTGGAGACGGCTAGGTCGGGGAACTTCTTGATTTGCACCAAGGGTGTGAAGGACCCTTTGGAAGTTCCAGAGGTGAGGTGTGATCAGCCTCGAGACGCCTCAGCGGAAATGGGCCTCATCTCGCCTGGAGGGGAGAACCTCCTGGATTTTCTCGAGTTGCGGCAGGTCTTCTCGAGTTACGACGGGGACCTCAGGGACCCGCTCTGGTGGCCTCAGGAAAGGCCAGACCCCATGCGAGTTGCTAGGGGACCTCTCGGGATTCCTCTCCCGTCCATGCCGGGGCCTCAGTCCTGGTGTGGAGTCGGGGCCGGAACCTGAGGATTCCTCTCCAGTGTTGCCATGGATCTTGGGGTGCTTCTGAGTCTCCCCAGGGGAGTCAGGCTTCGTCTCGAGTGGGGGCATGCACGTGCGCTTTCCTCCCGAGCTGCAGCAGTAGTGTCACGCTTCCTGTCACGTGGATCAAGGGATCTGTGGCTTTCCCTCGAGGCTGTCCCTCGAGGCTTTCCCACGAGGCTTTCCCACAGGGCTGTGCCACGTGCCACCTTGGTGTGAGTCGATCCTCGGCGTGAAAGACGAACCGGTGAAGGGAAAAGAGGTTCCTCTGGAATGGACTGAGACATCTGGGGGACTCTTGGAATGGTGGCACGACCCTGGAGTTCCTCTCGCCGTTCCTGTTGAGAGGGCCTCCTCTTGAGATGCGACGGGAACGCCGGGAACTCTTTCCCGACGAAGCAGGGAAAGGATCCCTCATCTCGAGCTACGAGGCGGAAACGGGGCTCCTCTGGATGTGGGCGGGACCCTCGTGATTCCTCTCGAGTGGAGACGGCTAGGTCGCGGAACTTCTTGATTTGCACCAAGGGTGTGAAGGACCCTTTGGAAGTTCCAGAGGTGAGGTGTGATCAGCCTCGAGACGCCTCAGCGGAAATGGGCCTCATCTCGCCTGGAGGGGAGAACCTCCTGGATTTTCTCGAGTTGCGGCAGGTCTTCTCGAGTTACGACGGGGACCTCAGGGACCCGCTCTGGTGGCCTCAGGAAAGGCCAGACCCCATGCGAGTTGCTAGGGGACCTCTCGGGATTCCTCTCCCGTCCATGCCGGGGCCTCAGTCCTTGTGTGGAGTCGGGGCCGGAACCTGAGGATTCCTCTCCAGTGTTGCCATGGATCTTGGGGTGCTTCTGAGTCTCCCCAGGGGAGTCAGGCCTCGTCTCGAGTGGGGGCATGCACGTGCGCTTTCCTCCCGAGCTGCAGCAGTAGTGTCACGCTTCCTGTCACGTGGATCAAGGGATCTGTGGCTTTCCCTCGAGGCTGTCCCTCGAGGCTTTCCCACGAGGCTTTCCCACAGGGCTGTGCCACGTGCCACCTTGGTGTGAGTCGATCCTCGGCGTGAAAGACGAGCCGGTGAAGGGAAAAGAGGTTCCTCTGGAATGGACTGAGACATCTGGGGGACTCTTGGAATGGTGGCACGACCCTGGAGTTCCTCTCGCCGTTCCTGTTGAGAGGGCCTCCTCTTGAGATGCGACGGGAACGCCGGGAACTCTTTCCCGACGAATCAGGGAAAGGATCCCTCATCTCGAGCTACGAGGCGGAAACGGGGCTCCTCTGGATGTGGGCGGGACCCTCGTGATTCCTCTCGAGTGGAGACGGGTATGTCGGGGAACTTCTTGATTTGCACCAAGGGTGTGAAGGACCCTTTGGAAGTTCCAGAGGTGAGGTGTGATCAGCCTCGAGACGCCTCAGCGGAAATGGGCCTCATCTCGCCTGGAGGGGAGAACCTCCTGGATTTTCTCGAGTTGTGGCAGGTCTTCTCGAGTTACGACGGGGACCTCAGGGACCCGCTCTGGTGGCCTCAGGAAAGGCCAGACCCCATGCGAGTTGCTAGGGGACCTCTCGGGATTCCTTTCCCGTCCATGCCGGGGCCTCAGTCCTTGTGTGGAGTCGGGGCCGGAACCTGAGGATTCCTCTCCAGTGTTGCCATGGATCTTGGGGTGCTTCTGAGTCTCCCCAGGGGAGTCAGGCCTCGTCTCGAGTGGGGGCATGCACGTGCGCTTTCCTCCCGAGCTGCAGCAGTAGTGTCACGCTTCCTGTCACGTGGATCAAGGGATCTGTGGCTTTCCCTCGAGGCTGTCCCTCGAGGCTTTCCCACGAGGCTTTCCCACAGGGCTGTGCCACGTGCCACCTTGGTGTGAGTCGATCCTCGGCGTGAAAGACGAGCCGGTGAAGGGAAAAGAGGTTCCTCTGGAATGGACTGAGACATCTGGGGGACTCTTGGAATGGTGGCACGACCCTGGAGTTCCTCTCGCCGTTCCTGTTGAGAGGGCCTCCTCTTGAGATGCGACGGGAACGCCGGGAACTCTTTCCCGACGAAGCAGGGAAAGGATCCCTCATCTCGAGCTACGAGGCGGAAACGGGGCTCCTCTGGATGTGGGCGGGACCCTCGTGATTCCTCTCGAGTGGAGACGGGTATGTCGGGGAACTTCTTGATTTGCACCAAGGGTGTGAAGGACCCTTTGGAAGTTCCAGAGGTGAGGTGTGATCAGCCTCGAGACGCCTCAGCGGAAATGGGACTCATCTCGCCTGGAGGGGAGAACCTCCTGGATTTTCTCGAGTTGCGGCAGGTCTTCTCGAGTTACGACGGGGACCTCAGGGACCCGCTCTGGTGGCCTCAGGAAAGGCCAGTCCCCATGCGAGTTGCTAGGGGACCTCTCGGTATTCCTCTCCCGTCCATGCCGGGGCCTCAGTCCTGGTGTGGAGTCGGGGCCGGAACCTGAGGATTCCTCTCCAGTGTTGCCATGGATCTTGGGGTGCTTCTGAGTCTCCCCAGGGGAGTCAGGCCTCGTCTCGAGTGGGGGCATGCACGTGCGCTTTCCTCCCGAGCTGCAGCAGTAGTGTCACGCTTCCTGTCACGTGGATCAAGGGATCTGTGGCTTTCCCTCGAGGCTTTCCCACGAGGCTTTCCCACAGGGCTGTGCCACGTGCCACCTTGGTGTGAGTCGATCCTCGGCGTGAAAGACGAGCCGGTGAATGGAAAAGAGGTTCCTCTGGAATGGACTGAGACATCTGGGGGACTCTTGGAATGGTGGCACGACCCTGGAGTTCCTCTCGCCGTTCCTGTTGAGAGGGCCTCCTCTTGAGATGCGACGGGAACGCTGGGAACTCTTTCCCGACGAAGCAGGGAAAGGATCCCTCATCTCGAGCTACGAGGCGGAAACGGGGCTCCTCTGGATGTGGGCGGGACCCTCGTGATTCCTCTCGAGTGGAGACGGGTATGTCGGGGAACTTCTTGATTTGCACCAAGGGTGTGAAGGACCCTTTGGAAGTTCCAGAGGTGAGGTGTGATCAGCCTAGAGACGCCTCAGCGGAAATGGGCCTCATCTCGCCTGGAGGGGAGAACCTCCTGGATTTTCTCGAGTTGTGGCAGGTCTTCTCGAGTTACGACGGGGACCTCAGGGACCCGCTCTGGTGGCCTCAGGAAAGGCCAGACCCCATGCGAGTTGCTAGGGGACCTCTCGGGATTCCTTTCCCGTCCATGCCGGGGCCTCAGTCCTTGTGTGGAGTCGGGGCCGGAACCTGAGGATTCCTCTCCAGTGTTGCCATGGATCTTGGGGTGCTTCTGAGTCTCCCCAGGGGAGTCAGGCCTCGTCTCGAGTGGGGGCATGCACGTGCGCTTTCCTCCCGAGCTGCAGCAGTAGTGTCACGCTTCCTGTCACGTGGATCAAGGGATCTGTGGCTTTCCCTCGAGGCTGTCCCTCGAGGCTTTCCCACGAGGCTTTCCCACAGGGCTGTGCCACGTGCCACCTTGGTGTGAGTCGATCCTCGGCGTGAAAGACGAGCCGGTGAAGGGAAAAGAGGTTCCTCTGGAATGGACTGATACATCTGGGGGACTCTTGGAATGGTGGCACGACCCTGGAGTTCCTCTCGCCGTTCCTGTTGAGAGGGCCTCCTCTTGAGATGCGACGGGAACGCCGGGAACTCTTTCCCGACGAAGCAGGGAAAGGATCCCTCATCTCGAGCTACGAGGCGGAAACGGGGCTCCTCTGGATGTGGGCGGGACCCTCGTGATTCCTCTCGAGTGGAGACGGGTATGTCGGGGAACTTCTTGATTTGCACCAAGGGTGTGAAGGACCCTTTGGAAGTTCCAGAGGTGAGGTGTGATCAGCCTCGAGACGCCTCAGCGGAAATGGGCCTCATCTCGCCTGGAGGGGAGAACCTCCTGGATTTTCTCGAGTTGTGGCAGGTCTTCTCGAGTTACGACGGGGACCTCAGGGACCCGCTCTGGTGGCCTCAGGAAAGGCCAGACCCCATGCGAGTTGCTAGGGGACCTCTCGGGATTCCTTTCCCGTCCATGCCGGGGCCTCAGTCCTTGTGTGGAGTCGGGGCCGGAACCTGAGGATTCCTCTCCAGTGTTGCCATGGATCTTGGGGTGCTTCTGAGTCTCCCCAGGGGAGTCAGACCTCGTCTCGAGTGGGGGCATGCACGTGCGCTTTCCTCCCGAGCTGCAGCAGTAGTGTCACGCTTCCTGTCACGTGGATCAAGGGATCTGTGGCTTTCCCTCGAGGCTGTCCCTCGAGGCTTTCCCACGAGGCTTTCCCACAGGGCTGTGCCACGTGCCACCTTGGTGTGAGTCGATCCTCGGCGTGAAAGACGAGCCGGTGAAGGGAAAAGAGGTTCCTCTGGAATGGACTGAGACATCTGGGGGACTCTTGGAATGGTGGCACGACCCTGGAGTTCCTCTCGCCGTTCCTGTTGAGAGGGCCTCCTCTTGAGATGCGACGGGAACGCCGGGAACTCTTTCCCGACGAAGCAGGGAAAGGATCCCTCATCTCGAGCTACGAGGCGGAAACGGGGCTCCTCTGGATGTGGGCGGGACCCTCGTGATTCCTCTCGAGTGGAGACGGGTATGTCGGGGAACTTCTTGATTTGCACCAAGGGTGTGAAGGACCCTTTGGAAGTTCCAGAGGTGAGGTGTGATCAGCCTCGAGACGCCTCAGCGGAAATGGGACTCATCTCGCCTGGAGGGGAGAACCTCCTGGATTTTCTCGAGTTGCGGCAGGTCTTCTCGAGTTACGACGGGGACCTCAGGGACCCGCTCTGGTGGCCTCAGGAAAGGCCAGTCCCCATGCGAGTTGCTAGGGGACCTCTCGGTATTCCTCTCCCGTCCATGCCGGGGCCTCAGTCCTGGTGTGGAGTCGGGGCCGGAACCTGAGGATTCCTCTCCAGTGTTGCCATGGATCTTGGGGTGCTTCTGAGTCTCCCCAGGGGAGTCAGGCCTCGTCTCGAGTGGGGGCATGCACGTGCGCTTTCCTCCCGAGCTGCAGCAGTAGTGTCACGCTTCCTGTCACGTGGATCAAGGGATCTGTGGCTTTCCCTCGAGGCTTTCCCACGAGGCTTTCCCACAGGGCTGTGCCACGTGCCACCTTGGTGTGAGTCGATCCTCGGCGTGAAAGACGAGCCGGTGAATGGAAAAGAGGTTCCTCTGGAATGGACTGAGACATCTGGGGGACTCTTGGAATGGTGGCACGACCCTGGAGTTCCTCTCGCCGTTCCTGTTGAGAGGGCCTCCTCTTGAGATGCGACGGGAACGCCGGGAACTCTTTCCCGACGAAGCAGGGAAAGGATCCCTCATCTCGAGCTACGAGGCGGAAACGGGGCTCCTCTGGATGTGGGCGGGACCCTCGTGATTCCTCTCGAGTGGAGACGGCTAGGTCGGGGAACTTCTTGATTTGCACCAAGGGTGTGAAGGACCCTTTGGAAGTTCCAGAGGTGAGGTGTGATCAGCCTCGAGACGCCTCAGCGGAAATGGGCCTCATCTCGCCTGGAGGGGAGAACCTCCTGGATTTTCTCGAGTTGCGGCAGGTCTTCTCGAGTTACGACGGGGACCTCAGGGACCCGCTCTGGTGGCCTCAGGAAAGGCCAGACCCCATGCGAGTTGCTAGGGGACCTCTCGGGATTCCTCTCCCGTCCATGCCGGGGCCTCAGTCCTGGTGTGGAGTCGGGGCCGGAACCTGAGGATTCCTCTCCAGTGTTGCCATGGATCTTGGGGTGCTTCTGAGTCTCCCCAGGGGAGTCAGGCCTCGTCTCGAGTGGGGGCATGCACGTGCGCTTTCCTCCCGAGCTGCAGCAGTAGTGTCACGATTCCTGTCACGTGGATCAAGGGATCTGTGGCTTTCCCTCGAGGCTGTCCCTCGAGGCTTTCCCACGAGGCTTTCCCACAGGGCTGTGCCACGTGCCACCTTGGTGTGAGTCGATCCTCGGCGTGAAAGACGAACCGGTGAAGGGAAAAGAGGTTCCTCTGGAATGGACTGAGACATCTGGGGGACTCTTGGAATGGTGGCACGACCCTGGAGTTCCTCTCGCCGTTCCTGTTGAGAGGGCCTCCTCTTGAGATGCGACGGGAACGCCGGGAACTCTTTCCCGACGAAGCAGGGAAAGGATCCCTCATCTCGAGCTACGAGGCGGAAACGGGGCTCCTCTGGATGTGGGCGGGACCCTCGTGATTCCTCTCGAGTGGAGACGGCTAGGTCGCGGAACTTCTTGATTTGCACCAAGGGTGTGAAGGACCCTTTGGAAGTTCCAGAGGTGAGGTGTGATCAGCCTCGAGACGCCTCAGCGGAAATGGGCCTCATCTCGCCTGGAGGGGAGAACCTCCTGGATTTTCTCGAGTTGCGGCAGGTCTTCTCGAGTTACGACGGGGACCTCAGGGACCCGCTCTGGTGGCCTCAGGAAAGGCCAGACCCCATGCGAGTTGCTAGGGGACCTCTCGGGATTCCTCTCCCGTCCATGCCGGGGCCTCAGTCCTTGTGTGGAGTCGGGGCCGGAACCTGAGGATTCCTCTCCAGTGTTGCCATGGATCTTGGGGTGCTTCTGAGTCTCCCCAGGGGAGTCAGGCCTCGTCTCGAGTGGGGGCATGCACGTGCGCTTTCCTCCCGAGCTGGAGCAGTAGTGTCACGCTTCCTGTCACGTGGATCAAGGGATCTGTGGCTTTCCCTCGAGGCTGTCCCTCGAGGCTTTCCCACGAGGCTTTCCCACAGGGCTGTGCCACGTGCCACCTTGGTGTGAGTCGATCCTCGGCGTGAAAGACGAGCCGGTGAAGGGAAAAGAGGTTCCTCTGGAATGGACTGAGACATCTGGGGGACTCTTCGAATGGTGGCACGACCCTGGAGTTCCTCTCGCCGTTCCTGTTGAGAGGGCCTCCTCTTGAGATGCGACGGGAACGCCGGGAACTCTTTCCCGACGAATCAGGGAAAGGATCCCTCATCTCGAGCTACGAGGCGGAAACGGGGCTCCTCTGGATGTGGGCGGGACCCTCGTGATTCCTCTCGAGTGGAGACGGGTATGTCGGGGAACTTCTTGATTTGCACCAAGGGTGTGAAGGACCCTTTGGAAGTTCCAGAGGTGAGGTGTGATCAGCCTCGAGACGCCTCAGCGGAAATGGGCCTCATCTCGCCTGGAGGGGAGAACCTCCTGGATTTTCTCGAGTTGCGGCAGGTCTTCTCGAGTTACGACGGGGACCTCAGGGACCCGCTCTGGTGGCCTCAGGAAAGGCCAGTCCCCATGCGAGTTGCTAGGGGACCTCTCGGGATTCCTCTCCCGTCCATGCCGGGGCCTCAGTCCTTGTGTGGAGTCGGGGCCGGAACCTGAGGATTCCTCTCCAGTGTTGCCATGGATCTTGGGGTGCTTCTGAGTCTTCCCAGGGGAGTCAGGCCTCGTCTCGAGTGGGGGCATGCACGTGCGCTTTCCTCCCGAGCTGCAGCAGTAGTGTCACGCTTCCTGTCACGTGGATCAAGGGATCTGTGGCTTTCCCTCGAGGCTGTCCCTCGAGGCTTTCCCACGAGGCTTTCCCACAGGGCTGAGCCACGTGCCACCTTGGTGTGAGTCGATCCTCGGCGTGAAAGACGAGCCGGTGAAGGGAAAAGAGGTTCCTCTGGAATGGACTGAGACATCTGGGGGACTCTTGGAATGGTGGCACGACCCTGGAGTTCCTCTCGCCGTTCCTGTTGAGAGGGCCTCCTCTTGAGATGCGACGGGAACGCCGGGAACTCTTTCCCGACGAAGCAGGGAAATGATCCCTCATCTCGAGCTACGAGGCGGAAACGGGGCTCCTCTGGATGTGGGCGGGACCCTCGTGATTCCTCTCGAGTGGAGACGGGTATGTCGGGGAACTTCTTGATTTGCACCAAGGGTGTGAAGGACCCTTTGGAAGTTCCAGAGGTGAGGTGTGATCAGCCTCGAGACGCCTCAGCGGAAATGGGCCTCATCTCGCCTGGAGGGGAGAACCTCCTGGATTTTCTCGAGTTGTGGCAGGTCTTCTCGAGTTACGACGGGGACCTCAGGGACCCGCTCTGGTGGCCTCAGGAAAGGCCAGACCCCATGCGAGTTGCTAGGGGACCTCTCGGGATTCCTTTCCCGTCCATGCCGGGGCCTCAGTCCTTGTGTGGAGTCGGGGCCGGAACCTGAGGATTCCTCTCCAGTGTTGCCATGGATCTTGGGGTGCTTCTGAGTCTCCCCAGGGGAGTCAGGCCTCGTCTCGAGTGGGGGCATGCACGTGCGCTTTCCTCCCGAGCTGCAGCAGTAGTGTCACGCTTCCTGTCACGTGGATCAAGGGATCTGTGGCTTTCCCTCGAGGCTGTCCCTCGAGGCTTTCCCACGAGGCTTTCCCACAGGGCTGTGCCACGTGCCACCTTGGTGTGAGTCGATCCTCGGCGTGAAAGACGAGCCGGTGAAGGGAAAAGAGGTTCCTCTGGAATGGACTGATACATCTGGGGGACTCTTGGAATGGTGGCACGACCCTGGAGTTCCTCTCGCCGTTCCTGTTGAGAGGGCCTCCTCTTGAGATGCGACGGGAACGCCGGGAACTCTTTCCCGACGAAGCAGGGAAAGGATCCCTCATCTCGAGCTACGAGGCGGAAACGGGGCTCCTCTGGATGTGGGCGGGACCCTCGTGATTCCTCTCGAGTGGAGACGGGTATGTCGGGGAACTTCTTGATTTGCACCAAGGGTGTGAAGGACCCTTTGGAAGTTCCAGAGGTGAGGTGTGATCAGCCTCGAGACGCCTCAGCGGAAATGGGCCTCATCTCGCCTGGAGGGGAGAACCTCCTGGATTTTCTCGAGTTGTGGCAGGTCTTCTCGAGTTACGACGGGGACCTCAGGGACCCGCTCTGGTGGCCTCAGGAAAGGCCAGACCCCATGCGAGTTGCTAGGGGACCTCTCGGGATTCCTTTCCCGTCCATGCCGGGGCCTCAGTCCTTGTGTGGAGTCGGGGCCGGAACCTGAGGATTCCTCTCCAGTGTTGCCATGGATCTTGGGGTGCTTCTGAGTCTCCCCAGGGGAGTCAGGCCTCGTCTCGAGTGGGGGCATGCACGTGCGCTTTCCTCCCGAGCTGCAGCAGTAGTGTCACGCTTCCTGTCACGTGGATCAAGGGATCTGTGGCTTTCCCTCGAGGCTGTCCCTCGAGGCTTTCCCACGAGGCTTTCCCACAGGGCTGTGCCACGTGCCACCTTGGTGTGAGTCGATCCTCGGCGTGAAAGACGAGCCGGTGAAGGGAAAAGAGGTTCCTCTGGAATGGACTGAGACATCTGGGGGACTCTTGGAATGGTGGCACGACCCTGGAGTTCCTCTCGCCGTTCCTGTTGAGAGGGCCTCCTCTTGAGATGCGACGGGAACGCCGGGAACTCTTTCCCGACGAAGCAGGGAAAGGATCCCTCATCTCGAGCTACGAGGCGGAAACGGGGCTCCTCTGGATGTGGGCGGGACCCTCGTGATTCCTCTCGAGTGGAGACAGCTAGGTCGGGGAACTTCTTGATTTGCACCAAGGGTGTGAAGGACCCTTTGGAAGTTCCAGAGGTGAGGTGTGATCAGCCTCGAGACGCCTCAGCGGAAATGGGCCTCATCTCGCCTGGAGGGGAGAACCTCCTGGATTTTCTCGAGTAGCGGCAGGTCTTCTCGAGTTACGACGGGGACCTCAGGGACCCGCTCTGGTGGCCTCAGGAAAGGCCAGACCCCATGCGAGTTGCTAGGGGACCTCTCGGGATTCCTCTCCCGTCCATGCCGGGGCCTCAGTCCTTGTGTGGAGTCGGGGCCGGAACATGAGGATTCCTCTCCAGTGTTGCCATGGATCTTGGGGTGCTTCTGAGTCTCCCCAGGGGAGTCAGGCCTCGTCTCGAGTGGGGGCATGCACGTGCGCTTTCCTCCCGAGCTGCAGCAGTAGTGTCACGCTTCCTGTCACGTGGATCAAGGGATCTGTGGCTTTCCCTCGAGGCTGTCCCTCGAGGCTTTCCCAAGAGGCTTTCCCACAGGGCTGTGCCACGTGCCACCTTGGTGTGAGTCGATCCTCGGCGTGAAAGACGAGCCGGTGAAGGGAAAAGAGGTTCCTCTGGAATGGACTGAGACATCTGGGGGACTCTTGGAATGGTGGCACGAACCTGGAGGTCCTCTATCCGTTCCTGTTGAGAGGGCCTCCTCTTGAGATGCGACGGGAACGCCGGGAACTCTTTCCCGACGAAGCAGGGAAAGGATCCCTCATCTCGAGATAGGAGGCGGAAACGGGGCTCCTCTGGATGTGGGCGGGACCCTCGTGATTCCTCTCGAGTGGAGACGGGTATGTCGGGGATCTTCTTGATTTGCACCAAGGGTGTGAATGACCCTTTGGAAGTTCCAGAGGTGAGGTGTGATCAGCCTCGAGACGCCTCAGCGGAAATGGGCCTCATCTCGCCTGGAGGGGAGAACCTCCTGGATTTTCTCGAGTTGCGGCAGGTCTTCTCGAGTTACGACGGGGACCTCAGGGACCCGCTCTGGTGGCCTCAGGAAAGGCCAGTCCCCATGCGAGTTGCTAGGGGACCTCTCGGGATTCCTCTCCCGTCCATGCCGGGGCCTCAGTCCTGGTGTGGAGTCGGGGCCGGAACCTGAGGATTCCTCTCCAGTGTTGCCATGGATCTTGGGGGTGCTTCTGAGTCTCCCCAGGGGAGTCAGGCCTCGTCTCGAGTGGGGGCATGCACGTGCGCTTTCCTCCCGAGCTGCAGCAGTAGTGTCACGCTTCCTGTCACGTGGATCAAGGGATCTGTGGCTTTCCCTCGAGGCTGTCCCTCGAGGCTTTCCCACGAGGCTTTCCCACAGGGCTGTGCCACGTGCCACCTTGGTGTGAGTCGATCCTCGGCGTGAAAGACGAGCCGGTGAAGGGAAAAGAGGTTCCTCTGGAATGGACTGAGACATCTGGGGGACTCTTGGAATGGTGGCACGACCCTGGAGTTCCTCTCGCCGTTCCTGTTGAGAGGGCCTCCTCTTGAGATGCGACGGGAACGCCGGGAACTCTTTCCCGACGAAGCAGGGAAAGGATCCCTCATCTCGAGCTACGTGGCGGAAACGGGGCTCCTCTGGATGTGGCCGGGACCCTCGTGATTCCTCTCGAGTGGAGACGGGTATGTCGGGGAACTTCTTGATTTGCACCAAGGGTGTGAAGGACCCTTTGGAAGTTCCAGAGGTGAGGTGTGATCAGCCTCGAGACGCCTCAGCGGAAATGGGCCTCATCTCGCCTGGAGGGGAGAACCTCCTGGATTTTCTCGAGTTGCGGCAGGTCTTCTCGAGTTACGACGGGGACCTCAGGGACCCGCTCTGGTGGCCTCAGGAAAGGCCAGTCCCCATGCGAGTTGCTAGGGGACCTCTCGGGATTCCTCTCCCGTCCATGCCGGGGCCTCAGTCCTGGTGTGGAGTCGGGGCCGGAACCTGAGGATTCCTCTCCAGTGTTGCCATGGATCTTGGGGTGCTTCTGAGTCTCCCCAGGGGAGTCAGGCCTCGTCTCGAGTGGGGGCATGCACGTGCACTTTCCTCCCGAGCTGCAGCAGTAGTGTCACGCTTCCTGTCACGTGGATCAAGGGATCTGTGGCTTTCCCTCGAGGCTTTCCCACGAGGCTTTCCCACAGGGCTGTGCCACGTGCCACCTTGGTGTGAGTCGATCCTCGGCGTGAAAGACGAGCCGGTGAAGGGAAAAAAGGTTCCTCTGGAATGGACTGAGACATCTGGGGGACTCTTGGAATGGTGGCACGACCCTGGAGTTCCTCTCGCCGTTCCTGTTGAGAGGGCCTCCTCTTGAGATGCGACGGGAACGCCGGGAACTCTTTCCCGACGAAGCAGGGAAAGGATCCCTCATCTCGAGCTACGAGGGGGAAACGGGGCTCCTCTGGATGTGGGCGGGACCCTCGTGATTCCTCTCGAGTGGAGACGGCTAGGTCGGGGAACTTCTTGATTTGCACCAAGGGTGTGAAGGACCCTTTCGAAGTTCCAGAGTTGAGGTGTGATCAGCCTCGAGACGCCTCAGCGGAAATGGGCCTCATCTCGCCTGGAGGGGAGAACCTCCTGGATTTTCTCCAGTTGCGGCAGGTCTTCTCGAGTTACGACGGGGACCTCAGGGACCCGCTCTGGTGGCCTCAGGAAAGGCCAGTCCCCATGCGAGTTGCTAGGGGACCTCTCGGGATTCCTCTCCCGTCCATGCCGGGGCCTCAGTCCTTGTGTGGATTCGGGGCCGGAACCTGAGGATTCCTCTCCAGTGTTGCCATGGATCTTGGGGTGCTTCTGAGACTCCCCAGGGGAGTCAGGCCTCGTCTCGAGTGGGGGCATGCACGTGCGCTTTCCTCCCGAGCTGCAGCAGTAGTGTCACGCTTCCTGTCACGTGGATCAAGGGATCTGTGTCTTTCCCTCGAAGCTGTCCCTCGAGGCTTTCCCACGAGGCTTTCCCACAGGGCTGTGCCACGTGCCACCTTGGTGTGAGTCGATCCTCGGCGTGAAAGACGAGCCGGTGAAGGGAAAAGAGGTTCCTCTGGAATGGACTGAGACATCTGGGGGACTCTTGGAATGGTGGCACGACCCTGGAGGTCCTCTATCCGTTCCTGTTGAGAGGGCCTCCTCTTGAGATGCGACGGGAACGCCGGGAACTCTTTCCCGACGAAGCAGGGAAAGGATCCCTCATCTCGAGCTACCAGGCGGAAACGGGGCTCCTCTGGATGTGGGCGGGACCCTCGTGATTCCTCTCGAGTGGAGACGGGTATGTCGGGGATCTTCTTGATTTGCACCAAGGGTGTGAAGGACCCTTTGGAAGTTCCAGAGGTGAGGTGTGATCAGCCTCGAGACGCCTCAGCGGAAATGGGCCTCATCTCGCCTGGAGGGGAGAACCTCCTGGATTTTCTCGAGTTGCGGCAGGTCTTCTCGAGTTACGACGGGGACCTCAGGGACCCGCTCTGGTGGCCTCAGGAAAGGCCAGTCCCCATGCGAGTTGCTAGGGGACCTCTCGGGATTCCTCTCCCGTCCATGCCGGGGCCTCAGTCCTGGTGTGGAGTCGGGGCCGGAACCTGAGGATTCCTCTCCAGTGTTGCCATGGATCTTGGGGTGCTTCTGAGTCTCCCCAGGGGAGTCAGGCCTCGTCTCGAGTGGGGGCATGCACGTGCGCTTTCCTCCCGAGCTGCAGCAGTAGTGTCACGCTTCCTGTCACGTGGATCAAGGGATCTGTGGCTTTCCCTCGAGGCTGTCCCTCGAGGCTTTCCCACGAGGCTTTCCCACAGGGCTGTGCCACGTGCCACCTTGGTGTGAGTCGATCCTCGGCGTGAAAGACGAGCCGGTGAAGGGAAAAGAGGTTCCTCTGGAATGTACTGAGACATCTGGGGGACTCTTGGAATGGTGGCACGACCCTGGAGTTCCTCTCGCCGTTCCTGTTGAGAGGGCCTCCTCTTGAGATGCGACGGGAACGCCGGGAACTCTTTCCCGACGAAGCAGGGAAAGAATCCCTCATCTCGAGCTACGTGGCGGAAACGGGGCTCCTCTGGATGTGGCCGGGACCCTCGTGATTCCTCTCGAGTGGAGACGGGTATGTCGGGGAACTTCTTGATTTGCACCAAGGGTGTGAAGGACCCTTTGGAAGTTCCAGAGGTGAGGTGTGATCAGCCTCGAGACGCCTCAGCGGAAATGGGCCTCATCTCGCCTGGAGGGGAGAACCTCCTGGATTTTCTCGAGTTGCGGCAGGTCTTCTCGAGTTACGACGGGGACCTCAGGGACCCGCTCTGGTGGCCTCAGGAAAGGCCAGTCCCCATGCGAGTTGCTAGGGGACCTCTCGGGATTCCTCTCCCGTCCATGCCGGGGCCTCAGTCCTGGTGTGGAGTCGGGGCCGGAACCTGAGGATTCCTCTCCAGTGTTGCCATGGATCTTGGGGTGCTTCTGAGTCTCCCCAGGGGAGTCAGGCCTCGTCTCGAGTGGGGGCATGCACGTGCACTTTCCTCCCGAGCTGCAGCAGTAGTGTCACGCTTCCTGTCACGTGGATCAAGGGATCTGTGGCTTTCCCTCGAGGCTTTCCCACGAGGCTTTCCCACAGGGCTGTGCCACGTGCCACCTTGGTGTGAGTCGATCCTCGGCGTGAAAGACGAGCCGGTGAAGGGAAAAAAGGTTCCTCTGGAATGGACTGAGACATCTGGGGGACTCTTGGAATGGTGGCACGACCCTGGAGTTCCTCTCGCCGTTCCTGTTGAGAGGGCCTCCTCTTGAGATGCGACGGGAACGCCGGGAACTCTTTCCCGACGAAGCAGGGAAAGGATCCCTCATCTCGAGCTACGAGGGGGAAACGGGGCTCCTCTGGATGTGGGCGGGACCCTCGTGATTCCTCTCGAGTGGAGACGGCTAGGTCGGGGAACTTCTTGATTTGCACCAAGGGTGTGAAGGACCCTTTCGAAGTTCCAGAGTTGAGGTGTGATCAGCCTCGAGACGCCTCAGCGGAAATGGGCCTCATCTCGCCTGGAGGGGAGAACCTCCTGGATTTTCTCCAGTTGCGGCAGGTCTTCTCGAGTTACGACGGGGACCTCAGGGACCCGCTCTGGTGGCCTCAGGAAAGGCCAGTCCCCATGCGAGTTGCTAGGGGACCTCTCGGGATTCCTCTCCCGTCCATGCCGGGGCCTCAGTCCTTGTGTGGAGTCGGGGCCGGAACCTGAGGATTCCTCTCCAGTGTTGCCATGGATCTTGGGGTGCTTCTGAGACTCCCCAGGGGAGTCAGGCCTCGTCTCGAGTGGGGGCATGCACGTGCGCTTTCCTCCCGAGCTGCAGCAGTAGTGTCACGCTTCCTGTCACGTGGATCAAGGGATCTGTGGCTTTCCCTCGAAGCTGTCCCTCGAGGCTTTCCCACGAGGCTTTCCCACAGGGCTGTGCCACGTGCCACCTTGGTGTGAGTCGATCCTCGGCGTGAAAGACGAGCCGGTGAAGGGAAAAGAGGTTCCTCTGGAATGGACTGAGACATCTGGGGGACTCTTGGAATGGTGGCACGACCCTGGAGGTCCTCTATCCGTTCCTGTTGAGAGGGCCTCCTCTTGAGATGCGACGGGAACGCCGGGAACTCTTTCCCGACGAAGCAGGGAAAGGATCCCTCATCTCGAGCTACCAGGCGGAAACGGGGCTCCTCTGGATGTGGGCGGGACCCTCGTGATTCCTCTCGAGTGGAGACGGGTATGTCGGGGATCTTCTTGATTTGCACCAAGGGTGTGAAGGACCCTTTGGAAGTTCCAGAGGTGAGGTGTGATCAGCCTCGAGACGCCTCAGCGGAAATGGGCCTCATCTCGCCTGGAGGGGAGAACCTCCTGGATTTTCTCGAGTTGCGGCAGGTCTTCTCGTGTTACGACGGGGACCTCAGGGACCCGCTCTGGTGGCCTCAGGAAAGGCCAGTCCCCATGCGAGTTGCTAGGGGACCTCTCGGGTTTCCTCTCCCTTCCATGCTGGGGCCTCAGTCCTTGTGTGGAGTCGGGGCCGGAACCTGAGGATTCCTCTCCAGTGTTGCCATGGATCTTGGGGTGCTTCTGAGTCTCCCCAGGGGAGTCAGGCCTCGTCTCGAGTGGGGGCATGCACGTGCGCTTTCCTCCCGAGCTGCAGCAGTAGTGTCACGCTTCCTGTCACGTGGATCAAGGGATCTGTGGCTTTCCCTCGAGGCTGTCCCTCGAGGCTTTCCCACGAGGCTTTCCCACAGGGCTGTGCCACGTGCCACCTTGGTGTGAGTCGATCCTCGGCGTGAAAGACGAGCCGGTGAAGGGAAAAGAGGTTCCTCTGGAATGGACTGAGACATCTGGGGGACTCTTGGAATGGTGGCACGACCCTGGAGGTCCTCTATCCGTTCCTGTTGAGAGGGCCTCCTCTTGAGATGCGACGGGAACGCCGGGAACTCTTTCCCGACGAAGCAGGGAAAGGATCCCTCATCTCGAGCTACGAGGCGGAAACGGGGCTCCTCTGGATGTGGGCGGGACCCTCGTGATTCCTCTCGAGTGGAGACGGGTATGTCGGGGATCTTCTTGATTTGCACCAAGGGTGTGAAGGACCCTTTGGAAGTTCCAGAGGTGAGGTGTGATCAGCCTCGAGACGCCTCAGCGGAAATGGGCCTCATCTCGCCTGGAGGGGAGAAATTCCTGGATTTTTTCGAGTTGCGGCAGGTCTTCTCGAATTACGACGGGGACCTCAGGGACCCGCTCTGGTGGCCTCAGGAAAGGCCAGTCCCCATGCGAGTTGCTAGGGGACCTCTCGGGATTCCTATCCCGTTGATGCCGGGGCCTAAACCTTGTGTGGAGTCGGGGCCGGAACCTGAGGATTCCTCTCCAGTGTTGCCATGGATCTTGGGGTACTTCTGAGTCTCCACAGGGGAGTCAGGCCTCGTCTCGAGTGGGGGCATTCACGTGCGCTTCCCTCCCGAGCTGCAGCAGCAGGGTCAGGCTTCCTGTCACGTGGATTAAGGTATCTGTGGCTTTCCCTCGAGGCTTTCCCTCGAGGCTTTCCCACGAGGCTTTCCCACAGGGCTGTGCCAAGTGCCACCTTGGTGTGAGTCGATCCTCGGCGTGAAAGACTAGCCGGTGAAGGGAAAATAGGTTCCTCTGGAATGGACTGAGACATCTGGGGGACTCTTGGAATGGTGGCACGACCCTGGAGTTCCTCTCGCCGTTCCTGTTGAGAGGGCTTCCTCTTGAGATGCGACGGGAACGTCGGGAACTCTTTCCCGACGATGAAGGGAAAGGATCCCTCATCTCGAGCTACGAGGCGGAAACGGGGCTCCTCTGGATGTGGGCGGGACCCTCGTGATTCCTCTCGAGTGGAGACGGGTATGTCGGGGAACTTCTTGATTTGCACCAAGGGTGTGAAGGACCCTTTCGAAGTTCCAGAGGTGAGGTGTGATCAGCCTCGAGACGCCTCAGCGGAAATGGGCCTCATCTCGCCTGGAGGGGAGAACCTCCTGGATTTTCTCGAGTTGCGGCAGGTCTTCTCGAGTTACGACGGGGACCTCAGGGACCCGCTCTGGTGGCCTCAGGAAAGGCCAGTCCCCATGCGAGTTGCTAGGGGACCTCTCGGGATTCCTCTCCCGTCCATGCCGGGAACTCAGTCCTTGTGTGGAGTCGGGGCCGGAACCTGAGGATTCCTCTCCAGTGTTGCCATGGATCTTGGGGTGCTTCTGAGTCTCCCCAGGGGAGTCAGGCCTCGTCTCGAGTGGGGGCATGCACGTGCGCTTTCCTCCCGAGCTGCAGCAGTAGTGTCACGCTTCCTGTCACGTTGATCAAGGGATCTGTGGCTTTCCCTCGAGGCTGTCCCTCGAGGCTTTCCCACGAGGCTTTCCCACAGGGCTGTGCCACGTGCCACCTTGGTGTGAGTCGATCCTCGGCGTGAAAGACGAGCCGGTGAAGGGAAAAGAGGTTCCTCTGGAATGGACTGAGACATCTGGGGGACTCTTGGAATGGTGGCACGACCCTGGAGGTCCTCTATCCGTTCCTGTTGAGAGGGCCTCCTCTTGAGATGCGACGGGAACGCCGGGAACTCTTTCCCGACGAAGCAGGGAAAGGATCCCTCATCTCGAGCTACGAGGCGGAAACGGGGCTCCTCTGGATGTGGGCGGGACCCTCGTGATTCCTCTCGAGTGGAGACGGGTATGTCGGGGATCTTCTTGATTTGCACCAAGGGTGTGAAGGACCCTTTCGAAGTTCCAGAGTTGAGGTGTGATCAGCCTCGAGACGCCTCAGCGGAAATGGGCCTCATCTCGCCTGGAGGGGAGAACCTCCTGGATTTTCTCGAGTTGCGGCAGGTCTTCTCGAGTTACGACGGGGACCTCAGGGACCCGCTCTGGTGGCCTCAGGAAAGGCCAGTCCCCATGCGAGTTGCTAGGGGACCTCTCGGGATTCCTCTCCCGTCCATGCCGGGGCCTCAGTCCTTGTGTGGAGTCGGGGCCGGAACCTGAGGATTCCTCTCCAGTGTTGCCATGGATCTTGGGGTGCTTCTGAGACTCCCCAGGGGAGTCAGGCCTCGTCTCGAGTGGGGGCATGCACGTGCGCTTTCCTCCCGAGCTGCAGCAGTAGTGTCACGCTTCCTGTCACGTGGATCAAGGGATCTGTGGCTTTCCCTCGAAGCTGTCCCTCGAGGCTTTCCCACGAGGCTTTCCCACAGGGCTGTGCCACGTGCCACCTTGGTGTGAGTCGATCCTCGGCGTGAAAGACGAGCCGGTGAAGGGAAAAGAGGTTCCTCTGGAATGGACTGAGACATCTGGGGGACTCTTGGAATGGTGGCACGACCCTGGAGGTCCTCTATCCGTTCCTGTTGAGAGGGCCTCCTCTTGAGATGCGACGGGAACGCCGGGAACTCTTTCCCGACGAAGCAGGGAAAGGATCCCTCATCTCGAGCTACGAGGCGGAAACGGGGCTCCTCTGTATGTGGGCGGGACCCTCGTGATTCCTCTCGAGTGGAGACGGGTATGTCGGGGATCTTCTTGATTTGCACCAAGGGTGTGAAGGACCCTTTTGAAGTTCCAGAGGTGAGGTGTGATCAGCCTCGAGACGCCTCAGCGGAAATGGGCCTCATCTCGCCTGGAGGGGAGAACCTCCTGGATTTTCTCGAGTTGCGGCAGGCCTTCTCGAGTTAAGACGGGGACCTCAGGGACCCGCTCTGGTGGCCTCAGGAAAGGCCAGTCCCCATGCGAGTTGCTAGGGGACCTCTCGGGATTCCTCTCCCGTCCATGCCGGGGCCTCAGTCCTTGTGTGGAGTCGGGGCCGGAACCTGAGGATTCCTCTCCAGTGTTGCCATGGATCTTGGGGTGCTTCTGAGTCTCCCCAGGGGAGTCAGGCCTCGTCTCGAGTGGGGGCATGCACGTGCGCTTTCCTCCCGAGCTGCAGCAGTAGTGTCACGCTTCCTGTCACGTGGATCAAGGGATCTGTGGCTTTCCCTCGAGGCTGTCCCTCGAGGCTTTCCCACGAGGCTTTCCCACAGGGCTGTGCCACGTGCCACCTTGGTGTGAGTCGATCCTCGACGTGAAAGACGAGCCGGTGAAGGGAAAAGAGGTTCCTCTGGAATGGACTGAGACATCTGGGGGACTCTTGGAATGGTGGCACGACCCTGGAGTTCCTCTCGCCGTTCCTGTTGAGAGGGCCTCCTCTTGAGATTTGACGGGAACGCCGGGAACTCTTTCCCGACGAAGCAGGGAAAGGATCCCTCATCTCGAGCTACGAGGCGGAAACGGGGCTCCTCTGGATGTGGGCGGGACCCTCGTGATTCCTCTCGAGTGGAGACGGGTATGTCGGGGAACTTCTTGATTTGCACCAAGGGTGTGAAGGACCCTTTGGAAGTTCCAGAGGTGAGGTGTGATCAGCCTCGAGACGCCTCAGCGGAAATGGGCCTCATCTCGCCTGGAGGGGAGAACCTCCTGGATTTTCTCGAGTTGCGGCAGGTCTTCTCGAGTTACGACGGGGACCTCAGGGACCCGCTCTGGTGGCCTCAGGAAAGGCCAGTCCCCATGCGAGTTGCTAGGGGACCTCTCGGGATTCCTCTCCCGTCCATGCCGGGGCCTCAGTCCTTGTGTGGAGTCGGGGCCGGAACCTGAGGATTCCTCTCCAGTGTTGCCATGGATCTTGGGGTGCTTCTGAGACTCCCCAGGGGAGTCAGGCCTCGTCTCGTGTGGGGGCATGCACGTGCGCTTTCCTCCCGAGCTGCAGCAGTAGTGTCACGCTTCCTGTCACGTGGATCAAGGGATCTGTGGCTTTCCCTCGAGGCTGTCCCTCGAGGCTTTCCCACGAGGCTTTCCCACAGGGCTGTGCCACGTGCCACCTTGGTGTGAGTCGATCCTCGGCGTGAAAGACGAGCCGGTGAAGGGAAAAGAGGTTCCTCTGGAATGGACTGAGACATCTGGGGGACTCTTGGAATGGTGGCACGACCCTGGAGTTCCTCTCGCCGTTCCTGTTGAGAGGGCCTCCTCTTGAGATGCGACGGGAACGCCGGG
The DNA here is from genome assembly GCF_023091745.1 of Budorcas taxicolor. Taxonomy (NCBI): domain Eukaryota; kingdom Metazoa; phylum Chordata; class Mammalia; order Artiodactyla; family Bovidae; genus Budorcas; species Budorcas taxicolor. The sequence goes on from NC_068925.1 coordinate 90,108, forward strand.
AAATCTTTCCCGACGAAGCAGGGAAAGGATCCCTCATCTCGAGCTACGAGGCGGAAACGGGGCTCCTCTGGATGTGGGCGGGACCCTCGTGATTCCTCTCAAGTGGAGACGGGTATGTCGGGGAACTTCTTGATTTGCACCAAGGGTGTGAAGGACCCTTTCGAAGTTCCAGAGGGGAGGTGTGATCAGCCTCGACACGCCTCAGCGGAAATGGGCCTCATCTCGCCTGGAGGGGAGAACCTCCAGGATTTTCTCGAGTTGCGGCAGGTCTTCTCGAGTTACGACGGGGACCTCAGGGACCCGCTCTGGTGGCCTCAGGAAAGGCCAGTCCCCATGCGAGTTGCTAGGGGACCTCTCGGGATTCCTCTCCCGTCCATGCCGGGGCCTCAGTCCTTGTGTGGAGTCGGGGCCAGAACCTGAGGATTCCTCTCCAGTGTTGCCATGGATCTTGGGGTGCTTCTGAGTCTCCCCAGGGGAGTCAGGCCTCGTCTCGAGTGGGGGCATGCACGTGCGCTTTCCTCCCGAGCTGCAGCAGTAGTGTCACGCTTCCTGTCACGTGGATCAAGGGATCTGTGGCTTTCCCTCGAGGCTGTCCCTGGAGGCTTTCCCACGAAGCTTTCCCACAGGTCTGTGCCACGTGCCACCTTGGTGTGAGTCGATCCTCGGCGTGAAAGACGAGCCGGTGAAGGGAAAAGAGGTTCCTCTGGAATGGACTGAGACATCTGGGGGACTCTTGGAATGGTGGCATGACCCTGGAGTTCCTCTCGCCGTTCCTGTTGAGAGGGCCTCCTCTTGAGATGCGACGGGAACGCCGGGAACTCTTTCCCGACGAAGCAGTGAAAGGATCCCACATCTCGAGCTACGAGGCGGAAACGGGGCTCCTCTGGATGTGGGCGGGACCCTCGTGATTCCTCTCGAGTGGAGACGGGTATGTCGGGGAACTTCTTGATTTGCACCAAGGGTGTGAAGGACCCTTTCGAAGTTCCAGAGGTGAGGTGCGATCAGCCTCGAGACGCCTCAGCGGAAATGGGCCTCATCTCGCCTGGAGGGGAGAACCTCCTGGATTTTCTCGAGTTGCGGCAGGCCTTCTCGAGTTACGACGGGGACCTCAGGGACCCGCTCTGGTGGCCTCAGGAAAGGCCAGTCCCCATGCGAGTTGCTAGGGGCCCTCTCGGGATTCCTCTCCCGTCCATGCCGGGGCCTCAGTCCTTGTGTGGAGTCGGGGCCGGAACCTGAGGATTCCTCTCCAGTGTTGCCATGGATCTTGGGGTGCTTCTGAGTCTCCCCAGGGGAGTCAGGCCTCGTCTCGAGTGGGGGCATGCACGTGCGCTTTCCTCCCGAGCTGCAGCAGTAGTGTCACGCTTCCTGTCACGTGGATCAAGGGATCTGTGGCTTTCCCTCGAGGCTGTCCCTGGAGGCTTTCCCTCGAAGCTTTCCCTCAGGGCTGTGCCACGTGCCACCTTGGTGTGAGTCGATCCTCGGCGTGAAAGACGAGCCGGTGAAGGGAAAAGAGGTTCCTCTGGAATGGACTGAGACATCTGGGGGACTCTTGGAATGGTGGCACGACCCTGGAGTTCCTCTGGCCGTTCCTGTTGAGAGGGCCTCCTCTTGAGATGCGACGGGATCGCCGGGAACTCTTTCCCGACGAAGCAGGTGAAGGATCCCTCATCTCGAGCTACGAGGCGGAAACGGGGCTCCTCTGGATGTGGGCGGGACCCTCGTGATTCCTCTCGAGTGGAGACGGGTATGTCGGGGAACTTCTTGATTTGCACCAAGGGTGTGAAGGACCCTTTGGAAGTTCCAGAGGTGAGGTGTGATCAGCCTCGAGACGCCTCAGCGGAAATGGGCCTCATCTCGCCTGGAGGGGAGAACCTCCTGGATTTTCTCGAGTTGCGGCAGGTCTTCTCGAGTTACGACGGGGACCTCAGGGACCCGCTCTGGTGGCCTCAGGAAAGGCCAGTCCCCATGCGAGTTGCTAGGGGACCTCTCGGGATTCCTCTCCCGTCCATGCCGGGGCCTCAGTCCTTGTGTGGAGTCGGGGCCGGAACCTGAGGATTCCTCTCCAGTGTTGCCATGGATCTTGGGGTGCTTCTGAGACTCCCCAGGGGAGTCAGGCCTCGTCTCGTGTGGGGGCATGCACGTGCGCTTTCCTCCCGAGCTGCAGCAGTAGTGTCACGCTTCCTGTCACGTGGATCAAGGGATCTGTGGCTTTCCCTCGAGGCTGTCCCTCGAGGCTTTCCCACGAGGCTTTCCCACAGGGCTGTGCCACGTGCCACCTTGGTGTGAGTCGATCCTCGGCGTGAAAGACGAGCCGGTGAAGGGAAAAGAGGTTCCTCTGGAATGGACTGAGACATCTGGGGGACTCTTGGAATGGTGGCACGACCCTGGAGTTCCTCTCGCCGTTCCTGTTGAGAGGGCCTCCTCTTGAGATGCGACGGGAACGCCGGGAAATCTTTCCCGACGAAGCAGGGAAAGGATCCCTCATCTCGAGCTACGAGGCGGAAACGGGGCTCCTCTGGATGTGGGCGGGACCCTCGTGATTCCTCTCAAGTGGAGACGGGTATGTCGGGGAACTTCTTGATTTGCACCAAGGGTGTGAAGGACCCTTTCGAAGTTCCAGAGGGGAGGTGTGATCAGCCTCGACACGCCTCAGCGGAAATGGGCCTCATCTCGCCTGGAGGGGAGAACCTCCAGGATTTTCTCGAGTTGCGGCAGGTCTTCTCGAGTTACGACGGGGACCTCAGGGACCCGCTCTGGTGGCCTCAGGAAAGGCCAGTCCCCATGCGAGTTGCTAGGGGACCTCTCGGGATTCCTCTCCCGTCCATGCCGGGGCCTCAGTCCTTGTGTGGAGTCGGGGCCAGAACCTGAGGATTCCTCTCCAGTGTTGCCATGGATCTTGGGGTGCTTCTGAGTCTCCCCAGGGGAGTCAGGCCTCGTCTCGAGTGGGGGCATGCACGTGCGCTTTCCTCCCGAGCTGCAGCAGTAGTGTCACGCTTCCTGTCACGTGGATCAAGGGATCTGTGGCTTTCCCTCGAGGCTGTCCCTGGAGGCTTTCCCACGAAGCTTTCCCACAGGTCTGTGCCACGTGCCACCTTGGTGTGAGTCGATCCTCGGCGTGAAAGACGAGCCGGTGAAGGGAAAAGAGGTTCCTCTGGAATGGACTGAGACATCTGGGGGACTCTTGGAATGGTGGCATGACCCTGGAGTTCCTCTCGCCGTTCCTGTTGAGAGGGCCTCCTCTTGAGATGCGACGGGAACGCCGGGAACTCTTTCCCGACGAAGCAGTGAAAGGATCCCACATCTCGAGCTACGAGGCGGAAACGGGGCTCCTCTGGATGTGGGCGGGACCCTCGTGATTCCTCTCGAGTGGAGACGGGTATGTCGGGGAACTTCTTGATTTGCACCAAGGGTGTGAAGGACCCTTTCGAAGTTCCAGAGGTGAGGTGCGATCAGCCTCGAGACGCCTCAGCGGAAATGGGCCTCATCTCGCCTGGAGGGGAGAACCTCCTGGATTTTCTCGAGTTGCGGCAGGCCTTCTCGAGTTACGACGGGGACCTCAGGGACCCGCTCTGGTGGCCTCAGGAAAGGCCAGTCCCCATGCGAGTTGCTAGGGGCCCTCTCGGGATTCCTCTCCCGTCCATGCCGGGGCCTCAGTCCTTGTGTGGAGTCGGGGCCGGAACCTGAGGATTCCTCTCCAGTGTTGCCATGGATCTTGGGGTGCTTCTGAGTCTCCCCAGGGGAGTCAGGCCTCGTCTCGAGTGGGGGCATGCACGTGCGCTTTCCTCCCGAGCTGCAGCAGTAGTGTCACGCTTCCTGTCACGTGGATCAAGGGATCTGTGGCTTTCCCTCGAGGCTGTCCCTGGAGGCTTTCCCTCGAAGCTTTCCCTCAGGGCTGTGCCACGTGCCACCTTGGTGTGAGTCGATCCTCGGCGTGAAAGACGAGCCGGTGAAGGGAAAAGAGGTTCCTCTGGAATGGACTGAGACATCTGGGGGACTCTTGGAATGGTGGCACGACCCTGGAGTTCCTCTGGCCGTTCCTGTTGAGAGGGCCTCCTCTTGAGATGCGACGGGATCGCCGGGAACTCTTTCCCGACGAAGCAGGTGAAGGATCCCTCATCTCGAGCTACGAGGCGGAAACGGGGCTCCTCTGGATGTGGGCGGGACCCTCGTGATTCCTCTCGAGTGGAGACGGGTATGTCGGGGAACTTCTTGATTTGCACCAAGGGTGTGAAGGACCCTTTGGAAGTTCCAGAGGTGAGGTGTGATCAGCCTCGAGACGCCTCAGCGGAAATGGGCCTCATCTCGCCTGGAGGGGAGAACCTCCTGGATTTTCTCGAGTTGCGGCAGGTCTTCTCGAGTTACGACGGGGACCTCAGGGACCCGCTCTGGTGGCCTCAGGAAAGGCCAGTCCCCATGCGAGTTGCTAGGGGACCTCTCGGGATTCCTCTCCCGTCCATGCCGGGGCCTCAGTCCTTGTGTGGAGTCGGGGCCGGAACCTGAGGATTCCTCTCCAGTGTTGCCATGGATCTTGGGGTGCTTCTGAGTCTCCCCAGGGGAGTCAGGCCTCGTCTCGAGTGGGGGCATGCACGTGCGCTTTCCTCCCGAGCTGCAGCAGTAGTGTCACGCTTCCTGTCACGTGGATCAAGGGATCTGTGGCTTTCCCTCGAGGCTGTCCCTCGAGGCTTTCCCACGAGGCTTTCCCACAGGGCTGTGCCACGTGCCACCTTGGTGTGAGTCGATCCTCGGCGTGAAAGACGAGCCGGTGAAGGGAAAAGAGGTTCCTCTGGAATGGACTGAGACATCTGGGGGACTCTTGGAATGGTGGCACGACCCTGGAGTTCCTCTCGCCGTTCCTGTTGAGAGGGCCTCCTCTTGAGATGCGACGGGAACGCCGGGAACTCTTTCCCGACGAAGCGGGGAAAGGATCCCTCATCTCGAGCTACGAGGCGAAAACGGGGCTCCTCTGAATGTGGGCGGACCCTCGTGTTTCCTCTCGAGTGGATACGGGTATGTCAAGATCGCCTTGATTTGCACCAAGGGTGTGAAGGACCCTTTCGAAGTTCCAGAGGTGAGGTGTGATCAGCCTCTAGACGCCTCAGCGGAAATGGGCCTCATCTCGCCTGGAGGGGAGAACCTCCTGGATTTTCTCGAGCTGCAGCAGGTCTTCCCGAGTTACGACGGGGACCTCAAGGACCCGCTCTTGTGGCTTCAAGAAAGGTCAGTCCCCATGCGAGTTGCTAGGGGACCTCTCGGGATTCCTCTCCCGTCCATGCCGGGGCCTCAGTCCTTGTGTGGAGTCGGGGCTGGAACCTGAGGATTCCTCTCCAGTGTTGCCATGGATCTTGGGGTGCTTCTAAGTCTCCCCAGGGGAGTCAGGCCTCGTCTCGAGTGGGGGCATGCACGTGCGCTTTCCTCCCGAGCTGCAGCAGTAGTGTCACGCTTCCTGTCACGTGGATCAAGGGATCTGTGGCTTTCCCTCGAGGCTGTCCCTCGAGGCTTTCCCACGAGGCTTTCCCACAGGGCTGTGCCACGTGCCACCTTGGTGTGAGTCGATCCTCGGCGTGAAAGACGAGCCGGTGAAGGGAAAAGAGGTTCCTCTGGAATGGACTGAGACATCTGGGGGACTCTTGGAATGGTGGCACGACCCTGGAGTTCCTCTCGCCGTTCCTGTTGAGAGGGCCTCCTCTTGAGATGCGACGGGAACACCGGGAACTCTTTCCCGACGAAGCAGGGAAAGGATCCCTCATCTCGAGCTACGAGGCGGATACGGGGCTCCTCTGGATGTGGGCGGACCCTCGTGATTCCTCTCGAGTGGAGACGGGTATGTCGGGGAACTTCTTGATTTGCACCAAGGGTGTGAAGGACCCTTTCGAAGTCCCAGAGGGGAGGTGTGATCAGCCTCGACACGCCTCAGCGGAAATGGGCCTCATCTCGCCTGGAGGGGAGAACCTCCTGGATTTTCTCGAGTTGCGGCAGGTCTTCTCGAGTTACGACGGGGACCTCAGGGACCCGCTCTGGTGGCCTCAGGAAAGGCCAGTCCCCATGCGAGTTGCTAGGGGACCTCTCGGGATTCCTCTCCCGTCCATGCCGGGGCCTCAGTCCTTGTGTGGAGTCGGGGCCGGAACCTGAGGATTCCTCTCCAGTGTTGCCATGGATCTTGGGGTGCTTCTGAGTCTCCCCAGGGGAGTCAGGCCTCGTCTCGAGTGGGGGCATGCACCTGCGCTTTCCTCCCGAGCTGCAGCAGTAGTGTCACGCTTCCTGTCACGTGAATCAAGGGATCTGTGGCTTTCCCTCGAGGCTGTCCCTCGAGGCTTTCACACGAGGCTTTCCCACAGGGCTGTGCCACTTGCCACCTTGGTGTGAGTCGATCCTCGGCGTGAAAGACGAGCCGGTGAAGGGAAAAGAGGTTCCTCTGGAATGGACTGATACATCTGGGGGACTCTTGGAATGGTGGCACGACCCTGGAGTTCCTCTCGCCGTTCCTGTTGAGAGGGCCTCCTCTTGTGATGCGATGGGAACGCCGGGAACTCTTTCCCGACGAAGCAGGGAAAGGATCCCTCATCTCGAGCTACGAGGCGGAACGGGGCTCCTCTGGATGTGGGCGGGACCCTCGTGATTCCTCTCGAGTGGAGACGGGTATGTCGGGGAACTTCTTGATTTGCACCAAGGGTGTGAAGGACCCTTTCGAAGTTCCAGAGGGGAGGTGTGATCAGCCTCGACACGCCTCAGCGGAAATGGGCCTCATCTCGCCTGGAGGGGAGAACCTCCTGGATTTTCTCGAGTTGCGGCAGGTCTTCTCGAGTTACGACGGGGACCTCAGGGACCCGCTCTGGTGGCCTCAGGAAAGGCCAGTCCCCATGCGAGTTGCTAGGGGACCTCTCGGGATTCCTCTCCCGTCCATGCCGGGGCCTCAGTCCTTGTGTGGAGTCGGGGCCGGAACCTGAGGATTCCTCTCCAGTGTTGCCATGGATCTTGGGGTGCTTCTGAATCTCCCCAGGGGAGTCAGGCCTCGTCTCGAGTGGGGGCGTGCACCTGCGCTTTCCTCCCGAGCTGCAGCAGTAGTGTCACGCTTCCTGTCACGTGGATCAAGGGATCTGTGGCTTTCCCTCGAGGCTGTCCCTCGAGGCTTTCACACGAGGCTTTCCCACAGGGCTGTGCCACTTGCCACCTTTGTGTGAGTCGATCCTCGGCGTGAAAGACGAGCCGGTGAAGGGAAAATAGTCTCCTCTGGAATGGACTGAGACATCTGGGAGACTCTTGGAATGGTGGCACGACCCTGGAGTTCCTCTCGCCGTTCCTGTTGAGAGGGCCTCCTCTTGAGATGCGACGGGAACGCCAGGAACTCTTTCCTGAAGAAGCAGGGAAAGGATCCCTCATCTCGAGCTAGGAGGCAGAAACGGGGCTCCTCTGGATGTGGGCGGGACCCTCGTGATTCCTCTCAAGTGGAGTCGGCTATGTCGGGAAACTTCTTGATTTGTACCAAGGGTGTGAAGGAGCCTTTCGAAGTTCCAGAGGTGAGATGTGATCAGCCTTGAGACGCCTCAGCGGAAATGGGCCTCATCTCGCCTGGAGGGGAGAACCTCATGGATTTTCTCGAGTTGCGGCAGGTCTTCTCGAGTTACGACAGGGACCTCAGGGACCCGCTCTGGTGGCCTCAGGAAAGGCCAGTCCCCATGCGAGTTGCTAGGGGGCCTCTCGGGATTCCTCTCCCGTCCATGCCGGGGCCTCAGTCCTTGTGTGGAGTCGGGGCCGGAAGCTGAGGATTCCTCTCCAGTGTTGCCATGGATCTTGGGGTGCTTCTGAGTCTCCCCAGGGGAGTCAGGCCTCGTCTCGAGTGGGGGCATGCACGTGTGTTTCCTCCCGAGTTGCAGCAGTAGTGTCACGCTTCCTGTCACGTGGATCAAGGGATCTGTGGCTTTCCCTCGAAGCTGTCCCTCGAGGCTTTCCCACGAGGCTTTCCCACAGGGCTGTGCCACGTGCCACCTTGGTGTGAGTCGATCCTCGGCGTGAAAGACGAGCCGGTGGAGGGAAAAGAGGTTCCTCTGGAATGGACTGAGCCATCTGGGGGACTCTTCGAATGGTGGCACGACCCTGGAGTTCCTCTCGCCGTTCCTGTTGAGAGGGCCTCCTCTTGAGATGCGACGGGAACGCCGGGAACTCTTTCCCGACGAAGCAGGGAAAGGATCCCTCATCTCGAGCTACGAGGCGGAAACGGGGCTCCTCTGGATGTGGGCGGGACCCTCGTGATTCCTCTCAAGTGGAGACGGGTATGTCGGGGAACTTCTTGATTTGCACCAAGGGTGTGAAGTACCCTTTCGAAGTTCCAGAGGGGAGGTGTGATCAGCCTCGAGACGCCTCAGCGGAAATGGGCCTCATCTCGCCTGGAGGGGAGAACCTCCTGGATTTTCTCGAGTTGCGGCAGGTCTTCTCGAGTTACGACGGGGACCTCAGGGACCCGCTCTGGTGGCCTCAGGAAAGGCCAGTCCCCATGCGAGTTGCTAGGGGGCCTCTCGGGATTCCTCTCCCGTCCATGCCGGGGCCTCAGTCCTTGTGTGGAGTCGGGGCCGGAACCTGAGGATTCCTCTCCAGTGTTGCCATGGATCTTGGGGTGCTTCTGAGTCTCCCCAGGGGAGTCAGGCCTCGTCTCGAGTGGGGGCATGCACGTGCGCTTTCCTCCCGAGCTGCAGCAGTAGTGTCACGCTTCCTGTCACGTGGATCAAGGGATCTGTGGCTTTCCCTCGAAGCTGTCCCTCGAGGCTTTCCCACGAGGCTTTCCCACAGGGCTGTGCCACGTGCCACCTTGGTGTGAGTCGATCCTCGGCGTGAAAGACGTGCCGGTGAAGGGAAAAGAGGTTCCTCTGGAATGGACTGAGACATCTGGGGGACTCTTGGAATGGTGGCACGATCCTGGAGTTCCTCTCGCCGTTCCTGTTGAGAGGGCCTCCTCTTGAGATGCGACGGGAATGCCGGGAACTCTTTCCCGACGAAGCAGGGAAAGGATCCCTCATCTCGAGCTACGAGGCGGAAACGGGGCTCCTCTGGATGTGGGCGGGACCCTCGTGATTCCTCTCGAGTGGAGACGGGTATGTCGGGGAACTTCTTGATTTGCACCAAGGGTGTGAAGGACCCTTTCGAAGTTCCAGAGGGGAGGTGTGATCAGCCTCGAGACGCCTCAGCGGAAATGGGCCTCATCTCGCCTGGAGGGGAGAACCTCCTGGATTTTCTCGAGTTGCGGCAGGTTTTCTCGAGTTACGACGGGGACCTCAGGGACCCGCTCTGGTGGCCTCAGGAAAGGCCAGTCCCCATGCGAGTTGCTAGGGGACCTCTCGGGATTCCTCTCCCGTCCATGCCGGGGCCTCAGTCCTTGTGTGGAGTCGGGGCCGGAACCTGAGGATTCCTCTCCAGTGTTGCCATGGATCTTGGGGTGCTTCTGAGTCTCCCCAGGGGAGTCAGGCCTCGTCTCGAGTGGGGGCATGCACGTGCGCTTTCCTCCCGAGCTGCAGCAGTAGTGTCACGCTTCCTGTCACGTGGATCAAGGGATCTGTGGCTTTCCCTCGAGGCTGTCCCTCGAGGCTTTCCCACGAGGCTTTCCCACAGGGCTGTGCCACGTGCCACCTTGGTGTGAGTCGATCCTCGGCGTGAAAGACGAGCCGGTGAAGGGAAAAGAGGTTCCTCTGGAATGGACTGAGACATCTGGGGGACTCTTGGAAAGGTGGCACGACCCTGGAGTTCCTCTCGCCGTTCCTGTTGAGAGGGCCTCCTCTTGAGATGCGACGGGAACGCCGGGAACTCTTTCCCGACGAAGCCGGGACAGGATCCCTCATCTCGAGCTACGAGGCGGAAACGGGGCTCCTCTCGATGTGGGCGGGACCCTCGTGATTCCTCTCGAGTGGAGACGTGTATGTCGGGGAACTTCTTGATTTGCAGCAAGGGTGTGAAGGAGCCTTTCGAAGTTCCAGAGGTGAGGTGTGATCCGCCTCGAGACGCCTCAGCGGAAATGGGCATCATCTCGCCTGGAGGGGAGAACCTCCTGGATTTTCTCGAGTTGCGGCAGGTCTTCTCGAGTTACGACGGGGACCTCAGGGACCCGCTCTGGTGGCCTCAGGAAAGGCCAGTCCCCATGCGAGTTGCTAGGGGACCACTCGGGATTCCTCTCCCGTCCATGCCGGGGCCTCAGTCCTTGTGTGGAGTCGGGGCCGGAACCTGAGGATTCCTCTCCAGTGTTGCCATGGATCTTGGGGTGCTTCTGAGTCTCCCCAGGGGAGTCAGGCGTCGTCTCGAGTGGGGGCATGCACGTGCGCTTTCCTCCCGAGCTGCAGCAGTAGTGTCACGCTTCCTGTCACGTGGATCAAGGGATCTGTGGCTTTCCCTCGAGGCTGTCCCTCGAGGCTTTCCCACGAGGCTTTCCCACAGGGCTGTGCCACGTGCCACCTTGGTGTGAGTCGATCCTCGGCGTGAAAGACGAGCCGGTGAAGGGAAAAGAGGTTCCTCTGGAATGGACTGAGACATCTGGGGGACTCTTGGAAAGGTGGCACGACCCTGGAGTTCCTCTCGCCGTTCCTGTTGAGAGGGCCTCCTCTTGAGATGCGACGGGAACGCCGGGAACTCTTTCCCGACGAAGAAGGGACAGGATCCCTCATCTCAAGCTACGAGGCGGAAACGGGGCTCCTATGGATGTGGGCGGGACCCACGTGATTCCTCTCGAGTGGAGACGGCTAGGTCGGGGAACTTCTTGATTTGCAGCAAGGGTGTGAAGGAGCCTTTCGAAGTTCCAGAGGTGAGGTGTGATCAGCCTCGAGACGCCTCAGCGGAAATGGGCCTCATCTCGCCTGGAGGGGAGAACCTCCTGGATTTTCTCGAGTTGCGGCAGGTCTTCTCGAGTTACGACGGGGACCACAGGGACCCGCTCCGGTGGCCTCAGGAAAGGCCAGTCCCCATGCGAGTTGCTAGGGGACCTCTCGGGATTCCTCTCCCGTCCATGCCGGGGCCTCAGTCCTTGTCTGGAGTCGGGGCCGGAACCTGAGGATTCCTCTCCAGTGTTGCCATGGATCTTGGGGTGCTTCTGAGTCTCCCCAGGGGAGTCAGGCCTCGTCTCGAGTGGGGGCATGCACGTGCGCTTTCCTCCCGAGCTGCAGCAGTAGTGTCACGCTTCCTGTCACGTGGATCAAGGGATCTGTGGCTTTCCCTCGAGGCTGTCCCTCGAGGCTTTCCCACGAGGCTTTCCCACAGGGCTGAGCCACGTGCCACCTTGGTGTGAGTTGATCCTCGGCGTGAAAGACGAGCCGGTGAAGGGAAAAGAGGTTCCTCTGGAATGGACTGAGACATCTGGGGGACTCTTGGAATGGTGGCACGACCCTGGAGTTCCTCTCGCCGTTCCTGTTGAGAGGGCCTCCTCTTGAGATGCGACGGGAAGGCCGGGAACTCTTTCCCGACGAAGCAGGGAAAGGATCCCTCATCTCGAGCTACGAGGCGGAAACGGGGCTCCTCTGGATGTGGGCGGGACCCTCGTGATTCCTCTCTAGTGGAGACGGCTAGGTCGGGGAACTTCTTGATTTGCACCAAGGGTGTGAAGGACCCTTTCGAAGTTCCAGAGGTGAGGTGTGATCAGCCTCGAGACGCCTCAGCGGAAATGGGCCTCATCTCGCCTGGAGGGGAGAACCTCCTGGATTTTGTCGAGTTGCGGCAGGTCTTCTCGAGTTACGACGGGGACCTCAGGGACCCGCTCTGGTGGCCTCAGGAAAGGCCAGTCCCCATGCGAGTTGCTAGGGGACCTCTCGGGATTCCTCTCCCGTCCATGCCGGGGCCTCAGTCCTTGTGTGGAGTCGGGGCCGGAACCTGAGGATTCCTCTCCAGTGTTGCCATGGATCTTGGGGTGCTTCTGAGTCTCCCCAGGGGAGTCAGGCCTCGTCTCGAGTGGGGGCATGCACGTGCGCTTTCCTCCCGAGCTGCAGCAGTAGTGTCACGCTTCCTGTCACGTGGATCAAGGGATCTGTGGCTTTCCCTCGAGGCTGTCCCTCGAGGCTTTCCCACGAGGCTTTCCCACAGGGCTGTGCCACGTGCCACCTTGGTGTGAGTCGATCCTCGGCGTGAAAGACGAGCCGGTGAAGGGAAAAGAGGTTCCTCTGGAATGGACTGAGACATCTGGGGGACTCTTGGAAAGGTGGCACGACCCTGGAGTTCCTCTCGCCGTTCCTGTTGAGAGGGCCTCCTCTTGAGATGCGACGGGAACGCCGGGAACTCTTTCCCGACGAAGAAGGGACAGGATCCCTCATCTCAAGCTACGAGGCGGAAACGGGGCTCCTATGGATGTGGGCGGGACCCTCGTGATTCCTCTCGAGTGGAGACGGGTATGTCGGGGAACTTCTTGATTTGCACCAAGGGTGTGAAGGACCCTTTCGAAGTTCCAGAGGGGAGGTGTGATCAGCCTCGAGACGCCTCAGCGGAAATGGGCCTCATCTCGCCTGGAGGGGAGAACCTCCTGGATTTTCTCGAGTTGCGGCAGGTCTTCTCGAGTTACGACGGGGACCTCAGGGACCCGCTCTGGTGGCCTCAGGAAAGGCCAGTCCCCATGCGAGTTGCAAGGGGACCTCTCGGGATTCCTCTCCCGTCCATGCCGGGGCCTCAGTCCTTGTGGGAGTCGGGGACGGAACCTGAGGATTCCTCTCCAGTGTTGCCATGGATCTTGGGGTGCCTCTGAGTCTCCCGAGGGGAGTCAGGCCTCGTCTAGAGTTGGGGCATGCACGTGCGCTTTCCTCCCGAGCTGCAGCAGTAGTGTCACGCTTCCTGTCACGTGGATCAAGGGATCTGTGGCTTTCCCTCGAGGCTGTCCCTCGAGGCTTTCCCACGAGGCTTTCCCACAGGGCTGTGCCACGTGCCACCTTGGTGTGAGTCGATCCTCGGCGTGAAAGACGAGCCGGTGAAGGGAAAAGAGGTTCCTCTGGAATGGACTGAGACATCTGGTGGACTCTTGGAAAGGTGGCACGACCCTGGAGTTCCTCTCGCCGTTCCTGTTGAGAGGGCCTCCTCTTGAGATGCGACGGGAATGCCGGGAACTCTTTCCCGACGAAGCCGGGACAGGATCCCTCATCTCGAGCTACGAGGCGGAAACGGGGCTCCTCTGGATGTGGGCGGGACCCTCGTGATTCCTCTCGAGTGGAGACGTGTATGTCGGGGAACTTCTTGATTTGCAGCAAGGGTGTGAAGGAGCCTTTCGAAGTTCCAGAGGTGAGGTGTGATCCGGCTCGAGACGCCTCAGCGGAAATGGGCATCATCTCGCCTGGAGGGGAGAACCTCCTGGATTTTCTCGAGTTGAGGCAGGTCTTCTCGAGTTACGACGGGGACCTCAGGGACCCGCTCTGGTGGCCTCAGGAAAGGCCAGTCCCCATGCGAGTTGCTAGGGGACCTCTCGGGATTCCTCTCCCGTCCATGCCGGGGCCTCAGTCCTTGTGTGGAGTCCGGGCCGGAACCTGAGGATTCCTCTCCAGTGTTGCCATGGATCTTGGGGTGCTTCTGAGTCTCCCCAGGGGAGTCAGGCCTCGTCTCGAGTGGGGGCATGCACGTGCGCTTTCCTCCCGAGCTGCAGCAGTAGTGTCACGCTTCCTGTCACGTGGATCAAGGGATCTGTGGCTTTCCCTCGAGGCTGTCCCTCGAGGCTTTCCCACGAGGCTTTCCCACAGGGCTGTGCCACGTGCCACCTTGGTGTGAGTCGATCCTCGGCGTGAAATACGAGCCGGTGAAGGGAAAAGAGGTTCCTCTGGAATGGACTGAGACATCTGGGGGACTCTTCGAATGGTGGCACGACCCTGGAGTTCCTCTCGCCGTTCCTGTTGAGAGGGCCTCCTCTTGAGATGCGACGGGAACGCCGGGAACTCTTTCCCGACGAAGCAGGGACAGGATCCCTCATCTCGAGCTACGAGGCGGAAACGGGGCTCCTCTGGATGTGGGCGGGACCCTCGTGATTCCTCTCGAGTGGAGACGGGTATGTCGGGGAACTTCTTGATTTGCACCAAGGGTGTGAAGGACCCTTTCGAAGTTCCAGAGGTGAGGTGTGATCAGCCTCGAGACGCCTCAGCGGAAATGGGCCTCATCTCGCCTGGAGGGGAGAACCTCCTGGATTTTCTCGAGTTGCGGCATGTCTTCTCGAGTTACGACGGGGACCTCAGGGACCCGCTCTGGTGGCCTCAGGAAAGGCCAGTCCCCATGCGAGTTGCTAGGGGACCTCTCGGGATTCCTCTCCCGTCCATGCCGGGGCCTCAGTCCTTGTGTGGAGTCGGGGCCGGAACCTGAGGATTCCTCTCCAGTGTTGCCATGGATCTTGGGGTGCTTCTGAGTCTCCCCAGGGGAGTCAGGCCTCGTCTCGAGTGGGGGCATGCACGTGCGCTTTCCTCCCGAGCTGCAGCAGTAGTGTCACGCTTCCTGTCACGTGGATCAAGGGATCTGTGGCTTTCCCTCGAGGCTGTCCCTCGAGGCTTTCCCACGAGGCTTTCCCACAGGGCTGTGCCACGTGCCACCTTGGTGTGAGTCGATCCTCGGCGTGAAAGACGAGCCGGTGAAGGGAAAAGAGGTTCCTCTGGAATGGACTGAGACATCTGGGGGACTCTTGGAATGGTGGCAAGACCCTGGAGTTCCTCTCGCCGTTCCTGTTGAGAGGGCCTCCTCTTGAGATGCGACGGGAACGCCGGGAACTCTTTCCCGAAGAAGCAGGGAAAGGATCCCTCATCTCGAGCTACGAGGCGGAAACGGGGCTCCTCTGGATGTGGGCGGGACCCACGTGATTCCTCTCGAGTGGAGACGGCTAGGTCGGGGAACTTCTTGATTTGCAGCAAGGGTGTGAAGGAGCCTTTCGAAGTTCCAGAGGTGAGGTGTGATCAGCCTCGAGACGCCTCAGCGGAAATGGGCCTCATCTCGCCTGGAGGGGAGAACCTCCTGGATTTTCTCGAGTTGCGGCAGGTCTTCTCGAGTTACGACGGGGACCACAGGGACCCGCTCCGGTGGCCTCAGGAAAGGCCAGTCCCCATGCGAGTTGCTAGGGGACCTCTCGGGATTCCTCTCCCGTCCATGCCGGGGCCTCAGTCCTTGTCTGGAGTCGGGGCCGGAACCTGAGGATTCCTCTCCAGTGTTGCCATGGATCTTGGGGTGCTTCTGAGTCTCCCCAGGGGAGTCAGGCCTCGTCTCGAGTGGGGGCATGCACGTGCGCTTTCCTCCCGAGCTGCAGCAGTAGTGTCACGCTTCCTGTCACGTGGATCAAGGGATCTGTGGCTTTCCCTCGAGGCTGTCCCTCGAGGCTTTCCCACGAGGCTTTCCCACAGGGCTGAGCCACGTGCCACCTTGGTGTGAGTTGATCCTCGGCGTGAAAGACGAGCCGGTGAAGGGAAAAGAGGTTCCTCTGGAATGGACTGAGACATCTGGGGGACTCTTGGAATGGTGGCACGACCCTGGAGTTCCTCTCGCCGTTCCTGTTGAGAGGGCCTCCTCTTGAGATGCGACGGGAAGGCCGGGAACTCTTTCCCGACGAAGCAGGGAAAGGATCCCTCATCTCGAGCTACGAGGCGGAAACGGGGCTCCTCTGGATGTGGGCGGGACCCTCGTGATTCCTCTCTAGTGGAGACGGCTAGGTCGGGGAACTTCTTGATTTGCACCAAGGGTGTGAAGGACCCTTTCGAAGTTCCAGAGGTGAGGTGTGATCAGCCTCGAGACGCCTCAGCGGAAATGGGCCTCATCTCGCCTGGAGGGGAGAACCTCCTGGATTTTGTCGAGTTGCGGCAGGTCTTCTCGAGTTACGACGGGGACCTCAGGGACCCGCTCTGGTGGCCTCAGGAAAGGCCAGTCCCCATGCGAGTTGCTAGGGGACCTCTCGGGATTCCTCTCCCGTCCATGCCGGGGCCTCAGTCCTTGTGTGGAGTCGGGGCCGGAACCTGAGGATTCCTCTCCAGTGTTGCCATGGATCTTGGGGTGCTTCTGAGTCTCCCCAGGGGAGTCAGGCCTCGTCTCGAGTGGGGGCATGCACGTGCGCTTTCCTCCCGAGCTGCAGCAGTAGTGTCACGCTTCCTGTCACGTGGATCAAGGGATCTGTGGCTTTCCCTCGAGGCTGTCCCTCGAGGCTTTCCCACGAGGCTTTCCCACAGGGCTGTGCCACGTGCCACCTTGGTGTGAGTCGATCCTCGGCGTGAAAGACGAGCCGGTGAAGGGAAAAGAGGTTCCTCTGGAATGGACTGAGACATCTGGGGGACTCTTGGAATGGTGGCACCACCCTGGAGTTCCTCTCGCCGTTCCTGTTGAGAGGGCCTCCTCTTGAGATGCGACGGGAACGCCGGGAACTCTTTCCCGACGAAGCCGGGAAAGGATCCCTCATCTCGAGCTACGAGGCGGAAACGGGGCTCCTCTGGATGTGGGCGGGACCCACGTGATTCCTCTCGAGTGGAGACGGCTAGGTCGGGGAACTTCTTGATTTGCACCAAGGGTGTGAAGGAGCCTTTCGAAGTTCCAGAGGTGAGGTGTGATCAGCCTCGAGACGCCTCAGCGGAAATGGGCCTCATCTCGCCTGGAGGGGAGAACCTCCTGGATTTTCTCGAGTTGCGGCAGGTCTTCTCGAGTTACGACGGGGACCACAGGGACCCGCTCCGGTGGCCTCAGGAAAGGCCAGTCCCCATGCGAGTTGCTAGGGGACCTCTCGGGATTCCTCTCCCGTCCATGCCGGGGCCTCAGTCCTTGTCTGGAGTCGGGGCCGGAACCTGAGGATTCCTCTCCAGTGTTGCCATGGATCTTGGGGTGCTTCTGAGTCTCCCCAGGGGAGTCAGGCCTCGTCTCGAGTGGGGGCATGCACGTGCGCTTTCCTCCCGAGCTGCAGCAGTAGTGTCACGCTTCCTGTCACGTGGATCAAGGGATCTGTGGCTTTCCCTCGAGGCTGTCCCTCGAGGCTTTCCCACGAGGCTTTCCCACAGGGCTGTGCCACGTGCCACCTTGGTGTGAGTCGATCCTCGGCGTGAAAGACGAGCCGGTGAAGGGAAAAGAGGTTCCTCTGGAATGGACTGAGACATCTGGGGGACTCTTGGAATGGTGGCAAGACCCTGGAGTTCCTCTCGCCGTTCCTGTTGAGAGGGCCTCCTCTTGAGATGCGACGGGAACGCCGGGAACTCTTTCCCGACGAAGCAGGGAAAGGATCCCTCATCTCGAGCTACGAGGCGGAAACGGGGCTCCTCTGGATGTGGGCGGGACCCACGTGATTCCTCTCGAGTGGAGACGGCTAGGTCGGGGAACTTCTTGATTTGCACCAAGGGTGTGAAGGAGCCTTTCGAAGTTCCAGAGGTGAGGTGTGATCAGCCTCGAGACGCCTCAGCGGAAATGGGCCTCATCTCGCCTGGAGGGGAGAACCTCCTAGATTTTCTCGAGTTGCGGCAGGTCTTCTCGAGTTACGACGGGGACCACAGGGACCCGCTCCGGTGGCCTCAGGAAAGGCCAGTCCCCATGCGAGTTGCTAGGGGACCTCTCGGGATTCCTCTCCCGTCCATGCCGGGGCCTCAGTCCTTGTCTGGAGTCGGGGCCGGAACCTGAGGATTCCTCTCCAGTGTTGCCATGGATCTTGGGGTGCTTCTGAGTCTCCCCAGGGGAGTCAGGCCTCGTCTCGAGTGGGGGCATGCACGTGCGCTTTCCTCCCGAGCTGCAGCAGTAGTGTCACGCTTCCTGTCACGTGGATCAAGGGATCTGTGGCTTTCCCTCGAGGCTGTCCCTCGAGGCTTTCCCACGAGGCTTTCCCACAGGGCTGAGCCACGTGCCACCTTGGTGTGAGTTGATCCTCGGCGTGAAAGACGAGCCGGTGAAGGGAAAAGAGGTTCCTCTGGAATGGACTGAGACATCTGGGGGACTCTTGGAATGGTGGCACGACCCTGGAGTTCCTCTCGCCGTTCCTGTTGAGAGGGCCTCCTCTTGAGATGCGACGGGAAGGCCGGGAACTCTTTCCCGACGAAGCAGGGAAAGGATCCCTCATCTCGAGCTACGAGGCGGAAACGGGGCTCCTCTGGATGTGGGCGGGACCCTCGTGATTCCTCTCGAGTGGAGACGGCTAGGTCGGGGAACTTCTTGATTTGCACCAAGGGTGTGAAGGACCCTTTCGAAGTTCCAGAGGTGAGGTGTGATCAGCCTCGAGACGCCTCAGCGGAAATGGGCCTCATCTCGCCTGGAGGGGAGAACCTCCTGGATTTTGTCGAGTTGCGGCAGGTCTTCTCGAGTTACGACGGGGACCTCAGGGACCCGCTCTGGTGGCCTCAGGAAAGGCCAGTCCCCATGCGAGTTGCTGGGGACCTCTCGGGATTCCTCTCCCGTCCATGCCGGGGCCTCAGTCCTTGTGTGGAGTCGGGGCCGGAACCTGAGGATTCCTCTCCAGTGTTGCCATGGATCTTGGGGTGCTTCTGAGTCTCCCCAGGGGAGTCAGGCCTCGTCTCGAGTGGGGGCATGCACGTGCGCTTTCCTCCCGAGCTGCAGCAGTAGTGTCACGCTTCCTGTCACGTGGATCAAGGGATCTGTGGCTTTCCCTCGAGGCTGTCCCTCGAGGCTTTCCCACGAGGCTTTCCCACAGGGCTGTGCCACGTGCCACCTTGGTGTGAGTCGATCCTCGGCGTGAAAGACGAGCCGGTGAAGGGAAAAGAGGTTCCTCTGGAATGGACTGAGACATCTGGGGGACTCTTGGAATGGTGGCACGACCCTGGAGTTCCTCTCGCCGTTCCTGTTGAGAGGGCCTCCTCTTGAGATGCGACGGGAACGCCGGGAACTCTTTCCCGACGAAGCCGGGAAAGGATCCCTCATCTCGAGCTACGAGGCGGAAACGGGGCTCCTCTGGATGTTGGCGGGACCCTCGTGATTCCTCTCGAGTGGAGACGGCTAGGTCGGGGAACTTCTTGATTTGCACCAAGGGTGTGAAGGAGCCTTTCGAAGTTCCAGAGGTGAGGTGGGATCAGCCTCGAGACGCCTCAACGGAAATGGGCCTCATCTCGCCTGGAGGGGAGAACCTCCTGGATTTTCTCGAGTTGCGGCAGGTCTTCTCGAGTTACGACAGGGACCTCAGGGACCCGCTCTGGTGGCCTCAGGAAAGGCCAGTCCCCATGCGAGTTGCTAGGGGGCCTCTCGGGATTCCTCTCCCGTCCATGCCGGGGCCTCAGTCCTTGTGTGGAGTCGGGGCCGGAAGCTGAGGATTCCTCTCCAGTGTTGCCATGGATCTTGGGGTGCTTCTGAGTCTCCCCAGGGGAGTCAGGCCTCGTCTCGAGTGGGGGCATGCACGTGTGTTTCCTCCCGTGTTGCAGCAGTAGTGTCACGCTTCCTGTCACGTGGATCAAGGGATCTGTGGCTTTCCCTCGAGGCTGTCCCTCGAGGCTTTCCCACGAGGCTTTCCCACAGGGCTGTGCCACGTGCCACCTTGGTGTGAGTCGATCCTCGGCGTGAAAGACGAGCCGGTGAGGGGAAAAGAGGTTCCTCTGGAATGGACTGAGACATCTGGGGGACTCTTGGAATGGTGGCACGACCCTGGAGTTCCTCTCGCCGTTCCTGTTGAGAGGGCCTCCTCTTGAGATGCGACGGGAACGCCGGGAACTCTTTCCCGACGAAGCAGGGAAAGGATCCCTCATCTCGAGCTACGAGGCGGAAACGGGGCTCCTCTGGATGTGGGCGGGAACCTCGTGATTCCTCTCGAGTGGAGACGGGTATGTCGGGGAACTTCTTGATTTGCACCAAGGGTGTGAAGGACCCTTTCGAAGTTCCAGAGGGGAGGTGTGATCAGCCTCGACACGCCTCAGCGGAAATGGGCCTCATCTCGCCTGGAGGGGAGAACCTCCTGGATTTTCTCGAGTTGCGGCAGGTCTTCTCGAGTTACGACGGGGACCTCAGGGACCCGCTCTGGTGGCCTCAGGAAAGGCCAGTCCCCATGCGAGTTGCTAGGGGACCTCTCGGGATTCCTCTCCCGTCCATGCCGGGGCCTCAGTCCTTGTGTGGAGTCGGGGCCGGAACCTGAGGATTCCTCTCCAGTGTTGCCATGGATCTTGGGGTGCTTCTGAGTCTCCCCAGGGGAGTCAGGCCTCGTCTCGAGTGGGGGAATGCACGTGCGCTTTCCTCCCGAGCTGCAGCAGTAGTGTCACGCTTCCTGTCACGTGGATCAAGGGATCTGTGGCTTTCCCTCGAGGATGTCCCTCGAGGCTTTCACACGAGGCTTTCCCACAGGGCTGTGCCACTTGCCACCTTGGTGTGAGTCGATCCTCGGCGTGAAAGACGAGCCGATGAAGGGAAAATAGTCTCCTCTGGAATGGACTGATACATCTGGGGGACTCTTGGAATGGTGGCACGACCCTGGAGTTCCTCTCGCCGTTCCTGTTGAGAGGGCCTCCTCTTGAGATGCGACGGGAACGCCGGGAACTCTTTCCCGACGAAGCAGGGAAAGGATCCCTCATCTCGAGCTAGGAGGCGGAACGGGGCTCCTCTGGATGTGGGCGGGACCCTCGTGATTCCTCTCGAGTGGAGTCGGCTATGTCGGGGAACTTCTTGATTTGTACCAAGGGTGTGAAGGAGCCTTTCGAAGTTCCAGAGGGGAGGTGTGATCAGCCTCGAGACGCCTCAGCGGAAATGGGCCTCATCTCGCCTGGAGGGGAGAACCTCCTGGATTTTCTCGAGTTGCGGCAGGTCTTCTCGAGTTACGACGGGGACCTCAGGGACCCGCTCTGGTGGCCTCAGGAAAGGCCAGTCCCCATGCGAGTTGCTAGGGGACCTCTCGGGATTCCTCTCCCGTCCATGCCGGGGCCTCAGTCCTTGTGTGGAGTCGGGGCCGGAACCTGAGGATTCCTCTCCAGTGTTGCCATGCATCTTGGGGTGCTTCTGAGTCTCCCCAGGGGAGTCAGGCCTCGTCTCGAGTGGGGGCATGCACGTGCGCTTTCCTCCCGAGCTGCAGCAGTAGTGTCACGCTTCCTGTCACGTGGATCAAGGGATCTGTGGCTTTCCCTCGAGGCTGTCCCTCGAGGCTTTCCCACGAGGCTTTCCCACAGGGCTGTGCCACGTGCCACCTTGGTGTGAGTCGATCCTCGGCGTGAAAGACGAGCCGGTGAAGGGAAAAGAGGTTCCTCTGGAATGGACTGAGACATCTGGGGGACTCTTGGAAAGGTGGCACGACCCTGGAGTTCCTCTCGCCGTTCCTGTTGAGAGGGCCTCCTCTTGAGATGCGACGGGAACGCCGGGAACTCTTTCCCGACGAAGCCGGGACAGGATCCCTCATCTCGAGCTACGAGGCGGAAACGGGGCTCCTCTCGATGTGGGCGGGACCCTCGTGATTCCTCTCGAGTGGAGACGTGTATGTCGGGGAACTTCTTGATTTGCAGCAAGGGTGTGAAGGAGCCTTTCGAAGTTCCAGAGGTGAGGTGTGATCCTCCTCGAGACGCCTCAGCGGAAATGGGCATCATCTCGCCTGGAGGGGAGAACCTCCTGGATTTTCTCGAGTTGAGGCAGGTCTTCTCGAGTTACGACGGGGACCTCAGGGACCCGATCTGGTGGCCTCAGGAAAGGCCAGTCCCCATGCGAGTTGCTAGGAGACCTCTCGGGATTCCTCTCCCGTCCGTGCCGGGGCCTCAGTCCTTGTGTGGAGTCGGGGCCGGAACCTGAGGATTCCTCTCCAGTGTTGCCATGGATCTTGGGGTGCTTCTGAGTCTCCCCAGGGGAGTCAGGCCTCGTCTCGAGTGGGGGCATGCACGTGCGCTTTCCTCCCGAGCTGCAGCAGTAGTGTCACGCTTCCTGTCACGTGGATCAAGGGATCTGTGGCTTTCCCTCGAGGCTGTCCCTCGAGGCTTTCCCACGAGGCTTTCCCACAGGGCTGTGCCACGTGCCACCTTGGTGTGAGTCGATCCTCGGCGTGAAAGACGAGCCGGTGAAGGGAAAAGAGGTTCCTCTGGAATGGACTGAGACATCTGGGGGACTCTTGGTAAGGTGGCACGACCCTGGAGTTCCTCTCGCCGTTCCTGTTGAGAGGGCCTCCTCTTGAGATGCGACGGGAACGCCGGGAACTCTTTCCCGACGAAGCAGGGACAGGATCCCTCATCTCGAGCTACGAGGCGGAAACGGGGCTCCTCTGGATGTGGGCGGGACCCTCGTGATTCCTCTCGGGTGGAGACGGGTATGTCGGGGAACTTCTTGATTTGCACCAAGGGTGTGAAGGACCCTTTCGAAGTTCCAGAGGGGAGGTGTGATCAGCCTCGAGACGCCTCAGCGGAAATGGGCCTCATCTCGCCTGGAGGGGAGAACCTCCTGGATTTTCTCGAGTTGCGGCAGGTCTTCTCGAGTTACGACGGGGACCTCAGGGACCCGCTCTGGTGGCCTCAGGAAAGGCCAGTCCCCATGCGAGTTGCTAGGGGACCTCTCGGGATTCCTCTCCCGTCCATGCCGGGGCCTCAGTCCTTGTGTGGAGTCGGGGCCGGAACCTGAGGATTCCTCTCCAGTGTTGCCATGCATCTTGGGGTGCTTCTGAGTCTCCCCAGGGGAGTCAGGCCTCGTCTCGAGTGGGGGCATGCACGTGCGCTTTCCTCCCGAGCTGCAGCAGTAGTGTCACGCTTCCTGTCACGTGGATCAAGGGATCTGTGGCTTTCCCTCGAGGCTGTCCCTCGAGGCTTTCCCACGAGGCTTTCCCACAGGGCTGTGCCACGTGCCACCTTGGTGTGAGTCGATCCTCGGCGTGAAAGACGAGCCGGTGAAGGGAAAAGAGGTTCCTCTGGAATGGACTGAGACATCTGGGGGACTCTTGGAAAGGTGGCACGACCCTGGAGTTCCTCTCGCCGTTCCTGTTGAGAGGGCCTCCTCTTGAGATGCGACGGGAACGCCGGGAACTCTTTCCCGACGAAGCCGGGACAGGATCCCTCATCTCGAGCTACGAGGCGGAAACGGGGCTCCTCTCGATGTGGGCGGGACCCTCGTGATTCCTCTCGAGTGGAGACGTGTATGTCGGGGAACTTCTTGATTTGCAGCAAGGGTGTGAAGGAGCCTTTCGAAGTTCCAGAGGTGAGGTGTGATCCGCCTCGAGACGCCTCAGCGGAAATGGGCATCATCTCGCCTGGAGGGGAGAACCTCCTGGATTTTCTCGAGTTGAGGCAGGTCTTCTCGAGTTACGACGGGGACCTCAGGGACCCGATCTGGTGGCCTCAGGAAAGGCCAGTCCCCATGCGAGTTGCTAGGAGACCTCTCGGGATTCCTCTCCCGTCCGTGCCGGGGCCTCAGTCCTTGTGTGGAGTCGGGGCCGGAACCTGAGGATTCCTCTCCAGTGTTGCCATGGATCTTGGGGTGCTTCTGAGTCTCCCCAGGGGAGTCAGGCCTCGTCTCGAGTGGGGGCATGCACGTGCGCTTTCCTCCCGAGCTGCAGCAGTAGTGTCACGCTTCCTGTCACGTGGATCAAGGGATCTGTGGCTTTCCCTCGAGGCTGTCCCTCGAGGCTTTCCCACGAGGCTTTCCCACAGGGCTGTGCCACGTGCCACCTTGGTGTGAGTCGATCCTCGGCGTGAAAGACGAGCCGGTGAAGGGAAAAGAGGTTCCTCTGGAATGGACTGAGACATCTGGGGGACTCTTGGTAAGGTGGCACGACCCTGGAGTTCCTCTCGCCGTTCCTGTTGAGAGGGCCTCCTCTTGAGATGCGACGGGAACGCCGGGAACTCTTTCCCGACGAAGCAGGGACAGGATCCCTCATCTCGAGCTACGAGGCGGAAACGGGGCTCCTCTGGATGTGGGCGGGACCCTCGTGATTCCTCTCGGGTGGAGACGGGTATGTCGGGGAACTTCTTGATTTGCACCAAGGGTGTGAAGGACCCTTTCGAAGTTCCAGAGGGGAGGTGTGATCAGCCTCGAGACGCCTCAGCGGAAATGGGCCTCATCTCGCCTGGAGGGGAGAACCTCCTGGATTTTCTCGAGTTGCGGCAGGTCTTCTCGAGTTACGACAGGGACCACAGGGACCCGCTCCGGTGGCCTCAGGAAAGGCCAGTCCCCATGCGAGTTGCTAGGGGACCTCTCGGGATTCCTCTCCCGTCCATGCCGGGGCCTCAGTCCTTGTCTGGAGTCGGGGCCGGAACCTGAGGATTCCTCTCCAGTGTTGCCATGGATCTTGGGGTGCTTCTGAGTCTCCCCAGGGGAGTCAGGCCTCGTCTCGAGTGGGGGCATGCACGTGCGCTTTCCTCCCGAGCTGCAGCAGTAGTGTCACGCTTCCTGTCACGTGGATCAAGGGATCTGTGGCTTTCCCTCGAGGCTGTCCCTCGAGGCTTTCCCACGAGGCTTTCCCACAGGGCTGAGCCACGTGCCACCTTGGTGTGAGTTGATCCTCGGCGTGAAAGACGAGCCGGTGAAGGGAAAAGAGGTTCCTCTGGAATGGACTGAGACATCTGGGGGACTCTTGGAATGGTGGCACGACCCTGGAGTTCCTCTCGCCGTTCCTGTTGAGAGGGCCTCCTCTTGAGATGCGACGGGAAGGCCGGGAACTCTTTCCCGACGAAGCAGGGAAAGGATCCCTCATCTCGAGCTACGAGGCGGAAACGGGGCTCCTCTGGATGTGGGCGGGACCCTCGTGATTCCTCTCTAGTGGAGACGGCTAGGTCGGGGAACTTCTTGATTTGCACCAAGGGTGTGAAGGACCCTTTCGAAGTTCCAGAGGTGAGGTGTGATCAGCCTCGAGACGCCTCAGCGGAAATGGGCCTCATCTCGCCTGGAGGGGAGAACCTCCTGGATTTTGTCGAGTTGCGGCAGGTCTTCTCGAGTTACGACGGGGACCTCAGGGACCCGCTCTGGTGGCCTCAGGAAAGGCCAGTCCCCATGCGAGTTGCTAGGGGACCTCTCGGGATTCCTCTCCCGTCCATGCCGGGGCCTCAGTCCTTGTGTGGAGTCGGGGCCGGAACCTGAGGATTCCTCTCCAGTGTTGCCATGGATCTTGGGGTGCTTCTGAGTCTCCCCAGGGGAGTCAGGCCTCGTCTCGAGTGGGGGCATGCACGTGCGCTTTCCTCCCGAGCTGCAGCAGTAGTGTCACGCTTCCTGTCACGTGGATCAAGGGATCTGTGGCTTTCCCTCGAGGCTGTCCCTCGAGGCTTTCCCACGAGGCTTTCCCACAGGGCTGTGCCACGTGCCACCTTGGTGTGAGTCGATCCTCGGCGTGAAAGACGAGCCGGTGAAGGGAAAAGAGGTTCCTCTGGAATGGACTGAGACATCTGGGGGACTCTTGGAATGGTGGCACGACCCTGGAGTTCCTCTCGCCGTTCCTGTTGAGAGGGCCTCCTCTTGAGATGCGACGGGAACGCCGGGAACTCTTTCCCGACGAAGCCGGGAAAGGATCCCTCATCTCGAGCTACGAGGCGGAAACGGGGCTCCTCTGGATGTGGGCGGGACCCACGTGATTCCTCTCGAGTGGAGACGGCTAGGTCGGGGAACTTCTTGATTTGCACCAAGGGTGTGAAGGAGCCTTTCGAAGTTCCAGAGGTGAGGTGTGATCAGCCTCGAGACGCCTCAGCGGAAATGGGCCTCATCTCGCCTGGAGGGGAGAACCTCCTGGATTTTCTCGAGTTGCGGCAGGTCTTCTCGAGTTACGACGGGGACCACAGGGACCCGCTCCGGTGGCCTCAGGAAAGTCCAGTCCCCATGCGAGTTGCTAGGGGACCTCTCGGGATTCCTCTCCCGTCCATGCCGGGGCCTCAGTCCTTGTCTGGAGTCGGGGCCGGAACCTGAGGATTCCTCTCCAGTGTTGCCATGGATCTTGGGGTGCTTCTGAGTCTCCCCAGGGGAGTCAGGCCTCGTCTCGAGTGGGGGCATGCACGTGCGCTTTCCTCCCGAGCTGCAGCAGTAGTGTCACGCTTCCTGTCACGTGGATCAAGGGATCTGTGGCTTTCCCTCGAGGCTGTCCCTCGAGGCTTTCCCACGAGGCTTTCCCACAGGGCTGTGCCACGTGCCACCTTGGTGTGAGTCGATCCTCGGCGTGAAAGACGAGCCGGTGAAGGGAAAAGAGGTTCCTCTGGAATGGACTGAGACATCTGGGGGACTCTTGGAATGGTGGCAAGACCCTGGAGTTCCTCTCGCCGTTCCTGTTGAGAGGGCCTCCTCTTGAGATGCGACGGGAACGCCGGGAACTCTTTCCCGACGAAGCAGGGAAAGGATCCCTCATCTCGAGCTACGAGGCGGAAACGGGGCTCCTCTGGATGTGGGCGGGACCCACGTGATTCCTCTCGAGTGGAGACGGCTAGGTCGGGGAACTTCTTGATTTGCACCAAGGGTGTGAAGGAGCCTTTCGAAGTTCCAGAGGTGAGGTGTGATCAGCCTCGAGACGCCTCAGCGGAAATGGGCCTCATCTCGCCTGGAGGGGAGAACCTCCTGGATTTTCTCGAGTTGCGGCAGGTCTTCTCGAGTTACGACGGGGACCACAGGGACCCGCTCCGGTGGCCTCAGGAAAGGCCAGTCCCCATGCGAGTTGCTAGGGGACCTCTCGGGATTCCTCTCCCGTCCATGCCGGGGCCTCAGTCCTTGTCTGGAGTCGGGGCCGGAACCTGAGGATTCCTCTCCAGTGTTGCCATGGATCTTGGGGTGCTTCTGAGTCTCCCCAGGGGAGTCAGGCCTCGTCTCGAGTGGGGGCATGCACGTGCGCTTTCCTCCCGAGCTGCAGCAGTAGTGTCACGCTTCCTGTCACGTGGATCAAGGGATCTGTGGCTTTCCCTCGAGGCTGTCCCTCGAGGCTTTCCCACGAGGCTTTCCCTCAGGGCTGAGCCACGTGCCACCTTGGTGTGAGTTGATCCTCGGCGTGAAAGACGAGCCGGTGAAGGGAAAAGAGGTTCCTCTGGAATGGACTGAGACATCTGGGGGACTCTTGGAATGGTGGCACGACCCTGGAGTTCCTCTCGCCGTTCCTGTTGAGAGGGCCTCCTCTTGAGATGCGACGGCAAGGCCGGGAACTCTTTCCCGACGAAGCAGGGAAAGGATCCCTCATCTCGAGCTACGAGGCGGAAACGGGGCTCCTCTGGATGTGGGCGGGACCCTCGTGATTCCTCTCGATTGGAGACGGCTAGGTCGGGGAACTTCTTGATTTGCACCAAGGGTGTGAAGGACCCTTTCGAAGTTCCAGAGGTGAGGTGTGATCAGCCTCGAGACGCCTCAGCGGAAATGGGCCTCATCTCGCCTGGAGGGGAGAACCTCCTGGATTTTGTCGAGTTGCGGCAGGTCTTCTCGAGTTACGACGGGGACCTCAGGGACCCGCTCTGGTGGCCTCAGGAAAGGCCAGTCCCCATGCGAGTTGCTAGGGGACCTCTCGGGATTCCTCTCCCGTCCATGCCGGGGCCTCAGTCCTTGTGTGGAGTCGGGCCGGAACCTGAGGATTCCTCTCCAGTGTTGCCATGGATCTTGGGGTGCTTCTGAGTCTCCCCAGGGGAGTCAGGGGCCTCGTCTCGAGTGGGGGCATGCACGTGCGCTTTCCTCCCGAGCTGCAGCAGTAGTGTCACGCTTCCTGTCACGTGGATCAAGGGATCTGTGGCTTTCCCTCGAGGCTGTCCCTCGAGGCTTTCCCACGAGGCTTTCCCACAGGGCTGTGCCACGTGCCACCTTGGTGTGAGTCGATCCTCGGCGTGAAAGACGAGCCGGTGAAGGGAAAAGAGGTTCCTCTGGAATGGACTGAGACATCTGGGGGACTCTTGGAATGGTGGCACGACCCTGGAGTTCCTCTCGCCGTTCCTGTAGAGAGAGCCTCCTCTTGAGATGCGACGGGAAGGCCGGGAACTCTTTCCCGACGAAGCAGGGAAAGGATCCCTCATCTCGAGCTACGAGGCGGAATCAGGGCTCCTCTGGATGTGGGCGGGACCCACGTGATTCCTCTCGAGTGGAGACGGGTATGTCGGGGAACTTCTTGATTTGCACCAAGGGTGTGAAGGAGCCTTTCGAAGTTCCAGAGGTGAGGTGTGATCAGCCTCGAGACGCCTCAGCAGAAATGGGCCTCATCTCGCCTGGAGGGGAGAACCTCCTGGATTTTCTCGAGTTGCGGCAGGTCTTCTCGAGTTACGACGGGGACCTCAGGGACCCGCTCTGGTGGCCTCAGGAAAGGCCAGTCCCCATGCGAGTTGCTAGGGGACCTCTCGGGATTCCTCTCCCGTCCATGCCGGGGCCTCAGTCCTTGTGTGGAGTCGGGGCCGGAACCTGAGGATTCCTCTCCAGTGTTGCCATGGATCTTGGGGTGCTTCTGAGTCTCCCCAGGGGAGTCAGGCCTCGTCTCGAGTGGGGGCATGCACGTGCGCTTTCCTCCCGAGCTGCAGCAGTAGTGTCACGCTTCCTGTCACGTGGATCAAGGGATCTGTGGCTTTCCCTCGAGGCTGTCCCTCGAGGCTTTCCCACGAGGCTTTCCCACAGGGCTGTGCCACGTGCCACCTTGGTGTGAGTCGATCCTCGGCGTGAAAGACGAGCCGGTGAAGGGAAAAGACGTTCCTCTGGAATGGACTGAGACATCTGGGGGACTCTTGAAATGGTGGCACGACCCTGGAGTTCCTCTCGCCATTCCTGTTGAGAGGGCCTCCTCTTGAGATGCGACGGGAACGTCGGTAACTCTTTCCCGACGAAGCAGGGAAAGGATCCCTCATCTCGAGCTACGAGGTGGAAACGGGGCTCCTCTGGATGTGGGCGGGACCCTCGTGATTCCTCTCGAGTGGAGACGGCTAGGTCGGGGAACTTCTTGATTTGCACCAAGGGTGTGAAGGACCCTTTCGAAGTTCCAGAGGTGAGGTGTGATCAGCCTCGAGACGCCTCAGCGGAAATGGGCCTCATCTCGCCTGGAGGGGAGAACCTCCTGGATTTTCTCGAGTTGCGGCAGGTCTTCTCGAGTTACGACGGGGACCTCAGGGACCCACTCTGGTGGCCTCAGGAAAGGCCAGTCCCCATGCGAGTTGCTAGGGGACCTCTCGGGATTCCTCTCCCGTCCATGGCGGGGGCTCAGTCCTTGTGTGGAGCCGGGGCCGGAACCTGAGGATTCCTCTCCAGTGTTGCCATGGATCTTGGGGTGCTTCTGAGTCTCCCCAGGGGAGTCAGGCCTCGTCTCGAGTGGGGGCATGCACGTGCGCTTTCCTCCCGAGATGCAGCAGTAGTGTCACGCTTCCTGTCACGTGGATCAAGGGATCTGTGGCTTTCCCTCGAGGCTGACCCTCGAGGCTTTCCCACGAGGCTTTCCCACAGGGCTGTGCCACGTGCCACCTTGGTGTGAGTCGATCCTCGGCGTGAAAGACGAGCCGGTGAAGGGAAAAGAGGTTCCTCTGGAATGGACTGAGACATCTGGGGGACTCTTGGAATGGTGGCACGACCCTGGAGTTCCTCTCGCCGTTCCTGTTGAGAGGGCCTTCTCTTGAGATGCGACGGGAAGGCCGGGAACTCTTTCCCGACGAAGCAAGGAAAGGATCCCTCATCTCGAGCTACGAGGCGGAAACGGGGCTCCTCTGGATGTGGGCGGGACCCTCGTGATTCCTCTCGAGTGGAGACGGCTATGTCGGGGAACTTCTTGATTTGCACCAAGCGTGTGAAGGACCCTTTCGAAGTTCCAGAGGTGAGGTGTGATCAGCCTCGAGACGCCTCAGCGGAAATGGGCCTCATCTCGCCTGGAGGGGAGAACCTCCTGGATTTTCTCGAGTTGGGGCAGGTCTTCTCGAGTTGCGACGGGGACCTCAGGGACCCGCTCTGGTGTCCTCAGGAAAGGCCAGTCCCCATGCGAGTTGCTAGGGGACCTCTCGGGATACCTCTCCTGTCCATGCCGGGGCCTCAGTCCTTGTGTGGAGTCGGGGCCGGAACCTGAGGATTCCTCTCCAGTGTTGCCATGGATCTTGGGGTGCTTCTGAGTCTCCCCAGGGGAGTCAGGCCTCGTCTCGAGTGGGGGCATGCACGTGCGCTTTCCTCCCGAGCTGCAGCCGTAGTGTCACGCTTCCTGTCACGTGGATCAAGGGATCTGTGGCTTTCCCTCGAGGCTGTCCCTCGAGGCTTTCCCACGAGGCTTTCCCACAGGGCTGTGCCACGTGCCACCTTGGTGTGAGTCGATCCTTGGCGTGAAAGACGAGCCGGTGAAGGGAAAAGAGGTTCCTCTGGAATGGACTGAGACATCTGGGGGACTCTTGGAATGGTGGCACGACCCTGGAGTTCCTCTCGCCGTTCCTGTTGAGAGGGCCTCCTCTTGAGATGCGACGGTTAGGCCGGGAACTCTTTCCCGACGAAGCATGGAAAGGATCCCTCATCTCGAGCTACGAGGCGGAAACGGGGCTCCTCTGGATGTGGGCGGGACCCTCGTGATTCCTCTCGAGTGGAGACGGCTAGGTCGGGGAACTTCTTGATTTGCACCAAGGGTGTGAAGGACCCTTTCGAAGTTCCAGAGGTGAGGTGTGATCAGCCTCGAGACGCCTCAGCGGAAATGGGCCTCATCTCGCCTGGAGGGGAGAACCTCCTGGATTTTCTCGAGTTGGGGCAGGTCTTCTCGAGTTGCGACGGGGACCTCAGGGACCCGCTCTGGTGGCCTCAGGAAAGGCCAGTCCCCATGCGAGTTGCTAGGGGACCTCTCGGGATTCCTCTCCCGTCCATGCCGGGGCCTCAGTCCTTGTGTGGAGTCGGGGCCGGAACCTGAGGATTCCTCTCCAGTGTTGCCATGGATCTTGGGGTGCTTCTGAGTCTCCCCAGGGGAGTCAGGCCTCGTCTCTAGTGGGGGCATGCACGTGCGCTTTCCTCCCGAGCTGCAGCAGTAGTGTCACGCTTCCTGTCACGTGGATCAAGGGATCTGTGGCTTTCCCTCGAGGCTGTCCCTCGAGGCTTTCCCACGAGGCTTTCCCACAGGGCTGTGCCACGTGCCACCTTGGTGTGAGTCGATCCTCGGCGTGAAAGACGAGCCGGTGAAGGGAAAAGAGGTTCCTCTGGAATGGACTGAGACATCTGGGGGACTCTTGGAATGGTGGCACGACCCTGGAGTTTCTCTCGCCGTTCCTGTAGAGAGGGCCTCCTCTTGAGATGCGACGGGAAGGCCGGGAACTCTTTCCCGACGAAGCAGGGAAAGGATCCCTCATCTCGAGCTACGAGGCGGAAACGGGGCTCCTCTGGATGTGGGCGGGACCCTCGTGATTCCTCTCGAGTGGAGACGGCTATGTCGGGGAACTTCTTGATTTGCACCAAGGGTGTGAAGGACTCTTTCGAAATTCCAGAGGTGAGGTGTGATCAGCCTCCAGACGCCTCAGCGGAAATGGGCCTCATCTCGCCTGGAGGGGAGAACCTCCTGGATTTTCTCGAGTTGCGGCAGGTCTTCTCGAGTTGCGACGGGGACCTCAGGGACCCGCTCTGGTGGCCTCAGGAAAGGCCAGTCCCCATGCGAGTTGCTAGGGGACCTCTCGGGATTCCTCTCCCGTCCATGCCGGGGCCTCAGTCCTTGTGTGGAGTCGGGGCCGGAACCTGAGGATTCCTCTCCAGTGTTGCCATGGATCTTGGGGTGCTTCTGAGTCTCCCCAGGGGAGTCAGGCCTCGTCTCGAGTGGGGGCATGCACGTGCACTTTCCTCCCGAGCTGCAGCAGTAGTGTCACGCTTCCTGTAACGTGGATCAAGGGATCTGTGGCTTTCCCTCGAGGCTGTCCCTCGAGGCTTTCCCACGAGGCTTTCCCACAGGGCTGTGCCACGTGCCACCTTGGTGTGAGTCGGTCCTCGGCGTGAAAGACGAGCCGGTGAAGGGAAAAGAGGTTCCTCTGGAATGGACTGAGACATCTGGGGGACTCTTGGAATGGTGGCACGACCCTGGAGTTCCTCTCGCCGTTCCTGTAGAGAGGGCCTCCTCTTGAGATGCGACGGGAAGGCCGGGAACTCTTTCCCGACGAAGCAGGGAAAGGATCCCTCATCTCGAGCTACGAGGCGGAAACGGGGCTCCTCTGGATGTGGGCGGGACCCTCGTGATTCCTCTCGAGTGGAGACGGCTATGTCGGGGAACTTCTTGATTTGCACCAAGGGTGTGAAGGACTCTTTCGAAATTCCAGAGGTGAGGTGTGATCAGCCTCGAGACGCCTCAGCGGAAATGGGCCTCATCTCGCCTGGAGGGGAGAACCTCCTGGATTTTCTCGAGTTGGGGCAGGTCTTCTCGAGTTACGACGGGGACCTCAGGGACCTGCTCTGGTGGCCTCAGGAAAGGCCAGTCCCCATGCGAGTTGCTAGGGGACCTCTCGGGATTCCTCTCCCGTCCATGCCGGGGCCTCAGTCCTTGTGTGGAGTCGGGGCCAGAACCTGAGGATTCCTCTCCAGTGTTGCCATGGATCTTGGGGTGCTTCTGAGTCTCCCCAGGGGAGTCAGGCCTCGTCTCGAGTGGGGGCATGCACGTGCGCTTTCCTCCCGAGCTGCAGCAGTAGTGTCACGCTTCCTGTCACGTGGATCAAGGGATCTGTGGCTTTCCCTCGAGGCTGTCCCTCGAGGCTTTCCCACGAGGCTTTCCCACAGGGCTGTGCCACGTGCCACCTTGGTGTGAGTCGATCCTCGGCGTGAAAGACGAGCCGGTGAAGGGAAAAGACGTTCCTCTGGAATGGACTGAGACATCTGGGGGACTCTTGAAATGGTGGCAGGACCCTGGAGTTCCTCTCGCCGTTCCTGTTGAGAGGGCCTCCTCTTGAGATGCGACGGGAACGCCGGGAACTCTTTCCCGATGAAGCAGGGAAAGGATCCCTCATCTCGAGCTACGAGGCGGAAACGGGGCTCCTCTGGATGTGGGCGGGACCCTCGTGATTCCTCTCGAGTGGAGACGGCTAGGTCGGGGAACTTCTTGATTTGCACCAAGGGTGTGAAGGACCCTTTCGAAGTTCCAGAGGTGAGGTGTGATCAGCCTCGAGACGCCTCAGCGGAAATGGGCCTCATCTCGCCTGGAGGGGAGAACCTCCTGGATTTTCTCGAGTTGGGGCAGGTCTTCACGAGTTGCGACGGGGACCTCAGGGACCCGCTCTGGTGTCCTCAGGAAAGGTCAGTCCCCATGCGAGTTGCTAGGGGACCTCTCGGGATTCCTCTCCCGTCCATGCCGGGGCCTCAGTCCTTGTGTGGAGTCGGGGCCGGAACCTGAGGATTCCTCTCCAGTGTTGCCATGGATCTTGGGGTGCTTCTGAGTCTCCCCAGGGGAGTCAGGCCTCGTCTCGAGTGGGGGCATGCACGTGCGCTTTCTTCCCGAGCTGCAGCAGTAGTG
Source organism: Budorcas taxicolor (assembly GCF_023091745.1). Taxonomy (NCBI): domain Eukaryota; kingdom Metazoa; phylum Chordata; class Mammalia; order Artiodactyla; family Bovidae; genus Budorcas; species Budorcas taxicolor. Next base: position 123,280 of record NC_068925.1, read on the forward strand.
TCACGCTTCCTGTCACGTGGATCAAGGGATCTGTGGCTTTCCCTCGAGGCTGACCCTCGAGGCTTTCCCACGAGGCTTTCCCACAGGGCTGTGCCACGTGCCACCTTGGTGTGAGTCGATCCTCGGCGTGAAAGACGAGCCGGTGAAGGGAAAAGAGGTTCCTCTGGAATGGACTGAGACATCTGGGGGACTCTTGGAATGGTGGCACGACCCTGGAGTTCCTCTCGCCGTTCCTGTTGAGAGGGCCTTCTCTTGAGATGCGACGGGAAGGCCGGGAACTCTTTCCCGACGAAGCAAGGAAAGGATCCCTCATCTCGAGCTACGAGGCGGAAACGGGGCTCCTCTGGATGTGGGCGGGACCCTCGTGATTCCTCTCGAGTGGAGACGGCTATGTCGGGGAACTTCTTGATTTGCACCAAGGGTGTGAAGGACCCTTTCGAAGTTCCAGAGGTGAGGTGTGATCAGCCTCGAGACGCCTCAGCGGAAATGGGCCTCATCTCGCCTGGAGGGGAGAACCTCCTGGATTTTCTCGAGTTGGGGCAGGTCTTCTCGAGTTGCGACGGGGACCTCAGGGACCCGCTCTTGTGTCCTCAGGAAAGGCCAGTCCCCATGCGAGTTGCTAGGGGACCTCTCGGGATACCTCTCCTGTCCATGCCGGGGCCTCAGTCCTTGTGTGGAGTCGGGGCCGGAACCTGAGGATTCCTCTCCAGTGTTGCCATGGATCTTGGGGTGCTTCTGAGTCTCCCCAGGGGAGTCAGGCCTCGTCTCGAGTGGGGGCATGCACGTGCGCTTTCCTCCCGAGCTGCAGCCGTAGTGTCACGCTTCCTGTCACGTGGATCAAGGGATCTGTGGCTTTCCCTCGAGGCTGTCCCTCGAGGCTTTCCCACGAGGCTTTCCCACAGGGCTGTGCCACGTGCCACCTTGGTGTGAGTCGATCCTTGGCGTGAAAGACGAGCCGGTGAAGGGAAAAGAGGTTCCTCTGGAATGGACTGAGACATCTGGGGGACTCTTGGAATGGTGGCACGACCCTGGAGTTCCTCTCGCCGTTCCTGTTGAGAGGGCCTCCTCTTGAGATGCGACGGTTAGGCCGGGAACTCTTTCCCGACGAAGCATGGAAAGGATCCCTCATCTCGAGCTACGAGGCGGAAACGGGGCTCCTCTGGATGTGGGCGGGACCCTCGTGATTCCTCTCGAGTGGAGACGGCTAGGTCGGGGAACTTCTTGATTTGCACCAAGGGTGTGAAGGACCCTTTCGAAGTTCCAGAGGTGAGGTGTGATCAGCCTCGAGACGCCTCAGCGGAAATGGGCCTCATCTCGCCTGGAGGGGAGAACCTCCTGGATTTTCTCGAGTTGGGGCAGGTCTTCTCGAGTTGCGACGGGGACCTCAGGGACCCGCTCTGGTGGCCTCAGGAAAGGCCAGTCCCCATGCGAGTTGCTAGGGGACCTCTCGGGATTCCTCTCCCGTCCATGCCGGGGCCTCAGTCCTTGTGTGGAGTCGGGGCCGGAACCTGAGGATTCCTCTCCAGTGTTGCCATGGATCTTGGGGTGCTTCTGAGTCTCCCCAGGGGAGTCAGGCCTCGTCTCTAGTGGGGGCATGCACGTGCGCTTTCCTCCCGAGCTGCAGCAGTAGTGTCACGCTTCCTGTCACGTGGATCAAGGGATCTGTGGCTTTCCCTCGAGGCTGTCCCTCGAGGCTTTCCCACGAGGCTTTCCCACAGGGCTGTGCCACGTGCCACCTTGGTGTGAGTCGATCCTCGGCGTGAAAGACGAGCCGGTGAAGGGAAAAGAGGTTCCTCTGGAATGGACTGAGACATCTGGGGGACTCTTGGAATGGTGGCACGACCCTGGAGTTCCTCTCGCCGTTCCTGTAGAGAGGGCCTCCTCTTGAGATGCGACGGGAAGGCCGGGAACTCTTTCCCGACGAAGCAGGGAAAGGATCCCTCATCTCGAGCTACGAGGCGGAAACGGGGCTCCTCTGGATGTGGGCGGGACCCTCGTGATTCCTCTCGAGTGGAGACGGCTATGTCGGGGAACTTCTTGATTTGCACCAAGGGTGTGAAGGACTCTTTCGAAATTCCAGAGGTGAGGTGTGATCAGCCTCCAGACGCCTCAGCGGAAATGGGCCTCATCTCGCCTGGAGGGGAGAACCTCCTGGATTTTCTCGAGTTGCGGCAGGTCTTCTCGAGTTACGACGGGGACCTCAGGGACCCGCTCTGGTGGCCTCAGGAAAGGCCAGTCCCCATGCGAGTTGCTAGGGGACCTCTCGGGATTCCTCTCCCGTCCATGCCGGGGCCTCAGTCCTTGTGTGGAGTCGGGGCCGGAACCTGAGGATTCCTCTCCAGTGTTGCCATGGATCTTGGGGTGCTTCTGAGTCTCCCCAGGGGAGTCAGGCCTCGTCTCGAGTGGGGGCATGCACGTGCACTTTCCTCCCGAGCTGCAGCAGTAGTGTCACGCTTCCTGTCACGTGGATCAAGGGATCTGTGGCTTTCCCTCGAGGCTGTCCCTCGAGGCTTTCCCACGAGGCTTTCCCACAGGGCTGTGCCACGTGCCACCTTGGTGTGAGTCGGTCCTCGGCGTGAAAGACGAGCCGGTGAAGGGAAAAGAGGTTCCTCTGGAATGGACTGAGACATCTGGGGGACTCTTGGAATGGTGGCACGACCCTGGAGTTCCTCTCGCCGTTCCTGTAGAGAGGGCCTCCTCTTGAGATGCGACGGGAAGGCCGGGAACTCTTTCCCGACGAAGCAGGGAAAGGATCCCTCATCTCGAGCTACGAGGCGGAAACGGGGCTCCTCTGGATGTGGGCGGGACCCTCGTGATTCCTCTCGAGTGGAGACGGCTATGTCGGGGAACTTCTTGATTTGCACCAAGGGTGTGAAGGACTCTTTCGAAATTCCAGAGGTGAGGTGTGATCAGCCTCGAGACGCCTCAGCGGAAATGGGCCTCATCTCGCCTGGAGGGGAGAACCTCCTGGATTTTCTCGAGTTGGGGCAGGTCTTCTCGAGTTACGACGGGGACCTCAGGGACCTGCTCTGGTGGCCTCAGGAAAGGCCAGTCCCCATGCGAGTTGCTAGGGGACCTCTCGGGATTCCTCTCCCGTCCATGCCGGGGCCTCAGTCCTTGTGTGGAGTCGGGGCCGGAACCTGAGGATTCCTCTCCAGTGTTGCCATGGATCTTGGGGTGCTTCTGAGTCTCCCCAGGGGAGTCAGGCCTCGTCTCGAGTGGGGGCATGCACGTGCGCTTTCCTCCCGAGCTGCAGCAGTAGTGTCACGCTTCCTGTCACGTGGATCAAGGGATCTGTGGCTTTCCCTCGAGGCTGTCCCTCGAGGCTTTCCCACGAGGCTTTCCAACAGGGCTGTGCCACGTGCCACCTTGGTGTTAGTCGATCCTCGGCGTGAAAGACGAGCCGGTGAAGGGAAAAGACTTTCCTCTGGAATGGACTGAGACATCTGGGGGACTCTTGAAATGGTGGCACGACCCTGGAGTTCCTCTCGCCGTTCCTGTTGAGAGGGCCTCCTCTTGAGATGCGACGGGAACGTCGGGAACTCTTTCCCGACGAAGCAGGGAAAGGATCCCTCATCTCGAGCTACGAGGCGGAAACGGGGCTCCTCTGGATGTGGGCGGGACCCTCGTGATTCCTCTCGAGTGGAGACGGCTAGGTCGGGGAACTTCTTGATTTGCACCAAGGGTGTGAAGGACCCTTTCGAAGTTCCAGAGGTGAGGTGTGATCAGCCTCGAGACGCCTCAGCGGAAATGGGCCTCATCTCGCCTGGAGTGGAGAACCTCCTGGATTTTCTCGAGTTGCGGCAGGTCTTCTCGAGTTACGACGGGGACCTCAGGGACCCACTCTGGTGGCCTCAGGAAAGGCCAGTCCCCATGCGAGTTGCTAGGGGACCTCTCGGGATTACTCTCCCGTCCATGGCGGGGGCTCAGTCCTTGTGTGGAGCCGCGGCCGGAACCTGAGGATTCCTCTCCAGTGTTGCCATGGATCTTGGGGTGCTTCTGAGTCTCCCCAGGGGAGTCAGGCCTCGTCTCGAGTGGGGGCATGCACGTGCACTTTCCTCCCGAGCTGCAGCAGTAGTGTCACGCTTCCTGTCACGTGGATCAAGGGATCTGTGGCTTTCCCTCGAGGCTGTCCCTCGAGGCTTTCCCACGAGGCTTTCCCACAGGGCTGTGCCACGTGCCACCTTGGTGTGAGTCGATCCTCGGCGTGAAAGACGAGCCGGTGAAGGGAAAAGACGTTCCTCTGGAATGAACTGAGACATCTGGGGGACTCTTGAAATGGTGTCACGACCCTGGAGTTCCTCTCGCCGTTCCTGTTGAGAGGGCCTCCTCTTGAGATGCGACGGGAACGCCGGGAACTCTTTCCCGACGAAGCAGGGAAAGGATCCCTCATCTCGAGCTACGAGGCGGAAACGGGGCTCCTCTGGATGTGGGCGGGACCCTCGTGATTCCTCTTGAGTGGAGACGGGTATGTCGGGGAACTTCTTGATTTGCACCAAGGGTGTGAAGGAGCCTTTCGAAGTTCCAGAGGTGAGGTGTGATCAGCCTCGAGACGCCTCAGCGGAAATGGGCCTCATCTCGCCTGGAGGGGAGAACATCCTGGATTTTCTCGAGTTGGGGCAGGTCTTCTCGAGTTACGACGGGGACCTCAGGGACCCGCTCTGGTGGCCTCAGGAAAGGCCAGTCCCCATGCGAGTTGCTAGGGGACCTCTCGGGATTCCTCTCCCGTCCATGCCGGGGCCTCAGTCCTTGTGTGGAGTCGGGGCCGGAACCTGAGGATTCCTCTCCAGTGTTGCCATGGATCTTGGGGTGCTTCTGAGTCTCCCCAGGGGAGTCAGGCCTCGTCTCGAGTGGGGGCATGCACGTGCGCTTTCCTCCCGAGCTGCAGCAGTAGTGTCACGCTTCCTGTCACGTGGATCAAGGGATCTGTGGCTTTCCCTCGAGGCTGTCCCTCGAGGCTTTCCCACGAGGCTTTCCCACAGGGCTGTGCCACGTGCCACCTTGGTGTGAGTCGATCCTCGGCGTGAAAGACGAGCCGGTGAAGGGAAAAGAGGTTCCTCTGGAATGGACTGAGACATCTGGGGGACTCTTGGAATGGTGGCACGACCCTGGAGTTCCTCTCGCCGTTCCTGTTGAGAGGGCCTCCTCTTGAGATGCGACGGGAACGCCGGGAACTCTTTCCCGACGAAGCATGGAAAGGATCCCTCATCTCGAGCTACGAGGCGGAAACGGGGCTCCTCTGGATGTGGGCGGGACCCTCGTGATTCCTCTCGAGTGGAGACGGCTAGGTCGGGGAACTTCTTGATTTGCACCAAGGGTGTGAAGGACCCTTTCGAAGTTCCAGAGGTGAGGTGTGATCAGCCTCGAGACGCCTCAGCGGAAATGGGCCTCATCTCGCCTGGAGGGGAGAACCTCCTGGATTTTCTCGAGTTGCGGCAGGTCTTCTCGCGTTACGACAGGGACCTCAGGGACCCGCTCTGGTGGCCTCAGGAAAGGCCAGTCCCCATGCGAGTTGCTAGGGGACCTCTCGGGATTCCTCTCCCGTCCATGCCGGGGCCTCAGTCCTTGTGTGGAGTCGGGGCCGGAACCTGAGGATTCCTCTCCAGTGTTGCCATTGATCTTGGGGTGCTTCTGAGTCTCCCCAGGGGAGTCAGGCCTCGTCTCGAGTGGGGGCATGCACGTGCGCTTTCCTCCCGAGCTGCAGCAGTAGTGTCACGCTTCCTGTCACGTGGATCAAGGGATCTGTGGCTTTCCCTCGAGGCTGTCCCTCGAGGCTTTCCCACGAGGCTTTCCCACAGGGCTGTGCCACGTGCCACCTTGGTGTGAGTCGATCCTCGGCGTGAAAGACGAGCCGGTGAAGGGAAAAGACGTTCCTCTGGAATGGACTGAGACATCTGGGGGACTCTTGAAATGGTGTCACGACCCTGGAGTTCCTCTCGCCGTTCCTGTTGAGAGGGCCTCCTCTTGAGATGTGATGGGAACGCCGGGAACTCTTTCCCGACGAAGCAGGGAAAGGATCCCTCATCTCGAGCTACGAGGCGGAAACGGGGCTCCTCTGAATGTGGGCGGGACCCTCGTGATTCCTCTCGAGTGGAGACGGGTATGTCGGGGAACTTCTTGATTTGCACCAAGGGTGTGAAGGAGCCTGTCGAAGTTCCAGAGGTGAGGTGTGATCAGCCTCGAGACGCCTCAGCGGAAATGGGCCTCATCTCGCCTGGAGGGGAGAACCTCCTGGATTTTCTCGAGTTGCGGCAGGTCTTCTCGAGTTACGACGGGGACCTCAGGGACCCGCTCTGGTGGCCTCAGGAAAGGCCAGTCCCCATGCGAGTTGCTAGGGGACCTCTCGGGATTCCTCTCCCGTCCATGCCGGGGCCTCAGTCCTTGTGTGGAGTCGGGGCCGGAACCTGAGGATTCCTCTCCAGTGTTGCCATGGATCTTGGGGTGCTTCTGAGTCTCCCCAGGGGAGTCAGGCCTCGTCTCGAGTGGGGGCATGCACGTGCGCTTTCCTCCCGAGCTGCAGCAGTAGTGTCACGCTTCCTGTCACGTGGATCAAGGGATCTGTGGCTTTCCCTCCAGCCTGTCCCTCGAGGCTTTCCCACGAGGCTTTCCCACAGGGCTGTGCCACGTGCCACCTTGGTGTGAGTCGATCCTCGGCGTGAAAGACGAGCCGGTGAAGGGAAAAGAGGTTCCTCTGGAATGGACTGAGACATCTGGGGGACTCTTGGAATGGTGGCACGACCCTGGAGTTCCTCTCGCCGTTCCTGTTGAGAGGGCCTTCTCTTGAGATGCGACGGGAAGGCCGGGAACTCTTTCCCGACGAAGCAAGGAAAGGATCCCTCATCTCGAGCTACGAGGCGGAAACGGGGCTCCTCTGGATGTGGGCGGGACCCTCGTGATTCCTCTCGAGTGGAGATGGCTAGGTCGGGGAACTTCTTGATTTGCACCAAGGGTGTGAAGGACCCTTTCGAAGTTCCAGAGGTGAGGTGTGATCAGCCTCGAGACGCCTCAGCGGAAATGGGCCTCATCTCGCCTGGAGGGGAGAACCTCCTGGATTTTCTCGAGTTGGGGCAGGTCTTCTCGAGTTGCGACGGGGACCTCAGGGACCCGCTCTGGTGTCCTCAGGAAAGGCCAGTCCCCATGCGAGTTGCTAGGGGACCTCTCGGGATTCCTCTCCTGTCCATGCCGGGGCCTCAGTCCTTGTGTGGAGTCGGGGCCGGAACCTGAGGATTCCTCTCCAGTGTTGCCATGGATCTTGGGGTGCTTCTGAGTCTCCCCAGGGGAGTCAGGCCTCGTCTCGAGTGGGGGCATGCACGTGCGCTTTCCTCCCGAGCTGCAGCAGTAGTGTCACGCTTCCTGTCACGTGGATCAAGGGATCTGTGGCTTTCCCTCCAGGCTGTCCCTCGAGGCTTTCCCACGAGGCTTTCCCACAGGGCTGTGCCACGTGCCACCTTGGTGTGAGTCGATCCTCGGCGTGAAAGACGAGCCGGTGAAGGGAAAAGACGTTCCTCTGGAATGGACTGAGACATCTGGTGGACTCTTGGAATGGTGGCACGACCCTGAAGTTCCTCTCGCCGTTCCTGTAGAGAGGGCCTCCTCTTGAGATGCGACGGGAACGCCGGGAACTCTTTCCCGACGAAGCAGGGAAAGGATCCCTCATCTCGAGCTACGAGGCGGAATCAGGGCTCCTCTGGATGTGGGCGGGACCCTCGTGATTCCTCTCGAGTGGAGACGGGTATGTCGGGGAACTTCTTGATTTGCACCAAGGGTGTGAAGGAGCCTTTCGAAGTTCCAGAGGTGAGGTGTGATCAGCCTCGAGACGCCTCAGCGGAAATGGGCCTCATCTCGCCTGGAGGGGAGAACCTCCTGGATTTTCTCGAGTTGCGGCAGGTCTTCTCGAGTTACGACGGGGACCTCAGGGACCCGCTCTGGTGGCCTCAGGAAAGGCCAGTCCCCATGCGAGTTGCTAGGGGACCTCTCGGGATTCCTCTCCCGTCCATGCCGGGGCCTCAGTCCTTGTGTGGAGTCGGGGCCGGAACCTGAGGATTCCTCTCCAGTGTTGCCATGGATCTTGGGGTGCTTCTGAGTCTCCCCAGGGGAGTCAGGCCTCGTCTCGAGTGGGGGCATGCACGTGCGCTTTCCTCCCGAGCTGCAGCAGTAGTGTCACGCTTCCTGTCACGTGGATCAAGGGATCTGTGGCTTTCCCTCCAGGCTGTCCCTCGAGGCTTTCCCACGAGGCTTTCCCACAGGGCTGTGCCACGTGCCACCTTGGTGTGAGTCGATCCTCGGCGTGAAAGACGAGCCGGTGAAGGGAAAAGACGTTCCTCTGGAATGGACTGAGACATCTGGTGGACTCTTGGAATGGTGGCACGACCCTGAAGTTCCTCTCGCCGTTCCTGTAGAGAGGGCCTCCTCTTGAGATGCGACGGGAACGCCGGGAACTCTTTCCCGACGAAGCAGGGAAAGGATCCCTCATCTCGAGCTACGAGGCGGAATCAGGGCTCCTCTGGATGTGGGCGGGACCCTCGTGATTCCTCTCGAGTGGAGACGGGTATGTCGGGGAACTTCTTGATTTGCACCAAGGGTGTGAAGGAGCCTTTCGAAGTTCCAGAGGTGAGGTGTGATCAGCCTCGAGACGCCTCAGCGGAAATGGGCCTCATCTCGCCTGGAGGGGAGAACCTCCTGGATTTTCTCGAGTTGCGGCAGGTCTTCTCGAGTTACGACGGGGACCTCAGGGACCCGCTCTGGTGGCCTCAGGAAAGGCCAGTCCCCATGCGAGTTGCTAGGGGACCTCTCGGGATTCCTCTCCCGTCCATGCCGGGGCTTCAGTCCTTGTGTGGAGTCGGGGCCGGAACCTGAGGATTCCTCTCCAGTGTTGCCATGGATCTTGGGGTGCATCTGAGTCTCCCCAGGGGAGTCAGGCCTCGTCTCGAGTGGGGGCATGCACGTGCGCTTTCCTCCCGAGCTGCAGCAGTAGTGTCACGCTTCCGGTCACGTGGATCAAGGGATCTGTGGCTTTCCCTCGAGGCTGTCCCTCGAGGCTTTCCCACGAGGCTTTCCCACAGGGCTGTGCCACGTGCCACCTTGGTGTGAGTCGATCTTTGGCGTGAAAGACGAGCCGGTGAAGGGAAAAGAGGTTCCTCTGGAATGGACTGAGACATCTGGGGGACTCTTGGAATGGTGGCACGGCCCTGGAGTTCCTCTCGCCGTTCCTGTTGAGAGGGCCTTCTCTTGAGATGCGACGGGAAGGCCGGGAACTCTTTCCCGACGAAGCAAGGAAAGGATCCCTCATCTCGAGCTACGAGGCGGAAACGGGGCTCCTCTGGATGTGGGCGGGACCCTCGTGATTCCTCTCGAGTGGAGACGGCTATGTCGGGGAACTTCTTGATTTGCACCAAGGGTGTGAAGGACCCTTTCGAAGTTCCAGAGGTGAGGTGTGATCAGCCTCGAGACGCCTCAGTGGAAATGGGCCTCATCTCGCCTGGAGGGGAGAACCTCCTGGATTTTCTTGAGTTGGGGCAGGTCTTCTCGAGTTGCGACGGGGACCTCAGGGACCCGCTCTGGTGTCCTCAGGAAAGGCCAGTCCCCATGCGAGTTGCTAGGGGACCTCTCGGGATTCCTCTCCTGTCCATGCCGGGGCCTCAGTCCTTGTGTGGAGTCGGGGCCGGAACCTGAGGTTTCCTCTCCAGTGTTGCCATGGATCTTGGGGTGCTTCTGAGTCTCCCCAGGGGAGTCAGGCCTCGTCTCGAGTGGGGGCATGCACGTGCGCTTTCCTCCCGAGCTGCAGCAGTAGTGTCACGCTTCCTGTCACGTGGATCAAGGGATCTGTGGCTTTCCCTCGAGGCTGTCCCTCGAGGCTTTCCCACGAGGCTTTCCCACAGGGCTGTGCCACGTGCCACCTTGGTGTGAGTCGATCTTTGGCGTGAAAGACGAGCCGGTGAAGGGAAAAGAGGTTCCTCTGGAATGGACTGAGACATCTGGGGGACTCTTGGAATGGTGGCACGGCCCTGGAGTTCCTCTCGCCGTTCCTGTTGAGAGGGCCTTCTCTTGAGATGCGACGGGAAGGCCGGGAACTCTTTCCCGACGAAGCAAGGAAAGGATCCCTCATCTCGAGCTACGAGGCGGAAACGGGGCTCCTCTGGATGTGGGCGGGACCCTCGTGATTCCTCTCGAGTGGAGACGGCTATGTCGGGGAACTTCTTGATTTGCACCAAGGGTGTGAAGGACCCTTTCGAAGTTCCAGAGGTGAGGTGTGATCAGCCTCGAGACGCCTCAGTGGAAATGGGCCTCATCTCGCCTGGAGGGGAGAACCTCCTGGATTTTCTTGAGTTGGGGCAGGTCTTCTCGAGTTGCGACGGGGACCTCAGGGACCCGCTCTGGTGTCCTCAGGAAAGGCCAGTCCCCATGCGAGTTGCTAGGGGACCTCTCGGGATTCCTCTCCTGTCCATGCCGGGGCCTCAGTCCTTGTGTGGAGTCGGGGCCGGAACCTGAGGTTTCCTCTCCAGTGTTGCCATGGATCTTGGGGTGCTTCTGAGTCTCCCCAGGGGAGTCAGGCCTCGTCTCGAGTGGGGGCATGCACGTGCGCTTTCCTCCCGAGCTGCAGCAGTAGTGTCACGCTTCCTGTCACGTGGATCAAGGGATCTGTGGCTTTCCCTCGAGGCTGTCCCTCGAGGCTTTCCCACGAGGCTTTCCCACAGGGCTGTGCCACGTGCCACCTTGGTGTGAGTCGATCCTCGGCGTGAAAGACGAGCCGGTGAAGGGAAAAGAGGTTCCTCTGGAATGGACTGAGACATCTGGTGGACTCTTGGAATGGTGGCACGACCCTGGAGTTCCTCTCGCCGTTCCTGTAGAGAGGGCCTCCTCTTGAGATGCGACGGGAACGCCGGGAACTCTTTCCCGACGAAGCAGGGAAAGGATCCCTCATCTCGAGCTACGAGGCGGAATCAGGGCTCCTCTGGATGTGGGCGGGACCCTCGTGATTCCTCTCGAGTGGAGACGGGTATGTCGGGAACTTCTTGATTTGCACCAAGGGTGTGAAGGAGCCTTTCGAAGTTCCAGAGGTGAGGTGTGATCAGCCTCGAGACGCCTCAGCGGAAATGGGCCTCATCTCGCCTGGAGGGGAGAACCTCCTGGATTTTCTCGAGTTGGGGCAGGTCTTCTCGAGTTGCGACGGGGACCTCAGGGACCCGCTCTGGTGTCCTCAGGAAAGGCCAGTCCCCATGCGAGTTGCTAGGGGACCTCTCGGGATTCCTCTCCTGTCCATGCCGGGGCCTCAGTCCTTGTGTGGAGTCGGGGCCGGAACCTGAGGATTCCTCTCCAGTGTTGCCATGGATCTTGGGGTGCTTCTGAGTCTCCCCAGGGGAGTCAGGCCTCGTCTCGAGTGGGGGCATGCACGTGCGCTTTCCTCCCGAGCTGCAGCAGTAGTGTCACGCTTCCTGTCACGTGGATCAAGGGATCTGTGGCTTTCCCTCCAGGCTGTCCCTCGAGGCTTTCCCACGAGGCTTTCCCACAGGGCTGTGCCACGTGCCACCTTGGTGTGAGTCGATCCTCGGCGTGAAAGACGAGCCGGTGAAGGGAAAAGACGTTCCTCTGGAATGGACTGAGACATCTGGTGGACTCTTGGAATGGTGGCACGACCCTGAAGTTCCTCTCGCCGTTCCTGTAGAGAGGGCCTCCTCTTGAGATGCGACGGGAACGCCGGGAACTCTTTCCCGACGAAGCAGGGAAAGGATCCCTCATCTCGAGCTACGAGGCGGAATCAGGGCTCCTCTGTATGTGGGCGGGACCCTCGTGATTCCTCTCTAGTGGAGACGGGTATGTCGGGGAACTTCTTGATTTGCACCAAGGGTGTGAAGGAGCCTTTCGAAGTTCCAGAGGTGAGGTGTGATCAGCCTCGAGACGCCTCAGCGGAAATGGGCCTCATCTCGCCTGGAGGGGAGAACCTCCTGGATTTTCTCGAGTTGCCGCATGTCTTCTCGAGTTACGACGGGGACCTCAGGGACCCGCTCTGGTGGCCTCAGGAAAGGCCAGTCCCCATGCGAGTTGCTAGGGGACCTCTCGGGATTCCTCTCCCGTCCATGCCGGGGCCTCAGTCCTTGTGTGGAGTCGGGGCCGGAACCTGAGGATTACTCTCCAGTGTTGCCATGGATCTTGGGGTGCTTCTGAGTCTCCCCAGGGGAGTCAGGCCTCGTCTCGAGTGGGGGCATGCACGTGCGCTTTCCTCCCGAGCTGCAGCAGTAGTGTCACGCTTCCTGTCACGTGGATCAAGGGATCTGTGGCTTTCCCTCGAGGCTGTCCCTCGAGGCTTTCCCACGAGGCTTTCCCACAGGGCTGTGCCACGTGCCACCTTGGTGTGAGTCGATCCTCGGCGTGAAAGACGAGCCGGTGAAGGGAAAAGAGGTTCCTCTGGAATGGACTGAGACATCTGGGGGACTCTTGGAATGGTGGCACGACCCTGGAGTTCCTCTCGCCGTTCCTGTTGAGAGGGCCTCCTCTTGAGATGCGACGGGAAGGCCGGGAACTCTTTCCCGACGAAGCATGGAAAGGATCCCTCATCTCGAGCTACGAGGCGGAAACGGGGCTCCTCTGGATGTGGGCGGGACCCTCGTGATTCCTCTCGAGTGGAGACGGCTAGGTCGGGGAACTTCTTGATTTGCACCAAGGGTGTGAAGGACCCTTTCGAAGTTCCAGAGGTGAGGTGTGATCAGCCTCGAGACGCCTCAGCGGAAATGGGCCTCATCTCGCCTGGAGGGGAGAACCTCCTGGATTTTCTCGAGTTGGGGCAGGTCTTCTCGAGTTGCGACGGGGACCTCAGGGACCCGCTCTGGTGGCCTCAGGAAAGGCCAGTCCCCATGCGAGTTGCTAGGGGACCTCTCGGGATTCCTCTCCCGTCCATGCCGGGGCCTCAGTCCTTGTGTGGAGTCGGGGCCGGAACCTGAGGATTCCTCTCCAGTGTTGCCATGGATCTTGGGGTGCTTCTGAGTCTCCCCAGGGGAGTCAGGCCTCGTCTCGAGTGGGGGCATGCACGTGCGCTTTCCTCCCGAGCTGCAGCAGTAGTGTCACGCTTCCTGTCACGTGGATCAAGGGATCTGTGGCTTTCCCTCGAGGCTGTCCCTCGAGGCTTTCCCACGAGGCTTTCCCACAGGGCTGTGCCACGTGCCACCTTGGTGTGAGTCGATCCTCGGCGTGAAAGACGAGCCGGTGAAGGGAAAAGAGGTTCCTCTGGAATGGACTGAGACATCTGGGGGACTCTTGGAATGGTGGCACGACCCTGGAGTTCCTCTCGCCGTTCCTGTTGAGAGGGCCTCCTCTTGAGATGCGACGGGAAGGCCGGGAACTCTTTCCCGACGAAGCATGGAAAGGATCCCTCATCTCGAGCTACGAGGCGGAAACGGGGCTCCTCTGGATGTGGGCGGGACCCTTGTGATTCCTCTCGAGTGGAGACGGCTAGGTCGGGGAACTTCTTGATTTGCACCAAGGGTGTGAAGGACCCTTTCGAAGTTCCAGAGGTGAGGTGTGATCAGCCTCGAGACGCCTCAGCGGAAATGGGCCTCATCTCGCCTGGAGGGGAGAACCTCCTGGATTTTCTCGAGTTGGGGCAGGTCTTCTCGAGTTGCGACGGGGACCTCAGGGACCCGCTCTGGTGGCCTCAGGAAAGGCCAGTCCCCATGCGAGTTGCTAGGGGACCTCTCGGGATTCCTCTCCCGTCCATGCCGGGGCCTCAGTCCTTGTGTGGAGTCGGGGCCGGAACCTGAGGTTTCCTCTCCAGTGTTGCCATGGATCTTGGGGTGCTTCTGAGTCTCCCCAGGGGAGTCAGGCCTCGTCTCGAGTGGGGGCATGCACGTGCGCTTTCCTCCCGAGCTGCAGCAGTAGTGTCACGCTTCCTGTCACGTGGATCAAGGGATCTGTGGCTTTCCCTCGAGGCTGTCCCTCGAGGCTTTCCCACGAGGCTTTCCCACAGGGCTGTGCCACGTGCCACCTTGGTGTGAGTCGATCCTCGGCGTGAAAGACGAGCCGGTGAAGGGAAAAGAGGTTCCTCTGGAATGGACTGAGACATCTGGGGGACTCTTGGAATGGTGGCACGACCCTGGAGTTCCTCTCGCCGTTCCTGTTGAGAGGGCCTCCTCTTGAGATGCGACGGGAAGGCCGGGAACTCTTTCCCGACGAAGCATGGAAAGGATCCCTCATCTCGAGCTACGAGGCGGAAACGGGGCTCCTCTGGATGTGGGCGGGACCCTCGTGATTCCTCTCGAGTGGAGACGGCTAGGTCGGGGAACTTCTTGATTTGCACCAAGGGTGTGAAGGACCCTTTCGAAGTTCCAGAGGTGAGGTGTGATCAGCCTCGAGACGCCTCAGCGGAAATGGGCCTCATCTCGCCTGGAGGGGAGAACCTCCTGGATTTTCTCGAGTTGGGGCAGGTCTTCTCGAGTTGCGACGGGGACCTCAGGGACCCGCTCTGGTGGCCTCAGGAAAGGCCAGTCCCCATGCGAGTTGCTAGGGGACCTCTCGGGATTCCTCTCCCGTCCATGCCGGGGCCTCAGTCCTTGTGTGGAGTCGGGACCGGAACCTGAGGTTTCCTCTCCAGTGTTGCCATGGATCTTGGGGTGCTTCTGAGTCTCCCCAGGGGAGTCAGGCCTCGTCTCGAGTGGGGGCATGCACGTGCGCTTTCCTCCCGAGCTGCAGCAGTAGTGTCACGCTTCCTGTCACGTGGATCAAGGGATCTGTGGCTTTCCCTCGAGGCTGTCCCTCGAGGCTTTCCCACGAGGCTTTCCCACAGGGCTGTGCCACGTGCCACCTTGGTGTGAGTCGATCCTCGGCGTGAAAGACGAGCCGGTGAAGGGAAAAGAGGTTCCTCTGGAATGGACTGAGACATCTGGGGGACTCTTGGAATGGTGGCACGACCCTGGAGTTCCTCTCGCCGTTCCTGTTGAGAGGGCCTCCTCTTGAGATGCGACGGGAAGGCCGGGAACTCTTTCCCGACGAAGCATGGAAAGGATCCCTCATCTCGAGCTACGAGGCGGAAACGGGGCTCCTCTGGATGTGGGCGGGACCCTCGTGATTCCTCTCGAGTGGAGACGGCTAGGTCGGGGAACTTCTTGATTTGCACCAAGGGTGTGAAGGACCCTTTCGAAGTTCCAGAGGTGAGGTGTGATCAGCCTCGAGACGCCTCAGCGGAAATGGGCCTCATCTCGCCTGGAGGGGAGAACCTCCTGGATTTTCTCGAGTTGGGGCAGGTCTTCTCGAGTTGCGACGGGGACCTCAGGGACCCGCTCTGGTGGCCTCAGGAAAGGCCAGTCCCCATGCGAGTTGCTAGGGGACCTCTCGGGATTCCTCTCCCGTCCATGCCGGGGCCTCAGTCCTTGTGTGGAGTCGGGACCGGAACCTGAGGTTTCCTCTCCAGTGTTGCCATGGATCTTGGGGTGCTTCTGAGTCTCCCCAGGGGAGTCAGGCCTCGTCTCGAGTGGGGGCATGCAAGTGCGCTTTCCTCCCGAGCTGCAGCAGTAGTGTCACGCTTCCTGTCACGTGGATCAAGGGATCTGTGGCTTTCCCTCCAGGCTGTCCCTCGAGGCTTTCCCACGAGGCTTTCCCACAGGGCTGTGCCACGTGCCACCTTGGTGTGAGTCGATCCTCGGCGTGAAAGACGAGCCGGTGAAGGGAAAAGAGGTTCCTCTGGAATGGACTGAGACATCTGGGGGACTCTTGGAATGGTGGCACGACCCTGGAGTTCCTCTCGCCGTTCCTGTAGAGAGGGCCTCCTCTTGAGATGCGACGGGAAGGCCGGGAACTCTTTCCCGACGAAGCAGGGAAATTATCCCTCATCTCGAGCTACGAGGCGGAAACGGGGCTCCTCTGGATGTGGGCGGGACCCTCGTGATTCCTCTCGAGTGGAGACGGCTATGTCGGGGAACTTCTTGATTTGCACCAAGGGTGTGAGGGACTCTTTCGAAATTCCAGAGGTGAGGTGTGATCAGCCTCGAGACGCCTCAGCGGAAATGGGCCTCATCTCGCCTGGAGGGGAGAACCTCCTGGATTTTCTCCAGTTGCGGCAGGTCTTCTCGAGTTACGACGGGGACCTCAGTGACCCGCTCTGGTGGCCTCAGGAAAGGCCAGTCCCCATGCGAGTTGCTAGGGGACCTCTCGGGATTCCTCTCCCGTCCATGCCGGGGCCTCAGTCCTTGTGTGGAGTCGGGGCCGGTACCTGAGGATTCCTCTCCAGTGTTGCCATGGATCTTGGGGTGCTTCTGAGTCTCCCCAGGGGAGTCAGGCCTCGTCTCGATTGGGGGCATGCACGTGCGCTTTCCTCCCGAGCTGCAGCAGTAGTGTCACGCTTCCTGTCACGTGGATCAAGGGATCTGTGGCTTTCCCTCCAGGCTGTCCCTCGAGGCTTTCCCACGAGGCTTTCCCACAGGGCTGTGCCACGTGCCACCTTGGTGTGAGTCGATCCTCGGCGTGAAAGACGAGCCGGTGAAGGGAAAAGACGTTCCTCTGGAATGGACTGAGACATCTGGTGGACTCTTGGAATGGTGGCACGACCCTGAAGTTCCTCTCGCCGTTCCTGTAGAGAGGGCCTCCTCTTGAGATGCGACGGGAACGCCGGGAACTCTTTCCCGACGAAGCAGGGAAAGGATCCCTCATCTCGAGCTACGAGGCGGAATCAGGGCTCCTCTGGATGTGGGCGGGACCCTCGTGATTCCTCTCGAGTGGAGACGGGTATGTCGGGGAACTTCTTGATTTGCACCAAGGGTGTGAAGGAGCCTTTCGAAGTTCCAGAGGTGAGGTGTGATCAGCCTCGAGACGCCTCAGCGGAAATGGGCCTCATCTCGCCTGGAGGGGAGAACCTCCTGGATTTTCTCGAGTTGCGGCAGGTCTTCTCGAGTTACGACGGGGACCTCAGGGACCCGCTCTGGTGGCCTCAGGAAAGGCCAGTCCCCATGCGAGTTGCTAGGGGACCTCTCGGGATTCCTCTCCCGTCCATGCCGGGGCTTCAGTCCTTGTGTGGAGTCGGGGCCGGAACCTGAGGATTCCTCTCCAGTGTTGCCATGGATCTTGGGGTGCATCTGAGTCTCCCCAGGGGAGTCAGGCCTCGTCTCGAGTGGGGGCATGCACGTGCGCTTTCCTCCCGAGCTGCAGCAGTAGTGTCACGCTTCCGGTCACGTGGATCAAGGGATCTGTGGCTTTCCCTCGAGGCTGTCCCTCGAGGCTTTCCCACGAGGCTTTCCCACAGGGCTGTGCCACGTGCCACCTTGGTGTGAGTCGATCCTCGGCGTGAAAGACGAGCCGGTGAAGGGAAAAGACGTTCCTCTGGAATGGACTGAGACATCTGGTGGACTCTTGGAATGGTGGCACGACCCTGAAGTTCCTCTCGCCGTTCCTGTAGAGAGGGCCTCCTCTTGAGATGCGACGGGAACGCCGGGAACTCTTTCCCGACGAAGCAGGGAAAGGATCCCTCATCTCGAGCTACGAGGCGGAATCAGGGCTCCTCTGGATGTGGGCGGGACCCTCGTGATTCCTCTCTAGTGGAGACGGGTATGTCGGGGAACTTCTTGATTTGCACCAAGTGTGTGAAGGAGCCTTTCGAAGTTCCAGAGGTGAGGTGTGATCAGCCTCGAGACGCCTCAGCGGAAATGGGCCTCATCTCGCCTGGAGGGGAGAACCTCCTGGATTTTCTCGAGTTGCCGCATGTCTTCTCGAGTTACGACGGGGACCTCAGGGACCCGCTCTGGTGGCCTCAGGAAAGGCCAGTCCCCATGCGAGTTGCTAGGGGACCTCTCGGGATTCCTCTCCCGTCCATGCCGGGGCCTCAGTCCTTGTGTGGAGTCGGGGCCGGAACCTGAGGATTACTCTCCAGTGTTGCCATGGATCTTGGGGTGCTTCTGAGTCTCCCCAGGGGAGTCAGGCCTCGTCTCGAGTGGGGGCATGCACGTGCGCTTTCCTCCCGAGCTGCAGCAGTAGTGTCACGCTTCCTGTCACGTGGATCAAGGGATCTGTGGCTTTCCCTCGAGGCTGTCCCTCGAGGCTTTCCCACGAGGCTTTCCCACAGGGCTGTGCCACGTGCCACCTTGGTGTGAGTCGATCCTCGGCGTGAAAGACGAGCCGGTGAAGGGAAAAGAGGTTCCTCTGGAATGGACTGAGACATCTGGGGGACTCTTGGAATGGTGGCACGACCCTGGAGTTCCTCTCGCCGTTCCTGTTGAGAGGGCCTCCTCTTGAGATGCGACGGGAAGGCCGGGAACTCTTTCCCGACGAAGCATGGAAAGGATCCCTCATCTCGAGCTACGAGGCGGAAACGGGGCTCCTCTGGATGTGGGCGGGACCCTCGTGATTCCTCTCGAGTGGAGACGGCTAGGTCGGGGAACTTCTTGATTTGCACCAAGGGTGTGAAGGACCCTTTCGAAGTTCCAGAGGTGAGGTGTGATCAGCCTCGAGACGCCTCAGCGGAAATGGGCCTCATCTCGCCTGGAGGGGAGAACCTCCTGGATTTTCTCGAGTTGGGGCAGGTCTTCTCGAGTTGCGACGGGGACCTCAGGGACCCGCTCTGGTGGCCTCAGGAAAGGCCAGTCCCCATGCGAGTTGCTAGGGGACCTCTCGGGATTCCTCTCCCGTCCATGCCGGGGCCTCAGTCCTTGTGTGGAGTCGGGGCCGGAACCTGAGGATTCCTCTCCATTGTTGCCATGGATCTTGGGGTGCTTCTGAGTCTCCCCAGGGGAGTCAGGCCTCGTCTCGAGTGGGGGCATGCACGTGCGCTTTCCTCCCGAGCTGCAGCAGTAGTGTCACGCTTCCTGTCACGTGGATCAAGGGATCTGTGGCTTTCCCTCGAGGCTGTCCCTCGAGGCTTTCCCACGAGGCTTTCCCACAGGGCTGTGCCACGTGCCACCTTGGTGTGAGTCGATCCTCGGCGTGAAAGACGAGCCGGTGAAGGGAAAAGAGGTTCCTCTGGAATGGACTGAGACATCTGGGGGACTCTTGGAATGGTGGCACGACCCTGGAGTTCCTCTCGCCGTTCCTGTTGAGAGGGCCTCCTCTTGAGATGCGACGGGAAGGCCGGGAACTCTTTCCCGACGAAGCATGGAAAGGATCCCTCATCTCGAGCTACGAGGCGGAAACGGGGCTCCTCTGGATGTGGGCGGGACCCTTGTGATTCCTCTCGAGTGGAGACGGCTAGGTCGGGGAACTTCTTGATTTGCACCAAGGGTGTGAAGGACCCTTTCGAAGTTCCAGAGGTGAGGTGTGATCAGCCTCGAGACGCCTCAGCGGAAATGGGCCTCATCTCGCCTGGAGGGGAGAACCTCCTGGATTTTCTCGAGTTGGGGCAGGTCTTCTCGAGTTGCGACGGGGACCTCAGGGACCCGCTCTGGTGGCCTCAGGAAAGGCCAGTCCCCATGCGAGTTGCTAGGGGACCTCTCGGGATTCCTCTCCCGTCCATGCCGGGGCCTCAGTCCTTGTGTGGAGTCGGGGCCGGAACCTGAGGTTTCCTCTCCAGTGTTGCCATGGATCTTGGGGTGCTTCTGAGTCTCCCCAGGGGAGTCAGGCCTCGTCTCGAGTGGGGGCATGCACGTGCGCTTTCCTCCCGAGCTGCAGCAGTAGTGTCACGCTTCCTGTCACGTGGATCAAGGGATCTGTGGCTTTCCCTCGAGGCTGTCCCTCGAGGCTTTCCCACGAGGCTTTCCCACAGGGCTGTGCCACGTGCCACCTTGGTGTGAGTCGATCCTCGGCGTGAAAGACGAGCCGGTGAAGGGAAAAGAGGTTCCTCTGGAATGGACTGAGACATCTGGGGGACTCTTGGAATGGTGGCACGACCCTGGAGTTCCTCTCGCCGTTCCTGTTGAGAGGGCCTCCTCTTGAGATGCGACGGGAAGGCCGGGAACTCTTTCCCGACGAAGCATGGAAAGGATCCCTCATCTCGAGCTACGAGGCGGAAACGGGGCTCCTCTGGATGTGGGCGGGACCCTCGTGATTCCTCTCGAGTGGAGACGGCTAGGTCGGGGAACTTCTTGATTTGCACCAAGGGTGTGAAGGACCCTTTCGAAGTTCCAGAGGTGAGGTGTGATCAGCCTCGAGACGCCTCAGCGGAAATGGGCCTCATCTCGCCTGGAGGGGAGAACCTCCTGGATTTTCTCGAGTTGGGGCAGGTCTTCTCGAGTTGCGACGGGGACCTCAGGGACCCGCTCTGGTGGCCTCAGGAAAGGCCAGTCCCCATGCGAGTTGCTAGGGGACCTCTCGGGATTCCTCTCCCGTCCATGCCGGGGCCTCAGTCCTTGTGTGGAGTCGGGACCGGAACCTGAGGTTTCCTCTCCAGTGTTGCCATGGATCTTGGGGTGCTTCTGAGTCTCCCCAGGGGAGTCAGGCCTCGTCTCGAGTGGGGGCATGCACGTGCGCTTTCCTCCCGAGCTGCAGCAGTAGTGTCACGCTTCCTGTCACGTGGATCAAGGGATCTGTGGCTTTCCCTCCAGGCTGTCCCTCGAGGCTTTCCCACGAGGCTTTCCCACAGGGCTGTGCCACGTGCCACCTTGGTGTGAGTCGATCCTCGGCGTGAAAGACGAGCCGGTGAAGGGAAAAGAGGTTCCTCTGGAATGGACTGAGACATCTGGGGGACTCTTGGAATGGTGGCACGACCCTGGAGTTCCTCTCGCCGTTCCTGTAGAGAGGGCCTCCTCTTGAGATGCGACGGGAAGGCCGGGAACTCTTTCCCGACGAAGCAGGGAAAGGATCCCTCATCTCGAGCTACGAGGCGGAAACGGGGCTCCTCTGGATGTGGGCGGGACCCTCGTGATTCCTCTCGAGTGGAGACGGCTATGTCGGGGAACTTCTTGATTTGCACCAAGGGTGTGAGGGACTCTTTCGAAATTCCAGAGGTGAGGTGTGATCAGCCTCGAGACGCCTCAGCGGAAATGGGCCTCATCTCGCCTGGAGGGGAGAACCTCCTGGATTTTCTCCAGTTGCGGCAGGTCTTCTCGAGTTACGACGGGGACCTCAGTGACCCGCTCTGGTGGCCTCAGGAAAGGCCAGTCCCCATGCGAGTTGCTAGGGGACCTCTCGGGATTCCTCTCCCGTCCATGCCGGGGCCTCAGTCCTTGTGTGGAGTCGGGGCCGGTACCTGAGGATTCCTCTCCAGTGTTGCCATGGATCTTGGGGTGCTTCTGAGTCTCCCCAGGGGAGTCAGGCCTCGTCTCGATTGGGGGCATGCACGTGCGCTTTCCTCCCGAGCTGCAGCAGTAGTGTCACGCTTCCTGTCACGTGGATCAAGGGATCTGTGGCTTTCCCTCGAGGCTGTCCCTCGAGGCTTTCCCACGAGGCTTTCCCACAGGGCTGTGCCACGTACCACCTTGGTGTGAGTCGATCCTCGGCGTGAAAGACGAGCCGCTGAAGGGAAAAGAGGTTCCTCTGGAATGGACTGAGACATCTGGGGGACTCTTGGAATGGTGGCACGACCCTGGAGTTCCTCTCGCCGTTCCTGTTGAGAGGGCCTCCTCTTGAGATGCGACGGGAAGGCCGGGAACTCTTTCCCGACGAAGCAGGGAAAGGATCCCTCATCTCGAGCTACGAGGCGGAAACGGGGCTCCTCTGGATGTGGGCGGGACCCTCGTGATTCCTCTCCAGTGGAGACGGCTAGGTCGGGGAACTTCTGGATTTGCACCAAGGGTGTGAAGTACCCTTTCGAAGTTCCAGAGGTGAGGTGTGATCAGCCTCGAGACGCCTCAGCGGAAATGGGCCTCATCTCGCCTGGAGGGGAGAACCTCCTGGATTTTCTCGACTTGGGGCAGGTCTTCTCGAGTTGCGACGGGGACCTCAGGGACCCGCTCTGGTGTCCTCAGGAAAGGCCAGTCCCCATGCGAGTTGCTAGGGGACCTCTCGGGATTCCTCTCCCGTCCATGCCGGGGCCTCAGTCCTTGTGTGGAGTCGGGGCCGGAACCTGAGGATTCCTCTCCAGTGTTGCCATGGATCTTGGGGTGCTTCTGAGTCTCCCCAGGGGAGTCAGGCCTCGTCTCGAGTGGGGGCATGCACGTGCGCTTTCTTCCCGAGCTGCAGCAGTAGTGTCACGCTTCCTGTCACGTGCATCAAGGGATCTGTGGCTTTCCCTCGAGGCTGTCCCTCGAGGCTTTCCCACGAGGCTTTCCCACAGGGCTGTGCCACGTGCCACCTTGGTGTGAGTCGATCCTCGGCGTGAAAGACGAGCCGGTGAAGGGAAAAGAGGTTCCTCTGGAATGGACTGAGACATCTGGGGGACTCTTGGAATGGTGGCACGACCCTGGAGTTCCTCTCGCCGTTCCTGTAGAGAGGGCCTCCTCTTGAGATGCGACGGGAAGGCCGGGAACTCTTTCCCGACGAAGCAGGGAAAGGATCCCTCATCTCGAGCTACGAGGCGGAAACGGGGCTCCTCTGGATGTGGGCGGGACCCTCGTGATTCCTCTCGAGTGGAGACGGCTATGTCGGGGAACTTCTTGATTTGCACCAAGGGTGTGAAGGACCCTTTCGAAATTCCAGAGGTGAGGTGTGATCAGCCTCGAGACGCCTCAGCGGAAATGGGCCTCATCTCGCCTGGAGGGGAGAACCTCCTGGATTTTCTCGAGTTGCGGCAGGTCTTCTCGAGTTACGACGGGGACCTCAGGGACCCGCTCTGGTGGCCTCAGGAAAGGCCAGTCCCCATGCGAGTTGCTAGGGGACCTCTCGGGATTCCTCTCCCGTCCATGCCGGGGCCTCAGTCCTTGTGTGGAGTCGGGGCCGGAACCTGAGGATTCCTCTCCAGTGTTGCCATGGATCTTGGGGTGCTTCTGAGTCTCCCCAGGGGAGTCAGGCCTCGTCTCGAGTGGGGGCATGCACGTGCGCTTTCCTCCCGAGCTGCAGCAGTAGTGTCACGCTTCCTGTCACGTGGATCAAGGGATCTGTGGCTTTCCCTCAAGGCTGTCCCTCGAGGCTTTCCCACGAGGCTTTCCCACAGGGCTGTGCCACGTGCCACCTTGGTGTGAGTCGATCCTCGGCGTGAAAGACGAGCCGGTGAAGGGAAAAGAGCTTCCTCTGGAATGGACTGAGACATCTGGGAGACTCTTGGAATTTTGGCACGACCCTGGAGTTCCTCTCGCCGTTCCTGTTGAGAGGGCCTCCTCTTGAGATGCGACGGGAATGCCGGGATCTCTTTCCCGACGAAGCAGGGAAAGGATCCCTCATCTCGAGCTACGAGGCGGACCCGGGGCTCCTCTGGATGTGGGCGGGACCCTCGTGATTCCTCTCGAGTGGAGACGGGCATGTCGGGAAACTTCTTGATTTGCACCAAGGGTGTGAAGGACCCTTTCGAAGTTCCAGAGGTGAGGTGTGATCAGCCTCGAGACGCCTCAGCGAAAATGGGCCTCATCTCGCCTGGAGGGGAGAACCTCCTGGATTTTCTCGAGTTGCGGCAGGTCTTCTCGAGTTACGACGGGGACCTCAGCGACCCGCTCTGGTGGCCTCAGGAAAGGCCAGTCCCCATGCGAGTGGCTAGGGGACCTCTCGGGTTTCCTCTCCGGTCGATGCCGGGGCCTGAGACCTTGTGTGGAGTCGGGGCCGGAACCTGAGCATTCCTCTCCAGTGTTGACATGGATTTTGGGGTGCCTCTGAGTCTCCCCAGGGGAGTCAGGCTTCGTCTCGAGTGGGGGCATGCACGTGCGCTTTCCTCCCTAGCTGCAGCAGTAGGGTCACACTTCCTGTCACGTGGATCAAGGGATCTGTGGCTTTCCCTCGAGGCTTTCCCTCGAGGCTTTCCCACGAGGCTTTCCCACAGGGCTGTGCCACGTGCCACCTTGGTGTGAGTCGATCCTCGGCGTGAAAGACGAGCCGGTGAAGGGAAAAGTGGTTCCTCTGGAATGGACTGAGACATCTGGGGTCTCTTGGAAAGGTGGCACGACCCTGGAGTTCCTCTCGCCGTTCCTGTTGAGAGGGCCTCCTCTTGAGAAGCGACGGGAACGCTGGGAACTCTTTCCCGACAAAGCAGGGACAGGATCCCTCATCTCGAGCTACGTGGCCGAAACGGGGCTCCTCTGGATGTGGGCGGGACCCTCGTGATTCCTCTCGAGTGGAGACGGGTATGTCGGGGAACTTCTTGATTTGCAGCAAGGGTGTGAAGGAGCCTTTCGAAGTTCCAGAGGTGAGGTGTGATCCGCCTCGTGACACCTCAGCAGAAATGGTCCTCATCTCGCCTGGAGGGGAGAACCTCCTGGATTTTCTCGAGTTGCGGCAGGTCTTCTCGAGTTACGACGGGGACCTCAGGGACCCGCTCTGGTGGCCTCAGGAAAGGCCAGTCCCCATGCGAGTTGCTAGGGGACCTCTCGGGATTCCTCTCCCGTCCATGCCGGGGCCTCAGTCCTTGTGTGGAGTCGGGGCCGGAACCTGAGGATTCCTCTCCAGTGTTGCCATGGATCTTGGGGTGCTTCTGAGTCTCCCCAGGGGAGTCAGGCCTCGTCTCGAGTGGGGGCATGCACGTGCGCTTTCCTCCCGAGCTGCAGCAGTAGTGTCACGCTTCCTGTCACGTGGATCAAGGGATCTGTGGCTTTCCCTCGAGGCTGTCCCTCGAGGCTTTCCCATGAGGCTTTCCCACAGGGCTGTGCCACGTGCCACCTTGGTGTGAGTCGATCCTCGGCGTGAAAGACGAGCCGGTGAAGGGAAAAGAGCTTCCTCTGGAATGGATTGAGACATCTGGGGGACTCTTGGAATGGTGGCACGACCCTGAAGTTCCTCTCGCCGTTCCTGTTGAGAGGGCCTCCTCTTGAGATGCGACGGGAATGCCGGGATCTCTTTCCCGACGAAGCAGGGAAAGGATCCCTCATCTCGAGCTACGAGGCGGACCCGGGGCTCCTCTGGATGTGGGCGGGACCCTCGTGTTTCCTCTCGAGTGGAGACGGGTATGTCGGGGAACTTCTTGAGTTGCACCAAGAGTGGGAAGGACCCTTTAGACGTTCCAGAGGTGAGGTGTGATTAGCCCCGAGAAGCATCTGCGGAAATGGGTCTCATCTCGCCTGCAGGGGAGAACCTCCTGGATATTCTCGAGTTGCGGCAGGTCTTCTCGAGTTACGACGGGAACCTCAGGGACCCGCTCTGGTGGCCTCAGGAAGGGCCAGTCCCCGTGCGAGTTGCTAGGGGCCATCTCGGGATTCCTCTCCCATCGATGCCGGGGCCTGAGACCTTGTGTGGAGTAGGGGCCGGAACCTGAGGATTCCTCTCCAGTGTTGCCATGGATCTTGGGGTGCTTCTGAGTCTCCCCAGGGGAGTCAGGCCTCGTCTCGAGTGGCGGCCTGCACGTGCGCTTTCCTCCCGAGCTGCAGCAGTAGAGTCACGCTTCCTGTCACGTGGATCAAGGGATCTGTGGCTTTCCCTCGAGGCTGTCCCTCGAGGCTTTCCCACGAGGCTTTCCCACAGGGCTGTGCCACGTGCCACCTTGGTGTGAGTCGATCCTCGGCGTGAAAGACGAGCCGGTGAAGGGAAAAGAGGTTCCTCTGGAATGGACTGAGACATCTGGTGGACTCTTGGAAAGGTGGCACGACCCTGGAGTTCCTCTCGCCGTTCCTGTTGAGAGGGCCTCCTCTTGAGATGCGACGGAAACGCCGGGAACTCTTTCCCGACGAAGGAGGGACAGGATCCCTCATCTCGAACTACGTGGCCGAAACGGGGCTCCTCTGGATGTGGGCGGGACCCTCGTGATTCCTCTCGAGTGGAGACGGGTATGTCGGGGAACTTCTTGATTTGCAGCAAGGGTGTGAAGGAGCCTTTCGAAGTTCCAGAGGTGAGGTGTGATCCGCCTCGTGACACCTCAGCAGAAATGGTCCTCATCTCGCCTGGAGGGGAGAACCTCCTGGATTTTCTCGAGTTGGGGCAGGTCTTCTCGAGTTACGACGGGGACCTCAGGGACCCGCTCTGGTGGCCTCAGGAAAGGCCAGTCCACATGCGAGTTGCTAGGGGACCTCTCGGGATTCCTCTCCCGTCCATGCCGGGGCCTCAGTCCTTGTGTGGAGTCGGGGCCGGAACCTGAGGATTCCTCTCCAGTGTTGCCACGGATCTTGGGGTGCTTCTGAGTCTCCCCAGGGGAGTCAGGGCTCGTCTCGAGTGGGGGCATGCACGTGCGCTTTCCTCCCGAGCTGCAGCAGTAGTGTCACGCTTCCTGTCACGTGGATCAAGGGATCTGTGGCTTTCCCTCGAGGCTGTCCCTCGAGGCTTTCCCACGAGGCTTTCCCACAGGGCTGTGCCACGTGCCACCTTGGTGTGAGTCGATCCTCGGCGTGAAAGACGAGCCGGTGAAGGGAAAAGAGCTTCCTCTGGAATGGACTGAGACATCTGGGGGACTCTTGGAATGGTGGCACGACCCTGAAGTTCCTCTCGCCGTTCCTGTTGAGAGGGCCTCCTCTTGAGATGCGACGGGAACGCCGGGAACTCTTTCCCGACGAAGCAGGGACAGGATCCCTCATCTCGAGCTACGAGGCAGACCCGGGGCTCCTCTGGATGTGGGCGGGACCCTCGTGATTCCTCTCGAGTGGAGACGGGTATGTCGGGAAACTTCTTGATTTGCACCAAGGGTGTGAAGGACCCTTTCGAAGTTCCAGAGGTGAGGTGTGATCAGCCTCGAGACGCCTCAGCGGAAATGGGCCTCATCTCGCCTGGAGGGGAGAACCTCCTGGATTTTCTCGAGTTGCGGCAGGTCTTCTCGAGTTACGACGGGTACCTCAGGGACCCGCTCTGGTGGCCTCAGGAAAGGCCAGTCCCCATGCGAGTGGCTAGGGGACCTCTCGGGTTTCCTCTCCCGTCCATGCCGGGGCCTCAGTCCTTGTGAGGAGTGGGGGCCGGAACCTGAGGTTTCCTCTCCAGTGTTGCCATGGATCTTTGGGTGCCTCTGAGTCTCCCCAGGGGAGTCAGGCCTCGTCTCGAGTGGGGGCATGCACGTGCGCTTTCCTCCCGAGTTGCAGCTGTAGTGTCACGCTTCCTGTCACGTGGATCAAGGGATCTGTGGCTTTCCCTCGAGGCTGTCCCTAGAGGCTTTTCACGAGGCTTTCCCACAGGGCTGTGCCACGTGCCACCTTGGTGTGAGTCGATCCTCGGCGTGAAAGACGAGCGGTGAAGGGAAAAGAGGTTCCTCTGGAATGGACTGAGACATCTGGGGGACTCTTGGAAAGGTGGCACGACCCTGGAGTTCCTCTCGCCGTTCCTGTTGAGAGGGCCTCCTCTTGAGATGCGACGGGAACGCCGGGAACTCTTTCCCGACGAAGCAGGGACAGGATCCCTCATCTCGAGCTACGTGGCCGAAACGGGGCTCCTCTGGATGTGGGCGGGACCCTCGTGATTCCTCTCGAGTGGAGACGGGTATGTCGGGGAACTTCTTGATTTGCACCAAGGGTGTGAAGGAGCCTTTCGAAGTTCCAGAGGTGAGGTGTGATCCGCCTCGTGACACCTCAGCAGAAATGGTCCTCATCTCGCCTGGAGGGGAGAACCTCCTGGATTTTCTCGAGTTGCGGCAGGTCTTCTCGAGTTACGACGGGGACCTCAGGGACCCGCTCTGGTGGCCTCAGGAAAGGCCAGTCCACATGCGAGTTGCTAGGGGACCTCTCGGGATTCCTCTCCCGTCCATGCCGGGGCCTCAGTCCTTGTGTGGAGTCGGGGCCGGAACCTGAGGATTCCTCTCCAGTGTTGCCATGGATCTTGGGGTGCTTCTGAGTCTCCCCAGGGGAGTCAGGCCTCGTCTCGAGTGGGGGCATGCACGTGCGCTTTCCTCCCGAGCTGCAGCAGTAGTGTCACGCTTCCTGTCACGTGGATCAAGGGATCTGTGGCTTTCCCTCGAGGCTGTCCCTCGAGGCTTTCCCACGAGGCTTTCCCACAGGGCTGTGCCACGTGCCACCTTGGTGTGAGTCGATCCTCGGCGTGAAAGACGAGCCGGTGAAGGGAAAAGAGCTTCCTCTGGAATGGACTGAGACATCTGGGGGACTCTTGGAATGGTGGCACGACCCTGAAGTTCCTCTCGCCGTTCCTGTTGAGAGGGCCTCCTCTTGAGATGCGACGGGAATGCCGGGATCTCTTTCCCGACGAAGCAGGGAAAGGATCCCTCATCTCGAGCTACGAGGCGGACCCGGGGCTCCTCTGGATGTGGGCGGGACCCTCGTGATTCCTCTCGAGTGGAGACGGGTATGTCGGGAAACTTCTTGATTTGCACCAAGGGTGTGAAGGACCCTTTCGAAGTTCCAGAGGTGAGGTGTGATCAGCCTCGAGACGCCTCAGCGGAAATGGGCCTCATCTCGCCTGGAGGGGAGAACCTCCTGGATTTTCTCGAGTTGCGGCAGGTCTTCTCGAGTTACGACGGGGACCTCAGGGACCCGCTCTGGTGGCCTCAGGAAAGGCCAGTCCCCATGCGAGTGGCTAGGGGACCTCTCGGGTTTCCTCTCCCGTCCATGCCGGGGCCTCAGTCCTTGTGTGGAGTGGGGGCCGGAACCTGAGGATTCCTCTCCAGTGTTGCCATGGATCTTGGGGTGCCTCTGAGTCTCCCCAGGGGAGTCAGGCCTCGTCTCGAGTGGGGGCATGCACGTGCGCTTTCCTCCCGAGCTGCAGCAGTAGTGTCACGCTTCCTGTCACGTGGATCAAGGGATCTGTGGCTTTCCCTCGAGGCTGTCCCTCGAGGCTTTCCCACGAGGCTTTCCCACAGGGCTGTGCCACGTGCCACCTTGGTGTGAGTCGATCCTCGGCGTGAAAGACGAGCCGGTGAAGGGAAAAGAGGTTCCTCTGGAATGGACTGAGACATCTGGGGGACTCTTGGAATGGTGGCACGACCCTGGAGTTCCTCTCGCCGTTCCTGTTGAGAGGGCCTCCTCTTGAGATGCGACGGGAACGCCGGGAACTCTTTCCCGACGAAGCAGGGAAAGGATCCCTCATCTCGAGCTACGAGGCGGAAACGGGGCTCCTCTGGATGTGGGCGGGACCCTCGTGATTCCTCTCGAGTGGAGACGGGTATGTCGGGGTACTTCTTGATTTCCATCAAGGGTTTGAAGGACCCTTTCGAAGTTCCAGAGGTGAGGTGTGATCAGCCTCGAGACGCCTCAGCGGAAATGGGCCTCATCTCGCCTGGAGGGGAGAACCTCCTGGATTTTCTCGAGTTGCGGCAGGTCTTCTCGAGTTACGAAGGGGACCTCAGGGACCCGCTCTGGTGGCCTCAGGAAAGGCCAGTCCCCATGCGAGTTTCTAGGGGACCTCTCGGGATTCCTCTCCCGTCCATGCCGGGGCCTCAGTCCTTGTGTGGAGTCGGGGCCGGAACCTGAGGATTCCTCTCCAGTGTTGCCATGGATCTTGGGGTGCTTCTGGGTCTCCCCAGGGGAGTCAGGGCTCGTCTCGAGTCGGGGCATGCACGTGCTCTTTCCTCCCGAGCTGCAGCAGTAGTGTCCCGCTTCCTGTCACGTGGATCAAGGGATCTGTGGCTTTCCCTCGAGGCTGTCCCTCGAGGCTTTCCCACGAGGCTTTCCCACAGGGCTGTGCCACGTGCCACCTTGGTGTGAGTCGATCCTCGGCGTGAAAGACGATCCGGTGAAGGGAAAAGAGCTTCCTCTGGAATGGACTGAGACATCTGGGGGACTCTTGGAATGGTGGCACGACCCTGAAGTTCCTCTCGCCGTTCCTGTTGAGAGGGCCTCCTCTTGAGATGCGACGGGAATGCCGGGATCTCTTTCCCGACGAAGCAGGGAAAGGATCCCTCATCTCGAGCTACGAGGCGGACCTGGGGCTCCTCTGGATGTGGGCGGGACCCTCGTGATTCCTCTCGAGTGGAGACGGGTATGTCGGGAAACTTCTTGATTTGCACCAAGGGTGTGAAGGAGCCTTTCGAAGTTCCAGAGGTGAGGTGTGATCAGCCTCGAGACGCCTCAGCGGAAATGGGCCTCATCTCGCCTGGAGGGGAGAACCTCCTGGATTTTCTCCAGTTGCGGCAGGTCTTCTCGAGTTACGACGGGGACCTCAGGGACCCGCTCTGGTGGCCTCAGGAAAGGCCAGTCCCCATGCGAGTGGTTAGGGGACCTCTCGGGTTTCCTCTCCCGTCCATGCCGGGGCCTCAGTCCTTGTGTGTAGTGGGGGCCGGGACCTGAGGATTCCTCTCCAGTGTTGCCATGGATCTTTGGGTGCCTCTGAGTCTCCGCAGGGGAGTCAGGCCTCGTCTCGAATGGGGGCATGCACGTGCGCTTTCCTCCCGAGCTGCAGCAGTTGTGTCAGGCTTCCTGTCACGTGGATCAAGGGATCTGTGGCTTTCCCTCGAGGCTGTCCCTCGAGGCTTTCCCACGAGGCTTTCCCACAGGGCTGTGCCACGTGCCACCTTGGTGGGAGTCGATCCTCGGCGTGAAAGACGAGCCGGTGAAGGGAAAAGAGCTTCCTCTGGAATGGACTGAGACATCTGGGGGACTCTTGGAATGGTGGCACGACCCTGGAGTTCCTCTCGCCGTTCCTGTTGAGAGGGCCTCCTCTTGAGATGCGACGGGAACGCCGGGAACTCTTTCCCGACGAAGCAGGGAAAGGATCCCTCATCTCGAGCTACGAAGTGGAAACGGGGATCCTCTGGATGTGGGCGGGACACTCGTGTCTCCTCTCGAGTGGAGACGGGTATGTCGGGGAACTTCTTGATTTGCACCAAGGGTGTGAAGGAGCCTTTCGAAGTTCCAGAGGTGAGGTGTGATCAGCCTCGAGACGCCTCAGCGGAAATGGGCCTCATCTCGCCTGGAGGGGAGAACCTCCTGGATTTTCTCGAGTTGCGGCAGGTCTTCTCGAGTTACGACGGGGACCTCAGGGACCCGCTCTGGTGGCCTCAGGAAAGGCCAGTCCCCATGCGAGTTGCTAGGGGACCTCTCGGGATTCCTCTCCCGTCCATGCCGGGGTCTCAGTCCTTGTGTGGAGTCGGGGCCGGAACCTGAGGATTCCTCTCCAGTGTTGCCATGGATCTTGGGGTGCTTCTGAGTCTCCCCAGGGGAGTCAGGCCTCGTCTCGAGTGGGGGCATGCACGTGCGCTTTCCTCCCGAGATGCAGCAGTAGTGTCACGTGTCCTGTCACGTGGTTCAAGGGATCTGTGGCTTTCCCTCGAGGCTGTCCCTCGAGGCTTTCCCACGAGGCTTACCCACAGGGCTGTGCCACGTGCCACCTTGGTGGGAGTCGATCCTCGGCGTGAAAGACGAGCCGGTGAAGGGAAAAGAGGTTCCTCTGGAATGGACTGAGACATCTGGGGGACTCTTGGAATGGTGGCACGACCCTGGAGTTCCTCTCGCCGTTCCTGTTGAGAGGGCCTCCTCTTGAGATGCGACGGGAACGCCGGGAACTCTTTCCCGACGAAGCAGGGAAAGGATCCCTCATCTCGAGCTACGAGGCGGAAACGGGGCTCCTCTGGATGTGGGCGGGACCCTCGTGATACCTCTCGAGTGGAGACGGCTATGTCGGGGAACTTCTTGATTTACACCAAGGGTGTGAAGGAGCCTTTCGAAGTTCCAGAGGGGAGGTGTGATCAGCCTCGAGACGCCTCAGCGGAAATGGGCCTCATCTCGCCTGGAGGGGAGAACCTCCTGGATTTTCTCGAGTTGCGGCAGGTCTTCTCGAGTTACCACGGGGACCTCAGGGACCCGCTCTGGTGGCCTCAGGAAAGGCCAGTCCCCATGCGAGTTGCTAGGGGACCTCTCGGGATTCCTCTCCCGTCCATGCCGGGGCCTCAGTCCTTGTGTGGAGTCGGGGCCGGAACCTGAGGATTCCTCTCAAGTGTTGCCATGGTTCTTGGGGAGCTTCTGAGTCTCCCCAGGGGAGTCAGGCGGCGTCTCGAGTGGGGGCATGCACGTGCGCTTTCCTCCCGAGCTGCAGCAGTAGTGTCACGCTTCCTGTCACGTGGATCAAGGGATCTGTGGCTTTCCCTCGAGGCTGTCCCTCGAGGCTTTCCCACGAGGCTTTCCCACAGGGCTGTGCCACGTGCCACCTTGGTGTGAGTCGATCCTCGGCGTGAAAGACGAGCCGGTGAAGGGAAAAGAGGTTCCTCTGGAATGGACTGAGACATCTGGGGGACTCTTGGAATGGTGGCACGACCCTGAAGTTCCTCTCGCCGTTC
Organism: Budorcas taxicolor; assembly: GCF_023091745.1. Classification (NCBI taxonomy): domain Eukaryota; kingdom Metazoa; phylum Chordata; class Mammalia; order Artiodactyla; family Bovidae; genus Budorcas; species Budorcas taxicolor. The sequence continues at coordinate 155,333 of NC_068925.1, forward strand.
CTGTTGAGAGGGCCTCCTCTTGAGATGCGACGGGAATGCCGGGATCTCTTTCCCGACGAAGCAGGGAAAGGATCCCTCATCTCGAGCTACGAGGCGGACCCGGGGCTCCTCTGGATGTGGGCGGGACCCTCGTGATTCCTCTCGAGTGGAGTCGGGTATGTCGGGGAACTTCTTGATTTGCAGCAAGGGTGTGAAGGAGCCTTTCGAAGTTCCAGAGGTGAGGTGTGATCCGCCTGGTGACACCTCAGCGGAAATGGGCCTCATCTCGCCTGGAGGGGAGAACCTCCTGGATTTTCTCGAGTTGCGGCAGGTCTTCTCGAGTTACGACGGGGACCTCAGGGACCCGCTCTGGTGGCCTCAGGAAAGGCCAGTCCCCATGCGAGTGGCTAGGGGACCTCTCGGGTTTCCTCTCCCGTCCATGCCGGGGCCTCAGTCCTTGTGTGGAGTGGGGGCCGGAACCTGAGGATTCCTCTCCAGTGTTGCCATGGATCTTTGGGTGCCTCTGAGTCTCCGCAGGGGAGTCAGGCCTCGTCTCGAATGGGGGCATGCACGTGCGCTTTCCTCCCGAGCTGCAGCAGTAGTGTCACGCTTCCTGTCACGTGGATGAAGGGATCTGTGGCTTTCCCTCGAGGCTGTCCCTCGAGGCTTTCCCACGAGGCTTTCCCACAGGGCTGTGCCACGTGCCACCTTGGTGGGATTCGATCCTCGGCGTGAAAGACGAGCTGGTGAAGGGAAAAGAGGTTCCTCTGCAATGGACTGAGACATCTGGGGGACTCTTGGAATGGTGGCACGACCCTGGAGTTCCTCTCGCCGTTCCTGTTGAGAGGGCCTCCTCTTGAGATGCGACGGGAACGCCGGGAACTCTTTCCCGACGAAGCAGGGAAAGGATCCCTCATCTCGAGCTTCGAGGCCGATACGGGGCTCCTCTGGATGTGGGCGGGACCCTCGTGATTCCTCTCGAGTGGAGACGAGTATGTCGGGGAACTTCTTGATTTGCACCAAGGGTGTGAAGGAGCCTTTCGAAGTTCCAGAGGTGAGGTGTGATCAGCCTCGAGACGCCTAGGCGGAAATGGGCCTCATCTCGCCTGGAGGGGAGAACCTCCTGGATTTTCTCGAGTTGCGGCAGGTGTTCTCGAGTTACGACGGTGACCTCAGGGACCCGCTCTGGTGGCCTCAGGAAAGGCCAGTCCCCATGCGAGTTGCTAGGGCACCTCTCGGGATTCCTCTCCCGTCCATGCCGGGGCCTCAGTCATTGTGTGGAATCCGGGCCGGAACCTGAGAATTCCTCTCCAGTGTTGCCATGGATCTTGGGGTGCTTCTGAGTTTCCCCAGGGGAGTCAGGCCTCGTCCCGTGTGGCGGCATGCACGTGCGCTTTCCTCCAGAGCTGCAGCAGTAGAGTCACGCTTCCTGTCACGTGGATCAAGGGATCTGTGGCTTTCCCTCGAGGCTGTCCCTCGAGGATTTCCCACGAGGCTTTCCCACAGGGCTGTGCCACGTGCCACCTTGGTGTGAGTCGATCCTCGGCGTGAAAGACGAGCCGGTGAAGGGAAAAGAGGTTCCTCTGGAATGGACTGAGACATCTGGGGGACTCTTGGAAAGGTGGCACGACCCTGGAGTTCCTCTCGCCGTTCCTGTTGAGAGGGCCTCCTCTTGAGATGCGACGGGAACGCCGGGAACTCTTTCCCGACGAAGCAGGGACAGGATCCCTCATCTCGAGCTACGTGGCCGAAACGGGGCTCCTCTGGATGTGGGCGGGACCCTCGTGATTCCTCTCGAGTGGAGACGGGTATGTCGCGGAACTTCTTGATTTGCAGCAAGGGTGTGAAGGAGCCTTTCGAAGTTCCAGAGGTGAGGTGTGATCCGCCTCGTGACACCTCAGCAGAAATGGTCCTCATCTCGCCTGGAGGGGAGAACCTCCTGGATTTTCTCGAGTTGCGGCAGGTCTTCTCGAGTTACGACGGGGACCTCAGGGACCCGCTCTGGTGGCCTCAGGAAAGGCCAGTCCACATGCGAGTTGCTAGGGGACCTCTCGGGATTCCTCTCCCGTCCATGCCGGGGCCTCAGTCCTTGTGTGGAGTCGGGGCCGGAACCTGAGGATTCCTCTCCAGTGTTGCCATGGATCTTGGGGTGCTTCTGAGTCTCCCCAGGGTAGTCAGGGCTCGTCTCGAGTGGGGGCATGCACGTGCGCTTTCCTCCCGAGCTGCAGCAGTAGTGTCACGCTTCCTGTCACGTGGATCAAGGGATCTGTGGCTTTCCCTCGAGGCTGTCCCTCGAGGCTTTCCCACGAGGCTTTCCCACAGGGCTGTGCCACGTGCCACCTTGGTGTGAGTCGATCCTCGGCGTGAAAGATGAGCCGGTGAAGGGAAAAGAGCTTCCTCTGGAATGGACTGAGACATCTGGGGGACTCTTGGAATGGTGGCACGACCCTGAAGTTCCTCTCGCCGTTCCTGTTGAGAGGGCCTCCTCTTGAGAGGCGACGGGAATACCGGGATCTCTTTCCCGATGAAGCAGGGTAAGGATCCCTCATCTCGAGCTACGAGGCGGACCCGGGGCTCCTCTGGATGTGGGCGGGACCCTCGTGATTCCTCTCGAGTGGAGACGGGTATGTCGGGAAACTTCTTGATTTGCACCAAGGGTGTGAAGGAGCCTTTCGAAGTTCCAGAGGTGAGGTGTGATCAGCCTCGAGACGCCTCAGCGGAAATGGGCCTCATCTCGCCTGGAGGGGAGAACCTCCTGGATTTTCTCGAGTTGCGGCAGGTCTTCTCGAGTTACGACGGGTACCTCAGGGACCCGCTCTGGTGGCCTCAGGAAAGGCCAGTCCCCATGCGAGTGGCTAGGGGACCTCTCGGGTTTCCTCTCCCGTCCATACCGGGGCCTCAGTCCTTGTGTGGAGTGGGGGCCGGAACCTGAGGATTCCTCTCCAGTGTTGCCATGGATCTTTGGGTGCCTCTGAGTCTCCCCAGGGGAGTCAGGCCTCGTCTCGAGTGGGGGCATGCACGTGCGCTTTCCTCTCGAGCTGCAGCAGTAGTGTCACGCTTCCTGTCACGTGGATCAAGGGATCTGTGGCTTTCCCTCGAGGCTGTCCCTCGAGGCTTTCCCACGAGGCTTTCCCACAGGGCTGTGCCACGTGCCACCTTGGTGTGAGTCGATCCTCGGCGTGAAAGACGAGCCGGTGAAGGGAAAAGAGTTTCCTCTGGAATGGACTGAGACATCTGGGGGACTCTTGGAATGGTGGCACGACCCTGGAGTTCCTCTCGCCATTCCTGTTGAGAGGGCCTCCTCTTGAGATGCGACGGGAACGCCGGGAACTCTTTCCCGACGAAGCAGGGAAAGGATCCCTCATCTCGAGCTACGAGGCGGAAACGGGGCTCCTCTGGATGTGGGCGGGACCCTCGTGATTCCTCTCGAGTGGAGACGGGTATGTCGGGGAACTTCTTGATTTCCATCAAGGGTGTGAAGGACCCTTTCGAAGTTCCAGAGGTGAGGTGTGATCAGCCTCGAGACGCCTCAGCGGAAATGGGCCTCATTTCGCCTGGAGGGGAGAACCTCCTGGATTTTCTCGAGTTGCGGCAGGTCTTCTCGAGTTACGACGGGGACCTCAGGGACCCGCTCTGGTGGCCTCAGGAAAGGCCAGTCCCCATGCGAGTTTCTAGGGGACCTCTCGGGATTCCTCTCCCGTCCATGCCGGGGCCTCAGTCCTTGTGTGGATTCGGGGCCGGAACCTGAGGATTCCTCTCCAGTGTTGCCATGGATCTTGGGGTGCTTCTGGGTCTCCCCAGGGGAGTCAGGGCTCGTCTCGAGTGGGGGCATGCACGTGCGCTTTCCTACCGAGCTGCAGCAGTAATGTCACGCTTCCTGTCACGTGTATCAAGGGATCTGTGGCTTTCCCTCGAGGCTGTCCCTCGAGGCTTTCCCACGAGGCTTTCCCACAGGGCTGTGCCACGTGCCACCTTGGTGTGAGTCGATCCTCGGCGTGAAAGACGAGCCGGTGAAGGGAAAAGAGCTTCCTCTGGAATGGACTGAGACATCTGGGGGACTCTTGGAATGGTGGCACGACCCTGGAGTTCCTCTCGCCGTTCCTGTTGAGAGGGCCTCCTCTTGAGATGCGACGGGAAAGCCGGGAACTCTTTCCCGACGAAGCAGGGAAAGGATCCCTCATCTCGAGCTACGAGGCGGAAACGGGGCTCCTCTGGATGTGGGCGGGACCATCGTGATTCCTCTCGAGTGGAGACGGGTATGTCGGGAAACTTCTTGATTTGCACCAAGGGTGTGAAGGACCCTTTCGAAGTTCCAGAGGTGAGGTGTGATCAGCCTCGAGACGCCTCAGCGGAAATGGGCCTCATCTCGCCTGGATGGGAGAACCTCCTGGATTTTCTCGAGTTGCGGCAGGTCTTCTCGAGTTACGACGGGGACCTCAGGGACCCGCTCTGGTGGCCTCAGGAAAGGCCAGTCCCCATGCGAGTGGCTAGGGGACCTCTCGGGTTTCGTCTCCCGTCCATGCCGGGGCCTCAGTCCTTGTGTGGAGTCGGGGCCGGAAACTGAGGATTCCTCTCCAGTGTTGCCATGGATCTTGGGGTGCCTCTGAGTCTCCCCAGGGGAGTCAGGCCTCGTCTCGAGTGGGGGCATGCACGTGCGCTTTCCTCCCGAGCTGCAGCAGTAGTGTCACGCTTCCTGTCACGTGGATCAAGGGATCTGTGGCTTTCCCTCGAGGCTGTCCCTCGAGGCTTTCCCACGAGGCTTTCCCACAGGGCTGTGCCACGTGCCACCTTGGTGTGAGTCGATCCTCGGCGTGAAAGACGAGCCGGTGAAGGGAAAAGAGTTTCCTCTGGAATGGACTGAGACATCTGGGGGACTCTTGGAATGGTGGCACGACCCTGAAGTTCCTCTCGCCGTTCCTGTTGAGAGGGCCTCCTCTTGAGATGCGACGGGAATGCCGGGATCTCTTTCCCGATGAAGCAGGGAAAGGATCCCTCATCTCGAGCTACGAGGCGGACCCGGGGCTCCTCTGGATGTGGGCGGGACCCTCGTGATTCCTCTCGAGTGGAGACGGGTATGTCGGGAAACTTCTTGATTTGCACCAAGGGTGTGAAGGAGCCTTTCGAAGTTCCAGAGGTGAGGTGTGATCAGCCTCGAGACGCCTCAGCGGAAATGGGCCTCATCTCGCCTGGAGGGGAGAACCTCCTGGATTTTCTCCAGTTGCGGCAGGTCTTCTCGAGTTACGACGGGGACCTCAGGGACCCGCTCTGGTGGCCTCAGGAAAGGCCAGTCCCCATGCGAGTGGTTAGGGGACCTCTCGGGTTTCCTCTCCCGTCCATGCCGGGGCCTCAGTCCTTGTGTGGAGTGGGGGCCGGAACCTGAGGATTCCTCTCCAGTGTTGCCATGGATCTTTGGGTGCCTCTGAGTCTCCGCAGGGGAGTCAGGCCTCGTCTCGAATGGGGGCATGCACGTGCGCTTTCCTCCCGAGCTGCAGCAGTAGTGTCACGCTTCCTGTCACGTGGATCAAGGGATCTGTGGCTTTCCCTCGAGGCTGTCCCTCGAGGCTTTCCCACGAGGCTTTCCCACAGGGCTGTGCCACGTGCCACCTTGGTGGGATTCGATCCTCGGCGTGAAAGACGAGCTGGTGAAGGGAAAAGAGGTTCCTCTGCAATGGACTGAGACATCTGGGGGACTCTTGGAATGGTGGCACGACCCTGGAGTTCCTCTCGCCGTTCCTGTTGAGGGGGCCTCCTCTTGAGATGCGACGGGAACGCCGGGAACTCTTTCCCGACGAAGCAGGGAAAGGATCCCTCATCTCGAGCTTCGAGGCCGATACGGGGCTCCTCTGGATGTGGGCGGGACCCTCGTGATTCCTCTCGAGTGGAGACGAGTATGTCGGGGAACTTCTTGATTTGCACCAAGGGTGTGAAGGAGCCTTTCGAAGTTCCAGAGGTGAGGTGTGATCAGCCTCGAGACGCCTAGGCGGAAATGGGCCTCATCTCGCCTGGAGGGGAGAACCTCCTGGATTTTCTAGAGTTGCGGCAGGTGTTCTCGAGTTACGACGGTGACCTCAGGGACCCGCTCTGGTGGCCTCAGGAAAGGCCAGTCCCCATGCGAGTTGCTAGGGCACCTCTCGGGATTCCTCTCCCGTCCATGCCGGGGCCTCAGTCATTGTGTGGAATCCGGGCCGGAACCTGAGAATTCCTCTCCAGTGTTGCCATGGACCTTGGGGTGCTTCTGAGTATCCCCAGGGGAGTCAGGCCTCGTCCCGTGTGGGGGCATGCACGTGCGCTTTCCTCCCGAGCTGCAGCAGTAGTGTCACGCTTCCTGTCACGTGGATCAAGGGATCTGTGGCTTTCCCTCAAGGCTGGCCCTCGAGGCTTTCCCACGAGGCTTTCCCACAGGGCTGTTCCACGTGCCACTTTGGTGTGAGTCGATCCTCGGCGTGAAAGACGAGCCGGTGAAAGGAAAAGAGGTTCCTCTGGAATGGACTGAGACATCTGGATGACTCTTGGAATGGTGGCACGACCCTGGAGTTCCTCTCGCCCTTCCTGTTGAGAGGGCCTCCTCTTGAGATGCGACGGGAACGCTGGGAACTCTTTCCCGACGAAGCAGGGAAAGGATCCCTCATCTCGAGCTACGAGGCGGAAATGGGGCTCCTCTGGATGTGGGCGGGACCCTCTTGATTCCTCTCGAGTGGAGACGGGTATGTCGGGGAACTTCTTGATTTCCACCAAGGGTGTGAAGGACCCTTTCGAAGTTCCAGAGGTGAGGTGTGATCAGCCTCGAGACGCCTCAGCGAAAATGGGCCTCATCTCGCCTGGAGGGGAGAACCTCCTGGATTTTCTCGAGTTGCGGCAGGTCTTCTCGAGTTACGACGGGGACATCAGGGACCCGCTCTGGTGGCCTCAGGAAAGGCCAGTCCCCATGCGAGTTGCTAGGGGACCTCTCGGGATTCCTCTACCGTCCATGCCGGGGCCTCAGTCCTTGTGTGGAGTCGGGGCCGGAACCTGAGGATTCCTCTCCAGTGTTGCCATGGATCTTGGGGTGCTTCTGAGTCTCCCCAGGGGAGTCAGGGCTCGTCTCGAGTGGGGGCATGCACGTGCGCTTTCCTCCCGAGCTGCAGCAGTAGTGTCACACTTCCTGTCACGTGGATCAAGGGATCTGTGGCTTTCCCTCGAGGCTGTCCCTCGAGGCTTTCCCACGAGGCTTTCCCACAGGGCTGTGCCACGTGCCACCTTGGTGTGAGTCGATCCTCGGCGTGAAAGACGAGCCGGTGAAGGGAAAAGAGCTTCCTCTGGAATGGACTGAGACATCTGGGGGACTCTTGGAATGGTGGCACGACCCTGGAGTTCCTCTCGCCGTTCCTGTTGAGAGGGCCTCCTCTTGAGATGCGACGGGAACGCCGGGAACTCTTTCCCGACGAAGCAGGGAAAGGATCCCTCATCTCGAGCTTCGAGGCGGAAACGGGGCTCCTCTGGATGTGGGCGGGACCCTCGTGATTCCTCTCGAGTGGAGACGGGTATGTCGGGGAACTTCTTGATTTGCACCAAGGGTGTGAAGGAGCCTTTCGAATTTCCAGAGGTGAGGTGTGATCAGCCTCGAGACGCCTCAGCAGAAATGGGCCTCATCTCGCCTGGAGGGGAGAACCTCCTGGATTTTCTCGAGTTGCGGCAGGTCTTCTCGAGTTACGACGGGGACCTCAGGGACCCGCTCTGGTGGCCTCAGGAAAGGCCAGTCCCCATGCGAGTTGCTAGGGGACCTCTCGGGATTCCTCTCCCGTCCATGCCGGGGCCTCAGTCCTTGTGTGGAGTCGGGGCCGGAACCTGAGGATTCCTCTCCAGTGTTGCCATGGATCTTGGGGTGCTTCTGGGTCTCCCCAGGGAAGTCAGGGCTCGTCTCGAGTGGGGGCATGCACGTGCGCTTTCCTCCCGAGCTGCAGCAGTAGTGTCACGCTTCCTGTCACGTGGATCAAGGGATCTGTGGCTTTCCCTCGAGGCTGTCCCTCGAGGCTTTCCCACGAGGCTTTCCCACAGGGCTGTGCCACGTGCCACCTTGGTGTGAGTCGATCCTCGGCGTGAAAGACGAGCCGGTGAAGGGAAAAGAGCTTCCTCTGGAATGGACTGAGACATCTGGGGGACTCTTGGAATGGTGGCACGACCCTGGAGTTCCTCTCGCCGTTCCTGTTGAGAGGGCCTCCTCTTGAGATGCGACGGGAAAGCCGGGAACTTTTTCCCGACGAAGCAGGGAAAGGATCCCTCATCTCGAGCTACGAGGCGGAAACGGGGCTCCTCTGGATGTGGGCGGGACCCTCGTGATTCCTCTCGAGTGGAGACGGGTATGTCGGGGAACTTCTTGATTTGCACCAAGGGTGTGAAGGACCCTTTCGAAGTTCCAGAGGTGAGGTGTGATCAGCCTCGAGACGCCTCAGCGGAAATGGGCCTCATTTCGCCTGGAGGGGAGAACCTCCTGGATTTTCTCGAGTTGCGGCAGGTCTTCTCGAGTTACGACGGGGACCTCAGGGACCCGCTCTGGTGGCCTCAGGAAAGGCCAGTCCCCATGCGAGTTTCTAGGGGACCTCTCGGGATTCCTCTCCCGTCCATGCCGGGGCCTCAGTCCTTGTGTGGAGTGGGGACCGGAACCTGAGGATTCCTCTCCAGTGTTGCCATGGATCTTTGGGTGCCTCTGAGTCTCCGCAGGGGAGTCAGGCCTCGTCTCGAATGGGGGCATGCACGTGCGCTTTCCTCCCGAGCTGCAGCAGTAGTGTCACGCTTCCTGTCACGTGGATCAAGGGATCTGTGGCTTTCCCTCGAGGCTGTCCCTCGAGGCTTTCCCACGAGGCTTTCCCACAGGGCTGTGCCACGTGCCACCTTGGTGGGATTCGATCCTCGGCGTGAAAGACGAGCTGGTGAAGGGAAAAGAGGTTCCTCTGCAATGGACTGAGACATCTGGGGGACTCTTGGAATGGTAGCACGACCCTGGAGTTCCTCTCGCCGTTCCTGTTGAGAGGGCCTCCTCTTGAGATGCGACGGGAACGCCGGGAACTCTTTCCCGACGAAGCAGGGAAAGGATCCCTCATCTCGAGCTACGAGGCGGAAATGGGGCTCCTCTGGATGTGGGCGGGACCCTCTTGATTCCTCTCGAATGGAGACGGGTATGTCGGGGAACTTCTTGATTTCCACCAAGGGTGTGAAGGACCCTTTCGAAGTTCCAGAGGTGAGGTGTGATCAGCCTCGAGACGCCTCAGCGGAAATGGGCCTCATCTCGCCTGGAGGGGAGAACCTCCTGGATTTTCTCGAGTTGCGGCAGGTGTTCTCGAGTTAGGACGGTGACCTCAGGGACCCGCTCTGGTGGCCTCAGGAAAGGCCAGTCCCCATGCGAGTTGCTAGGGCACCTCTCGGGATTCCTCTCCCGTCCATGCCGGGGCCTCAGTCCTTGTGTGGAGTCGGGGCCTGAACCTGAGGATTCCTCTCCAGTGTTGCCATGGATCTTGGGGTGCTTCTGAGTCTCCCCAGGGGAGTCAGGCCTCGTCTCGAGTGGGGGCATGCACGTGCGCTTTCCTCCCGAGCTGCAGCAGTAGTGTCACGCTTCCTGTCACGTGGATCAAGGGATCTGTGGCTTTCCCTCGAGGCTGTCCCTCGAGGCTTTCCCACGAGGCTTTCCCACAGGGCTGTGCCACGTGCCACCTTGGTGTGAGTCGATCCTCGGCGTGAAATACGAGCCGGTGAAGGGAAAAGAGCTTCCTCTGGAATGGACTGAGACATCTGGGGGACTCTTGGAATGGTGGCACGACCCTGGAGTTCCTCTCGCCGTTCCTGTTGAGAGGGCCTCCTCTTGAGATGCGACGGGAACGCCGGGAACTCTTTCCCGACGAAGCAGGGATAGGATCCCTCATCTCGAGCTTCGAGGCGGAAACGGGGCTCCTCTGGATGTGGGCGGGACCCTCGTGATTCCTCTCGAGTGGAGACGAGTATGTCGGGGAACTTCTTGATTTGCACCAAGGGTGTGAAGGACCCTTTCGAAGTTGCAGAGGTGAGGTGTGATCAGCCTCAGCCTCGAGTGACCTCAGCGGAAATGGGCCTCATCTCGCCTGGAGGGGAGAACCTCCTGGATTTTCTCGTGTTGCGGCAGGTCTTCTCGAGTTGCGACGGGGACCTCAGGGACCCGCTCTAGTGGCCTCAGGAAAAGCCAGTCCACATGCGAGATGCTAGGGGACCTCTCGGGATTCCTCTCCCGTCCATGCCGGGGCCTCAGTCCTTGTGTGGAGTCGGGGCCGGAACCTGAGGATTCCTCTCCAGTGTTGCCATGGATCTTGGGGTGCTTCTGGGTCTCCCCAGGGAAGTCAGGGCTCGTCTCGAGTGGGGGCATGCACGTGCGCTTTCCTCCCGAGCTGCAGCAGTAGTGTCACGCTTCCTGTCACGTGGATCAAGGGATCTGTGGCTTTCCCTCGAGGCTGTCCCTCGAGGCTTTCCCACGAGGCTTTCCCACAGGGCTGTGCCACGTGCCACCTTGGTGTGAGTCGATCCTCGGCGGGAAAGACGAGCCGGTGAAGGGAAAAGAGCTTCCTCTGGAATGGACTGAGACATCTGGGGGACTCTTGGAATGGTGGCACGACCCTGGAGTTCCTCTCGCCGTTCCTGTTGAGAGGGCCTCCTCTTGAGATGCGACGGGAAAGCCGGGAACTTTTTCCCGACGAAGCAGGGAAAGGATCCCTCATCTCGAGCTACGAGGCGGAAACGGGGCTCCTCTGGATGTGGGCGGGACCATCGTGATTCCTCTCGAGTGGAGACGGGTATGTCGGGAAACTTCTTGATTTGCACCAAGGGTGTGAAGGACCCTTTCGAAGTTCCAGAGGTGAGGTGTGATCAGCCTCGAGACGCCTCAGCGGAAATGGGCCTCATCTCGCCTGGAGGGGAGAACCTCCTGGATTTTCTCGAGTTGCGGCAGGTCTTCTCGAGTTACGACGGGGACCTCAGGGACCCGCTCTGGTGGCCTCAGGAAAGGCCAGTCCCCATGCGAGTGGCTAGGGGACCTCTCGGGTTTCATCTCCCGTCCATGCCGGGGCCTCAGTCCTTGTGTGGAGTCGGGGCCGGAAACTGAGGATTCCTCTCCAGTGTTGCCATGGATCTTTGGGTGCCTCTGAGTCTCCCCAGGGGAGTCAGGCCTCGTCTCGAGTGGGGGCATGCACGTGCGCTTTCCTCCCGAGATGCAGCAGTAGTGTCACGCTTCCTGTCACGTGGATCAAGGGATCTGTGGCTGTCCCTCGAGGCTTTCCCACGAGGCTTTCCCACAGGGCTGTGCCACGTGCAACCTTGGTGTGAGTCGATCCTCGGCGTGAAAGACGAGCCGGTGAAGGGAAAAGAGTTTCCTCTGGAATGGACTGAGACATCTGGGGGACTCTTGGAATGGTGGCACGACCCTGGAGTTCCTCTCGCCGTTCCTATTGAGAGGGCCTCCTCTTGAGATGTGACGGGAAGGCCGGGAACTCTTTCCCGACGAAGCAGGGAAAGGATCCCTCATCTCGAGCTACGAGGCAGAAACGGGGCTCCTCTGGATGTGGGCGGGACCCTCGTGTTTCCTCTCGAGTGGAGACGGGTATGTCGGGGAACTTCTTGATTTGCCCCAAGGGTGTGAAGGACCCTTTCGAAGTTCCAGAGGTGAGGTGTGATCAGCCTCGAGTGACCTCAGCGGAAATGGGCCTCATCTCGCCTGGAGGCGAGAACCTCCTGGATTTTCTCGTGTTGCGGCAGGTCTTCTCGAGTTGCGACGGGGACCTCAGGGACCCGCTCTAGTGGCCTCAGGAAGGGCCAGTCCACATGCGAGTTGCTAGGGGACCTCTCAGGATTCCTCTCCCGTCCATGCCGGGGCCTCAGTCCTTGTGTGGAGTCGGGGCCGGAACCTGAGGATTCCTCTCCAGTGTTGCCATGGATCTTGGGGTGCTTCTGAGTCTCCCCAGGGGAGTCAGGCCTCGTCTCGAGTGGGGGCATGCACGTGCGCTTTCCTCCCGAGCTGCAGCAGTAGTGTCACGCTTCCTGTCACGTGGATCAAGGGATCTGTGGATTTCCCTCGAGGCTGTCCCTCGAGGCTTTCCCACGAGGCTTTCCCACAGGGCTGTGCCACGTGCCACCTTGGTGTGAGTCGATCCTCGGCGTGAAAGACGATCCGGTGAAGGGAAAAGAGCTTCCTCTGGAATGGACTGAGACATCTGGGGGACTCTTGGAATGGTGGCACGACCCTGAAGTTCCTCTCGCCGTTCCTGTTGAGAGGGCCTCCTCTTGAGATGCGACGGGAATGCCGGGACCTCTTTCCCGACGAAGCAGGGAAAGGATCCCTCATCTCGAGCTACGAGGCGGACCCGGGGCTCCTCTGGATGTGGGCGGGACCCTCGTGATTCCTCTCGAGTGGAGACGGGTATGTCGGGAAACTTCTTGATTTGCACCAAGGGTGTGAAGGAGCCTTTCGAAGTTCCAGAGGTGAGGTGTGATCAGCCTCGAGACGCCTCAGCGGAAATGGGCCTCATCTCGCCTGGAGGGGAGAACCTCCTGGATTTTCTCCAGTTGCGGCAGGTCTTCTCGAGTTACGACGGGGACCTCAGGGACCCGCTCTGGTGGCCTCAGGAAAGGCCAGTCCCCATGCGAGTGGTTAGGGGACCTCTCGGGTTTCCTCTCCCGTCCATGCCGGGGCCTCAGTCCTTGTGTGGAGTGGGGGCCAGAACCTGAGGATTCCTCTCCAGTGTTGCCATGGATCTTTGGGTGCCTCTGAGTCTCCGCAGGGGAGTCAGGCCTCGTCTCGAATGGGGGCATGCACGTGCGCTTTCCTCCCGAGCTGCAGCAGTAGTGTCACGCTTCCTGTCACGTGGATCAAGGGATCTGTGGCTTTCCCTCGAGGCTGTCCCTCGAGGCTTTCCCACGAGGCTTTCCCACAGGGCTGTGCCACGTGCCACCTTGGTGGGAGTCGATCCTCGGCGTGAAAGACGAGCCGGTGAAGGGAAAAGAGGTTCCTCTGCAATGGACTGAGACATCTGGGGGACTCTTGGAATGGTGGCATGACCCTGGAGTTCCTCTCGCCGTTCCTGTTGAGAGGGCCTCCTCTTGAGATGCGACCGGAACGCCGGGAACTCTTTCCCGACGAAGCAGGGAAAGGATCCCTCATCTCGAGCTTCGAGGCCGATACGGGGCTCCTCTGGATGTGGGCGGGACCCTCGTGATTCCTCTCGAGTGGAGACGAGTATGTCGGGGAACTTCTTGATTTGCACCAAGGGTGTGAAGGAGCCTTTCGAAGTTCCAGAGGTGAGGTGTGATCAGCCTCGAGACGCCTCAGCGGAAATGGGCCTCATCGCGCCTGGAGGGGAGAACCTCCTGGATTTTCTCGAGTTGCGGCAGGTGTTCTCGAGTTACGACGGTGACCTCAGGGACCCGCTCTGGTGGCCTCAGGAAAGGCCAGTCCCCATGCGATTTGCTAGGGCACCTCTCGGGATTCCTCTCCCGTCCATGCCGGGGCCTCAGTCATTGTGTGGAATCCGGGCCGGAACCTGAGAATTCCTCTCCAGTGTTGCCATGGATCTTGGGGTGCTTCTGAGTCTCCCCAGGGGAGTCAGGCCTCGTCCCGTGTGGGGGCATGCACGTGCGCTTTCCTCCCGAGCTGCAGCAGTAGTGTCACGCTTCCTGTCACGTGGATCAAGGGATCTGTGGCTTTCCCTCAAGGCTGGCCCTCGAGGCTTTCCCACGAGGCTTTCCCACAGGGCTGTTCCACGTGCCACTTTTGTGTGAGTCGATCCTCGGCGTGAAAGACGAGCCGGTGAAAGGAAAAGAGGTTCCTCTGGAATGGACTGAGACATCTGGATGACTCTTGGAATGGTGGCACGACCATGGAGTTCCTCTCGCCGTTCCTGTTGAGAGGGCCTCCTCTTGAGATGCGACGGGAACGCTGGGAACTCTTTCCCGACGAAGCAGGGAAAGGATCCCTCATCTCGAGCTACGAGGCGGAAATGGGGCTCCTCTGGATGTGGGCGGGACCCTCGTGATTCCTCTCGAGTGGAGACGAGTATGTCGGGGAACTTCTTGATTTGCACCAAGGGTGTGAAGGACCCTTTCGAAGTTCCAGAGGTGAGGTGTGATCAGCCTCGAGACGCCTCAGCGGAAATGGGCCTCATCTCGCCTGGAGGGGAGAACCTCCTGGATTTTCTCGAGTTGCGGCAGGTGTTCTCGAGTTAGGACGGTGACCTCAGGGACCCGCTCTGGTGGCCTCAGGAAAGGCCAGTCCCCATGCGAGTTGCTAGGGCACCTCTCGGGATTCCTCTCCCGTCCATGCCGGGGCCTCTGTCCTTGTGTGGAGTCGGGGCCGGAACCTGAGGATTCCTCTCCAGTGTTGCCATGGATCTTGGGGTGCTTCTGAGTCTCCCCAGGGGAGTCAGGCCTCGTCTCGAGTGGTGGCATGCACGTGCGCTTTCCTCCCGAGCTGCAGCAGTAGTGTCACGCTTCCTGTCACGTGGATCAAGGGATCTGTGGCTTTCCCTCGAGGCTGTCCCTCGAGGCTTTCCCACGAGGCTTTCCCACAGGGCTGTGCCACGTGCCACCTTGGTGGGATTCGATCCTCGGCGTGAAAGACGAGCTGGTGAAGGGAAAAGAGGTTCCTCTGCAATGGACTGAGACATCTGGGGGACTCTTGGAATGGTGGCACGACCCTGGAGTTCCTCTCGCCGTTCCTGTTGAGAGGGCCTCCTCTTGAGATGCGACGGGAACGCCGGGAACTCTTTCCCGACGAAGCAGGGAAAGGATCCCTCATCTCGAGCTACGAGGCGGAAATGGGGCTCCTCTGGATGTGGGCGGGACCCTCTTGATTCCTCTCGAATGGAGACGGGTATGTCGGGGAACTTCTTGATTTCCACCAAGGGTGTGAAGGACCCTTTCGAAGTTCCAGAGGTGAGGTGTGATCAGCCTCGAGACGCCTCAGCGGAAATGGGCCTCATCTCGCCTGGAGGGGAGAACCTCCTGGATTTTCTCGAGTTGCGGCAGGTGTTCTCGAGTTAGGACGGTGACCTCAGGGACCCGCTCTGGTGGCCTCAGGAAAGGCCAGTCCCCATGCGAGTTGCTAGGGCACCTCTCGGGATTCCTCTCCCGTCCATGCCGGGGCCTCAGTCCTTGTGTGGAGTCGGGGCCTGAACCTGAGGATTCCTCTCCAGTGTTGCCATGGATCTTGGGGTGCTTCTGAGTCTCCCCAGGGGAGTCAGGCCTCGTCTCGAGTGGGGGCATGCACGTGCGCTTTCCTCCCGAGCTGCAGCAGTAGTGTCACGCTTCCTGTCACGTGGATCAAGGGATCTGTGGCTTTCCCTCGAGGCTGTCCCTCGAGGCTTTCCCACGAGGCTTTCCCACAGGGCTGTGCCACGTGCCACCTTGGTGTGAGTCGATCCTCGGCGTGAAATACGAGCCGGTGAAGGGAAAAGAGCTTCCTCTGGAATGGACTGAGACATCTGGGGGACTCTTGGAATGGTGGCACGACCCTGGAGTTCCTCTCGCCGTTCCTGTTGAGAGGGCCTCCTCTTGAGATGCGACGGGAACGCCGGGAACTCTTTCCCGACGAAGCAGGGATAGGATCCCTCATCTCGAGCTTCGAGGCGGAAACGGGGCTCCTCTGGATGTGGGCGGGACCCTCGTGATTCCTCTCGAGTGGAGACGAGTATGTCGGGGAACTTCTTGATTTGCACCAAGGGTGTGAAGGAGCCTTTCTAAGTTCCAGAGGTGAGGTGTGATCAGCCTCGAGACGCCTCAGCGGAAATGGGCCTCATCTCGCCTGGAGGGGAGAACCTCCTGGATTTTCTCGAGTTGCGGCAGGTCTTCTCGAGTTACGACGGGGACCTCAGGGACCCGCTCTGGTGGCCTCAGGAAAGGCCAGTCCCCATGCGAGTTGCTAGGGGACCTCTCGGGATTCCTCTCCCGTCCATGCCGGGGCCTCAGTCCTTGTGCGGAGTCGGGGCCGGAACCTGAGGATTCCTCTCCAGTGTTGCCATGGATCTTGGGGTGCTTCTGAGTCTCCCCAGGGGAGTCAGGCCTCGTCTCGAGTGGGGGCATGTACGTGCGCTTTCCTCCCGAGCTGCAGCAGTAGTGTCACGCTTCCTGTCACGTGGATCAAGGGATCTGTGGCTTTCCCTCGAGGCTGTCCCTCGAGTCTTTCACACGAGGCTTTCCCACAGGGCTGTGCCACGTGCCACCTTGGTGTGAGTCGATCCTCGGCGTGAAAGACGAGCCGGTGAAGGGAAAAGAGTTTCCTCTGGAATGGACTGAGACATCTGGGGGACTCTTGGAATGGTGGCACGACCCTGGAGTTCCTCTCGCCGTTCCTGTTGAGAGGGCCTCCTCTTGAGATGCGACGGGAACGCCGGGAACTCTTTCCCGACGAAGCAGGGAAAGGATCCCTCATCTCGAGCTTCGAGGCCGATACGGGGCTCCTCTGGATGTGGGCGGGACCCTCGTGATTCCTCTCGAGTGGAGACGGGTATGTCGGGGAACTTCTTGATTTGCACCAAGGGTGTGAAGGAGCCTTTCGAAGTTCCAGAGGTGAGGTGTGATCAGCCTCGAGACGCCTCAGTGGAAATGGGCCTCATCTCGCCTGGAGGGGAGAACCTCCTGAATTTTCTCGAGTTGCGGCAGGTGTTCTCGAGTTACGACGGGGACCTCAGGGACCCGCTCTGGTGGCCTCAGGAAAGGCCAGTCCCCATGCGAGTTGCTAGGGGACCTCTCGGGATTCCTCTCCCGTCCATGCCGGGGCCTCAGTCCTTGTGCGGAGTCGGGGCCGGAACCTGAGGATTCCTCTCCACTGTTGCCATGGATCTTGGGGTGCTTCTGAGTCTCCCCAGGGGAGTCAGGCCTCGTCTCGTGTGGGGGCATGTACGTGCGCTTTCCTCCCGAGCTGCAGCAGTAGTGTCACGCTTCCTGTCACGTGGATCAAGGGATCTGTGGCTTTCCCTCGAGGCTGTCCCTCGAGGCTTTCACACGAGGCTTTCCCACAGGGCTGTGCCACGTGCCACCTTGGTGTGAGTCGATCCTCGGCGTGAAAGACGAGCCGGTGAAGGGAAAAGACGTTCCTCTGGAATGGACTGAGACATCTGGATGACTCTTGGAATGGTGGCACGACCGTGGAGTTCCTCTCGCCGTTCCTGTTGAGAGGGCCTCCTCTTGAGATGCGACGGGAACGCTGGGAACTCTTTCCCGACGAAGCAGGGAAAGGATCCCTCATCTCGAGCTACGAGGCAGAAACGGGGCTCCTCTGGATGTGGGCGGGACCCTCGTGTTTCCTCTCGAGTGGAGACGGGTATGTCGGGGAACTTCTTGATTTGCACCAAGGGTGTGAAGGACCCTTTCGAAGTTGCAGAGGTGAGGTGTGATCAGCCTCAGCCTCGAGTGACCTCAGCGGAAATGGGCCTCATCTCGCCTGGAGGGGAGAACCTCCTGGATTTTCTCGTGTTGCGGCAGGTCTTCTCGAGTTGCGACGGGGACCTCAGGGACCCGCTCTAGTGGCCTCAGGAAAAGCCAGTCCACATGCGAGATGCTAGGGGACCTCTCGGGATTCCTCTCCCGTCCATGCCGGGGCCTCAGTCCTTGTGTGGAGTCGGGGCCGGAACCTGAGGATTCCTCTCCAGTGTTGCCATGGATCTTGGGGTGCTTCTGGGTCTCCCCAGGGAAGTCAGGGCTCGTCTCGAGTGGGGGCATGCACGTGCGCTTTCCTCCCGAGCTGCAGCAGTAGTGTCACGCTTCCTGTCACGTGGATCAAGGGATCTGTGGCTTTCCCTCGAGGCTGTCCCTCGAGGCTTTCCCACGAGGCTTTCCCACAGGGCTGTGCCACGTGCCACCTTGGTGTGAGTCGATCCTCGGCGTGAAAGACGAGCCGGTGAAGGGAAAAGAGCTTCCTCTGGAATGGACTGAGACATCTGGGGGACTCTTGGAATGGTGGCACGACCCTGGAGTTCCTCTCGCCGTTCCTGTTGAGAGGGCCTCCTCTTGAGATGCGACGGGAAAGCCGGGAACTTTTTCCCGACGAAGCAGGGAAAGGATCCCTCATCTCGAGCTACGAGGCGGAAACTGGGCTCCTCTGGATGTGGGCGGGACCATCGTGATTCCTCTCGAGTGGAGACGGGTATGTCGGGAAACTTCTTGATTTGCACCAAGGGTGTGAAGGACCCTTTCGAAGTTCCAGAGGTGAGGTGTGATCAGCCTCGAGACGCCTCAGCGGAAATGGGCCTCATCTCGCCTGGAGGGGAGAACCTCCTGGATTTTCTCGAGTTGCGGCAGGTCTTCTCGAGTTACGACGGGGACCTCAGGGACCCGCTCTGGTGGCCTCAGGAAAGGCCAGTCCCCATGCGAGTGGCTAGGGGACCTCTCGGGTTTCGTCTCCCGTCCATGCCGGGGCCTCAGTCCTTGTGTGGAGTCGGGGCCGGAAACTGAGGATTCCTCTCCAGTGTTGCCATGGATCTTTGGGTGCCTCTGAGTCTCCCCAGGGGAGTCAGGCCTCGTCTCGAGTGGGGGCATGCACGTGCGCTTTCCTCCCGAGATGCAGCAGTAGTGTCACGCTTCCTGTCACGTGGATCAAGGGATCTGTGGCTGTCCCTCGAGGCTTTCCCACGAGGCTTTCCCACAGGGCTGTGCCACGTGCAACCTTGGTGTGAGTCGATCCTCGGCGTGAAAGACGAGCCGGTGAAGGGAAAAGAGTTTCCTCTGGAATGGACTGAGACATCTGGGGGACTCTTGGAATGGTGGCACGACCCTGGAGTTCCTCTCGCCGTTCCTATTGAGAGGGCCTCCTCTTGAGATGTGACGGGAAGGCCGGGAACTCTTTCCCGACGAAGCAGGGAAAGGATCCCTCATCTCGAGCTACGAGGCAGAAACGGGGCTCCTCTGGATGTGGGCGGGACCCTCGTGTTTCCTCTCGAGTGGAGACGGGTATGTCGGGGAACTTCTTGATTTGCCCCAAGGGTGTGAAGGACCCTTTCGAAGTTCCAGAGGTGAGGTGTGATCAGCCTCGAGTGACCTCAGCGGAAATGGGCCTCATCTCGCCTGGAGGCGAGAACCTCCTGGATTTTCTCGTGTTGCGGCAGGTCTTCTCGAGTTGCGACGGGGACCTCAGGGACCCGCTCTAGTGGCCTCAGGAAGGGCCAGTCCACATGCGAGTTGCTAGGGGACCTCTCAGGATTCCTCTCCCGTCCATGCCGGGGCCTCAGTCCTTGTGTGGAGTCGGGGCCGGAACCTGAGGATTCCTCTCCAGTGTTGCCATGGATCTTGGGGTGCTTCTGAGTCTCCCCAGGGGAGTCAGGCCTCGTCTCGAGTGGGGGCATGCACGTGCGCTTTCCTCCCGAGCTGCAGCAGTAGTGTCACGCTTCCTGTCACGTGGATCAAGGGATCTGTGGATTTCCCTCGAGGCTGTCCCTCGAGGCTTTCCCACGAGGCTTTCCCACAGGGCTGTGCCACGTGCCACCTTGGTGTGAGTCGATCCTCGGCGTGAAAGACGATCCGGTGAAGGGAAAAGAGCTTCCTCTGGAATGGACTGAGACATCTGGGGGACTCTTGGAATGGTGGCACGACCCTGAAGTTCCTCTCGCCGTTCCTGTTGAGAGGGCCTCCTCTTGAGATGCGACGGGAATGCCGGGACCTCTTTCCCGACGAAGCAGGGAAAGGATCCCTCATCTCGAGCTACGAGGCGGACCCGGGGCTCCTCTGGATGTGGGCGGGACCCTCGTGATTCCTCTCGAGTGGAGACGGGTATGTCGGGAAACTTCTTGATTTGCACCAAGGGTGTGAAGGAGCCTTTCGAAGTTCCAGAGGTGAGGTGTGATCAGCCTCGAGACGCCTCAGCGGAAATGGGCCTCATCGCGCCTGGAGGGGAGAACCTCCTGGATTTTCTCGAGTTGCGGCAGGTGTTCTCGAGTTACGACAGTGACCTCAGGGACCCGCTCTGGTGGCCTCAGGAAAGGCCAGTCCCCATGCGATTTGCTAGGGCACCTCTCGGGATTCCTCTCCCGTCCATGCCGGGGCCTCAGTCATTGTGTGGAATCCGGGCCGGAACCTGAGAATTCCTCTCCAGTGTTGCCATGGATCTTGGGGTGCTTCTGAGTCTCCCCAGGGGAGTCAGGCCTCGTCCCGTGTGGGGGCATGCACGTGCGCTTTCCTCCCGAGCTGCAGCAGTAGTGTCACGCTTCCTGTCACGTGGATCAAGGGATCTGTGGCTTTCCCTCAAGGCTGGCCCTCGAGGCTTTCCCACGAGGCTTTCCCACAGGGCTGTTCCACGTGCCACTTTTGTGTGAGTCGATCCTCGGCGTGAAAGACGAGCCGGTGAAAGGAAAAGAGGTTCCTCTGGAATGGACTGAGACATCTGGATGACTCTTGGAATGGTGGCACGACCATGGAGTTCCTCTCGCCGTTCCTGTTGAGAGGGCCTCCTCTTGAGATGCGACGGGAACGCTGGGAACTCTTTCCCGACGAAGCAGGGAAAGGATCCCTCATCTCGAGCTACGAGGCGGAAATGGGGCTCCTCTGGATGTGGGCGGGACCCTCGTGATTCCTCTCGAGTGGAGACGAGTATGTCGGGGAACTTCTTGATTTGCACCAAGGGTGTGAAGGACCCTTTCGAAGTTCCAGAGGTGAGGTGTGATCAGCCTCGAGACGCCTCAGCGGAAATGGGCCTCATCTCGCCTGGAGGGGAGAACCTCCTGGATTTTCTCGAGTTGCGGCAGGTGTTCTCGAGTTAGGACGGTGACCTCAGGGACCCGCTCTGGTGGCCTCAGGAAAGGCCAGTCCCCATGCGAGTTGCTAGGGCACCTCTCGGGATTCCTCTCCCGTCCATGCCGGGGCCTCTGTCCTTGTGTGGAGTCGGGGCCGGAACCTGAGGATTCCTCTCCAGTGTTGCCATGGATCTTGGGGTGCTTCTGAGTCTCCCCAGGGGAGTCAGGCCTCGTCTCGAGTGGTGGCATGCACGTGCGCTTTCCTCCCGAGCTGCAGCAGTAGTGTCACGCTTCCTGTCACGTGGATCAAGGGATCTGTGGCTTTCCCTCGAGGCTGTCCCTCGAGGCTTTCCCACGAGGCTTTCCCACAGGGCTGTGCCACGTGCCACCTTGGTGTGAGTCGATCCTCGGCGTGAAAGACGAGCCGGTGAAGGGAAAAGAGCTTCCTCTGGAATGGACTGAGACATCTGGGGGACTCTTGGAATGGTGGCACGACCCTGGAGTTCCTCTCGCCGTTCCTGTTGAGAGGGCCTCCTCTTGAGATGCGACGGGAACGCCGGGAACTCTTTCCCGACGAAGCAGGGATAGGATCCCTCATCTCGAGCTTCGAGGCGGAAACGGGGCTCCTCTGGATGTGGGCGGGACCCTCGTGATTCCTCTCGAGTGGAGACGAGTATGTCAGGGAACTTCTTGATTTGCACCAAGGGTGTGAAGGAGCCTTTCGAAGTTCCAGAGGTGAGGTGTGATCAGCCTCGAGACACCTCAGCGTAAATGGGCCTCATCTCGCCTGGAGGGGAGAACCTCCTGGATTTTCTCGAGTTGCGGCAGGTCTTCTCGAGTTACGACGGGGACCTCAGGGACCCGCTCTGGTGGCCTCAGGAAAGGCCAGTCCCCATGCGAGTTGCTAGGGGACCTCTCGGGATTCCTCTCCCGTCCATGCCGGGGCCTCAGTCCTTGTGCGGAGTCGGGTCCGGAACCTGAGGATTCCTGTCCAGTGTTGCCATGGATCTTGGGGTGCTTCTGAGTCTCCCCAGGGGAGTCAGGCCTCGTCTCGAGTGGGGGCATGTACGTGCGCTTTCCTCCCGAGCTGCAGCAGTAGTGTCACGCTTCCTGTCACGTGGATCAAGGGATCTGTGGCTTTCCCTCGAGGCTGTCCCTCGAGTCTTTCACACGAGGCTTTCCCACAGGGCTGTGCCACGTGCCACCTTGGTGTGAGTCGATCCTCGGCGTGAAAGACGAGCCGGTGAAGGGAAAAGAGTTTCCTCTGGAATGGACTGAGACATCTGGGGGACTCTTGGAATGGTGGCACGACCCTGGAGTTCCTCTCGCCGTTCCTGTTGAGAGGGCCTCCTCTTGAGATGCGACGGGAACGCCGGGAACTCTTTCCCGACGAAGCAGGGAAAGGATCCCTCATCTCGAGCTTCGAGGCCGATACGGGGCTCCTCTGGATGTGGGCGGGACCCTCGTGATTCCTCTCGAGTGGAGACGGGTATGTCGGGGAACTTCTTGATTTGCACCAAGGGTGTGAAGGACCCTTTCGAAGTTCCAGAGGTGAGGTGTGATCAGCCTCGAGACGCCTCAGCGGAAATGGGCCTCATCTCGCCTGGAGGGGAGAACCTCCTGGATTTTCTCGAGTTGCGGCAGGTGTTCTCGAGTTACGACGGGGACCTCAGGGACCCGCTCTGGTGGCCTCAGGAAAGGCCAGTCCCCATGCGAGTTGCTAGGGGACCTCTCGGGATTCCTCTCCCGTCCATGCCGGGGCCTCAGTCCTTGTGCGGAGTCGCGCCGGAACCTGAGGATTCCTCTCCACTGTTGCCATGGATCTTGGGGTGCTTCTGAGTCTCCCCAGGGGAGTCAGGCCTCGTCTCGTGTGGGGGCATGTACGTGCGCTTTCCTCCCGAGCTGCAGCAGTAGTGTCACGCTTCCTGTCACGTGGATCAAGGGATCTGTGGCTTTCCCTCGAGGCTGTCCCTCGAGGCTTTCACACGAGGCTTTCCCACAGGGCTGTGCCACGTGCCACCTTGGTGTGAGTCGATCCTCGGCGTGAAAGACGAGCCGGTGAAGGGAAAAGAGGTTCCTCTGGAATGGACTGAGACATCTGGATGACTCTTGGAATGGTGGCACGACCGTGGAGTTCCTCTCGCCGTTCCTGTAGAGAGGGCCTCCTCTTGAGATGCGACGGGAACGCTGGAAACTCTTTCCCGACGAAGCAGGGAAAGGATCCCTCATCTCGAGCTACGAGGCAGAAACGGGACTCCTCTGGATGTGGGCGGGACCCTCGTGTTTCCTCTCGAGTGGAGACGGGTATGTCGGGGAACTTCTTGATTTGCACCAAGGGTGTGAAGGACCCTTTCGAAGTTGCAGAGGTGAGGTGTGATCAGCCTCAGCCTCGAGTGACCTCAGCGGAAATGCGCCTCATCTCGCCTGGAGGGGAGAACCTCCTGGATTTTCTCGTGTTGCGGCAGGTCTTCTCGAGTTGCGACGGGGACCTCAGGGACCCGCTCTAGTGGCCTCAGGAAAAGCCAGACCACATGCGAGATGCTAGGGGACCTCTCGGGATTCCTCTCCCGTCCATGCCGGGGCCTCAGTCCTTGTGTGGAGTCGGGGCCGGAACCTGAGGATTCCTCTCCAGTGTTGCCATGGATCTTGGGGTGCTTTTGAGTCTCCCCAGGGGAGTCAGGCCTCGTCTCGAGTGGGGGCATGCACGTGCGCTTTCCTCCCGAGCTGCAGCAGTAGTGTCACGCTTCCTGTCACGTGGATCAAGGGATCTGTGGCTTTCCCTCGAGGCTGTCCCTCGAGGCTTTCCCACGAGGCTTTCCCACAGGGCTGTGCCACGTGCCACCTTGGTGTGAGTCGATCCTCGGCGTGAAAGACGAGCCGGTGAAGGGAAAAGAGCTTCCTCTGGAATGGACTGAGACATCTGGGGGACTCTTGGAATGGTGGCACGACCCTGGAGTTCCTCTCGCCGTTCCTGTTGAGAGGGCCTCCTCTTGAGATGCGACGGGAACGCCGGGAACTCTTTCCCGACGAAGCAGGGATGGATCCCTCATCTCGAGCTATGAGGCGGACCCGGGGCTCCTCTGGATGTGGGCGGGACCCTCGTGATTCCTCTCGAGTGGAGACGGGTATGTCGGGAAACTTCTTGATTTGCACCAAGGGTGTGAAGGACCCTTTCGAAGTTCCAGAGGTGAGGTGTGATCAGCCTCGAGACGCCTCAGCGGAAATGGGCCTCATCTCGCCTGGAGGGGAGAACCTCCTGGATTTTCTCGAGTTGCGGCAGGTCTTCTCGAGTTACGACGGGGACCTCAGGGACCCGTTCTGGTGGCCTCAGGAAAAGCCAGTCCCCATGCGAGTGGCTAGGGGACCTCTCGGGTTTCCTCTCCCGTCCATGCCGGGGCCTCAGTCCTTGTGTGGAGTCGGGGCCGGATCCTGAGGATTCCTCTCCAGTGTTGCCATGGATCTTGGGGTGCTTCTGAGTCTCCCCAGGGGAGTCAGGCCTCGTCTCGAGTGGGGGCATGCACGTGCGCTTTCCTCCCGAGCTGCAGCAGTAGTGTCACGCTTCCTGTCACGTGGATCAAGGGATCTGTGGCTTTCCCTCGAGGCTGTCCCTCGAGGCTTTCCCACGAGGCTTTCCCACAGGGCTGTGCCACGTGCCACCTTGGTGTGAGTCGATCCTCGGCGTGAAAGACGAGCCGGTGAAGGGAAAAGAGGTTCCTCTGCAATGGACTGAGACATCTGGGGGAGTCTTGGAATCGTGGCACGACCCTGGAGTTCCTCTCGCCGTTCCTGTTGAGAGGGCCTCCTCTTGAGATGCGACAGGAACGCCGGGAACTCTTTCCCGACGAAGCAGGGAAAGGATCCCTCATCTCGAGCTACGAGGCGGAAACGGGGCTCCTCTGGATGGGCGGGACCCTCGTGATTCCTCTCGAGTGGAGACGGGTATGTCGGGGAACTTCTTGATTTGCACCCAGGGTGTGAAGGACCCTTTCGAAGTTCCAGAGGTGAGGTGTGATCAGCCTCGAGACGCCTCAGCGGAAA
The DNA here is from genome assembly GCF_023091745.1 of Budorcas taxicolor. Lineage (NCBI taxonomy): Eukaryota > Metazoa > Chordata > Mammalia > Artiodactyla > Bovidae > Budorcas > Budorcas taxicolor. Next base: position 180,055 of record NC_068925.1, read on the forward strand.
TGGGCCTCATCTCGCCTGGAGGGGAGAACCTCCTGGATTTTCTCGAGTTGCGGCAGGTGTTCTCGAGTTACGACGGTGACCTCAGGGACCCGCTCTGGTGGCCTCAGGAAAGGCCAGTCCCCATGCGAGTTGCTAGGGCACCTCTCGGGATTCCTCTCCCGTCCATGCCGGGGCCTCAGTCATTGTGTGGAATCCGGGCCGGAACCTGAGAATTCCTCTCCAGTGTTGCCATGGATCTTGGGGTGCTTCTGAGTTTCCCCAGGGGAGTCAGGCCTCGTCCCGTGTGGGGGCATGCACGTGCGCTTTCCTCCCGAGCTGCAGCAGTAGTGTCACGCTTCCTGTCACGTGGATCAAGGGATCTGTGGCTTTCCCTCAAGGCTGGCCCTCGAGGCTTTCCCACGAGGCTTTCCCACAGGGCTGTTCCACGTGCCACTTTGGTGTGAGTCGATCCTCGGCGTGAAAGACGAGCCGGTGAAAGGAAAAGAGGTTCCTCTGGAATGGACTGCGACATCTGGATGACTCTTGGAATGGTGGCACGACCATGGAGTTCCTCTCGCCGTTCCTGTTGAGAGGGCCTCCTCTTGAGATGCGACGGGAACGCCGGGAACTCTTTCCCGACGAAGCAGGGAAAGGATCCCTCATCTCGAGCTACGAGGCGGAAATGGGGCTCCTCTGGATGTGGGCGGGACCCTCTTGATTCCTCTCGAGTGGAGACGGGTATGTCGGGGAACTTCTTGATTTCCACCAAGGGTGTGAAGGACCCTTTCGAAGTTCCAGAGGTGAGGTGTGATCAGCCTCGAGACGCCTCAGCGGAAATGGGCCTCATCTCGCCTGGAGGGGAGAACCTCCTGGATTTTCTCGAGTTGCGGCAGGTCTTCTCGAGTTACGACGGGGACCTCAGGGACCCGCTCTGGTGGCCTCAGGAAAGGCCAGTCCCCATGCGAGTTGCTAGGGGACCTCTCGGGATTCCTCTACCGTCCATGCCGGGGACTCAGTCCTTGTGTGGAGTCGGGGCCGGAACCTGAGGATTCCTCTCCAGTGTTGCCATGGATCTTGGGGTGCTTCTGAGTCTCCCCAGGGGAGTCAGGCCTCGTCCCGTGTGGGGGCATGCACGTGCGCTTTCCTCCCGAGCTGCAGCAGTAGTGTCACGCTTCCTGTCACGTGGATCAAGGGATCTGTGGCTTTCCCTCAAGGCTGGCCCTCGAGGCTTTCCCACGAGGCTTTCCCACAGGGCTGTTCCACGTGCCACTTTGGTGTGAGTCGATCCTCGGCGTGAAAGACGAGCCGGTGAAAGGAAAAGAGGTTCCTCTGGAATGGACTGAGACGTCTGGATGACTCTTGGAATGGTGGCACGACCATGGAGTTCCTCTCGCCGTTCCTGTTGAGAGGGCCTCCTCTTGAGATGCGACGGGAACGCTGGGAACTCTTTCCCGACGAAGCAGGGAAAGGATCCCTCATCTCGAGCTACGAGGCGGAAATGGGGCTCCTCTGGATGTGGGCGGGACCCTCTTGATTCCTCTCGAGTGGAGACGGGTATGTCGGGGAACTTCTCGATTTCCACCAAGGGTGTGAAGGACCCTTTCGAAGTTCCAGAGGTGAGGTGTGATCAGCCTCGAGACGCCTCAGCGGAAATGGGCCTCATCTCGCCTGGAGGGGAGAACCTCCTGGATTTCCTCGAGTTGCGGCAGGTCTTCTCGAGTTACGACGGGGACCTCAGGGACCCGCTCTGGTGGCCTCAGGAAAGGCCAGTCCCCATGCGAGTTGCTAGGGGACCTCTCGGGATTCCTCTACCGTCCATGCCGGGGCCTCAGTCCTTGTGTGGAGTCGGGGCCGGAACCTGAGGATTCCTCTCCAGTGTTGCCATGGATCTTGGGGTGCTTCTGAGTCTCCCCAGGGGAGTCAGGGCTCATCTCGAGTGGGGGCATGCACGTGCGCTTTCCTCCCGAGCTGCAGCAGTAGAGTCACGCTTCCTTTCACGTGGATCAAGGGATCTGTGGCTTTCCCTCGAGGCTATCCCTCGAGGCTTTCCCACGAGGCTTTCCCACAGGGCTGTGCCACGTGCCACCTTGGTGTGAGTCGATCCTCGGCGTGAAAGACGAGCCGGTGAAAGGAAAAGAGTTTCCTCTGGAATGGACTGAGACATCTGGGGACTCTTGGAATGGTGGCACGGCCCTGGAGTTCTTCTCGCCGTTCCTGTTGAGAGGGCCTCCTCTTGAGATGCGACGTGAACGCCGGGAACTCTTTCCCGACGAAGCAGGGAATGGATCCCTCATCTCGAGCTTCGAGGCCGATACGGGGCTCCTCTGGATGTGGGCGGGACCCTCGTGATTCCTCTCGAGTGGAGACGAGTATGTCGGGGAACTTCTTGATTTGCACCAAGGGTGTGAAGGAGCCTTTCGAAGTTCCAGAGGTGAGGTGTGATCAGCCTCGAGACGCCTCAGCGGAAATGGGCCTCATCTCGCCTGGAGGGGAGAACCTCCTGGATTTTCTCGAGTTGCGGCAGGTGTCCTCGAGTTAGGACGGTGACCTCAGGGACCCGCTCTGGTGGCCTCAGGAAAGGCCAGTCCCCATGCGAGTTGCTAGGGCACCTCTCGGGATTCCTCTCGCGTCCATGCCGGGGCCTCAGTCCTTGTGCGGAGTCGGGGCCGGAACCTGAGGATTCCTCTCCAGTGTTGCCATGGATCTTGGGGTGCTTCTGAGTCTCCCCAGGGGAGTCAGGCCTCGTCTCGAGTGGGGGCATGTACGTGCGCTTTCCTCCCGAGCTGCAGCAGTAGTGTCACGCTTCCTGTCACGTGGATCAAGGGATCTGTGGCTTTCCCTCGAGGCTGTCCCTCGAGTCTTTCACACGAGGCTTTCCCACAGGGCTGTGCCACGTGCCACCTTGGTGTGAGTCGATCCTCGGCGTGAAACACGAGCCGGTGAAGGGAAAAGAGTTTCCTCTGGAATGGACTGAGACATCTGGGGGACTCTTGGAATGGTGGCACGACCCTGGAGTTATTCTCGCCGTTCCTGTTGAGAGGGCCTCCTCTTGAGATGCGACGGGAACGCCGGGAACTCTTTCCCGACGAAGCAGGGAAAGGATCCCTCATCTCGAGCTTCGAGGCCGATACGGGGCTCCTCTGGATGTGGGCGGGACCCTCGTGATTCCTCTCGAGTGGAGACGGGTATGTCGGGGAACTTCTTGATTTGCACCAAGGGTGTGAAGGAGCCTTTCGAAGTTCCAGAGGTGAGGTGTGATCAGCCTCGAGACGCCTCAGCGGAAATGGGCCTCATCTCGCCTGGAGGGGAGAACCTCCTGGATTTTCTCGAGTTGCGGCAGGTGTTCTCGAGTTACAACGGGGACCTCAGGGACCCGCTCTGGTGGCCTCAGGAAAGGCCAGTCCCCATGCGAGTTGCTAGGGGACCTCTCGGGATTCCTCTCCCGTCCATGCCGGGGCCTCAGTCCTTGTGCGGAGTCGGGGCCGGAACCTGAGGATTCCTCTCCACTGTTGCCATGGATCTTGGGGTGCTTCTGAGTCTCCCCAGGGGAGTCAGGCCTCGTCTCGTGTGGGGGCATGTACGTGCGCTTTCCTCCCGAGCTGCAGCAGTAGTGTCACGCTTCCTGTCACGTGGATCAAGGGATCTGTGGCTTTCCCTCGAGGCTGTCCCTCGAGTCTTTCACACGAGGCTTTCCCACAGGGCTGTGCCACGTGCCACCTTGGTGTGAGTCGATCCTCGGCGTGAAAGACGAGCCGGTGAAGGGAAAAGAGGTTCCTCTGGAATGGACTGAGACATCTGGATGACTCTTGGAATGGTGGCACAACCGTGGAGTTCCTCTCGCCGTTCCTGTTGAGAGGGCCTCCTCTTGAGATGCGACGGGAACGCTGGGAACTCTTTCCCGACGAAGCAGGGAAAGGATCCCTCATCTCGAGCTACGAGGCAGAAACGGGGCTCCTCTGGATGTGGGCGGGACCCTCGTGTTTCCTCTCGAGTGGAGACGGGTATGTCGGGGAACTTCTTGATTTGCACCAAGGGTGTGAAAGACCCTTTCGAAGTTGCAGAGGTGAGGTGTGATCAGCCTCAGCCTCGAGTGACCTCAGCGGAAATGGGCCTCATCTCGCCTGGAGGGGAGAACCTCCTGGATTTTCTCGTGTTGCGGCAGGTCTTCTCGAGTTGCGACGGGGACCTCAGGGACCCGCTCTAGTGGCCTCAGGAAAAGCCAGTCCACATGCGAGATGCTAGGGGACCTCTCGGGATTCCTCTCCCGTCCATGCCGGGGCCTCAGTCCTTGTGTGGAGTCGGGGCCGGAACCTGAGGATTCCTCTCCAGTGTTGCCATGGATCTTGGGGTGCTTCTGAGTCTCCCCAGGGGAGTCAGGCCTCGTCTCGAGTGGGGGCATGCACGTGCGCTTTCCTCCCGAGCTGCAGCAGTAGTGTCACGCTTCCTGTCACGTGGATCAAGGGATCTGTGGCTTTCCCTCGAGGCTGTCCCTCGAGGCTTTCCCACGAGGCTTTCCCACAGGGCTGTGCCACGTGCCACCTTGGTGTGAGTCGATCCTCGGCGTGAAAGACGAGCCGGTGAAGGGAAAAGAGCTTCCTCTGGAATGGACTGAGACATCTGGGGGACTCTTGGAATGGTGGCACGACCCTGGAGTTCCTCTCGCCGTTCCTGTTGAGAGGGCCTCCTCTTGAGATGCGACGGGAACGCCGGGAACTCTTTCCCGACGAAGCAGGGATGGATCCCTCATCTCGAGCTACGAGGCGGACCCGGGGCTCCTCTGGATGTAGGCGGGACCCTCGTGATTCCTCTCGAGTGGAGACGGGTATGTCGGGAAACTTCTTGATTTGCACCAAGGGTGTGAAGGACCCTTTCGAAGTTCCAGAGGTGAGGTGTGATCAGCCTCGAGACGCCTCAGCGGAAATGGGCCTCATCTCGCCTGGAGGGGAGAACCTCCTGGATTTTCTCGAGTTGCGGCAGGTCTTCTCGAGTTACGACGGGGACCTCAGGGACCCGTTCTGGTGGCCTCAGGAAAGGCCAGTCCCCATGCGAGTGGCTAGGGGACCTCTCGGGTTTCCTCTCCCGTCCATGCCGGGGCCTCAGTCCTTGTGTGGAGTCGGGGCCGGATCCTGAGGATTCCTCTCCAGTGTTGCCATGGATCTTGGGGTGCTTCTGAGTCTCCCCAGGGGAGTCAGGCCTCGTCTCGAGTGGGGGCATGCACGTGCGCTTTCCTCCCGAGCTGCAGCAGTAGTGTCACGCTTCCTGTCACGTGGATCAAGGGATCTGTGGCTTTCCCTCGAGGCTGTCCCTCGAGGCTTTCCCACGAGGCTTTCCCACAGGGCTGTGCCACGTGCCACCTTGGTGTGAGTCGATCCTCGGCGTGAAAGACGAGCCGGTGAAGGGAAAAGAGGTTCCTCTGCAATGGACTGAGACATCTGGGGGAGTCTTGGAATCGTGGCACGACCCTGGAGTTCCTCTCGCCGTTCCTGTTGAGAGGGCCTCCTCTTGAGATGCGACAGGAACGCCGGGAACTCTTTCCCGACGAAGCAGGGAAAGGATCCCTCATCTCGAGCTACGAGGCGGAAACGGGGCTCCTCTGGATGGGCGGGACCCTCGTGATTCCTCTCGAGTGGAGACGGGTATGTCGGGGAACTTCTTGATTTGCACCCAGGGTGTGAAGGACCCTTTCGAAGTTCCAGAGGTGAGGTGTGATCAGCCTCGAGACGCCTCAGCGGAAATGGGCCTCATCTCGCCTGGAGGGGAGAACCTCCTGGATTTTCTCGAGTTGCGGCAGGTGTTCTCGAGTTACGACGGTGACCTCAGGGACCCGCTCTTGTGGCCTCAGGAAAGGCCAGTCCCCATGCGAGTTGCTAGGGCACCTCTCGGGATTCCTCTCCCGTCCATGCCGGGGCCTCAGTCATTGTGTGGAATCCGGGCCGGAACCTGAGAATTCCTCTCCAGTGTTGCCATGGATCTTGGGGTGCTTCTGAGTTTCCCCAGGGGAGTCAGGCCTCGTCCCGTGTGGGGGCATGCACGTGCGCTTTCCTCCCGAGCTGCAGCAGTAGTGTCACGCTTCCTGTCACGTGGATCAAGGGATCTGTGGCTTTCCCTCAAGGCTGGCCCTCGAGGCTTTCCCACGAGGCTTTCCCACAGGGCTGTTCCACGTGCCACTTTGGTGTGCGTCGATCCTCGGCGTGAAAGACGAGCCGGTGAAAGGAAAAGAGGTTCCTCTGGAATGGACTGAGACATCTGGATGACTCTTGGAATGGTGGCACGACCATGGAGTTCCTCTCGCCGTTCCTGTTGAGAGGGCCTCCTCTTGAGATGCGACGGGAACGCTGGGAACTCTTTCCCGACGAAGCAGGGAAAGGATCCCTCATCTCGAGCTACGAGGCGGAAATGGGGCTCCTCTGGATGTGGGCGGGACCCTCTTGATTCCTCTCGAGTGGAGACGGGTATGTCGGGGAACTTCTTGATTTCCACCAAGGGTGTGAAGGACCCTTTCGAAGTTCCAGAGGTGAGGTGTGATCAGCCTCGAGACGCCTCAGCGGAAATGGGCCTCATCTCGCCTGGAGGGGAGAACCTCCTGGATTTTCTCGAGTTGCGGCAGGTCTTCTCGAGTTACGACGGGGACCTCAGGGACCCGCTCTGGTGGCCTCAGGAAAGGCCAGTCCCCATGCGAGTTGCTAGGGGACCTCTCGGGATTCCTCTACCGTCCATGCCGGGGCCTCAGTCCTTGTGTGGAGTCGGGGCCGGAACCTGAGGATTCCTCTCCAGTGTTGCCATGGATCTTGGGGTGCTTCTGAGTCTCCCCAGGGGAGTCAGGCCTCGTCTCGAGTGGGGGCATGCACGTGCGCTTTCCTCCCGAGCTGCAGCAGTAGTGTCACGCTTCCTGTCACGTGGATCAAGGGATCTGTGGCTTTCCCTCGAGGCTGTCCCTCGAGGCTTTCCCACGAGGCTTTCCCACAGGGCTGTGCCACGTGCCACCTTGGTGTGAGTCGATCCTCGGCGTGAAAGACGAGCCGGTGAAGGGAAAAGAGGTTCCTCTGGAATGGACTGAGACATCTGGGGGACTCTTGGAATGGTGGCACGACCCTGGAGTTCCTCTCGCCGTTCCTGTTGAGAGGGCCTCCTCTTGAGATGCGACGGGAACGCCGGGAACTCTTTCCCGACGAAGCATGGAAAGGATCCCTCATCTCGAGCTACGAGGCGGAAACGGGGCTCCTCTGGATGTGGGCGGGACCCTCGTGATTCCTCTCGAGTGGAGACGGCTAGGTCGGGGAACTTCTTGATTTGCACCAAGGGTGTGAAGGACCCTTTCGAAGTTCCAGAGGTGAGGTGTGATCAGCCTCGAGACGCCTCAGCGGAAATGGGCCTCATCTCGCCTGGAGGGGAGAACCTCCTGGATTTTCTCGAGTTGCGGCAGGTCTTCTCGCGTTACGACAGGGACCTCAGGGACCCGCTCTGGTGGCCTCAGGAAAGGCCAGTCCCCATGCGAGTTGCTAGGGGACCTCTCGGGATTCCTCTCCCGTCCATGCCGGGGCCTCAGTCCTTGTGTGGAGTCGGGGCCGGAACCTGAGGATTCCTCTCCAGTGTTGCCATTGATCTTGGGGTGCTTCTGAGTCTCCCCAGGGGAGTCAGGCCTCGTCTCGAGTGGGGGCATGCACGTGCGCTTTCCTCCCGAGCTGCAGCAGTAGTGTCACGCTTCCTGTCACGTGGATCAAGGGATCTGTGGCTTTCCCTCGAGGCTGTCCCTCGAGGCTTTCCCACGAGGCTTTCCCACAGGGCTGTGCCACGTGCCACCTTGGTGTGAGTCGATCCTCGGCGTGAAAGACGAGCCGGTGAAGGGAAAAGACGTTCCTCTGGAATGGACTGAGACATCTGGGGGACTCTTGAAATGGTGTCACGACCCTGGAGTTCCTCTCGCCGTTCCTGTTGAGAGGGCCTCCTCTTGAGATGTGATGGGAACGCCGGGAACTCTTTCCCGACGAAGCAGGGAAAGGATCCCTCATCTCGAGCTACGAGGCGGAAACGGGGCTCCTCTGAATGTGGGCGGGACCCTCGTGATTCCTCTCGAGTGGAGACGGGTATGTCGGGGAACTTCTTGATTTGCACCAAGGGTGTGAAGGAGCCTGTCGAAGTTCCAGAGGTGAGGTGTGATCAGCCTCGAGACGCCTCAGCGGAAATGGGCCTCATCTCGCCTGGAGGGGAGAACCTCCTGGATTTTCTCGAGTTGCGGCAGGTCTTCTCGAGTTACGACGGGGACCTCAGGGACCCGCTCTGGTGGCCTCAGGAAAGGCCAGTCCCCATGCGAGTTGCTAGGGGACCTCTCGGGATTCCTCTCCCGTCCATGCCGGGGCCTCAGTCCTTGTGTGGAGTCGGGGCCGGAACCTGAGGATTCCTCTCCAGTGTTGCCATGGATCTTGGGGTGCTTCTGAGTCTCCCCAGGGGAGTCAGGCCTCGTCTCGAGTGGGGGCATGCACGTGCGCTTTCCTCCCGAGCTGCAGCAGTAGTGTCACGCTTCCTGTCACGTGGATCAAGGGATCTGTGGCTTTCCCTCCAGGCTGTCCCTCGAGGCTTTCCCACGAGGCTTTCCCACAGGGCTGTGCCACGTGCCACCTTGGTGTGAGTCGATCCTCGGCGTGAAAGACGAGCCGGTGAAGGGAAAAGAGGTTCCTCTGGAATGGACTGAGACATCTGGGGGACTCTTGGAATGGTGGCACGACCCTGGAGTTCCTCTCGCCGTTCCTGTTGAGAGGGCCTTCTCTTGAGATGCGACGGGAAGGCCGGGAACTCTTTCCCGACGAAGCAAGGAAAGGATCCCTCATCTCGAGCTACGAGGCGGAAACGGGGCTCCTCTGGATGTGGGCGGGACCCTCGTGATTCCTCTCGAGTGGAGATGGCTAGGTCGGGGAACTTCTTGATTTGCACCAAGGGTGTGAAGGACCCTTTCGAAGTTCCAGAGGTGAGGTGTGATCAGCCTCGAGACGCCTCAGCGGAAATGGGCCTCATCTCGCCTGGAGGGGAGAACCTCCTGGATTTTCTCGAGTTGGGGCAGGTCTTCTCGAGTTGCGACGGGGACCTCAGGGACCCGCTCTGGTGTCCTCAGGAAAGGCCAGTCCCCATGCGAGTTGCTAGGGGACCTCTCGGGATTCCTCTCCTGTCCATGCCGGGGCCTCAGTCCTTGTGTGGAGTCGGGGCCGGAACCTGAGGATTCCTCTCCAGTGTTGCCATGGATCTTGGGGTGCTTCTGAGTCTCCCCAGGGGAGTCAGGCCTCGTCTCGAGTGGGGGCATGCACGTGCGCTTTCCTCCCGAGCTGCAGCAGTAGTGTCACGCTTCCTGTCACGTGGATCAAGGGATCTGTGGCTTTCCCTCCAGGCTGTCCCTCGAGGCTTTCCCACGAGGCTTTCCCACAGGGCTGTGCCACGTGCCACCTTGGTGTGAGTCGATCCTCGGCGTGAAAGACGAGCCGGTGAAGGGAAAAGACGTTCCTCTGGAATGGACTGAGACATCTGGTGGACTCTTGGAATGGTGGCACGACCCTGAAGTTCCTCTCGCCGTTCCTGTAGAGAGGGCCTCCTCTTGAGATGCGACGGGAACGCCGGGAACTCTTTCCCGACGAAGCAGGGAAAGGATCCCTCATCTCGAGCTACGAGGCGGAATCAGGGCTCCTCTGGATGTGGGCGGGACCCTCGTGATTCCTCTCGAGTGGAGACGGGTATGTCGGGGAACTTCTTGATTTGCACCAAGGGTGTGAAGGAGCCTTTCGAAGTTCCAGAGGTGAGGTGTGATCAGCCTCGAGACGCCTCAGCGGAAATGGGCCTCATCTCGCCTGGAGGGGAGAACCTCCTGGATTTTCTCGAGTTGCGGCAGGTCTTCTCGAGTTACGACGGGGACCTCAGGGACCCGCTCTGGTGGCCTCAGGAAAGGCCAGTCCCCATGCGAGTTGCTAGGGGACCTCTCGGGATTCCTCTCCCGTCCATGCCGGGGCCTCAGTCCTTGTGTGGAGTCGGGGCCGGAACCTGAGGATTCCTCTCCAGTGTTGCCATGGATCTTGGGGTGCTTCTGAGTCTCCCCAGGGGAGTCAGGCCTCGTCTCGAGTGGGGGCATGCACGTGCGCTTTCCTCCCGAGCTGCAGCAGTAGTGTCACGCTTCCTGTCACGTGGATCAAGGGATCTGTGGCTTTCCCTCCAGGCTGTCCCTCGAGGCTTTCCCACGAGGCTTTCCCACAGGGCTGTGCCACGTGCCACCTTGGTGTGAGTCGATCCTCGGCGTGAAAGACGAGCCGGTGAAGGGAAAAGACGTTCCTCTGGAATGGACTGAGACATCTGGTGGACTCTTGGAATGGTGGCACGACCCTGAAGTTCCTCTCGCCGTTCCTGTAGAGAGGGCCTCCTCTTGAGATGCGACGGGAACGCCGGGAACTCTTTCCCGACGAAGCAGGGAAAGGATCCCTCATCTCGAGCTACGAGGCGGAATCAGGGCTCCTCTGGATGTGGGCGGGACCCTCGTGATTCCTCTCGAGTGGAGACGGGTATGTCGGGGAACTTCTTGATTTGCACCAAGGGTGTGAAGGAGCCTTTCGAAGTTCCAGAGGTGAGGTGTGATCAGCCTCGAGATGCCTCAGCGGAAATGGGCCTCATCTCGCCTGGAGGGGAGAACCTCCTGGATTTTCTCGAGTTGCGGCAGGTCTTCTCGAGTTACGACGGGGACCTCAGGGACCCGCTCTGGTGGCCTCAGGAAAGGCCAGTCCCCATGCGAGTTGCTAGGGGACCTCTCGGGATTCCTCTCCCGTCCATGCCGGGGCTTCAGTCCTTGTGTGGAGTCGGGGCCGGAACCTGAGGATTCCTCTCCAGTGTTGCCATGGATCTTGGGGTGCATCTGAGTCTCCCCAGGGGAGTCAGGCCTCGTCTCGAGTGGGGGCATGCACGTGCGCTTTCCTCCCGAGCTGCAGCAGTAGTGTCACGCTTCCGGTCACGTGGATCAAGGGATCTGTGGCTTTCCCTCGAGGCTGTCCCTCGAGGCTTTCCCACGAGGCTTTCCCACAGGGCTGTGCCACGTGCCACCTTGGTGTGAGTCGATCTTTGGCGTGAAAGACGAGCCGGTGAAGGGAAAAGAGGTTCCTCTGGAATGGACTGAGACATCTGGGGGACTCTTGGAATGGTGGCACGGCCCTGGAGTTCCTCTCGCCGTTCCTGTTGAGAGGGCCTTCTCTTGAGATGCGACGGGAAGGCCGGGAACTCTTTCCCGACGAAGCAAGGAAAGGATCCCTCATCTCGAGCTACGAGGCGGAAACGGGGCTCCTCTGGATGTGGGCGGGACCCTCGTGATTCCTCTCGAGTGGAGACGGCTATGTCGGGGAACTTCTTGATTTGCACCAAGGGTGTGAAGGACCCTTTCGAAGTTCCAGAGGTGAGGTGTGATCAGCCTCGAGACGCCTCAGTGGAAATGGGCCTCATCTCGCCTGGAGGGGAGAACCTCCTGGATTTTCTTGAGTTGGGGCAGGTCTTCTCGAGTTGCGACGGGGACCTCAGGGACCCGCTCTGGTGTCCTCAGGAAAGGCCAGTCCCCATGCGAGTTGCTAGGGGACCTCTCGGGATTCCTCTCCTGTCCATGCCGGGGCCTCAGTCCTTGTGTGGAGTCGGGGCCGGAACCTGAGGTTTCCTCTCCAGTGTTGCCATGGATCTTGGGGTGCTTCTGAGTCTCCCCAGGGGAGTCAGGCCTCGTCTCGAGTGGGGGCATGCACGTGCGCTTTCCTCCCGAGCTGCAGCAGTAGTGTCACGCTTCCTGTCACGTGGATCAAGGGATCTGTGGCTTTCCCTCGAGGCTGTCCCTCGAGGCTTTCCCACGAGGCTTTCCCACAGGGCTGTGCCACGTGCCACCTTGGTGTGAGTCGATCTTTGGCGTGAAAGACGAGCCGGTGAAGGGAAAAGAGGTTCCTCTGGAATGGACTGAGACATCTGGGGGACTCTTGGAATGGTGGCACGGCCCTGGAGTTCCTCTCGCCGTTCCTGTTGAGAGGGCCTTCTCTTGAGATGCGACGGGAAGGCCGGGAACTCTTTCCCGACGAAGCAAGGAAAGGATCCCTCATCTCGAGCTACGAGGCGGAAACGGGGCTCCTCTGGATGTGGGCGGGACCCTCGTGATTCCTCTCGAGTGGAGACGGCTATGTCGGGGAACTTCTTGATTTGCACCAAGGGTGTGAAGGACCCTTTCGAAGTTCCAGAGGTGAGGTGTGATCAGCCTCGAGACGCCTCAGTGGAAATGGGCCTCATCTCGCCTGGAGGGGAGAACCTCCTGGATTTTCTTGAGTTGGGGCAGGTCTTCTCGAGTTGCGACGGGGACCTCAGGGACCCGCTCTGGTGTCCTCAGGAAAGGCCAGTCCCCATGCGAGTTGCTAGGGGACCTCTCGGGATTCCTCTCCTGTCCATGCCGGGGCCTCAGTCCTTGTGTGGAGTCGGGGCCGGAACCTGAGGTTTCCTCTCCAGTGTTGCCATGGATCTTGGGGTGCTTCTGAGTCTCCCCAGGGGAGTCAGGCCTCGTCTCGAGTGGGGGCATGCACGTGCGCTTTCCTCCCGAGCTGCAGCAGTAGTGTCACGCTTCCTGTCACGTGGATCAAGGGATCTGTGGCTTTCCCTCGAGGCTGTCCCTCGAGGCTTTCCCACGAGGCTTTCCCACAGGGCTGTGCCACGTGCCACCTTGGTGTGAGTCGATCCTCGGCGTGAAAGACGAGCCGGTGAAGGGAAAAGAGGTTCCTCTGGAATGGACTGAGACATCTGGTGGACTCTTGGAATGGTGGCACGACCCTGGAGTTCCTCTCGCCGTTCCTGTAGAGAGGGCCTCCTCTTGAGATGCGACGGGAACGCCGGGAACTCTTTCCCGACGAAGCAGGGAAAGGATCCCTCATCTCGAGCTACGAGGCGGAATCAGGGCTCCTCTGGATGTGGGCGGGACCCTCGTGATTCCTCTCGAGTGGAGACGGGTATGTCGGGAACTTCTTGATTTGCACCAAGGGTGTGAAGGAGCCTTTCGAAGTTCCAGAGGTGAGGTGTGATCAGCCTCGAGACGCCTCAGCGGAAATGGGCCTCATCTCGCCTGGAGGGGAGAACCTCCTGGATTTTCTCGAGTTGGGGCAGGTCTTCTCGAGTTGCGACGGGGACCTCAGGGACCCGCTCTGGTGTCCTCAGGAAAGGCCAGTCCCCATGCGAGTTGCTAGGGGACCTCTCGGGATTCCTCTCCTGTCCATGCCGGGGCCTCAGTCCTTGTGTGGAGTCGGGGCCGGAACCTGAGGATTCCTCTCCAGTGTTGCCATGGATCTTGGGGTGCTTCTGAGTCTCCCCAGGGGAGTCAGGCCTCGTCTCGAGTGGGGGCATGCACGTGCGCTTTCCTCCCGAGCTGCAGCAGTAGTGTCACGCTTCCTGTCACGTGGATCAAGGGATCTGTGGCTTTCCCTCCAGGCTGTCCCTCGAGGCTTTCCCACGAGGCTTTCCCACAGGGCTGTGCCACGTGCCACCTTGGTGTGAGTCGATCCTCGGCGTGAAAGACGAGCCGGTGAAGGGAAAAGACGTTCCTCTGGAATGGACTGAGACATCTGGTGGACTCTTGGAATGGTGGCACGACCCTGAAGTTCCTCTCGCCGTTCCTGTAGAGAGGGCCTCCTCTTGAGATGCGACGGGAACGCCGGGAACTCTTTCCCGACGAAGCAGGGAAAGGATCCCTCATCTCGAGCTACGAGGCGGAATCAGGGCTCCTCTGGATGTGGGCGGGACCCTCGTGATTCCTCTCTAGTGGAGACGGGTATGTCGGGGAACTTCTTGATTTGCACCAAGGGTGTGAAGGAGCCTTTCGAAGTTCCAGAGGTGAGGTGTGATCAGCCTCGAGACGCCTCAGCGGAAATGGGCCTCATCTCGCCTGGAGGGGAGAACCTCCTGGATTTTCTCGAGTTGCCGCATGTCTTCTCGAGTTACGACGGGGACCTCAGGGACCCGCTCTGGTGGCCTCAGGAAAGGCCAGTCCCCATGCGAGTTGCTAGGGGACCTCTCGGGATTCCTCTCCCGTCCATGCCGGGGCCTCAGTCCTTGTGTGGAGTCGGGGCCGGAACCTGAGGATTACTCTCCAGTGTTGCCATGGATCTTGGGGTGCTTCTGAGTCTCCCCAGGGGAGTCAGGCCTCGTCTCGAGTGGGGGCATGCACGTGCGCTTTCCTCCCGAGCTGCAGCAGTAGTGTCACGCTTCCTGTCACGTGGATCAAGGGATCTGTGGCTTTCCCTCGAGGCTGTCCCTCGAGGCTTTCCCACGAGGCTTTCCCACAGGGCTGTGCCACGTGCCACCTTGGTGTGAGTCGATCCTCGGCGTGAAAGACGAGCCGGTGAAGGGAAAAGAGGTTCCTCTGGAATGGACTGAGACATCTGGGGGACTCTTGGAATGGTGGCACGACCCTGGAGTTCCTCTCGCCGTTCCTGTTGAGAGGGCCTCCTCTTGAGATGCGACGGGAAGGCCGGGAACTCTTTCCCGACGAAGCATGGAAAGGATCCCTCATCTCGAGCTACGAGGCGGAAACGGGGCTCCTCTGGATGTGGGCGGGACCCTCGTGATTCCTCTCGAGTGGAGACGGCTAGGTCGGGGAACTTCTTGATTTGCACCAAGGGTGTGAAGGACCCTTTCGAAGTTCCAGAGGTGAGGTGTGATCAGCCTCGAGACGCCTCAGCGGAAATGGGCCTCATCTCGCCTGGAGGGGAGAACCTCCTGGATTTTCTCGAGTTGGGGCAGGTCTTCTCGAGTTGCGACGGGGACCTCAGGGACCCGCTCTGGTGGCCTCAGGAAAGGCCAGTCCCCATGCGAGTTGCTAGGGGACCTCTCGGGATTCCTCTCCCGTCCATGCCGGGGCCTCAGTCCTTGTGTGGAGTCGGGGCCGGAACCTGAGGATTCCTCTCCAGTGTTGCCATGGATCTTGGGGTGCTTCTGAGTCTCCCCAGGGGAGTCAGGCCTCGTCTCGAGTGGGGGCATGCACGTGCGCTTTCCTCCCGAGCTGCAGCAGTAGTGTCACGCTTCCTGTCACGTGGATCAAGGGATCTGTGGCTTTCCCTCGAGGCTGTCCCTCGAGGCTTTCCCACGAGGCTTTCCCACAGGGCTGTGCCACGTGCCACCTTGGTGTGAGTCGATCCTCGGCGTGAAAGACGAGCCGGTGAAGGGAAAAGAGGTTCCTCTGGAATGGACTGAGACATCTGGGGGACTCTTGGAATGGTGGCACGACCCTGGAGTTCCTCTCGCCGTTCCTGTTGAGAGGGCCTCCTCTTGAGATGCGACGGGAAGGCCGGGAACTCTTTCCCGACGAAGCATGGAAAGGATCCCTCATCTCGAGCTACGAGGCGGAAACGGGGCTCCTCTGGATGTGGGCGGGACCCTTGTGATTCCTCTCGAGTGGAGACGGCTAGGTCGGGGAACTTCTTGATTTGCACCAAGGGTGTGAAGGACCCTTTCGAAGTTCCAGAGGTGAGGTGTGATCAGCCTCGAGACGCCTCAGCGGAAATGGGCCTCATCTCGCCTGGAGGGGAGAACCTCCTGGATTTTCTCGAGTTGGGGCAGGTCTTCTCGAGTTGCGACGGGGACCTCAGGGACCCGCTCTGGTGGCCTCAGGAAAGGCCAGTCCCCATGCGAGTTGCTAGGGGACCTCTCGGGATTCCTCTCCCGTCCATGCCGGGGCCTCAGTCCTTGTGTGGAGTCGGGGCCGGAACCTGAGGTTTCCTCTCCAGTGTTGCCATGGATCTTGGGGTGCTTCTGAGTCTCCCCAGGGGAGTCAGGCCTCGTCTCGAGTGGGGGCATGCACGTGCGCTTTCCTCCCGAGCTGCAGCAGTAGTGTCACGCTTCCTGTCACGTGGATCAAGGGATCTGTGGCTTTCCCTCGAGGCTGTCCCTCGAGGCTTTCCCACGAGGCTTTCCCACAGGGCTGTGCCACGTGCCACCTTGGTGTGAGTCGATCCTCGGCGTGAAAGACGAGCCGGTGAAGGGAAAAGAGGTTCCTCTGGAATGGACTGAGACATCTGGGGGACTCTTGGAATGGTGGCACGACCCTGGAGTTCCTCTCGCCGTTCCTGTTGAGAGGGCCTCCTCTTGAGATGCGACGGGAAGGCCGGGAACTCTTTCCCGACGAAGCATGGAAAGGATCCCTCATCTCGAGCTACGAGGCGGAAACGGGGCTCCTCTGGATGTGGGCGGGACCCTCGTGATTCCTCTCGAGTGGAGACGGCTAGGTCGGGGAACTTCTTGATTTGCACCAAGGGTGTGAAGGACCCTTTCGAAGTTCCAGAGGTGAGGTGTGATCAGCCTCGAGACGCCTCAGCGGAAATGGGCCTCATCTCGCCTGGAGGGGAGAACCTCCTGGATTTTCTCGAGTTGGGGCAGGTCTTCTCGAGTTGCGACGGGGACCTCAGGGACCCGCTCTGGTGGCCTCAGGAAAGGCCAGTCCCCATGCGAGTTGCTAGGGGACCTCTCGGGATTCCTCTCCCGTCCATGCCGGGGCCTCAGTCCTTGTGTGGAGTCGGGACCGGAACCTGAGGTTTCCTCTCCAGTGTTGCCATGGATCTTGGGGTGCTTCTGAGTCTCCCCAGGGGAGTCAGGCCTCGTCTCGAGTGGGGGCATGCACGTGCGCTTTCCTCCCGAGCTGCAGCAGTAGTGTCACGCTTCCTGTCACGTGGATCAAGGGATCTGTGGCTTTCCCTCGAGGCTGTCCCTCGAGGCTTTCCCACGAGGCTTTCCCACAGGGCTGTGCCACGTGCCACCTTGGTGTGAGTCGATCCTCGGCGTGAAAGACGAGCCGGTGAAGGGAAAAGAGGTTCCTCTGGAATGGACTGAGACATCTGGGGGACTCTTGGAATGGTGGCACGACCCTGGAGTTCCTCTCGCCGTTCCTGTTGAGAGGGCCTCCTCTTGAGATGCGACGGGAAGGCCGGGAACTCTTTCCCGACGAAGCATGGAAAGGATCCCTCATCTCGAGCTACGAGGCGGAAACGGGGCTCCTCTGGATGTGGGCGGGACCCTCGTGATTCCTCTCGAGTGGAGACGGCTAGGTCGGGGAACTTCTTGATTTGCACCAAGGGTGTGAAGGACCCTTTCGAAGTTCCAGAGGTGAGGTGTGATCAGCCTCGAGACGCCTCAGCGGAAATGGGCCTCATCTCGCCTGGAGGGGAGAACCTCCTGGATTTTCTCGAGTTGGGGCAGGTCTTCTCGAGTTGCGACGGGGACCTCAGGGACCCGCTCTGGTGGCCTCAGGAAAGGCCAGTCCCCATGCGAGTTGCTAGGGGACCTCTCGGGATTCCTCTCCCGTCCATGCCGGGGCCTCAGTCCTTGTGTGGAGTCGGGACCGGAACCTGAGGTTTCCTCTCCAGTGTTGCCATGGATCTTGGGGTGCTTCTGAGTCTCCCCAGGGGAGTCAGGCCTCGTCTCGAGTGGGGGCATGCAAGTGCGCTTTCCTCCCGAGCTGCAGCAGTAGTGTCACGCTTCCTGTCACGTGGATCAAGGGATCTGTGGCTTTCCCTCCAGGCTGTCCCTCGAGGCTTTCCCACGAGGCTTTCCCACAGGGCTGTGCCACGTGCCACCTTGGTGTGAGTCGATCCTCGGCGTGAAAGACGAGCCGGTGAAGGGAAAAGAGGTTCCTCTGGAATGGACTGAGACATCTGGGGGACTCTTGGAATGGTGGCACGACCCTGGAGTTCCTCTCGCCGTTCCTGTAGAGAGGGCCTCCTCTTGAGATGCGACGGGAAGGCCGGGAACTCTTTCCCGACGAAGCAGGGAAAGGATCCCTCATCTCGAGCTACGAGGCGGAAACGGGGCTCCTCTGGATGTGGGCGGGACCCTCGTGATTCCTCTCGAGTGGAGACGGCTATGTCGGGGAACTTCTTGATTTGCACCAAGGGTGTGAGGGACTCTTTCGAAATTCCAGAGGTGAGGTGTGATCAGCCTCGAGACGCCTCAGCGGAAATGGGCCTCATCTCGCCTGGAGGGGAGAACCTCCTGGATTTTCTCCAGTTGCGGCAGGTCTTCTCGAGTTACGACGGGGACCTCAGTGACCCGCTCTGGTGGCCTCAGGAAAGGCCAGTCCCCATGCGAGTTGCTAGGGGACCTCTCGGGATTCCTCTCCCGTCCATGCCGGGGCCTCAGTCCTTGTGTGGAGTCGGGGCCGGTACCTGAGGATTCCTCTCCAGTGTTGCCATGGATCTTGGGGTGCTTCTGAGTCTCCCCAGGGGAGTCAGGCCTCGTCTCGATTGGGGGCATGCACGTGCGCTTTCCTCCCGAGCTGCAGCAGTAGTGTCACGCTTCCTGTCACGTGGATCAAGGGATCTGTGGCTTTCCCTCCAGGCTGTCCCTCGAGGCTTTCCCACGAGGCTTTCCCACAGGGCTGTGCCACGTGCCACCTTGGTGTGAGTCGATCCTCGGCGTGAAAGACGAGCCGGTGAAGGGAAAAGACGTTCCTCTGGAATGGACTGAGACATCTGGTGGACTCTTGGAATGGTGGCACGACCCTGAAGTTCCTCTCGCCGTTCCTGTAGAGAGGGCCTCCTCTTGAGATGCGACGGGAACGCCGGGAACTCTTTCCCGACGAAGCAGGGAAAGGATCCCTCATCTCGAGCTACGAGGCGGAATCAGGGCTCCTCTGGATGTGGGCGGGACCCTCGTGATTCCTCTCGAGTGGAGACGGGTATGTCGGGGAACTTCTTGATTTGCACCAAGGGTGTGAAGGAGCCTTTCGAAGTTCCAGAGGTGAGGTGTGATCAGCCTCGAGACGCCTCAGCGGAAATGGGCCTCATCTCGCCTGGAGGGGAGAACCTCCTGGATTTTCTCGAGTTGCGGCAGGTCTTCTCGAGTTACGACGGGGACCTCAGGGACCCGCTCTGGTGGCCTCAGGAAAGGCCAGTCCCCATGCGAGTTGCTAGGGGACCTCTCGGGATTCCTCTCCCGTCCATGCCGGGGCTTCAGTCCTTGTGTGGAGTCGGGGCCGGAACCTGAGGATTCCTCTCCAGTGTTGCCATGGATCTTGGGGTGCATCTGAGTCTCCCCAGGGGAGTCAGGCCTCGTCTCGAGTGGGGGCATGCACGTGCGCTTTCCTCCCGAGCTGCAGCAGTAGTGTCACGCTTCCGGTCACGTGGATCAAGGGATCTGTGGCTTTCCCTCGAGGCTGTCCCTCGAGGCTTTCCCACGAGGCTTTCCCACAGGGCTGTGCCACGTGCCACCTTGGTGTGAGTCGATCTTTGGCGTGAAAGACGAGCCGGTGAAGGGAAAAGAGGTTCCTCTGGAATGGACTGAGACATCTGGGGGACTCTTGGAATGGTGGCACGGCCCTGGAGTTCCTCTCGCCGTTCCTGTTGAGAGGGCCTTCTCTTGAGATGCGACGGGAAGGCCGGGAACTCTTTCCCGACGAAGCAAGGAAAGGATCCCTCATCTCGAGCTACGAGGCGGAAACGGGGCTCCTCTGGATGTGGGCGGGACCCTCGTGATTCCTCTCGAGTGGAGACGGCTATGTCGGGGAACTTCTTGATTTGCACCAAGGGTGTGAAGGACCCTTTCGAAGTTCCAGAGGTGAGGTGTGATCAGCCTCGAGACGCCTCAGCGGAAATGGGCCTCATCTCGCCTGGAGGGGAGAACCTCCTGGATTTTCTTGAGTTGGGGCAGGTCTTCTCGAGTTGCGACGGGGCCCTCAGGGACCCGCTCTGGTGTCCTCAGGAAAGGCCAGTCCCCATGCGAGTTGCTAGGGGACCTCTCGGGATTCCTCTCCTGTCCATGCCGGGGCCTCAGTCCTTTTGTGGAGTCGGGGCCGGAACCTGAGGTTTCCTCTCCAGTGTTGCCATGGATCTTGGGGTGCTTCTGAGTCTCCCCAGGGGAGTCAGGCCTCGTCTCGAGTGGGGGCATGCACGTGCGCTTTCCTCCCGAGCTGCAGCAGTAGTGTCACGCTTCCTGTCACGTGGATCAAGGGATCTGTGGCTTTCCCTCGAGGCTGTCCCTCGAGGCTTTCCCACGAGGCTTTCCCACAGGGCTGTGCCACGTGCCACCTTGGTGTGAGTCGATCCTCGGCGTGAAAGACGAGCCGGTGAAGGGAAAAGAGGTTCCTCTGGAATGGACTGAGACATCTGGTGGACTCTTGGAATGGTGGCACGACCCTGGAGTTCCTCTCGCCGTTCCTGTAGAGAGGGCCTCCTCTTGAGATGCGACGGGAACGCCGGGAACTCTTTCCCGACGAAGCAGGGAAAGGATCCCTCATCTCGAGCTACGAGGCGGAATCAGGGCTCCTCTGGATGTGGGCGGGACCCTCGTGATTCCTCTCGAGTGGAGACGGGTATGTCGGGGAACTTCTTGATTTGCACCAAGGGTGTGAAGGAGCCTTTCGAAGTTCCAGAGGTGAGGTGTGATCAGCCTCGAGACGCCTCAGCGGAAATGGGCCTCATCTCGCCTGGAGGGGAGAACCTCCTGGATTTTCTCGAGTTGGGGCAGGTCTTCTCGAGTTGCGACGGGGACCTCAGGGACCCGCTCTGGTGTCCTCAGGAAAGGCCAGTCCCCATGCGAGTTGCTAGGGGACCTCTCGGGATTCCTCTCCTGTCCATGCCGGGGCCTCAGTCCTTGTGTGGAGTCGGGGCCGGAACCTGAGGATTCCTCTCCAGTGTTGCCATGGATCTTGGGGTGCTTCTGAGTCTCCCCAGGGGAGTCAGGCCTCGTCTCGAGTGGGGGCATGCACGTGCGCTTTCCTCCCGAGCTGCAGCAGTAGTGTCACGCTTCCTGTCACGTGGATCAAGGGATCTGTGGCTTTCCCTCCAGGCTGTCCCTCGAGGCTTTCCCACGAGGCTTTCCCACAGGGCTGTGCCACGTGCCACCTTGGTGTGAGTCGATCCTCGGCGTGAAAGACGAGCCGGTGAAGGGAAAAGACGTTCCTCTGGAATGGACTGAGACATCTGGTGGACTCTTGGAATGGTGGCACGACCCTGAAGTTCCTCTCGCCGTTCCTGTAGAGAGGGCCTCCTCTTGAGATGCGACGGGAACGCCGGGAACTCTTTCCCGACGAAGCAGGGAAAGGATCCCTCATCTCGAGCTACGAGGCGGAATCAGGGCTCCTCTGGATGTGGGCGGGACCCTCGTGATTCCTCTCTAGTGGAGACGGGTATGTCGGGGAACTTCTTGATTTGCACCAAGTGTGTGAAGGAGCCTTTCGAAGTTCCAGAGGTGAGGTGTGATCAGCCTCGAGACGCCTCAGCGGAAATGGGCCTCATCTCGCCTGGAGGGGAGAACCTCCTGGATTTTCTCGAGTTGCCGCATGTCTTCTCGAGTTACGACGGGGACCTCAGGGACCCGCTCTGGTGGCCTCAGGAAAGGCCAGTCCCCATGCGAGTTGCTAGGGGACCTCTCGGGATTCCTCTCCCGTCCATGCCGGGGCCTCAGTCCTTGTGTGGAGTCGGGGCCGGAACCTGAGGATTACTCTCCAGTGTTGCCATGGATCTTGGGGTGCTTCTGAGTCTCCCCAGGGGAGTCAGGCCTCGTCTCGAGTGGGGGCATGCACGTGCGCTTTCCTCCCGAGCTGCAGCAGTAGTGTCACGCTTCCTGTCACGTGGATCAAGGGATCTGTGGCTTTCCCTCGAGGCTGTCCCTCGAGGCTTTCCCACGAGGCTTTCCCACAGGGCTGTGCCACGTGCCACCTTGGTGTGAGTCGATCCTCGGCGTGAAAGACGAGCCGGTGAAGGGAAAAGAGGTTCCTCTGGAATGGACTGAGACATCTGGGGGACTCTTGGAATGGTGGCACGACCCTGGAGTTCCTCTCGCCGTTCCTGTTGAGAGGGCCTCCTCTTGAGATGCGACGGGAAGGCCGGGAACTCTTTCCCGACGAAGCATGGAAAGGATCCCTCATCTCGAGCTACGAGGCGGAAACGGGGCTCCTCTGGATGTGGGCGGGACCCTCGTGATTCCTCTCGAGTGGAGACGGCTAGGTCGGGGAACTTCTTGATTTGCACCAAGGGTGTGAAGGACCCTTTCGAAGTTCCAGAGGTGAGGTGTGATCAGCCTCGAGACGCCTCAGCGGAAATGGGCCTCATCTCGCCTGGAGGGGAGAACCTCCTGGATTTTCTCGAGTTGGGGCAGGTCTTCTCGAGTTGCGACGGGGACCTCAGGGACCCGCTCTGGTGGCCTCAGGAAAGGCCAGTCCCCATGCGAGTTGCTAGGGGACCTCTCGGGATTCCTCTCCCGTCCATGCCGGGGCCTCAGTCCTTGTGTGGAGTCGGGGCCGGAACCTGAGGATTCCTCTCCATTGTTGCCATGGATCTTGGGGTGCTTCTGAGTCTCCCCAGGGGAGTCAGGCCTCGTCTCGAGTGGGGGCATGCACGTGCGCTTTCCTCCCGAGCTGCAGCAGTAGTGTCACGCTTCCTGTCACGTGGATCAAGGGATCTGTGGCTTTCCCTCGAGGCTGTCCCTCGAGGCTTTCCCACGAGGCTTTCCCACAGGGCTGTGCCACGTGCCACCTTGGTGTGAGTCGATCCTCGGCGTGAAAGACGAGCCGGTGAAGGGAAAAGAGGTTCCTCTGGAATGGACTGAGACATCTGGGGGACTCTTGGAATGGTGGCACGACCCTGGAGTTCCTCTCGCCGTTCCTGTTGAGAGGGCCTCCTCTTGAGATGCGACGGGAAGGCCGGGAACTCTTTCCCGACGAAGCATGGAAAGGATCCCTCATCTCGAGCTACGAGGCGGAAACGGGGCTCCTCTGGATGTGGGCGGGACCCTTGTGATTCCTCTCGAGTGGAGACGGCTAGGTCGGGGAACTTCTTGATTTGCACCAAGGGTGTGAAGGACCCTTTCGAAGTTCCAGAGGTGAGGTGTGATCAGCCTCGAGACGCCTCAGCGGAAATGGGCCTCATCTCGCCTGGAGGGGAGAACCTCCTGGATTTTCTCGAGTTGGGGCAGGTCTTCTCGAGTTGCGACGGGGACCTCAGGGACCCGCTCTGGTGGCCTCAGGAAAGGCCAGTCCCCATGCGAGTTGCTAGGGGACCTCTCGGGATTCCTCTCCCGTCCATGCCGGGGCCTCAGTCCTTGTGTGGAGTCGGGGCCGGAACCTGAGGTTTCCTCTCCAGTGTTGCCATGGATCTTGGGGTGCTTCTGAGTCTCCCCAGGGGAGTCAGGCCTCGTCTCGAGTGGGGGCATGCACGTGCGCTTTCCTCCCGAGCTGCAGCAGTAGTGTCACGCTTCCTGTCACGTGGATCAAGGGATCTGTGGCTTTCCCTCGAGGCTGTCCCTCGAGGCTTTCCCACGAGGCTTTCCCACAGGGCTGTGCCACGTGCCACCTTGGTGTGAGTCGATCCTCGGCGTGAAAGACGAGCCGGTGAAGGGAAAAGAGGTTCCTCTGGAATGGACTGAGACATCTGGGGGACTCTTGGAATGGTGGCACGACCCTGGAGTTCCTCTCGCCGTTCCTGTTGAGAGGGCCTCCTCTTGAGATGCGACGGGAAGGCCGGGAACTCTTTCCCGACGAAGCATGGAAAGGATCCCTCATCTCGAGCTACGAGGCGGAAACGGGGCTCCTCTGGATGTGGGCGGGACCCTCGTGATTCCTCTCGAGTGGAGACGGCTAGGTCGGGGAACTTCTTGATTTGCACCAAGGGTGTGAAGGACCCTTTCGAAGTTCCAGAGGTGAGGTGTGATCAGCCTCGAGACGCCTCAGCGGAAATGGGCCTCATCTCGCCTGGAGGGGAGAACCTCCTGGATTTTCTCGAGTTGGGGCAGGTCTTCTCGAGTTGCGACGGGGACCTCAGGGACCCGCTCTGGTGGCCTCAGGAAAGGCCAGTCCCCATGCGAGTTGCTAGGGGACCTCTCGGGATTCCTCTCCCGTCCATGCCGGGGCCTCAGTCCTTGTGTGGAGTCGGGACCGGAACCTGAGGTTTCCTCTCCAGTGTTGCCATGGATCTTGGGGTGCTTCTGAGTCTCCCCAGGGGAGTCAGGCCTCGTCTCGAGTGGGGGCATGCACGTGCGCTTTCCTCCCGAGCTGCAGCAGTAGTGTCACGCTTCCTGTCACGTGGATCAAGGGATCTGTGGCTTTCCCTCCAGGCTGTCCCTCGAGGCTTTCCCACGAGGCTTTCCCACAGGGCTGTGCCACGTGCCACCTTGGTGTGAGTCGATCCTCGGCGTGAAAGACGAGCCGGTGAAGGGAAAAGAGGTTCCTCTGGAATGGACTGAGACATCTGGGGGACTCTTGGAATGGTGGCACGACCCTGGAGTTCCTCTCGCCGTTCCTGTAGAGAGGGCCTCCTCTTGAGATGCGACGGGAAGGCCGGGAACTCTTTCCCGACGAAGCAGGGAAAGGATCCCTCATCTCGAGCTACGAGGCGGAAACGGGGCTCCTCTGGATGTGGGCGGGACCCTCGTGATTCCTCTCGAGTGGAGACGGCTATGTCGGGGAACTTCTTGATTTGCACCAAGGGTGTGAGGGACTCTTTCGAAATTCCAGAGGTGAGGTGTGATCAGCCTCGAGACGCCTCAGCGGAAATGGGCCTCATCTCGCCTGGAGGGGAGAACCTCCTGGATTTTCTCCAGTTGCGGCAGGTCTTCTCGAGTTACGACGGGGACCTCAGTGACCCGCTCTGGTGGCCTCAGGAAAGGCCAGTCCCCATGCGAGTTGCTAGGGGACCTCTCGGGATTCCTCTCCCGTCCATGCCGGGGCCTCAGTCCTTGTGTGGAGTCGGGGCCGGTACCTGAGGATTCCTCTCCAGTGTTGCCATGGATCTTGGGGTGCTTCTGAGTCTCCCCAGGGGAGTCAGGCCTCGTCTCGATTGGGGGCATGCACGTGCGCTTTCCTCCCGAGCTGCAGCAGTAGTGTCACGCTTCCTGTCACGTGGATCAAGGGATCTGTGGCTTTCCCTCGAGGCTGTCCCTCGAGGCTTTCCCACGAGGCTTTCCCACAGGGCTGTGCCACGTACCACCTTGGTGTGAGTCGATCCTCGGCGTGAAAGACGAGCCGCTGAAGGGAAAAGAGGTTCCTCTGGAATGGACTGAGACATCTGGGGGACTCTTGGAATGGTGGCACGACCCTGGAGTTCCTCTCGCCGTTCCTGTTGAGAGGGCCTCCTCTTGAGATGCGACGGGAAGGCCGGGAACTCTTTCCCGACGAAGCAGGGAAAGGATCCCTCATCTCGAGCTACGAGGCGGAAACGGGGCTCCTCTGGATGTGGGCGGGACCCTCGTGATTCCTCTCCAGTGGAGACGGCTAGGTCGGGGAACTTCTGGATTTGCACCAAGGGTGTGAAGTACCCTTTCGAAGTTCCAGAGGTGAGGTGTGATCAGCCTCGAGACGCCTCAGCGGAAATGGGCCTCATCTCGCCTGGAGGGGAGAACCTCCTGGATTTTCTCGACTTGGGGCAGGTCTTCTCGAGTTGCGACGGGGACCTCAGGGACCCGCTCTGGTGTCCTCAGGAAAGGCCAGTCCCCATGCGAGTTGCTAGGGGACCTCTCGGGATTCCTCTCCCGTCCATGCCGGGGCCTCAGTCCTTGTGTGGAGTCGGGGCCGGAACCTGAGGATTCCTCTCCAGTGTTGCCATGGATCTTGGGGTGCTTCTGAGTCTCCCCAGGGGAGTCAGGCCTCGTCTCGAGTGGGGGCATGCACGTGCGCTTTCTTCCCGAGCTGCAGCAGTAGTGTCACGCTTCCTGTCACGTGCATCAAGGGATCTGTGGCTTTCCCTCGAGGCTGTCCCTCGAGGCTTTCCCACGAGGCTTTCCCACAGGGCTGTGCCACGTGCCACCTTGGTGTGAGTCGATCCTCGGCGTGAAAGACGAGCCGGTGAAGGGAAAAGAGGTTCCTCTGGAATGGACTGAGACATCTGGGGGACTCTTGGAATGGTGGCACGACCCTGGAGTTCCTCTCGCCGTTCCTGTAGAGAGGGCCTCCTCTTGAGATGCGACGGGAAGGCCGGGAACTCTTTCCCGACGAAGCAGGGAAAGGATCCCTCATCTCGAGCTACGAGGCGGAAACGGGGCTCCTCTGGATGTGGGCGGGACCCTCGTGATTCCTCTCGAGTGGAGACGGCTATGTCGGGGAACTTCTTGATTTGCACCAAGGGTGTGAAGGACCCTTTCGAAATTCCAGAGGTGAGGTGTGATCAGCCTCGAGACGCCTCAGCGGAAATGGGCCTCATCTCGCCTGGAGGGGAGAACCTCCTGGATTTTCTCGAGTTGCGGCAGGTCTTCTCGAGTTACGACGGGGACCTCAGGGACACGCTCTGGTGGCCTCAGGAAAGGCCAGTCCCCATGCGAGTTGCTAGGGGACCTCTCGGGATTCCTCTCCCGTCCATGCCGGGGCCTCAGTCCTTGTGTGGAGTCGGGGCCGGAACCTGAGGATTCCTCTCCAGTGTTGCCATGGATCTTGGGGTGCTTCTGAGTCTCCCCAGGGGAGTCAGGCCTCGTCTCGAGAGGGGGCATGCACGTGCGCTTTCCTCCCGAGCTGCAGCAGTAGTGTCACGCTTCCTGTCACGTGGATCAAGGGATCTGTGGCTTTCCCTCAAGGCTGTCCCTCGAGGCTTTCCCACGAGGCTTTCCCACAGGGCTGTGCCACGTGCCACCTTGGTGTGAGTCGATCCTCGGCGTGAAAGACGAGCCGGTGAAGGGAAAAGAGCTTCCTCTGGAATGGACTGAGACATCTGGGAGACTCTTGGAATTTTGGCACGACCCTGGAGTTCCTCTCGCCGTTCCTGTTGAGAGGGCCTCCTCTTGAGATGCGACGGGAATGCCGGGATCTCTTTCCCGACGAAGCAGGGAAAGGATCCCTCATCTCGAGCTACGAGGCGGACCCGGGGCTCCTCTGGATGTGGGCGGGACCCTCGTGATTCCTCTCGAGTGGAGACGGGCATGTCGGGAAACTTCTTGATTTGCACCAAGGGTGTGAAGGACCCTTTCGAAGTTCCAGAGGTGAGGTGTGATCAGCCTCGAGACGCCTCAGCGAAAATGGGCCTCATCTCGCCTGGAGGGGAGAACCTCCTGGATTTTCTCGAGTTGCGGCAGGTCTTCTCGAGTTACGACGGGGACCTCAGCGACCCGCTCTGGTGGCCTCAGGAAAGGCCAGTCCCCATGCGAGTGGCTAGGGGACCTCTCGGGTTTCCTCTCCGGTCGATGCCGGGGCCTGAGACCTTGTGTGGAGTCGGGGCCGGAACCTGAGCATTCCTCTCCAGTGTTGACATGGATTTTGGGGTGCCTCTGAGTCTCCCCAGGGGAGTCAGGCTTCGTCTCGAGTGGGGGCATGCACGTGCGCTTTCCTCCCTAGCTGCAGCAGTAGGGTCACACTTCCTGTCACGTGGATCAAGGGATCTGTGGCTTTCCCTCGAGGCTTTCCCTCGAGGCTTTCCCACGAGGCTTTCCCACAGGGCTGTGCCACGTGCCACCTTGGTGTGAGTCGATCCTCGGCGTGAAAGACGAGCCGGTGAAGGGAAAAGTGGTTCCTCTGGAATGGACTGAGACATCTGGGGTCTCTTGGAAAGGTGGCACGACCCTGGAGTTCCTCTCGCCGTTCCTGTTGAGAGGGCCTCCTCTTGAGAAGCGACGGGAACGCTGGGAACTCTTTCCCGACAAAGCAGGGACAGGATCCCTCATCTCGAGCTACGTGGCCGAAACGGGGCTCCTCTGGATGTGGGCGGGACCCTCGTGATTCCTCTCGAGTGGAGACGGGTATGTCGGGGAACTTCTTGATTTGCAGCAAGGGTGTGAAGGAGCCTTTCGAAGTTCCAGAGGTGAGGTGTGATCCGCCTCGTGACACCTCAGCAGAAATGGTCCTCATCTCGCCTGGAGGGGAGAACCTCCTGGATTTTCTCGAGTTGCGGCAGGTCTTCTCGAGTTACGACGGGGACCTCAGGGACCCGCTCTGGTGGCCTCAGGAAAGGCCAGTCCCCATGCGAGTTGCTAGGGGACCTCTCGGGATTCCTCTCCCGTCCATGCCGGGGCCTCAGTCCTTGTGTGGAGTCGGGGCCGGAACCTGAGGATTCCTCTCCAGTGTTGCCATGGATCTTGGGGTGCTTCTGAGTCTCCCCAGGGGAGTCAGGCCTCGTCTCGAGTGGGGGCATGCACGTGCGCTTTCCTCCCGAGCTGCAGCAGTAGTGTCACGCTTCCTGTCACGTGGATCAAGGGATCTGTGGCTTTCCCTCGAGGCTGTCCCTCGAGGCTTTCCCATGAGGCTTTCCCACAGGGCTGTGCCACGTGCCACCTTGGTGTGAGTCGATCCTCGGCGTGAAAGACGAGCCGGTGAAGGGAAAAGAGCTTCCTCTGGAATGGATTGAGACATCTGGGGGACTCTTGGAATGGTGGCACGACCCTGAAGTTCCTCTCGCCGTTCCTGTTGAGAGGGCCTCCTCTTGAGATGCGACGGGAATGCCGGGATCTCTTTCCCGACGAAGCAGGGAAAGGATCCCTCATCTCGAGCTACGAGGCGGACCCGGGGCTCCTCTGGATGTGGGCGGGACCCTCGTGTTTCCTCTCGAGTGGAGACGGGTATGTCGGGGAACTTCTTGAGTTGCACCAAGAGTGGGAAGGACCCTTTAGACGTTCCAGAGGTGAGGTGTGATTAGCCCCGAGAAGCATCTGCGGAAATGGGTCTCATCTCGCCTGCAGGGGAGAACCTCCTGGATATTCTCGAGTTGCGGCAGGTCTTCTCGAGTTACGACGGGAACCTCAGGGACCCGCTCTGGTGGCCTCAGGAAGGGCCAGTCCCCGTGCGAGTTGCTAGGGGCCATCTCGGGATTCCTCTCCCATCGATGCCGGGGCCTGAGACCTTGTGTGGAGTAGGGGCCGGAACCTGAGGATTCCTCTCCAGTGTTGCCATGGATCTTGGGGTGCTTCTGAGTCTCCCCAGGGGAGTCAGGCCTCGTCTCGAGTGGCGGCCTGCACGTGCGCTTTCCTCCCGAGCTGCAGCAGTAGAGTCACGCTTCCTGTCACGTGGATCAAGGGATCTGTGGCTTTCCCTCGAGGCTGTCCCTCGAGGCTTTCCCACGAGGCTTTCCCACAGGGCTGTGCCACGTGCCACCTTGGTGTGAGTCGATCCTCGGCGTGAAAGACGAGCCGGTGAAGGGAAAAGAGGTTCCTCTGGAATGGACTGAGACATCTGGTGGACTCTTGGAAAGGTGGCACGACCCTGGAGTTCCTCTCGCCGTTCCTGTTGAGAGGGCCTCCTCTTGAGATGCGACGGAAACGCCGGGAACTCTTTCCCGACGAAGGAGGGACAGGATCCCTCATCTCGAACTACGTGGCCGAAACGGGGCTCCTCTGGATGTGGGCGGGACCCTCGTGATTCCTCTCGAGTGGAGACGGGTATGTCGGGGAACTTCTTGATTTGCAGCAAGGGTGTGAAGGAGCCTTTCGAAGTTCCAGAGGTGAGGTGTGATCCGCCTCGTGACACCTCAGCAGAAATGGTCCTCATCTCGCCTGGAGGGGAGAACCTCCTGGATTTTCTCGAGTTGGGGCAGGTCTTCTCGAGTTACGACGGGGACCTCAGGGACCCGCTCTGGTGGCCTCAGGAAAGGCCAGTCCACATGCGAGTTGCTAGGGGACCTCTCGGGATTCCTCTCCCGTCCATGCCGGGGCCTCAGTCCTTGTGTGGAGTCGGGGCCGGAACCTGAGGATTCCTCTCCAGTGTTGCCACGGATCTTGGGGTGCTTCTGAGTCTCCCCAGGGGAGTCAGGGCTCGTCTCGAGTGGGGGCATGCACGTGCGCTTTCCTCCCGAGCTGCAGCAGTAGTGTCACGCTTCCTGTCACGTGGATCAAGGGATCTGTGGCTTTCCCTCGAGGCTGTCCCTCGAGGCTTTCCCACGAGGCTTTCCCACAGGGCTGTGCCACGTGCCACCTTGGTGTGAGTCGATCCTCGGCGTGAAAGACGAGCCGGTGAAGGGAAAAGAGCTTCCTCTGGAATGGACTGAGACATCTGGGGGACTCTTGGAATGGTGGCACGACCCTGAAGTTCCTCTCGCCGTTCCTGTTGAGAGGGCCTCCTCTTGAGATGCGACGGGAACGCCGGGAACTCTTTCCCGACGAAGCAGGGACAGGATCCCTCATCTCGAGCTACGAGGCAGACCCGGGGCTCCTCTGGATGTGGGCGGGACCCTCGTGATTCCTCTCGAGTGGAGACGGGTATGTCGGGAAACTTCTTGATTTGCACCAAGGGTGTGAAGGACCCTTTCGAAGTTCCAGAGGTGAGGTGTGATCAGCCTCGAGACGCCTCAGCGGAAATGGGCCTCATCTCGCCTGGAGGGGAGAACCTCCTGGATTTTCTCGAGTTGCGGCAGGTCTTCTCGAGTTACGACGGGTACCTCAGGGACCCGCTCTGGTGGCCTCAGGAAAGGCCAGTCCCCATGCGAGTGGCTAGGGGACCTCTCGGGTTTCCTCTCCCGTCCATGCCGGGGCCTCAGTCCTTGTGAGGAGTGGGGGCCGGAACCTGAGGTTTCCTCTCCAGTGTTGCCATGGATCTTTGGGTGCCTCTGAGTCTCCCCAGGGGAGTCAGGCCTCGTCTCGAGTGGGGGCATGCACGTGCGCTTTCCTCCCGAGTTGCAGCTGTAGTGTCACGCTTCCTGTCACGTGGATCAAGGGATCTGTGGCTTTCCCTCGAGGCTGTCCCTAGAGGCTTTTCACGAGGCTTTCCCACAGGGCTGTGCCACGTGCCACCTTGGTGTGAGTCGATCCTCGGCGTGAAAGACGAGCGGTGAAGGGAAAAGAGGTTCCTCTGGAATGGACTGAGACATCTGGGGGACTCTTGGAAAGGTGGCACGACCCTGGAGTTCCTCTCGCCGTTCCTGTTGAGAGGGCCTCCTCTTGAGATGCGACGGGAACGCCGGGAACTCTTTCCCGACGAAGCAGGGACAGGATCCCTCATCTCGAGCTACGTGGCCGAAACGGGGCTCCTCTGGATGTGGGCGGGACCCTCGTGATTCCTCTCGAGTGGAGACGGGTATGTCGGGGAACTTCTTGATTTGCACCAAGGGTGTGAAGGAGCCTTTCGAAGTTCCAGAGGTGAGGTGTGATCCGCCTCGTGACACCTCAGCAGAAATGGTCCTCATCTCGCCTGGAGGGGAGAACCTCCTGGATTTTCTCGAGTTGCGGCAGGTCTTCTCGAGTTACGACGGGGACCTCAGGGACCCGCTCTGGTGGCCTCAGGAAAGGCCAGTCCACATGCGAGTTGCTAGGGGACCTCTCGGGATTCCTCTCCCGTCCATGCCGGGGCCTCAGTCCTTGTGTGGAGTCGGGGCCGGAACCTGAGGATTCCTCTCCAGTGTTGCCATGGATCTTGGGGTGCTTCTGAGTCTCCCCAGGGGAGTCAGGCCTCGTCTCGAGTGGGGGCATGCACGTGCGCTTTCCTCCCGAGCTGCAGCAGTAGTGTCACGCTTCCTGTCACGTGGATCAAGGGATCTGTGGCTTTCCCTCGAGGCTGTCCCTCGAGGCTTTCCCACGAGGCTTTCCCACAGGGCTGTGCCACGTGCCACCTTGGTGTGAGTCGATCCTCGGCGTGAAAGACGAGCCGGTGAAGGGAAAAGAGCTTCCTCTGGAATGGACTGAGACATCTGGGGGACTCTTGGAATGGTGGCACGACCCTGAAGTTCCTCTCGCCGTTCCTGTTGAGAGGGCCTCCTCTTGAGATGCGACGGGAATGCCGGGATCTCTTTCCCGACGAAGCAGGGAAAGGATCCCTCATCTCGAGCTACGAGGCGGACCCGGGGCTCCTCTGGATGTGGGCGGGACCCTCGTGATTCCTCTCGAGTGGAGACGGGTATGTCGGGAAACTTCTTGATTTGCACCAAGGGTGTGAAGGACCCTTTCGAAGTTCCAGAGGTGAGGTGTGATCAGCCTCGAGACGCCTCAGCGGAAATGGGCCTCATCTCGCCTGGAGGGGAGAACCTCCTGGATTTTCTCGAGTTGCGGCAGGTCTTCTCGAGTTACGACGGGGACCTCAGGGACCCGCTCTGGTGGCCTCAGGAAAGGCCAGTCCCCATGCGAGTGGCTAGGGGACCTCTCGGGTTTCCTCTCCCGTCCATGCCGGGGCCTCAGTCCTTGTGTGGAGTGGGGGCCGGAACCTGAGGATTCCTCTCCAGTGTTGCCATGGATCTTGGGGTGCCTCTGAGTCTCCCCAGGGGAGTCAGGCCTCGTCTCGAGTGGGGGCATGCACGTGCGCTTTCCTCCCGAGCTGCAGCAGTAGTGTCACGCTTCCTGTCACGTGGATCAAGGGATCTGTGGCTTTCCCTCGAGGCTGTCCCTCGAGGCTTTCCCACGAGGCTTTCCCACAGGGCTGTGCCACGTGCCACCTTGGTGTGAGTCGATCCTCGGCGTGAAAGACGAGCCGGTGAAGGGAAAAGAGGTTCCTCTGGAATGGACTGAGACATCTGGGGGACTCTTGGAATGGTGGCACGACCCTGGAGTTCCTCTCGCCGTTCCTGTTGAGAGGGCCTCCTCTTGAGATGCGACGGGAACGCCGGGAACTCTTTCCCGACGAAGCAGGGAAAGGATCCCTCATCTCGAGCTACGAGGCGGAAACGGGGCTCCTCTGGATGTGGGCGGGACCCTCGTGATTCCTCTCGAGTGGAGACGGGTATGTCGGGGTACTTCTTGATTTCCATCAAGGGTTTGAAGGACCCTTTCGAAGTTCCAGAGGTGAGGTGTGATCAGCCTCGAGACGCCTCAGCGGAAATGGGCCTCATCTCGCCTGGAGGGGAGAACCTCCTGGATTTTCTCGAGTTGCGGCAGGTCTTCTCGAGTTACGAAGGGGACCTCAGGGACCCGCTCTGGTGGCCTCAGGAAAGGCCAGTCCCCATGCGAGTTTCTAGGGGACCTCTCGGGATTCCTCTCCCGTCCATGCCGGGGCCTCAGTCCTTGTGTGGAGTCGGGGCCGGAACCTGAGGATTCCTCTCCAGTGTTGCCATGGATCTTGGGGTGCTTCTGGGTCTCCCCAGGGGAGTCAGGGCTCGTCTCGAGTCGGGGCATGCACGTGCTCTTTCCTCCCGAGCTGCAGCAGTAGTGTCACGCTTCCTGTCACGTGGATCAAGGGATCTGTGGCTTTCCCTCGAGGCTGTCCCTCGAGGCTTTCCCACGAGGCTTTCCCACAGGGCTGTGCCACGTGCCACCTTGGTGTGAGTCAATCCTCGGCGTGAAAGACGAGCCGGTGAAGGGAAAAGAGTTTCCTCTGGAAAGGACTGAGACATCTGGGGGACTCTTGGAATGGTGGCACGACCCTGGAGTTCCTCTCGCCGTTCCTGTTGAGAGGGCCTCCTCTTGAGATGCGACGGGAACGCCGGGAACTCTTTCCCGACGAAGCAGGGAAAGGATCCCTCATCTCGAGCTACGAGGCAGAAACGGGGCTCCTCTGGATGTGGGCGGGACCCTCGTGTTTCCTCTCGAGTGGAGACGGGTATGTCGGGGAACTTCTTGATTTGCACCAAGGGTGTGAAGGACCCTTTCGAAGTTCCAGAGGTGAGGTGTGATCAGCCTCGAGTGACCTCAGCGGAAATGGGCCTCATCTCGCCTGGAGGGGAGAACCTCCTGGATTTTCTCGTGTTGCGGCAGGTCTTCTCGAGTTGCGACGGGGACCTCAGGGACCCGCTCTAGTGGCCTCAGGAAAGGCCAGTCCACATGCGAGTTGCTAGGGGACCTCTCAGGATTCCTCTCCCGTCCATGCCGGGGCCTCAGTCCTTGTGTGGAGTCGGGACCGGAACCTGAGGATTCCTCTCCAGTGTTGCCATGGATCTTGGGGTGCTTCTGAGTCTCCCCAGGGGAGTCAGGGCTCGTCTCGAGTGGGGGCATGCACGTGCGCTTTCCTCCCGATCTGCAGCAGTAGTGTCCCGCTTCCTGTCACGTGGATCAAGGGATCTGTGGCTTTCCCTCGAGGCTGTCCCTCGAGGCTTTCCCACGAGGCTTTCCCACAGGGCTGTGCCACGTGCCACCTTGGTGTGAGTCGATCCTCGGCGTGAAAGACGATCCGGTGAAGGGAAAAGAGCTTCCTCTGGAATGGACTGAGACATCTGGGGGACTCTTGGAATGGTGGCACGACCCTGGAGTTCCTCTCGCCGTTCCTGTTGAGAGGGCCTCCTCTTGAGATGCGACGGGAATGCCGGGATCTCTTTCCCGACGAAGCAGGGAAAGGATCCCTCATCTCGAGCTACGAGGCGGACCTGGGGCTCCTCTGGATGTGGGCGGGACCCTCGTGATTCCTCTCGAGTGGAGACGGGTATGTCGGGAAACTTCTTGATTTGCACCAAGGGTGTGAAGGAGCCTTTCGAAGTTCCAGAGGTGAGGTGTGATCAGCCTCGAGACGCCTCAGCGGAAATGGGCCTCATCTCGCCTGGAGGGGAGAACCTCCTGGATTTTCTCCAGTTGCGGCAGGTCTTCTCGAGTTACGACGGGGACCTCAGGGACCCGCTCTGGTGGCCTCAGGAAAGGCCAGTCCCCATGCGAGTGGTTAGGGGACCTCTCGGGTTTCCTCTCCCGTCCATGCCGGGGCCTCAGTCCTTGTGTGTAGTGGGGGCCGGGACCTGAGGATTCCTCTCCAGTGTTGCCATGGATCTTTGGGTGCCTCTGAGTCTCCGCAGGGGAGTCAGGCCTCGTCTCGAATGGGGGCATGCACGTGCGCTTTCCTCCCGAGCTGCAGCAGTTGTGTCAGGCTTCCTGTCACGTGGATCAAGGGATCTGTGGCTTTCCCTCGAGGCTGTCCCTCGAGGCTTTCCCACGAGGCTTTCCCACAGGGCTGTGCCACGTGCCACCTTGGTGGGAGTCGATCCTCGGCGTGAAAGACGAGCCGGTGAAGGGAAAAGAGCTTCCTCTGGAATGGACTGAGACATCTGGGGGACTCTTGGAATGGTGGCACGACCCTGGAGTTCCTCTCGCCGTTCCTGTTGAGAGGGCCTCCTCTTGAGATGCGACGGGAACGCCGGGAACTCTTTCCCGACGAAGCAGGGAAAGGATCCCTCATCTCGAGCTACGAAGTGGAAACGGGGATCCTCTGGATGTGGGCGGGACACTCGTGTCTCCTCTCGAGTGGAGACGGGTATGTCGGGGAACTTCTTGATTTGCACCAAGGGTGTGAAGGAGCCTTTCGAAGTTCCAGAGGTGAGGTGTGATCAGCCTCGAGACGCCTCAGCGGAAATGGGCCTCATCTCGCCTGGAGGGGAGAACCTCCTGGATTTTCTCGAGTTGCGGCAGGTCTTCTCGAGTTACGACGGGGACCTCAGGGACCCGCTCTGGTGGCCTCAGGAAAGGCCAGTCCCCATGCGAGTTGCTAGGGGACCTCTCGGGATTCCTCTCCCGTCCATGCCGGGGTCTCAGTCCTTGTGTGGAGTCGGGGCCGGAACCTGAGGATTCCTCTCCAGTGTTGCCATGGATCTTGGGGTGCTTCTGAGTCTCCCCAGGGGAGTCAGGCCTCGTCTCGAGTGGGGGCATGCACGTGCGCTTTCCTCCCGAGATGCAGCAGTAGTGTCACGTGTCCTGTCACGTGGTTCAAGGGATCTGTGGCTTTCCCTCGAGGCTGTCCCTCGAGGCTTTCCCACGAGGCTTACCCACAGGGCTGTGCCACGTGCCACCTTGGTGGGAGTCGATCCTCGGCGTGAAAGACGAGCCGGTGAAGGGAAAAGAGGTTCCTCTGGAATGGACTGAGACATCTGGGGGACTCTTGGAATGGTGGCACGACCCTGGAGTTCCTCTCGCCGTTCCTGTTGAGAGGGCCTCCTCTTGAGATGCGACGGGAACGCCGGGAACTCTTTCCCGACGAAGCAGGGAAAGGATCCCTCATCTCGAGCTACGAGGCGGAAACGGGGCTCCTCTGGATGTGGGCGGGACCCTCGTGATACCTCTCGAGTGGAGACGGCTATGTCGGGGAACTTCTTGATTTACACCAAGGGTGTGAAGGAGCCTTTCGAAGTTCCAGAGGGGAGGTGTGATCAGCCTCGAGACGCCTCAGCGGAAATGGGCCTCATCTCGCCTGGAGGGGAGAACCTCCTGGATTTTCTCGAGTTGCGGCAGGTCTTCTCGAGTTACCACGGGGACCTCAGGGACCCGCTCTGGTGGCCTCAGGAAAGGCCAGTCCCCATGCGAGTTGCTAGGGGACCTCTCGGGATTCCTCTCCCGTCCATGCCGGGGCCTCAGTCCTTGTGTGGAGTCGGGGCCGGAACCTGAGGATTCCTCTCAAGTGTTGCCATGGTTCTTGGGGAGCTTCTGAGTCTCCCCAGGGGAGTCAGGCGGCGTCTCGAGTGGGGGCATGCACGTGCGCTTTCCTCCCGAGCTGCAGCAGTAGTGTCACGCTTCCTGTCACGTGGATCAAGGGATCTGTGGCTTTCCCTCGAGGCTGTCCCTCGAGGCTTTCCCACGAGGCTTTCCCACAGGGCTGTGCCACGTGCCACCTTGGTGTGAGTCGATCCTCGGCGTGAAAGACGAGCCGGTGAAGGGAAAAGAGGTTCCTCTGGAATGGACTGAGACATCTGGGGGACTCTTGGAATGGTGGCACGACCCTGAAGTTCCTCTCGCCGTTCCTGTTGAGAGGGCCTCCTCTTGAGATGCGACGGGAATGCCGGGATCTCTTTCCCGACGAAGCAGGGAAAGGATCCCTCATCTCGAGCTACGAGGCGGACCCGGGGCTCCTCTGGATGTGGGCGGGACCCTCGTGATTCCTCTCGAGTGGAGTCGGGTATGTCGGGGAACTTCTTGATTTGCAGCAAGGGTGTGAAGGAGCCTTTCGAAGTTCCAGAGGTGAGGTGTGATCCGCCTGGTGACACCTCAGCGGAAATGGGCCTCATCTCGCCTGGAGGGGAGAACCTCCTGGATTTTCTCGAGTTGCGGCAGGTCTTCTCGAGTTACGACGGGGACCTCAGGGACCCGCTCTGGTGGCCTCAGGAAAGGCCAGTCCCCATGCGAGTGGCTAGGGGACCTCTCGGGTTTCCTCTCCCGTCCATGCCGGGGCCTCAGTCCTTGTGTGGAGTGGGGGCCGGAACCTGAGGATTCCTCTCCAGTGTTGCCATGGATCTTTGGGTGCCTCTGAGTCTCCGCAGGGGAGTCAGGCCTCGTCTCGAATGGGGGCATGCACGTGCGCTTTCCTCCCGAGCTGCAGCAGTAGTGTCACGCTTCCTGTCACGTGGATGAAGGGATCTGTGGCTTTCCCTCGAGGCTGTCCCTCGAGGCTTTCCCACGAGGCTTTCCCACAGGGCTGTGCCACGTGCCACCTTGGTGGGATTCGATCCTCGGCGTGAAAGACGAGCTGGTGAAGGGAAAAGAGGTTCCTCTGCAATGGACTGAGACATCTGGGGGACTCTTGGAATGGTGGCACGACCCTGGAGTTCCTCTCGCCGTTCCTGTTGAGAGGGCCTCCTCTTGAGATGCGACGGGAACGCCGGGAACTCTTTCCCGACGAAGCAGGGAAAGGATCCCTCATCTCGAGCTTCGAGGCCGATACGGGGCTCCTCTGGATGTGGGCGGGACCCTCGTGATTCCTCTCGAGTGGAGACGAGTATGTCGGGGAACTTCTTGATTTGCACCAAGGGTGTGAAGGAGCCTTTCGAAGTTCCAGAGGTGAGGTGTGATCAGCCTCGAGACGCCTAGGCGGAAATGGGCCTCATCTCGCCTGGAGGGGAGAACCTCCTGGATTTTCTAGAGTTGCGGCAGGTGTTCTCGAGTTACGACGGTGACCTCAGGGACCCGCTCTGGTGGCCTCAGGAAAGGCCAGTCCCCATGCGAGTTGCTAGGGCACCTCTCGGGATTCCTCTCCCGTCCATGCCGGGGCCTCAGTCATTGTGTGGAATCCGGGCCGGAACCTGAGAATTCCTCTCCAGTGTTGCCATGGATCTTGGGGTGCTTCTGAGTTTCCCCAGGGGAGTCAGGCCTCGTCCCGTGTGGCGGCATGCACGTGCGCTTTCCTCCAGAGCTGCAGCAGTAGAGTCACGCTTCCTGTCACGTGGATCAAGGGATCTGTGGCTTTCCCTCGAGGCTGTCCCTCGAGGATTTCCCACGAGGCTTTCCCACAGGGCTGTGCCACGTGCCACCTTGGTGTGAGTCGATCCTCGGCGTGAAAGACGAGCCGGTGAAGGGAAAAGAGGTTCCTCTGGAATGGACTGAGACATCTGGGGGACTCTTGGAAAGGTGGCACGACCCTGGAGTTCCTCTCGCCGTTCCTGTTGAGAGGGCCTCCTCTTGAGATGCGACGGGAACGCCGGGAACTCTTTCCCGACGAAGCAGGGACAGGATCCCTCATCTCGAGCTACGTGGCCGAAACGGGGCTCCTCTGGATGTGGGCGGGACCCTCGTGATTCCTCTCGAGTGGAGACGGGTATGTCGCGGAACTTCTTGATTTGCAGCAAGGGTGTGAAGGAGCCTTTCGAAGTTCCAGAGGTGAGGTGTGATCCGCCTCGTGACACCTCAGCAGAAATGGTCCTCATCTCGCCTGGAGGGGAGAACCTCCTGGATTTTCTCGAGTTGCGGCAGGTCTTCTCGAGTTACGACGGGGACCTCAGGGACCCGCTCTGGTGGCCTCAGGAAAGGCCAGTCCACATGCGAGTTGCTAGGGGACCTCTCGGGATTCCTCTCCCGTCCATGCCGGGGCCTCAGTCCTTGTGTGGAGTCGGGGCCGGAACCTGAGGATTCCTCTCCAGTGTTGCCATGGATCTTGGGGTGCTTCTGAGTCTCCCCAGGGTAGTCAGGGCTCGTCTCGAGTGGGGGCATGCACGTGCGCTTTCCTCCCGAGCTGCAGCAGTAGTGTCACGCTTCCTGTCACGTGGATCAAGGGATCTGTGGCTTTCCCTCGAGGCTGTCCCTCGAGGCTTTCCCACGAGGCTTTCCCACAGGGCTGTGCCACGTGCCACCTTGGTGTGAGTCGATCCTCGGCGTGAAAGATGAGCCGGTGAAGGGAAAAGAGCTTCCTCTGGAATGGACTGAGACATCTGGGGGACTCTTGGAATGGTGGCACGACCCTGAAGTTCCTCTCGCCGTTCCTGTTGAGAGGGCCTCCTCTTGAGATGCGACGGGAATACCGGGATCTCTTTCCCGATGAAGCAGGGTAAGGATCCCTCATCTCGAGCTACGAGGCGGACCCGGGGCTCCTCTGGATGTGGGCGGGACCCTCGTGATTCCTCTCGAGTGGAGACGGGTATGTCGGGAAACTTCTTGATTTGCACCAAGGGTGTGAAGGAGCCTTTCGAAGTTCCAGAGGTGAGGTGTGATCAGCCTCGAGACGCCTCAGCGGAAATGGGCCTCATCTCGCCTGGAGGGGAGAACCTCCTGGATTTTCTCGAGTTGCGGCAGGTCTTCTCGAGTTACGACGGGTACCTCAGGGACCCGCTCTGGTGGCCTCAGGAAAGGCCAGTCCCCATGCGAGTGGCTAGGGGACCTCTCGGGTTTCCTCTCCCGTCCATACCGGGGCCTCAGTCCTTGTGTGGAGTGGGGGCCGGAACCTGAGGATTCCTCTCCAGTGTTGCCATGGATCTTTGGGTGCCTCTGAGTCTCCCCAGGGGAGTCAGGCCTCGTCTCGAGTGGGGGCATGCACGTGCGCTTTCCTCTCGAGCTGCAGCAGTAGTGTCACGCTTCCTGTCACGTGGATCAAGGGATCTGTGGCTTTCCCTCGAGGCTGTCCCTCGAGGCTTTCCCACGAGGCTTTCCCACAGGGCTGTGCCACGTGCCACCTTGGTGTGAGTCGATCCTCGGCGTGAAAGACGAGCCGGTGAAGGGAAAAGAGTTTCCTCTGGAATGGACTGAGACATCTGGGGGACTCTTGGAATGGTGGCACGACCCTGGAGTTCCTCTCGCCATTCCTGTTGAGAGGGCCTCCTCTTGAGATGCGACGGGAACGCCGGGAACTCTTTCCCGACGAAGCAGGGAAAGGATCCCTCATCTCGAGCTACGAGGCGGAAACGGGGCTCCTCTGGATGTGGGCGGGACCCTCGTGATTCCTCTCGAGTGGAGACGGGTATGTCGGGGAACTTCTTGATTTCCATCAAGGGTGTGAAGGACCCTTTCGAAGTTCCAGAGGTGAGGTGTGATCAGCCTCGAGACGCCTCAGCGGAAATGGGCCTCATTTCGCCTGGAGGGGAGAACCTCCTGGATTTTCTCGAGTTGCGGCAGGTCTTCTCGAGTTACGACGGGGACCTCAGGGACCCGCTCTGGTGGCCTCAGGAAAGGCCAGTCCCCATGCGAGTTTCTAGGGGACCTCTCGGGATTCCTCTCCCGTCCATGCCGGGGCCTCAGTCCTTGTGTGGATTCGGGGCCGGAACCTGAGGATTCCTCTCCAGTGTTGCCATGGATCTTGGGGTGCTTCTGGGTCTCCCCAGGGGAGTCAGGGCTCGTCTCGAGTGGGGGCATGCACGTGCGCTTTCCTACCGAGCTGCAGCAGTAATGTCACGCTTCCTGTCACGTGTATCAAGGGATCTGTGGCTTTCCCTCGAGGCTGTCCCTCGAGGCTTTCCCACGAGGCTTTCCCACAGGGCTGTGCCACGTGCCACCTTGGTGTGAGTCGATCCTCGGCGTGAAAGACGAGCCGGTGAAGGGAAAAGAGCTTCCTCTGGAATGGACTGAGACATCTGGGGGACTCTTGGAATGGTGGCACGACCCTGGAGTTCCTCTCGCCGTTCCTGTTGAGAGGGCCTCCTCTTGAGATGCGACGGGAAAGCCGGGAACTCTTTCCCGACGAAGCAGGGAAAGGATCCCTCATCTCGAGCTACGAGGCGGAAACGGGGCTCCTCTGGATGTGGGCGGGACCATCGTGATTCCTCTCGAGTGGAGACGGGTATGTCGGGAAACTTCTTGATTTGCACCAAGGGTGTGAAGGACCCTTTCGAAGTTCCAGAGGTGAGGTGTGATCAGCCTCGAGACGCCTCAGCGGAAATGGGCCTCATCTCGCCTGGATGGGAGAACCTCCTGGATTTTCTCGAGTTGCGGCAGGTCTTCTCGAGTTACCACGGGGACCTCAGGGACCCGCTCTGGTGGCCTCAGGAAAGGCCAGTCCCCATGCGAGTGGCTAGGGGACCTCTCGGGTTTCGTCTCCCGTCCATGCCGGGGCCTCAGTCCTTGTGTGGAGTCGGGGCCGGAAACTGAGGATTCCTCTCCAGTGTTGCCATGGATCTTGGGGTGCCTCTGAGTCTCCCCAGGGGAGTCAGGCCTCGTCTCGAGTGGGGGCATGCACGTGCGCTTTCCTCCCGAGCTGCAGCAGTAGTGTCACGCTTCCTGTCACGTGGATCAAGGGATCTGTGGCTTTCCCTCGAGGCTGTCCCTCGAGGCTTTCCCACGAGGCTTTCCCACAGGGCTGTGCCACGTGCCACCTTGGTGTGAGTCGATCCTCGGCGTGAAAGACGAGCCGGTGAAGGGAAAAGAGTTTCCTCTGGAATGGACTGAGACATCTGGGGGACTCTTGGAATGGTGGCACGACCCTGAAGTTCCTCTCGCCGTTCCTGTTGAGAGGGCCTCCTCTTGAGATGCGACGGGAATGCCGGGATCTCTTTCCCGATGAAGCAGGGAAAGGATCCCTCATCTCGAGCTACGAGGCGGACCCGGGGCTCCTCTGGATGTGGGCGGGACCCTCGTGATTCCTCTCGAGTGGAGACGGGTATGTCGGGAAACTTCTTGATTTGCACCAAGGGTGTGAAGGAGCCTTTCGAAGTTCCAGAGGTGAGGTGTGATCAGCCTCGAGACGCCTCAGCGGAAATGGGCCTCATCTCGCCTGGAGGGGAGAACCTCCTGGATTTTCTCCAGTTGCGGCAGGTCTTCTCGAGTTACGACGGGGACCTCAGGGACCCGCTCTGGTGGCCTCAGGAAAGGCCAGTCCCCATGCGAGTGGTTAGGGGACCTCTCGGGTTTCCTCTCCCGTCCATGCCGGGGCCTCAGTCCTTGTGTGGAGTGGGGGCCGGAACCTGAGGATTCCTCTCCAGTGTTGCCATGGATCTTTGGGTGCCTCTGAGTCTCCGCAGGGGAGTCAGGCCTCGTCTCGAATGGGGGCATGCACGTGCGCTTTCCTCCCGAGCTGCAGCAGTAGTGTCACGCTTCCTGTCACGTGGATCAAGGGATCTGTGGCTTTCCCTCGAGGCTGTCCCTCGAGGCTTTCCCACGAGGCTTTCCCACAGGGCTGTGCCACGTGCCACCTTGGTGGGATTCGATCCTCGGCGTGAAAGACGAGCTGGTGAAGGGAAAAGAGGTTCCTCTGCAATGGACTGAGACATCTGGGGGACTCTTGGAATGGTGGCACGACCCTGGAGTTCCTCTCGCCGTTCCTGTTGAGGGGGCCTCCTCTTGAGATGCGACGGGAACGCCGGGAACTCTTTCCCGACGAAGCAGGGAAAGGATCCCTCATCTCGAGCTTCGAGGCCGATACGGGGCTCCTCTGGATGTGGGCGGGACCCTCGTGATTCCTCTCGAGTGGAGACGAGTATGTCGGGGAACTTCTTGATTTGCACCAAGGGTGTGAAGGAGCCTTTCGAAGTTCCAGAGGTGAGGTGTGATCAGCCTCGAGACGCCTAGGCGGAAATGGGCCTCATCTCGCCTGGAGGGGAGAACCTCCTGGATTTTCTAGAGTTGCGGCAGGTGTTCTCGAGTTACGACGGTGACCTCAGGGACCCGCTCTGGTGGCCTCAGGAAAGGCCAGTCCCCATGCGAGTTGCTAGGGCACCTCTCGGGATTCCTCTCCCGTCCATGCCGGGGCCTCAGTCATTGTGTGGAATCCGGGCCGGAACCTGAGAATTCCTCTCCAGTGTTGCCATGGACCTTGGGGTGCTTCTGAGTATCCCCAGGGGAGTCAGGCCTCGTCCCGTGTGGGGGCATGCACGTGCGCTTTCCTCCCGAGCTGCAGCAGTAGTGTCACGCTTCCTGTCACGTGGATCAAGGGATCTGTGGCTTTCCCTCAAGGCTGGCCCTCGAGGCTTTCCCACGAGGCTTTCCCACAGGGCTGTTCCACGTGCCACTTTGGTGTGAGTCGATCCTCGGCGTGAAAGACGAGCCGGTGAAAGGAAAAGAGGTTCCTCTGGAATGGACTGAGACATCTGGATGACTCTTGGAATGGTGGCACGACCCTGGAGTTCCTCTCGCCCTTCCTGTTGAGAGGGCCTCCTCTTGAGATGCGACGGGAACGCTGGGAACTCTTTCCCGACGAAGCAGGGAAAGGATCCCTCATCTCGAGCTACGAGGCGGAAATGGGGCTCCTCTGGATGTGGGCGGGACCCTCTTGATTCCTCTCGAGTGGAGACGGGTATGTCGGGGAACTTCTTGATTTCCACCAAGGGTGTGAAGGACCCTTTCGAAGTTCCAGAGGTGAGGTGTGATCAGCCTCGAGACGCCTCAGCGAAAATGGGCCTCATCTCGCCTGGAGGGGAGAACCTCCTGGATTTTCTCGAGTTGCGGCAGGTCTTCTCGAGTTACGACGGGGACATCAGGGACCCGCTCTGGTGGCCTCAGGAAAGGCCAGTCCCCATGCGAGTTGCTAGGGGACCTCTCGGGATTCCTCTACCGTCCATGCCGGGGCCTCAGTCCTTGTGTGGAGTCGGGGCCGGAACCTGAGGATTCCTCTCCAGTGTTGCCATGGATCTTGGGGTGCTTCTGAGTCTCCCCAGGGGAGTCAGGGCTCGTCTCGAGTGGGGGCATGCACGTGCGCTTTCCTCCCGAGCTGCAGCAGTAGTGTCACACTTCCTGTCACGTGGATCAAGGGATCTGTGGCTTTCCCTCGAGGCTGTCCCTCGAGGCTTTCCCACGAGGCTTTCCCACAGGGCTGTGCCACGTGCCACCTTGGTGTGAGTCGATCCTCGGCGTGAAAGACGAGCCGGTGAAGGGAAAAGAGCTTCCTCTGGAATGGACTGAGACATCTGGGGGACTCTTGGAATGGTGGCACGACCCTGGAGTTCCTCTCGCCGTTCCTGTTGAGAGGGCCTCCTCTTGAGATGCGACGGGAACGCCGGGAACTCTTTCCCGACGAAGCAGGGAAAGGATCCCTCATCTCGAGCTTCGAGGCGGAAACGGGGCTCCTCTGGATGTGGGCGGGACCCTCGTGATTCCTCTCGAGTGGAGACGGGTATGTCGGGGAACTTCTTGATTTGCACCAAGGGTGTGAAGGAGCCTTTCGAATTTCCAGAGGTGAGGTGTGATCAGCCTCGAGACGCCTCAGCAGAAATGGGCCTCATCTCGCCTGGAGGGGAGAACCTCCTGGATTTT
Organism: Budorcas taxicolor; assembly: GCF_023091745.1. Taxonomy (NCBI): domain Eukaryota; kingdom Metazoa; phylum Chordata; class Mammalia; order Artiodactyla; family Bovidae; genus Budorcas; species Budorcas taxicolor. The sequence goes on from NC_068925.1 coordinate 224,158, forward strand.
CTCGAGTTGCGGCAGGTCTTCTCGAGTTACGACGGGGACCTCAGGGACCCGCTCTGGTGGCCTCAGGAAAGGCCAGTCCCCATGCGAGTTGCTAGGGGACCTCTCGGGATTCCTCTCCCGTCCATGCCGGGGCCTCAGTCCTTGTGTGGAGTCGGGGCCGGAACCTGAGGATTCCTCTCCAGTGTTGCCATGGATCTTGGGGTGCTTCTGGGTCTCCCCAGGGAAGTCAGGGCTCGTCTCGAGTGGGGGCATGCACGTGCGCTTTCCTCCCGAGCTGCAGCAGTAGTGTCACGCTTCCTGTCACGTGGATCAAGGGATCTGTGGCTTTCCCTCGAGGCTGTCCCTCGAGGCTTTCCCACGAGGCTTTCCCACAGGGCTGTGCCACGTGCCACCTTGGTGTGAGTCGATCCTCGGCGTGAAAGACGAGCCGGTGAAGGGAAAAGAGCTTCCTCTGGAATGGACTGAGACATCTGGGGGACTCTTGGAATGGTGGCACGACCCTGGAGTTCCTCTCGCCGTTCCTGTTGAGAGGGCCTCCTCTTGAGATGCGACGGGAAAGCCGGGAACTTTTTCCCGACGAAGCAGGGAAAGGATCCCTCATCTCGAGCTACGAGGCGGAAACGGGGCTCCTCTGGATGTGGGCGGGACCCTCGTGATTCCTCTCGAGTGGAGACGGGTATGTCGGGGAACTTCTTGATTTGCACCAAGGGTGTGAAGGACCCTTTCGAAGTTCCAGAGGTGAGGTGTGATCAGCCTCGAGACGCCTCAGCGGAAATGGGCCTCATTTCGCCTGGAGGGGAGAACCTCCTGGATTTTCTCGAGTTGCGGCAGGTCTTCTCGAGTTACGACGGGGACCTCAGGGACCCGCTCTGGTGGCCTCAGGAAAGGCCAGTCCCCATGCGAGTTTCTAGGGGACCTCTCGGGATTCCTCTCCCGTCCATGCCGGGGCCTCAGTCCTTGTGTGGAGTGGGGACCGGAACCTGAGGATTCCTCTCCAGTGTTGCCATGGATCTTTGGGTGCCTCTGAGTCTCCGCAGGGGAGTCAGGCCTCGTCTCGAATGGGGGCATGCACGTGCGCTTTCCTCCCGAGCTGCAGCAGTAGTGTCACGCTTCCTGTCACGTGGATCAAGGGATCTGTGGCTTTCCCTCGAGGCTGTCCCTCGAGGCTTTCCCACGAGGCTTTCCCACAGGGCTGTGCCACGTGCCACCTTGGTGGGATTCGATCCTCGGCGTGAAAGACGAGCTGGTGAAGGGAAAAGAGGTTCCTCTGCAATGGACTGAGACATCTGGGGGACTCTTGGAATGGTAGCACGACCCTGGAGTTCCTCTCGCCGTTCCTGTTGAGAGGGCCTCCTCTTGAGATGCGACGGGAACGCCGGGAACTCTTTCCCGACGAAGCAGGGAAAGGATCCCTCATCTCGAGCTACGAGGCGGAAATGGGGCTCCTCTGGATGTGGGCGGGACCCTCTTGATTCCTCTCGAATGGAGACGGGTATGTCGGGGAACTTCTTGATTTCCACCAAGGGTGTGAAGGACCCTTTCGAAGTTCCAGAGGTGAGGTGTGATCAGCCTCGAGACGCCTCAGCGGAAATGGGCCTCATCTCGCCTGGAGGGGAGAACCTCCTGGATTTTCTCGAGTTGCGGCAGGTGTTCTCGAGTTAGGACGGTGACCTCAGGGACCCGCTCTGGTGGCCTCAGGAAAGGCCAGTCCCCATGCGAGTTGCTAGGGCACCTCTCGGGATTCCTCTCCCGTCCATGCCGGGGCCTCAGTCCTTGTGTGGAGTCGGGGCCTGAACCTGAGGATTCCTCTCCAGTGTTGCCATGGATCTTGGGGTGCTTCTGAGTCTCCCCAGGGGAGTCAGGCCTCGTCTCGAGTGGGGGCATGCACGTGCGCTTTCCTCCCGAGCTGCAGCAGTAGTGTCACGCTTCCTGTCACGTGGATCAAGGGATCTGTGGCTTTCCCTCGAGGCTGTCCCTCGAGGCTTTCCCACGAGGCTTTCCCACAGGGCTGTGCCACGTGCCACCTTGGTGTGAGTCGATCCTCGGCGTGAAATACGAGCCGGTGAAGGGAAAAGAGCTTCCTCTGGAATGGACTCAGACATCTGGGGGACTCTTGGAATGGTGGCACGACCCTGGAGTTCCTCTCGCCGTTCCTGTTGAGAGGGCCTCCTCTTGAGATGCGACGGGAACGCCGGGAACTCTTTCCCGACGAAGCAGGGATAGGATCCCTCATCTCGAGCTTCGAGGCGGAAACGGGGCTCCTCTGGATGTGGGCGGGACCCTCGTGATTCCTCTCGAGTGGAGACGAGTATGTCGGGGAACTTCTTGATTTGCACCAAGGGTGTGAAGGACCCTTTCGAAGTTGCAGAGGTGAGGTGTGATCAGCCTCAGCCTCGAGTGACCTCAGCGGAAATGGGCCTCATCTCGCCTGGAGGGGAGAACCTCCTGGATTTTCTCGTGTTGCGGCAGGTCTTCTCGAGTTGCGACGGGGACCTCAGGGACCCGCTCTAGTGGCCTCAGGAAAAGCCAGTCCACATGCGAGATGCTAGGGGACCTCTCGGGATTCCTCTCCCGTCCATGCCGGGGCCTCAGTCCTTGTGTGGAGTCGGGGCCGGAACCTGAGGATTCCTCTCCAGTGTTGCCATGGATCTTGGGGTGCTTCTGGGTCTCCCCAGGGAAGTCAGGGCTCGTCTCGAGTGGGGGCATGCACGTGCGCTTTCCTCCCGAGCTGCAGCAGTAGTGTCACGCTTCCTGTCACGTGGATCAAGGGATCTGTGGCTTTCCCTCGAGGCTGTCCCTCGAGGCTTTCCCACGAGGCTTTCCCACAGGGCTGTGCCACGTGCCACCTTGGTGTGAGTCGATCCTCGGCGTGAAAGACGAGCCGGTGAAGGGAAAAGAGCTTCCTCTGGAATGGACTGAGACATCTGGGGGACTCTTGGAATGGTGGCACGACCCTGGAGTTCCTCTCGCCGTTCCTGTTGAGAGGGCCTCCTCTTGAGATGCGACGGGAAAGCCGGGAACTTTTTCCCGACGAAGCAGGGAAAGGATCCCTCATCTCGAGCTACGAGGCGGAAACTGGGCTCCTCTGGATGTGGGCGGGACCATCGTGATTCCTCTCGAGTGGAGACGGGTATGTCGGGAAACTTCTTGATTTGCACCAAGGGTGTGAAGGACCCTTTCGAAGTTCCAGAGGTGAGGTGTGATCAGCCTCGAGACGCCTCAGCGGAAATGGGCCTCATCTCGCCTGGAGGGGAGAACCTCCTGGATTTTCTCGAGTTGCGGCAGGTCTTCTCGAGTTACGACGGGGACCTCAGGGACCCGCTCTGGTGGCCTCAGGAAAGGCCAGTCCCCATGCGAGTGGCTAGGGGACCTCTCGGGTTTCATCTCCCGTCCATGCCGGGGCCTCAGTCCTTGTGTGGAGTCGGGGCCGGAAACTGAGGATTCCTCTCCAGTGTTGCCATGGATCTTTGGGTGCCTCTGAGTCTCCCCAGGGGAGTCAGGCCTCGTCTCGAGTGGGGGCATGCACGTGCGCTTTCCTCCCGAGATGCAGCAGTAGTGTCACGCTTCCTGTCACGTGGATCAAGGGATCTGTGGCTGTCCCTCGAGGCTTTCCCACGAGGCTTTCCCACAGGGCTGTGCCACGTGCAACCTTGGTGTGAGTCGATCCTCGGCGTGAAAGACGAGCCGGTGAAGGGAAAAGAGTTTCCTCTGGAATGGACTGAGACATCTGGGGGACTCTTGGAATGGTGGCACGACCCTGGAGTTCCTCTCGCCGTTCCTATTGAGAGGGCCTCCTCTTGAGATGTGACGGGAAGGCCGGGAACTCTTTCCCGACGAAGCAGGGAAAGGATCCCTCATCTCGAGCTACGAGGCAGAAACGGGGCTCCTCTGGATGTGGGCGGGACCCTCGTGTTTCCTCTCGAGTGGAGACGGGTATGTCGGGGAACTTCTTGATTTGCCCCAAGGGTGTGAAGGACCCTTTCGAAGTTCCAGAGGTGAGGTGTGATCAGCCTCGAGTGACCTCAGCGGAAATGGGCCTCATCTCGCCTGGAGGCGAGAACCTCCTGGATTTTCTCGTGTTGCGGCAGGTCTTCTCGAGTTGCGACGGGGACCTCAGGGACCCGCTCTAGTGGCCTCAGGAAGGGCCAGTCCACATGCGAGTTGCTAGGGGACCTCTCAGGATTCCTCTCCCGTCCATGCCGGGGCCTCAGTCCTTGTGTGGAGTCGGGGCCGGAACCTGAGGATTCCTCTCCAGTGTTGCCATGGATCTTGGGGTGCTTCTGAGTCTCCCCAGGGGAGTCAGGCCTCGTCTCGAGTGGGGGCATGCACGTGCGCTTTCCTCCCGAGCTGCAGCAGTAGTGTCACGCTTCCTGTCACGTGGATCAAGGGATCTGTGGATTTCCCTCGAGGCTGTCCCTCGAGGCTTTCCCACGAGGCTTTCCCACAGGGCTGTGCCACGTGCCACCTTGGTGTGAGTCGATCCTCGGCGTGAAAGACGATCCGGTGAAGGGAAAAGAGCTTCCTCTGGAATGGACTGAGACATCTGGGGGACTCTTGGAATGGTGGCACGACCCTGAAGTTCCTCTCGCCGTTCCTGTTGAGAGGGCCTCCTCTTGAGATGCGACGGGAATGCCGGGACCTCTTTCCCGACGAAGCAGGGAAAGGATCCCTCATCTCGAGCTACGAGGCGGACCCGGGGCTCCTCTGGATGTGGGCGGGACCCTCGTGATTCCTCTCGAGTGGAGACGGGTATGTCGGGAAACTTCTTGATTTGCACCAAGGGTGTGAAGGAGCCTTTCGAAGTTCCAGAGGTGAGGTGTGATCAGCCTCGAGACGCCTCAGCGGAAATGGGCCTCATCTCGCCTGGAGGGGAGAACCTCCTGGATTTTCTCCAGTTGCGGCAGGTCTTCTCGAGTTACGACGGGGACCTCAGGGACCCGCTCTGGTGGCCTCAGGAAAGGCCAGTCCCCATGCGAGTGGTTAGGGGACCTCTCGGGTTTCCTCTCCCGTCCATGCCGGGGCCTCAGTCCTTGTGTGGAGTGGGGGCCAGAACCTGAGGATTCCTCTCCAGTGTTGCCATGGATCTTTGGGTGCCTCTGAGTCTCCGCAGGGGAGTCAGGCCTCGTCTCGAATGGGGGCATGCACGTGCGCTTTCCTCCCGAGCTGCAGCAGTAGTGTCACGCTTCCTGTCACGTGGATCAAGGGATCTGTGGCTTTCCCTCGAGGCTGTCCCTCGAGGCTTTCCCACGAGGCTTTCCCACAGGGCTGTGCCACGTGCCACCTTGGTGGGAGTCGATCCTCGGCGTGAAAGACGAGCCGGTGAAGGGAAAAGAGGTTCCTCTGCAATGGACTGAGACATCTGGGGGACTCTTGGAATGGTGGCATGACCCTGGAGTTCCTCTCGCCGTTCCTGTTGAGAGGGCCTCCTCTTGAGATGCGACCGGAACGCCGGGAACTCTTTCCCGACGAAGCAGGGAAAGGATCCCTCATCTCGAGCTTCGAGGCCGATACGGGGCTCCTCTGGATGTGGGCGGGACCCTCGTGATTCCTCTCGAGTGGAGACGAGTATGTCGGGGAACTTCTTGATTTGCACCAAGGGTGTGAAGGAGCCTTTCGAAGTTCCAGAGGTGAGGTGTGATCAGCCTCGAGACGCCTCAGCGGAAATGGGCCTCATCGCGCCTGGAGGGGAGAACCTCCTGGATTTTCTCGAGTTGCGGCAGGTGTTCTCGAGTTACGACGGTGACCTCAGGGACCCGCTCTGGTGGCCTCAGGAAAGGCCAGTCCCCATGCGATTTGCTAGGGCACCTCTCGGGATTCCTCTCCCGTCCATGCCGGGGCCTCAGTCATTGTGTGGAATCCGGGCCGGAACCTGAGAATTCCTCTCCAGTGTTGCCATGGATCTTGGGGTGCTTCTGAGTCTCCCCAGGGGAGTCAGGCCTCGTCCCGTGTGGGGGCATGCACGTGCGCTTTCCTCCCGAGCTGCAGCAGTAGTGTCACGCTTCCTGTCACGTGGATCAAGGGATCTGTGGCTTTCCCTCAAGGCTGGCCCTCGAGGCTTTCCCACGAGGCTTTCCCACAGGGCTGTTCCACGTGCCACTTTTGTGTGAGTCGATCCTCGGCGTGAAAGACGAGCCGGTGAAAGGAAAAGAGGTTCCTCTGGAATGGACTGAGACATCTGGATGACTCTTGGAATGGTGGCACGACCATGGAGTTCCTCTCGCCGTTCCTGTTGAGAGGGCCTCCTCTTGAGATGCGACGGGAACGCTGGGAACTCTTTCCCGACGAAGCAGGGAAAGGATCCCTCATCTCGAGCTACGAGGCGGAAATGGGGCTCCTCTGGATGTGGGCGGGACCCTCGTGATTCCTCTCGAGTGGAGACGAGTATGTCGGGGAACTTCTTGATTTGCACCAAGGGTGTGAAGGACCCTTTCGAAGTTCCAGAGGTGAGGTGTGATCAGCCTCGAGACGCCTCAGCGGAAATGGGCCTCATCTCGCCTGGAGGGGAGAACCTCCTGGATTTTCTCGAGTTGCGGCAGGTGTTCTCGAGTTAGGACGGTGACCTCAGGGACCCGCTCTGGTGGCCTCAGGAAAGGCCAGTCCCCATGCGAGTTGCTAGGGCACCTCTCGGGATTCCTCTCCCGTCCATGCCGGGGCCTCTGTCCTTGTGTGGAGTCGGGGCCGGAACCTGAGGATTCCTCTCCAGTGTTGCCATGGATCTTGGGGTGCTTCTGAGTCTCCCCAGGGGAGTCAGGCCTCGTCTCGAGTGGTGGCATGCACGTGCGCTTTCCTCCCGAGCTGCAGCAGTAGTGTCACGCTTCCTGTCACGTGGATCAAGGGATCTGTGGCTTTCCCTCGAGGCTGTCCCTCGAGGCTTTCCCACGAGGCTTTCCCACAGGGCTGTGCCACGTGCCACCTTGGTGGGATTCGATCCTCGGCGTGAAAGACGAGCTGGTGAAGGGAAAAGAGGTTCCTCTGCAATGGACTGAGACATCTGGGGGACTCTTGGAATGGTGGCACGACCCTGGAGTTCCTCTCGCCGTTCCTGTTGAGAGGGCCTCCTCTTGAGATGCGACGGGAACGCCGGGAACTCTTTCCCGACGAAGCAGGGAAAGGATCCCTCATCTCGAGCTACGAGGCGGAAATGGGGCTCCTCTGGATGTGGGCGGGACCCTCTTGATTCCTCTCGAATGGAGACGGGTATGTCGGGGAACTTCTTGATTTCCACCAAGGGTGTGAAGGACCCTTTCGAAGTTCCAGAGGTGAGGTGTGATCAGCCTCGAGACGCCTCAGCGGAAATGGGCCTCATCTCGCCTGGAGGGGAGAACCTCCTGGATTTTCTCGAGTTGCGGCAGGTGTTCTCGAGTTAGGACGGTGACCTCAGGGACCCGCTCTGGTGGCCTCAGGAAAGGCCAGTCCCCATGCGAGTTGCTAGGGCACCTCTCGGGATTCCTCTCCCGTCCATGCCGGGGCCTCAGTCCTTGTGTGGAGTCGGGGCCTGAACCTGAGGATTCCTCTCCAGTGTTGCCATGGATCTTGGGGTGCTTCTGAGTCTCCCCAGGGGAGTCAGGCCTCGTCTCGAGTGGGGGCATGCACGTGCGCTTTCCTCCCGAGCTGCAGCAGTAGTGTCACGCTTCCTGTCACGTGGATCAAGGGATCTGTGGCTTTCCCTCGAGGCTGTCCCTCGAGGCTTTCCCACGAGGCTTTCCCACAGGGCTGTGCCACGTGCCACCTTGGTGTGAGTCGATCCTCGGCGTGAAATACGAGCCGGTGAAGGGAAAAGAGCTTCCTCTGGAATGGACTGAGACATCTGGGGGACTCTTGGAATGGTGGCACGACCCTGGAGTTCCTCTCGCCGTTCCTGTTGAGAGGGCCTCCTCTTGAGATGCGACGGGAACGCCGGGAACTCTTTCCCGACGAAGCAGGGATAGGATCCCTCATCTCGAGCTTCGAGGCGGAAACGGGGCTCCTCTGGATGTGGGCGGGACCCTCGTGATTCCTCTCGAGTGGAGACGAGTATGTCGGGGAACTTCTTGATTTGCACCAAGGGTGTGAAGGAGCCTTTCTAAGTTCCAGAGGTGAGGTGTGATCAGCCTCGAGACGCCTCAGCGGAAATGGGCCTCATCTCGCCTGGAGGGGAGAACCTCCTGGATTTTCTCGAGTTGCGGCAGGTCTTCTCGAGTTACGACGGGGACCTCAGGGACCCGCTCTGGTGGCCTCAGGAAAGGCCAGTCCCCATGCGAGTTGCTAGGGGACCTCTCGGGATTCCTCTCCCGTCCATGCCGGGGCCTCAGTCCTTGTGCGGAGTCGGGGCCGGAACCTGAGGATTCCTCTCCAGTGTTGCCATGGATCTTGGGGTGCTTCTGAGTCTCCCCAGGGGAGTCAGGCCTCGTCTCGAGTGGGGGCATGTACGTGCGCTTTCCTCCCGAGCTGCAGCAGTAGTGTCACGCTTCCTGTCACGTGGATCAAGGGATCTGTGGCTTTCCCTCGAGGCTGTCCCTCGAGTCTTTCACACGAGGCTTTCCCACAGGGCTGTGCCACGTGCCACCTTGGTGTGAGTCGATCCTCGGCGTGAAAGACGAGCCGGTGAAGGGAAAAGAGTTTCCTCTGGAATGGACTGAGACATCTGGGGGACTCTTGGAATGGTGGCACGACCCTGGAGTTCCTCTCGCCGTTCCTGTTGAGAGGGCCTCCTCTTGAGATGCGACGGGAACGCCGGGAACTCTTTCCCGACGAAGCAGGGAAAGGATCCCTCATCTCGAGCTTCGAGGCCGATACGGGGCTCCTCTGGATGTGGGCGGGACCCTCGTGATTCCTCTCGAGTGGAGACGGGTATGTCGGGGAACTTCTTGATTTGCACCAAGGGTGTGAAGGAGCCTTTCGAAGTTCCAGAGGTGAGGTGTGATCAGCCTCGAGACGCCTCAGTGGAAATGGGCCTCATCTCGCCTGGAGGGGAGAACCTCCTGAATTTTCTCGAGTTGCGGCAGGTGTTCTCGAGTTACGACGGGGACCTCAGGGACCCGCTCTGGTGGCCTCAGGAAAGGCCAGTCCCCATGCGAGTTGCTAGGGGACCTCTCGGGATTCCTCTCCCGTCCATGCCGGGGCCTCAGTCCTTGTGCGGAGTCGGGGCCGGAACCTGAGGATTCCTCTCCACTGTTGCCATGGATCTTGGGGTGCTTCTGAGTCTCCCCAGGGGAGTCAGGCCTCGTCTCGTGTGGGGGCATGTACGTGCGCTTTCCTCCCGAGCTGCAGCAGTAGTGTCACGCTTCCTGTCACGTGGATCAAGGGATCTGTGGCTTTCCCTCGAGGCTGTCCCTCGAGGCTTTCACACGAGGCTTTCCCACAGGGCTGTGCCACGTGCCACCTTGGTGTGAGTCGATCCTCGGCGTGAAAGACGAGCCGGTGAAGGGAAAAGACGTTCCTCTGGAATGGACTGAGACATCTGGATGACTCTTGGAATGGTGGCACGACCGTGGAGTTCCTCTCGCCGTTCCTGTTGAGAGGGCCTCCTCTTGAGATGCGACGGGAACGCTGGGAACTCTTTCCCGACGAAGCAGGGAAAGGATCCCTCATCTCGAGCTACGAGGCAGAAACGGGGCTCCTCTGGATGTGGGCGGGACCCTCGTGTTTCCTCTCGAGTGGAGACGGGTATGTCGGGGAACTTCTTGATTTGCACCAAGGGTGTGAAGGACCCTTTCGAAGTTGCAGAGGTGAGGTGTGATCAGCCTCAGCCTCGAGTGACCTCAGCGGAAATGGGCCTCATCTCGCCTGGAGGGGAGAACCTCCTGGATTTTCTCGTGTTGCGGCAGGTCTTCTCGAGTTGCGACGGGGACCTCAGGGACCCGCTCTAGTGGCCTCAGGAAAAGCCAGTCCACATGCGAGATGCTAGGGGACCTCTCGGGATTCCTCTCCCGTCCATGCCGGGGCCTCAGTCCTTGTGTGGAGTCGGGGCCGGAACCTGAGGATTCCTCTCCAGTGTTGCCATGGATCTTGGGGTGCTTCTGGGTCTCCCCAGGGAAGTCAGGGCTCGTCTCGAGTGGGGGCATGCACGTGCGCTTTCCTCCCGAGCTGCAGCAGTAGTGTCACGCTTCCTGTCACGTGGATCAAGGGATCTGTGGCTTTCCCTCGAGGCTGTCCCTCGAGGCTTTCCCACGAGGCTTTCCCACAGGGCTGTGCCACGTGCCACCTTGGTGTGAGTCGATCCTCGGCGTGAAAGACGAGCCGGTGAAGGGAAAAGAGCTTCCTCTGGAATGGACTGAGACATCTGGGGGACTCTTGGAATGGTGGCACGACCCTGGAGTTCCTCTCGCCGTTCCTGTTGAGAGGGCCTCCTCTTGAGATGCGACGGGAAAGCCGGGAACTTTTTCCCGACGAAGCAGGGAAAGGATCCCTCATCTCGAGCTACGAGGCGGAAACTGGGCTCCTCTGGATGTGGGCGGGACCATCGTGATTCCTCTCGAGTGGAGACGGGTATGTCGGGAAACTTCTTGATTTGCACCAAGGGTGTGAAGGACCCTTTCGAAGTTCCAGAGGTGAGGTGTGATCAGCCTCGAGACGCCTCAGCGGAAATGGGCCTCATCTCGCCTGGAGGGGAGAACCTCCTGGATTTTCTCGAGTTGCGGCAGGTCTTCTCGAGTTACGACGGGGACCTCAGGGACCCGCTCTGGTGGCCTCAGGAAAGGCCAGTCCCCATGCGAGTGGCTAGGGGACCTCTCGGGTTTCGTCTCCCGTCCATGCCGGGGCCTCAGTCCTTGTGTGGAGTCGGGGCCGGAAACTGAGGATTCCTCTCCAGTGTTGCCATGGATCTTTGGGTGCCTCTGAGTCTCCCCAGGGGAGTCAGGCCTCGTCTCGAGTGGGGGCATGCACGTGCGCTTTCCTCCCGAGATGCAGCAGTAGTGTCACGCTTCCTGTCACGTGGATCAAGGGATCTGTGGCTGTCCCTCGAGGCTTTCCCACGAGGCTTTCCCACAGGGCTGTGCCACGTGCAACCTTGGTGTGAGTCGATCCTCGGCGTGAAAGACGAGCCGGTGAAGGGAAAAGAGTTTCCTCTGGAATGGACTGAGACATCTGGGGGACTCTTGGAATGGTGGCACGACCCTGGAGTTCCTCTCGCCGTTCCTATTGAGAGGGCCTCCTCTTGAGATGTGACGGGAAGGCCGGGAACTCTTTCCCGACGAAGCAGGGAAAGGATCCCTCATCTCGAGCTACGAGGCAGAAACGGGGCTCCTCTGGATGTGGGCGGGACCCTCGTGTTTCCTCTCGAGTGGAGACGGGTATGTCGGGGAACTTCTTGATTTGCCCCAAGGGTGTGAAGGACCCTTTCGAAGTTCCAGAGGTGAGGTGTGATCAGCCTCGAGTGACCTCAGCGGAAATGGGCCTCATCTCGCCTGGAGGCGAGAACCTCCTGGATTTTCTCGTGTTGCGGCAGGTCTTCTCGAGTTGCGACGGGGACCTCAGGGACCCGCTCTAGTGGCCTCAGGAAGGGCCAGTCCACATGCGAGTTGCTAGGGGACCTCTCAGGATTCCTCTCCCGTCCATGCCGGGGCCTCAGTCCTTGTGTGGAGTCGGGGCCGGAACCTGAGGATTCCTCTCCAGTGTTGCCATGGATCTTGGGGTGCTTCTGAGTCTCCCCAGGGGAGTCAGGCCTCGTCTCGAGTGGGGGCATGCACGTGCGCTTTCCTCCCGAGCTGCAGCAGTAGTGTCACGCTTCCTGTCACGTGGATCAAGGGATCTGTGGATTTCCCTCGAGGCTGTCCCTCGAGGCTTTCCCACGAGGCTTTCCCACAGGGCTGTGCCACGTGCCACCTTGGTGTGAGTCGATCCTCGGCGTGAAAGACGATCCGGTGAAGGGAAAAGAGCTTCCTCTGGAATGGACTGAGACATCTGGGGGACTCTTGGAATGGTGGCACGACCCTGAAGTTCCTCTCGCCGTTCCTGTTGAGAGGGCCTCCTCTTGAGATGCGACGGGAATGCCGGGACCTCTTTCCCGACGAAGCAGGGAAAGGATCCCTCATCTCGAGCTACGAGGCGGACCCGGGGCTCCTCTGGATGTGGGCGGGACCCTCGTGATTCCTCTCGAGTGGAGACGGGTATGTCGGGAAACTTCTTGATTTGCACCAAGGGTGTGAAGGAGCCTTTCGAAGTTCCAGAGGTGAGGTGTGATCAGCCTCGAGACGCCTCAGCGGAAATGGGCCTCATCGCGCCTGGAGGGGAGAACCTCCTGGATTTTCTCGAGTTGCGGCAGGTGTTCTCGAGTTACGACAGTGACCTCAGGGACCCGCTCTGGTGGCCTCAGGAAAGGCCAGTCCCCATGCGATTTGCTAGGGCACCTCTCGGGATTCCTCTCCCGTCCATGCCGGGGCCTCAGTCATTGTGTGGAATCCGGGCCGGAACCTGAGAATTCCTCTCCAGTGTTGCCATGGATCTTGGGGTGCTTCTGAGTCTCCCCAGGGGAGTCAGGCCTCGTCCCGTGTGGGGGCATGCACGTGCGCTTTCCTCCCGAGCTGCAGCAGTAGTGTCACGCTTCCTGTCACGTGGATCAAGGGATCTGTGGCTTTCCCTCAAGGCTGGCCCTCGAGGCTTTCCCACGAGGCTTTCCCACAGGGCTGTTCCACGTGCCACTTTTGTGTGAGTCGATCCTCGGCGTGAAAGACGAGCCGGTGAAAGGAAAAGAGGTTCCTCTGGAATGGACTGAGACATCTGGATGACTCTTGGAATGGTGGCACGACCATGGAGTTCCTCTCGCCGTTCCTGTTGAGAGGGCCTCCTCTTGAGATGCGACGGGAACGCTGGGAACTCTTTCCCGACGAAGCAGGGAAAGGATCCCTCATCTCGAGCTACGAGGCGGAAATGGGGCTCCTCTGGATGTGGGCGGGACCCTCGTGATTCCTCTCGAGTGGAGACGAGTATGTCGGGGAACTTCTTGATTTGCACCAAGGGTGTGAAGGACCCTTTCGAAGTTCCAGAGGTGAGGTGTGATCAGCCTCGAGACGCCTCAGCGGAAATGGGCCTCATCTCGCCTGGAGGGGAGAACCTCCTGGATTTTCTCGAGTTGCGGCAGGTGTTCTCGAGTTAGGACGGTGACCTCAGGGACCCGCTCTGGTGGCCTCAGGAAAGGCCAGTCCCCATGCGAGTTGCTAGGGCACCTCTCGGGATTCCTCTCCCGTCCATGCCGGGGCCTCTGTCCTTGTGTGGAGTCGGGGCCGGAACCTGAGGATTCCTCTCCAGTGTTGCCATGGATCTTGGGGTGCTTCTGAGTCTCCCCAGGGGAGTCAGGCCTCGTCTCGAGTGGTGGCATGCACGTGCGCTTTCCTCCCGAGCTGCAGCAGTAGTGTCACGCTTCCTGTCACGTGGATCAAGGGATCTGTGGCTTTCCCTCGAGGCTGTCCCTCGAGGCTTTCCCACGAGGCTTTCCCACAGGGCTGTGCCACGTGCCACCTTGGTGTGAGTCGATCCTCGGCGTGAAAGACGAGCCGGTGAAGGGAAAAGAGCTTCCTCTGGAATGGACTGAGACATCTGGGGGACTCTTGGAATGGTGGCACGACCCTGGAGTTCCTCTCGCCGTTCCTGTTGAGAGGGCCTCCTCTTGAGATGCGACGGGAACGCCGGGAACTCTTTCCCGACGAAGCAGGGATAGGATCCCTCATCTCGAGCTTCGAGGCGGAAACGGGGCTCCTCTGGATGTGGGCGGGACCCTCGTGATTCCTCTCGAGTGGAGACGAGTATGTCAGGGAACTTCTTGATTTGCACCAAGGGTGTGAAGGAGCCTTTCGAAGTTCCAGAGGTGAGGTGTGATCAGCCTCGAGACACCTCAGCGTAAATGGGCCTCATCTCGCCTGGAGGGGAGAACCTCCTGGATTTTCTCGAGTTGCGGCAGGTCTTCTCGAGTTACGACGGGGACCTCAGGGACCCGCTCTGGTGGCCTCAGGAAAGGCCAGTCCCCATGCGAGTTGCTAGGGGACCTCTCGGGATTCCTCTCCCGTCCATGCCGGGGCCTCAGTCCTTGTGCGGAGTCGGGTCCGGAACCTGAGGATTCCTGTCCAGTGTTGCCATGGATCTTGGGGTGCTTCTGAGTCTCCCCAGGGGAGTCAGGCCTCGTCTCGAGTGGGGGCATGTACGTGCGCTTTCCTCCCGAGCTGCAGCAGTAGTGTCACGCTTCCTGTCACGTGGATCAAGGGATCTGTGGCTTTCCCTCGAGGCTGTCCCTCGAGTCTTTCACACGAGGCTTTCCCACAGGGCTGTGCCACGTGCCACCTTGGTGTGAGTCGATCCTCGGCGTGAAAGACGAGCCGGTGAAGGGAAAAGAGTTTCCTCTGGAATGGACTGAGACATCTGGGGGACTCTTGGAATGGTGGCACGACCCTGGAGTTCCTCTCGCCGTTCCTGTTGAGAGGGCCTCCTCTTGAGATGCGACGGGAACGCCGGGAACTCTTTCCCGACGAAGCAGGGAAAGGATCCCTCATCTCGAGCTTCGAGGCCGATACGGGGCTCCTCTGGATGTGGGCGGGACCCTCGTGATTCCTCTCGAGTGGAGACGGGTATGTCGGGGAACTTCTTGATTTGCACCAAGGGTGTGAAGGACCCTTTCGAAGTTCCAGAGGTGAGGTGTGATCAGCCTCGAGACGCCTCAGCGGAAATGGGCCTCATCTCGCCTGGAGGGGAGAACCTCCTGGATTTTCTCGAGTTGCGGCAGGTGTTCTCGAGTTACGACGGGGACCTCAGGGACCCGCTCTGGTGGCCTCAGGAAAGGCCAGTCCCCATGCGAGTTGCTAGGGGACCTCTCGGGATTCCTCTCCCGTCCATGCCGGGGCCTCAGTCCTTGTGCGGAGTCGCGCCGGAACCTGAGGATTCCTCTCCACTGTTGCCATGGATCTTGGGGTGCTTCTGAGTCTCCCCAGGGGAGTCAGGCCTCGTCTCGTGTGGGGGCATGTACGTGCGCTTTCCTCCCGAGCTGCAGCAGTAGTGTCACGCTTCCTGTCACGTGGATCAAGGGATCTGTGGCTTTCCCTCGAGGCTGTCCCTCGAGGCTTTCACACGAGGCTTTCCCACAGGGCTGTGCCACGTGCCACCTTGGTGTGAGTCGATCCTCGGCGTGAAAGACGAGCCGGTGAAGGGAAAAGAGGTTCCTCTGGAATGGACTGAGACATCTGGATGACTCTTGGAATGGTGGCACGACCGTGGAGTTCCTCTCGCCGTTCCTGTTGAGAGGGCCTCCTCTTGAGATGCGACGGGAACGCTGGAAACTCTTTCCCGACGAAGCAGGGAAAGGATCCCTCATCTCGAGCTACGAGGCAGAAACGGGACTCCTCTGGATGTGGGCGGGACCCTCGTGTTTCCTCTCGAGTGGAGACGGGTATGTCGGGGAACTTCTTGATTTGCACCAAGGGTGTGAAGGACCCTTTCGAAGTTGCAGAGGTGAGGTGTGATCAGCCTCAGCCTCGAGTGACCTCAGCGGAAATGCGCCTCATCTCGCCTGGAGGGGAGAACCTCCTGGATTTTCTCGTGTTGCGGCAGGTCTTCTCGAGTTGCGACGGGGACCTCAGGGACCCGCTCTAGTGGCCTCAGGAAAAGCCAGACCACATGCGAGATGCTAGGGGACCTCTCGGGATTCCTCTCCCGTCCATGCCGGGGCCTCAGTCCTTGTGTGGAGTCGGGGCCGGAACCTGAGGATTCCTCTCCAGTGTTGCCATGGATCTTGGGGTGCTTTTGAGTCTCCCCAGGGGAGTCAGGCCTCGTCTCGAGTGGGGGCATGCACGTGCGCTTTCCTCCCGAGCTGCAGCAGTAGTGTCACGCTTCCTGTCACGTGGATCAAGGGATCTGTGGCTTTCCCTCGAGGCTGTCCCTCGAGGCTTTCCCACGAGGCTTTCCCACAGGGCTGTGCCACGTGCCACCTTGGTGTGAGTCGATCCTCGGCGTGAAAGACGAGCCGGTGAAGGGAAAAGAGCTTCCTCTGGAATGGACTGAGACATCTGGGGGACTCTTGGAATGGTGGCACGACCCTGGAGTTCCTCTCGCCGTTCCTGTTGAGAGGGCCTCCTCTTGAGATGCGACGGGAACGCCGGGAACTCTTTCCCGACGAAGCAGGGATGGATCCCTCATCTCGAGCTATGAGGCGGACCCGGGGCTCCTCTGGATGTGGGCGGGACCCTCGTGATTCCTCTCGAGTGGAGACGGGTATGTCGGGAAACTTCTTGATTTGCACCAAGGGTGTGAAGGACCCTTTCGAAGTTCCAGAGGTGAGGTGTGATCAGCCTCGAGACGCCTCAGCGGAAATGGGCCTCATCTCGCCTGGAGGGGAGAACCTCCTGGATTTTCTCGAGTTGCGGCAGGTCTTCTCGAGTTACGACGGGGACCTCAGGGACCCGTTCTGGTGGCCTCAGGAAAAGCCAGTCCCCATGCGAGTGGCTAGGGGACCTCTCGGGTTTCCTCTCCCGTCCATGCCGGGGCCTCAGTCCTTGTGTGGAGTCGGGGCCGGATCCTGAGGATTCCTCTCCAGTGTTGCCATGGATCTTGGGGTGCTTCTGAGTCTCCCCAGGGGAGTCAGGCCTCGTCTCGAGTGGGGGCATGCACGTGCGCTTTCCTCCCGAGCTGCAGCAGTAGTGTCACGCTTCCTGTCACGTGGATCAAGGGATCTGTGGCTTTCCCTCGAGGCTGTCCCTCGAGGCTTTCCCACGAGGCTTTCCCACAGGGCTGTGCCACGTGCCACCTTGGTGTGAGTCGATCCTCGGCGTGAAAGACGAGCCGGTGAAGGGAAAAGAGGTTCCTCTGCAATGGACTGAGACATCTGGGGGAGTCTTGGAATCGTGGCACGACCCTGGAGTTCCTCTCGCCGTTCCTGTTGAGAGGGCCTCCTCTTGAGATGCGACAGGAACGCCGGGAACTCTTTCCCGACGAAGCAGGGAAAGGATCCCTCATCTCGAGCTACGAGGCGGAAACGGGGCTCCTCTGGATGGGCGGGACCCTCGTGATTCCTCTCGAGTGGAGACGGGTATGTCGGGGAACTTCTTGATTTGCACCCAGGGTGTGAAGGACCCTTTCGAAGTTCCAGAGGTGAGGTGTGATCAGCCTCGAGACGCCTCAGCGGAAATGGGCCTCATCTCGCCTGGAGGGGAGAACCTCCTGGATTTTCTCGAGTTGCGGCAGGTGTTCTCGAGTTACGACGGTGACCTCAGGGACCCGCTCTGGTGGCCTCAGGAAAGGCCAGTCCCCATGCGAGTTGCTAGGGCACCTCTCGGGATTCCTCTCCCGTCCATGCCGGGGCCTCAGTCATTGTGTGGAATCCGGGCCGGAACCTGAGAATTCCTCTCCAGTGTTGCCATGGATCTTGGGGTGCTTCTGAGTTTCCCCAGGGGAGTCAGGCCTCGTCCCGTGTGGGGGCATGCACGTGCGCTTTCCTCCCGAGCTGCAGCAGTAGTGTCACGCTTCCTGTCACGTGGATCAAGGGATCTGTGGCTTTCCCTCAAGGCTGGCCCTCGAGGCTTTCCCACGAGGCTTTCCCACAGGGCTGTTCCACGTGCCACTTTGGTGTGAGTCGATCCTCGGCGTGAAAGACGAGCCGGTGAAAGGAAAAGAGGTTCCTCTGGAATGGACTGCGACATCTGGATGACTCTTGGAATGGTGGCACGACCATGGAGTTCCTCTCGCCGTTCCTGTTGAGAGGGCCTCCTCTTGAGATGCGACGGGAACGCCGGGAACTCTTTCCCGACGAAGCAGGGAAAGGATCCCTCATCTCGAGCTACGAGGCGGAAATGGGGCTCCTCTGGATGTGGGCGGGACCCTCTTGATTCCTCTCGAGTGGAGACGGGTATGTCGGGGAACTTCTTGATTTCCACCAAGGGTGTGAAGGACCCTTTCGAAGTTCCAGAGGTGAGGTGTGATCAGCCTCGAGACGCCTCAGCGGAAATGGGCCTCATCTCGCCTGGAGGGGAGAACCTCCTGGATTTTCTCGAGTTGCGGCAGGTCTTCTCGAGTTACGACGGGGACCTCAGGGACCCGCTCTGGTGGCCTCAGGAAAGGCCAGTCCCCATGCGAGTTGCTAGGGGACCTCTCGGGATTCCTCTACCGTCCATGCCGGGGACTCAGTCCTTGTGTGGAGTCGGGGCCGGAACCTGAGGATTCCTCTCCAGTGTTGCCATGGATCTTGGGGTGCTTCTGAGTCTCCCCAGGGGAGTCAGGCCTCGTCCCGTGTGGGGGCATGCACGTGCGCTTTCCTCCCGAGCTGCAGCAGTAGTGTCACGCTTCCTGTCACGTGGATCAAGGGATCTGTGGCTTTCCCTCAAGGCTGGCCCTCGAGGCTTTCCCACGAGGCTTTCCCACAGGGCTGTTCCACGTGCCACTTTGGTGTGAGTCGATCCTCGGCGTGAAAGACGAGCCGGTGAAAGGAAAAGAGGTTCCTCTGGAATGGACTGAGACGTCTGGATGACTCTTGGAATGGTGGCACGACCATGGAGTTCCTCTCGCCGTTCCTGTTGAGAGGGCCTCCTCTTGAGATGCGACGGGAACGCTGGGAACTCTTTCCCGACGAAGCAGGGAAAGGATCCCTCATCTCGAGCTACGAGGCGGAAATGGGGCTCCTCTGGATGTGGGCGGGACCCTCTTGATTCCTCTCGAGTGGAGACGGGTATGTCGGGGAACTTCTCGATTTCCACCAAGGGTGTGAAGGACCCTTTCGAAGTTCCAGAGGTGAGGTGTGATCAGCCTCGAGACGCCTCAGCGGAAATGGGCCTCATCTCGCCTGGAGGGGAGAACCTCCTGGATTTCCTCGAGTTGCGGCAGGTCTTCTCGAGTTACGACGGGGACCTCAGGGACCCGCTCTGGTGGCCTCAGGAAAGGCCAGTCCCCATGCGAGTTGCTAGGGGACCTCTCGGGATTCCTCTACCGTCCATGCCGGGGCCTCAGTCCTTGTGTGGAGTCGGGGCCGGAACCTGAGGATTCCTCTCCAGTGTTGCCATGGATCTTGGGGTGCTTCTGAGTCTCCCCAGGGGAGTCAGGGCTCATCTCGAGTGGGGGCATGCACGTGCGCTTTCCTCCCGAGCTGCAGCAGTAGAGTCACGCTTCCTTTCACGTGGATCAAGGGATCTGTGGCTTTCCCTCGAGGCTATCCCTCGAGGCTTTCCCACGAGGCTTTCCCACAGGGCTGTGCCACGTGCCACCTTGGTGTGAGTCGATCCTCGGCGTGAAAGACGAGCCGGTGAAAGGAAAAGAGTTTCCTCTGGAATGGACTGAGACATCTGGGGACTCTTGGAATGGTGGCACGGCCCTGGAGTTCTTCTCGCCGTTCCTGTTGAGAGGGCCTCCTCTTGAGATGCGACGTGAACGCCGGGAACTCTTTCCCGACGAAGCAGGGAATGGATCCCTCATCTCGAGCTTCGAGGCCGATACGGGGCTCCTCTGGATGTGGGCGGGACCCTCGTGATTCCTCTCGAGTGGAGACGAGTATGTCGGGGAACTTCTTGATTTGCACCAAGGGTGTGAAGGAGCCTTTCGAAGTTCCAGAGGTGAGGTGTGATCAGCCTCGAGACGCCTCAGCGGAAATGGGCCTCATCTCGCCTGGAGGGGAGAACCTCCTGGATTTTCTCGAGTTGCGGCAGGTGTCCTCGAGTTAGGACGGTGACCTCAGGGACCCGCTCTGGTGGCCTCAGGAAAGGCCAGTCCCCATGCGAGTTGCTAGGGCACCTCTCGGGATTCCTCTCGCGTCCATGCCGGGGCCTCAGTCCTTGTGCGGAGTCGGGGCCGGAACCTGAGGATTCCTCTCCAGTGTTGCCATGGATCTTGGGGTGCTTCTGAGTCTCCCCAGGGGAGTCAGGCCTCGTCTCGAGTGGGGGCATGTACGTGCGCTTTCCTCCCGAGCTGCAGCAGTAGTGTCACGCTTCCTGTCACGTGGATCAAGGGATCTGTGGCTTTCCCTCGAGGCTGTCCCTCGAGTCTTTCACACGAGGCTTTCCCACAGGGCTGTGCCACGTGCCACCTTGGTGTGAGTCGATCCTCGGCGTGAAACACGAGCCGGTGAAGGGAAAAGAGTTTCCTCTGGAATGGACTGAGACATCTGGGGGACTCTTGGAATGGTGGCACGACCCTGGAGTTATTCTCGCCGTTCCTGTTGAGAGGGCCTCCTCTTGAGATGCGACGGGAACGCCGGGAACTCTTTCCCGACGAAGCAGGGAAAGGATCCCTCATCTCGAGCTTCGAGGCCGATACGGGGCTCCTCTGGATGTGGGCGGGACCCTCGTGATTCCTCTCGAGTGGAGACGGGTATGTCGGGGAACTTCTTGATTTGCACCAAGGGTGTGAAGGAGCCTTTCGAAGTTCCAGAGGTGAGGTGTGATCAGCCTCGAGACGCCTCAGCGGAAATGGGCCTCATCTCGCCTGGAGGGGAGAACCTCCTGGATTTTCTCGAGTTGCGGCAGGTGTTCTCGAGTTACAACGGGGACCTCAGGGACCCGCTCTGGTGGCCTCAGGAAAGGCCAGTCCCCATGCGAGTTGCTAGGGGACCTCTCGGGATTCCTCTCCCGTCCATGCCGGGGCCTCAGTCCTTGTGCGGAGTCGGGGCCGGAACCTGAGGATTCCTCTCCACTGTTGCCATGGATCTTGGGGTGCTTCTGAGTCTCCCCAGGGGAGTCAGGCCTCGTCTCGTGTGGGGGCATGTACGTGCGCTTTCCTCCCGAGCTGCAGCAGTAGTGTCACGCTTCCTGTCACGTGGATCAAGGGATCTGTGGCTTTCCCTCGAGGCTGTCCCTCGAGGCTTTCACACGAGGCTTTCCCACAGGGCTGTGCCACGTGCCACCTTGGTGTGAGTCGATCCTCGGCGTGAAAGACGAGCCGGTGAAGGGAAAAGAGGTTCCTCTGGAATGGACTGAGACATCTGGATGACTCTTGGAATGGTGGCACAACCGTGGAGTTCCTCTCGCCGTTCCTGTTGAGAGGGCCTCCTCTTGAGATGCGACGGGAACGCTGGGAACTCTTTCCCGACGAAGCAGGGAAAGGATCCCTCATCTCGAGCTACGAGGCAGAAACGGGGCTCCTCTGGATGTGGGCGGGACCCTCGTGTTTCCTCTCGAGTGGAGACGGGTATGTCGGGGAACTTCTTGATTTGCACCAAGGGTGTGAAAGACCCTTTCGAAGTTGCAGAGGTGAGGTGTGATCAGCCTCAGCCTCGAGTGACCTCAGCGGAAATGGGCCTCATCTCGCCTGGAGGGGAGAACCTCCTGGATTTTCTCGTGTTGCGGCAGGTCTTCTCGAGTTGCGACGGGGACCTCAGGGACCCGCTCTAGTGGCCTCAGGAAAAGCCAGTCCACATGCGAGATGCTAGGGGACCTCTCGGGATTCCTCTCCCGTCCATGCCGGGGCCTCAGTCCTTGTGTGGAGTCGGGGCCGGAACCTGAGGATTCCTCTCCAGTGTTGCCATGGATCTTGGGGTGCTTCTGAGTCTCCCCAGGGGAGTCAGGCCTCGTCTCGAGTGGGGGCATGCACGTGCGCTTTCCTCCCGAGCTGCAGCAGTAGTGTCACGCTTCCTGTCACGTGGATCAAGGGATCTGTGGCTTTCCCTCGAGGCTGTCCCTCGAGGCTTTCCCACGAGGCTTTCCCACAGGGCTGTGCCACGTGCCACCTTGGTGTGAGTCGATCCTCGGCGTGAAAGACGAGCCGGTGAAGGGAAAAGAGCTTCCTCTGGAATGGACTGAGACATCTGGGGGACTCTTGGAATGGTGGCACGACCCTGGAGTTCCTCTCGCCGTTCCTGTTGAGAGGGCCTCCTCTTGAGATGCGACGGGAACGCCGGGAACTCTTTCCCGACGAAGCAGGGATGGATCCCTCATCTCGAGCTACGAGGCGGACCCGGGGCTCCTCTGGATGTAGGCGGGACCCTCGTGATTCCTCTCGAGTGGAGACGGGTATGTCGGGAAACTTCTTGATTTGCACCAAGGGTGTGAAGGACCCTTTCGAAGTTCCAGAGGTGAGGTGTGATCAGCCTCGAGACGCCTCAGCGGAAATGGGCCTCATCTCGCCTGGAGGGGAGAACCTCCTGGATTTTCTCGAGTTGCGGCAGGTCTTCTCGAGTTACGACGGGGACCTCAGGGACCCGTTCTGGTGGCCTCAGGAAAGGCCAGTCCCCATGCGAGTGGCTAGGGGACCTCTCGGGTTTCCTCTCCCGTCCATGCCGGGGCCTCAGTCCTTGTGTGGAGTCGGGGCCGGATCCTGAGGATTCCTCTCCAGTGTTGCCATGGATCTTGGGGTGCTTCTGAGTCTCCCCAGGGGAGTCAGGCCTCGTCTCGAGTGGGGGCATGCACGTGCGCTTTCCTCCCGAGCTGCAGCAGTAGTGTCACGCTTCCTGTCACGTGGATCAAGGGATCTGTGGCTTTCCCTCGAGGCTGTCCCTCGAGGCTTTCCCACGAGGCTTTCCCACAGGGCTGTGCCACGTGCCACCTTGGTGTGAGTCGATCCTCGGCGTGAAAGACGAGCCGGTGAAGGGAAAAGAGGTTCCTCTGCAATGGACTGAGACATCTGGGGGAGTCTTGGAATCGTGGCACGACCCTGGAGTTCCTCTCGCCGTTCCTGTTGAGAGGGCCTCCTCTTGAGATGCGACAGGAACGCCGGGAACTCTTTCCCGACGAAGCAGGGAAAGGATCCCTCATCTCGAGCTACGAGGCGGAAACGGGGCTCCTCTGGATGGGCGGGACCCTCGTGATTCCTCTCGAGTGGAGACGGGTATGTCGGGGAACTTCTTGATTTGCACCCAGGGTGTGAAGGACCCTTTCGAAGTTCCAGAGGTGAGGTGTGATCAGCCTCGAGACGCCTCAGCGGAAATGGGCCTCATCTCGCCTGGAGGGGAGAACCTCCTGGATTTTCTCGAGTTGCGGCAGGTGTTCTCGAGTTACGACGGTGACCTCAGGGACCCGCTCTTGTGGCCTCAGGAAAGGCCAGTCCCCATGCGAGTTGCTAGGGCACCTCTCGGGATTCCTCTCCCGTCCATGCCGGGGCCTCAGTCATTGTGTGGAATCCGGGCCGGAACCTGAGAATTCCTCTCCAGTGTTGCCATGGATCTTGGGGTGCTTCTGAGTTTCCCCAGGGGAGTCAGGCCTCGTCCCGTGTGGGGGCATGCACGTGCGCTTTCCTCCCGAGCTGCAGCAGTAGTGTCACGCTTCCTGTCACGTGGATCAAGGGATCTGTGGCTTTCCCTCAAGGCTGGCCCTCGAGGCTTTCCCACGAGGCTTTCCCACAGGGCTGTTCCACGTGCCACTTTGGTGTGCGTCGATCCTCGGCGTGAAAGACGAGCCGGTGAAAGGAAAAGAGGTTCCTCTGGAATGGACTGAGACATCTGGATGACTCTTGGAATGGTGGCACGACCATGGAGTTCCTCTCGCCGTTCCTGTTGAGAGGGCCTCCTCTTGAGATGCGACGGGAACGCTGGGAACTCTTTCCCGACGAAGCAGGGAAAGGATCCCTCATCTCGAGCTACGAGGCGGAAATGGGGCTCCTCTGGATGTGGGCGGGACCCTCTTGATTCCTCTCGAGTGGAGACGGGTATGTCGGGGAACTTCTTGATTTCCACCAAGGGTGTGAAGGACCCTTTCGAAGTTCCAGAGGTGAGGTGTGATCAGCCTCGAGACGCCTCAGCGGAAATGGGCCTCATCTCGCCTGGAGGGGAGAACCTCCTGGATTTTCTCGAGTTGCGGCAGGTCTTCTCGAGTTACGACTGGGACCTCAGGGACCCGCTCTGGTGGCCTCAGGAAAGGCCAGTCCCCATGCGAGTTGCTAGGGGACCTCTCGGGATTCCTCTACCGTCCATGCCGGGGCCTCAGTCCTTGTGTGGAGTCGGGGCCGGAACCTGAGGATTCCTCTCCAGTGTTGCCATGGATCTTGGGGTGCTTCTGAGTCTCCCCAGGTGAGTCAGGGCTCGTCTCGAGTGGGGGCATGCACGTGCGCTTTCCTCCCGAGCTGCAGCAGTAGTGTCACGCTTCCTGTCACGTGGATCAAGGGATCTGTGGCTTTCCCTCGAGGCTGTCCCTCGAGGCTTTCCCACGAGGCTTTCCCACAGGGCTGTGCCACGTGCCACCTTGGTGTGAGTCGATCCTCGGCGTGAAAGACGAGCCGGTGAAGGGAAAAGAGCTTCCTCTGGAAAGGACTGAGACATCTGGGGGACTCTTGGAATGGTGGCACGTCCCTGGAGTTCCTCTCGCCGTTCCTGTTGAGAGGGCCTCCTCTTGAGATGCGACGGGAACGCCGGGAACTCTTTCCCGACGAAGCAGGGAAAGGATCCCTCATCTCGAGCTTCGAGGCGGAAACGGGGCTCCTCTGGATGTGGGCGGGACCCTCGTGATTCCTCTCGAGTGGAGACGGGTATGTCGGGGAACTTCTTGATTTGCACCAAGGGTGTGAAGGAGCCTTTCGAAGTTCCAGAGGTGAGGTGTGATCAGCCTCGAGACGCCTCAGCAGAAATGGGCCTCATCTCGCCTGGAGGGGAGAACCTCCTGGATTTTCTCGAGTTGCGGCAGGTCTTCTCGAGTTACGACGGGGAGCTCAGGGACCCGCTCTGGTGGCCTCAGGAAAGGCCAGTCCCCATGCGAGTTGCTAGGGGACCTCTCGGGATTCCTCTCCCGTCCATGCCGGGGCCTCAGTCCTTGTGTGGAGTCGGGGCCGGAACCTGAGGATTCCTCTCCAGTGTTGCCATGGATCTTGGGGTGCTTCTGGGTCTCCCCAGGGAAGTCAGGGCTCGTCTCGAGTGGGGGCATGCACGTGCGCTTTCCTCCCGAGCTGCAGCAGTAGTGTCACGCTTCCTGTCACGTGGATCAAGGGATCTGTGGCTTTCCCTCGAGGCTGTCCCTCGAGGCTTTCCCACGAGGCTTTCCCACAGGGCTGTGCCACGTGCCACCTTGGTGTGAGTCGATCCTCGGCGTGAAAGACGAGCCGGTGAAGGGAAAAGAGCTTCCTCTGGAATGGACTGAGACATCTGGGGGACTCTTGGAATGGTGGCACGACCCTGGAGTTCCTCTCGCCGTTCCTGTTGAGAGGGCCTCCTCTTGAGATGCGACGGGAAAGCCGGGAACTTTTTCCCGACGAAGCAGGGAAAGGATCCCTCATCTCGAGCTACGAGGCGGAAACTGGGCTCCTCTGGATGTGGGCGGGACCATCGTGATTCCTCTCGAGTGGAGACGGGTATGTCGGGAAACTTCTTGATTTGCACCAAGGGTGTGAAGGACCCTTTCGAAGTTCCAGAGGTGAGGTGTGATCAGCCTCGAGACGCCTCAGCGGAAATGGGCCTCATCTCGCCTGGAGGGGAGAACCTCCTGGATTTTCTCGAGTTGCGGCAGGTCTTCTCGAGTTACGACGGGGACCTCAGGGACCCGCTCTGGTGGCCTCAGGAAAGGCCAGTCCCCATGCGAGTAGCTAGGGGACCTCTCGGGTTTCGTCTCCCGTCCATGCCGGGGCCTCAGTCCTTGTGTGGAGTCGGGGCCGGAAACTGAGGATTCCTCTCCAGTGTTGCCATGGATCTTTGGGTGCCTCTGAGTCTCCCCAGGGGAGTCAGGCCTCGTCTCGAGTGGGGGCATGCACGTGCGCTTTCCTCCCGAGCTGCAGCAGTAGTGTCACGCTTCCTGTCACGTGGATCAAGGGATCTGTGGCTGTCCCTCGAGGCTTTCCCACGAGGCTTTCCCACAGGGCTGTGCCACGTGCAACCTTGGTGTGAGTCGATCCTCGGCGTGAAAGACGAGCCGGTGAAGGGAAAAGAGTTTCCTCTGGAATGGACTGAGACATCTGGGGGACTCTTGGAATGGTGGCACGACCCTGGAGTTCCTCTCGCCGTTCCTATTGAGAGGGCCTCCTCTTGAGATGCGACGGGAACGCCGGGAACTCTTTCCCGACGAAGCAGGGAAAGGATCCCTCATCTCGAGCTACGAGGCAGAAACGGGGCTCCTCTGGATGTGGGCGGGACCCTCGTGTTTCCTCTCGAGTGGAGACGGGTATGTCGGGGAACTTCTTGATTTGCCCCAAGGGTGTGAAGGACCCTTTCGAAGTTCCAGAGGTGAGGTGTGATTAGCCTCGAGTGACCTCAGCGGAAATGGGCCTCATCTCGCCTGGAGGGGAGAACCTCCTGGATTTTCTCGTGTTGCGGCAGGTCTTCTCGAGTTGCGACGGGGACCTCAGGGACCCGCTCTAGTGGCCTCAGGAAAGGCCAGTCCACATGCGAGTTGCTAGGGGACCTCTCAGGATTCCTCTCCCGTCCATGCCGGGGCCTCAGTCCTTGTGTGGAGTCGGGGCCGGAACCTGAGGATTCCTCTCCAGTGTTGCCATGGATCTTGGGGTGCTTCTGAGTCTCCCCAGGGGAGTCAGGCCTCGTCTCGAGTGGGGGCATGCACGTGCGCTTTCCTCCCGAGCTGCAGCAGTAGTGTCACGCTTCCTGTCACGTGGATCAAGGGATCTGTGGATTTCCCTCGAGGCTGTCCCTCGAGGCTTTCCCACGAGGCTTTCCCACAAGGCTGTGCCACGTGCCACCTTGGTGTGAGTCGATCCTCGGCGTGAAAGACGATCCGGTGAAGGGAAAAGAGCTTCCTCTGGAATGGACTGAGACATCTGGGGGACTCTTGGAATGGTGGCACGACCCTGAAGTTCCTCTCGCCGTTCCTGTTGAGAGGGCCTCCTCTTGAGATGCGACGGGAATGCCGGGACCTCTTTCCCGACGAAGCAGGGAAAGGATCCCTCATCTCGAGCTACGAGGCGGACCCGGGGCTCCTCTGGATGTGGGCGGGACCCTCGTGATTCCTCTCGAGTGGAGACGGGTATGTCGGGAAACTTCTTGATTTGCACCAAGGGTGTGAAGGAGCCTTTCGAAGTTCCAGAGGTGAGGTGTGATCAGCCTCGAGACGCCTCAGCGGAAATGGGCCTCATCTCGCCTGGAGGGGAGAACCTCCTGGATTTTCTCCAGTTGCGGCAGGTCTTCTCGAGTTACGACGGGGAACTCAGGGACCCGCTATGGTGGCCTCAGGAAAGGCCAGTCCCCATGCGAGTGGTTAGGGGACCTCTCGGGTTTCCTCTCCCGTCCATGCCGGGGCCTCAGTCCTTGTGTGGAGTGGGGGCCGGAACCTGAGGATTCCTCTCCAGTGTTGCCATGGATCTTTGGGTGCCTCTGAGTCTCCGCAGGGGAGTCAGGCCTCGTCTCGAATGGGGGCATGCACGTGCGCTTTCCTCCCGAGCTGCAGCAGTAGTGTCACGCTTCCTGTCACGTGGATCAAGGGATCTGTGGCTTTCCCTCGAGGCTGTCCCTCGAGGCTTTCCCACGAGGCTTTCCCACAGGGCTGTGCCACGTGCCACCTTGGTGGGAGTCGATCCTCGGCGTGAAAGACGAGCCGGTGAAGGGAAAAGAGGTTCCTCTGCAATGGACTGAGACATCTGGGGGACTCTTGGAATGGTGGCATGACCCTGGAGTTCCTCTCGCCGTTCCTGTTGAGAGGGCCTCCTCTTGAGATGGGACGGGAACGCCGGGAACTCTTTCCCGACGAAGCAGGGAAAGGATCCCTCATCTCGAGCTTCGAGGCCGATACGGGGCTCCTCTGGATGTGGGCGGGACCCTCGTGATTCCTCTCGAGTGGAGACGAGTATGTCGGGGAACTTCTTGATTTGCACCAAGGGTGTGAAGGAGCCTTTCGAAGTTCCAGAGGTGAGGTGTGATCAGCCTCGAGACGCCTCAGCGGAAATGGGCCTCATCGCGCCTGGAGGGGAGAACCTCCTGGATTTTCTCGAGTTGCGGCAGGTGTTCTCGAGTTACGACGGTGACCTCAGGGACCCGCTCTGGTGGCCTCAGGAAAGGCCAGTCCCCATGCGATTTGCTAGGGCACCTCTCGGGATTCCTCTCCCGTCCATGCCGGGGCCTCAGTCATTGTGTGGAATCCGGGCCGGAACCTGAGAATTCCTCTCCAGTGTTGCCATGGATCTTGGGGTGCTTCTGAGTCTCCCCAGGGGAGTCAGGCCTCGTCCCGTGTGGGGGCATGCACGTGCGCTTTCCTCCCGAGCTGCAGCAGTAGTGTCACGCTTCCTGTCACGTGGATCAAGGGATCTGTGGCTTTCCCTCAAGGCTGGCCCTCGAGGCTTTCCCACGAGGCTTTCCCACAGGGCTGTTCCACGTGCCACTTTGGTGTGAGTCGATCCTCGGCGTGAATGACGAGCCGGTGAAAGGAAAAGAGGTTCCTCTGGAATGGACTGAGACATCTGGATGACTCTTGGAATGGTGGCACGACCGTGGAGTTCCTCTCGCCGTTCCTGTTGAGAGGGCCTCCTCTTGAGATGCGACGGGACGCTGGGAACTCTTTCCCGACGAAGCAGGGAAAGGATCCCTCATCTCGAGCTTCGAGGCCGATACGGGGCTCCTCTGGATGTGGGCGGGACCCTCGTGATTCCTCTCGAGTGGAGACGGGTATGTCGGGGAACTTCTTGATTTGCACCAAGGGTGTGAAGGAGCCTTTCGAAGTTCCAGAGGTGAGGTGTGATCAGCCTCGAGACGCCTCAGCGGAAATGGGCCTCATCTCGCCTGGAGGGGAGAACCTCCTGGATTTTCTCGAGTTGCGGCAGGTGTTCTCGAGTTACAACGGGGACCTCAGGGACCCGCTCTGGTGGCCTCAGGAAAGGCCAGTCCCCATGCGAGTTGCTAGGGGACCTCTCGGGATTCCTCTCCCGTCCATGCCGGGGCCTCAGTCCTTGTGCGGAGTCGGGGCCGGAACCTGAGGATTCCTCTCCACTGTTGCCATGGATCTTGGGGTGCTTCTGAGTCTCCCCAGGGGAGTCAGGCCTCGTCTCGTGTGGGGGCATGTACGTGCGCTTTCCTCCCGAGCTGCAGCAGTAGTGTCACGCTTCCTGTCACGTGGATCAAGGGATCTGTGGCTTTCCCTCGAGGCTGTCCCTCGAGGCTTTCACACGAGGCTTTCCCACAGGGCTGTGCCACGTGCCACCTTGGTGTGAGTCGATCCTCGGCGTGAAAGACGAGCCGGTGAAGGGAAAAGAGGTTCCTCTGGAATGGACTGAGACATCTGGATGACTCTTGGAATGGTGGCACAACCGTGGAGTTCCTCTCGCCGTTCCTGTTGAGAGGGCCTCCTCTTGAGATGCGACGGGAACGCTGGGAACTCTTTCCCGACGAAGCAGGGAAAGGATCCCTCATCTCGAGCTACGAGGCAGAAACGGGGCTCCTCTGGATGTGGGCGGGACCCTCGTGTTTCCTCTCGAGTGGAGACGGTTATGTCGGGGAACTTCTTGATTTGCACCAAGGGTGTGAAAGACCCTTTCGAAGTTGCAGAGGTGAGGTGTGATCAGCCTCAGCCTCGAGTGACCTCAGCGGAAATGGGCCTCATCTCGCCTGGAGGGGAGAACCTCCTGGATTTTCTCGTGTTGCGGCAGGTCTTCTCGAGTTGCGACGGGGACCTCAGGGACCCGCTCTAGTGGCCTCAGGAAAAGCCAGTCCACATGCGAGATGCTAGGGGACCTCTCGGGATTCCTCTCCCGTCCATGCCGGGGCCTCAGTCCTTGTGTGGAGTCGGGGCCGGAACCTGAGGATTCCTCTCCAGTGTTGCCATGGATCTTGGGGTGCTTCTGAGTCTCCCCAGGGGAGTCAGGCCTCGTCTCGAGTGGGGGCATGCACGTGCGCTTTCCTCCCGAGCTGCAGCAGTAGTGTCACGCTTCCTGTCACGTGGATCAAGGGATCTGTGGCTTTCCCTCGAGGCTGTCCCTCGAGGCTTTCCCACGAGGCTTTCCCACAGGGCTGTGCCACGTGCCACCTTGGTGTGAGTCGATCCTCGGCGTGAAAGACGAGCCGGTGAAGGGAAAAGAGCTTCCTCTGGAATGGACTGAGACATCTGGGGGACTCTTGGAATGGTGGCACGACCCTGGAGTTCCTCTCGCCGTTCCTGTTGAGAGGGCCTCCTCTTGAGATGCGACGGGAACGCCGGGAACTCTTTCCCGACGAAGCAGGGATGGATCCCTCATCTCGAGCTACGAGGCGGACCCGGGGCTCCTCTGGATGTAGGCGGGACCCTCGTGATTCCTCTCGAGTGGAGACGGGTATGTCGGGAAACTTCTTGATTTGCACCAAGGGTGTGAAGGACCCTTTCGAAGTTCCAGAGGTGAGGTGTGATCAGCCTCGAGACGCCTCAGCGGAAATGGGCCTCATCTCGCCTGGAGGGGAGAACCTCCTGGATTTTCTCGAGTTGCGGCAGGTCTTCTCGAGTTACGACGGGGACCTCAGGGACCCGTTCTGGTGGCCTCAGGAAAGGCCAGTCCCCATGCGAGTGGCTAGGGGACCTCTCGGGTTTCCTCTCCCGTCCATGCCGGGGCCTCAGTCCTTGTGTGGAGTCGGGGCCGGATCCTGAGGATTCCTCTCCAGTGTTGCCATGGATCTTGGGGTGCTTCTGAGTCTCCCCAGGGGAGTCAGGCCTCGTCTCGAGTGGGGGCATGCACGTGCGCTTTCCTCCCGAGCTGCAGCAGTAGTGTCACGCTTCCTGTCACGTGGATCAAGGGATCTGTGGCTTTCCCTCGAGGCTGTCCCTCGAGGCTTTCCCACGAGGCTTTCCCACAGGGCTGTGCCACGTGCCACCTTGGTGTGAGTCGATCCTCGGCGTGAAAGACGAGCCGGTGAAGGGAAAAGAGGTTCCTCTGCAATGGACTGAGACATCTGGGGGAGTCTTGGAATCGTGGCACGACCCTGGAGTTCCTCTCGCCGTTCCTGTTGAGAGGGCCTCCTCTTGAGATGCGACAGGAACGCCGGGAACTCTTTCCCGACGAAGCAGGGAAAGGATCCCTCATCTCGAGCTACGAGGCGGAAACGGGGCTCCTCTGGATGGGCGGGACCCTCGTGATTCCTCTCGAGTGGAGACGGGTATGTCGGGGAACTTCTTGATTTGCACCCAGGGTGTGAAGGACCCTTTCGAAGTTCCAGAGGTGAGGTGTGATCAGCCTCGAGACGCCTCAGCGGAAATGGGCCTCATCTCGCCTGGAGGGGAGAACCTCCTGGATTTTCTCGAGTTGCGGCAGGTGTTCTCGAGTTACGACGGTGACCTCAGGGACCCGCTCTTGTGGCCTCAGGAAAGGCCAGTCCCCATGCGAGTTGCTAGGGCACCTCTCGGGATTCCTCTCCCGTCCATGCCGGGGCCTCAGTCATTGTGTGGAATCCGGGCCGGAACCTGAGAATTCCTCTCCAGTGTTGCCATGGATCTTGGGGTGCTTCTGAGTTTCCCCAGGGGAGTCAGGCCTCGTCCCGTGTGGGGGCATGCACGTGCGCTTTCCTCCCGAGCTGCAGCAGTAGTGTCACGCTTCCTGTCACGTGGATCAAGGGATCTGTGGCTTTCCCTCAAGGCTGGCCCTCGAGGCTTTCCCACGAGGCTTTCCCACAGGGCTGTTCCACGTGCCACTTTGGTGTGCGTCGATCCTCGGCGTGAAAGACGAGCCGGTGAAAGGAAAAGAGGTTCCTCTGGAATGGACTGAGACATCTGGATGACTCTTGGAATGGTGGCACGACCATGGAGTTCCTCTCGCCGTTCCTGTTGAGAGGGCCTCCTCTTGAGATGCGACGGGAACGCTGGGAACTCTTTCCCGACGAAGCAGGGAAAGGATCCCTCATCTCGAGCTACGAGGCGGAAATGGGGCTCCTCTGGATGTGGGCGGGACCCTCTTGATTCCTCTCGAGTGGAGACGGGTATGTCGGGGAACTTCTTGATTTCCACCAAGGGTGTGAAGGACCCTTTCGAAGTTCCAGAGGTGAGGTGTGATCAGCCTCGAGACGCCTCAGCGGAAATGGGCCTCATCTCGCCTGGAGGGGAGAACCTCCTGGATTTTCTCGAGTTGCGGCAGGTCTTCTCGAGTTACGACTGGGACCTCAGGGACCCGCTCTGGTGGCCTCAGGAAAGGCCAGTCCCCATGCGAGTTGCTAGGGGACCTCTCGGGATTCCTCTACCGTCCATGCCGGGGCCTCAGTCCTTGTGTGGAGTCGGGGCCGGAACCTGAGGATTCCTCTCCAGTGTTGCCATGGATCTTGGGGTGCTTCTGAGTCTCCCCAGGTGAGTCAGGGCTCGTCTCGAGTGGGGGCATGCACGTGCGCTTTCCTCCCGAGCTGCAGCAGTAGTGTCACGCTTCCTGTCACGTGGATCAAGGGATCTGTGGCTTTCCCTCGAGGCTGTCCCTCGAGGCTTTCCCACGAGGCTTTCCCACAGGGCTGTGCCACGTGCCACCTTGGTGTGAGTCGATCCTCGGCGTGAAAGACGAGCCGGTGAAGGGAAAAGAGCTTCCTCTGGAAAGGACTGAGACATCTGGGGGACTCTTGGAATGGTGGCACGTCCCTGGAGTTCCTCTCGCCGTTCCTGTTGAGAGGGCCTCCTCTTGAGATGCGACGGGAACGCCGGGAACTCTTTCCCGACGAAGCAGGGAAAGGATCCCTCATCTCGAGCTTCGAGGCGGAAACGGGGCTCCTCTGGATGTGGGCGGGACCCTCGTGATTCCTCTCGAGTGGAGACGGGTATGTCGGGGAACTTCTTGATTTGCACCAAGGGTGTGAAGGAGCCTTTCGAAGTTCCAGAGGTGAGGTGTGATCAGCCTCGAGACGCCTCAGCAGAAATGGGCCTCATCTCGCCTGGAGGGGAGAACCTCCTGGATTTTCTCGAGTTGCGGCAGGTCTTCTCGAGTTACGACGGGGAGCTCAGGGACCCGCTCTGGTGGCCTCAGGAAAGGCCAGTCCCCATGCGAGTTGCTAGGGGACCTCTCGGGATTCCTCTCCCGTCCATGCCGGGGCCTCAGTCCTTGTGTGGAGTCGGGGCCGGAACCTGAGGATTCCTCTCCAGTGTTGCCATGGATCTTGGGGTGCTTCTGGGTCTCCCCAGGGAAGTCAGGGCTCGTCTCGAGTGGGGGCATGCACGTGCGCTTTCCTCCCGAGCTGCAGCAGTAGTGTCACGCTTCCTGTCACGTGGATCAAGGGATCTGTGGCTTTCCCTCGAGGCTGTCCCTCGAGGCTTTCCCACGAGGCTTTCCCACAGGGCTGTGCCACGTGCCACCTTGGTGTGAGTCGATCCTCGGCGTGAAAGACGAGCCGGTGAAGGGAAAAGAGCTTCCTCTGGAATGGACTGAGACATCTGGGGGACTCTTGGAATGGTGGCACGACCCTGGAGTTCCTCTCGCCGTTCCTGTTGAGAGGGCCTCCTCTTGAGATGCGACGGGAAAGCCGGGAACTTTTTCCCGACGAAGCAGGGAAAGGATCCCTCATCTCGAGCTACGAGGCGGAAACTGGGCTCCTCTGGATGTGGGCGGGACCATCGTGATTCCTCTCGAGTGGAGACGGGTATGTCGGGAAACTTCTTGATTTGCACCAAGGGTGTGAAGGACCCTTTCGAAGTTCCAGAGGTGAGGTGTGATCAGCCTCGAGACGCCTCAGCGGAAATGGGCCTCATCTCGCCTGGAGGGGAGAACCTCCTGGATTTTCTCGAGTTGCGGCAGGTCTTCTCGAGTTACGACGGGGACCTCAGGGACCCGCTCTGGTGGCCTCAGGAAAGGCCAGTCCCCATGCGAGTAGCTAGGGGACCTCTCGGGTTTCGTCTCCCGTCCATGCCGGGGCCTCAGTCCTTGTGTGGAGTCGGGGCCGGAAACTGAGGATTCCTCTCCAGTGTTGCCATGGATCTTTGGGTGCCTCTGAGTCTCCCCAGGGGAGTCAGGCCTCGTCTCGAGTGGGGGCATGCACGTGCGCTTTCCTCCCGAGCTGCAGCAGTAGTGTCACGCTTCCTGTCACGTGGATCAAGGGATCTGTGGCTGTCCCTCGAGGCTTTCCCACGAGGCTTTCCCACAGGGCTGTGCCACGTGCAACCTTGGTGTGAGTCGATCCTCGGCGTGAAAGACGAGCCGGTGAAGGGAAAAGAGTTTCCTCTGGAATGGACTGAGACATCTGGGGGACTCTTGGAATGGTGGCACGACCCTGGAGTTCCTCTCGCCGTTCCTATTGAGAGGGCCTCCTCTTGAGATGCGACGGGAACGCCGGGAACTCTTTCCCGACGAAGCAGGGAAAGGATCCCTCATCTCGAGCTACGAGGCAGAAACGGGGCTCCTCTGGATGTGGGCGGGACCCTCGTGTTTCCTCTCGAGTGGAGACGGGTATGTCGGGGAACTTCTTGATTTGCCCCAAGGGTGTGAAGGACCCTTTCGAAGTTCCAGAGGTGAGGTGTGATTAGCCTCGAGTGACCTCAGCGGAAATGGGCCTCATCTCGCCTGGAGGGGAGAACCTCCTGGATTTTCTCGTGTTGCGGCAGGTCTTCTCGAGTTGCGACGGGGACCTCAGGGACCCGCTCTAGTGGCCTCAGGAAAGGCCAGTCCACATGCGAGTTGCTAGGGGACCTCTCAGGATTCCTCTCCCGTCCATGCCGGGGCCTCAGTCCTTGTGTGGAGTCGGGGCCGGAACCTGAGGATTCCTCTCCAGTGTTGCCATGGATCTTGGGGTGCTTCTGAGTCTCCCCAGGGGAGTCAGGCCTCGTCTCGAGTGGGGGCATGCACGTGCGCTTTCCTCCCGAGCTGCAGCAGTAGTGTCACGCTTCCTGTCACGTGGATCAAGGGATCTGTGGATTTCCCTCGAGGCTGTCCCTCGAGGCTTTCCCACGAGGCTTTCCCACAAGGCTGTGCCACGTGCCACCTTGGTGTGAGTCGATCCTCGGCGTGAAAGACGATCCGGTGAAGGGAAAAGAGCTTCCTCTGGAATGGACTGAGACATCTGGGGGACTCTTGGAATGGTGGCACGACCCTGAAGTTCCTCTCGCCGTTCCTGTTGAGAGGGCCTCCTCTTGAGATGCGACGGGAATGCCGGGACCTCTTTCCCGACGAAGCAGGGAAAGGATCCCTCATCTCGAGCTACGAGGCGGACCCGGGGCTCCTCTGGATGTGGGCGGGACCCTCGTGATTCCTCTCGAGTGGAGACGGGTATGTCGGGAAACTTCTTGATTTGCACCAAGGGTGTGAAGGAGCCTTTCGAAGTTCCAGAGGTGAGGTGTGATCAGCCTCGAGACGCCTCAGCGGAAATGGGCCTCATCTCGCCTGGAGGGGAGAACCTCCTGGATTTTCTCCAGTTGCGGCAGGTCTTCTCGAGTTACGACGGGGAACTCAGGGACCCGCTATGGTGGCCTCAGGAAAGGCCAGTCCCCATGCGAGTGGTTAGGGGACCTCTCGGGTTTCCTCTCCCGTCCATGCCGGGGCCTCAGTCCTTGTGTGGAGTGGGGGCCGGAACCTGAGGATTCCTCTCCAGTGTTGCCATGGATCTTTGGGTGCCTCTGAGTCTCCGCAGGGGAGTCAGGCCTCGTCTCGAATGGGGGCATGCACGTGCGCTTTCCTCCCGAGCTGCAGCAGTAGTGTCACGCTTCCTGTCACGTGGATCAAGGGATCTGTGGCTTTCCCTCGAGGCTGTCCCTCGAGGCTTTCCCACGAGGCTTTCCCACAGGGCTGTGCCACGTGCCACCTTGGTGGGAGTCGATCCTCGGCGTGAAAGACGAGCCGGTGAAGGGAAAAGAGGTTCCTCTGCAATGGACTGAGACATCTGGGGGACTCTTGGAATGGTGGCATGACCCTGGAGTTCCTCTCGCCGTTCCTGTTGAGAGGGCCTCCTCTTGAGATGGGACGGGAACGCCGGGAACTCTTTCCCGACGAAGCAGGGAAAGGATCCCTCATCTCGAGCTTCGAGGCCGATACGGGGCTCCTCTGGATGTGGGCGGGACCCTCGTGATTCCTCTCGAGTGGAGACGAGTATGTCGGGGAACTTCTTGATTTGCACCAAGGGTGTGAAGGAGCCTTTCGAAGTTCCAGAGGTGAGGTGTGATCAGCCTCGAGACGCCTCAGCGGAAATGGGCCTCATCGCGCCTGGAGGGGAGAACCTCCTGGATTTTCTCGAGTTGCGGCAGGTGTTCTCGAGTTACGACGGTGACCTCAGGGACCCGCTCTGGTGGCCTCAGGAAAGGCCAGTCCCCATGCGATTTGCTAGGGCACCTCTCGGGATTCCTCTCCCGTCCATGCCGGGGCCTCAGTCATTGTGTGGAATCCGGGCCGGAACCTGAGAATTCCTCTCCAGTGTTGCCATGGATCTTGGGGTGCTTCTGAGTCTCCCCAGGGGAGTCAGGCCTCGTCCCGTGTGGGGGCATGCACGTGCGCTTTCCTCCCGAGCTGCAGCAGTAGTGTCACGCTTCCTGTCACGTGGATCAAGGGATCTGTGGCTTTCCCTCAAGGCTGGCCCTCGAGGCTTTCCCACGAGGCTTTCCCACAGGGCTGTTCCACGTGCCACTTTGGTGTGAGTCGATCCTCGGCGTGAATGACGAGCCGGTGAAAGGAAAAGAGGTTCCTCTGGAATGGACTGAGACATCTGGATGACTCTTGGAATGGTGGCACGACCGTGGAGTTCCTCTCGCCGTTCCTGTTGAGAGGGCCTCCTCTTGAGATGCGACGGGACGCTGGGAACTCTTTCCCGACGAAGCAGGGAAAGGATCCCTCATCTCGAGCTTCGAGGCCGATACGGGGCTCCTCTGGATGTGGGCGGGACCCTCGTGATTCCTCTCGAGTGGAGACGGGTATGTCGGGGAACTTCTTGATTTGCACCAAGGGTGTGAAGGAGCCTTTCGAAGTTCCAGAGGTGAGGTGTGATCAGCCTCGAGACGCCTCAGCGGAAATGGGCCTCATCTCGCCTGGAGGGGAGAACCTCCTGGATTTTCTCGAGTTGCGGCAGGTGTTCTCGAGTTACAACGGGGACCTCAGGGACCCGCTCTGGTGGCCTCAGGAAAGGCCAGTCCCCATGCGAGTTGCTAGGGGACCTCTCGGGATTCCTCTCCCGTCCATGCCGGGGCCTCAGTCCTTGTGCGGAGTCGGGGCCGGAACCTGAGGATTCCTCTCCACTGTTGCCATGGATCTTGGGGTGCTTCTGAGTCTCCCCAGGGGAGTCAGGCCTCGTCTCGTGTGGGGGCATGTACGTGCGCTTTCCTCCCGAGCTGCAGCAGTAGTGTCACGCTTCCTGTCACGTGGATCAAGGGATCTGTGGCTTTCCCTCGAGGCTGTCCCTCGAGGCTTTCACACGAGGCTTTCCCACAGGGCTGTGCCACGTGCCACCTTGGTGTGAGTCGATCCTCGGCGTGAAAGACGAGCCGGTGAAGGGAAAAGAGGTTCCTCTGGAATGGACTGAGACATCTGGATGACTCTTGGAATGGTGGCACAACCGTGGAGTTCCTCTCGCCGTTCCTGTTGAGAGGGCCTCCTCTTGAGATGCGACGGGAACGCTGGGAACTCTTTCCCGACGAAGCAGGGAAAGGATCCCTCATCTCGAGCTACGAGGCAGAAACGGGGCTCCTCTGGATGTGGGCGGGACCCTCGTGTTTCCTCTCGAGTGGAGACGGTTATGTCGGGGAACTTCTTGATTTGCACCAAGGGTGTGAAAGACCCTTTCGAAGTTGCAGAGGTGAGGTGTGATCAGCCTCAGCCTCGAGTGACCTCAGCGGAAATGGGCCTCATCTCGCCTGGAGGGGAGAACCTCCTGGATTTTCTCGTGTTGCGGCAGGTCTTCTCGAGTTGCGACGGGGACCTCAGGGACCCGCTCTAGTGGCCTCAGGAAAAGCCAGTCCACATGCGAGATGCTAGGGGACCTCTCGGGATTCCTCTCCCGTCCATGCCGGGGCCTCAGTCCTTGTGTGGAGTCGGGGCCGGAACCTGAGGATTCCTCTCCAGTGTTGCCATGGATCTTGGGGTGCTTCTGAGTCTCCCCAGGGGAGTCAGGCCTCGTCTCGAGTGGGGGCATGCACGTGCGCTTTCCTCCCGAGCTGCAGCAGTAGTGTCACGCTTCCTGTCACGTGGATCAAGGGATCTGTGGCTTTCCCTCGAGGCTGTCCCTCGAGGCTTTCCCACGAGGCTTTCCCACAGGGCTGTGCCACGTGCCACCTTGGTGTGAGTCGATCCTCGGCGTGAAAGACGAGCCGGTGAAGGGAAAAGAGCTTCCTCTGGAATGGACTGAGACATCTGGGGGACTCTTGGAATGGTGGCACGACCCTGGAGTTCCTCTCGCCGTTCCTGTTGAGAGGGCCTCCTCTTGAGATGCGACGGGAACGCCGGGAACTCTTTCCCGACGAAGCAGGGATGGATCCCTCATCTCGAGCTACGAGGCGGACCCGGGGCTCCTCTGGATGTAGGCGGGACCCTCGTGATTCCTCTCGAGTGGAGACGGGTATGTCGGGAAACTTCTTGATTTGCACCAAGGGTGTGAAGGACCCTTTCGAAGTTCCAGAGGTGAGGTGTGATCAGCCTCGAGACGCCTCAGCGGAAATGGGCCTCATCTCGCCTGGAGGGGAGAACCTCCTGGATTTTCTCGAGTTGCGGCAGGTCTTCTCGAGTTACGACGGGGACCTCAGGGACCCGTTCTGGTGGCCTCAGGAAAGGCCAGTCCCCATGCGAGTGGCTAGGGGACCTCTCGGGTTTCCTCTCCCGTCCATGCCGGGGCCTCAGTCCTTGTGTGGAGTCGGGGCCGGATCCTGAGGATTCCTCTCCAGTGTTGCCATGGATCTTGGGGTGCTTCTGAGTCTCCCCAGGGGAGTCAGGCCTCGTCTCGAGTGGGGGCATGCACGTGCGCTTTCCTCCCGAGCTGCAGCAGTAGTGTCACGCTTCCTGTCACGTGGATCAAGGGATCTGTGGCTTTCCCTCGAGGCTGTCCCTCGAGGCTTTCCCACGAGGCTTTCCCACAGGGCTGTGCCACGTGCCACCTTGGTGTGAGTCGATCCTCGGCGTGAAAGACGAGCCGGTGAAGGGAAAAGAGGTTCCTCTGCAATGGACTGAGACATCTGGGGGAGTCTTGGAATCGTGGCACGACCCTGGAGTTCCTCTCGCCGTTCCTGTTGAGAGGGCCTCCTCTTGAGATGCGACAGGAACGCCGGGAACTCTTTCCCGACGAAGCAGGGAAAGGATCCCTCATCTCGAGCTACGAGGCGGAAACGGGGCTCCTCTGGATGGGCGGGACCCTCGTGATTCCTCTCGAGTGGAGACGGGTATGTCGGGGAACTTCTTGATTTGCACCCAGGGTGTGAAGGACCCTTTCGAAGTTCCAGAGGTGAGGTGTGATCAGCCTCGAGACGCCTCAGCGGAAATGGGCCTCATCTCGCCTGGAGGGGAGAACCTCCTGGATTTTCTCGAGTTGCGGCAGGTGTTCTCGAGTTACGACGGTGACCTCAGGGACCCGCTCTGGTGGCCTCAGGAAAGGCCAGTCCCCATGCGAGTTGCTAGGGCACCTCTCGGGATTCCTCTCCCGTCCATGCCGGGGCCTCAGTCATTGTGTGGAATCCGGGCCGGAACCTGAGAATTCCTCTCCAGTGTTGCCATGGATCTTGGGGTGCTTCTGAGTTTCCCCAGGGGAGTCAGGCCTCGTCCCGTGTGGGGGCATGCACGTGCGCTTTCCTCCCGAGCTGCAGCAGTAGTGTCACGCTTCCTGTCACGTGGATCAAGGGATCTGTGGCTTTCCCTCAAGGCTGGCCCTCGAGGCTTTCCCACGAGGCTTTCCCACAGGGCTGTTCCACGTGCCACTTTGGTGTGAGTCGATCCTCGGCGTGAAAGACGAGCCGGTGAAAGGAAAAGAGGTTCCTCTGGAATGGACTGAGACATCTGGATGACTCTTGGAATGGTGGCACGACCATGGAGTTCCTCTCGCCGTTCCTGTTGAGAGGGCCTCCTCTTGAGATGCGACGGGAACGCTGGGAACTCTTTCCCGACGAAGCAGGGAAAGGATCCCTCATCTCGAGCTACGAGGCGGAAATGGGGCTCCTCTGGATGTGGGCGGGACCCTCTTGATTCCTCTCGAGTGGAGACGGGTATGTCGGGGAACTTCTTGATTTCCACCAAGGGTGTGAAGGACCCTTTCGAAGTTCCAGAGGTGAGGTGTGATCAGCCTCGAGACGCCTCAGCGGAAATGGGCCTCATCTCGCCTGGAGGGGAGAACCTCCTGGATTTTCTCGAGTTGCGGCAGGTCTTCTCGAGTTACGACGGGGACCTCAGGGACCCGCTCTGGTGGCCTCAGGAAAGGCCAGTCCCCATGCGAGTTGCTAGGGGACCTCTCGGGATTCCTCTACCGTCCATGCCGGGGCCTCAGTCCTTGTGTGGAGTCGGGGCCGGAACCTGAGGATTCCTCTCCAGTGTTGCCATGGATCTTGGGGTGCTTCTGAGTCTCCCCAGGTGAGTCAGGGCTCGTCTCGAGTGGGGGCATGCACGTGCGCTTTCCTCCCGAGCTGCAGCAGTAGTGTCACGCTTCCTGTCACGTGGATCAAGGGATCTGTGGCTTTCCCTCGAGGCTGTCCCTCGAGGCTTTCCCACGAGGCTTTCCCACAGGGCTGTGCCACGTGCCACCTTGGTGTGAGTCGATCCTCGGCGTGAAAGACGAGCCGGTGAAGGGAAAAGAGCTTCCTCTGGAAAGGACTGAGACATCTGGGGGACTCTTGGAATGGTGGCACGACCCTGGAGTTCCTCTCGCCGTTCCTGTTGAGAGGGCCTCCTCTTGAGATGCGACGGGAACGCCGGGAACTCTTTCCCGACGAAGCAGGGAAAGGATCCCTCATCTCGAGCTTCGAGGCGGAAACGGGGCTCCTCTGGATGTGGGCGGGACCCTCGTGATTCCTCTCGAGTGGAGACGGGTATGTCGGGGAACTTCTTGATTTGCACCAAGGGTGTGAAGGAGCCTTTCGAAGTTCCAGAGGTGAGGTGTGATCAGCCTCGAGACGCCTCAGCAGAAATGGGCCTCATCTCGCCTGGAGGGGAGAACCTCCTGGATTTTCTCGAGTTGCGGCAGGTCTTCTCGAGTTACGACGGGGAGCTCAGGGACCCGCTCTGGTGGCCTCAGGAAAGGCCAGTCCCCATGCGAGTTGCTAGGGGACCTCTCGGGATTCCTCTCCCGTCCATGCCGGGGCCTCAGTCCTTGTGTGGAGTCGGGGCCGGAACCTGAGGATTCCTCTCCAGTGTTGCCATGGATCTTGGGGTGCTTCTGGGTCTCCCCAGGGAAGTCAGGGCTCGTCTCGAGTGGGGGCATGCACGTGCGCTTTCCTCCCGAGCTGCAGCAGTAGTGTCACGCTTCCTGTCACGTGGATCAAGGGATCTGTGGCTTTCCCTCGAGGCTGTCCCTCGAGGCTTTCCCACGAGGCTTTCCCACAGGGCTGTTCCACGTGCCACCTTGGTGTGAGTCGATCCTCGGCGTGAAAGACGAGCCGGTGAAGGGAAAAGAGCTTCCTCTGGAATGGACTGAGACATCTGGGGGACTCTTGGAATGGTGGCATGACCCTGGAGTTCCTCTCGCCGTTCCTGTTGAGAGGGCCTCCTCTTGAGATGCGACGGGAAAGCCGGGAACTTTTTCCCGACGAAGCAGGGAAAGGATCCCTCATCTCGAGCTACGAGGCGGAAACTGGGCTCCTCTGGATGTGGGCGGGACCATCGTGATTCCTCTCGAGTGGAGACGGGTATGTCGGGAAACTTCTTGATTTGCACCAAGGGTGTGAAGGACCCTTTCGAAGTTCCAGAGGTGAGGTGTGATCAGCCTCGAGACGCCTCAGCGGAAATGGGCCTCATCTCGCCTGGAGGGGAGAACCTCCTGGATTTTCTCGAGTTGCGGCAGGTCTTCTCGAGTTACGACGGGGACCTCAGGGACCCGCTCTGGTGGCCTCAGGAAAGGCCAGTCCCCATGCGAGTAGCTAGGGGACCTCTCGGGTTTCGTCTCCCGTCCATGCCGGGGCCTCAGTCCTTGTGTGGAGTCGGGGCCGGAAACTGAGGATTCCTCTCCAGTGTTGCCATGGATCTTTGGGTGCCTCTGAGTCTCCCCAGGGGAGTCAGGCCTCGTCTCGAGTGGGGGCATGCACGTGCGCTTTCCTCCCGAGCTGCAGCAGTAGTGTCACGCTTCCTGTCACGTGGATCAAGGGATCTGTGGCTGTCCCTCGAGGCTTTCCCACGAGGCTTTCCCACAGGGCTGTGCCACGTGCAACCTTGGTGTGAGTCGATCCTCGGCGTGAAAGACGAGCCGGTGAAGGGAAAAGAGTTTCCTCTGGAATGGACTGAGACATCTGGGGGACTCTTGGAATGGTGGCACGACCCTGGAGTTCCTCTCGCCGTTCCTATTGAGAGGGCCTCCTCTTGAGATGCGACGGGAACGCCGGGAACTCTTTCCCGACGAAGCAGGGAAAGGATCCCTCATCTCGAGCTACGAGGCAGAAACGGGGCTCCTCTGGATGTGGGCGGGACCCTCGTGTTTCCTCTCGAGTGGAGACGGGTATGTCGGGGAACTTCTTGATTTGCCCCAAGGGTGTGAAGGACCCTTTCGAAGTTCCAGAGGTGAGGTGTGATCAGCCTCGAGTGACCTCAGCGGAAATGGGCCTCATCTCGCCTGGAGGGGAGAACCTCCTGGATTTTCTCGTGTTGCGGCAGGTCTTCTCGAGTTGCGACGGGGACCTCAGGGACCCGCTCTAGTGGCCTCAGGAAAGGCCAGTCCACATGCGAGTTGCTAGGGGACCTCTCAGGATTCCTCTCCCGTCCATGCCGGGGCCTCAGTCCTTGTGTGGAGTCGGGGCCGGAACCTGAGGATTCCTCTCCAGTGTTGCCATGGATCTTGGGGTGCTTCTGAGTCTCCCCAGGGGAGTCAGGCCTCGTCTCGAGTGGGGGCATGCACGTGCGCTTTCCTCCCGAGCTGCAGCAGTAGTGTCACGCTTCCTGTCACGTGGATCAAGGGATCTGTGGATTTCCCTCGAGGCTGTCCCTCGAGGCTTTCCCACGAGGCTTTCCCACAGGGCTGTGCCACGTGCCACCTTGGTGTGAGTCGATCCTCGGCGTGAAAGACGATCCGGTGAAGGGAAAAGAGCTTCCTCTGGAATGGACTGAGACATCTGGGGGACTCTTGGAATGGTGGCACGACCCTGAAGTTCCTCTCGCCGTTCCTGTTGAGAGGGCCTCCTCTTGAGATGCGACGGGAATGCCGGGACCTCTTTCCCGACGAAGCAGGGAAAGGATCCCTCATCTCGAGCTACGAGGCGGACCCGGGGCTCCTCTGGATGTGGGCGGGACCCTCGTGATTCCTCTCGAGTGGAGACGGGTATGTCGGGAAACTTCTTGATTTGCACCAAGGGTGTGAAGGAGCCTTTCGAAGTTCCAGAGGTGAGGTGTGATCAGCCTCGAGACGCCTCAGCGGAAATGGGCCTCATCTCGCCTGGAGGGGAGAACCTCCTGGATTTTCTCCAGTTGCGGCAGGTCTTCTCGAGTTACGACGGGGAACTCAGGGACCCGCTATGGTGGCCTCAGGAAAGGCCAGTCCCCATGCGAGTGGTTAGGGGACCTCTCGGGTTTCCTCTCCCGTCCATGCCGGGGCCTCAGTCCTTGTGTGGAGTGGGGGCCGGAACCTGAGGATTCCTCTCCAGTGTTGCCATGGATCTTTGGGTGCCTCTGAGTCTCCGCAGGTGAGTCAGGCCTCGTCTCGAATGGGGGCATGCACGTGCGCTTTCCTCCCGAGCTGCAGCAGTAGTGTCACGCTTCCTGTCACGTGGATCAAGGGATCTGTGGCTTTCCCTCGAGGCTGTCCCTCGAGGCTTTCCCACGAGGCTTTCCCACAGGGCTGTGCCACGTGCCACCTTGGTGGGAGTCGATCCTCGGCGTGAAAGACGAGCCGGTGAAGGGAAAAGAGGTTCCTCTGCAATGGACTGAGACATCTGGGGGACTCTTGGAATGGTGGCATGACCCTGGAGTTCCTCTCGCCGTTCCTGTTGAGAGGGCCTCCTCTTGAGATGCGACGGGAACGCCGGGAACTCTTTCCCGACGAAGCAGGGAAAGGATCCCTCATCTCGAGCTTCGAGGCCGATACGGGGCTCCTCTGGATGTGGGCGGGACCCTCGTGATTCCTCTCGAGTGGAGACGAGTATGTCGGGGAACTTCTTGATTTGCACCAAGGGTGTGAAGGAGCCTTTCGAAGTTCCAGAGGTGAGGTGTGATCAGCCTCG
Source organism: Budorcas taxicolor (assembly GCF_023091745.1). NCBI lineage: Eukaryota > Metazoa > Chordata > Mammalia > Artiodactyla > Bovidae > Budorcas > Budorcas taxicolor. Next base: position 268,119 of record NC_068925.1, read on the forward strand.
AGACGCCTCAGCGGAAATGGGCCTCATCGCGCCTGGAGGGGAGAACCTCCTGGATTTTCTCGAGTTGCGGCAGGTGTTCTCGAGTTACGACGGTGACCTCAGGGACCCGCTCTGGTGGCCTCAGGAAAGGCCAGTCCCCATGCGATTTGCTAGGGCACCTCTCGGGATTCCTCTCCCGTCCATGCCGGGGCCTCAGTCATTGTGTGGAATCCGGGCCGGAACCTGAGAATTCCTCTCCAGTGTTGCCATGGATCTTGGGGTGCTTCTGAGTCTCCCCAGGGGAGTCAGGCCTCGTCCCGTGTGGGGGCATGCACGTGCGCTTTCCTCCCGAGCTGCAGCAGTAGTGTCACGCTTCCTGTCACGTGGATCAAGGGATCTGTGGCTTTCCCTCAAGGCTGGCCCTCGAGGCTTTCCCACGAGGCTTTCCCACAGGGCTGTTCCACGTGCCACTTTGGTGTGAGTCGATCCTCGGCGTGAATGACGAGCCGGTGAAAGGAAAAGAGGTTCCTCTGGAATGGACTGAGACATCTGGATGACTCTTGGAATGGTGGCACGACCGTGGAGTTCCTCTCGCCGTTCCTGTTGAGAGGGCCTCCTCTTGAGATGCGACGGGAACGCTGGGAACTCTTTCCCGACGAAGCAGGGAAAGGATCCCTCATCTCGAGCTACGAGGCGGAAATGGGGCTCCTCTGGATGTGGGCGGGACCCTCTTGATTCCTCTCGAGTGGAGACGGGTATGTCGGGGAACTTCTCGATTTCCACCAATGGTGTGAAGGACCCTTTCGAAGTTCCAGAGGTGAGTTGTGATCAGCCTCGAGACGCCTCAGCGGAAATGGGCCTCATCTCGCCTGGAGGGGAGAACCTCCTGGATTTTCTCGAGTTGCGGCAGGTCTTCTCGAGTTACGACGGGGACCTCAGGGACCCGCTCTGGTGGCCTCAGGAAAGGCCAGTCCCCATGCGAGTTGCTAGGGGACCTCTCGGGATTCCTCTACCGTCCATGCCGGGGCCTCAGTCCTTGTGTGGAGTCGGGGCCGGAACCTGAGGATTCCTCTCCAGTGTTGCCATGGATCTTGGGGTGCTTCTGAGTCTCCCCAGGGGAGTCAGGGCTCATCTCGAGTGGGGGCATGCACGTGCGCTTTCCTCCCGAGCTGCAGCAGTAGTGTCACGCTTCCTTTCACGTGGATCAAGGGCTCTGTGGCTTTCCCTCGAGGCTGTCCCTCGAGGCTTTCCCACGAGGCTTTCCCACAGGGCTGTGCCACGTGCCACCTTGGTGTGAGTCGATCCTCGGCGTGAAAGACGAGCCGGTGAAAGGAAAAGAGTTTCCTCTGGAATGGACTGAGACATCTGGGGGACTCTTGGAATGGTGGCACGACCCTGGAGTTCTTCTCGCCGTTCCTGTTGAGAGGGCCTCCTCTTGAGATGCGACGGGAACGCCGGGAACTCTTTCCCGACGAAGCAGGGAATGGATCCCTCATCTCGAGCTTCGAGGCCGATACGGGGCTCCTCTGGATGTGGGCGGGACCCTCGTGATTCCTCTCGAGTGGAGACGAGTATGTCGGGGAACTTCTTGATTTGCACCAAGGGTGTGAAGGAGCCTTTCGAAGTTCCAGAGGTGAGGTGTGATCAGCCTCGAGACGCCTCAGCGGAAATGGGCCTCATCTCGCCTGGAGGGGAGAACCTCCTGGATTTTCTCGAGTTGCGGCAGGTGTTCTCGAGTTAGGACGGTGACCTCAGGGACCCGCTCTGGTGGCCTCAGGAAAGGCCAGTCCCCATGCGAGTTGCTAGGGCACCTCTCGGGATTCCTCTCCCGTCCATGCCGGGGCCTCTGTCCTTGTGTGGAGTCGGGGCCGGAACCTGAGGATTCCTCTCCAGTGTTGCCATGGATCTTGGGGTGCTTCTGAGTCTCCCCAGGGGAGTCAGGCCTCGTCTCGAGTGGGGGCATGCATGTGCGCTTTCCTCCCGAGCTGCAGCAGTAGTGTCACGCTTCCTGTCACGTGGATCAAGGGATCTGTGGCTTTCCCTCGAGGCTGTCCCTCGAGGCTTTCCCACGAGGCTTTCCCACAGGGCTGTGCCACGTGCCACCTTGGTGTGAGTCGATCCTCGGCGTGAAAGACGAGCCGGTGAAGGGAAAAGAGCTTCCTCTGGAATGGACTGAGACATCTGGGGGACTCTTGGAATGGTGGCACGACCCTGGAGTTCCTCTCGCCGTTCCTGTTGAGAGGGCCTCCTCTTGAGATGCGACGGGAACGCCGGGAACTCTTTCCCGACGAAGCAGGGAAAGGATCCTTCATCTCGAGCTTCGAGGCCGATACGGGGCTCCTCTGGATGTGGGCGGGACCCTCGTGATTCCTCTCGAGTGGAGACGGGTATGTCGGGGAACTTCTTGATTTGCACCAAGGGTGTGAAGGAGCCTTTCGAAGTTCCAGAGGTGAGGTGTGATCAGCCTCGAGACGCCTCAGCGGAAATGGGCCTCATCTCGCCTGGAGGGGAGAACCTCCTGGATTTTCTCGAGTTGCGGCAGGTCTTCTCGAGTTACGACGGGGAGCTCAGGGACCCGCTCTGGTGGCCTCAGGAAAGGCCAGTCCCCATGCGAGTTGCTAGGGGACCTCTCGGGATTCCTCTCCCGTCCATGCCGGGGCCTCAGTCCTTGTGCGGAGTCGGGGCCGGAACCTGAGGATTCCTCTCCACTGTTGCCATGGATCTTGGGGTGCTTCTGAGTCTCCCCAGGGGAGTCAGGCCTCGTCTCGTGTGGGGGCATGTACGTGCGCTTTCCTCCCGAGCTGCAGCAGTAGTGTCACGCTTCCTGTCACGTGGATCAAGGGATCTGTGGCTTTCCCTCGAGGCTGTCCCTCGAGGCTTTCACACGAGGCTTTCCCACAGGGCTGTGCCACGTGCCACCTTGGTGTGAGTCGATCCTCGGCGTGAAAGACGAGCCGGTGAAGGGAAAAGAGGTTCCTCTGGAATGGACTGAGACATCTGGATGACTCTTGGAATGGTGGCACGACCGTGGAGTTCCTCTCGCCGTTCCTGTTGAGAGGGCCTCCTTTTGAGATGCGACGGGAACGCTGGGAACTCTTTCCCGACGAAGCAGGGAAAGGATCCCTCATCTCGAGCTACGAGGCAGAAACGGGGCTCCTCTGGATGTGGGCGGGACCCTCGTGTTTCCTCTCGAGTGGAGACAGGTATGTCGGGGAACTTCTTGATTAGCACCAAGGGTGTGAAGGACCCTTTCGAAGTTGCAGAGGTGAGGTGTGATCAGCCTCAGCCTCGAGTGACCTCAGCGGAAATGGGCCTCATCTCGCCTGGAGGGGAGAACCTCCTGGATTTTCTCGTGTTGCGGCAGGTCTTCTCGAGTTGCGACGGGGACCTCAGGGACCCGCTCTACTGGCCTCAGGAAAAGCCAGTCCACATGCGAGATGCTAGGGGACCTCTCGGGATTCCTCTCCCGTCCATGCCGGGGCCTCAGTCCTTGTGTGGAGTCGGGGCCGGAACCTGAGGATTCCTCTCCATTGTTGCCATGGATCTTGGGGTGCTTCTGAGTCTCCCCAGGGGAGTCAGGTCTCGTCTCGAGTGGGGGCATGCACGTGCGCTTTCCTCCCGAGCTGCAGCAGTAGTGTCACGCTTCCTGTCACGTGGATCAAGGGATCTGTGGCTTTCCCTCGAGGCTGTCCCTCGAGGCTTTCCCACAGGGCTGTGCCACGTGCCACCTTGGTGTGAGTCGATCCTCGGCGTGAAAGACGAGCCGGTGAAGGGAAAAGAGCTTCCTCTGGAATGGTCTGAGACATCTGGGGGACTCTTGGAATGGTGGCACGACCCTGGAGTTCCTCTCGCCGTTCCTGTTGAGAGGGCCTCCTCTTGAGATGCGACGGGAACGCCGGGAACTCTTTCCCGACGAAGCAGGGATGGATCCCTCATCTCGAGCTACGAGGCGGACCCGGGGCTCCTCTGGATGTGGGCGGGACCCTCGTGATTCCTCCCGAGTGGAGACGGGTATGTCGGGAAACTTCTTGATTTGCACCAAGGGTGTGAAGGACCCTTTCGAAGTTCCAGAGGTGAGGTGTGATCAGCCTCGAGACGCCTCAGCGGAAATGGGCCTCATCTCGCCTGGAGGGGAGAACCTCCTGGATTTTCTCGAGTTGCGGCAGGTCTTCTCGAGTTACGACGGGGACCTCAGGGACCCGTTCTGGTGGCCTCAGGAAAGGCCAGTCCCCATGCGAGTGGCTAGGGGACCTCTCGGGTTTCCTCTCCCGTCCATGCCGGGGCCTCAGTCCTTGTGTGGAGTCGGGGCTGGATCCTGAGGATTCCTCTCCAGTGTTGCCATGGATCTTGGGGTGCTTCTGAGTCTCCCCAGGGGAGTCAGGCCTCGTCTCGAGTGGGGGCATGCACGTGCGCTTTCCTCCCGAGCTGCAGCAGTAGTGTCACGCTTCCTGTCACGTGGATCAAGGGATCTGTGGCTTTCCCTCGAGGCTGTCCCTCGAGGCTTTCCCACGAGGCTTTCCCACAGGGCTGTGCCACGTGCCACCTTGGTGTGAGTCGATCCTCGGCGTGAAAGACGAGCCGGTGAAGGGAAAAGAGGTTCCTCTGCAATGGACTGAGACATCTGGGGGAGTCTTGGAATCGTGGCACGACCCTGGAGTTCCTCTCGCCGTTCCTGTTGAGAGGGCCTCCTCTTGAGATGCGACAGGAACGCCGGGAACTCTTTCCCGACGAAGCAGGGAAAGGATCCCTCATCTCGAGCTACGAGGCGGAAACGGGGCTCCTCTGGATGGGCGGGACCCTCGTGATTCCTCTCGAGTGGAGACGGGTATGTCGGGGAACTTCTTGATTTGCACCCAGGGTGTGAAGGACCCTTTCGAAGTTCCAGAGGTGAGGTGTGATCAGCCTCGAGACGCCTCAGCGGAAATGGGCCTCATCTCGCCTGGAGGGGAGAACCTCCTGGATTTTCTCGAGTTGCGGCAGGTCTTCTCGAGTTACGACGGGGACCTCAGGGACCCGCTCTGGTGGCCTCAGGAAAGGCCAGTCCCCATGCGAGTTGCTAGGGGACCTCTCGGGATTCCTCTACCGTCCATGCCAGGGCCTCAGTCCTTGTGTGGAGTCGGGCCCGGAACCTGAGGATTCCTCTCCAGTGTTGCCATGGATCTTGGGGTGCTTCTGAGTCTCCCCAGGGGAGTCAGGCCTCGTCTCGAGTGGGGGCATGCACGTGCGCTTTCCTCCCGAGCTGCAGCAGTAGTGTCACGCTTCCTGTCACGTGGGTCAAGGGATCTGTGGCTTTCCCTCGAGGCTGTCCCTCGAGGCTTTCCCACGAGGCTTTCCCACAGGGCTGTGCCACGTGCCACCTTGGTGTGAGTCGATCCTCGGCGTGAAAGACGAGCCGGTGAAGGGAAAAGAGTTTCCTCTGGAATGGACTGAGACATCTGGGGGACTCTTGGAAAGGTGGCACGACCCTGGAGTTCCTCTCGCCGTTCCTGTTGAGAGGGCCTCCTCTTGAGATTCGACGGGAACGCCGGGAACTCTTTCCCGACGAAGCAGGGACAGGATCCCTCATCTCGAGCTACGAGGCCGACACGGGGCTCCTCTGGATGTGGGCGGGACCCTCGTGATTCCTCTCGAGTGGAGACGGGTATGTCGGGGAACTTCTTGATTTGCAGCAAGGGTGTGAAGGAGCCTTTCGAAGTTCCAGAGGTGAGGTGTGATCCGCCTCCTGACACCTCAGCAGAAACGGGCCTCATCTCGCCTGGAGGGGAGAACCTCCTGGATTTTCTCGAGTTGCGGCAGGTCTTCTCGAGTTACGACGGGGACCTCAGGGACCCGCTCTGGTGGCCTCAGGAAAGGCCAGTCCCCATGCGAGTTGCTAGGGGACCTCTCGGGATTCCTCTCCCGTCCATGCCGGGGCCTCAGTCCTTGTGTGGAGTCGGGGCCGGAACCTGAGGATTCCTCTCCAGTGTTGCCATGGATCTTGGGGTGCTTCTGAGTCACCCCAGGGGAGTCAGGCCTCGTCTCGAGTGGGGGCATGCACGTGCGCTTTCCTCCCGAGCTGCAGCAGTAGTGTCACGCTTCCTGTCACGTGGATCAAGGGATCTGTGGCTTTCCCTCGAGGCTGTCCCTCGAGGCTTTCCCGCAAGGCTTTCCCACAGGGCTGTGCCACGTGCCACCTTGGTGGGAGTCGATACTCGGCGTGAAAGACGAGCCGGTGAAGGGAAAAGAGGTTCCTCTGCAAAGGACTGAGACATCTGGGGGACTCTTGGAATGGTGGCACGACCCTGGAGTTCCTCTCGCCGTTCCTGTTGAGAGGGCCACCTCTTGAGATGCGACGGGAACGCCGGGAACTCTTTCCCGACGAAGCAGGGAAAGGATCCCTCATCTCGAGCTACGAGGCGGAAACGGGGCTCCTCTGGATGTGGGCGGGACCCTCGTGATTCCTCTCGAGTGGAGACGGGTATGTCGGGGAACTTCTTGATTTGCACCAAGGGTGTGAAGGAGCCTTTCGAAGTTCCAGAGGTGAGGTGTGATCAGCCTCGTGTGACCTCAGCCGAAATGGGCCTCATCTCGCCTGGAGGGGAGAACCTCCTGGATTTTCTCGTGTTGGGGCAGGTCTTCTCGAGTTGCGACGGGGACCTCAGTGACCCGCTCTAGTGGCCTCAGGAAAGGCCAGTCCACATGCGAGTTGCTAGGGGACCTCTCGGGATTCCTCTCCCGTCCATGCCGGGGCCTCAGTCCTTGTGTGGAGTCGGGGCCGGAACCTGAGGATTCCTCTCCAGTGTTGCCATGGATCTTCGGGTGCTTCTGAGTCTCCCCAGGGGAGTCAGGCCTCGTCTCGAGTGGGGGCATGCACGTGCGCTTTCCGCCCGAGCTGTAGCAGTAGTGTCACGCTTCCTGTCACGTGGATCAAGGGATCTGTGTCTTTCCCTCGAGGCTGTCCCTCGAGGCTTTCCCACGAGGCTTTCCCACAGGGCTGTGCCACGTGCCACCTTGGTGTGAGTCGATCCTCGGCGTGAAAGACGAGCCGGTGAAGGGAAAAGAGGTTCCTCTGCAATGGACTGAGACATCTGGGGGACTCTTGGAATGGTGGCACGACCCTGGAGTTCCTCTCGCCGTTCCTGTTGAGAGGGCCTCCTCTTGAGATGCGACGGGAAAGCCGGGAACTCTTTCCCGACGAAGCAGGGAAAGGATCCCTCATCTCGAGCTACGAGGCGGAAACGGGGCTCCTCTGGATGTGGGCGGGACCCTCGTGATTCCTCTCGAGTGGAGACGGGTATGTCGGGGAACTTCTTGATTTGCAGGAAGGGTGTGAAGGAGCCTTTCGAAGTTCCAGAGGTGAGGTGTGATCCGCCTCGTGACACCTCAGCAGAAATGGGCCTCATCTCGCCTGGAGGGGAGAACCTCCTGGATTTTCTCGAGTTGCGGCAGGTCTTCTCGAGTTACGACGGGGACCTCACGGACCCGCTCTGGTGGCCTCAGGAAAGGCCAGTCCCCATGCGATTTGCTAGGGGACCTCTCGGGATTCCTCTCCCGTCCATGCCGGGGCCTCAGTCCTTGTGTGGAGTCGGGGCCGGAACCTGAGGATTCCTCTCCAGTGTTGCCATGGATCTTGGGGTGCTTCTGAGTCTCCCCAGGGGAGTCAGGCCTCGTCTCGAGTGGGCGCATGCACGTGCGCTTTCCTCCCGAGCTGCAGCAGTAGTGTCACGCTTCCTGTCACGTGGATCAAGGGATCTGTGTCTTTCCCTCGAGGCTGTCCCTCGAGGCTTTCCCACGAGGCTTTCCCACAGGGCTGTGCCACGTGCCACCTTGGTGTGAGTCGATCCTCGGCGTGAAAGACGAGCCGGTGAAGGGAAAAGAGCTTCCTCTGGAATGGACTGAGACATCTGGGGGACTCTTGGAATGGTGGCACGACCCTGAAGTTCCTCTCGCCGTTCCTGTTGAGAGGGCCTCCTCTTGAGATGCGACGGGAATGCTGAGATCTCTTTCCCGACGAAGCAGGGAAAGGATCCCTCATCTCGAGCTACGAGGCGGACCCGGGGCTCCTCTGGATGTGGGCGGGACCCTCGTGATTCCTCTCGAGTGGAGACGGGTATGTCGGGAATCTTCTTGATTTGCACCAAGGGTGTGAAGGAGCCTTTCGAAGTTCCAGAGGTGAGGTGTGATCAGCCTCGAGACGCCTCAGCGGAAATGGGCCTCATCTCGCCTGGAGGGGAGAACCTCCTGGATTTTCTCGAGTTGCGGCAGGTCTTCTCGTGTTACGACGGGGACCTCAGGGACCCGCTCTGGTGTCCTCAGGAAAGGCCAGTCCCCATGCTAGTTGCTAGGGGACCTCTCGGGATTCCTCTCCCGTCCATGCCGGCGCCTCAGTCCTTGTGTGGAGTCGGGGCCGGAACCTGAGGATTCCTCTCCAGTGTTGCCATGGATCTTGGGGTGCTTCTGAGTCTCCCCAGGGGAGTCAGGCCTCGTCTCGAGTGGGGGCATGCACGTGCGCTTTCCTCCCGAGCTGCAGCAGTAGTGTCACGCTTCCTGTCACGTGGATCAAGGGATCTGTGGCTTTCCCTCGAGGCTGTCCCTCGAGGCTTTCCCACGAGGCTTTCCCACAGGGCTGTGCCACGTGCCACCTTGGTGTGAGTCGATCCTCGGCGTGAAAGACGAGCCGGTGAAGGGAAAAGAGGTTCCTCTGGAATGGACTGAGACATCTGGGGGACTCTTGGAATGGTGGCACGACCCTGGAGTTCCTCTCGCCGTTCCTGTTGAGAGGGCCTCCTCTTGAGATGCGACGGGAACGCCGGGAACTCTTTCCCGACGAAGCAGGGAAAGGATCCCTCATCTCGAGCTACGAGGCGGAAACGGGGCTCCTCTGGATGTGGGCGGGACCCTCGTGATTCCTCTCGAGTGGAGACGGGTATGTCGGGGAACTTCTTGATTTGCAGGAAGGGTGTGAAGGAGCCTTTCGAAGTTCCAGAGGTGAGGTGTGATCAGCCTCGAGTGACCTCAGCCGAAATGGGCCTCATCTCGCCTGGAGGGGAGAACCTCCTGGATTTTCTCGTGTTGCGGCAGGTCTTCTCGAGTTGCGACGGGGACCTCAGTGACCCGCTCTAGTGGCCTCAGGAAAGGACAGTCCACATGCGAGTTGCTAGGGGACCTCTCGGGATTCCTCTCCCGTCCATGCCGGGGCCTCAGTCCTTGTGTGGAGTCGGGGCCGGAACCTGAGGATTCCTCTCCAGTGTTGCCATGGATCTTGGGGTGCTTCTGAGTCTCCCCAGGGGAGTCAGGCCTCGTCTCGAGTGGGGGCATGCACGTGCGCTTTCCGCCCGAGCTGCAGCAGTAGTGTCACGCTTCCTGTCACGTGGATCAAGGGATCTGTGTCTTTCCCTCGAGGCTGTCCCTCGAGGCTTTCCCACGAGGCTTTCCCACAGGGCTGTGCCACGTGCCACCTTGGTGTGAGTCGATCCTCGGCGTGAAAGACGAGCTGGTGAAGGGAAAAGAGTTTCCTCTGGAATGGACTGAGACATCTGGGGGACTCTTGGAATGGTGGCACGACCCTGGAGTTCCTCTCGCCGATCCTGTTGAGAGGGCCTCCTCTTGAGATGCGACGGGAACGCCGGGAACTCTTTCCCGACGAAGCAGGGAAAGGATCCCTCATCTCGAGCTTCGAGGCGGAAACGGGTCTCCTCCGGATGTGGGCGGGACCCTCGTGATTCCTCTCGAGTGGAGACGGGTATGTCGGGGAACTTCTTGATTTGCACCAAGGGTGTGAAGGAGCCTTTCGAAGTTCCAGAGGTGAGGTGTGATCAGCCTCGAGACGCCTCAGCGGAAATGGGCCTCATCTCGCCTGAAGGGGAGAACCTCCTGGATTTTCTCGAGTTGCGACAGGTCTTCTCGAGTTACGACGGGGACCTCAGGGACCCGCTCTGGTGGCCTCAGGAAAGGCCAGTCCCCATGCGATTTGCTAGGGGACCTCTCGGGATTCCTCTCTCGTCCATGCCGGGGCCTCAGTCCTTGTGTGGAGTCGGGGCCGGAACCTGAGGATTCCTCTCCAGTGTTGCCATGGATCTTGGGGTGCTTCTGAGTCTCCCCAGGGGAGTCAGGCCTCGTCTCGAGTGGGCGCATGCACGTGCGCTTTCCTCCCGAGCTGAAGCAGTAGTGTCACGCTTCCTGTCACGTGGATCAAGGGATCTGTGGCTTTCCCTCGAGGCTGTCCCTCGAGGCTTTCCCACGAGGCTTTCCCACAGGGCTGTGCCACGTGCCACCTTGGTGTGAGTCGATCCTCGTCGTGAAAGACGAGCCGCTGAAGGGAAAAGAGGTTCCTCTGCAATGGACTGAGACATCTGGGGGACTCTTGGAATGGTGGCACGACCCTGGAGTTCCTCTCGCCGTTCCTGTTGAGAGGGCCTCCTCTTGAGATGCGACGGGAACGCCGGAAACTCTTTCCCGACGAAGCAGGGAAAGGATCCCTCATCTCGAGCTTCGAGGCGGAAACGGGGCTCCTCTGGATATGTGTGGGACCCTCGTGATTCCTCTCGAGTGCAGACGGGTATGTCGGGGAACTTCTTGATTTGCACCAAGGGTGTGAAGGAGCCTTTCGAAGTTCCAGAGGTGAGGTGTGATCAGCCTCGAGACGCCTCAGCAGAAATGGGCCTCATCTCGCCTGGAGGGGAGAACCTCCTGGATTTTCTCGAGTTGCGGCAGGTCTTCTCGTGTTACGACGGGGACCTCAGGGACCTGCTCTGGTGGCCTCAGGAAAGGCCAGTCCCCATGCGAATTGCTAGGGGACCTCTCGGGATTCCTCTACCGTCCATGCCGGGGCCTCAGTCCTTGTGTGGAGTCGGGCCCGGAACCTGAGGATTCCTCTCCAGTGTTGCCATGGATCTTGGGGTGCTTCTGAGTCTCCCCAGGGGAGTCAGGCCTCGTCTCGAGTGGGGGCATGCACGTGCGCTTTCCTCCCGAGCTGCAGCAGTAGTGTCACGCTTCCTGTCACGTGGATCAAGGGATCTGTGGCTTTCCCTCGAGGCTGTCCCTCGAGGCTTTCCCACGAGGCTTTCCCACAGGGCTGTGCCACGTGCCACCTTGGTGTGAGTCGATCCTCGGCGTGAAAGACGAGCCGGTGAAGGGAAAAGAGTTTCCTCTGGAATGGACTGAGACATCTGGGGGACTCTTGGAATGGTGGCACGACCCTGGAGTTCCTCTCGCCGTTCCTGTTGAGAGGGCCTCCTCTTGAGATGCGACGGGAATGCCGGGAACTCTTTCCCGACGAAGCAGGGACAGGATCCCTCATCTCGAGCTACGAGGCCGACACGGGGCTCCTCTGGATGTGGGCGGGACCCTCGTGATTCCTCTCGAGTGGAGACGGGTATGTCGGGGAACTTCTTGATTTGCAGCAAGGGTGTGAAGGAGCCTTTCGAAGTTCCAGAGGTGAGGTGTGATCCGCCTCCTGACACCTCAGCATAAACGGGCCTCATCTCGCCTGGAGGGTAGAACCTCCTGGATTTTCTCGAGTTGCGGCAGGTCTTCTCGAGTTACGACGGGGACCTCAGGGACCCGCTCTGGTGGCCTCAGGAAAGGCCAGTCCCCATGCGAGTTGCTAGGGGACCTCTCGGGATTCCTCTCCCGTCCATGCCGGGGCCTCAGTCCTTGTGTGGAGTCGGGGCCGGAACCTGAGGATTCCTCTCCAGTGTTGCCATGGATCTTGGGGTGCTTCTGAGTCTCCCCAGGGGAGTCAGGCCTCGTCTCGAGTGGGCGCATGCACGTGCGCTTTCCTCCCGAGCTGCAGCAGTAGTGTCACGCTTCCTGTCACGTGTATCAAGGGATCTGTGTCTTTCCCTCGAGGCTGTCCCTCGAGGCTTTCCCACGAGGCTTTCCCACAGGGCTGTGCCACGTGCCACCTTGGTGTGAGTCGATCCTCGGCGTGAAAGACGAGCCGGTGAAGGGAAAAGAGCTTCCTCTGGAATGGACTGAGACATCTGGGGGACTCTTGGAATGGTGGCACGACCCTGAAGTTCCTCTCGCCGTTCCTGTTGAGAGGGCCTCCTCTTGAGATGCGACGGGAATGCCGGGATCTCTTTCCCGACGAAGCAGGGAAAGGATCCCTCATCTCGAGCTACGAGGCGGACCCGGGGCTACTCTGGATGTGGGCGGGACCCTCGTGATTCCTCTCGAGTGGAGACGGGTATGTCGGGAAACTTCTTGATTTGCACCAAGGGTGTGAAGGAGCCTTTCGAAGTTCCAGAGGTGAGGTGTGATCAGCCTCGAGACGCCTCAGCGGAAATGGGCCTCATCTCGCCTGGAGGGGAGAACCTCCTGGATTTTCTCGAGTTGCGGCAGGTCTTCTCGAGTTACGACGGGGACCTCAGGGACCCGCTCTTGTGGCCTCAGGAAAGGCCAGTCCCCATGCGAGTGGCTAGGGGACCTCTCGGGTTTCCTCTCCCGTCCATGCCGGGGCCTCAGTCCTTGTGTGGAGTGGGGGCCGGAACCTGAGGATTCCTCTCCAGTGTTGCCATGGATCTTTGGGTGCTTCTGAGTCTCCCCAGGGGAGTCAGGCCTCGTCTCGAGTGGGGGCATGCACGTGCGCTTTCCTCCCGAGCTGCAGCAGTAGTGTCACGCTTCCTGTCACGTGGATCAAGGGATCTGTGGCTTTCCCTCGAGGCTGTCCCTCGAGGCTTTCCCACGAGGCTTTCCCACAGGGCTGTGCCACGTGCCACCTTGGTGTGAGTCGATCCTCGTCGTGAAAGACGAGCCGCTGAAGGGAAAAGAGGTTCCTCTGCAATGGACTGAGACATCTGGGGGACTCTTGGAATGGTGGCACGACCCTGGAGTTCCTCTCGCCGTTCCTGTTGAGAGGGCCTCCTCTTGAGATGCGACGGGAACGCCGGGAACTCTTTCCCGACGAAGCAGGGAAAGGATCCCTCATCTCGAGCTTCGAGGCGGAAACGGGGCTCCTCTGGATATGGGTGGGACCCTCGTGATTCCTCTCGAGTGGAGACGGGTATGTCGGGGAACTTCTTGATTTGCACCAAGGGTGTGAAGGAGCCTTTCGAAGTTCCAGAGGTGAGGTGTGATCAGCCTCGAGACGCCTCAGCAGAAATGGGCCTCATCTCGCCTGGAGGGGAGAACCTCCTGGATTTTCTCGAGTTGCGGCAGGTCTTCTCGTGTTACGACGGGGACCTCAGGGACCTGCTCTGGTGGCCTCAGGAAAGGCCAGTCCCCATGCGAATTGCTAGGGGACCTCTCGGGATTCCTCTACCGTCCATGCCGGGGCCTCAGTCCTTGTGTGGAGTCGGGCCCGGAACCTGAGGATTCCTCTCCAGTGTTGCCATGGATCTTGGGGTGCTTCTGAGTCTCCCCAGGGGAGTCAGGCCTCGTCTCGAGTGGGGGCATGCACGTGCGCTTTCCTCCCGAGCTGCAGCAGTAGTGTCACGCTTCCTGTCACGTGGATCAAGGGATCTGTGGCTTTCCCTCGAGGCTGTCCCTCGAGGCTTTCCCACGAGGCTTTCCCACAGGGCTGTGCCACGTGCCACCTTGGTGTGAGTCGATCCTCGGCGTGAAAGACGAGCCGGTGAAGGGAAAAGAGTTTCCTCTGGAATGGACTGAGACATCTGGGGGACTCTTGGAAAGGTGGCACGACCCTGGAGTTCCTCTCGCCGTTCCTGTTGAGAGGGCCTCCTCTTGAGATGCGACGGGAATGCCGGGAACTCTTTCCCGACGAAGCAGGGACAGGATCCCTCATCTCGAGCTACGAGGCCGACACGGGGCTCCTCTGGATGTGGGCGGGACCCTCGTGATTCCTCTCGAGTGGAGACGGGTATGTCGGGGAACTTCTTGATTTGCAGCAAGGGTGTGAAGGAGCCTTTCGAAGTTCCAGAGGTGAGGTGTGATCCGCCTCCTGACACCTCAGCAGAAACGGGCCTCATCTCGCCTGGAGGGGAGAACCTCCTGGATTTTCTCGAGTTGCGGCAGGTCTTCTCGAGTTACGACGGGGACCTCAGGGACCCGCTCTGGTGGCCTCAGGAAAGGCCAGTCCCCATGCGAGTTGCTAGGGGACCTCTCGGGATTCCTCTCCCGTCCATGCCGGGGCCTCAGTCCTTGTGTGGAGTCGGGGCCGGAACCTGAGGATTCCTCTCCAGTGTTGCCATGGATCTTGGGGTGCTTCTGAGTCTCCCCAGGGGAGTCAGGCCTCGTCTCGAGTGGACGCATGCACGTGCGCTTTCCTCCCGAGCTGCAGCAGTAGTGTCACGCTTCCTGTCACGTGGATCAAGGGATCTGTGTCTTTCCCTCGAGGCTGTCCCTCGAGGCTTTCCCACGAGGCTTTCCCACAGGGCTGTGCCACGTGCCACCTTGGTGTGAGTCGATCCTCGGCGTGAAAGACGAGCCGGTGAAGGGAAAAGAGCTTCCTCTGGAATGGACTGAGACATCTGGGGGACTCTTGGAATGGTGGCACGACCCTGAAGTTCCTCTCGCCGTTCCTGTTGAGAGGGCCTCCTCTTGAGATGCGACGGGAATGCCGGGATCTCTTTCCCGACGAAGCAGGGAAAGGATCCCTCATCTCGAGCTACGAGGCGGACCCGGGGCTACTCTGGATGTGGGCGGGACCCTCGTGATTCCTCTCGAGTGGAGACGGGTATGTCGGGAAACTTCTTGATTTGCACCAAGGGTGTGAAGGAGCCTTTCGAAGTTCCAGAGGTGAGGTGTGATCAGCCTCGAGACGCCTCAGCGGAAATGGGCCTCATCTCGCCTGGAGGGGAGAACCTCCTGGATTTTCTCGAGTTGCGGCAGGTCTTCTCGAGTTACGACGGGGACCTCAGGGACCCGCTCTTGTGGCCTCAGGAAAGGCCAGTCCCCATGCGAGTGGCTAGGGGACCTCTAGGGATTCCTCTACCGTCCATGCCGGGGCCTCAGTCCTTGTGTGGAGTCGGGCCCGGAACCTGAGGATTCCTCTCCAGTGTTGCCATGGATCTTGGGGTGCTTCTGAGTCTCCCCAGGGGAGTCAGGCCTCGTCTCGAGTGGGGGCATGCACGTGCGCTTTCCTCCCGAGCTGCAGCAGTAGTGTCACGCTTCCTGTCACGTGGATCAAGGGATCTGTGGCTTTCCCTCGAGGCTGTCCCTCGAGGCTTTCCCACGAGGCTTTCCCACAGGGCTGTGCCACGTGCCACCTTGGTGTGAGTCGATCCTCGGCGTGAAAGACGAGCCGGTGAAGGGAAAAGAGCTTCCTCTGGAATGGACTGAGACATCTGGGGGACTCTTGGAATGGTGGCACGACCCTGAAGTTCCTCTCGCCGTTCCTGTTGAGAGGGCCTCCTCTCGAGATGCGACGGGAATGCCGGGATCTCTTTCCCCACGAAGCAGGGAAAGGATCCCTCATCTCGAGCTACGAGGCGGACCCGGGGCTCCTCTGGATGTGGGCGGGACCCTCGTGATTCCTCTCGAGTGGAGACGGGTATGTCGGGGAACTTCTTGATTTGCACCAAGGGTGTGAAGGAGCCTTTCGAAGTTCCAGAGGTGAGGTGTGATCAGCCTCGAGACGCCTCAGCAGAAATGGGCCTCATCTCGCCTGGAGGGGAGAACCTCCTGGATTTTCTCGAGTTGCGGCAGGTCTTCTCGTGTTACGACGGGGACCTCAGGGACCTGCTCTGGTGGCCTCAGGAAAGGCCAGTCCCCATGCGAATTGCTAGGGGACCTCTCGGGATTCCTCTACCGTCCATGCCGGGGCCTCAGTCCTTGTGTGGAGTCGGGCCCGGAACCTGAGGATTCCTCTCCAGTGTTGCCATGGATCTTGGGGTGCTTCTGAGTCTCCCCAGGGGAGTCAGGCCTCGTCTCGAGTGGGGGCATGCACGTGCGCTTTCCTCCCGAGCTGCAGCAGTAGTGTCACGCTTCCTGTCACGTGGATCAAGGGATCTGTGGCTTTCCCTCGAGGCTGTCCCTCGAGGCTTTCCCACGAGTCTTTCCCACAGGGCTGTGCCACGTGCCACCTTGGTGTGAGTCGATCCTCGGCGTGAAAGACGAGCCGGTGAAGGGAAAAGAGTTTCCTCTGGAATGGACTGAGACATCTGGGGGACTCTTGGAAAGGTGGCACGACCCTGGAGTTCCTCTCGCCGTTCCTGTTGAGAGGGCCTCCTCTTGAGATGCGACGGGAATGCCGGGAACTCTTTCCCGACGAAGCAGGGACAGGATCCCTCATCTCGAGCTACGAGGCCGACACGGGGCTCCTCTGGATGTGGGCGGGACCCTCGTGATTCCTCTCGAGTGGAGACGGGTATGTCGGGGAACTTCTTGATTTGCAGCAAGGGTGTGAAGGAGCCTTTCGAAGTTCCAGAGGTGAGGTGTGATCCGCCTCCTGACACCTCAGCCGAAACGGGCCTCATCTCGCCTGGAGGGGAGAACCTCCTGGATTTTCTCGAGTTGCGGCAGGTCTTCTCGAGTTACGACGGGGACCTCAGGGACCCGCTCTGGTGGCCTCAGGAAAGGCCAGTCCCCATGCGAGTTGCTAGGGGACCTCTCGGGATTCCTCTCCCGTCCATGCCGGGGCCTCAGTCCTTGTGTGGAGTCGGGGCCGGAACCTGAGGATTCCTCTCCAGTGTTGCCATGGATCTTGGGGTGCTTCTGAGTCACCCCAGGGGAGTCAGGCCTCGTCTCGAGTGGGGGCATGCACGTGCGCTTTCCTCCCGAGCTGCAGCAGTAGTGTCACGCTTCCTGTCACGTGGATCAAGGGATCTGTGGCTTTCCCTCGAGGCTGTCCCTCGAGGCTTTCCCACGAGGCTTTCCCACAGGGCTGTGCCACGTGCCACCTTGGTGTGAGTCGATCCTCGGCGTGAAAGACGAGCCGGTGAAGGGAAAAGAGCTTCCTCTGGAATGGACTGAGACATCTGGGGGACTCTTGGAATGGTGGCACGACCCTGAAGTTCCTCTCGCCGTTCCTGTTGAGAGGGCCTCCTCTTGAGATGCGACGGGAATGCCGGGATCTCTTTCCCCACGAAGCAGGGAAAGGATCCCTCATCTCGAGCTACGAGGCGGACCCGGGGCTCCTCTGGATGTGGGCGGGACCCTCGTGATTCCTCTCGAGTGGAGACGGGTATGTCGGGAAACTTCTTGATTTGCACCAAGGGTGTGAAGGACCCTTTCGAAGTTCCAGAGGTGAGGTGTGATCAGCCTCGAGACGCCTCAGCGGGAATGGGCCTCATCTCGCCTGCAGGGGAGAACCTCCTGGATTTTCTCGAGTTGCGGCAGGTCTTCTCGAGTTACGACGGGGACCTCAGGGACCCGCTCTGGTGGCCTCAGGAAAGGCCAGTCCCCATGCGAGTGGCTAGGGGACCTCTCGGGTTTCCTCTCCCATCCATGCCGGGGCCTCAGTCCTTGTGTGGAGTCGGGGCCGGAACCTGAGGATTCCTCTCCAGTGTTGCCATGGATCTTTGGGTGCTTCTGAGTCTCCCCAGGGGAGTCAGGCCTCGTCTCGAGTGGGGGCATGCACGTGCGCTTTCCTCCCGAGCTGCAGCAGTAGTGTCACGCTTCCTGTCACGTGGATCAAGGGATCTGTGGCTTTCCCTCGAGGCTGTCCCTCGAGGCTTTCCCACGAGGCTTTCCCACAGGGCTGTGCCACGTGCCACCTTGGTGTGAGTCGATCCTCGGCGTGAAAGACGAGCCGGTGAAGGGAAAAGAGGTTCCTCTGCAATGGACTGAGACATCTGGGGGACTCTTGGAATGGTGGCACGACCCTGGAGTTCCTCTCGCCGTTCCTGTTGAGAGGGCCTCCTCTTGAGATGCGACGGGAACGCCGGGAACTCTTTCCCGACGAAGCAGGGAAAGGATCCCTCGACTCGAGCTTGGAGGCGGAAACGGGGCTCCTCTGGATATGGGCGGGACCCTCGTGATTCCTCTCGAGTGGAGACGGGTATGTCGAGGAACTTCTTGATTTGCACCAAGGGTGTGAAGGAGCCTTTCGAAGTTCCAGAGGTGAGGTGTGATCAGCCTCGAGACGCCTCAGCGGAAATGGGCCTCATCTCGCCTGGAGGGGAGAACCTCCTGGATTTTCTCGAGTTGCGGCAGGTCTTCTCGAGTTACGACGGGGACCTCAGGGACCTGCTCTGGTGGCCTCAGGAAAGGCCAGTCCCCATGCGAGTTGCTAGGGGACCTCTAGGGATTCCTCTACCGTCCATGCCGGGGCCTCAGTCCTTGTGTGGAGTCGGGCCCGGAACCTGAGGATTCCTCTCCAGTGTTGCCATGGATCTTGGGGTGCTTCTGAGTCTCCCCAGGGGAGTCAGGCCTCGTCTCGAGTGGGGGCATGCACGTGCGCTTTCCTCCCGAGCTGCAGCAGTAGTGTCACGCTTCCTGTCACGTGGATCAAGGGATCTGTGGCTTTCCCTCGAGGCTGTCCCTCGAGGCTTTCCCACGAGGCTTTCCCACAGGGCTGTGCCACGTGCCACCTTGGTGTGAGTCGATCCTCGGCGTGAAAGACGAGCCGGTGAAGGGAAAAGAGCTTCCTCTGGAATGGACTGAGACATCTGGGGGACTCTTGGAATGGTGGCACGACCCTGAAGTTCCTCTCGCCGTTCCTGTTGAGAGGGCCTCCTCTCGAGATGCGACGGGAATGCCGGGATCTCTTTCCCCACGAAGCAGGGAAAGGATCCCTCATCTCGAGCTACGAGGCGGACCCGGGGCTCCTCTGGATGTGGGCGGGACCCTCGTGATTCCTCTCGAGTGGAGACGGGTATGTCGGGGAACTTCTTGATTTGCACCAAGGGTGTGAAGGAGCCTTTCGAAGTTCCAGAGGTGAGGTGTGATCAGCCTCGAGACGCCTCAGCAGAAATGGGCCTCATCTCGCCTGGAGGGGAGAACCTCCTGGATTTTCTCGAGTTGCGGCAGGTCTTCTCGTGTTACGACGGGGACCTCAGGGACCTGCTCTGGTGGCCTCAGGAAAGGCCAGTCCCCATGCGAATTGCTAGGGGACCTCTCGGGATTCCTCTACCGTCCATGCCGGGGCCTCAGTCCTTGTGTGGAGTCGGGCCCGGAACCTGAGGATTCCTCTCCAGTGTTGCCATGGATCTTGGGGTGCTTCTGAGTCTCCCCAGGGGAGTCAGGCCTCGTCTCGAGTGGGGGCATGCACGTGCGCTTTCCTCCCGAGCTGCAGCAGTAGTGTCACGCTTCCTGTCACGTGGATCAAGGGATCTGTGGCTTTCCCTCGAGGCTGTCCCTCGAGGCTTTCCCACGAGTCTTTCCCACAGGGCTGTGCCACGTGCCACCTTGGTGTGAGTCGATCCTCGGCGTGAAAGACGAGCCGGTGAAGGGAAAAGAGTTTCCTCTGGAATGGACTGAGACATCTGGGGGACTCTTGGAAAGGTGGCACGACCCTGGAGTTCCTCTCGCCGTTCCTGTTGAGAGGGCCTCCTCTTGAGATGCGACGGGAATGCCGGGAACTCTTTCCCGACGAAGCAGGGACAGGATCCCTCATCTCGAGCTACGAGGCCGACACGGGGCTCCTCTGGATGTGGGCGGGACCCTCGTGATTCCTCTCGAGTGGAGACGGGTATGTCGGGGAACTTCTTGATTTGCAGCAAGGGTGTGAAGGAGCCTTTCGAAGTTCCAGAGGTGAGGTGTGATCCGCCTCCTGACACCTCAGCCGAAACGGGCCTCATCTCGCCTGGAGGGGAGAACCTCCTGGATTTTCTCGAGTTGCGGCAGGTCTTCTCGAGTTACGACGGGGACCTCAGGGACCCGCTCTGGTGGCCTCAGGAAAGGCCAGTCCCCATGCGAGTTGCTAGGGGACCTCTCGGGATTCCTCTCCCGTCCATGCCGGGGCCTCAGTCCTTGTGTGGAGTCGGGGCCGGAACCTGAGGATTCCTCTCCAGTGTTGCCATGGATCTTGGGGTGCTTCTGAGTCACCCCAGGGGAGTCAGGCCTCGTCTCGAGTGGGGGCATGCACGTGCGCTTTCCTCCCGAGCTGCAGCAGTAGTGTCACGCTTCCTGTCACGTGGATCAAGGGATCTGTGGCTTTCCCTCGAGGCTGTCCCTCGAGGCTTTCCCACGAGGCTTTCCCACAGGGCTGTGCCACGTGCCACCTTGGTGTGAGTCGATCCTCGGCGTGAAAGACGAGCCGGTGAAGGGAAAAGAGCTTCCTCTGGAATGGACTGAGACATCTGGGGGACTCTTGGAATGGTGGCACGACCCTGAAGTTCCTCTCGCCGTTCCTGTTGAGAGGGCCTCCTCTTGAGATGCGACGGGAATGCCGGGATCTCTTTCCCCACGAAGCAGGGAAAGGATCCCTCATCTCGAGCTACGAGGCGGACCCGGGGCTCCTCTGGATGTGGGCGGGACCCTCGTGATTCCTCTCGAGTGGAGACGGGTATGTCGGGAAACTTCTTGATTTGCACCAAGGGTGTGAAGGACCCTTTCGAAGTTCCAGAGGTGAGGTGTGATCAGCCTCGAGACGCCTCAGCGGGAATGGGCCTCATCTCGCCTGCAGGGGAGAACCTCCTGGATTTTCTCGAGTTGCGGCAGGTCTTCTCGAGTTACGACGGGGACCTCAGGGACCCGCTCTGGTGGCCTCAGGAAAGGCCAGTCCCCATGCGAGTGGCTAGGGGACCTCTCGGGTTTCCTCTCCCATCCATGCCGGGGCCTCAGTCCTTGTGTGGAGTCGGGGCCGGAACCTGAGGATTCCTCTCCAGTGTTGCCATGGATCTTTGGGTGCTTCTGAGTCTCCCCAGGGGAGTCAGGCCTCGTCTCGAGTGGGGGCATGCACGTGCGCTTTCCTCCCGAGCTGCAGCAGTAGTGTCACGCTTCCTGTCACGTGGATCAAGGGATCTGTGGCTTTCCCTCGAGGCTGTCCCTCGAGGCTTTCCCACGAGGCTTTCCCACAGGGCTGTGCCACGTGCCACCTTGGTGTGAGTCGATCCTCGGCGTGAAAGACGAGCCGGTGAAGGGAAAAGAGGTTCCTCTGCAATGGACTGAGACATCTGGGGGACTCTTGGAATGGTGGCACGACCCTGGAGTTCCTCTCGCCGTTCCTGTTGAGAGGGCCTCCTCTTGAGATGCGACGGGAACGCCGGGAACTCTTTCCCGACGAAGCAGGGAAAGGATCCCTCGACTCGAGCTTGGAGGCGGAAACGGGGCTCCTCTGGATATGGGCGGGACCCTCGTGATTCCTCTCGAGTGGAGACGGGTATGTCGAGGAACTTCTTGATTTGCACCAAGGGTGTGAAGGAGCCTTTCGAAGTTCCAGAGGTGAGGTGTGATCAGCCTCGAGACGCCTCAGCGGAAATGGGCCTCATCTCGCCTGGAGGGGAGAACCTCCTGGATTTTCTCGAGTTGCGGCAGGTCTTCTCGAGTTACGACGGGGACCTCAGGGACCTGCTCTGGTGGCCTCAGGAAAGGCCAGTCCCCATGCGAGTTGCTAGGGGACCTCTAGGGATTCCTCTACCGTCCATGCCGGGGCCTCAGTCCTTGTGTGGAGTCGGGCCCGGAACCTGAGGATTCCTCTCCAGTGTTGCCATGGATCTTGGGGTGCTTCTGAGTCTCCCCAGGGGAGTCAGGCCTCGTCTCGAGTGGGGGCATGCACGTGCGCTTTCCTCCCGAGCTGCAGCAGTAGTGTCACGCTTCCTGTCACGTGGATCAAGGGATCTGTGGCTTTCCCTCGAGGCTGTCCCTCGAGGCTTTCCCACGAGGCTTTCCCACAGGGCTGTGCCACGTGCCACCTTGGTGTGAGTCGATCCTCGGCGTGAAAGACGAGCCGGTGAAGGGAAAAGAGCTTCCTCTGGAATGGACTGAGACATCTGGGGGACTCTTGGAATGGTGGCACGACCCTGAAGTTCCTCTCGCCGTTCCTGTTGAGAGGGCCTCCTCTCGAGATGCGACGGGAATGCCGGGATCTCTTTCCCCACGAAGCAGGGAAAGGATCCCTCATCTCGAGCTACGAGGCGGACCCGGGGCTCCTCTGGATGTGGGCGGGACCCTCGTGATTCCTCTCGAGTGGAGACGGGTATGTCGGGGAACTTCTTGATTTGCACCAAGGGTGTGAAGGAGCCTTTCGAAGTTCCAGAGGTGAGGTGTGATCAGCCTCGAGACGCCTCAGCAGAAATGGGCCTCATCTCGCCTGGAGGGGAGAACCTCCTGGATTTTCTCGAGTTGCGGCAGGTCTTCTCGTGTTACGACGGGGACCTCAGGGACCTGCTCTGGTGGCCTCAGGAAAGGCCAGTCCCCATGCGAATTGCTAGGGGACCTCTCGGGATTCCTCTACCGTCCATGCCGGGGCCTCAGTCCTTGTGTGGAGTCGGGCCCGGAACCTGAGGATTCCTCTCCAGTGTTGCCATGGATCTTGGGGTGCTTCTGAGTCTCCCCAGGGGAGTCAGGCCTCGTCTCGAGTGGGGGCATGCACGTGCGCTTTCCTCCCGAGCTGCAGCAGTAGTGTCACGCTTCCTGTCACGTGGATCAAGGGATCTGTGGCTTTCCCTCGAGGCTGTCCCTCGAGGCTTTCCCACGAGTCTTTCCCACAGGGCTGTGCCACGTGCCACCTTGGTGTGAGTCGATCCTCGGCGTGAAAGACGAGCCGGTGAAGGGAAAAGAGTTTCCTCTGGAATGGACTGAGACATCTGGGGGACTCTTGGAAAGGTGGCACGACCCTGGAGTTCCTCTCGCCGTTCCTGTTGAGAGGGCCTCCTCTTGAGATGCGACGGGAATGCCGGGAACTCTTTCCCGACGAAGCAGGGACAGGATCCCTCATCTCGAGCTACGAGGCCGACACGGGGCTCCTCTGGATGTGGGCGGGACCCTCGTGATTCCTCTCGAGTGGAGACGGGTATGTCGGGGAACTTCTTGATTTGCAGCAAGGGTGTGAAGGAGCCTTTCGAAGTTCCAGAGGTGAGGTGTGATCCGCCTCCTGACACCTCAGCCGAAACGGGCCTCATCTCGCCTGGAGGGGAGAACCTCCTGGATTTTCTCGAGTTGCGGCAGGTCTTCTCGAGTTACGACGGGGACCTCAGGGACCCGCTCTGGTGGCCTCAGGAAAGGCCAGTCCCCATGCGAGTTGCTAGGGGACCTCTCGGGATTCCTCTCCCGTCCATGCCGGGGCCTCAGTCCTTGTGTGGAGTCGGGGCCGGAACCTGAGGATTCCTCTCCAGTGTTGCCATGGATCTTGGGGTGCTTCTGAGTCACCCCAGGGGAGTCAGGCCTCGTCTCGAGTGGGGGCATGCACGTGCGCTTTCCTCCCGAGCTGCAGCAGTAGTGTCACGCTTCCTGTCACGTGGATCAAGGGATCTGTGGCTTTCCCTCGAGGCTGTCCCTCGAGGCTTTCCCACGAGGCTTTCCCACAGGGCTGTGCCACGTGCCACCTTGGTGTGAGTCGATCCTCGGCGTGAAAGACGAGCCGGTGAAGGGAAAAGAGCTTCCTCTGGAATGGACTGAGACATCTGGGGGACTCTTGGAATGGTGGCACGACCCTGAAGTTCCTCTCGCCGTTCCTGTTGAGAGGGCCTCCTCTTGAGATGCGACGGGAATGCCGGGATCTCTTTCCCCACGAAGCAGGGAAAGGATCCCTCATCTCGAGCTACGAGGCGGACCCGGGGATCCTCTGGATGTGGGCGGGACCCTCGTGATTCCTCTCGAGTGGAGACGGGTATGTCGGGAAACTTCTTGATTTGCACCAAGGGTGTGAAGGACCCTTTCGAAGTTCCAGAGGTGAGGTGTGATCAGCCTCGAGACGCCTCAGCGGGAATGGGCCTCATCTCGCCTGCAGGGGAGAACCTCCTGGATTTTCTCGAGTTGCGGCAGGTCTTCTCGAGTTACGACGGGGACCTCAGGGACCCGCTCTGGTGGCCTCAGGAAAGGCCAGTCCGCATGCGAGTGGCTAGGGGACCTCTCGGGTTTCCTCTCCCATCCATGCCGGGGCCTCAGTCCTTGTGTGGAGTCGGGGCCGGAACCTGAGGATTCCTCTCCAGTGTTGCCATGGATCTTTGGGTGCTTCTGAGTCTCCCCAGGGGAGTCAGGCCTCGTCTCGAGTGGGGGCATGCACGTGCGCTTTCCTCCCGAGCTGCAGCAGTAGTGTCACGCTTCCTGTCACGTGGATCAAGGGATCTGTGGCTTTCCCTCGAGGCTGTCCCTCGAGGCTTTCCCACGAGGCTTTCCCACAGGGCTGTGCCACGTGCCACCTTGGTGTGAGTCGATCCTCGGCGTGAAAGACGAGCCGGTGAAGGGAAAAGAGGTTCCTCTGCAATGGACTGAGACATCTGGGGGACTCTTGGAATGGTGGCACGACCCTGGAGTTCCTCTCGCCGTTCCTGTTGAGAGGGCCTCCTCTTGAGATGCGACGGGAACGCCGGGAACTCTTTCCCGACGAAGCAGGGAAAGGATCCCTCGACTCGAGCTTGGAGGCGGAAACGGGGCTCCTCTGGATATGGGCGGGACCCTCGTGATTCCTCTCGAGTGGAGACGGGTATGTCGAGGAACTTCTTGATTTGCACCAAGGGTGTGAAGGAGCCTTTCGAAGTTCCAGAGGTGAGGTGTGATCAGCCTCGAGACGCCTCAGCGGAAATGGGCCTCATCTCGCCTGGAGGGGAGAACCTCCTGGATTTTCTCGAGTTGCGGCAGGTCTTCTCGAGTTACGACGGGGACCTCAGGGACCTGCTCTGGTGGCCTCAGGAAAGGCCAGTCCCCATGCGAGTTGCTAGGGGACCTCTAGGGATTCCTCTACCGTCCATGCCGGGGCCTCAGTCCTTGTGTGGAGTCGGGCCCGGAACCTGAGGATTCCTCTCCAGTGTTGCCATGGATCTTGGGGTGCTTCTGAGTCTCCCCAGGGGAGTCAGGCCTCGTCTCGAGTGGGGGCATGCACGTGCGCTTTCCTCCCGAGCTGCAGCAGTAGTGTCACGCTTCCTGTCACGTGGATCAAGGGATCTGTGGCTTTCCCTCGAGGCTGTCCCTCGAGGCTTTCCCACGAGGCTTTCCCACAGGGCTGTGCCACGTGCCACCTTGGTGTGAGTCGATCCTCGGCGTGAAAGACGAGCCGGTGAAGGGAAAAGAGCTTCCTCTGGAATGGACTGAGACATCTGGGGGACTCTTGGAATGGTGGCACGACCCTGAAGTTCCTCTCGCCGTTCCTGTTGAGAGGGCCTCCTCTCGAGATGCGACGGGAATGCCGGGATCTCTTTCCCCACGAAGCAGGGAAAGGATCCCTCATCTCGAGCTACGAGGCGGACCCGGGGCTCCTCTGGATGTGGGCGGGACCCTCGTGATTCCTCTCGAGTGGAGACGGGTATGTCGGGGAACTTCTTGATTTGCACCAAGGGTGTGAAGGAGCCTTTCGAAGTTCCAGAGGTGAGGTGTGATCAGCCTCGAGACGCCTCAGCAGAAATGGGCCTCATCTCGCCTGGAGGGGAGAACCTCCTGGATTTTCTCGAGTTGCGGCAGGTCTTCTCGTGTTACGACGGGGACCTCAGGGACCTGCTCTGGTGGCCTCAGGAAAGGCCAGTCCCCATGCGAATTGCTAGGGGACCTCTCGGGATTCCTCTACCGTCCATGCCGGGGCCTCAGTCCTTGTGTGGAGTCGGGCCCGGAACCTGAGGATTCCTCTCCAGTGTTGCCATGGATCTTGGGGTGCTTCTGAGTCTCCCCAGGGGAGTCAGGCCTCGTCTCGAGTGGGGGCATGCACGTGCGCTTTCCTCCCGAGCTGCAGCAGTAGTGTCACGCTTCCTGTCACGTGGATCAAGGGATCTGTGGCTTTCCCTCGAGGCTGTCCCTCGAGGCTTTCCCACGAGTCTTTCCCACAGGGCTGTGCCACGTGCCACCTTGGTGTGAGTCGATCCTCGGCGTGAAAGACGAGCCGGTGAAGGGAAAAGAGTTTCCTCTGGAATGGACTGAGACATCTGGGGGACTCTTGGAAAGGTGGCACGACCCTGGAGTTCCTCTCGCCGTTCCTGTTGAGAGGGCCTCCTCTTGAGATGCGACGGGAATGCCGGGAACTCTTTCCCGACGAAGCAGGGACAGGATCCCTCATCTCGAGCTACGAGGCCGACACGGGGCTCCTCTGGATGTGGGCGGGACCCTCGTGATTCCTCTCGAGTGGAGACGGGTATGTCGGGGAACTTCTTGATTTGCAGCAAGGGTGTGAAGGAGCCTTTCGAAGTTCCAGAGGTGAGGTGTGATCCGCCTCCTGACACCTCAGCCGAAACGGGCCTCATCTCGCCTGGAGGGGAGAACCTCCTGGATTTTCTCGAGTTGCGGCAGGTCTTCTCGAGTTACGACGGGGACCTCAGGGACCCGCTCTGGTGGCCTCAGGAAAGGCCAGTCCCCATGCGAGTTGCTAGGGGACCTCTCGGGATTCCTCTCCCGTCCATGCCGGGGCCTCAGTCCTTGTGTGGAGTCGGGGCCGGAACCTGAGGATTCCTCTCCAGTGTTGCCATGGATCTTGGGGTGCTTCTGAGTCACCCCAGGGGAGTCAGGCCTCGTCTCGAGTGGGGGCATGCACGTGCGCTTTCCTCCCGAGCTGCAGCAGTAGTGTCACGCTTCCTGTCACGTGGATCAAGGGATCTGTGGCTTTCCCTCGAGGCTGTCCCTCGAGGCTTTCCCACGAGGCTTTCCCACAGGGCTGTGCCACGTGCCACCTTGGTGTGAGTCGATCCTCGGCGTGAAAGACGAGCCGGTGAAGGGAAAAGAGCTTCCTCTGGAATGGACTGAGACATCTGGGGGACTCTTGGAATGGTGGCACGACCCTGAAGTTCCTCTCGCCGTTCCTGTTGAGAGGGCCTCCTCTTGAGATGCGACGGGAATGCCGGGATCTCTTTCCCCACGAAGCAGGGAAAGGATCCCTCATCTCGAGCTACGAGGCGGACCCGGGGCTCCTCTGGATGTGGGCGGGACCCTCGTGATTCCTCTCGAGTGGAGACGGGTATGTCGGGAAACTTCTTGATTTGCACCAAGGGTGTGAAGGACCCTTTCGAAGTTCCAGAGGTGAGGTGTGATCAGCCTCGAGACGCCTCAGCGGGAATGGGCCTCATCTCGCCTGCAGGGGAGAACCTCCTGGATTTTCTCGAGTTGCGGCAGGTCTTCTCGAGTTACGACGGGGACCTCAGGGACCCGCTCTGGTGGCCTCAGGAAAGGCCAGTCCCCATGCGAGTGGCTAGGGGACCTCTCGGGTTTCCTCTCCCATCCATGCCGGGGCCTCAGTCCTTGTGTGGAGTCGGGGCCGGAACCTGAGGATTCCTCTCCAGTGTTGCCATGGATCTTTGGGTGCTTCTGAGTCTCCCCAGGGGAGTCAGGCCTCGTCTCGAGTGGGGGCATGCACGTGCGCTTTCCTCCCGAGCTGCAGCAGTAGTGTCACGCTTCCTGTCACGTGGATCAAGGGATCTGTGGCTTTCCCTCGAGGCTGTCCCTCGAGGCTTTCCCACGAGGCTTTCCCACAGGGCTGTGCCACGTGCCACCTTGGTGTGAGTCGATCCTCGGCGTGAAAGACGAGCCGGTGAAGGGAAAAGAGGTTCCTCTGCAATGGACTGAGACATCTGGGGGACTCTTGGAATGGTGGCACGACCCTGGAGTTCCTCTCGCCGTTCCTGTTGAGAGGGCCTCCTCTTGAGATGCGACGGGAACGCCGGGAACTCTTTCCCGACGAAGCAGGGAAAGGATCCCTCGACTCGAGCTTGGAGGCGGAAACGGGGCTCCTCTGGATATGGGCGGGACCCTCGTGATTCCTCTCGAGTGGAGACGGGTATGTCGAGGAACTTCTTGATTTGCACCAAGGGTGTGAAGGAGCCTTTCGAAGTTCCAGAGGTGAGGTGTGATCAGCCTCGAGACGCCTCAGCGGAAATGGGCCTCATCTCGCCTGGAGGGGAGAACCTCCTGGATTTTCTCGAGTTGCGGCAGGTCTTCTCGAGTTACGACGGGGACCTCAGGGACCTGCTCTGGTGGCCTCAGGAAAGGCCAGTCCCCATGCGAGTTGCTAGGGGACCTCTAGGGATTCCTCTACCGTCCATGCCGGGGCCTCAGTCCTTGTGTGGAGTCGGGCCCGGAACCTGAGGATTCCTCTCCAGTGTTGCCATGGATCTTGGGGTGCTTCTGAGTCTCCCCAGGGGAGTCAGGCCTCGTCTCGAGTGGGGGCATGCACGTGCGCTTTCCTCCCGAGCTGCAGCAGTAGTGTCACGCTTCCTGTCACGTGGATCAAGGGATCTGTGGCTTTCCCTCGAGGCTGTCCCTCGAGGCTTTCCCACGAGGCTTTCCCACAGGGCTGTGCCACGTGCCACCTTGGTGTGAGTCGATCCTCGGCGTGAAAGACGAGCCGGTGAAGGGAAAAGAGCTTCCTCTGGAATGGACTGAGACATCTGGGGGACTCTTGGAATGGTGGCACGACCCTGAAGTTCCTCTCGCCGTTCCTGTTGAGAGGGCCTCCTCTCGAGATGCGACGGGAATGCCGGGATCTCTTTCCCCACGAAGCAGGGAAAGGATCCCTCATCTCGAGCTACGAGGCGGACCCGGGGCTCCTCTGGATGTGGGCGGGACCCTCGTGATTCCTCTCGAGTGGAGACGGGTATGTCGGGAAACTTCTTGATTTGCACCAAGGGTGTGAAGGACCCTTTCGAAGTTCCAGAGGTGTGGTGTGATCAGCCTCGAGACGCCTCAGCGGGAATGGGCCTCATCTCGCCTGCAGGGGAGAACCTCCTGGATTTTCTCGAGTTGCGGCAGGTCTTCTCGAGTTACGACGGGGACCTCAGGGACCCGCTCTGGTGGCCTCAGGAAAGGCCAGTCCCCATGCGAGTGGCTAGGGGACCTCTCGGGTTTCCTCTCCCATCCATGCCGGGGCCTCAGTCCTTGTGTGGAGTCGGGGCCGGAACCTGAGGATTCCTCTCCGGTGTTGCCATGGATCTTTGGGTGCTTCTGAGTCTCCCCAGGGGAGTCAGACCTCGTCTCGAGTGGGGGCATGCACGTGCGCTTTCCTCCCGAGCTGCAGCAGTAGTGTCACGCTTCCTGTCACGTGGATCAAGGGATCTGTGGCTTTCCCTCGAGGCTGTCCCTCGAGGCTTTCCCACAAGGCTTTCCCACAGGGCTGTGCCACGTGCCACCTTGGTGTGAGTCGATACTCGGCGTGAAAGACGAGCCGGTGAAGGGAAAAGAGGTTCCTCTGCAAAGGACTGAGACATCTGGGGGACTCTTGGAATGGTGGCACGACCCTGGAGTTCCTCTCGCCGTTCCTGTTGAGAGGGCCTCCTCTTGAGATGCGACGGGAACGCCGGGAACTCTTTCCCGACGAAGCAGGGAAAGGATCCCTCATCTCGAGCTACGAGGCGGACCCGGGGCTCCTCTGGATGTGGGCGGGACCCTCGTGATTCCTCTCGAGTGGAGACGGGTATGTGGGGGAACTTCTTGATTTGCACCAAGGGTGTGAAGGAGCCTTTCGAAGTTCCAGAGGTGAGGTGTGATCAGCCTCGAGACGCCTCAGCGGAAATGGGCCTCATCTCGCCTGGAGGGGAGAACCTCCTGGATTTTCTCGAGTTGCGGCAGGTCTTCTCGAGTTACGACGGGGACCTCAGGGACCCGCTCTGGTGGCCTCAGGAAAGGCCAGTCCCCAGGCGAGTTGCTAGGGGAACACTCGGGATTCCTCTCCCGTCCATGCCGGGGCCTCAGTCCTTGTGTAGAGTCGGGGCCGGAACCTGAGGATTCCTCTCCAGTGTTGCCATGGATCTTGGGGTGCTTCTGAGTCTCCCCAGGGGAGTCAGGCCTCGTCTCGAGTGGGGGCATGCACGTGCGCTTTCCTCCCGAGCTGCAGCAGTAGTGTCACGCTTCCTGTCACGTGGATCAAGGGATCTGTGGCTTTCCCTCGAGGCTGTCCCTCGAGGCTTTCCCACGAGGCTTTCCCACAGGGCTGTGCCACGTGCCACCTTGGTGTGAGTCGATCCTCGGCGTGAAAGACGAGCCGGTGAAGGGAAAAGAGTTTCCTTTGGAATGGACTGAGACTTCTGGGGGACTCTTGGAAAGGTGGCACGACCCTGGAGTTCCTCTCGCCGTTCCTGTTGAGAGGGCCTCTTCTTGAGATGCGACGGGAACGCCGGGAACTCTTTCCCGACGAAGCAGGGACAGGATCCCTCATCTCGAGCTACGAGGCCGACACGGGGCTCCTCTGGATGTGGGCGGGACCCTCGTGATTCCTCTCGAGTGGAGACGGGTATGTCGGGGAACTTCTTCATTTGCAGCAAGGGTGTGAAGGAGCCTTTCGAAGTTCCAGAGGTGAGGTGTGATCCGCCTCCTGACACCTCAGCAGAAACGGGCCTCATCTCGCCTGGAGGGGAGAACCTCCTGGATTTTCTCGAGTTGCGGCAGGTCTTCTCGAGTTACGACGGGGACCTCAGGGACCCGCTCTGGTGGCCTCAGGAAAGGCCAGTCCCCATGCGAGTTGCTAGGGGACCTCTCGGGATTCCTCTCCCGTCCATGCCGGGGCCTCAGTCCTTGTGTGGAGTCGGGGCCGGAACCTGAGGATTCCTCTCCAGTGTTGCCATGGATCTTGGGGTGCTTCTGAGTCACCCCAGGGGAGTCAGGCCTCGTCTCGAGTGGGGGCATGCACGTGCGCTTTCCTCCCGAGCTGCAGCAGTAGTGTCACGCTTCCTGTCACGTGGATCAAGGGATCTGTGGCTTTCCCTCGAGGCTGTCCCTCGAGGCTTTCCCACGAGGCTTTCCCACAGGGCTGTGCCACGTGCCACCTTGGTGTGAGTCGATCCTCGGCGTGAAAGACGAGCCGGTGAAGGGAAAAGAGCTTCCTCTGGAATGGACTGAGACATCTGGGGGACTCTTGGAATGGTGGCACGACCCTGAAGTTCCTCTCGCCGTTCCTGTTGAGAGGGCCTCCTCTCGAGATGCGACGGGAATGCCGGGATCTCTTTCCCCACGAAGCAGGGAAAGGATCCCTCATCTCGAGCTACGAGGCGGACCCGGGGCTCCTCTGGATGTGGGCGGGACCCTCGTGATTCCTCTCGAGTGGAGACGGGTATGTCGGGAAACTTCTTGATTTGCACCAAGGGTGTGAAGGACCCTTTCGAAGTTCCAGAGGTGTGGTGTGATCAGCCTCGAGACGCCTCAGCGGGAATGGGCCTCATCTCGCCTGCAGGGGAGAACCTCCTGGATTTTCTCGAGTTGCGGCAGGTCTTCTCGAGTTACGACGGGGACCTCAGGGACCCGCTCTGGTGGCCTCAGGAAAGGCCAGTCCCCATGCGAGTGGCTAGGGGACCTCTCGGGTTTCCTCTCCCATCCATGCCGGGGCCTCAGTCCTTGTGTGGAGTCGGGGCCGGAACCTGAGGATTCCTCTCCGGTGTTGCCATGGATCTTTGGGTGCTTCTGAGTCTCCCCAGGGGAGTCAGACCTCGTCTCGAGTGGGGGCATGCACGTGCGCTTTCCTCCCGAGCTGCAGCAGTAGTGTCACGCTTCCTGTCACGTGGATCAAGGGATCTGTGGCTTTCCCTCGAGGCTGTCCCTCGAGGCTTTCCCAAAAGGCTTTCCCACAGGGCTGTGCCACGTGCCACCTTGGTGTGAGTCGATACTCGGCGTGAAAGACGAGCCGGTGAAGGGAAAAGAGGTTCCTCTGCAAAGGACTGAGACATCTGGGGGACTCTTGGAATGGTGGCACGACCCTGGAGTTCCTCTCGCCGTTCCTGTTGAGAGGGCCTCCTCTTGAGATGCGACGGGAACGCCGGGAACTCTTTCCCGACGAAGCAGGGAAAGGATCCCTCATCTCGAGCTACGAGGCGGACCCGGGGCTCCTCTGGATGTGGGCGGGACCCTCGTGATTCCTCTCGAGTGGAGACGGGTATGTCGGGGAACTTCTTGATTTGCACCAAGGGTGTGAAGGAGCCTTTCGAAGTTCCAGAGGTGAGGTGTGATCAGCCTCGAGACGCCTCAGCGGAAATGGGCCTCATCTCGCCTGGAGGGGAGAACCTCCTGGATTTTCTCGAGTTGCGGCAGGTCTTCTCGAGTTACGACGGGGACCTCAGGGACCCGCTCTGGTGGCCTCAGGAAAGGCCAGTCCCCAGGCGAGTTGCTAGGGGAACACTCGGGATTCCTCTCCCGTCCATGCCGGGGCCTCAGTCCTTGTGTAGAGTCGGGGCCGGAACCTGAGGATTCCTCTCCAGTGTTGCCATGGATCTTGGGGTGCTTCTGAGTCTCCCCAGGGGAGTCAGGCCTCGTCTCGAGTGGGGGCATGCACGTGCGCTTTCCTCCCGAGCTGCAGCAGTAGTGTCACGCTTCCTGTCACGTGGATCAAGGGATCTGTGGCTTTCCCTCGAGGCTGTCCCTCGAGGCTTTCCCACGAGGCTTTCCCACAGGGCTGTGCCACGTGCCACCTTGGTGTGAGTCGATCCTCGGCGTGAAAGACGAGCCGGTGAAGGGAAAAGAGTTTCCTTTGGAATGGACTGAGACTTCTGGGGGACTCTTGGAAAGGTGGCACGACCCTGGAGTTCCTCTCGCCGTTCCTGTTGAGAGGGCCTCTTCTTGAGATGCGACGGGAACGCCGGGAACTCTTTCCCGACGAAGCAGGGACAGGATCCCTCATCTCGAGCTACGAGGCCGACACGGGGCTCCTCTGGATGTGGGCGGGACCCTCGTGATTCCTCTCGAGTGGAGACGGGTATGTCGGGGAACTTCTTGATTTGCAGCAAGGGTGTGAAGGAGCCTTTCGAAGTTCCAGAGGTGAGGTGTGATCCGCCTCCTGACACCTCAGCAGAAACGGGCCTCATCTCGCCTGGAGGGGAGAACCTCCTGGATTTTCTCGAGTTGCGGCAGGTCTTCTCGAGTTACGACGGGGACCTCAGGGACCCGCTCTGGTGGCCTCAGGAAAGGCCAGTCCCCATGCGAGTTGCTAGGGGACCTCTCGGGATTCCTCTCCCGTCCATGCCGGGGCCTCAGTCCTTGTGTGGAGTCGGGGCCGGAACCTGAGGATTCCTCTCCAGTGTTGCCATGGATCTTGGGGTGCTTCTGAGTCACCCCAGGGGAGTCAGGCCTCGTCTCGAGTGGGGGCATGCACGTGCGCTTTCCTCCCGAGCTGCAGCAGTAGTGTCACGCTTCCTGTCACGTGGATCAAGGGATCTGTGTCTTTCCCTCGAGGCTGTCCCTCGAGGCTTTCCCACGAGGCTTTCCCACAGGGCTGTGCCACGTGCCACCTTGGTGTGAGTCGATCCTCGGCGTGAAAGACGAGCCGTTGAAGGGAAAAGAGCTTCCTCTGGAATGGACTGAGACATCTGGGGGACTCTTGGAATGGTGGCACGACCCTGAAGTTCCTCTCGCCGTTCCTGTTGAGAGGGCCTCCTCTCGAGATGCGACGGGAATGCCGGGATCTCTTTCCCCACGAAGCAGGGAAAGGATCCCTCATCTCGAGCTACGAGGCGGACCCGGGGCTCCTCTGGATGTGGGCGGGACCCTCGTGATTCCTCTCGAGTGGAGACGGGTATGTCGGGAAACTTCTTGATTTGCACCAAGGGTGTGAAGGACCCTTTCGAAGTTCCAGAGGTGTGGTGTGATCAGCCTCGAGACGCCTCAGCGGGAATGGGCCTCATCTCGCCTGCAGGGGAGAACCTCCTGGATTTTCTCGAGTTGCGGCAGGTCTTCTCGAGTTACGACGGGGACCTCAGGGACCCGCTCTGGTGGCCTCAGGAAAGGCCAGTCCCCATGCGAGTGGCTAGGGGACCTCTCGGGTTTCCTCTCCCATCCATGCCGGGGCCTCAGTCCTTGTGTGGAGTCGGGGCCGGAACCTGAGGATTCCTCTCCGGTGTTGCCATGGATCTTTGGGTGCTTCTGAGTCTCCCCAGGGGAGTCAGACCTCGTCTCGAGTGGGGGCATGCACGTGCGCTTTCCTCCCGAGCTGCAGCAGTAGTGTCACGCTTCCTGTCACGTGGATCAAGGGATCTGTGGCTTTCCCTCGAGGCTGTCCCTCGAGGCTTTCCCACAAGGCTTTCCCACAGGGCTGTGCCACGTGCCACCTTGGTGTGAGTCGATACTCGGCGTGAAAGACGAGCCGGTGAAGGGAAAAGAGGTTCCTCTGCAAAGGACTGAGACATCTGGGGGACTCTTGGAATGGTGGCACGACCCTGGAGTTCCTCTCGCCGTTCCTGTTGAGAGGGCCTCCTCTTGAGATGCGACGGGAACGCCGGGAACTCTTTCCCGACGAAGCAGGGAAAGGATCCCTCATCTCGAGCTACGAGGCGGACCCGGGGCTCCTCTGGATGTGGGCGGGACCCTCGTGATTCCTCTCGAGTGGAGACGGGTATGTCGGGGAACTTCTTGATTTGCACCAAGGGTGTGAAGGACCCTTTCGAAGTTCCAGAGGTGAGGTGTGATCAGCCTCGAGACGCCTCAGCGGAAATGGGCCTCATCTCGCCTGGAGGGGAGAACCTCCTGGATTTTCTCGAGTTGCGGCAGGTCTTCTCGAGTTACGACGGGGACCTCAGGGACCCGCTCTGGTGGCCTCAGGAAAGGCCAGTCCCCAGGCGAGTTGCTAGGGGAACACTCGGGATTCCTCTCCCGTCCATGCCGGGGCCTCAGTCCTTGTGTGGAGTCGGGGCCGGAACCTGAGGATTCCTCTCCATTGTTGCCATGGATCTTGGGGTGCTTCTGAGTCTCCCCAGGGGAGTCAGGCCTCGTCTCGAGTGGGGGCATGCACGTGCGCTTTCCTCCCGAGCTGCAGCAGTAGTGTCACGCTTCCTGTCACGTGGATCAAGGGATCTGTGGCTTTCCCTCGAGGCTGTCCCTCGAGGCTTTCCCACGAGGCTTTCCCACAGGGCTGTGCCACGTGCCACCTTGGAGTGAGTCGATCCTCGGCGTGAAAGACGAGCCGGTGAAGGGAAAACATGTTCCTCTGGAATGGACTGAGACATCTGGGGGACTCTTGGAATGGTGGCACGACCCTGGAGTTCCTCTCGCCGTTCCTGTTGAGAGGGCCTCGTCTTGAGATGCGACGGGAACGCCGGGAACTCTTTCCCGACGAAGCAGGGAAAGGATCCCTCATCTCGAGCTACGAGGCGGAAACGGGGCTCCTCTGCATGTGGGCGGGTCCCTCGTGATTCCTCTCAAGTGGAGACGGGTATGTCGGAGAACTTCTTGATTTGCACCAAGGGTGTGAAGGACCCTTTCGAAGTTCCAGAGGGGAGGTGTGATCAGCCTCGAGACGCCTCAGTGGAAATGGGCCTCATCTCGCCTGGAGGGGAGAACCTCCTGGATTTTCTCGAGTTGCGGCAGGTCTTCTCGAGTTACGACGGGGACATCAGGGACCCGCTCTGGTGGCCTCAAAAAACGCCATTCACCATGCGAGTTGCTAGGGGAACTCTCGGGATTCCTCTCCCGTCCATGCCGGGGCCTCAGTCCTTGTGTGGAGTCGGGGCCGGAACCTGAGGATTCCTCTCCAGTGTTGCCATGGATCTTGGGGTGCTTCTGAGTCTCCCCAGGGGAGTCAGGCCTCGTCTCGAGTGGGGGCATGCACGTGCGCTTTCCTCCCGAGCTGCAGCAGTAGTGTCACGCTTCCTGTCACGTGGATCAAGGGATCTGTGGCTTTCCCTCTAGGCTGTCCCTCGAGGCTTTCCCACGAGGCTTTCCCACAGGGCTGTGCCACGTGCCACCTTGGTGTGAGTCGATCCTCGGCGTGAAAGACGAGCCGGTGAAGGGAAAACAGGTTCCTCTGGAATGGACTGAGACATCTGGGGGACTCTTGGAATGGTGGCAAGACCCTGGAGTTCCTCTCGCCGTTCCTGTTGAGAGGGCCTCCTCTTGAGATGCGACGGGAACCCCGGGATCTCTTTCCCGACGAAGCAGGGAAAGGATCCCTCATCTCGAGCTACGAGGCGGAAACGGGGCTCCTCTGGATGTGGGCGGGGCCCTCGTGATTCCTCTCGAGTGGAGACGCGTATGTCGGGGAATTTCTTGATTTGCACCAAGGGTGTGAAGGACCCTTTCGAAGTTCCAGAGGTGAGGTGTGATCAGCCTCGAGACGCCTCAGCGGAAATGGGCCTCATCTCGCCTGGAGGGGAGAACCTCCTGGATTTTCTCGAGTTGCGGCAGGTCTTCTCGAGTTACGACGGGGACCTCAGGGACCCGCTCTGGTGGCCTCAGGAAAGGCCAGTCCCCATGCCAGTTGCTAGGGGACCTCTCGGGATTCCTCTCCCGTCCATGCCGGGGCCTCAGTCCTTGTGTGGATTCGGGGCCGGAAACTGAGGATTCCTCTCCAGTGTTGCCATGGATCTTGGGGTGCTTCTGAGTCTCCCCAGGGGAGTCAGGCCTCGTCTCGAATGGGCGCATGCACGTGCGCTTTCCTCCCGAGCTGCAGCAGTAGTGTCACGCTTCCTGTCACGTGGATCAAGGGATCTGTGTCTTTCCCTCGAGGCTGTCCCTCGAGGCTTTCCCACGAGGCTTTCCCACAGGGCTGTGCCACGTGCCACCTTGGTGTGAGTCGATCCTCGGCGTGAAAGACGAGCCGGTGAAGGGAAAAGAGTTTCCTCTGGAATGGACTGAGACATCTGGGGGACTCTTGGAAAGGTGGCACGACCCTGGAGTTCCTCTCGCCGTTCCTGTTGAGAGGGCCTCCTCTTGAGATGCGACGGGAACGCCGGGAACTCTTTCCCGACGAAGCAGGGACAGGATCCCTCATCTCGAGCTACGAGGCCGACACGGGGCTCCTCTGGATCTGGGCGGGACCCTCGTGATTCCTCTCGAGTGGAGACGGGTATGTCGGGGAACTTCTTGATTTGCAGCAAGGGAGTGAAGGAGCCTTTCGAAGTTCCAGAGGTGAGGTGTGATCCGCCTCCTGACACCTCAGCAGAAACGGGCCTCATCTCGCCTGGAGGGGAGAACCTCCTGGATTTTCTCGAGTTGCGGCAGGTCTTCTCGAGTTACGACGGGGACCTCAGGGACCCGCTCTTGTGGCCTCAGGAAAGGCCAGTCCCCATGCGAGTGGCTAGGGGACCTCTCGGGTTTCCTCTACCGTCCATGCCAGGGCCTCAGTCCTTGTGTGGAGTGGGGGCCGGAACCTGAGGATTCCTCTCCAGTGTTGCCATGGATCTTTGGGTGCTTCTGAGTCTCCCCAGGGGAGTCAGGCCTCGTCTCGAGTGGGGGCATGCACGTGCCCTTTCCTCCCGAGCTGCAGCAGTAGTGTCACGCTTCCTGTCACGTGGATCAAGGGATCTGTGGCTTTCCCTCGAGGCTGTCCCTCGAGGCTTTCCCACGAGGCTTTCCCACAGGGCTGTGCCACGTGCCACCTTGGTGTGAGTCGATCCTCGGCGTGAAAGACGAGCCGGTGAAGGGAAAAGAGTTTCCTCTGGAATGGACTGAGACATCTGGGGGACTCTTGGAAAGGTGGCACGACCCTGGAGTTCCTCTCGCCGTTCCTGTTGAGAGGGCCTCCTCTTGAGATGCGACGGGAACGCCGGGAACTCTTTCCCGACGAAGCAGGGACAGGATCCCTCATCTCGAGCTACGAGGCCGACACGGGGCTCCTCTGGATGTGGGCGGGACCCTCGTGATTCCTCTCGAGTGGAGACGGGTATGTCGGGGAACTTCTTGATTTGCAGCAAGGGTGTGAAAGAGCCTTTCGAAGTTCCAGAGGTGAGGTGTGATCAGCCTCGAGACGCCTCAGCGGAAATGGGCCTCATCTCGCCTGAAGGGGAGAACCTCCTGGATTTTCTCGAGTTGCGGCAGGTCTTCTCGAGTTACGACGGGGACCTCAGGGACCCGCTCTGGTGGCCTCAGGAAAGGCCAGTCCCCATGCGATTTGCTAGGGGACCTCTCGGGATTCCTCTCCCGTCCATGCCGGGGCCTCAGTCCTTGTGTGGAGTCGGGGCCGGAACCTGAGGATTCCTCTCCAGTGTTGCCATGGATCTTGGGGTGCTTCTGAGTCTCCCCAGGGGAGTCAGGCCTCGTCTCGAGTGGGCGCATGCACGTGCGCTTTCCTCCCGAGCTGCAGCAGTAGTGTCACGCTTCCTGTCACGTGGATCAAGGGATCTGTGTCTTTCCCTCGAGGCTGTCCCTCGAGGCTTTCCCACGAGGCTTTCCCACAGGGCTGTGCCACGTGCCACCTTGGTGTGAGTCGATCCTCGGCGTGAAAGACGAGCCGGTGAAGGGAAAAGAGCTTCCTCTGGAATGGACTGAGACATCTGGGGGACTCTTGGAATGGTGGCACGACCCTGAAGTTCCTCTCGCCGTTCCTGTTGAGAGGGCCTCCTCTTGAGATGCGACGGGAATGCCGGGATCTCTTTCCTGACGAAGCAGGGAAAGGATCCCTCATCTCGAGCTACGAGGCGGACCCGGGGCTACTCTGGATGTGGGCGGGACCCTCGTGATTCCTCTCGAGTGGAGACGGGTATGTCGGGAAACTTCTTGATTTGCACCAAGGGTGTGAAGGAGCCTTTCGAAGTTCCAGAGGTGAGGTGTGATCAGCCTCGAGACGCCTCAGCGGAAATGGGCCTCATCTCGCCTGGAGGGGAGAACCTCCTGGATTTTCTCGAGTTGCGGCAGGTCTTCTCGAGTTACGACGGGGACCTCAGGGACCCGCTCTTGTGGCCTCAGGAAAGGCCAGTCCCCATGCGAGTGGCTAGGATACCTCTCGGGTTTCCTCTCCCGTCCATGCCGGGGCCTCAGTCCTTGTGTGGAGTGGGGGCCGGAACCTGAGGATTCCTCTCCAGTGTTGCCATGGATCTTTGGGTGCTTCTGAGTCTCCCCAGGGGAGTCAGGCCTCGTCTCGAGTGGGGGCATGCACGTGCGCTTTCCTCCCGAGCTGCAGCAGTAGTGTCACGCTTCCTGTCACGTGGATCAAGGGATCTGTGGCTTTCCCTCGAGGCTGTCCCTCGAGGCTTTCCCACGAGGCTTTCCCACAGGGCTGTGCCACGTGCCACCTTGGTGTGAGTCGATCCTCGTCGTGAAAGACGAGCCGCTGAAGGGAAAAGAGGTTCCTCTGCAATGGACTGAGACATCTGGGGGACTCTTGGAATGGTGGCACGACCCTGGAGTTCCTCTCGCCGTTCCTGTTGAGAGGGCCTCCTCTTGAGATGCGACGGGAACGCCGGGAACTCTTTCCCGACGAAGCAGGGAAAGGATCCCTCATCTCGAGCTTCGAGGCGGAAACGGGGCTCCTCTGGATATGGGTGGGACCCTCGTGATTCCTCTCGAGTGGAGACGGGTATGTCGGGGAACTTCTTGATTTGCACCAAGGGTGTGAAGGAGCCTTTCGAAGTTCCAGAGATGAGGTGTGATCAGCCTCGAGACGCCTCAGCAGAAATGGGCCTCATCTCGCCTGGAGGGGAGAACCTCCTGGATTTTCTCGAGTTGCGGCAGGTCTTCTCGTGTTACGACGGGGACCTCAGGGACCTGCTCTGGTGGCCTCAGGAAAGGCCAGTCCCCATGCGAGTTGCTAGGGGACCTCTCGGGATTCCTCTACCGTCCATGCCGGGGCCTCAGTCCTTGTGTGGAGTCGGGCCCGGAACCTGAGGATTCCTCTCCAGTGTTGCCATGGATCTTGGGGTGCTTCTGAGTCTCCCCAGGGGAGTCAGGCCTCGTCTCGAGTGGGGGCATGCACGTGCGCTTTCCTCCCGAGCTGCAGCAGTAGTGTCACGCTTCCTGTCACGTGGATCAAGGGATCTGTGGCTTTCCCTCGAGGCTGTCCCTCGAGGCTTTCCCACGAGGCTTTCCCACAGGGCTGTGCCACGTGCCACCTTGGTGTGAGTCGATCCTCGGCGTGAAAGACGAGCCGGTGAAGGGAAAAAAGTTTCCTCTGGAATGGACTGAGACATCTGGGGGACTCTTGGAAAGGTGGCACGACCCTGGAGTTCCTCTCGCCGTTCCTGTTGAGAGGGCCTCCTCTTGAGATGCGACGGGAATGCCGGGAACTCTTTCCCGACGAAGCAGGGACAGGATCCCTCATCTCGAGCTACGAGGCCGACACGGGGCTCCTCTGGATGTGGGCGGGACCCTCGTGATTCCTCTCGAGTGGAGACGGGTATGTCGGGGAACTTCTTGATTTGCAGCAAGGGTGTGAAGGAGCCTTTCGAAGTTCCAGAGGTGAGGTGTGATCCGCCTCCTGACACCTCAGCAGAAACGGGCCTCATCTCGCCTGGAGGGGAGAACCTCCTGGATTTTCTCGAGTTGCGGCAGGTCTTCTCGAGTTACGACGGGGACCTCAGGGACCCGCTCTGGTGGCCTCAGGAAAGGCCAGTCCCCATGCGAGTTGCTAGGGGACCTCTCGGGATTCCTCTCCCGTCCATGCCGGGGCCTCAGTCCTTGTGTGGAGTCGGGGCCGGAACCTGAGGATTCCTCTCCAGTGTTGCCATGGATCTTGGGGTGCTTCTGAGTCACCCCAGGGGAGTCAGGCCTCGTCTCGAGTGGGGGCATGCACGTGCGCTTTCCTCCCGAGCTGCAGCAGTAGTGTCACGCTTCCTGTCACGTGGATCAAGGGATCTGTGGCTTTCCCTCGAGGCTGTCCCTCGAGGCTTTCCCACGAGGCTTTCCCACAGGGCTGTGCCACGTGCCACCTTGGTGTGAGTCGATCCTCGGCGTGAAAGACGTGCCGGTGAAGGGAAAAGAG
Organism: Budorcas taxicolor; assembly: GCF_023091745.1. Classification (NCBI taxonomy): domain Eukaryota; kingdom Metazoa; phylum Chordata; class Mammalia; order Artiodactyla; family Bovidae; genus Budorcas; species Budorcas taxicolor. The sequence goes on from NC_068925.1 coordinate 308,596, forward strand.
CTTCCTCTGGAATGGACTGAGACATCTGGGGGACTCTTGGAATGGTGGCACGACCCTGAAGTTCCTCTCGCCGTTCCTGTTGAGAGGGCCTCCTCTTGAGATGCGACGGGAATGCCGGGATCTCTTTCCCCACGAAGCAGGGAAAGGATCCCTCATCTCGAGCTACGAGGCGGACCCGGGGCTCCTCTGGATGTGGGCGGGACCCTCGTGATTCCTCTCGAGTGGAGACGGGTATGTCGGGAAACTTCTTGATTTGCACCAAGGGTGTGAAGGACCCTTTCGAAGTTCCAGAGGTGAGGTGTGATCAGCCTCGAGACGCCTCAGCGGGAATGGGCCTCATCTCGCCTGGAGGGGAGAACCTCCTGGATTTTCTCGAGTTGCGGCAGGTCTTCTCGAGTTACGACGGGGACCTCAGGGACCCGCTCTGGTGGCCTCAGGAAAGGCCAGTCCCCATGCGAGTGGCTAGGGGACCTCTCGGGTTTACTCTCCCATCCATGCCGGGGCCTCAGTCCTTGTGTGGAGTCGGGGCCGGAACCTGAGGATTCCTCTCCAGTGTTGCCATGGATCTTTGGGTGCTTCTGAGTCTCCCCAGGGGAGTCAGGCCTCGTCTCGAGTGGGGGCATGCACGTGCGCTTTCCTCCCGAGCTGCAGCAGTAGTGTCACGCTTCCTGTCACGTGGATCAAGGGATCTGTGGCTTTCCCTCGAGGCTGTCCCTCGAGGCTTTCCCACGAGGCTTTCCCACAGGGCTGTGCCACGTGCCACCTTGGTGTGAGTCGATCCTCGGCGTGAAAGACGAGCCGGTGAAGGGAAAAGAGGTTCCTCTGCAATGGACTGAGACATCTGGGGGACTCTTGGAATGGTGGCACGACCCTGGAGTTCCTCTCGCCGTTCCTGTTGAGAGGGCCTCCTCTTGAGATGCGACGGGAACGCCGGGAACTCTTTCCCGACGAAGCAGGGAAAGGATCCCTCATCTCGAGCTTTGAGGCGGAAACGGGGCTCCTCTGGATATGGGCGAGACCCTCGTGATTCCTCTCGAGTGGAGACGGGTATGTCGAGGAACTTCTTGATTTGCACCAAGGGTGTGAAGGAGCCTTTCGAAGTTCCAGAGATGAGGTGTGATCAGCCTCGAGACGCCTCAGCGGAAATGGGCCTCATCTCGCCTGGAGGGGAGAACCTCCTGGATTTTCTCGAGTTACGGCAGGTCTTCTCGAGTTACGACGGGGACCTCAGGGACCTGCTCTGGTGGCCTCAGGAAAGGCCAGTCCCCATGCGAGTTGCTAGGGGACCTCTAGGGATTCCTCTACCGTCCATGCCGGGGCCTCAGTCCTTGTGTGGAGTCGGGCCCGGAACCTGAGGATTCCTCTCCAGTGTTGCCATGGATCTTGGGGTGCTTCTGAGTCTCCCCAGGGGAGTCAGGCCTCGTCTCGAGTGGGGGCATGCACGTGCGCTTTCCTCCCGAGCTGCAGCAGTAGTGTCACGCTTCCTGTCACGTGGATCAAGGGATCTGTGGCTTTCCCTCGAGGCTGTCCCTCGAGGCTTTCCCACGAGGCTTTCCCACAGGGCTGTGCCACGTGCCACCTTGGTGTGAGTCGATCCTCGGCGTGAAAGACGAGCCGGTGAAGGGAAAAGAGTTTCCTTTGGAATGGACTGAGACTTCTGGGGGACTCTTGGAAAGGTGGCACGACCCTGGAGTTCCTCTCGCCGTTCCTGTTGAGAGGGCCTCTTCTTGAGATGCGACGGGAACGCCGGGAACTCTTTCCCGACGAAGCAGGGACAGGATCCCTCATCTCGAGCTACGAGGCCGACACGGGGCTCCTCTGGATGTGGGCGGGACCCTCGTGATTCCTCTCGAGTGGAGACGGGTATGTCGGGGAACTTCTTGATTTGCAGCAAGGGTGTGAAGGAGCCTTTCGAAGTTCCAGAGGTGAGGTGTGATCCGCCTCCTGACACCTCAGCAGAAACGGGCCTCATCTCGCCTGGAGGGGAGAACCTCCTGGATTTTCTCGAGTTGCGGCAGGTCTTCTCGAGTTACGGCGGGGACCTCAGGGACCCGCTCTGGTGGCCTCAGGAAAGGCCAGTCCCCATGCGAGTTGCTAGGGGACCTCTCGGGATTCCTCTCCCGTCCATGCCGGGGCCTCAGTCCTTGTGTGGAGTCGGGGCCGGAACCTGAGGATTCCTCTCCAGTGTTGCCATGGATCTTGGGGTGCTTCTGAGTCACCCCAGGGGAGTCAGGCCTCGTCTCGAGTGGGGGCATGCACGTGCGCATTCCTCCCGAGCTGCAGCAGTAGTGTCACGCTTCCTGTCACGTGGATCAAGGGATCTGTGGCTTTCCCTCGAGGCTGTCCCTCGAGGCTTTCCCACGAGGCTTTCCCACAGGGCTGTGCCACGTGCCACCTTGGTGTGAGTCGATCCTCGGCGTGAAAGACGAGCCGGTGAAGGGAAAAGAGCTTCCTCTGGAATGGACTGAGACATCTGGGGGACTCTTGGAATGGTGGCACGACCCTGAAGTTCCTCTCGCCGTTCCTGTTGAGAGGGCCTCCTCTCGAGATGCGACGGGAATGCCGGGATCTCTTTCCCCACGAAGCAGGGAAAGGATCCCTCATCTCGAGCTACGAGGCGGACCCGGGGCTCCTCTGGATGTGGGCGGGACCCTCGTGATTCCTCTCGAGTGGAGACGGGTATGTCGGGAAACTTCTTGATTTGCACCAAGGGTGTGAAGGACCCTTTCGAAGTTCCAGAGGTGTGGTGTGATCAGCCTCGAGACGCCTCAGCGGGAATGGGCCTCATCTCGCCTGCAGGGGAGAACCTCCTGGATTTTCTCGAGTTGCGGCAGGTCTTCTCGAGTTACGACGGGGACCTCAGGGACCCGCTCTGGTGGCCTCAGGAAAGGCCAGTCCCCATGCGAGTGGCTAGGGGACTTCTCGGGTTTCCTCTCCCATCCATGCCGGGGCCTCAGTCCTTGTGTGGAGTCGGGGCCGGAACCTGAGGATTCCTCTCCGTTGTTGCCATGGATCTTTGGGTGCTTCTGAGTCTCCCCAGGGGAGTCAGACCTCGTCTCGAGTGGGGGCATGCACGTGCGCTTTCCTCCCGAGCTGCAGCAGTAGTGTCACGCTTCCTGTCACGTGGATCAAGGGATCTGTGGCTTTCCCTCGAGGCTGTCCCTCGAGGCTTTCCCACAAGGCTTTCCCACAGGGCTGTGCCACGTGCCACCTTGGTGTGAGTCGATACTCGGCGTGAAAGACGAGCCGGTGAAGGGAAAAGAGGTTCCTCTGCAAAGGACTGAGACATCTGGGGGACTCTTGGAATGGTGGCACGACCCTGGAGTTCCTCTCGCCGTTCCTGTTGAGAGGGCCTCCTCTTGAGATGGGACGGGAACGCCGGGAACTCTTTCCCGACGAAGCAGGGAAAGGATCCCTCATCTCGAGCTACGAGGCGGACCCGGGGCTCCTCTGGATGTGGGCGGGACCCTCGTGATTCCTCTCGAGTGGAGACGGGTATGTCGGGGAACTTCTTGATTTGCACCAAGGGTGTGAAGGAGCCTTTCGAAGTTCCAGAGGTGAGGTGTGATCAGCCTCGAGACGCCTCAGCGGAAATGGGCCTCATCTCGCCTGGAGGGGAGAACCTCCTGGATTTTCTCGAGTTGCGGCAGGTCTTCTCGAGTTACGACGGGGACCTCAGGGACCCGCTCTGGTGGCCTCAGGAAAGGCCAGTCCCCAGGCGAGTTGCTAGGGGAACACTCGGGATTCCTCTCCCGTCCATGCCGGGGCCTCAGTCCTTGTGTAGAGTCGGGGCCGGAACCTGAGGATTCCCCTCCAGTGTTGCCATGGATCTTGGGGTGCTTCTGAGTCTCCCCAGGGGAGTCAGGCCTCGTCTCGAGTGGGGGCATGCACGTGCGCTTTCCTCCCGAGCTGCAGCAGTAGTGTCACGCTTCCTGTCACGTGGATCAAGGGATCTGTGGCTTTCCCTCGAGGCTGTCCCTCGAGGCTTTCCCACGAGGCTTTCCCACAGGGCTGTGCCACGTGCCACCTTGGTGTGAGTCGATCCTCGGCGTGAAAGACGAGCCGGTGAAGGGAAAAGAGGTTCCTCTGGAATGGACTGAGACATCTGGGGGACTCTTGGAAAGGTGGCACGACCCTGGAGTTCCTCTCGCCGTTCCTGTTGAGAGGGCCTCCTCTTGAGATGCGACGGGAACGCCGGGAACTCTTTCCCGACGAAGCAGGGACAGGATCCCTCATCTCGAGCTACGAGGCCGACACGGGGCTCCTCTGGATGTGGGCGGGACCCTCGTGATTCCTCTCGAGTGGAGACGGGTATGTCGGGGAACTTCTTGATTTGCAGCAAGGGTGTGAAGGAGCCTTTCGAAGTTCCAGAGGTGAGGTGTGATCCGCCTCCTGACACCTCAGCAGAAACGGGCCTCATCTCGCCTGGAGGGGAGAACCTCCTGGATTTTCTCGAGTTGCGGCAGGTCTTCTCGAGTTAGGACGGGGACCTCAGGGACCCGCTCTGGTGGCCTCAGGAAAGGCCAGTCCCCATGCGAGTTGCTACGGGACCTCTCGGGATTCCTCTCCCGTCCATGCCGGGTCCTCAGTCCTTGTGTGGATTCGGGGCTGGAACCTGAGGATTCCTCTCCAGTGTTGTCATGGATCTTTGGGTGCTTCTGAGTCTCCCCAGGGGAGTCAGGCCTCGTCTCGAGTGGGGGCATGCACGTGCGCTTTCCTCCCGAGCTTCAGCAGTAGTGTCACGCTTCCTGTCACGTGGATCAAGGGATCTGTGGCTTTCCCTCGAGGCTGTCCCTCGAGGCTTTCCCACGAGGCTTTCCCACAGGGCTGTGCCACGTGCCACCTTGGTGTGAGTCGATCCTCGGCGTGAAAGACGAGCCGGTGAAGGGAAAAGAGGTTCCTCTGGAATGGACTGAGACATCTGGGGGACTCTTGGAATGGTGGCACGACCCTGAAGTTCCTCTCGCCGTTCCTGTTGAGAGGGCCTCCTCTTGAGATGCGACGGGAATGCCGGGATCTCTTTACCGACGAAGCAGGGAAAGGATCCCTCATCTCGAGCTACGAGGCGGACCCGGGGCTCCTCTGGATGTGGGCGGGACCCTCGTGATTCCTCTCGAGTGGAGACGGGTATGTCGGGAAACTTCTTGATTTGCACCAAGGGTGTGAAGGACCCTTTCGAAGTTCCAGAGGTGAGGTGTGATCAGCCTCGAGACGCCTCAGCGGAAATGGGCCTCATCTCGCCTGGAGGGGAGAACCTCCTGGATTTTCTCGAGTTGCGGCAGGTCTTCTCGAGTTACGACGGGGACCTCAGGGACCCGCTCTGGTGGCCTCAGGAAAGGCCAGTCCCCATGCGAGTTGCTAGGGGACCTCTCGGGATTCCTCTCCCGTCCATGCCGGGGCCTCAGTCCTTGTGTGGAGTCGGGGCCGGAACCTGAGGATTCCTCTCCAGTGTTGCCATGGATCTTGGGGTGCTTCTGAGTCTCCCCAGGGGAGTCAGGCCTCGTCTCGAGTGGGGGCATGCACGTGCGCTTTCCTCCCGAGCTGCAGCAGTAGTGTCACGCTTCCTGTCACGTGGATCAAGGGATCTGTGGCTTTCCCTCGAGGCTGTCCCTCGAGGCTTTCCCACGAGGCTTTCCCACAGGGCTGTGCCACGTGCCACCTTGGTGTGAGTCGATCCTCGGCGTGAAAGACGAGCCGGTGAAGGGAAAAGAGGTTCCTCTGCAAAGGACTGAGACATCTGGGGGACTCTTGGAATGGTGGCACGACCCTGGAGTTCCTCTCGCCGTTCCTGTTGAGAGGGCCTCCTCTTGAGATGCGACGGGAACGCCGGGAACTCTTTCCCGACGAAGCAGGGAAAGGATCCCTCATCTCGAGCTACGAGGCGGAAACGGGGCTCCTCGGGATGTGGGCGGGTCCCTCGTGAGTCCTCTCGAGTGGAGACGGCTATGTCGGGGAACTTCTTGATTTGCACCAAGGGTGTGAAGGAGCCTTTCGAAGTTCCAGAGGTGAGATGTGATCAGCCTCGAGACGCCTCAGCAGAAATGGGCCTCATCTCGCCTGGAAGGGAGAACCTCCTGGATTTTCTCGAGTTGCGGCAGGTCTTCTCGAGTTACGACGGGGACCTCAGGGACCCGCTCTGGTGGCCTCAGGAAAGGCCAGTCCCCATGCGAGTTGCTAGGGGGCCTCTCGGGATTCCTCTCCCGTCCATGCCGGGGCCTCAGTCCTTGTGTGGAGTCAGGGCCGGAACCTGAGGATTCCTCTCCAGTGTTGCCATGGATCTTGGGGTGCTTCTGAGTCTCCCCAGGGGAGTCAGGCCTCGTCTCGAGTGGGGGCATGCACGTGCGCTTTCCTCCCGAGCTGCAGCAGTAGTGTCACGCTTCCTGTCACGTGGATCAAGGGATCTGTGGCTTTCCCTCGAGGCTGTCCCTCCTGGCTTTCCCACGAGGCTTTCCCACAGGGCTGTGCCACGTGCCACCTTGGTGTGAGTCGATCCTCGGCGTTAAAGACGAGCCGGTGAAGGGAAAAGAGCTTCCTCTGGAATGGACTGAGATATCTCGGGGACTCTTGGAATGGTGGCACGACCCTGAAGTTCCTCTCGCCGTTCCTGTTGAGAGGGCCTCCTCTTGAGATGCGACGGGAATGCCGGGATCTCTTTCCCGACGAAGCAGGGAAAGGATCCCTCATCTCGAGCTACGAGGCGGACCCGGGGCTCCTCTGGATGTGGGCGGGACCCTCGTGATTCCTCTCGAGTGGAGACGGGTATGTCGGGGAACTTCTTGACTTGCACCAAGGGTGTGAAGGACCCTTTCGAAGTTCCAGAGGTGAGGTGTGATCAGCCTCGAGACGCCTCAGCGGAAATGGGCCTCATCTCGCCTGGAGGGGAGAACCTCCTGGATTTTCTCGAGTTGCGGCAGGTCTTCTCGAGTTACGACGGGGACCTCAGGGACCCGCTCTGGTGGCCTCAGGAAAGGCCAGTCCCCATGCGAGTTGCTAGGGGGCCTCTCGGGATTCCTCTCCCGTCCATGCCGGGGCCTCAGTCCTTGTGTGGAGTCAGGGCCGGAACCTGAGGATTCCTCTCCAGTGTTGCCATGGATCTTGGGGTGCTTCTGAGTCTCCCCAAGGGAGTCAGGCCTCGTCTCGAGTGGGGGCATGCACGTGCGCTTTCCTCCCGAGCTGCCGCAGTAGTGTCACGCTTCCTGTCACGTGGATCAAGGGATCTGTGGCTTTCCCTCGAGGCTGTCCCTCGAGGCTTTCCCACGAGGCTTTCCCACAGGGCTGTGCGACGTGCCACCTTGGAGTGAGTCGATCCTCGGCGTGAAAGACGAGCCGGTGAAGGGAAAACATGTTCCTCTGGAATGGACTGAGACATCTGGGGGACTCTTGGAATGGTGGCACGACCCTGGAGTTCCTCTCGCCGTTCCTGTTGAGAGGGCCTCGTCTTGAGATGCGACGGGAACGCCGGGAACTCTTTCCCGACGAAGCAGGGAAAGCATCCCTCATCTCGAGCTACGAGGCGGAAACCGGGCTCCTCTGCATGTGGGCGGGTCCCTCGTGATTCCTCTCGAGTGGAGACGGGTATGTCGGAGAACTTCTTGATTTGCACCAAGGGTGTGAAGGACCCTTTCGAAGTTCCAGAGGGGAGGTGTGATCAGCCTCGGGACGCCTCAGCGGAAATGGGCCTCATCTCGCCTGGAGGGGAGAACCTCCTGGATTTTCTCGAGTTGCGGCAGGTCTTCTCGAGTTACGACGGGGACCTCAGGGACCCGCTCTGGTGGCCTCAGGAAAGGCCAGTCCCCATGCCAGTTGCTAGGGGACCTCTCGGGATTCCTCTCCCGTCCATGCCGGGGCCTCAGTCCTTGTGTGGAGTCAGGGCCGGAAACTGAGGATTCCTCTCCAGTGTTGCCATGGATCTTGGGGTGCTTCTGAGTCTCCCCTGGGGAGTCAGGCCTCGTCTCGAGTGGGGGCATGCACGTGCGCTTTCCTCCCGAGCTGCAGCAGTAGTGTCACGCTTCCTGTCACGTGGATCAAGGGATCTGTGGCTTTCCCTCGAGGCTGTCCCTCGAGGCTTTCCCAAGAGGCTTTCCCACAGGGCTGTGCCACGTGCCACCTTGGAGTGAGTCGATCCTCGGCGTGAAAGACGAGCCGGTGAAGGGAAAAGAGGTTCCTCTGGAATGGACTGAGACATCTGGGGGACTCTTGGAATGGTGGCACGACCCTGGAGTTCCTCTCGCCGTTCCTGTTGAGAGGGCCTCGTCTTTAGATGAGACGGGAACGCCGGGAACTCTTTCCCGACGAAGCAGGGAAAGGATCCCTCATCTCGAGCTACGAGGCGGAAACGGGGCTCCTCTGGATGTGGGCGGGACCCTCGTGATTCCTCTCGAGTGGAGACGGGTATGTTGAAGAACTTCTTGATTTGCACCAAGGGTGTGAAGGACACTTTCGAAGTTCCAGAGGGGAGGTGTTATCAGCCTCGAGACGCCTCAGCGGAAATGGGCCTCATCTCGCCTGGAGGGGAGAACCTCCTGGATTTTCTCGAGTTGCGGCAGGTCTTCTCGAGTTACGACGGGGACCTCAGGGACCCGCTCTGGTGGCCTCAGGAAAGGCCAGTCCCCATGCGAGTTGCTAGGGGACCTCTCGGGATTCCTCTCCCGTCCATGCCGGGGCCTCAGTCCTTGTGTGGAGTCGGTGCCGGAACCTGAGGATTCCTCTCCTTTGTTGCCATGGATCTTGGGGTGCTTCTGAGTCTCCCCAGGGGAGTCAGGCCTCGTCTCGAGTGGGGGCATGCACGTGCGCTTTCCTCCCGAGCTGCAGCAGTAGTGTCACGCTTCCTGTCATGTGGATCAAGGGATCTGTGGCTTTCCCTCGAGGCTGTCCCTCGAGGCTTTCCCACGAGGCTTTCCCACAGGGCTGTGCCACGTGCCACCTTGGTGTGAGTCGATCCTCGGCGTGAAAGACGAGCTGGTGAAGGGAAAAGAGCTTCCTCTGGAATGGACTGAGACATCTGGGGGACTCTTGGAATGGTGGCACGACCCTGGAGTTCCTCTCGCCGTTCCTGTTGAGAGGGCCTCCTCTTGAGATGCGACGGGAACGCCGGGAACTCTTTCCCGACGAAGCAGGGAAAGGATCCCTCATCTCGAGCTACGAGGCGGAAACGGGGCTCCTCTGGATGTGGGCGGGACCCTCGTGATTCCTCTCGAGTGGAGACGGCTATGTCGGGGAACTTCTTGATTTGCACCAAGGGTGTGAAGGACCCTTTCGAAGTTCCAGAGGTGAGATGTGATCAGCCTCGAGACGCCTCAGCGGAAATGGGCCTCATCTCGCCTGGAGGGGAGAACCTCCTGGATTTTTTCGAGTTGCGGCAGGTCTTCTCGAGTTACGACGGGGACCTCAGGGACCCGCTCTGGTGGCCTCAGGAAAGGCCAGTCCCCATGCGAGTTGCTAGGGGACCTCTCGGGATTCCTCTCCCGTCCATGCCGGGCCCTCAGTCCTTGTGTGGAGTCGGGGCTGGAACATGAGGATTCCTCTCCAGTGTTGCCATGGATCTTGGGGTGCTTCTGAGTCTCCCCAGGGGAGTCAGGCCTCGTCTCGAGTGGGGGCATGCACGTGCGCTTTCCTCCCGAGCTGCAGCAGTAGTGTCACGCTTCCTGTCACGTGGATCAAGGGATCTGTGGCTTTCCCTCGAGGCTGTCCCTCGAGGCTTTCCCAAGAGGCTTTCCCACAGGGCTGTGCCACGTGCCACCTTGGAGTGAGTCGATCCTCGGCATGAAAGACGAGCTGGTGAAGGGAAAACAGGTTGCTCTGGAATGGACTGAGACATCTGGGGGACTCTTGGAATGGTGGCACGACCCTGGAGTTCCTCTCGCCGTTCCTGTTGAGAGGGCCTCGTCTTGAGATGAGACGGGAACGCCGGGAACTCTTTCCCGACGAAGCAGGGAAAGGATCCCTCATCTCGAGCTACGAGGCGGAAACGGGGCTCCTCTGGATGTGGGCGGGTCCCTCGTGATTCCTCTCGAGTGGAGACGGGTATGTCGGAGAACTTCTTGATTTGCACCAAGGGTGTGAAGGACCCTTTCGAAGTTCCAGAGGGGAGGTGTTATCAGCTTCGAGACACCTCAGCGGAAATGGGCCTCATCTCGCCTGGAAGGGAGAACCTCCTGGATTTTCTCGAGTTGCGGCAGGTCTTCTCGAGTTACGACGGGGACCTCAGGGACCCGCTCTGGTGGCCTCAGGAAAGGCCAGTCCCCATGCGAGTTGCTAGGGGGCCTCTCGGGATTCCTCTCCCGTCCATGCAGGGGCCTCAGTCCTTGTGTGGAGTCAGGGCCGGAACCTGAGGATTCCTCTCCAGTGTTGCCATGGATCTTGGGGTGCTTCTGAGTCTCCCCAGGGGAGTCAGGCCTCGTCTCGAGTGGGGGCATGCACGTGCGCTTTCCTCCCGAGCTGCAGCAGTAGTGTCACGCTTCCTGTCACGTGGATCAAGGGATCTGTGGCTTTCCCTCGAGGCTGTCCCTCCTGGCTTTCCCACGAGGCTTTCCCACAGGGCTGTGCCACGTGCCACCTTGGTGTGAGTCGATCCTCGGCGTTAAAGACGAGCCGGTGAAGGGAAAAGAGCTTCCTCTGGAATGGACTGAGATATCTCGGGGACTCTTGGAATGGTGGCACGACCCTGAAGTTCCTCTCGCCGTTCCTGTTGAGAGGGCCTCCTCTTGAGATGCGACGGGAATGCCGGGATCTCTTTCCCGACGAAGCAGGGAAAGGATCCCTCATCTCGAGCTACGAGGCGGACCCGGGGCTCCTCTGGATGTGGGCGGGACCCTCGTGATTCCTCTCGAGTGGAGACGGGTATGTCGGGGAACTTCTTGACTTGCACCAAGGGTGTGAAGGACCCTTTCGAAGTTCCAGAGGTGAGGTGTGATCAGCCTCGAGACGCCTCAGCGGAAATGGGCCTCATCTCGCCTGGAGGGGAGAACCTCCTGGATTTTCTCGAGTTGCGGCAGGTCTTCTCGAGTTACGACGGGGACCTCAGGGACCCGCTCTGGTGGCCTCAGGAAAGGCCAGTCCCCATGCGAGTTGCTAGGGGACCTCTCGGGATTCCTCTCCCGTCCATGCCGGGGCCTCAGTCCTTGTGTGGAGTCGGTGCCGGAACCTGAGGATTCCTCTCCTTTGTTGCCATGGATCTTGGGGTGCTTCTGAGTCTCCCCAGGGGAGTCAGGCCTCGTCTCGAGTGGGGGCATGCACGTGCGCTTTCCTCCCGAGCTGCAGCAGTAGTGTCACGCTTCCTGTCATGTGGATCAAGGGATCTGTGGCTTTCCCTCGAGGCTGTCCCTCGAGGCTTTCCCACGAGGCTTTCCCACAGGGCTGTGCCACGTGCCACCTTGGTGTGAGTCGATCCTCGGCGTGAAAGACGAGCCGGTGAAGGGAAAAGAGCTTCCTCTGGAATGGACTGAGACATCTGGGGGACTCTTGGAATGGTGGCACGACCCTGGAGTTCCTCTCGCCGTTCCTGTTGAGAGGGCCTCCTCTTGAGATGCGACGGGAACGCCGGGAACTCTTTCCCGACGAAGCAGGGAAAGGATCCCTCATCTCGAGCTACGAGGCGGAAACGGGGCTCCTCTGGATGTGGGCGGGACCCTCGTGATTCCTCTCGAGTGGAGACGGCTATGTCGGGGAACTTCTTGATTTGCACCAAGGGTGTGAAGGACCCTTTCGAAGTTCCAGAGGTGAGATGTGATCAGCCTCGAGACGCCTCAGCGGAAATGGGCCTCATCTCGCCTGGAGGGGAGAACCTCCTGGATTTTTTCGAGTTGCGGCAGGTCTTCTCGAGTTACGACGGGGACCTCAGGGACCCGCTCTGGTGGCCTCAGGAAAGGCCAGTCCCCATGCGAGTTGCTAGGGGACCTCTCGGGATTCCTCTCCCGTCCATGCCGGGCCCTCAGTCCTTGTGTGGAGTCGGGGCTGGAACATGAGGATTCCTCTCCAGTGTTGCCATGGATCTTGGGGTGCTTCTGAGTCTCCCCAGGGGAGTCAGGCCTCGTCTCGAGTGGGGGCATGCACGTGCGCTTTCCTCCCGAGCTGCAGCAGTAGTGTCACGCTTCCTGTCACGTGGATCAAGGGATCTGTGGCTTTCCCTCGAGGCTGTCCCTCGAGGCTTTCCCAAGAGGCTTTCCCACAGGGCTGTGCCACGTGCCACCTTGGAGTGAGTCGATCCTCGGCATGAAAGACGAGCTGGTGAAGGGAAAACAGGTTGCTCTGGAATGGACTGAGACATCTGGGGGACTCTTGGAATGGTGGCACGACCCTGGAGTTCCTCTCGCCGTTCCTGTTGAGAGGGCCTCGTCTTGAGATGAGACGGGAACGCCGGGAACTCTTTCCCGACGAAGCAGGGAAAGGATCCCTCATCTCGAGCTACGAGGCGGAAACGGGGCTCCTCTGGATGTGGGCGGGTCCCTCGTGATTCCTCTCGAGTGGAGACGGGTATGTCGGAGAACTTCTTGATTTGCACCAAGGGTGTGAAGGACCCTTTCGAAGTTCCAGAGGGGTTGTGTTATCAGCTTCGAGACACCTCAGCGGAAATGGGCCTCATCTCGCCTGGAGGGGAGAACCTCCTGGATTTTCTCGAGTTGCGGCAGGTCTTCTCGAGTTACGACGGGGACCTCAGGGACCCGGTCTGGTGGCCTCAGGAAAGGCCAGTCCCCATTCGAGTTGCTAGGGGACCTCTCGGGATTCCTCTCCCGTCCATGCCGGGGCCTCAGTCCTTGTGTGGAGTCGGGGCCGGAACCTGAGGATTCCTCTCCTTTGTTGCCATGGATGTTGGGGTGCTTCTGAGTCTCCCCAGGGGAGTCAGGCCTCGTCTCGAGTGGGGGCATGCACGTGCGCTTTCCTCCCGAGCTGCAGCAGTAGTGTCACGCTTCCTGTCACGTGGATCAAGGGATCTGTGGCTTTCCCTCGAGGCTGTCCCTCGAGGCTTTCCCACGAGGCTTTCCCACAGGGCTGTGCCACGTGCCACCTTGGTGTGAGTCGATCCTCGGCGTGAAAGACGAGCCGGTGAAGGGAAAAGAGGTTCCTCTGGAATGGACTGAGACATCTGGGGGACTCTTGGAATGGTGGTACGATCCTGGAGTTCCTCTCGCCGTTCCTGTTGAGAGGGCCTCCTCTTGAGATGCGACGGGAACGCCGGGAACTCTTTCCCGACGAAGCAGGGAAAGGATCCCTCATCTCGAGCTACGAGGCGGAAACGGGGCTCCTCTGGATGTGGGCGGGTCCCTCGTGATTCCTCTCGAGTGGAGACGGGTATGTCGGAGAACTTCTTGATTTGCACCAAGGGTGTGAAGGACCCTTTCGAAGTTCCAGAGGGGAGGTGTTATCAGCCTCGAGACGCCTCAGCGTAAATGGGCCTCATCTCGCCTGGAGGGGAGAACCTCCTGGATTTTCTCGAGTTGCGGCAGGTCTTCTCGAGTTACGACGGGGACCTCAGGGACCCGCTCTGGTGGCCTCAGGAAAGGCCAGTCCCCATGCGAGTTGCTAGGGGACCTCTCGGGATTCCTCTCCCTTCCAAGCCGGGGCCTCAGTCCTTGTGTGGAGTCGGGGCCAGAACCTGAGGATTCCTCTCCAGTGTTGCCATGGATGTTGGGGTGCTTCTGAGTCTCCCCAGGGGAGTCAGGCCTCGTCTCGAGTGGGGGCATGCACGTGCGCTTTCCTCCCGAGCTGCAGCAGTAGTGTCACGCTTCCTGTCACGTGGATCAAGGGATCTGTGGCTTTCCCTCGAGGCTGTCCCTCGAGGCTTTCCCACGAGGCTTTCCCACAGGGCTGTGCCACGTGCCACCTTGGTGTGAGTCGATCCTCGGCCTGAAAGACGAGCCGGTGAAGGGAAAATAGGTTCCTCTGGAATGGACTGAGACATCTGGGGGACTCTTGGAATGGTGGCACGATCCTGGAGTTCCTCTCGCCGTTCCTGTTGAGAGGGCCTCCTCTTGAGATGCGACGGGAACGCCGGGAACTCTTTCCCGACGAAGCAGGGAAAGGATCCCTCATCTCGAGCTACGAGGCGGAAACGGGGCTCCTCTGGATGTGGGCGGGTCCCTCGTGATTCCTCTCGAGTGGAGACGGGTATGTCGGAGAACTTCTTGATTTGCACCAAGGGTGTGAAGGACCCTTTCGAAGTTCCAGAGGGGAGGTGTTATCAGCTTTGAGACACCTCAGCGGAAATGGGCCTCATCTCGCCTGGAGGGGAGAACCTCCTGGATTTTCTCGAGTTGCGGCAGGTCTTCTCGAGTTACGACGGGGACCTCAGGGACCCGGTCTAGTGGCCTCAGGAAAGGCCAGTCCCCATGCGAGTTGCTAGGGGACCTCTCGGGATTCCTCTCCCGTCCATGCCGGGGCCTCAGTCCTTGTGTGGAGTCGGGGCCGGAACCTGAGGATTCCTCTCCTTTGTTGCCATGGATGTTGGGGTGCTTCTGAGTCTCCCCAGGGGAGTCAGGCCTCGTCTCGAGTGGGGGCATGCACGTGCGCTTTCCTCCCGAGCTGCAGCAGTAGTGTCACGCTTCCTGTCACGTGGATCAAGGGATCTGTGGCTTTCCCTCGAGGCTGTCCCTCGAGGCTTTCCCACGAGGCTTTCCCACAGGGCTGTGCCACGTGCCACCTTGGTGTGAGTCGATCCTCGGCGTGAAAGACGAGCCGGTGAAGGGAAAAGAGGTTCCTCTGGAATGGACTGAGACATCTGGGGGACTCTTGGAATGGTGGCACGATCCTGGAGTTCCTCTCGCCGTTCCTGTTGAGAGGGCCTCCTCTTGAGATGCGACGGGAACGCCGGGAACTCTTTCCCGACGAAGCAGGGAAAGGATCCCTCATCTCGAGCTACGAGGCGGAAACGGGGCTCCTCTGGATGTGGGCGGGTCCCTCGTGATTCCTCTCGAGTGGAGACGGGTATGTCGGAGAACTTCTTGATTTGCACCAGGGGTGTGAAGGACCCTTTCGAAGTTCCAGAGGGGAGGTGTTATCAGCCTCGAGACGCCTCAGCGTAAATGGGCCTCATCTCGCCTGGAGGGGAGAACCTCCTGGATTTTCTCGAGTTGCGGCAGGTCTTCTCGAGTTACGACGGGGACCTCAGGGACCCGCTCTGGTGGCCTCAGGAAAGGCCAGTCCCCATGCGAGTTGCTAGGGGACCTCTCGGGATTCCTCTCCCTTCCATGCCGGGGCCTCAGTCCTTGTGTGGAGTCGGGGCCGGAACCTGAGGATTCCTCTCCAGTGTTGCCATGGATCTTGGGGTGCTTCTGAGTCTCCCCAGGGGAGTCAGGCCTCGTCTCGAGTGGGGGCATGCACGTGCGCTTTCCTCCCGAGCTGCAGCAGTAGTGTCACGCTTCCTGTCATGTGGATCAAGGGATCTGTGGCTTTCCCTCGAGGCTGTCCCTCGAGGCTTTCCCACGAGGCTTTCCCACAGGGCTGTGCCACGTGCCACCTTGGTGTGAGTCGATCCTCGGCGTGAAAGACGAGCCGGTGAAGGGAAAATAGGTTCCTCTGGAATGGACTGAGACATCTGGGGGACTCTTGGAATGGTGGCACGATCCTGGAGTTCCTCTCGCCGTTCCTGTTGAGAGGGCCTCCTCTTGAGATGCGACGGGAACGCCGGGAACTCTTTCCCGACGAAGCAGGGAAAGGATCCCTCATCTCGAGCTACGAGGCGGAAACGGGGCTCCTATGGATGTGGGCGGGACACTCGTGATTCCTCTCGAGTGGAGACGGCTATGTCGGGGAACTTCTTGATTTGCACCAAGGGTGTGAAGGAGCCTTTCGAAGTTCCAGAGGTGATATGTGATCAGCCTCGAGACGCCACAGCAGAAATGGGCCTCATCTCGCCTGGAGGGGAGAACCTCCTGGATTTTCTCGAGTTGCGGCAGGTCTTCTCGAGTTACGACGGGGACCTCAGGGACCCGCTCTGGTGGCCTCAGGAAAGGCCAGTCCCCATGCGAGTTGCTAGGGGACCTCTCGGGATTCCTCTCCCGTCCATGCCGGGGCCTCAGTCCTTGTGTGGAGTCGGGGCCGGAACCTGAGGATTCCTCTCCAGTGTTGCCATGGATCTTGGGGTGCTTCTGAGTCTCCCCACGGGAGTCAGGCCTCGTCTCGAGTGGGGGCATGCACGTGCGCTTTCCTCCCGAGCTGCAGCAGTAGTGTCACGCTTTCTGTCACGTGGATCAAGGGATCTGTGGCTTTCCCTCGAGGCTGTCCCTCGAGGCTTTCCCAAGAGGCTTTCCCACAGGGCTGTGCCACGTGCCACCTTGCTGTGAGTCGATCCTCGGCGTGAAAGACGAGCCGGTGAAGGGAAAACAGGTTCCTCTGGAATGGACTGAGACATCTGGGGGACTCTTGGAATGGTGGCACGATCCTGGAGTTCCTCTCGCCGTTCCTGTTGAGAGGGCCTCCTCTTGAGATGCGACGGGAACGCCGGGAACTCTTTCCCGACGAAGCAGGGAAAGGATCCCTCATCTCGAGCTACGAGGCGGAAACGGGGCTCCTCTGGATGTGGGCGGGACCCTCGTGATTCCTCTCGAGTGGAGACGGCTATGTCGGGGAACTTCTTGATTTGCACCAAGGGTGTGAAGGAGCCTTTCGAAGTTCCAGAGTTGAGATGTGATCAGCCTCGAGACGCCTCAGCAGAAATGGGCCTCATCTCGCCTGGAGGGGAGAACCTCCTGGATTTTCTCGAGTTGCGGAAGGTCTTCTCGAGTTACGACGGGGACCTCAGGGACCCGCTCTGGTGGCCTCAGGAAAGGCCAGTCCCCATGCAGGTTGCTAGGGGACCTCTCGGGATTCCTCTCCCGTCCATGCCGGGGCCTCAGTCCTTGTGTGGAGTCGGGGCCGGAACCTGAGGATTCCTCTCCAGTGTTGCCATGGATCTTGGGGTGCTTCTGAGTCTCCCCAGGGGAGTCAGGCCTCGTCTCGAGTGGGGGCATGCACGTGTGCTTTCCTCCCGAGCTGCAGCAGTAGTGTCACGCTTCCTGTCACGTGGATCAAGGGATCTGTGGCTTTCCCTCGAGGCTGTCCCTCAAGGCTTTCCCAAGAGGCTTTCCCACAGGGCTGTGCCACGTGCCACCTTGGTGTGAGTCGATCCTCGGCGTGAAAGACGAGCCGGTGAAGGGAAAACAGGTTCCTCTGGAATGGACTGAGACATCTGGGGGACTCTTGGAATGGTGGCACGACCCTGGAGTTCCTCTCGCCGTTCCTGTTGAGAGGGCCTCATCTTGAGATGCGACGGGAACGCCGGGAACTCTTTCCCGACGAAGCAGGGAAAGGATCCTTCATCTCGAGCTACGAGGCGGAAACGGGGCTCCTCTGGATGTGGGCGGGTCCCTCGTGATTCCTCTCGAGTGGAGACGGGTATGTCGGAGAACTTCTTGATTTGCACCAAGGGTGTGAAGGACCCTTTTGAAGTTCCAGAGGGGAGGTGTTATCAGTTTCGAGACGCCTCAGCGGAAATGGGCCTCATCTCGCCTGGAGGGGAGAACCTCCTGGATTTTCTCGAGTTGCGGCAGGTCTTCTCGAGTTACGACGGGGACCTCAGGGACCCGCTCTGGTGGCCTCAGGAAAGGCCAGTCCCCATGCGAGTTGCTAGGGGACCTCTCGGGATTCCTCTCCCGTCCATGCCGGGACCTCAGTCCTTGTGTGGAGTCGGGGCCGGAACCTGAGGATTCCTCTCCAGTGTTGCCATGGATCTTGGGGTGCTTCTGAGTCTCCCCAGGGGAGTCAGGCCTCGCCTCGAGTGGGGGCATGCACGTGCGCTTTCCTCCCGAGCTGCAGCAGTAGTGTCACGCTTCCTGTCACGTGGATCAAGGGATCTGTGGCTTTCCCTCGAGGCTGTCCCTCGAGGCTTTCCCACGAGGCTTTCCCACAGGGCTGTGCCACGTGCCACCTTGGTGTGAGTCGATCCTCAGCGTGAAAGACGAGCCGGTGAAGGGAAAAGAGGTTCCTCTGGAATGGACTGAGACATCTGGGGGACTCTTGGAATGGTGGCACGACCCTGGAGTTCCTCTCGCCGTTCCTGTTGAGAGGGCCTCCTCTTGAGATGCGACGGGAACGCCGGGAACTCTCTCCCGACGAAGCAGGAAAAGGATCCCTCATCTCGAGCTACGAGGCGGAAACGGGGCTCCTCTGCATGTGAGCGGGACCCTCGTGATTCCTCTCGAGTGGAGACGCGTATGTCGGGGAACTTCTTGATTTGCATCAAGGGTGTGAAGGACCCTTTCGAAGTTCCAGAGGTGAGGTGTGATCAGCCTCGAGATGCCTCAGCGGAAATGGGCCTCATCTCGCCTGGAGGGGAGAACCTCCTGGATTTTCTCGAGTTGCGGCAGGTCTTCTCGAGGTGCGACGGGGACCTCAGGGACCCGCTCTGGTGGCCTCAGGAAAGGCCAGTCCCCATGCGAGTTGCTAGGGGACCTCTCGGGATTCCTCTCCCGTCCATGCCGGGCCCTCAGTCCTTGTGTGGAGTCGGGGCCGGAACATGAGGATTCCTCTCCAGTGTTGCCATGGATCTTGGGGTGCTTCTGAGTCTCCCCAGGGGAGTCAGGCCTCGTCTCGAGTGGGGGCATGCACGTGCGCTTTCCTCCCGAGCTGCAGCAGTAGTGTCACGCTTCCTGTCACGTGGATCAAGGGATCTGTGGCTTTCCCTCGAGGCTGTCCCTCGAGGCTTTCCCAAGAGGCTTTCCCACAGGGTTGTGCCACGTGCCACCTTGGAGTGAGTCGATCCTCGGCGTGAAAGACGAGCTGGTGAAGGGAAAACAGGTTCCTCTGGAATGGACTGAGACATCTGGGGGACTCTTGGAATGGTGGCACGACCCTGGAGTTCCTCTCGCCGTTCCTGTTGAGAGGGCCTCCTCTTGAGATGAGACGGGAACGCCGGGAACTCTTTCCCGACGAAGCAGGGAAAGGATCCCTCATCTCGAGCTACGAGGCGGAAACGGGGCTCCTCTGGATGTGGGCGGGTCCCTCGTGATTCCTCTCGAGTGGAGACGGGTATGTCGGAGAACTTCTTGATTTGCACCAAGGGTGTGAAGGACCCTTTCGAAGTTCCAGAGGGGAGGTGTTATCAGCTTCGAGACACCTCAGCGGAAATGGGCCTCATCTCGCCTGGAGGGGAGAACCTCCTGGATTTTCTCGAGTTGCGGCAGGTCTTCTCGAGTTACGACGGGGACCTCAGGGACCCGGTCTGGTGGCCTCAGGAAAGGCCAGTCCCCATGCGAGTTGCTAGGGGACCTCTCGGGATTCCTCTCCCGTCCATGCCGGGGCCTCAGTCCTTGTGTGGAGTCGGGGCCGGAACCTGAGGATTCCTCTCCTTTGTTGCCATGGATGTTGGGGTGCTTCTGAGTCTCCCCAGGGGAGTCAGGCCTCGTCTCGAGTGGGGGCATGCACGTGCGCTTTCCTCCCGAGCTGCAGCAGTAGTGTCACGCTTCCTGTCACGTGGATCAAGGGATCTGTGGCTTTCCCTCGAGGCTGTCCCTCGAGGCTTTCCCACGAGGCTTTCCCACAGGGCTGTGCCACGTGCCACCTTGGTGTGAGTCGATCCTCGGCGTGAAAGTCGAGCCGGTGAAGGGAAAAGAGGTTCCTCTGGAATGGACTGAGACATCTGGGGGACTCTTGGAATGGTGGCACGATCCTGGAGTTCCTCTCGCCGTTCCTGTTGAGAGGGCCTCCTCTTGAGATGCGACGGGAACGCCGGGAACTCTTTCCCGACGAAGCAGGGAAAGGATCCCTCATCTCGAGCTACGAGGCGGAAACGGGGCTCCTCTGGATGTGGGCGGGTCCCTCGTGATTCCTCTCGAGTGGAGACGGGTATGTCGGAGAACTTCTTGATTTGCACCAAGGGTGTGAAGGACCCTTTCGAAGTTCCAGAGGGCAGGTGTTATCAGCCTCGAGACGCCTCAGCGTAAATGGGCCTCATCTCGCCTGGAGGGGAGAACCTCCTGGATTTTCTCGAGTTGCGGCAGGTCTTCTCGAGTTACGACGGGGACCTCAGGGACCCGCTCTGGTGGCCTCAGGAAAGGCCAGTCCCCATGCGAGTTGCTAGGGGACCTCTCGGGATTCCTCTCCCTTCCATGCCGGGGCCTCAGTCCTTGTGTGGAGTCGGGGCCGGAACCTGAGGATTCCTCTCCAGTGTTGCCATGGATCTTGGGGTGCTTCTGAGTCTCCCCAGGGGAGTCAGGCCTCGTCTCGAGTGGGGGCATGCACGTGCGCTTTCCTCCCGAGCTGCAGCAGTAGTGTCACGCTTCCTGTCATGTGGATCAAGGGATCTGTGGCTTTCCCTCGAGGCTGTCCCTCGAGGCTTTCCCACGAGGCTTTCCCACAGGGCTGTGCCACGTGCCACCTTGGTGTGAGTCGATCCTCGGCGTGAAAGACGAGCCGGTGAAGGGAAAATAGGTTCCTCTGGAATGGACTGAGACATCTGGGGGACTCTTGGAATGGTGGCACGATCCTGGAGTTCCTCTCGCCGTTCCTGTTGAGAGGGCCTCCTCTTGAGATGCGACGGGAAGGCCGGGAACTCTTTCCCGACGAAGCAGGGAAAGGATCCCTCATCTCGAGCTACGAGGCGGAAACGGGGCTCCTCTGGATGTGGGCGGGACCCTCGTGATTCCTCTCGAGTGGAGACGGCTATGTCGGGGAACTTCTTGATTTGCACCAAGGGTGTGAAGGAGCCTTTCGAAGTTCCAGAGGTGATATGTGATCAGCCTCGAGACGCCTCAGCAGAAATGGGCCTCATCTCGCCTGGAGGGGAGAACCTCCTGGATTTTCTCGAGTTGCGGCAGGTCTTCTCGAGTTACGACGGGGACCTCAGGGACCCGCTCTGGTGGCCTCAGGAAAGGCCAGTCCCCATGCGAGTTGCTAGGGGACCTCTCGGGATTCCTCTCCCGTCCATGCCGGGGCCTCAGTCCTTGTGTGGAGTCGGGGCCGGAACCTGAGGATTCCTCTGCAGTGTTGCCATGGATCTTGGGGTGCTTCTGAGTCTCCCCAGGGGAGTCAGGCCTCGTCTCGAGTGGGGGCATGCACGTGCGCTTTCCTCCCGAGCTGCAGCAGTAGTGTCACGCTTCCTGTCACGTGGATCAAGGGATCTGTGGCTTTCCCTCGAGGCTGTCCCTCGAGGCTTTCCCAAGAGGCTTTCCCACAGGGCTGTGCCACGTGCCACCTTGCTGTGAGTCGATCCTCGGCGTGAAAGACGAGCCGGTGAAGGGAAAACAGGTTCCTCTGGAATGGACTGAGACATCTGGGGGACTCTTGGAATGGTGGCACGATCCTGGAGTTCCTCTCGCCGTTCCTGTTGAGAGGGCCTCCTCTTGAGATGCGACGGGAACGCCGGGAACTCTTTCCCGACGAAGCAGGGAAAGGATCCCTCATCTCGAGCTACGAGGCGGAAACGGGGCTCCTCTGGATGTGGGCGGGACCCTCGTGATTCCTCTCGAGTGGAGACGGCTATGTCGGGGAACTTCTTGATTTGCACCAAGGGTGTGAAGGAGCCTTTCGAAGTTCCAGAGGTGAGATGTGATCAGCCTCGAGACGCCTCAGCGGAAATGGGCCTCATCTCGCCTGGAGGGGAGAACCTCCTGGAGTTTCTCGAGTTGCGGCAGGTCTTCTCGAGTTACGACGGGGACCTCAGGGACCCGCTCTGGTGGCCTCAGGAAAGGCCAGTCCCCATGCAGGTTGCTAGGGGACCTCTCGGGATTCCTCTCCCGTCCATGCCGGGGCCTCAGTCCTTGTGTGGAGTCGGGGCCGGAACCTGAGGATTCCTCTCCAGTGTTGCCATGGATCTTGGGGTGCTTCTGAGTCTCCCCAGGGGAGTCAGGCCTCGTCTCGAGTGGGGGCATGCACGTGCGCTTTCCTCCCGAGCTGCAGCAGTAGTGTCACGCTTCCTGTCACGTGGATCATGGGATCTGTGGCTTTCCCTCGAGGCTGTCCCTCGAGGCTTTCCCAAGAGGCTTTCCCACAGGGCTGTGCCACGTGCCACCTTGCTGTGAGTCGATCCTCGGCGTGAAAGACGAGCCGGTGAAGGGAAAACAGGTTCCTCTGGAATGGACTGAGACATCTGGGGGACTCTTGGAATGGTGGCACGACCCTGGAGTTCCTCTCGCCGTTCCTGTTGAGAGGGCCTCGTCTTGAGATGCGTCGGGAACGCCGGGAACTCTTTCCCGACGAAGCAGGGAAAGGATCCCTCATCTCGAGCTACGAGGCGGAAACGGGGCTCCTCTGGATGTGGGCGGGTCCCTCGTGATTCCTCTCGAGTGGAGACGGGTATGTCGGAGAACTTCTTGATTTGCACCAAGGGTGTGAAGGACCCTTTCGAAGTTCCAGAGGGGAGGTGTTATCAGTTTCGAGACGCCTCAGCGGAAATGGGCCTCATCTCGCCTGGAGGGGAGAACCTCCTGGATTTTCTCGAGTTGCGGCAGGTCTTCTCGAGTTACGACGGGGACCTCAGGGACCCGCTCTGGTGGCCTCAGGAAAGGCCAGTCCCCATGCGAGTTGCTAGGGGACCTCTCGGGATTCCTCTCCCGTCCATGCCGGGACCTCAGTCCTTGTGTGGAGTCGGGGCCGGAACCTGAGGATTCCTCTCCAGTGTTGCCATGGATCTTGGGGTGCTTCTGAGTCTCCCCAGGGGAGTCAGGCCTCGTCTCGAGTGGGGGCATGCACGTGCGCTTTCCTCCCGAGCTGCAGCAGTAGTGTCACGCTTCCTGTCACGTGGATCAAGGGATCTGTGGCTTTCCCTCGAGGCTGTCCCTCGAGGCTTTCCCACGAGGCTTTCCCACAGGGCTGTGCCACGTGCCACCTTGGTGTGAGTCGATCCTCGGCGTGAAAGACGAGCCGGTGAAGGGAAAAGAGGTTCCTCTGGAATGGACTGAGACATCTGGGGGACTCTTGGAATGGTGGCACGACCCTGGAGTTCCTCTCGCCGTTCCTGTTGAGAGGGCCTCCTCTTGAGATGCGACGGGAACGCCGGGAACTCTCTCCCGACGAAGCAGGAAAAGGATCCCTCATCTCGAGCTACGAGGCGGAAACGGGGCTCCTCTGCATGTGAGCGGGACCCTCGTGATTCCTCTCGAGTGGAGACGCGTATGTCGGGGAACTTCTTGATTTGCATCAAGGGTGTGAAGGACCCTTTCGAAGTTCCAGAGGTGAGGTGTGATCAGCCTCGAGATGCCTCAGCGGAAATGGGCCTCATCTCGCCTGGAGGGGAGAACCTCCTGGATTTTCTCGAGTTGCGGCAGGTCTTCTCGAGTTACGACGGGGACCTCAGGGACCCGCTCTGGTGGCCTCAGGAAAGGCCAGTCCCCATGCGAGTTGCTAGGGGAACTCTCGGGATTCCTCTCCCGTCCATGCCGGGGCCTCAGTCCTTGTGTGGAGTCGGGGCCGGAACCTGAGGATTCCTCTCCAGTGTTGCCATGGATCTTGGGGTGCTTCTGAGTCTCCCCAGGGGAGTCAGGCCTCGTCTCGAGTGGGGGCATGCACGTGCGCTTTCCTCCCGAGCTGCAGCAGTAGTGTCACGCTTCCTGTCACGTGGATCAAGGGATCTGTGGCTTTCCCTCGAGGCTGTCCCTCGAGGCTTTCCCACGAGGCTTTCCCACAGGGCTGTGCCACGTGCCACCTTGGAGTGAGTCGATCCTCGGCGTGAAAGACGAGCCGGTGAAGGGAAAACAGGTTCCTCTGGAATGGACTGAGATATCTGGGGGACCATTGGAATGGTGGCACGACCCTGGAGTTCCTCTCGCCGTTCCTGTTGAGAGGGCCTCGTCTTGAGATGAGACGGGAACGCCGGGAACTCTTTCCCGACGAAGCAGGGAAAGGATCCCTCATCTCGAGCTACGAGGCGGAAACGGGGCTCCTCTGGATGTGTGCGGGTCCCTCGTGATTCCTCTCGAGGGGAGACGGGTATGTCGGAGAACTTCTTGATTTGCACCAAGGGTGTGAAGGACCCTTTCGAAGTTCCAGAGGAGAGGTGTTATCAGCCTCGAGACGCCTCAGCCGAAATGGGCCTCACCTCGCCTGGAGGGGAGAACCTCCTGGATTTTCTCGAGTTGCGGCAGGTCTTCTCGAGTTACGACGGGGACCTCAGGGACCCGCTCTGGTGGCCTCAGGAAAGGCCAGTCCCCATGCGAGTTGCTAGGGGAACTCTCGGGATTCCTCTCCCGTCCATGCCGGGGCCTCAGTCCTTGTGTGGAGTCGGGGCCGGAACCTGAGGATTCCTCTCCAGTGTTTCCATGGATCTTGGGGTGCTTCTGAGTCTCCCCAGGGGAGTCAGGCCTCGTCTCGAGTGGGGGCATGCACTTGCGCTTTCCTCCCGAGCTGCAGCAGTAGTGTCACGCTTCCTGTCACGTGGATCAAGGGATCTGTGGCTTTCCCTCGAGGCTGTCCCTCGAGGCTTTCCCACGAGACTTTCCCACAGGGCTGTGCCACGTGCCACCTTGGAGTGAGTCGATCCTCGGCGTGAAAGACGAGCCGGTGAAGGGAAAAGAGGTTCCTCTGGAATGGACTGAGACATCTGGGGGACTCTTGGAATGGTGGCACGACCTGGAGTTCCTCTCGCCGTTCCTGTTGAGAGGGCCTCCTCTTGAGATGCGGCGGGAACGCCGGGAACTCTTTCCCGACGAAGCAGGGAAAGGATCCCTCATCTCGAGCTACGAGGCGGAAACGGGGCTCCTCTGGATGTGGGCGGGTCCCTCGTGATTCCTCTCGAGTGGAGACGGCTATGTCGGGGAACTTCTTGATTTGCACCAAGGGTGTGAAGGAGCCTTTCGAAGTTCCAGAGGTGAGATGTGATCAGCCTCGAGACGCCTCAGCGGAAATGGGCCTCATCTCGCCTGGAGGGGAGAACCTCCTGGATTTTCTCGAGTTGCGGCAGGTCTTCTCGAGTTACGACGGGGACCTCAGGGACCCGCTCTGGTGGCCTCAGGAAAGGCCAGTCCCCATGCCAGTTGCTAGGGGACCTCTCGGGATTCCTCTCCCGTCCATGCCGTTGCCTCAGTCCTTGTGTGGACTCGGGGCCGGAAACTGAGGATTCCTCTCCAGTGTTGCCATGGATCTTGGGGTGCTTCTGAGTCTCCCCAGGGGAGTCAGGCCTCGTCTCGAGTGGGGGCATGCACGTGCGCTTTCCTCCCGAGCTGCAGCAGTAGTGTCACGCTTCCTGTCACGTGGATCAAGGGATCTGTGGCTTTCCCTCGAGGCTGTCCCTCGAGGCTTTCCCAAGAGGCTTTCCCACAGGGCTGTGTCACGTGCCACCTTGGAGTGAGTCGATCCTCGGCGTGAAAGACGAGCCGGTGAAGGGAAAAGAGGTTCCTCTGGAATGGACTGAGACATCTGGGGGACTCTTGGAATGGTGGCACGACCCTGGAGTTCCTCTCGCCGTTCCTGTTGAGAGGGCCTCGTCTTTAGATGAGACGGGAACGCCGGGAACTCTTTCCCGACGAAGCAGGGAAAGGATCCCTCATCTCGAGCTACGAGGCGGAAACGGGGCTCCTCTGGATGTGGGCGGGACCCTCGTGATTCCTCTCGAGTGGAGACGGGTATGTTGGAGAACTTCTTGATTTGCACCAAGGGTGTGAAGGACACTTTCGAAGTTCCAGAGGGGAGGTGTTATCAGCCTCGAGACGCCTCAGCGGAAATGGGCCTCATCTCGCCTGGAGGGGAGAACCTCCTGGATTTTCTCGAGTTGCGGCAGGTCTTCTCGAGTTACGACGGGGACCTCAGGGACCCGCTCTGGTGGCCTCAGGAAAGGCCAGTCCCCATGCGAGTTGCTACAGGACCTCTCGGGATTCCTCTCCCGTCCATGCCGGGGCCTCAGTCCTTGTGTGGAGTCGGTGCCGGAACCTGAGGATTCCTCTCCTTTGTTGCCATGGATCTTGGGGTGCTTCTGAGTCTCCCCAGGGGAGTCAGCCCTCGTCTCGAGTGGGGGCATGCACGTGCGCTTTCCTCCCGAGCTGCAGCAGTAGTGTCACGCTTCCTGTCACGTGGATCAAGGGATCTGTGGCTTTCCCTCGAGGCTGTCCCTCGAGGCTTTCCCACGAGGCTTTCCCACAGGGCTGTGCCACGTGCCACCTTGGAGTGAGTCGATCCTCGGCGTGAAAGACGAGCCGGTGAAGGGAAAACATGTTCCTTTGGAATGGACTGAGATATCTGGGGGACCATTGGAATGGTGGCACGACCCTGGAGTTCCTCTCGCCGTTCCTGTTGAGAGGGCCTCGTCTTGAGATGAGACGGGAACGCCGGGAACTCTTTCCCGACGAAGCAGGGAAAGGATCCCTCATCTCGAGCTACGAGGCGGAAACGGGGCTCCTCTGGATGTGTGCGGGTCCCTCGTGATTCCTCTCGAGGGGAGACGGGTATGTCGGAGAACTTCTTGATTTGCACCAAGGGTGTGAAGGACCCTTTCGAAGTTCCAGAGGAGAGGTGTTATCAGCCTCGAGACGCCTCAGCCGAAATGGGCCTCACCTCGCCTGGAGGGGAGAACCTCCTGGATTTTCTCGAGTTGCGGCAGGTCTTCTCGAGTTACGACGGGGACCTCAGGGACCCGCTCTGGTGGCCTCAGGAAAGGCCAGTCCCCATGCGAGTTGCTAGGGGAACTCTCGGGATTCCTCTCCCGTCCATGCCGGGGCCTCAGTCCTTGTGTGGAGTCGGGGCCGGAACCTGAGGATTCCTCTCCAGTGTTGCCATGGATCTTGGGGTGCTTCTGAGTCTCCCCAGGGGAGTCAGGCCTCGTCTCGAGTGGGGGCATGCACTTGCGCTTTCCTCCCGAGCTGCAGCAGTAGTGTCACGCTTCCTGTCACGTGGATCAAGGGATCTGTGGCTTTCCCTCGAGGCTGTCCCTCGAGGCTTTCCCACGAGACTTTCCCACAGGGCTGTGCCACGTGCCACCTTGGAGTGAGTCGATCCTCGGCGTGAAAGACGAGCCGGTGAAGGGAAAAGAGGTTCCTCTGGAATGGACTGAGACATCTGGGGGACTCTTGGAATGGTGGCACGACCTGGAGTTCCTCTCGCCGTTCCTGTTGAGAGGGCCTCCTCTTGAGATGCGACGGGAACGCCGGGAACTCTTTCCCGACGAAGCAGGGAAAGGATCCCTCATCTCGAGCTACGAGGCGGAAACGGGGCTCCTCTGGATGTGGGCGGGACCCTCGTGATTCCTCTCGAGTGGAGACGGGTATGTTGGAGAACTTCTTGATTTGCACCAAGGGTGTGAAGGACACTTTCGAAGTTCCAGAGGGGAGGTGTTATCAGCCTCGAGACGCCTCAGCGGAAATGGGCCTCATCTCGCCTGGAGGGGAGAACCTCCTGGATTTTCTCGAGTTGCGGCAGGTCTTCTCGAGTTACGACGGGGACCTCAGGGACCCGCTCTGGTGGCCTCAGGAAAGGCCAGTCCCCATGCGAGTTGCTAGGCCACCTCTCGGGATTCCTCTCCCGTCCATGCCGGGACCTCAGTCCTTGTGTGGAGTCGGGGCCGGAACCTGAGGATTCCTCTCCAGTGTTGCCATGGATCTTGGGGTGCTTCTGAGTCTCCCCAGGGGAGTCAGGCCTCGTCTCGAGTGGGGGCATGCACGTGCGCTTTCCTCCCGAGCTGCAGCAGTAGTGTCACGCTTCCTGTCACGTGGATCAAGGGATCTGTGGCTTTCCCTCGAGGCTGTCCCTCGAGGCTTTCCCACGAGGCTTTCCCACAGGGCTGTGCCACGTGCCACCTTGGTGTGAGTCGATCCTCGGCGTGAAAGACGAGCCGGTGAAGGGAAAAGAGGTTCCTCTGGAATGGACTGAGACATCTGGGGGACTCTTGGAATGGTGGCACGACCCTGGAGTTCCTCTCGCCGTTCCTGTTGAGAGGGCCTCCTCTTGAGATGCGACGGGAACGCCGGGAACTCTCTCCCGAAGAAGCAGGAAAAGGATCCCTCATCTCGAGCTACGAGGCGGAAACGGGGCTCCTCTGCATGTGAGCGGGACCCTCGTGATTCCTCTCGAGTGGAGACGCGTATGTCGGGGAACTTCTTGATTTGCATCAAGGGTGTGAAGGACCCTTTCGAATTTCCAGAGGTGAGGTGTGATCAGCCTCGAGATGCCTCAGCGGAAATGGGCCTCATCTCGCCTGGAGGGGAGAACCTCCTGGATTTTCTCGAGTTGCGGCAGGTCTTCTCGAGGTGCGACGGGGACCTCAGGGACCCGCTCTGGTGGCCTCAGGAAAGGCCAGTCCCCATGCGAGTTGCTAGGGGAACTCTCGGGATTCCTCTCCCGTCCATGCCGGGGCCTCAGTCCTTGTGTGGAGTCGGGGCCGGAACCTGAGGATTCCTCTCCAGTGTTGCCATGGATCTTGGGGTGCTTCTGAGTCTCCCCAGGGGAGTCAGGCCTCGTCTCGAGTGGGGGCATGCACGTGCGCTTTCCTCCCGAGCTGCAGCAGTAGTGTCACGCTTCCTGTCACGTGGATCAAGGGATCTGTGGCTTTCCCTCGAGGCTGTCCCTCGAGGCTTTCCCACGAGACTTTCCCACAGGGCTGTGCCACGTGCCACCTTGGAGTGAGTCGATCCTCGGCGTGAAAGACGAGCTGGTGAAGGGAAAACAGGTTCCTCTGGAATGGACTGAGACATCTGGGGGACTCTTGGAATGGTGGCACGACCCTGGAGTTCCTCTCGCCGTTCCTGTTGAGAGGGCCTCCTCTTGAGATGCGACGGGAACGCCGGGAACTCTCTCCCGACGAAGCAGGGAAAGGATCCCTCATCTCGAGCTACGAGGCGGAAACGGGGCTCCTCTGCATGTGGGCGGGACCCTCGTGATTCCTCTCGAGTGGAGACGCGTATGTCGGGGAACTTCTTGATTTGCACCAAGGGTGTGAAGGACCCTTTCGAAGTTCCAGAGGTGAGGTGTGATCAGCCTCGAGATGCCTCAGCGGAAATGGGCCTCATCTCGCCTGGAGGGGAGAACCTCCTGGATTTTCTCGAGTTGCGGCAGGTCTTCTCGAGGTGCGACGGGGACCTCAGGGACCCGCTCTGGTGGCCTCAGGAAAGGCCAGTCCCCATGCGAGTTGCTAGGGGACCTCTCGGGATTCCTCTCCCGTCAATGCCGGGGCCTCAGTCCTTGTGTGGAGTCGGGGCCGGAACCTGAGGATTCCTCTCCAGTGTTGCCATGGATCTTGGGGTGCTTCTGAGTCTCCCCAGGGGAGTCAGGCCTCGTCTCGAGTGGGGGCATGCACGTGCGCTTTCCTCCCGAGCTGCAGCAGTAGTGTCACGCTTCCTGTCACGTGGATCAAGGGATCTGTGGCTTTCCCTCGAGGCTGTCCCTCGAGGCTTTCCCACGAGGCTTTCCCACAGGGCTGTGCCACGTGCCACCTTGGAGTGAGTCGATCCTCGGCGTGAAAGACGAGCCGGTGAAGGGAAAACAGGTTCCTCTGGAATGGACTGAGATATCTGGGGGACCATTGGAATGGTGGCACGACCCTGGAGTTCCTCTCGCCGTTCCTGTTGAGAGGGCCTCGTCTTGAGATGAGACGGGAACGCCGGGAACTCTTTCCCGACGAAGCAGGGAAAGGATCCCTCATCTCGAGCTACGAGGCGGAAACGGGGCTCCTCTGGATGTGTGCGGGTCCCTCGTGATTCCTCTCGAGTGGAGACGGGTATGTCGGAGAACTTCTTGATTTGCACCAAGGGTGTGAAGGACCCTTTCGAAGTTCCAGAGGAGAGGTGTTATCAGCCTCGAGACGCCTCAGCGGAAATGGGCCTCATCTCGCCTGGAGGGGAGAACCTCCTGGATTTTCTCGAGTTGCGGCAGGTCTTCTCGAGTTACGACGGGGACCTCAGGGACCCGCTCTGGTGGCCTCAGGAAAGGCCAGTCCCCATGCGAGTTGCTAGGGGACATCTCGGGATTCCTCTCCCGTCCATGCCGGGGCCTCAGTCCTTGTGTGGAGTCGGGCCCGGAACCTGAGGATTCCTCTCCAGTGTTGCCATGGATCTTGGGGTGCTTCTGAGTCTCCCCAGGGGAGTCAGGCCTCGTCTCGAGTGGGGGCATGCACGTGCGCTTTCCTCCCGAGCTGCAGCAGTAGTGTCATGCTTCCTGTCACGTGGATCAAGGGATCTGTGGCTTTCCCTCGAGGCTGTCCCTCGAGGCTTTCCCACGAGGCTTTCCCACAGGGCTGTGCCACGTGCCACCTTGGAGTGAGTCGATCCTCGGCGTGAAAGACGAGCCGGTGAAGGGAAAACAGGTTCCTCTGGAATGGACTGAGACATCTGGGGGACTCTTGGAATGGTGGCACGACCCTGGAGTTCCTCTCGCCGTTCCTGTTGAGAGGGCCTCCTCTTGACATGCGACCGGAACGCCGGGAACTCTTTCCCGACGAAGCAGGGAAAGGATCCCTCATCTCGAGCTACGAGGCGGAAACGGGGCTCCTCTGGATGTGGGCGGGTCCCTCGTGATTCCTCTCGAGTGGAGACGGCTATGTCGGGGAACTTCTTGATTTGCACCAAGGGTGTGAAGGAGCCTTTCGAAGTTCCAGAGGTGAGATGTGATCAGCCTCGAAACGCCTCAGCGGAAATGGGCCTCATCTCGCCTGGAGGGGAGAACCTCCTGGATTTTCTCGAGTTGCGGCAGGTCTTCTCGAGTTAAGACGGGGACCTCAGGGACCCGCTCTGGTGGCCTCAGGAAAGGCCAGTCCCCATGCGAGTTGCTACGGGGCCTCTCGGGATTCCTCTCCCGTCCATGCTGGGGCCTCAGTCCTTGTGTGGAGTCGGGGCCGGAACGTGAGGATTCCTCTCCAGTGTTGCCATGGATCTTGTGGTGCTTCTGAGTCTCCCCAGGGGAGTCAGGCCTCGTCTCGAGTGGGGGCATGCACGTGCGCTTTCCTCCTGAGCTGCAGCAGTATTGTCACGCTTCCTGTCAGGTGGATCAAGGGATCTGTGGCTTTCCCTCGAGGCTGTCCCTCGAGGCTTTCCCACGAGGCTTTCCCACAGGGCTGTGCCACGTGCCACCTTGGTGTGAGTCGATCCTCGGCGTGAAAGACGAGCCGGTGAAGGGAAAAGAGGTTCCTCTGGAATGGACTGAGACATCTGGGGGTCTCTTGGAATGGTGGCACGACCCTGGAGTTCCTCTCGCCGTTCCTGTGAGAGGGCCTCCTCTTGAGATGCGACGGGAACGCCGGGAACTCTTTCCCGACGAAGCACGGAAAGGATCCCTCATCTCGAGCTACGAGGCGGAAACGGGGCTCCTCTGGATGTGGGCGGGACCCTCGTGATTCCTCTCGAGTGGAGACGGCTATGTCGGGGAACTTCTTGATTTGCACCAAGGGTGTGAAGGACCCTTTCGAAGTTCCAGAGGTGAGATGTGATCAGCCTCGAGACGCCTCAGCGGAAATGGGCCTCATCTCGCCTGGAGGGGAGAACCTCCTGGATTTTCTCGAGTTGCGGCAGGTCTTCTCGAGGTGCGACGGGGACCTCAGGGACCCGCTCTGGTGGCCTCAGGAAAGGCCAGTCCCCATGCGAGTTGCTAGGGGACCTCTCGGGATTCCTCTCCCGTCAATGCCGGGGCCTCAGTCCTTGTGTGGAGTCGGGGCCGGAACCTGAGGATTCCTCTCCAGTGTTGCCATGGATCTTGGGGTGCTTCTGAGTCTCCCCAGGGGAGTCAGGCCTCGTCTCGAGTGGGGGCATGCACGTGCGCTTTCCTCCCGAGCTGCAGCAGTAGTGTCACGCTTCCTGTCACGTGGATCAAGGGATCTGTGGCTTTCCCTCGAGGCTGTCCCTCGAGGCTTTCCCACGAGGCTTTCCCACAGGGCTTTGCCACGTGCCACCTTGGAGTGAGTCGATCCTCGGCGTGAAAGACGAGCCGGTGAAGGGAAAACAGGTTCCTCTGGAATGGACTGAGATATCTGGGGGACCATTGGAATGGTGGCACGACCCTGGAGTTCCTCTCGCCGTTCCTGTTGAGAGGGCCTCGTCTTGAGATGAGACGGGAACGCCGGGAACTCTTTCCCGACGAAGCAGGGAAAGGATCCCTCATCTCGAGCTACGAGGCGGAAACGGGGCTCCTCTGGATGTGTGCGGGTCCCTCGTGATTCCTCTCGAGTGGAGACGGGTATGTCGGAGAACTTCTTGATTTGCACCAAGGGTGTGAAGGACCCTTTCGAAGTTCCAGAGGAGAGGTGTTATCAGCCTCGAGACGCCTCAGCGGAAATGGGCCTCATCTCGCCTGGAGGGGAGAACCTCCTGGATTTTCTCGAGTTGCGGCAGGTCTTCTCGAGTTACGACGGGGACCTCAGGGACCCGCTCTGGTGGCCTCAGGAAAGGCCAGTCCCCATGCGAGTTGCTAGGGGAACTCTCGGGATTCCTCTCCCGTCCATGCCGGGGCCTCAGTCCTTGTGTGGAGTCGGGGCCGGAACCTGAGGATTCCTCTCCAGTGTTGCCATGGTTCTTGGGGTGCTTCTGAGTCTCCCCAGGGGAGTCAGGCCTCGTCTCGAGTGGGGGCATGCACGTGCGCTTTCCTCCCGAGCTGCAGCAGTAGTGTCACGCTTCCTGTCACGTGGATCAAGGGATCTGTGGCTTTCCCTCGAGGCTGTCCCTCGAGGCTTTCCCACGAGGCTTTCCCACAGGGCTGTGCCACGTGCCACCTTGGAGTGAGTCGATCCTCGGCGTGAAAGACGAGCCGGCGAAGGGAAAAGAGGTTCCTCTGGAATGGACTGAGACATCTGGGGGACTCTTGGAATGGTGGCACGACCCTGGAGTTCCTCTCGCCGTTCCTGTTGAGAGGGCCTCCTCTTGAGATGCGACGGGAAGGCCGGGAACTCTTTCCCGACGAAGCAGGGAAAGGATCCCTCATCTCGAGCTACGAGGCGGAAACGGGGCTCCTCTGGATGTGGGCGGGTCCCTCGTGATTCCTCTCGAGTGGAGACGGCTATGTCGGGGAACTTCTTGATTTGCACCAAGGGTGTGAAGGAGCCTTTCGAAGTTCCAGAGGTGAGATGTGATCAGCCTCGAGACGCCTCAGCGGAAATGGGCCTCATCTCGCCTGGAGGGGAGAACCTCCTGGATTTTCTCGAGTTGCGGCAGGTCTTCTCGAGTTAAGACGGGGACCTCAGGGACCCGCTCTGGTGGCCTCAGGAAAGGCCAGTCCCCATGCGAGTTGCTAGGTGGCCTCTCGGGATTCCTCTCCCGTCCATGCCGGGGCCTCAGTCCTTGTGTGGAGTCGGGGCCGGAACCTGAGGATTCCTCTCCAGTGTTGCCATGGATCTTGGGGTGCTTCTGAGTCTCCCCAGGGGAGTCAGGCCTCGTCTCGAGTGGGGGCATGCACGTGTGCTTTCCTCCCGAGCTGCAGCAGTAGTGTCACGCTTCCTGTCACGTGGATCAAGGGATCTGTGGCTTTCCTTCAAGGCTGTCCCTCGAGGCTTTCCCACGAGGCTTTCCCACAGGGCTGTGCCACGTGCCACCTTGGTGTGAGTCGATCCTCGGCGTGAAACACTAGCCGGTGAAGGGAAAAGAGGTTCCTCTGGAATGGACTGAGACATCTGGGGGACTCTTGGAATGGTGGCACGACCCTGGAGTTCCTCTCGCCGTTCATGTTGAGAGGGCTTCCTCTTGAGTTGCGACGGGAACGCCGGGAACTCTTTCCCGACGAAGCAGGGAAAGGATCCCTCATCTCGAGCTACGAGGCGGAAACGGGGCTCCTCTGGATGTGGGCGGGTCCCTCGTGATTCCTATCGAGTGGAGACGGCTATGTCGGGGAACTTCTTGATTTGCACCAAGGGTGTGAAAGAGCCTTTCGAAGTTCCAGAGGTGAGATGTGATCAGCCTCGAGACGCCTCAGCGGAAATGGGCCTCATCTCGCCTGGAGGGGAGAACCTCCTGGATTTTCTCGAGTTGCGGCAGGTCTTCTCGAGTTACGATGGGGACCTCAGGGACCCGCTCCGGTGGCCTCAGGAAAGGCCAGTCCCCATGCGAGTTGCTATGGGACCTCTCGGGATTCCTCTCCCGTCCATGCCGGGGCCTCAGTCCTTGTGTGGAGTCGGGGCCGGAACCTGAGGATTCCTCTCCTTTGTTGCCATGGATCTTGGGGTGCTTCTGAGTCTCCCCAGGGGAGTCAGGCCTCGTCTCGAGTGGGGGCATGCACGTGCGCTTTCCTCCTGAGCTGCAGCAGTAGTGTCACGCTTCCTGTCACGTGGATCAAGGGATCTGTGGCTTTCCCTCGAGGCTGTCCCTCGAGGCTTTCCCACGAGGCTTTCCCACAGGGCTGTGCCACGTGCCACCTTGGTGTGAGTCGATCCTCGGCGTGAAAGACGAGCCGGTGAAGGGAAAAGAGGTTCCTCTGGAATGGACTGAGACATCTGGGGGACTCTTGGAATGGTGGCACGACCCTGGAGTTCCTCTCGCCGTTCCTGTTGAGAGGGCCTCCTCTTGAGATGCGACGGGAACGCCGGGAACTCTTTCCCGACGAAGCAGGGAAAGGATCCCTCATCTCGAGCTACGAGGCGGAAACGGGGCTCCTCTGGATGTGGGCGGGTCCCTCGTGATTCCTCTCGAGTGGATACGGCTATGTCGGGGAACTTCTTGATTTGCACCAAGGGTGTGAAGGAGCCTTTCGAAGTTCCAGAGATGAGATGTGATCAGCCTCGAGACGCCTCAGCGGAAATGGGCCTGATCTCGCCTGGAGGGGAGAACCTCCTGGATTTTCTCGAGTTGCGGCAGGTCTTCTCGAGTTACGATGGGGACCTCAGGGACCCGCTCCGGTGGCCTCAGGAAAGGCCAGTCCCCATGCGAGTTGCTATTTGACCTCTCGGGATTCCTCTCCCGTCCATGCCGGGGCCTCAGTCCTTGTGTGGAGTCGGGGCCGGAACCTGAGGATTCCTCTCCAGTGTTGCCATGGATCTTGGGGTGCTTCTGAGTCTCCCCAGGGGAGTCAGGCCTCGTCTCGAGTGGGGGCATGCACGTGCGCTTTCCTCCTGAGCTGCAGCAGTAGTGTCACGCTTCCTGTCAGGTGGATCAAGGGATCTGTGGCTTTCCCTCGAGGCTGTCCCTCGAGGCTTTCCCACGAGGCTTTCCCACAGGGCTGTGCCACGTGCCACCTTGGTGTGAGTCGATCCTCGGCGTGAAAGACGAGCCGGTGAAGGGAAAAGAGGTTCCTCTGGAATGGACTGAGACATCTGGGGGACTCTTGGAATGGTGGCACGACCCTGGAGTTCCTCTCGCCGTTCCTGTTGAGAGGGCCTCCTCTTGAGATGCGACGGGAACGCCGGGAACTCTTTCCCGACGAAGCAGGGAAAGGATCCCTCATCTCGAGCTACGAGGCGGAAACGGGGCTCCTCTGGATGTGGGCGGGACCCTCGTGATTCCTCTCGAGTGGAGACGGCTATGTCGGGGAACTTCTTGATTTGCACCAAGGGTGTGAAGGAGCCTTTCGAAGTTCCAGAGTTGAGATGTGATCAGCCTCGAGACGCCTCAGCAGAAATGGGCCTCATCTCGCCTGGAGGGGAGAACCTCCTGGATTTTCTCGAGTTGCGGCAGGTCTTCTCGAGTTACGACGGGGACCTCAGGGACCCGCTCTGGTGGCCTCAGGAAAGGCCAGTCCCCATGCGAGTTGCTAGGGTGCCTCTCGGGATTCCACTCCCGTCCATGCCGGGGCCTCAGTCCTTGTGTGGACTCGGGGCCGGAACCTGAGGATTCCTCTCCAGTGTTGCCATGGATCTTGGGGTGCTTCTGAGTCTCCCCAGGGGAGTCAGGCCTCGTCTCGAGTGGGGGCATGCACGTGCGCTTTCCTCCCGAGCTGCAGCAGTAGTGTCACGCTTCCTGTCACGTGGATCAAGGGATCTGTGGCTTTCCCTCGAGGCTGTCCCTCGAGGCTTTCCCACGAGGCTTTCCCACAGGGCTGTGCCACGTGCCACCTTGGTGTGAGTCGATCCTCGGCGTGAAAGACGAGCCGGTGAAGGGAAAAGAGGTTCCTCTGGAATGGACTGAGACATCTGGGGCACTCTTGGAATGGTGGCACGACCCTGGAGTTCCTCTCGCCGTTCCTGTTGAGAGGACCTCCTCTTGAGATGCGACCGGAACGCCGGGAACTCTTTCCCGACGAAGCAGGGAAAGGATCCCTCATCTCGAGCTACGAGGCGGAAACGGGGCTCCTCTGGATGTGGGCGGGTCCCTCGTGATTCCTCTCGAGTGGAGACGGCTATGTCGGGGAACTGCTTGATTTGCACCAAGGGTGTGAAGGAGCCTTTCGAAGTTCCAGAGGTGAGATGTGATCAGCCTCGAGATGCCTCAGCGGAAATGGGCCTCATCTCGCCTGGAGGGGAGAACCTCCTGGATTTTCTCGAGTTGCGGCAGGTCTTCTCGAGTTACGATGGGGACCTCAGGGACCCGCTCCGGTGGCCTCAGGAAAGGCCAGTCCCCATGCGAGTTGCTAGGGGACCTCTCGGGATTCCTCTCCCGTCCATGCCGGGGCCTCAGTCCTTGTGTGGAGTCGGGGCCGGAACCTGAGGATTCCTCTCCAGTGTTGCCATGGATCTTGGGGTGCTTCTGAGTCTCCTCAGGGGAGTCAGGCCTCGTCTCGAGTGGGGGCATGCATGTGCGCCTTCCTCCCGAGCTGCAGCAGTAGTGTCACGCTTCCTGTCACGTGGATCAAGGGATCTGTGGCTTTCCCTCGAGACTGTCCCTCGAGGCTTTCCCACGAGGCTTTCCCACAGGGCTGTGCCACGTGCCACCTTGGAGTGAGTCGATCCTCGGCGTGAAAGACGAGCCGGTGAAGGGAAAAGAGGTTCCTCTGGAATGGACTGAGACATCTGGGGGACTCTTGGAATGGTGGCACGACCCTGGAGTTCCTCTCGCCGTTCCTGTTGAGAGGGCCTCCTCTTGAGATGCGACGGGAACGCCGGGAACTCTTTCCCGACGAAGCAGGGAAAGGATCCCTCATCTCGAGCTACGAGGCGGAAACGGGGCTCCTCTGGATGTGGGCGGGACCCTCGTGATTCCTCTCGAGTGGAGACGCGTATGTCGGGGAACTTCTTGATTAGCACCAAGGGTGTGAAGGACCCTTTCGAAGTTCCAGAGGTGAGGTGTTATCAGCCTCGAGACGCCTCAGCGGAAATGGGCCTCATCTCGCCTGGAGGGGAGAACCTCCTGGATTTTCTCGAGTTACGGCAGGTCTTCTCGAGTTACGACGGGGACCTCAGGGACCCGCTCTGGTGGCCTCAGGAAAGGCCAGTCCCCATGCGAGTTGCTAGGGGACCTCTCGGGATTCCTCTCCCGTCCATGCCGGGGCCTCAGTCCTTGTGTGGAGTCGGGGCCGGAACCTGAGGATTCCTCTCCAGTGTTGCCATGGATCTTGGGGTGCTTCTGAGTCTCCCCAGGGGAGTCAGGCCTCGTCTCGAGTGGGGGCATGCACGTGCGCTTTCCTCCCGAGCTGCAGCAGTAGTGTCACGCTTCCTGTCACGTGGATCAAGGGATCTGTGGCTTTCCCTCGAGGCTGTCCCTCGAGGCTTTCCCACGAGGCTTTCCCACAGGGCTGTGCCACGTGCCACCTTGGTGTGAGTCGATCCTCGGCGTGAAAGACGAGCCGGTGAAGGGAAAAGAGGTTCCTCTGGAATGGACTGAGACATCTGGGGCACTCTTGGAATGGTGGCACGACCCTGGAGTTCCTCTCGCCGTTCCTGTTGAGAGGACCTCCTCTTGAGATGCGACCGGAACGCCGGGAACTCTTTCCCGACGAAGCAGGGAAAGGATCCCTCATCTCGAGCTACGAGGCGGAAACGGGGCTCCTCTGGATGTGGGCGGGTCCCTCGTGATTCCTCTCGAGTGGAGACGGCTATGTCGGGGAACTGCTTGATTTGCACCAAGGGTGTGAAGGAGCCTTTCGAAGTTCCAGAGGTGAGATGTGATCAGCCTCGAGATGCCTCAGCGGAAATGGGCCTCATCTCGCCTGGAGGGGAGAACCTCCTGGATTTTCTCGAGTTGCGGCAGGTCTTCTCGAGTTACGATGGGGACCTCAGGGACCCGCTCCGGTGGCCTCAGGAAAGGCCAGTCCCCATGCGAGTTGCTATGGGACCTCTCGGGATTCCTCTCCCGTCCATGCCGGGGCCTCAGTCCTGTGTGGAGTCGGGGCCGGAACCTGAGGATTCCTCTCCAGTGTTGCCATGGATCTTGGGGTGCTTCTGAGTCTCCCCAGGGGAGTCAGGCCTCGTCTCGAGTGGGGGCATGCACGTGCGCTTTCCTCCCGAGCTGCAGCAGTAGTGTCACGCTTCCTGTCACGTGGATCAAGGGATCTGTGGCTTTCCCTCGAGGCTGTCCCTCGAGGCTTTCCCACGAGGCTTTCCCACAGGGCTGTGCCACGTGCCACCTTGGTGTGAGTCGATCCTCGGCGTGAAAGACTAGCCGGTGAAGGGAAAAGAGGTTCCTCTGGAATGGACTGAGACATCTGGGGGACTCTTGGAATGGTGGCACGACCCTGGAGTTCCTCTCGCCGTTCCTGTTGAGAGGGCCTCCTCTTGAGATGCGACGGGAACGCCGGGAACTCTTTCCCGACGAAGCAGGGAAAGGATCCCTCATCTCGAGCTACGAGGCGGAAACGGGGCTCCTCTGGATGTGGGCGGGACCCTCGTGATTCCTCTCGAGTGGAGACGGCTATGTCGGGGAACTTCTTGATTTGCACCAAGGGTGTGAAGGAGCCTTTCGAAGTTCCAGAGGTGAGATGTGATCAGCCTCGAGACGCCTCAGCAGAAATGGGCCTCATCTCGCCTGGAGGGGAGAACCTCCTGGATTTTCTCGAGTTGCGGCAGGTCTTCTCGAGTTACGACGGGGACCTCAGGGACCCGCTCTGGTGACCTCAGGAAAGGCCACTCCCCATGCGAGTTGCTAGGGGGCCTCTCGGGATTCCTCTCCCGTCCATGCCGGGGCCTCAGTCCTTGTGTGGAGTCTGGGCCGGAACCTGAGGATTCCTCTCCAGTGTTGCCATGGATCTTGGGGTGCTTCTGAGTCTCCCCAGGGGAGTCAGGCCTCGTCTCGAGTGGGGGCATGCACGTGCGCTTTCCTCCCGAGCTGCAGCAGTAGTGTCATGCTTCCTGTCACGTGGATCAAGGGATCTGTGGTTTTCCCTCGAGGCTGTCCCTCGAGGCTTTCCCACGAGGCTTTCCCACAGGGCTGTGCCACGTGCCACCTTGGTGTGAGTCGATCCTCGGCGTGAAAGACTAGCCGGTGAAGGGAAAAGAGGTTCCTCTGGAATGGACTCAGACATCTGGGGGACTCTTGGAATGGTGGCACGACCCTGGAGTTCCTCTCACCGTTCATGTTGAGAGGGCCTCCTCTTGAGATGCGACGGGAACGCCGGGAACTCTTTCCCGACGAAGCAGGGAAAGGATCCCTCATCTCGAGCTACGAGGCGGAAACGGGGCTCCTCTGGATGTGGGCGGGTCCCTCGTGATTCCTCTCGAGTGGAGACGGCTATGTCGGGGAACTTCTTGATTTGCACCAAGGGTGTGAAGGAGCCTTTCGAAGTTCCAGAGGTGAGATGTGATCAGCCTCGAGACGCCTCAGCGGAAATGGGCCTCATCTCGCCTGGAGGGGAGAACCTCCTGGATTTTCTCGAGTTGCGGCAGGTCTTCTCGAGTTACGATGGGGACCTCAGGGACCCGCTCCGGTGGCCTCAGTAAAGGCCAGTCCCCATGCGAGTTGCTATGGGACCTCTCGGGATTCCTCTCCCGTCCATGCCGGGGCCTCAGTCCTTGTGTGGAGTCGGGGCCGGAACCTGAGGATTCCTCTCCAGTGTTGCCATGGATCTTGGGGTGCTTCTGAGTCTCCCCAGGGGAGTCAGGCCTCGTCTCGAGTGGGGGCATGCATGTGCGCCTTCCTCCCGAGCTGCAGCAGTAGTGTCACGCTTCCTGTCACTTGGATCAAGGGATCTGTGGCTTTCCCTCGAGACTGTCCCTCGAGGCTTTCCCACGAGGCTTTCCCACAGGGCTGTGCCACGTGCCACCTTGGAGTGAGTCGATCCTCGGCGTGAAAGACGAACCGGTGAAGGGAAAACAGGTTCCTCTGGAATGGACTGAGACATCTGGGGGACTCTTGGAATGGTGGCACGACCCTGGAGTTCCTCTCGCCGTTCCTGTTCAGAGGGCCTCGTCTTGAGATGAGACGGGAACGCCGGGAACTCTTTCCCGCAGAAGCAGGGAAAGGATCCCTCATCTCGAGCTACGAGGCGGAAACGGGGCTCCTCTGGATGTGGGCGGGTCCCTCGTGATTCCTCTCGAGTGGAGACGGGTATGTCGGAGAACTTCTTGATTTGCACCAATGGTGTGAAGGACCCTTTCGAAGTTCCAGAGGGGAGGTGTTATCAGCCTCGAGACGCCTCAGCGGAAATGGGCCTCATCTCGCCTGGAGGGGAGAACCTCCTGGATTTTCTCGAGTTGCGGTAGGTCTTCTCGAGTTACGACGGGGACCTCAGGGACCCGCTCTGGTGGCCTCAGGAAAGGCCAGTCCCCATGCCAGTTGCTAGGGGACCTCTCGGGATTCCTCTCCCGTCCATGCCGGGGCCTCAGTCCTTGTGTGGAGTCGGGGCCGGAACCTGAGGATTCCTCTCCAGTGTTGCCATGGATCTTGGGGTGCTTCTGAGTCTCCCCAGGGGAGTCAGGCCTCGTCTCGAGTGGGGGCATGCACGTGAGCTTTCCTCCCGAGCTGCAGCAGTAGTGTCACGCTTCCTGTCACGTGGATCAAGGGATCTGTGGCTTTCCCTCGAGGCTGTCCCTCGAGGCTTTCCCACGAGGCTTTCCCACAGGGCTGTGCCACGTGCCACCTTGGTGTGAGTCGATCCTCGGCGTGAAAGACGAGCCGGTGAAGGGAAAAGAGGTTCCTCTGGAATGGACTGAGACATCTGGGGGACTCTTGGAATGGTGGCACGACCCTGGAGTTCCTCTCGCCGTTCCTGTTGAGAGGGCCTCCTCTTGAGATGCGACGGGAACGCCGGGAACTCTTTCCCGACGAAGCAGGGAAAGGATCCCTCATCTCGAGCTACGAGGCTGAAACGGGGCTCCTCTGGATGTGGACGGGACCCTCGTGATTCCTCTCGAGTGGAGACGGCTAGGTCGGGGAACTTCTTGATTTGCACCAAGGGTGTGAAGGAGCCTTTCGAAGTTCCAGAGGTGAGATGTGATCAGCCTCGAGACGCCTCAGCAGAAATGGGCCTCATCTCGCCTGGAGGGGAGAACCTCCTGGATTTTCTCGAGTTGCGGCAGGTCTTCTCGAGTTACGACGGGGACCTCAGGGACCCGCACTGGTGGCCTCAGGAAAGGCCAGTCCCCATGCGAGTTGCTATGGGACCCGTCGGGATTCCTCTCCCATCCATGCCGGGGCTTCAGTCCTTGTGTGGACTCGGGGCCGGAACCTGAGGATTCCTCTCCAGTGTTGCCATGGATTTTGGGGTGCTTCTGAGTCTCCCCAGGGGAGTCAGGGCTCGTCTCGAGTGGGGGCATGCACGTGCGCTTTCCTCCCGAGCTGCAGCAGTAGTGTCACGCTTCCTGTCACGTGGATCAAGGGATCTGAGGCTTTCCCTCGAGGCTGTCCCTCGAGGCTTTCCCACGAGGCTTTCCCACAGGGCTGTGCCACGTTCCACCTTGGTGTGAGTCGATCCTCGGCGTGAAAGACGAGCCGGTGAAGGGAAAAGAGGTTCCTCTGGAATGGACTGAGACATCTGGGGGACTCTTGGAATGGTGGCACGACCCTGGAGTTCCTCTCGCCGTTCCTGTTGAGAGGGCCTCCTCTTGAGATGCGACGGGAACGCCGGGAACTCTTTCCCGACGAAGCAGGGAAAGGATCCCACATCTCGAGCTACGAGGCGGAAACGGGGCTCCTCTGGATGTGGGCGGGACCCTCGTGATTCCTCTCGAGTGGAGACGGCTAGGTCGGGGAACTTCTTGTTTTGCACCAATTGTGTGAAGGACCCTTTCGAAGTTCCAGATGTGAGGTGTGATCAGCCTCGAGACGCCTCAGCAGAAATGGGCCTCATCTCGCCTGGAGGGGAGAACCTCCTGGATTTTCTCGAGTTGCGGCAGGTCTTCTCGAGTTACGACGGGGACCTCAGGGACCCGCTCTGGTGGCCTCAGGAAAGGCCAGTCCCCATGCGAGTTGCTAGGGGGCCTCTCGGGATTCCTCTCCCGTCCATGCCGGGGCCTCAGTCCTTGTGTGGACTCGGGGCCGGAACCTGAGGATTCCTCTCCAGTGTTTTATGGATCTTGGGGTGC
The DNA here is from genome assembly GCF_023091745.1 of Budorcas taxicolor. Taxonomy (NCBI): domain Eukaryota; kingdom Metazoa; phylum Chordata; class Mammalia; order Artiodactyla; family Bovidae; genus Budorcas; species Budorcas taxicolor. The sequence continues at coordinate 350,783 of NC_068925.1, forward strand.
TTCTGAGTCTCCCCAGGGGAGTCAGGCCTCGTCTCGAGTGGGGGCATGCACGTGCGCTTTCCTCCCGAGCTGCAGCAGTAGTGTCACGCTTCCTGTCACGTGGATCAAGGGATCTGTGGCTTTCCCTCGAGGCTGTCCCTCGAGGCTTTCCCACGAGGCTTTCCCACAGGGCTGTGCCACGTGCCACCTTGGTGTGAGTCGATCCTCGGCGTGAAAGACGAGCCGGTGAAGGGAAAAGAGGTTCCTCTGGAATGGAAGGAGACATCTGGGGGACTCTTGGAATGGTGGCACGACCCTGGAGTTCCTCTCGCCGTTCCTGTTGAGAGGGCCTCCTCTTGAGATGCGACGGGAACGCCGGGAACTCTTTCCCGACGAAGCAGGGAAAGGATCCCTCATCTCGAGCTACGAGGCGGAAACGGGGCTCCTTTGGATGTGGGCGGGACCCTCGTGATTCCTCTCGAGTGGAGACGGCTAGGTCGGGGAACTTCCTGATTTGCACCAAGGGTGTGAAGGACCCTTTGGAAGTTCCAGAGGTGAGGTGTGATCAGCCTCGAGACGCCTCAGCGGAAATGGGCCTCATCTCGCCTGGAGGGGAGAACCTCCTGGATTTTCTCGAGTTGTGGCAGGTCTTCTCGAGTTACGACGGGGACCTCAGGGACCCGCTCTGGTGGCCTCAGGAAAGGCCAGTCCCCATGCGAGTTGCTAGGGGCCATCTCGGGATTCCTCTCCCGTCCATGCCGGGGCCTCAGTCCTTGTGTGGAGTCGGGGCCGGAACCTGAGGATTCCTCTCCAGTGTTGCCATGGATCTTGGGGTGCTTCTGAGTCTCCCCAGGGGAGTCAGGCCTCGTCTCGAGTGGGGGCATGCACGTGCGCTTTCCTCCCGAGCTGCAGCAGTAGTGTCACGCTTCCTGTCACGTGGATCAAGGGATCTGAGGCTTTCCCTCGAGGCTGTCCCTCGAGGCTTTCCCACGAGGCTTTCCCACAGGGCTGTGCCACGTGCCACCTTGGTGTGAGTCCATCCTCGGCGTGAAAGACGAGCCGGTGAAGGGAAAAGAGGTTCCTCTGGAATGGAAGGAGACATCTGGGGGACTCTTGGAATGGTGGCCCGACCCTGGAGTTCCTCTCGCCGTTCCTGTTGAGAGGGCCTCCTCTTGAGATGCGACGGGAACGCCGGGAACTCTTTCCCGACGAAGCAGGGAAAGGATCCCTCATCTCGAGCTACGAGGCGGAAACGGGGCTCCTTTGGATGTGGGCGGGACCCTCGTGATTCCTCTCGAGTGGAGACGGGTATGTCGGGGAACTTCTTGATTTGCACCAAGGGTGTGAAGGACCCTTTCGAAGTTCCAGAGGTGAGGTGTGATCAGCCTCGAGACGCCTCAGCGGAAATGGGCCTCATCTCGCCTGGAGGGGAGAACCTCCTGGATTTTCTCGAGTTGCAGCAGGTCTTCTCGAGTTATGACGGGGACCTCAGGGACCCGCTCTGGTGGCCTCAGGAAAGGCCAGTCCCCATGCGAGTTGCTAGGGGACCTCTCGGGATTCCTCTCCCGTCCATGCCGGGGCCTCAGTCCTTGTGTGGAGTCGGGGCCGGAACCTGAGGATTCCTCTCCAGTGTTGCCATGGATCTTGGGGTGCTTCTGAGTCTCCCCAGGGGAGTCAGGCCTCGTCTCGAGTGGGGGCATGCACGTGCGCTTTCCTCCCGAGCTGCAGCAGTAGTGTCACGCTTCCTGTCATGTGGATCAAGGGATCTGTGGCTTTCCCTCGAGGCTGTCCCTCGAGGCTTTCCCACGAGGCTTTCCCACAGGGCTGTGCCACGTGCCACCTTGGTGTGAGTCGATCCTCGGCGTGAAAGACGAGCCGGTGAAGGGAAAAGAGGTTCCTCTGGAATGGAAGGAGACATCTGGGGGACTCTTGGAATGGTGGCCCGACCCTGGAGTTCCTCTCGCCGTTCCTGTTGAGAGGGCCTCCTCTTGAGATGCGAAGGGAACGCCGGGAACTCTTTCCCGACGAAGCAGGGAAAGAATCCCTCATCTCGAGCTACGAGGCGGAAACGGGGCTCCTCTGGATGTGGGCGGGACCCTCGTGATTCCTCTCGAGTGGAGACGGGTATGTCGGGGAACTTCTGGATTTGCACCAAGGGTGTGAAGGACCCTTTCGAAGTTCCAGAGGGGAGGTGTGATCAGCCTTGAGACGCCTCAGCGGAAATGGGCCTCATCTCCCCTGGAGGGGAGAACCTCCTGGATTTTCTCGAGTTGCGGCAGGTCTTCTCGAGTTATGACGGGGACCTCAGGGACCCGCTCTGGTGGCCTCAGGAAAGGCCAGTCCCCATGCGAGTTGCTAGGGGACCTCTCGGGATTCCTCTCCCGCCCATGCGGGGGCCTCAGTCCTTGTGTGGAGTCGGGGCCGGAACCTGAGGATTCCTCTCCAGTGTTGCCATGGATCTTGGGGTGCTTCTGAGTCTCCCCAGGGGAGTCAGGCCTCGTCTCGAGTGGCGGCATGCACGTGCGCTTTCCTCCCGAGCTGCAGCAGTAGTGTCACGCTTCCTGTCACGTGGATCAAGGGATCTGTGGCTTTCCCTTGAGGCTGTTCCTCGAGGCTTTCCCACGAGGCTTTCCCACAGGGCTGTGCCACGTGCCACCTTGGTGTGAGTCGATCCTCGGCGTGAAAGACGAGCCGTTGAAGGGAAAAGAGGTTCCTCTGGAATGGACTGAGACATCTGGGGGACTCTTGGAATGGTGGCACGACCCTGGAGTTCCTCTCGCCGTTCCTGTTAGAGGGCCTCCTCTTGAGATGCGACGGGAACGCCGGGAACTCTTTCCCGACGAAGCAGTGAAAGGATCCCTCATCTCGAGCTACGAGGCGGAAACGGGGCTCCTCTGGATGTGGGCGGGACCCTCGTGATTCCTCTCGAGTGGAGAAGGCTATGTCGGGGAACTTCTTGATTTGCACCAAGGGTGTGAAGGACCCTTTCGAAGTTCCAGAGGTGAGGTGTGATCAGCCTCGAGACGCCTCAGCGGAAATGGGCCTCATCTCGCCTGGAGGGGAGAACCTCCTGGATTTTCTCGAGTTGCAGCAGGTCTTCTCGACTTACGACGGGGACCTCAGGGACCCGCTCTGGTGGCCTCAGGAAAGGCCAGTCCCCATGCGATTTGCTAGGGGACCTCTCGGGATTCCTCTCCCGCCCATGCTGGGGCCTCAGTCCTTGTGTGGAGTCGGGGCCGGAACCTGAGGTTACCTCTCCAGTGTTGCCATGGATCTTGGGGTGCTTCTGAGTCTCCCCAGGGGAGTCAGGCCTCGTTTCGAGTGGGGGCATGCAGGTGCGCTTTCCTCCCGAGCTGCAGCAGTAGTGTCAGGCTTCCTGTCACGTGGATCAAGGGATCTGTGGCTTTCCCTCGAGGCTGTCCCTCGAGGCTTTCCCACGAGGCTTTCCCACAGGGCTGTGCCACGTGCCACCTTGGTGTGAGTCGATCCTCGGCGTAAAGACGAGCCGGTGAAGGGAAAAGAGGTTCCTCTGGAATGGACTGAGACATCTGGGGGACTCTTGGAATGGTGGCACGACCCTGGAGTTCCTCTCGCCGTTCCTGTTGAGAGGGCCTCCTCTTGAGATGCGACGGGAACGCCGGGAACTCTTTCCCGACGAAGCAGGGAAAGGATCCCTCATCTTGAGCTACGAGGCGGAAACGGGGCTCCTCTGGCTGTGGGCGGGACCCTCGTGATTCCTCTCGATTGGAGACGGCTAGGTCGGGGAACTTCTTGATTTGCACCAAGGGTGTGAAGGAGCCTTTCGAAGTTCCAGAGGGGAGGTGTGATCAGCCTCGAGACGCCTCAGCGGAAATGGGCCTCATCTCGCCTGGAGGGGAGAACCTCCTGGATTTTCTCGAGTTGCGGCAGGTCTTCTCGAGTTACGACGGGGACCTCAGGGACCCGCTCTGGTGGCCTCAGGAAAGGCCAGTCCCCATGCGAGTTGCTAGGGGACCTCTCGTGATTCCTCTCCCGTCCATGCCGGGGCCTCAGTCCTTGTGTGGAGTCGGGGCCGGAACCTGAGGATTCCTCTCCAGTGTTGCCATGGATCTTGGGGTGCTTCTGAGTCTCCCCAGGGGAGTCAGGCCTCGTCTCGAGTGGGGGCATGCACGTGCGCTTTCCTCCCGAGCTGCAGCAGTAGTGTCACGCTTCCTGTCACGTGGATCAAGGGATCTGTGGCTTTCCCTCGAGGCTGTCCCTCGAGGCTTTCCCACGAGGCTTTCCCACAGGGCTGTGCCACGTGCCACCTTGGTGTGAGTCGATCCTCGGCGTGAAAGACGAGCCGGTGAAGGGAAAAGAGGTTCCTCTGGAATGGACTGAGACATCTGGGGGACTCTTGGAATGGTGGCACGACCCTGGAGTTCCTCTCGCCGTTCCTGTTGAGAGGGCCTCCTCTTGAGATGCGACGGGAACGCCGGGAACTCTTTCCCGACGAAGCAGGGAAAGGATCCCACATCTCGAGCTACGAGGCGGAAACGGGGCTCCTCTGGATGTGGGCGGGACCCTCGTGATTCCTCTCGAGTGGAGACGGCTAGGTCGGGGAACTTCTTGTTTTGCACCAATTGTGTGAAGGACCCTTTCGAAGTTCCAGATGTGAGGTGTGATCAGCCTCGAGACGCCTCAGCAGAAATGGGCCTCATCTCGCCTGGAGGGGAGAACCTCCTGGATTTTCTCGAGTTGCGGCAGGTCTTCTCGAGTTACGACGGGGACCTCAGGGACCCGCTCTGGTGGCCTCAGGAAAGGCCAGTCCCCATGCGAGTTGCTAGGGGGCCTCTCGGGATTCCTCTCCCGTCCATGCCGGGGCCTCAGTCCTTGTGTGGACTCGGGGCCGGAACCTGAGGATTCCTCTCCAGTGTTGCCATGGATCTTGGGGTGCTTCTGAGTCTCCCCAGGGGAGTCAGGCCTCGTCTCGAGTGGGGGCATGCACGTGCGCTTTCCTCCCGAGCTGCAGCAGTAGTGTCACGCTTCCTGTCACGTGGATCAAGGGATCTGTGGCTTTCCCTCGAGGCTGTCCCTCGAGGCTTTCCCACGAGGCTTTCCCACAGGGCTGTGCCACGTGCCACCTTGGTGTGAGTCGATCCTCGGCGTGAAAGACGAGCCGGTGAAGGGAAAAGAGGTTCCTCTGGAATGGACTGAGACATCTGGGGGACTCTTGGAATGGTGGCACGACCCTGGAGTTCCTCTCGCCGTTCCTGTTGAGAGGGCCTCCTCTTGAGATGCGACGGGAACGCCGGGAACTCTTTCCCGACGAAGCAGGGAAAGGATCCCACATCTCGAGCTACGAGGCGGAAACGGGGCTCCTCTGGATGTGGGCGGGACCCTCGTGATTCCTCTCGAGTGGAGACGGCTAGGTCGGGGAACTTCTTGTTTTGCACCAATTGTGTGAAGGACCCTTTCGAAGTTCCAGATGTGAGGTGTGATCAGCCTCGAGACGCCTCAGCAGAAATGGGCCTCATCTCGCCTGGAGGGGAGAACCTCCTGGATTTTCTCGAGTTGCGGCAGGTCTTCTCGAGTTACGACGGGGACCTCAGGGACCCGCTCTGGTGGCCTCAGGAAAGGCCAGTCCCCATGTGAGTTGCTAGGGGGCCTCTCGGGATTCCTCTCCCGTCCATGCCGGGGCCTCAGTCCTTGTGTGGACTCGGGGCCGGAACCTGAGGATTCCTCTCCAGTGTTGCCATGGATCTTGGGGTGCTTCTGAGTCTCCCCAGGGGAGTCAGGCCTCGTCTCGAGTGGGGGCATGCACGTGCGCTTTCCTCCCGAGCTGCAGCAGTAGTGTCACGCTTCCTGTCACGTGGATCAAGTGATCTGTGGCTTTCCCTCGAGGCTGTCCCTCGAGGCTTTCCCACGAGGCTTTCCCACAGGGCTGTGCCACGTGCCACCTTGGTGTGAGTCGATCCTCGGCGTGAAAGACGAGCCGGTGAAGGGAAAAGAGGTTCCTCTGGAATGGAAGGAGACATCTGGGGGACTCTTGGAATGGTGGCACGACCCTGGAGTTCCTCTCGCCGTTCCTGTTGAGAGGGCCTCCTCTAGAGATGCGACGGGAACGCCGGGAACTCTTTCCTGAAGAAGCAGGGAATGGATCCCTCATCTCGAGCTACGAGGCGGAAACGGGGCTCCTCTGGATGTGGGCGGGACCCTCGTGATTCCTCTCGAGTGGAGACGGCTAGGTCGGGGAACTTCCTGATTTGCACCAAGGGTGTGAAGGACCCTTTGGAAATTCCAGAGGTGAGGTGTGATCAGCCTCGAGACGCCTCAGCGGAAATGGGCCTCATCTCGCCTGGAGGGGAGAACCTCCTGGATTTTCTCGAGTTGTGGCAGGTCTTCTCGAGTTACGACGGGGACCTCAGGGACCCGCTCTGGTGGCCTCAGGAAAGGCCAGTCCCCATGCGAGTTGCTAGGGGCCATCTCGGGATTCCTCTCCCGTCCATGCCGGGGCCTCAGTCCTTGTGTGGACTCGGGGCCGGAACCTGAGGATTCCTCTCCAGTGTTGCCATGGATCTTGGGGTGCTTCTGAGTCTCCCCAGGGGAGTCAGGCCTCGTCTCGAGTGGGGGCATGCACGTGCGCTTTCCTCCCGAGCTGCAGCAGTAGTGTCACGCTTCCTGTCACGTGGATCAAGGGATCTGAGGCTTTCCCTCGAGGCTGTCCCTCGAGGCTTTCCCACGAGGCTTTCCCACAGGGCTGTGCCACGTGCCACCTTGGTGTGAGTCCATCCTCGGCGTGAAAGACGAGCCGGTGAAGGGAAAAGAGGTTCCTCTGGAATGGAAGGAGACATCTGGGGGACTCTTGGAATGGTGGCCCGACCCTGGAGTTCCTCTCGCCGTTCCTGTTGAGAGGGCCTCCTCTTGAGATGCGACGGGAACGCCGGGAACTCTTTCCCGACGAAGCAGGGAAAGGATCCCTCATCTCGAGCTACGAGGCGGAAACGGGGCTCCTTTGGATGTGGGCGGGACCCTCGTGATTCCTCTCGAGTGGAGAAGGCTATGTCGGGGAACTTCTTGATTTGCACCAAGGGTGTGAAGGACCCTTTCGAAGTTCCAGAGGTGAGGTGTGATCAGCCTCGAGACGCCTCAGCGGAAATGGGCCTCATCTCGCCTGGAGGGGAGAACCTCCTGGATTTTCTCGAGTTGCAGCAGGTCTTCTCGAGTTATGACGGGGACCTCAGGGACCCGCTCTGGTGGCCTCAGGAAAGGCCAGTCCCCATGCGAGTTGCTAGGGGACCTCTCGGGATTCCTCTCCCGTCCATGCCGGGGCCTCAGTCCTTGTGTGGAGTCGGGGCCGGAACCTGAGGATTCCTCTCCAGTGTTGCCATGGATCTTGGGGTGCTTCTGAGTCTCCCCAGGGGAGTCAGGCCTCGTCTCGAGTGGGGGCATGCACGTGCGCTTTCCTCCCGAGCTGCAGCAGTAGTGTCACGCTTCCTGTCACGTGGATCAAGGGATCTGTGGCTTTCCCTCGAGGCTGTCCCTCGAGGCTTTCCCACGAGGCTTTCCCACAGGGCTGTGCCACGTGCCACCTTGGTGTGAGTCGATCCTCGGCGTGAAAGACGAGCCGGTGAAGGGAAAAGAGGTTCCTCTGGAATGGAAGGAGACATCTGGGGGACTCTTGGAATGGTGGCCCGACCCTGGAGTTCCTCTCGCCGTTCCTGTTGAGAGGGCCTCCTCTTGAGATGCGAAGGGAACGCCGGGAACTCTTTCCCGACGAAGCAGGGAAAGAATCCCTCATCTCGAGCTACGAGGCGGAAACGGGGCTCCTCTGGATGTGGGCGGGACCCTCGTGATTCCTCTCGAGTGGAGACGGGTATGTCGGGGAACTTCTGGATTTGCACCAAGGGTGTGAAGGACCCTTTCGAAGTTCCAGAGGGGAGGTGTGATCAGCCTTGAGACGCCTCAGCGGAAATGGGCCTCATCTCCCCTGGAGGGGAGAACCTCCTGGATTTTCTCGAGTTGCGGCAGGTCTTCTCGAGTTATGACGGGGACCTCAGGGACCCGCTCTGGTGGCCTCAGGAAAGGCCAGTCCCCATGCGAGTTGCTAGGGGACCTCTCGGGATTCCTCTCCCGCCCATGCGGGGGCCTCAGTCCTTGTGTGGAGTCGGGGCCGGAACCTGAGGATTCCTCTCCAGTGTTGCCATGGATCTTGGGGTGCTTCTGAGTCTCCCCAGGGGAGTCAGGCCTCGTCTCGAGTGGCGGCATGCACGTGCGCTTTCCTCCCGAGCTGCAGCAGTAGTGTCACGCTTCCTGTCACGTGGATCAAGGGATCTGTGGCTTTCCCTTGAGGCTGTTCCTCGAGGCTTTCCCACGAGGCTTTCCCACAGGGCTGTGCCACGTGCCACCTTGGTGTGAGTCGATCCTCGGCGTGAAAGACGAGCCGTTGAAGGGAAAAGAGGTTCCTCTGGAATGGACTGAGACATCTGGGGGACTCTTGGAATGGTGGCCCGACCCTGGAGTTCCTCTCGCCGTTCCTGTTAGAGGGCCTCCTCTTGAGATGCGACGGGAACGCCGGGAACTCTTTCCCGACGAAGCAGTGAAAGGATCCCTCATCTCGAGCTACGAGGCGGAAACGGGGCTCCTCTGGATGTGGGCGGGACCCTCGTGATTCCTCTCGAGTGGAGAAGGCTATGTCGGGGAACTTCTTGATTTGCACCAAGGGTGTGAAGGACCCTTTCGAAGTTCCAGAGGTGAGGTGTGATCAGCCTCGAGACGCCTCAGCGGAAATGGGCCTCATCTCGCCTGGAGGGGAGAACCTCCTGGATTTTCTCGAGTTGCAGCAGGTCTTCTCGAGTTATGACGGGGACCTCAGGGACCCGCTCTGGTGGCCTCAGGAAAGGCCAGTCCCCATGCGAGTTGCTAGGGGACCTCTCGGGATTCCTCTCCCGTCCATGCCGGGGCCTCAGTCCTTGTGTGGAGTCGGGGCCGGAACCTGAGGATTCCTCTCCAGTGTTGCCATGGATCTTGGGGTGCTTCTGAGTCTCCCCAGGGGAGTCAGGCCTCGTCTCGAGTGGGGGCATGCACGTGCGCTTTCCTCCCGAGCTGCAGCAGTAGTGTCACGCTTCCTGTCACGTGGATCAAGGGATCTGTGGCTTTCCCTCGAGGCTGTCCCTCGAGGCTTTCCCACGAGGCTTTCCCACAGGGCTGTGCCACGTGCCACCTTGGTGTGAGTCGATCCTCGGCGTGAAAGACGAGCCGGTGAAGGGAAAAGAGGTTCCTCTGGAATGGAAGGAGACATCTGGGGGACTCTTGGAATGGTGGCCCGACCCTGGAGTTCCTCTCGCCGTTCCTGTTGAGAGGGCCTCCTCTTGAGATGCGAAGGGAACGCCGGGAACTCTTTCCCGACGAAGCAGGGAAAGGATCCCTCATCTCGAGCTACGAGGCGGAAACGGGGCTCCTCTGGATGTGGGCGGGACCCTCGTGATTCCTCTCGAGTGGAGACGGGTATGTCGGGGAACTTCTGGATTTGCACCAAGGGTGTGAAGGACCCTTTCGAAGTTCCAGAGGTGAGGTGTGATCAGCCTTGAGAAGCCTCAGCGGAAATGGGCCTCATCTCCCCTGGAGGGGAGAACCTCCTGGATTTTCTCGAGTTGCGGCAGGTCTTCTCGACTTATGACGGGGACCTCAGGGACCCGCTCTGGTGGCCTCAGGAAAGGCCAGTCCCCATGCGAGTTGCTAGGGGACCTCTCGGGATTCCTCTCCCGCCCATGCGGGGGCCTCAGTCCTTGTGTGGAGTCGGGGCCGGAACCTGAGGATTCCTCTCCAGTGTTGCCATGGATCTTGGGGTGCTTCTGAGTCTCCCCAGGGGAGTCAGGCCTCGTCTCGAGTGGGGGCATGCACGTGCGCTTTCCTCCCGAGCTGCAGCAGTAGTGTCACGCTTCCTGTCACGTGGATCAAGGGATCTGTGGCTTTCCCTTGAGGCTGTTCCTCGAGGCTTTCCCACGAGGCTTTCCCACAGGGCTGTGCCACGTGCCACCTTGGTGTGAGTCGATCCTCGGCGTGAAAGACGAGCCGTTGAAGGGAAAAGAGGTTCCTCTGGAATGGACTGAGACATCTGGGGGACTCTTGGAATGGTGGCACGACCCTGGAGTTCCTCTCGCCGTTCCTGTTAGAGGGCCTCCTCTTGAGATGCGACGGGAACGCCGGGAACTCTTTCCCGACGAAGCAGTGAAAGGATCCCTCATCTCGAGCTACGAGGCGGAAACGGGGCTCCTCTGGATGTGGGCGGGACCCTCGTGATTCCTCTCGAGTGGAGAAGGCTATGTCGGGGAACTTCTTGATTTGCACCAAGGGTGTGAAGGACCCTTTCGAAGTTCCAGAGGTGAGGTGTGATCAGCCTCGAGACGCCTCAGCGGAAATGGGCCTCATCTCGCCTGGAGGGGAGAACCTCCTGGATTTTCTCGAGTTGCAGCAGGTCTTCTCGACTTACGACGGGGACCTCAGGGACCCGCTCTGGTGGCCTCAGGAAAGGCCAGTCCCCATGCGAGTTGCTAGGGGACCTCTCGGGATTCCTCTCCCGCCCATGCTGGGGCCTCAGTCCTTGTGTGGAGTCGGGGCCGGAACCTGAGGTTACCTCTCCAGTGTTGCCATGGATCTTGGGGTGCTTCTGAGTCTCCCCAGGGGAGTCAGGCCTCGTTTCGAGTGGGGGCATGCAGGTGCGCTTTCCTCCCGAGCTGCAGCAGTAGTGTCAGGCTTCCTGTCACGTGGATCAAGGGATCTGTGGCTTTCCCTCGAGGCTGTCCCTCGAGGCTTTCCCACGAGGCTTTCCCACAGGGCTGTGCCACGTGCCACCTTGGTGTGAGTCGATCCTCGGCGTAAAGACGAGCCGGTGAAGGGAAAAGAGGTTCCTCTGGAATGGACTGAGACATCTGGGGGACTCTTGGAATGGTGGCACGACCCTGGAGTTCCTCTCGCCGTTCCTGTTGAGAGGGCCTCCTCTTGAGATGCGACGGGAACGCCGGGAACTCTTTCCCGACGAAGCAGGGAAAGGATCCCTCATCTTGAGCTACGAGGCGGAAACGGGGCTACTCTGGCTGTGGGCGTGACCCTCGTGATTCCTCTCGAGTGGAGACGGCTAGGTCAGGGAACTTCTTGATTTGCACCAAGGGTGTGAAGGAGCCTTTCGAAGTTCCAGAGGGGAGGTGTGATCAGCCTCGAGACGCCTCAGCTGAAATGGGCCTCATCTCGCCTGGAGGGGAGAACCTCCTGGATTTTCTCGAGTTGCGGCAGGTCTTCTCGAGTTACGACGGGGACCTCAGGGACCCGCTCTGGTGGCCTCAGGAAAGGCCAGTCCCCATGCGAGTTGCTAGGGGACCTCTCGGGATTCCTCTCCCGTCCATGCCGGGGCCTCAGTCCTTGTGTGGAGTCGGGGCCGGAACCTGAGGATTCCTCTCCAGTGTTGCCATGGATCTTGGGGTGCTTCTGAGTCTCCCCAGGGGAGTCAGGCCTCGTCTCGAGTGGGGGCATGCACGTGCGCTTTCCTCCCGAGCTGCAGCAGTAGTGTCACGCTTCCTGTCACGTGGATCAAGGGATCTGTGGCTTTCCCTCGAGGCTGTCCCTCGAGGCTTTCCCACGAGGCTTTCCCACAGGGCTGTGCCACGTGCCACCTTGGTGTGAGTCGATCCTCGGCGTGAAAGACGAGCCGGTGAAGGGAAAAGAGGTTCCTCTGGAATGGACTGAGACATCTGGGGGACTCTTGGAATGGTGGCACGACCCTGGAGTTCCTCTCGCCTTCCTGTTAGAGGGCCTCCTCTTGAGATGCGACGGGAACGCCGGGAACTCTTTCCCGACGAAGCAGGGAAAGGATCCCTCATCTCGAGCTACGAGGCGGAAACGGGGCTCCTTTGGATGTGGGCGGGACCCTCGTGATTCCTCTCGAGTGGAGAAGGCTATGTCGGGGAACTTCTTGATTTGCACCAAGGGTGTGAAGGACCCTTTCGAAGTTCCAGAGGTGAGGTGTGATCAGCCTCGAGACGCCTCAGCGGAAATGGGCCTCATCTCGCCTGGAGGGGAGAACCTCCTGGATTTTCTCGAGTTGCAGCAGGTCTTCTCGAGTTATGACGGGGACCTCAGGGACCCGCTCTGGTGGCCTCAGGAAAGGCCAGTCCCCATGCGAGTTGCTAGGGGACCTCTCGGGATTCCTCTCCCGTCCATGCCGGGGCCTCAGTCCTTGTGTGGAGTCGGGGCCGGAACCTGAGGATTCCTCTCCAGTGTTGCCATGGATCTTGGGGTGCTTCTGAGTCTCCCCAGGGGAGTCAGGCCTCGTCTCGAGTGGGGGCATGCACGTGCGCTTTCCTCCCGAGCTGCAGCAGTAGTGTCACGCTTCCTGTCACGTGGATCAAGGGATCTGTGGCTTTCCCTCGAGGCTGTCCCTCGAGGCTTTCCCACGAGGCTTTCCCACAGGGCTGTGCCACGTGCCACCTTGGTGTGAGTCGATCCTCGGCGTGAAAGACGAGCCGGTGAAGGGAAAAGAGGTTCCTCTGGAATGGAAGGAGACATCTGGGGGACTCTTGGAATGGTGGCCCGACCCTGGAGTTCCTCTCGCCGTTCCTGTTGAGAGGGCCTCCTCTTGAGATGCGAAGGGAACGCCGGGAACTCTTTCCCGACGAAGCAGGGAAAGGATCCCTCATCTCGAGCTACGAGGCGGAAACGGGGCTCCTCTGGATGTGGGCGGGACCCTCGTGATTCCTCTCGAGTGGAGACGGGTATGTCGGGGAACTTCTGGATTTGCACCAAGGGTGTGAAGGACCCTTTCGAAGTTCCAGAGGGGAGGTGTGATCAGCCTTGAGACGCCTCAGCGGAAATGGGCCTCATCTCCCCTGGAGGGGAGAACCTCCTGGATTTTCTCGAGTTGCGGCAGGTCTTCTCGAGTTATGACGGGGACCTCAGGGACCCGCTCTGGTGGCCTCAGGAAAGGCCAGTCCCCATGCGAGTTGCTAGGGGACCTCTCGGGATTCCTCTCCCGCCCATGCGGGGGCCTCAGTCCTTGTGTGGAGTCGGGGCCGGAACCTGAGGATTCCTCTCCAGTGTTGCCATGGATCTTGGGGTGCTTCTGAGTCTCCCCAGGGGAGTCAGGCCTCGTCTCGAGTGGGGGCATGCACGTGCGCTTTCCTCCCGAGCTGCAGCAGTAGTGTCACGCTTCCTCTCACGTGGATCAAGGGATCTGTGGCTTTCCCTTGAGGCTGTTCCTCGAGGCTTTCCCACGAGGCTTTCCCACAGGGCTGTGCCACGTGCCACCTTGGTGTGAGTCGATCCTCGGCGTGAAAGACGAGCCGTTGAAGGGAAAAGAGGTTCCTCTGGAATGGACTGAGACATCTGGGGGACTCTTGGAATGGTGGCACGACCCTGGAGTTCCTCTCGCCGTTCCTGTTAGAGGGCCTCCTCTTGAGATGCGACGGGAACGCCGGGAACTCTTTCCCGACGAAGCAGTGAAAGGATCCCTCATCTCGAGCTACGAGGCGGAAACGGGGCTCCTCTGGATGTGGGCGGGACCCTCGTGATTCCTCTCGAGTGGAGAAGGCTATGTCGGGGAACTTCTTGATTTGCACCAAGGGTGTGAAGGACCCTTTCGAAGTTCCAGAGGTGAGGTGTGATCAGCCTCGAGACGCCTCAGCGGAAATGGGCCTCATCTCGCCTGGAGGGGAGAACCTCCTGGATTTTCTCGAGTTGCAGCAGGTCTTCTCGACTTACGACGGGGACCTCAGGGACCCGCTCTGGTGGCCTCAGGAAAGGCCAGTCCCCATGCGAGTTGCTAGGGGACCTCTCGGGATTCCTCTCCCGCCCATGCCGGGGCCTCAGTCCTTGTGTGGAGTCGGGGCCGGAACCTGAGGATTCCTCTCCAGTGTTGCCATGGATCTTGGGGTGCTTCTGAGTCTCCCCAGGGGAGTCAGGCCTCGTTTCGAGTGGGGGCATGCAGGTGCGCTTTCCTCCCGAGCTGCAGCAGTAGTGTCAGGCTTCCTGTCACGTGGATCAAGGGATCTGTGGCTTTCCCTCGAGGCTGTCCCTCGAGGCTTTCCCACGAGGCTTTCCCACAGGGCTGTGCCACGTGCCACCTTGGTGTGAGTCGATCCTCGGCGTAAAGACGAGCCGGTGAAGGGAAAAGAGGTTCCTCTGGAATGGACTGAGACATCTGGGGGACTCTTGGAATGGTGGCACGACCCTGGAGTTCCTCTCGCCGTTCCTGTTGAGAGGGCCTCCTCTTGAGATGCGACGGGAACGCCGGGAACTCTTTCCCGACGAAGCAGGGAAAGGATCCCTCATCTTGAGCTACGAGGCGGAAACGGGGCTCCTCTGGCTGTGGGCGGGACCCTCGTGATTCCTCTCGAGTGGAGACGGCTAGGTCGGGGAACTTCTTGATTTGCACCAAGGGTGTGAAGGAGCCTTTCGAAGTTCCAGAGGGGAGGTGTGATCAGCCTCGAGACGCCTCAGCGGAAATGGGCCTCATCTCGCCTGGAGGGGAGAACCTCCTGGATTTTCTCGAGTTGCGGCAGGTCTTCTCGAGTTACGACGGGGACCTCAGGGACCCGCTCTGGTGGCCTCAGGAAAGGCCAGTCCCCATGCGAGTTGCTAGGGGACCTCTCGGGATTCCTCTCCCGTCCATGCCGGGGCCTCAGTCCTTGTGTGGAGTCGGGGCCGGAACCTGAGGATTCCTCTCCAGTGTTGCCATGGATCTTGGGGTGCTTCTGAGTCTCCCCAGGGGAGTCAGGCCTCGTCTCGAGTGGGGGCATGCACGTGCGCTTTCCTCCCGAGCTGCAGCAGTAGTGTCACGCTTCCTGTCACGTGGATCAAGGGATCTGTGGCTTTCCCTCGAGGCTGTCCCTCGAGGCTTTCCCACGAGGCTTTCACACAGGGCTGTGCCACGTGCCACCTTGGTGTGAGTCGATCCTCGGCGTAAAGACGAGCCGGTGAAGGGAAAAGAGGTTCCTCTGGAATGGACTGAGACATCTGGGGGACTCTTGGAATGGTGGCACGACCCTGGAGTTCCTCTCGCCGTTCCTGTTGAGAGGGCCTCCTCTTTAGATGCGACGGGAACGCCGGGAACTCTTTCCCGACGAAGCAAGGAAAGGATCCCTCATCTCGAGCTACGAGGCGGAAACGGGGCTCCTCTGGATGTGGGCGGGACCCTCGTGATTCCTCTCGAGTGGAGACGGGTATGTCGGGGAACTTCTTGATTTGCACCAAGGGTGTGAAGGACCCTTTCGAAGTTCCAGAGGTGAGGTGTGATCAGCCTCAAGACGCCTCAGCAGAAATGGGCCTCATCTCGCCTGGAGGGGAGAACCTCCTGGATTTTCTCGAGTTGCGGCAGGTCTTCTCGAGTTACGACTGGGACCTCAGGGACCCGCTCTGGTGGCCTCAGGAAAGGCCAGTCCCCATGCGAGTTGCTAGGGGACCTCTCGGGATTCCTCTCCCGTCCATGCCGGGGCCTCAGTCCTTGTGTGGAGTCGGGGCCGGAACCTGAGGATTCCTCTCCAGTGTTGCCATGGATCTTGGGGTGCTTCTGAGTCTCCCCAGGGGAGTCAGGCCTCGTCTCGAGTGGGGCATGCACGTGGGCTTACCTCCCGTGCTGCAGCAGTAGTGTCACGCTTCCTGTCACGTGGATCAAGGGATCTGTGGCTTTCCCTCGAGGCTGTCCCTCGAGGCTTTCCCACGAGGCTTTCCCACAGGGCTGTGCCACGTGCCACCTTGGTGTGAGTCGATCCTCGGCGTGAAAGACGAGCCGGTGAAGGGAAAAGAGGTTCCTCTGGAATGGACTGAGACATCTGGGGGACTCTTGGAATTTTGGCACGACCCTGGAGTTCCTCTCGCCGTTCCTGTTGAGAGGGCCTCCTCTTGAGATGCGACGGGAACGCCGGGAACTCTTTCCCGACGAAGCAGGGAAAGGATCCCTCATCTCGAGCTACGAGGCGGAAACGGGGCTCCTCTGGATGTGGGCGGGACCCTCGTGATTCCTCTCGAGTGGAGACGGGTATGTCGGGGAACTTCTTGATTTGCACCAAGGGTGTGAAGAACCCTTTCGAAGTTCCAGAGGGGAGGTGTGATCAGCCTTGAGACGCCTCAGCGGAAATGGGCCTCATCTCGCTTGGAGGGGAGAACCTCTTGGATTTTCTCGAGTTGCGGCAGGTCTTCTCGAGTTACGACGGGGACCTCAGGGACCCGCTCTGGTGGCCTCAGGAAAGGCCAGTCCCCATGCGAGTTGCTAGGGGACCTCTCAGGATTCCTCTCCCGTCCATGCTGGGGCCTCAGTCCTTGTGTGGAGTCGGGGCCGGAACCTGAGGATTCCTCTCCATTGTTGCCATGGATCTTGGGGTGCTTCTGAGTCTCCCCAGGGGAGTCAGGCCTCGTCTCGAGTGGGGGCATGCACGTGGGCTTACCTCCCGAGCTGCAGCAGTGGTGTCACGCTTCCTGTCACGTGGATCAAGGGATCTGTGGCTTTCCCTCGAGGCTGTCCCTCGAGGCTTTCCCACGAGGCTTTCCCACAGGGCTGTGCCACGTGCCACCTTGGTGTGAGTCGATCCTCGGCGTGAAAGACGAGCCGGTGAAGGGAAAAGAGGTTCCTCTGGAATGGACTGAGACATCTGGGCGACTCTTGGAATGGTGGCACGACCCTGGAGTTCCTCTCGCTGTTCCTGTTGAGAGGGCCTCCTCTTGAGATGCGACGGGAACGCCGGGAACTCTTTCCCGACGAAGCAGGGAAAGGATCCCTCATCTCGAGCTACGAGGCGGAAACGGGGCTCCTCTGGATGTGGGCGGGACCCTCGTGATTCCTCTCGAGTGGAGACGGGTATGTCGGGGAACTTCTTGATTTGCACCAAGGGTGTGAAGGACCCTTTCGAAGTTCCAGAGGGGAGGTGTGATCAGCCTCGAGACGCCTCAGCGGAAATGGGCCTCATCTCGCCTGGAGGGGAGAACCTCCTGGATTTTCTCGAGTTGCGGCAGGTCTTCTCGAGTTACGACGGGGACCTCAGGGACCCGCTCTGGTGGCCTCAGGAAAGACCAGTCCCCATGCGAGTTGCTAGGGGACCTCTCGGGATTCCTCTCCTGTCCATGCCGGGGCCTCAGTCCTTGTGTGGAGTCGGGGCCGGAACTTGAGGATTCCTCTCCATTGTTGCCATGGATCTTGGGGTGCTTCTGAGTCTCCCCAGGGGAGTCAGGCCTCGTCTCGAGTGGGGGCATGCACGTGGGCTTACCTCCCGAGCTGCAGCAGTAGTGTCACGCTTCCTGTCACGTGGATCAAGGGATCTGTGGCTTTCCCTCGAGGCTGTCCCTCGAGGCTTTCCCACGAGGCTTTCCCACAGGGCTGTGCCACGTGCCACCTTGGTGTGAGTCGATCCTCGGCGTGAAAGACGAGCCGGTGAAGGGAAAAGAGGTTCCTCTGGAATGGACTGAGACATCTGGGGGACTCTTGGAATGGTGGCAAGACCCTGGAGTTCCTCTCGCCGTTCCTGTTGAGAGGGCCTCCTATTGAGATGCGACGGGAACGCCGGGAACTCTTTCCCGACGAAGCAGGGAAAGGATCCCTCATCTCGAGCTTCGAGGCGGAAACGGGGCTCCTCTGGATGTGGGCGGGACCCTCGTGATTCCTCTCGAGTGGAGACGGATATGTCGGGGAACTTCTTGATTTGCACCAAGGGTGTGAAGGAGCCTTTCGAAGTTCCAGAGGGGAGGTGTGATCAGCCTCGAGACGCCTCAGCGGAAATGGGCCTCATCTCGCCTGGAGGGGAGAACCTCCTGGATTTTCTCGAGTTGCGGCAGGTCTTCTCGAGTTACGACGGGGACCTCAGGGACCCGCTCTGGTGGCCTCAGGAAAGACCAGTCCCCATGCGAGTTGCTAGGGAACCTCTCGGGATTCCTCTCCTGTCCATGCCGGGGCCTCAGTCCTTGTGTGGAGTCGGGGCCGGAACCTGAGGATTCCTCTCCAGTGTTGCCATGGATCTTGGGGTGCTTCTGAGTCTCCCCAGGGGAGTCAGGCCTCGTCTCGAGTGGGGCATGCACGTGGGCTTACCTCCCGTGCTGCAGCAGTAGTGTCACGCTTCCTGTCACGTGGATCAAGGGATCTGTGGCTTTCCCTCGAGGCTGTCCCTCGAGGCTTTCCCACGAGGCTTTCCCACAGGGCTGTGCCACGTGCCACCTTGGTGTGAGTCGATCCTCGGCGTGAAAGACGAGCCGGTGAAGGGAAAAGAGTTTCCTCTGGAATGGACTGAGACATCTGGGGGACTCTTGGAATGGTGGCACGACCCTGGAGTTCCTCTCGCCGTTCCTGTTGAGAGGGCCTCCTCTTGAGATGCGACGGGAACGCCGGGAACTCTTTCCCGACGAAGCAGGGAAAGGATCCCTCATCTCGAGCTTCGAGGCGGAAACGGGGCTCCTCTGGATGTGGGCGGGACCCTCGTGATTCCTCTCGAGTGGAGACGGCTAGGTCGGGGAACTTCTTGATTTGCACCAAGGGTGTGAAGGACCCTTTCGAAGTTCCAGAGGGGAGGTGTGATCAGCCTCGAGACGCCTCAGCGGAAATGGGCCTCATCTCGCTTGGAGGGGAGAACCTCTTGGATTTTCTCGAGTTGCGGCAGGTCTTCTCGAGTTACGACGGGGACCTCAGGGACCCGCTCTGGTGGCCTCAGGAAAGGCCAGTCCCCATGCGAGTTGCTAGGGGACCTCTCGGGATTCCTCTCCCGTCCATGCCTGGGCCTCAGTCCTTGTGTGGAGTCGGGGCCGGAACCTGAGGATTCCTCTCCAGTGTTACCATGGATCTTGGGGTGCTTCTGAGTCTCCCCAGGGGAGTCAGGCCTCGTCTCGAGTGGGGGCATGCACGTGCGCTTTCCTCCCGAGCTGCAGCAGTAGTGTCACGCTTCCTGTCACGTGGATCAAGGGATATGTGGCTTTCCCTTGAGGCTGTCCCTCGAGGCTTTCCCACGAGGCTTTCCCACAGGGCTGTGCCACGTGCCACCTTGGTGTGAATCGATCCTCGGCGTGAAAGACGAGCCGGTGAAGGGAAAAGAGGTTCCTCTGGAATGGACTGAGACATCTGGGCGACTCTTGGAATGGTGGCACGACCCTGGAGTTCCTCTCGCCGTTCCTGTTGAGAGGGCCTCCTCTTGAGATGCGACGGGAACGCCGGGAACTCTTTCCCGACGAAGCAGGGAAAGGATCCCTCATCTCGAGCTACGAGGCGGAAACGGGGCTCCTCTGGATGTGGGCGGGACCCTCGTGATTCCTCTCGAGTGGAGACGGGTATGTCGGGGAACTTCTTGATTTGCACCAAGGGTGTGAAGAACCCTTTCGAAGTTCCAGAGGGGAGGTGTGATCAGCCTTGAGACGCCTCAGCGGAAATGGGCCTCATCTCGCTTGGAGGGGAGAACCTCTTGGATTTTCTCGAGTTGCGGCAGGTCTTCTCGAGTTACGACGGGGACCTCAGGGACCCGCTCTTGTGGCCTCAGGAAAGGCCAGTCCCCATGCGAGTTGCTAGGGGACCTCTCAGGATTCCTCTCCCGTCCATGCTGGGGCCTCAGTCCTTGTGTGGAGTCGGGGCCGGAACCTGAGGATTCCTCTCCATTGTTGCCATGGATCTTGGGGTGCTTCTGAGTCTCCCCAGGGGAGTCAGGCCTCGTCTCGAGTGGGGGCATGCACGTGGGCTTACCTCCCGAGCTGCAGCAGTGGTGTCACGCTTCCTGTCACGTGGATCAAGGGATCTGTGGCTTTCCCTCGAGGCTGTCCCTCGAGGCTTTCCCACGAGGCTTTCCCACAGGGCTGTGCCACGTGCCACCTTGGTGTGAGTCGATCCTCGGCGGGAAAGACGAGCCAGTGAAGGGAAAAGAGGTTCCTCTGGAATGGACTGAGACATCTGGGGGACTCTTGGAATGGTGGCACGACCCTGGAGTTCCTCTCGCCGTTCCTGTTGAGAGGGCCTCCTCTTGAGATGCGACGGGAACGCCGGGAACTCTTTCCCGACGAAGCAGGGAAAGGATCCCTCATCTCGAGCTTCGAGGCGGAAACGGGGCTCCTCTGGATGTGGGCGGGACCCTCGTGATTCCTCTCGAGTGGAGACGGGTATGTCGGGGAACTTCTTGATTTGCACCAAGGGTGTGAAGGACCCTTTCGAAGTTCCAGAGGTGAGGTGTGATCAGCCTCGGGACGCCTCAGCGGAAATGGGCCTCATCTCGCCTGGAGGCGAGAACCTCCTGGATTTTCTCGAGTTGCGGCAGGTCTTCTCGAGTTACGACGGGGACCTCAGGGACCCGCTCTGGTGGCCTCAGGAAAGGCCAGACCCCATGTGAGTTGCTAGGGGACCTCTCGGGATTCCTCTCCCGTCCATGCCGGGGCCTCAGTCCTTGTGTGGAGTCGGGGCCGGAACCTGAGGATTCCTCTCCAGTGTTGCCATGGATCTTGGGGTGCTTCTGAGTCTCCCCAGGGGAGTCAGGCCTCGTCTCGAGTGGGGGCATGCACGTGGGCTTACCTCCCGAGCTGCAGCAGTGGTGTCACGCTTCCTGTCACGTGGATCAAGGGATCTGTGGCTTTCCCTCGAGGCTGTCCCTCGAGGTTTTCCCACGAGGCTTTCCCACAGGGCTGTGCCACGTGCCACCTTGGTGTGAGTCGATCCTCGGCGTGAAAGACCAGACGGTGAAGGGAAAAGAGGTTCCTCTGGAATGGACTGAGACATCTGGGGGACTCTTGGAATGGTGGCACGACCCTGGAGTTCCTCTCGCCGTTCCTGTTGAGAGGGCCTCCTCTTGAGATGCGACGGGAACGCCGGGAACTCTTTCCCGACGAAGCAGGGAAAGGATCCCTCATCTCGAGCTTCGAGGCGGAAACGGGGCTCCTCTGGATGTGGGCGGGACCCTCGTGATTCCTCTCGAGTGGAGACGGCTATGTCGGGGAACTTCTTGATTTGCACCAAGGGTGTGAAGGAGCCTTTCGAAGTTCCAGAGGGGAGGTGTGATCAGCCTCGAGACGCCTCAGCGGAAATGGGCCTCATCTCGCCTGGAGGGGAGAACCTCCTGGATTTTCTCGAGTTGCGGCAGGTCTTCTCGAGTTACGACGGGGACCTCAGGGACCCGCTCTGGTGGCCTCAGGAAAGACCAGTCCCCATGCGAGTTGCTAGGGGACCTCTCGGGATTCCTCTCCTGTCCATGCCGGGGCCTCAGTCCTTGTGTGGAGTCGGGGCCGGAACCTGAGGATTCCTCTCCAGTGTTGCCATGGATCTTGGGGTGCTTCTGAGTCTCCCCAGGGGAGTCAGGCCTCGTCTCGATTGGGGGCATGCACGTGCGCTTTCCTCCCGAGCTGCAGCAGTAGTGTCACGCTTCCTGTCACGTGGATCAAGGGATCTGTGGTTTTCCCTCGAGGCTGTCCCTCGAGGTTTTCCCACGAGGCTTTCCCACAGGGCTGTGCCACGTGCCACCTTGGTGTGAGTCGATCTTCGGCGTGAAAGACGAGCCGGTGAAGGGAAAAGAGGTTCCTCTGGAATGGACTGAGACATCTGGGGGACTCTTGGAATGGTGGCACGACCCTGGAGTTCCTCTCGCCGTTCCTGTTGAGAGGGCCTCCTCTTGAGATGCGACGGGAATGCCGGGAACTCTTTCCCGACGAAGCAGGGAAAGGATCCCTCATCTCGAGCTACGAGGCAGAAACGGGGCTCCTCTGGATGTGGGCGGGACCCTCGTGATTCCTCTCGAGTGGAGACGGGTATGTCGGGTAACTTCTTGATTTGCACCAAGGGTGTGAAGGACCCTTTCGAAGTTCCAGAGGGGAGGTGTGATCAGCCTCGAGACGCCTCAGCTGAAATGGGCCTCATCTCGCCTGGAGGGGAGAACCTCCTGGATTTTCTCGACTTGCGGCAGGTCTTCTCGAGTTACGACGGGGACCTCAGGGACCCGCTCTGGTGGCCTCAGGAAAGGCCAGTCCCCATGCGAGTTGCTAGGGGACCTCTCGGGATTCCTCTCCCGTCCATGCCGGGGCCTCAGTCCTTGTGTGGAGTCGGGGCTGGAACCTGAGGATTCCTCTCCAGTGTTGCCATGGATCTTGGGGTGCTTCTGAGTCTCCCCAGGGGAGTCAGGCCTCGTCTCGAGTGGGGGCATGCACGTGCGCTTTCCTCCAGAACTGCAGCAGTAGTGTCACGCTTCCTGTCACGTGGATCAAGGGATCTGTGGCTTTCCCTAGAGGCTGTCCCTCGAGGCTTTCCCACGAGGCTTTCCCACAGGGCTGTGCCACGTGCCACCTTGGTGTGAGTCGATCCTCGGCGTGAAAGACGAGCCGGTGAAGGGAAAAGAGGTTCCTCTGGAATGGACTGAGACATCTGGGGGACTCTTGGAATGGTGGCACGACCCTGGAGTTCCTCTCGCCGTTCCTGTTGAGAGGGCCTCCTCTTGAGATGCGACGGGAACGCCGGGAACTCTTTCCCGACGAAGCAGGGAAAGGATCCCTCATCTCGAGCTACGAGGCGGAAACGGGGCTCCTCTGGATGTGGGCGGGACCCTCGTGATTCCTCTCGAGTGGAGACGGGTATGTCGGGGAACTTCTTGATTTGCACCAAGGGTGTGAAGGACCCTTTCGAAGTTCCAGAGGGGAGGTGTGATCAGCCTCGAGACGCCTCAGCGGAAATGGGCCTCATCTCGCCTGGAGGGGAGAACCTCTTGGATTTTCTCGAGTTGCGGCAGGTCTTCTCGAGTTACGACGGGGACCTCAGGGACCCGCTCTGGTGGCCTCAGGAAAGGCCAGTCCCCATGCGAGTTGCTAGGGGACCTCTCAGGATTCCTCTCCCGTCCATGCTGGGGCCTCAGTCCTTGTGTGGAGTCGGGGCCGGAACCTGAGGATTCCTCTCCATTGTTGCCATGGATCTTGGGGTGCTTCTGAGTCTCCCCAGGGGAGTCAGGCCTCGTCTCGAGTGGGGGCATGCACGTGGGCTTACCTCCCGAGCTGCAGCAGTAGTGTCACGCTTCCTGTCACGTGGATCAAGGGATCTGTGGCTTTCCCTCGAGGCTGTCCCTCGAGGCTTTCCCACGAGGCTTTCCCACAGGGCTGTGCCACGTGCCACCTTGGTGTGAGTCGATCCTCGGCGTGAAAGACGAGCCAGTGAAGGGAAAAGAGGTTCCTCTGGAATGGACTGAGACATCTGGGGGACTCTTGGAATGGTGGCACGACCCTGGAGTTCCTCTCGCCGTTCCTGTTGAGAGGGCCTCCTCTTGAGATGCGACGGGAACGCCGGGAACTCTTTCCCGACGAAGCAGGGAAAGGATCCCTCATCTCGAGCTTCGAGGCGGAAACGGGGCTCCTCTGGATGTGGGCGGGACCCTCGTGATTCCTCTCGAGTGGAGACGGCTATGTCGGGGAACTTCTTGATTTGCACCAAGGGTGTGAAGGAGCCTTTCGAAGTTCCAGAGGTGAGGTGTGATCAGCCTCGAGACGCCTCAGCGGAAATGGGCCTCATCTCGCCTGGAGGGGAGAACCTCCTGGATTTTCTCGAGTTGCGGCAGGTCTACTCGAGTTACGACGGGGACCTCAGGGACCCGCTCTGGTGGCCTCAGGAAAGACCAGTCCCCATGCGAGTTGCTAGGGGACCTCTCGGGATTCCTCTCCTGTCCATGCCGGGGCCTCAGTCCTTGTGTGGAGTCGGGGCCGGAACCTGAGGATTCCTCTCCAGTGTTGCCATGGATCTTGGGGTGCTTCTGAGTCTCCCCAGGGGAGTCAGGCCTCGTCTCGATTGGGGGCATGCACGTGCGCTTTCCTCCCGAGCTGCAGCAGTAGTGTCACGCTTCCTGTCACGTGGATCAAGGGATCTGTGGTTTTCCCTCGAGGCTGTCCCTCGAGGTTTTCCCACGAGGCTTTCCCACAGGGCTGTGCCACGTGCCACCTTGGTGTGAGTCGATCCTCGGCGTGAAAGACGAGCCGGTGAAGGGAAAAGAGGTTCCTCTGGAATGGACTGAGACATCTGGGGGACTCTTGGAATGGTGGCACGACCCTGGAGTTCCTCTCGCCGTTCCTGTTGAGAGGGCCTCCTCTTGAGATGCGACGGGAACGCCGGGAACTCTTTCCCGACGAAGCAGGGAAAGGATCCCTCATCTCGAGCTACGAGGCAGAAACGGGGCTCCTCTGGATGTGGGCGGGACCCTCGTGATTCCTCTCGAGTGGAGACGGGTATGTCGGGTAACTTCTTGATTTGCACCAAGGTTGTGAAGGACCCTTTCGAAGTTCCAGAGGGGAGGTGTGATCAGCCTCGAGACGCCTCAGCTGAAATGGGCCTCATCTCGCCTGGAGGGGAGAACCTCCTGGATTTTCTCGACTTGCGGCAGGTCTTCTCGAGTTACGACGGGGACCTCAGGGACCCGCTCTGGTGGCCTCAGGAAAGGCCAGTCCCCATGCGAGTTGCTAGGGGACCTCTCGGGATTCCTCTCCCGTCCATGCCGGGGCCTCAGTCCTTGTGTGGAGTCGGGGCTGGAACCTGAGGATTCCTCTCCAGTCTTGCCATGGATCTTGGGGTGCTTCTGAGTCTCCCCAGGGGAGTCAGGCCTCGTCTCGAGTGGGGGCATGCACGTGCGCTTTCCTCCAGAACTGCAGCAGTAGTGTCACGCTTCCTGTCACGTGGATCAAGGGATCTGTGGCTTTCCCTAGAGGCTGTCCCTCGAGGCTTTCCCACGAGGCTTTCCCACAGGGCTGTGCCACGTGCCACCTTGGTGTGAGTCGATCCTCGGCGTGAAAGACGAGCCGGTGAAGGGAAAAGAGGTTCCTCTGGAATGGACTGAGACATCTGGGGGACTCTTGGAATGGTGGCACGACCCTGGAGTTCCTCTCGCCGTTCCTGTTGAGAGGGCCTCCTCTTGAGATGCGACGGGAACGCCGGGAACTCTTTCCCGACGAAGCAGGGAAAGGATCCCTCATCTCGAGCTACGAGGCGGAAACGGGGCTCCTCTGGATGTGGGCGGGACCCTCGTGATTCCTCTCGAGTGGAGACGGCTAGGTCGGGGAACTTCTGGATTTGCACCAAGGGTGTGAAGGACCCTTTCGAAGTTCCAGAGGGGAGGTGTGATCAGCCTCGAGACGCCTCAGCGGAAATGGGCCTCATCTCGCCTGGAGGGGAGAACCTCTTGGATTTTCTCGAGTTGCGGCAGGTCTTCTCGAGTTACGACGGGGACCTCAGGGACCCGCTCTGGTGGCCTCAGGAAAGGCCAGTCCCCATGCGAGTTGCTAGGGGACCTCTCGGGATTCCTCTCACGTCCATGCTGGGGCCTCAGTCCTTGTGTGGAGTCGGGGCCGGAACCTGAGGATTTCTCTCCATTGTTGCCATGGATCTTGGGGTGCTTCTGAGTCTCCCCAGGGGAGTCAGGCCTCGTCTCGAGTGGGGGCATGCACGTGGGCTTACCTCCCGAGCTGCAGCAGTAGTGTCACGCTTCCTGTCACGTGGATCAAGGGATCTGTGGCTTTCCCTCGAGGCTGTCCCTCGAGGCTTTCCCACGAGGCTTTCCCACAGGGCTGTGCCACGTGCCACCTTGGTGTGAGTCGATCCTCGGCGTGAAAGACGAGCCGGTGAAGGGAAAAGAGGTTCCTCTGGAATGGACTGAGACATCTGGGGGACTCTTGGAATGGTGGCACGACCCTGGAGTTCCTCTCGCCATTCCTGTTGAGAGGGCCTCCTCTTGAGATGCGACGGGAACGCCGGGAACTCTTTCCCGACGAAGCAGGGAAAGGATCCCTCATCTCGAGCTACGAGGCGGAAACGGGGCTCCTCTGGATGTGGGCGGGACCCTCGTGATTCCTCTCGAGTGGAGACGGCTAGGTCGGGGAACTTCTTGATTTGCACCAAGGGTGTGAAGGACCCTTTCGAAGTTCCAGAGGTGAGGTGTGATCAGCCTCGAGACGCCTAGGCGGAAATGGGCCTCATCTCGCCTGGAGGCGAGAACCTCCTGGATTTTCTCGAGTTGCGGCAGGTCTTCTCGTGTTACGACGGGGACCTCAGGGACCCGCACTGGTGGCCTCAGGAAAGGCCAGTCCCCATGCGAGTTGCTAGGGCACCTCTCGGGATTCCTCTCCCGTCCATGCCGGGGCCTCAGTCCTTGTGTGGAGTCGGGGCCGGAACCTGAGGATTCCTCTCCAGTGTTGCCATGGATCTTGGGGTGCTTCTGAGTCTCCCCAGGGGAGTCAGGCCTCGTCTCGAGTGGGGGCATGCACGTGTGCTTTCCTCCCGAGCTGCAGCAGTAGTGTCACGCTTCCTGTCACGTTGATCAAGGGATCTGTGGCTTTCCCTCGAGGCTGTCCCTCGAGGCTTTCCCACGAGGCTTTCCCACAGGGCTGTGCCACGTGCCACCTTGGTGTGAGTCGATCCTCGGCGTGAAAGACGAGCCGGTGAAGGGAAAAGAGGTTCCTCTGGAATGGACTGAGACATCTGGGGGACTCTTGGAATGGTGGCACGACCCTGGAGTTCCTCTCGCCGTTCCTGTTGAGAGGGCCTCCTCTTGAGATGCGACGGGAACGCCGGGAACTCTTTCCCGACGAAGCAGGGAAAGGATCCCTCATCTCGAGCTACGAGGCGGAAACGGGGCTCCTCTGGATGTGGGCGGGACCCTCGTGATTCCTCTCGAGTGGAGTCGGGTATGTCGGGGAACTTCTTGATTTGCACCAAGGGTGTGAAGGACCCTTTCGAAGTTCCAGAGGGGAGGTGTGATCAGCCTCGAGACGCCTCAGCGGAAATGGGCCTCATCTCGCCTGGAGGGGAGAACCTCCTGGATTTTCTCGAGTTGCGGCAGGTCTTCTCGAGTTACGACGGGGACCTCAGGGACCCGCTCTGGTGGACTCAGGAAAGGCCAGTCCCCATGCGAGTTGCTAGGGGACCTCTAGGGATTCCTCTCCCGTCCATGCCGGGGCCTCAGTCCTTGTGTGGAGTCGGGGCCGGAACCTGAGGATTCCTCTCCAGTGTTGCCATGGATCTTGGGGTGCTTCTGAGTCTCCCCAGGGGAGTCAGGCCTCGTCTCGAGTGGGGGCATGCACGTGCGCTTTCCTCCCGAGCTGCAGCAGTAGTGTCACGCTTCCTGTCACGTGGATCAAGGGATCTGTGGCTTTCCCTCGAGGCTGTCCCTCGAGGCTTTCCCACGAGGCTTTCCCACAGGGCTGTGCCACGTGCCACCTTGGTGTGAATCGATCCTCGGCGTGAAAGACGAGCCGGTGAAGGGAAAAGAGGTTCCTCTGGAATGGACTGAGACATCTGGGGGACTCTTGGAATGGTGGCACGACCCTGGAGTTCCTCTCGCCGTTCCTGTTGAGAGGGCCTCCTCTTGAGATGCGACGGGAACGCCGGGAACTCTTTCCCGACGAAGCAGGGAAAGGATCCCTCATCTCGAGCTACGAGGGGGAAACGGGGCTCCTCTGGATGTGGGCGGGACCCTCGTGATTCTTCTCGAGTGGAGACGGCTAGGTCGGGGAACTTCTTGATTTGCACCAAGGGTGTGAAGGACCCTTTCGAAGTTCCAGAGGTGAGGTGTGATCAGCCTCGAGACGCCTCAGCGGAAATGGGCCTCATCTCGCCTGGAGGGGAGAACCTCCTGGATTTTCTCGAGTTGCGGCAAGTCTTCTCGAGTTACGACGGGGACCTCAGGGACCCGCTCTGGTGGCCTCAGGAAAGGCCAGTCCCCATGCGAGTTGCTAGGGGACCTCTAGGGATTCCTCTCCCGTCCATGCCGGGGCCTCAGTCCTTGTGTGGAGTCGGGGCCGGAACCTGAGGATTCCTCTCCAGTGTTGCCATGGATCTTGGGGTGCTTCTGAGTCTCCCCAGGGGAGTCAGGCCTCGTCTCGAGTGGGGGCATGCACGTGCGCTTTCCTCCCGAGCTGCAGCAGTAGTGTCACGCTTCCTGTCACGTGGATCAAGGGATCTGTGGCTTTCCCTCGAGGCTGTCCCTCGAGGCTTTCCCACGAGGCTTTCCCACAGGGCTGTGCCACGTGCCACCTTGGTGTGAGTCGATCCTCGGCGTGAAAGACGAGCCGGTGAAGGGAAAAGAGCTTCCTCTGGAATGGACTGAGACATCTGGGGGACTCTTGGAATGGTGGCATGACCCTGGAGTTCCTCTCGCTGTTCCTGTTGAGAGGGCCTCCTCTTGAGATGCGACGGGAACGCCGGGAACTCTTTCCCGACGAAGCAGGGAAAGGATCGCTCATCTCGAGCTACGAGGCGGAAACGGGGCTCCTCTGGATGTGGGCGGGACCCTCGTGATTCCTCTCGAGTGGAGACGGGTATGTCGGGGAACTTCTTGATTTGCACCGAGGGTGTGAAGGACCCTTTCGAAGTTCCAGAGGTGAGGTGTGATCAGCCTCGAGACGCCTCAGCGGAAATGGGCCTCATCTCGCCTGGAGGGGAGAACCTCCTGGATTTTCTCGAGTTGCGGCAGGTCTTCTCGAGTTACGACGGGGACCTCAGGGACCCGCTCTGGTGGCCTCAGGAAAGGCCAGTCAGCATGCGAGTTGCTAGGGAACCTCTCGGGATTACTCTCCCGTCCATGCCGGGGCCTCAGTCCTTGTGTGGATTCGGGGCCGGAAACTGAGGATTCCTCTCCAGTGTTGCCATGGATCTTGGGGTGCTTCTGAGTCTCCCCAGGGGAGTCAGGCCTCGTCTCGAGTGGGGGCATGCACGTGCGCTTTCCTCCCGAGCTGCAGCAGTAGTGTCACGCTTCCTGTCACGTGGATTAAGGGATTTGTGGCTTTCTCTCGAGGCTGTCCCTCGAGGCTTTCCCACAATGCTTTCCCACAGGGCTGTGCCACGTGCCACCTTGGTGTGAGTCAATCCTCGGCGTGAAAGACGAGCCGGTGAAGGGAAAAGAAGTTCCTCTGGAATGGACTGAGACATCTGGGGGACTCTTGGAATGGTGGCACGACCCTGGAGTTCCTCTCGCCGTTCCTGTTGAGAGGGCCTCCTCTTGAGATGCGACGGGAACGTCGGGAACTCTTTCCCGACGAAGCAGGGAAAGGATCCCTCATCTCGAGCTACGAGGCGGAAACGGGGCTCCTCTGGATGTGGGCGCGACCCTCGTGATTCCTCTCGAGTGGAGTAGTCTATGTCGGGGAACTTCTTGATTTGCACCAAGTGTGTGAAGGACCCTTTCGAAGTTCCAGAGGTGAGGTGTGATCAGCCTCGAGACGCCTCAGCGGAAATGGGCCTCATCTCGCCTGGAGGGGAGAACCTCCTGGATTTTCTCGAGTTGCGGCAGGTCTTCTCGAGTTACGACGGGGACCTCAGGGATCCGCTCTGGTGGCCTCAGGAAAGGCCAGTCCCCATGCGAGTTGCTAGGGGACCTCTCGGGAATCCACTCCCGTCCATGCCGGGGCCTCAGTCCTTGTGTGGAGTCGGGGCCGGAACCTGAGGATTCCTCTCCAGTGTTGCCATGGATCTTGGGTTGCTTCTGAGTCTCCCCAGGGGAGTCAGGCCTCGTCTCGAGTTGGGGCATGCACGTGCGCTTTCCTCCCGAGCTGCAGCAGTAGTGTCAAGCTTCCTGTCACGTGGTTCAAGGGATCTGTGGCTTTCCCTCGAGGCTGTCCCTCGAGGCTTTCCCACGAGGCTTTCCCACAGGGCTGTGCCACGTGCCACCTTGGTGTGAGTCGATCCTCGGCGTGAAAGACGAGCCGGTGAAGGGAAAAGAGGTTCCTCTGGAATGGACTGAGACATCTGGGGGACTCTTGGAATGGTGGCACGACCCTGGAGTTCCTCTCGCCGGTCCTGTTGAGAGGGCCTCCTCTTGAGATGCGACGGGGACGCCGGGAACTCTTTCCCGACCAAGCAGGGAAAGGATCCCTCATCTCGAGCTACGAGGCGGAAACGGGGCTCCTCTGGATGTGGGAGGGACCCTCGTGATTCCTCTCGAGTAGAGACGGCTAGGTCGGGGAACTTCTTGATTTGCACCGAGGGTGTGAAGGACCCTTTCGAAGTTCCAGAGGTGAGGTGTGATCAGCCTCGAGACGCCTCAGCGGAAATGGGCCTCATCTCGCCTGGAGGGGAGAACCTCCTGGATTTTCTCGAGTTGCGGCAGGTCTTCTCGAGTTACGACGGGGACGTCAGGGACCCGCTCTGGTAGCCTCAGGAAAGGCCAGTCCCCATGCGAGTTGCTAGGGGACCTCTCGGGATTCCTCTCCCGTCCATGCCGGGGCCTCAGTCCTTGTGTGGAGTCGGGGCCGGAACCTGAGGATTCCTCTCCAGTGTTGCCATGCATCTTGGGGTGCTTCTGAGTCTCCCCAGGGGAGTCAGGCCTCGTCTCGAGTGGGGGCATGCACGTGCGCTTTCCTCCAGAGCTGCAGCAGTAGTGTCACGCTTCCTGTCACGTGGATCAAGGGATCTGTGGCTTTCCCTCGAGGCTGTCCCTCGAGGCTTTCCCACGAGGCTTTCCCACAGGGCTGTGCCACGTGCCACCTTGGTGTGAGTCGATCCTCGGCGTGAAAGACGAGCCGGTGAAGGGAAAAGAGGTTCCTCTGGAATGGACTGAGACATCTGGGGGACTCTTGGAATGGTGGCACGACCCTGGAGTTCCTCTCCCCGTTCCTGTAGAGAGGGCCTCCTCTTGAGATGCGACGGGAACGCCGGGAACTCTTTCCCGACGAAGCAGGGAAAGGATCCCTCATCTCGAGCTACGAGGCGGAAACGGGGCTCTTCTGGATGTGGGCGGGACCCTCGTGATTCCTCTCGAGTGGAGACGGGTATGTCGTGGAACTTCTTGATTTGCACCAAGGGTGTGAAGGACCCTTTCGAAGTTCCAGAGGTGAGGTGTGATCAGCCTGGAGACGCCTCAGCGGAAATGGGCCTCATCTCGCCTGGAGGGGAGAACCTCCTGGATTTTCTCGAGTTGCGGCAGGTCTTCTCGAGTTACGACGGGGACCTCAGGGACCCGCTCTGGTGGCCTCAGGAAAGGCCAGTCAGCATGCGAGTTGCTAGGGAACCTCTCGGGATTACTCTCCCGTCCATGCCGGGGCCTCAGTCCTTGTGTGGATTCAGGGCCGGAAACTGAGGATTCCTCTCCAGTGTTGCCATGGATCTTGGGGTGCTTCTGAGTCTCCCCAGGGGAGTCAGGCCTCGTCTCGAGTGGGGGCATGCACGTGCGCTTTCCTCCCGAGCTGCAGCAGTAGTGTCACGCTTCCTGTCACGTGGATTAAGGGATTTGTTGCTTTCCCTCGAGGCTGTCCCTCGAGGCTTTCCCACAATGCTTTCCCACAGGGCTGTGCCACGTGCCACCTTGGTGTGAGTCAATCCTCGGCGTGAAAGACGAGCCGGTGAAGGGAAAAGAAGTTCCTCTGGAATGGACTGAGACATCTGGGGGACTCTTGGAATGGTGGCACGACCCTGGAGTTCCTCTCGCCGTTCCTGTTGAGAGGGCCTCCTCTTGAGATGCGACGGGAACGCCGGGAACTCTTTCCCGACGAAGCAGGGAAAGGATCCCTCATCTCGAGCTACGAGGCGGAAACGGGGCTCCTCTGGATGTGGGCGGGACCCTCGTGATTCCTCTCGAGTGGAGTAGTCTATGTCGGGGAACTTCTTGATTTGCACCAAGTGTGTGAAGGACCCTTTCGAAGTTCCAGAGGTGAGGTGTGATCAG
This sequence comes from Budorcas taxicolor, assembly GCF_023091745.1. Classification (NCBI taxonomy): domain Eukaryota; kingdom Metazoa; phylum Chordata; class Mammalia; order Artiodactyla; family Bovidae; genus Budorcas; species Budorcas taxicolor. The sequence goes on from NC_068925.1 coordinate 382,327, forward strand.
CCTCGAGACGCCTCAGCGGAAATGGGCCTCATCTCGCCTGGAGGGGAGAACCTCCTGGATTTTCTCGAGTTGCGGCAGGTCTTCTCGAGTTACGACGGGGACCTCAGGGATCCGCTCTGGTGGCCTCAGGAAAGGCCAGTCCCCATGCGAGTTGCTAGGGGACCTCTCGGGACTCCTCTCCCGTCCATGCCGGGGCCTCAGTCCTTGTGTGGAGTCGGGGCCGGAACCTGAGGATTCCTCTCCAGTGTTGCCATGAATCTTGGGGTGCTTCTGAGTCTCCCCAGGGGAGTCAGGCCTCGTCTCGAGTTGGGGCATGCACGTGCGCTTTCCTCCCGAGCTGCAGCAGTAGTATCAAGCTTCCTGTCACGGGGTTCAAGGGATCTGTGGCTTTCCCTCGAGGCTGTCCCTCGAGGCTTTCCCACGAGGCTTTCCCACAGGGCTGTGCCACGTGCCACCTTGGTGTGAGTCGATCCTCGGCGTGATTTCTGAGCCGGTGAAGGGAAAAGAGGTTCCTCTGGAATGGACTGAGACATCTGGGGGACTCTTGGAATGGTGGCACGACCCTGGAGTTCCTCTCGCCGTTCCTGTTGAGAGGGCCTCCTCTTGAGATGCGACGGGAACGCCGGGAAAACTTTCCCGACGAAGCAGGGAAAGGATCCCTCATCTCAGGCTACGAGGCGGACACGGGGCTCCTCTGGATGTGGGCGGGACCCTCGTGATTCCTCTCGAGTGGAGACGGGTATGTCGGGGAACTTCTTGATTTGCAGCAAGGGTGTGAAGGACCCTTTCGAAGTTCCAGAGGTGAGGTGTGATCAGCCTCGAGACGCCTCAGCGGAAATGGGCCTCATCTCGCCTGGAGGGGAAAACATCCTGGATTTTCTCGAGTTGCGGCAGGTCTTCTCGAGTTACGACGGGGACCTCAGGGACCCGCTCTGGTGGCCTCAGGAAAGGCCAGTCCCCATGCGAGTTGCTAGGGGACCTCTCGGGATTCCTCTCCCGTCCATGCCGGGGCCTCAGTCCTTGTGTGGAGTCGGGGCCGGAACCTGAGGATTCCTCTCCAGTGTTGCCATGGATCTTGGGGTGCTTCTAAGTCTCCCCAGGGGAGTCAGGCCTCGTCTCGAGTGGGGGCATGCACGTGCGCTTTCCTCCCGAGCTGCAGCAGTAGTGTCACGCTTCCTATCACGTGGATCAAGGGATCTGTGGCTTTCCCTCGAGGCTGTCCCTCGAGGCTTTCCCACGGGGCTTTCCCACAGGGCTGTGCCACGTGCCACCTTGGTGTGAGTCGATCCTCGGCGTGAAAGACGAACCGGTGAAGGGAAACGAGGTTCCTCTGGAATGGACTGAGACATCTGGGGGACTCTTGGAATGGTGGCACGACCCTGGAGTTCCTCTCGCCGTTCCTGTTGAGAGGGCCTCCTCTTGAGATGCGACGGGAACGCCGGGAACTCTTTCCCGACGAAGCAGGGAAAGGATCCCTCATCTCGAGCTACGAGGCGGAAACGGGGCTCCTCTGGATGTGGGAGGGACCCTCGTGATTCCTCTCGAGTGGAGACGGCTAGGTAGGGGAACTTCTTGATTTGCACCGAGGGTGTGAAGGACCCTTTCGAAGTTCCAGAGGTGAGGTGTGATCAGCCTCGATACGCCTCAGCGGAAATGGGCCTCATCTCGCCTGGAGCGGAGAACCTCCTGGATTTTCTCGAGTTGCGGCAGGTCTTCTCGAGTTACGACGGGGACCTCAGGGACCCGCTCTGGTGGCCTCAGTAAAGGCGAGTCCCCATGCGAGTTGCTAGGGGACCTCTCGGGATTCCTCTCCCGTCCATGCCGGGGCCTCAGTCCTTGTGTGGATTCGGGGCCGGAACCTGAGGATTCCTCTCCAGTGTTGCCATGGATCTTGGGGTGCTTCTGAGTCTCCCCAGGGGAGTCAGGCCTCGTCTCGACTGGGGGCATGCACGTGCGCTTTCCTCCCGAGCTGCAGCAGTAGTGTCACGCTTCCTGTCACGTGGATCAAGGGATCTGTGGCTTTCCCTCGAGGCTGTCCCTCGAGGCTTTCCCACGAGGCTTTCCCACAGGGCTGTGCCACGTGCCACCTTGGTGTGAGTCGATCCTCGGCGTGAAAGACGAGCCGGTGAAGGGAAAAGAGGTTCCTCTGGAATGGACTGAGACATCTGGGGGACTCTTGGAATGGTGGCACGACCCTGGAGTTCCTCTCCCCGTTCCTGTAGAGAGGGCCTCCTCTTGAGATGCGACGGGAACGCCGGGAACTCTTTCCCGACGAAGCAGGGAAAGGATCCCTCATCTCGAGCTACGAGGCGGAAACGGGGCTCTTCTGGATGTGGGCGGGACCCTCGTGATTCCTCTCGAGTGGAGACGGGTATGTCGTGGAACTTCTTGATTTGCACCAAGGGTGTGAAGGACCCTTTCGAAGTTCCAGAGGTGAGGTGTGATCAGCCTGGAGACGCCTCAGCGGAAATGGGCCTCATCTCGCCTGGAGGGGAGAACCTCCTGGATTTTCTCGAGTTGCGGCAGGTCTTCTCGAGTTACGACGGGGACCTCAGGGACCCGCTCTGGTGGCCTCAGGAAAGGCCAGTCAGCATGCGAGTTGCTAGGGAACCTCTCGGGATTACTCTCCCGTCCATGCCGGGGCCTCAGTCCTTGTGTGGATTCAGGGCCGGAAACTGAGGATTCCTCTCCAGTGTTGCCATGGATCTTGGGGTGCTTCTGAGTCTCCCCAGGGGAGTCAGGCCTCGTCTCGTGTGGGGGCATGCACGTGCGCTTTCCTCCCGAGCTGCAGCAATAGTGTCACGCTTCCTGTCACGTGGATCAAGGGATCTGTGGCTTTCCCTCGAGGCTGTCCCTCGAGGCTTTCCCACGAGGCTTTCCCACAGGGCTGTGCCACGTGCCACCTTGGTGTGAGTCGATCCTCGGCGTGAAAGACGAGCCGGTGAAGGGAAACGAGGTTCCTCTGGAATGGACTGAGACATCTGGGGGACTCTTGGAATGGTGGCACGACCCTGGAGTTCCTCTCGCCGTTCCTGTTGAGAGGGCCTCCTCTTGAGAGGCGACGGGGACGCCGGGAACTCTTTCCCGACGAAGCAGGGAAAGGATCCCTCATCTCGAGCTACGAGGCGGAAACGGGGCTCCTCTGGATGTGGGAGGGACCCTCGTGATTCCTCTCGAGTGGAGACGGCTAGGTCGGGGAACTTCTTGATTTGCACCGAGGGTGTGAAGGACCCTTTCGAAGTTCCAGAGGTGAGGTGTGATCAGCCTCGAGACGCCTCAGCAGAAATGGGCCTCATCTCGCCTGAAGGGGAGAACCTCCTGGATTTTCTCGAGTTGCGGCAGGTCTTCTCGAGTTACGACGGGGACCTCAGGGACCCGCTCTGGTGGCCTCAGGAAAGGCCAGTCCCCATGCGAGTTGCTAGGGGACCTCTCGGGATTCCTCTCCCGTCCATGCCGGGGCCTCAGTCCTTGTGTGGATTCGGGGCCGGAACCTGAGGATTCCTCTCCAGTGTTGCCATGGATCTTGGGGTGATTCTAAGTCTCCCCAGGGGAGTCAGGCCTCGTCTCGAGTGGGGGCATGCACGTGCGCTTTCCTCCCGAGCTGCAGCAGTAGTGTCACGCTTCCTATCACGTGGATCAAGGGATCTGTGGCTTTCCCTCGAGGCTGTCCCTCGAGGCTTTCCCACGGGGCTTTCCCACAGGGCTGTGCCACGTGCCACCTTGGTGTGAGTCGATCCTCGGCGTGAAAGACGAACCGGTGAAGGGAAACGAGGTTCCTCTGGAATGGACTGAGACATCTGGGGGACTCTTGGAATGGTGGCACGACCCTGGAGTTCCTCTCGCCGTTCCTGTTGAGAGGGCCTCCTCTTGAGATGCGACGGGAACGCCGGGAACTCTTTCCCGACGAAGCAGGGAAAGGATCCCTCATCTCGAGCTACGAGGCGGAAACGGGGCTCCTCTGGATGTGGGAGGGACCCTCGTGATTCCTCTCGAGTGGAGACGGCTAGGTCGGGGAACTTCTTGATTTGCACCGAGGGTGTGAAGGACCCTTTCGAAGTTCCAGAGGTGAGGTGTGATCAGCCTCGAGACGCCTCAGCGGAAATGGGCCTCATCTCGCCTGGAGCGGAGAACCTCCTGGATTTTCTCGAGTTGCGGCAGGTCTTCTCGAGTTACGACGGGGACCTCAGGGACCCGCTCTGGTGGCCTCAGTAAAGGCGAGTCCCCATGCGAGTTGCTAGGGGACCTCTCGGGATTCCTCTCCCGTCCATGCCGGGGCCTCAGTCCTTGTGTGGAGTCGGGGCCGGAACCTGAGGATTCCTCTCCAGTGTTGCTATGGATCTTGGGGTGCTTCTGAGTCTCCCCAGGGGAGTCAGGCCTCGTCTCGAGTGGGGGCATGCACGTGCGCTTTCCTCCCGAGCTGCAGCAGTAGTGTCACGCTTCCTGTCACGTGGTTCAAGGGATCTGTGGCTCTCCCTCGAGGCTGTCCCTCGAGGCTTTCCCACGAGGCTTTCCCACAGGGCTGTGCCACGTGCCACCTTGGTGTGAGTCGATCCTCGGCGTGAAAGACGAGCCGGTGAAGGGAAAAGAGGTTCCTCTGGAATGGACTGAGACATCTGGGGGACTCTTGGAATGGTGGCACGACCCTGGAGTTCCTCTCGCCGTTCCTGTTGAGAGGGCCTCCTCTTGAGATGCGACGGGAACGCCGGGAACTCTTTCCCGACGAAGCAGGGAAAGGATCCCTCATCTCGAGCTACGAGGCGGAAACGGGGCTCCTCTGGATGTGGGCGGGACCCTCGTGATTCCTCTCGAGTGGAGACGGGTATGTCGGGGAACTTCTTGATTTGCACCGAGGGTGTGAAGGACCCTTTCTAAGTTCCAGAGGTGAGGTGTGATCAGCCTCGAGACGCCTCAGCGGAAATGGGCCTCATCTCGCCTGGAGGGGAGAACTTCCTGGATTTTCTCGAGTTGCGGCAGGTCTTCTCGAGTTACGACGGGGACCTCAGGGACCCGCTCTGGTGGCCTCAGGAAAGGCCAGTCCCCACGCGAGTTGCTAGGGGACCTCTCGGGATTCCTCTCCCGTCCATGCCGGGGCCTCAGTCCTTGTGTGGAGTCGGGGCCGGAACCTGAGGATTCCTCTCCAGTGTTGCCATGGATCTTGGGGTGCTTCTGAGTCTCCCCAGGGGAGTCAGGCCTCGTCTCGAGTGGGGGCATGCACGTGCGCTTTCCTCCCGAGCTGCAGCAGTAGTGTCACGCTTCCTCTCACGTGGATCAAGGGATCTGTGGCTTTCCCTCGAGGCTGTCCCTCGAGGCTTTCCCACGGGGCTTTCCCACAGGGCTGTGCCACGTGCCACCTTGGTGTGAGTCGATCCTCGGCGTGAAAGACGAACCGGTGAAGGGAAACGAGGTTCCTCTGGAATGGACTGAGACATCTGGGGGACTCTTGGAATGGTGGCACGACCCTGGAGTTCCTCTCGCCGTTCCTGTTGAGAGGGCCTCCTCTTGAGATGCGACGGGAACGCCGGGAACTCTTTCCCGACGAAGCAGGGAAAGGATCCCTCATCTCGAGCTACGAGGCGGAAACGGGGCTCCTCTGGATGTGGGAGGGACCCTCGTGATTCCTCTCGAGTGGAGACGGCTAGGTCGGGGAACTTCTTGATTTGCACCGAGGGTGTGAAGGACCCTTTCGAAGTTCCAGAGGTGAGGTGTGATCAGCCTCGAGACGCCTCAGCGGAAATGGGCCTCATCTAGCCTGGAGCGGAGAACCTCCTGGATTTTCTCGAGTTGCGGCAGGTCTTCTCGAGTTACGACGGGGACCTCAGGGACCCGCTCTGGTGGCCTCAGGAAAGGCCAGTCCCCATGCGAGTTGCTAGGGGACCTCTCGGGATTCCTCTCCCGTCCATGCCGGGGCCTCAGTCCTTGTGTGGAGTCGGGGCCGGAACCTGAGGATTCCTCTCCAGTGTTGCCATGGATCTTGGGGTGCTTCTGAGTCTCCCCAGGGGAGTCAGGCCTCGTCTCGAGTGGGGGCATGCACGTGCGCTTTCCTCCCGAGCTGCAGCAGTAGTGTCACGCTTCCTCTCACGTGGATCAAGGGATCTGTGGCTTTCCCTGGAGGCTGTCCCTCGAGGCTTTCCCACGAGGCTTTCCCACAGGGCTGTGCCACGTGCCACCTTGGTGTGAGTCGATCCTCGGCGTGAAAGACGAGCCGGTGAAGGGAAAAGAGGTTCCTCTGGAATGGACTGAGACATCTGGGGGACTCTTGGAATGGTGGCACGACCCTGGAGTTCCTCTCGCCGTTCCTGTTGAGAGGGCCTCCTCTTGAGATGCGACGGGAACGCCGGGAACTCTTTCCCGACGAAGCAGGGAAAGGATCCCTCATCTCGAGCTACGAGGAGGAAACGGGGCTCCTTTGGATGTGGGAGGGACCCTCGTGATTCCTCTCGAGTGGAGACGGCTAGGTCGGGGAACTTCTTGATTTGCACCGAGGGTGTGAAGGACCCTTTCGAAGTTCCAGAGGTGAGGTGTGATCAGCCTCGAGACGCCTCAGCGGAAATGGGCCTCATCTCGCCTGGAGGGGAGAACTTCCTGGATTTTCTCGAGTTGCGGCAGGTCTTCTCGAGTTACGACGGGGACCTCAGGGACCCGCTCTGGTGGCCTCAGGAAAGGCCAGTCCCCACGCGAGTTGCTAGGGGACCTCTCGGGATTCCTCTCCCGTCCATGCCGGGGCCTCAGTCCTTGTGTGGAGTCGGGGCCGGAACCTGAGGATTCCTCTCCAGTGTTGCCATGGATCTTGGGGTGCTTCTGAGTCTCCCCAGGGGAGTCAGGCCTCGTCTCGAGTGGGGGCATGCACGTGCGCTTTCCTCCCGAGCTGCAGCAGTAGTGTCACGCTTCCTCTCACGTGGATCAAGGGATCTGTGGCTTTCCCTCGAGGCTGTCCCTCGAGGCTTTCCCACGGGGCTTTCCCACAGGGCTGTGCCACGTGCCACCTTGGTGTGAGTCGATCCTCGGCGTGAAAGACGAACCGGTGAAGGGAAACGAGGTTCCTCTGGAATGGACTGAGACATCTGGGGGACTCTTGGAATGGTGGCACGACCCTGGAGTTCCTCTCGCCGTTCCTGTTGAGAGGGCCTCCTCTTGAGATGCGACGGGAACGCCGGGAACTCTTTCCCGACGAAGCAGGGAAAGGATCCCTCATCTCGAGCTACGAGGCGGAAACGGGGCTCCTCTGGATGTGGGAGGGACCCTCGTGATTCCTCTCGAGTGGAGACGGCTAGGTCGGGGAACTTCTTGATTTGCACCGAGGGTGTGAAGGACCCTTTCGAAGTTCCAGAGGTGAGGTGTGATCAGCCTCGAGACGCCTCAGCGGAAATGGGCCTCATCTAGCCTGGAGCGGAGAACCTCCTGGATTTTCTCGAGTTGCGGCAGGTCTTCTCGAGTTACGACGGGGACCTCAGGGACCCGCTCTGGTGGCCTCAGGAAAGGCCAGTCCCCATGCGAGTTGCTAGGGGACCTCTCGGGATTCCTCTCCCGTCCATGCCGGGGCCTCAGTCCTTGTGTGGAGTCGGGGCCGGAACCTGAGGATTCCTCTCCAGTGTTGCCATGGATCTTGGGGTGCTTCTGAGTCTCCCCAGGGGAGTCAGGCCTCGTCTCGAGTGGGGGCATGCACGTGCGCTTTCCTCCCGAGCTGCAGCAGTAGTGTCACGCTTCCTCTCACGTGGATCAAGGGATCTGTGGCTTTCCCTGGAGGCTGTCCCTCGAGGCTTTCCCACGAGGCTTTCCCACAGGGCTGTGCCACGTGCCACCTTGGTGTGAGTCGATCCTCGGCGTGAAAGACGAGCCGGTGAAGGGAAAAGAGGTTCCTCTGGAATGGACTGAGACATCTGGGGGACTCTTGGAATGGTGGCACGACCCTGGAGTTCCTCTCGCCGTTCCTGTTGAGAGGGCCTCCTCTTGAGATGCGACGGGAACGCCGGGAACTCTTTCCCGACGAAGCAGGGAAAGGATCCCTCATCTCGAGCTACGAGGAGGAAACGGGGCTCCTCTGTATGTGGGAGGGACCCTCGTGATTCCTCTCGAGTGGAGACGGCTAGGTCGGGGAACTTCTTGATTTGCACCGAGGGTGTGAAGGACCCTTTCGAAGTTCCAGAGGTGAGGTGTGATCAGCCTCGATACGCCTCAGCGGAAATGGGCCTCATCTAGCCTGGAGCGGAGAACCTCCTGGATTTTCTCGAGTTGCGGCAGGTCTTCTCGAGTTACGACGGGGACCTCAGGGACCCGCTCTGGTGGACTCAGGAAAGGCCAGTCCCCATGCGAGTTGCTAGGGGACCTCTCGGGATTCCTCTCCCGTCCATGCCGGGGCCTCAGTCCTTGTGTGGAGTCGGGGCCGGAACCTGAGGATTCCTCTCCAGTGTTGCCATGGATCTTGGGGTGCTTCTGAGTCTCCCCAGGGGAGTCAGGCCTCGTCTCGAGTGGGGGCATGCACGTGCGCTTTCCTCCCGAGCTGCAGCAGTAGTGTCACGCTTCCTCTCACGTGGATCAAGGGATCTGTGGCTTTCCCTGGAGGCTGTCCCTCGAGGCTTTCCCACAGGGCTGTGCCACGTGCCACCTTGGTGTGAGTCGATCCTCGGCGTGAAAGATGAACTGGTGAAGGGAAACGAGGTTCCTCTGGAATGGACTGAGACATCTGGGGGACTCTTGGAATGGTGGCACGACCCTGGAGTTCCTCTCGCCGTTCCTGTTGAGAGGGCCTCCCCTTGAGATGAGACGGGAACGACGGGAACTCTTTCCCGACGAAGCAGGGAAAGGATCCCTCATCTCGAGCTACGAGGCGGAAACGGGGCTCCTTTGGATGTGGGAGGGACCCTCGTGATTCCTCTCGAGTGGAGACGGCTAGGTCGGGGAACTTCTTGATTTGCACCGAGGGTGTGAAGGACCCTTTCGAAGTTCCAGAGGTGAGGTGTGATCAGCCTCGAGACGCCTCAGCGGAAATGGGCCTCATCTCGCCTGGAGGGGAGAACCTCCTGGATTTTCTCGAGTTGCGGCAGGTCTTCTCGAGTTACGACGCGGACCTCAGGGACCCGCTCTGGTAGCCTCAGGAAAGGCCAGACCCCATGCGAGTTGCTAGGGGACCTCTCGGGATTCCTCTCCCGTCCATGCCGGGGCCTCAGTCCTTGTGTGGAGACGGGGCCGGAACCTGAGGATTCCTCTCCAGTGTTGCCATGGATCTTGGGGTGCTTCTGAGTCTCCCCAGGGGAGTCAGGCCTCGTCTCGAGTGGGGGCATGTACGTGCGCTTTCCTCCCGAGCTGCAGCAGTAGTGTCACGCTTCCTGTCACGTGGATCAAGGGATCTGTGGCTTTCCCTCGAGGCTGTCCCTCGAGGCTTTCCCACGAGGCTTTCCCACAGGGCTGTGCCACGTGCCACCTTGGTGTGAGTCGATCCTCGGCGTGAAAGACGAGCCGGTGAAGGGAAAAGAGGTTCCTCTGGAATGGACTGAGACATCTGGGGGACTCTTGGAATGGTGGCACGACCCTGGAGTTCCTCTCGCCGTTCCTGTAGAGAGGGCCTCCTCTTGAGATGCGACGGGAACGCCGGGAACTCTTTCCCGACGAAGCAGGGAAAGGATCCCTCATCTCGAGCTACGAGGCGGACACGGGGTTCCTCTGGATGTGGGCGGGACCCTCGTGATTCCTCTCGAGTGGAGACGGGTATGTCGGGGAACTTCTTGATTTGCACCAAGGGTGTGAAGGACCCTTTCGAAGTTCCAGAGGTGAGGTGTGATCAGCCTCGAGACGCCTCAGCGGAAATGGGCCTCATCTAGCCTGGAGCGGAGAACCTCCTGGATTTTCTCGAGTTGCGGCAGGTCTTCTCGAGTTACGACGGGGACCTCAGGGACCCGCTCTGCTGGACTCAGGAAAGGCCAGTCCCCATGCGAGTTGCTAGGGGACCTCTCGGGATTCCTCTCCCGTCCATGCCGGGGCCTCAGTCCTTGTGTGGAGTCGGGGCCGGAACCTGAGGATTCCTCTCCAGTGTTGCCATGGATCTTGGGGTGCTTCTGAGTCTCCCCAGGGGAGTCAGGCCTCGTCTCGAGTGGGGGCATGCACGTGCGCTTTCCTCCCGAGCTGCAGCAGTAGTGTCACGCTTCCTGTCACGTGGATCAAGGGATCTGCGGCTTTCCCAGGAGGCTGTCCCTCGAGGCTTTCCCACGAGGCTTTCCCACAGGGCTGTGCCACGTGCCACCTTGGTGTGAGTCGATCCTCGGCGTGAAAGACGAACTGGTGAAGGGAATCGAGGTTCCTCTGGAATGGACTGAGACATCTGGGGGACTCTTGGAATGGTGGCACGACCCTGGAGTTCCTCTCGCTGTTCCTGTTGAGAGGGCCTCCTCTTGAGATGCGACGGGAACGACGGGAACTCTTTCCCGAGGAAGCAGGGAAAGGATCCCTCATCTCGAGCTACGAGGCGGAAACGGGGCTCCTCTGGATGTGGGAGGGACCCTCGTGATTCCTCTCGAGTGGAGACGGCTAGGTCGGGGAACTTCTTGATTTGCACCGAGGGTGTGAAGGACCCTTTCGAAGTTCCAGAGGTGAGGTGTGATCAGCCTCGAGACGCCTCAGCGGAAATGGTCCTCATCTCGCCTGGAGCGGAGAACCTCCTGGATTTTCTCGAGTTGCGGCAGGTCTTCTCGAGTTACGACGGGGACCTCAGGGACCCGCTCTGGTGGCCTCAGTAAAGGCGAGTCCCCATGCGAGTTGCTAGGGGACCTCTCGGGATTCCTCTCCCGTCCATGCCGGGGCCTCAGTCCTTGTGTGGAGTCGGGGCCGGAACCTGAGGATTCCTCTCCAGTGTTGCTATGGATCTTGGGGTGCTTCTGAGTCTCCCCAGGGGAGTCAGGCCTCGTCTCGAGTGGGGGCATGCACGTGCGCTTTCCTCCCGAGCTGCAGCAGTAGTGTCACGCTTCCTGTCACGTGGTTCAAGGGATCTGTGGCTCTCCCTCGAGGCTGTCCCTCGAGGCTTTCCCACGAGGCTTTCCCACAGGGCTGTGCCACGTGCCACCTTGGTGTGAGTCGATCCTCGGCGTGAAAGACGAGCCGGTGAAGGGAAAAGAGGTTCCTCTGGAATGGACTGAGACATCTGGGGGACTCTTGGAATGGTGGCACGACCCTGGAGTTCCTCTCGCCGTTCCTGTTGAGAGGGCCTCCTCTTGAGATGCGACGGGAACGCCGGGAACTCTTTCCCGACGAAGCAGGGAAAGGATCCCTCATCTCGAGCTACGAGGCGGAAACGGGGCTCCTCTGGATGTGGGCGGGACCCTCGTGATTCCTCTCGAGTGGAGACGGGTATGTCGGGGAACTTCTTGATTTGCACCGAGGGTGTGAAGGACCCTTTCTAAGTTCCAGAGGTGAGGTGTGATCAGCCTCGAGACGCCTCAGCGGAAATGGGCCTCATCTCGCCTGGAGGGGAGAACTTCCTGGATTTTCTCGAGTTGCGGCAGGTCTTCTCGAGTTACGACGGGGACCTCAGGGACCCGCTCTGGTGGCCTCAGGAAAGGCCAGTCCCCACGCGAGTTGCTAGGGGACCTCTCGGGATTCCTCTCCCGTCCATGCCGGGGCCTCAGTCCTTGTGTGGAGTCGGGGCCGGAACCTGAGGATTCCTCTCCAGTGTTGCCATGGATCTTGGGGTGCTTCTGAGTCTCCCCAGGGGAGTCAGGCCTCGTCTCGAGTGGGGGCATGCACGTGCGCTTTCCTCCCGAGCTGCAGCAGTAGTGTCACGCTTCCTCTCACGTGGATCAAGGGATCTGTGGCTTTCCCTCGAGGCTGTCCCTCGAGGCTTTCCCACGGGGCTTTCCCACAGGGCTGTGCCACGTGCCACCTTGGTGTGAGTCGATCCTCGGCGTGAAAGACGAACCGGTGAAGGGAAACGAGGTTCCTCTGGAATGGACTGAGACATCTGGGGGACTCTTGGAATGGTGGCACGACCCTGGAGTTCCTCTCGCCGTTCCTGTTGAGAGGGCCTCCTCTTGAGATGCGACGGGAACGCCGGGAACTCTTTCCCGACGAAGCAGGGAAAGGATCCCTCATCTCGAGCTACGAGGCGGAAACGGGGCTCCTCTGGATGTGGGAGGGACCCTCGTGATTCCTCTCGAGTGGAGACGGCTAGGTCGGGGAACTTCTTGATTTGCACCGAGGGTGTGAAGGACCCTTTCGAAGTTCCAGAGGTGAGGTGTGATCAGCCTCGAGACGCCTCAGCGGAAATGGGCCTCATCTAGCCTGGAGCGGAGAACCTCCTGGATTTTCTCGAGTTGCGGCAGGTCTTCTCGAGTTACGACGGGGACCTCAGGGACCCGCTCTGGTGGCCTCAGGAAAGGCCAGTCCCCATGCGAGTTGCTAGGGGACCTCTCGGGATTCCTCTCCCGTCCATGCCGGGGCCTCAGTCCTTGTGTGGAGTCGGGGCCGGAACCTGAGGATTCCTCTCCAGTGTTGCCATGGATCTTGGGGTGCTTCTGAGTCTCCCCAGGGGAGTCAGGCCTCGTCTCGAGTGGGGGCATGCACGTGCGCTTTCCTCCCGAGCTGCAGCAGTAGTGTCACGCTTCCTGTCACGTGGATCAAGGGATCTGTGGCTTTCCCAGGAGGCTGTCCCTCGAGGCTTTCCCACGAGGCTTTCCCACAGGGCTGTGCCACGTGCCACCTTGGTGTGAGTCGATCCTCGGCGTGAAAGACGAACTGGTGAAGGGAATCGAGGTTCCTGTGGAATGGACTGAGACATCTGGGGGACTCTTGGAATGGTGGCACGACCCTGGAGTTCCTCTCGCTGTTCCTGTTGAGAGGGCCTCCTCTTGAGATGCGACGGGAACGACGGGAACTCTTTCCCGAGGAAGCAGGGAAAGGATCCCTCATCTCGAGCTACGAGGCGGAAACGGGGCTCCTTTGGATGTGGGAGGGACCCTCGTGATTCCTCTCGAGTGGAGACGGCTAGGTCGGGGAACTTCTTGATTTGCACCGAGGGTGTGAAGGACCCTTTCGAAGTTCCAGAGGTGAGGTGTGATCAGCCTCGAGACGCCTCAGCGGAAATGGGCCTCATCTCGCCTGGAGCGGAGAACCTCCTGGATTTTCTCGAGTTGCGGCAGGTCTTCTCGAGTTACGACGGGGACCTCAGGGACCCGCTCTGGTAGCCTCAGGAAAGGCCAGTCCCCATGCGAGTTGCTAGGGGACCTCTCGGGATTCCTCTCCCGTCCATGCCGGGGCCTCAGTCCTTGTGTGGAGACGGGGGCGGAACCTGAGGATTCCTCTCCAGTGTTGCCATGGATCTTGGGGTGCTTCTGAGTCTCCCCAGGGGAGTCAGGCCTCGTCTCGAGTGGGGGCATGTACGTGCGCTTTCCTCCCGAGCTGCAGCAGTAGTGTCACGCTTCCTGTCACGTGGATCAAGGGATCTGTGGCTTTCCCTCGAGGCTGTCCCTCGAGGCTTTCCCACGAGGCTTTCCCACAGGGCTGTGCCACGTGCCACCTTGGTGTGAGTCGATCCTCGGCGTGAAAGACGAGCCGGTGAAGGGAAAAGAGGTTCCTCTGGAATGGACTGAGACATCTGGGGGACTCTTGGAATGGTGGCACGACCCTGGAGTTCCTCTCGCCGTTCCTGTTGAGAGTCCCTCCTCTTGAGATGCGACGGGAACGCCGGGAACTCTTTCCCGACGAAGCAGGGAAAGGACCCCTCATCTCGAGCTACGAGGCGGAAACGGGGCTCCTCTGGATGTGGGCGGGACCCTCGTGATTCCTCTCGAGTGGAGACGGGTATGTCGGGGAACTTCTTGATTTGCACCGAGGGTGTGAAGGACCCTTTCGAAGTTCCAGAGGTGAGGTGTGATCAGCCTCGAGACGCCTCAGCGGAAATGGGCCTCATCTCGCCTGGAGGGGAGAACCTCCTGGATTTTCTCGAGTTGCGGCAGGTCTTCTCGAGTTACGACGGGGACCTCAGGGACCCGGTCTGGTGGCCTCAGGAATGGCCAGTCCCCATGCGAGTTGCTAGGGGACCTCTCGGGATTCCTCTCCCGTCCATGCCGGGGCCTCAGTCCTTGTGTGGATTCGGGGCCGGAACCTGAGGATTCCTCTCCAGTGTTGCCATGGATCTTGGGGTGCTTCTGAGTCTCCCCAGGGGAGTCAGGCCTCGTCTCGAGTGGGGGCATGCACGTGCGCTTTCCTCCCGGGCTGCAGCAATAGGGTCACGCTTCCTGTCACGTGGATGAAGGGATCTGTGGCTTTCCCTCGAGGCTGTCCCTCGAGGCTTTCCCACGAGGCTTTCCCACAGGGCTGTGCCACGTGCCACCTTGGTGTGAGTCGATCCTCGGTGTGAAAGACGAGCCGGTGAAGGGAAAAGAGGTTCCTCTGGAATGGACTGAGACATCTGGGGGACTCTTGGAATGGTGGCACGACCCTGGAGTTCCTCTCGCCGTTCCTGTTGAGAGGGCCTCCTCTTGAGATTCGACGGGAACGCCGGGAACTCTTTCCCGACGAAGCAGGGAAAGGACCCCTCATCTCGAGCTGCGAGGCGGACACGGGGCTCCTCTGGATGTGGGCGGGACCCTCGTGATTCCTCTCGAGTGGAGACGGGTATGTCGGGGAACTTCTTGATTTGCACCAAGGGTGTGAAGGACCCTTTCGAAGTTCCAGAGGTGAGGTGTGATCAGCCTCGAGACGCCTCAGCGGAAATGGGCCTCATCTCGCCTGGAGGGGAGAACCTCCTGGATTTTCTCGAGTTGCGGCAGGTCTTCTCGAGTTACGACGGGGACCTCAGGGACCCGCTCTGGTGGCCTCAGGAAAGGCCAGTCCCCACGCGAGTTGCTAGGGGACCTCTCGGGATTCCTCTCCCGTCCATGCCGGGGCCTCAGTCCTTGTGTGGAGTCGGGGCCGGAACCTGAGGATTCCTCTCCAGTGTTGCCATGGATCTTGGGGTGCTTCTGAGTCTCCCCAGGGGAGTCAGGCCTCGTCTCGAGTGGGGGCATGCACGTGCGCTTTCCTCCCGAGCTGCAGCAGTAGTGTCACGCTTCCTCTCACGTGGATCAAGGGATCTGTGGCTTTCCCTCGAGGCTGTCCCTCGAGGCTTTCCCACGAGGCTTTCCCACAGGGCTGTGCCACGTGCCACCTTGGTGTGAGTCGATCCTCGGCGTGAAAGACGAGCCGGTGAAGGGAAAAGAGGTTCCTCTGGAATGGACTGACACATCTGGGGGACTCTTGGAATGGTGGCACGACCCTGGAGTTCCTCTCGCCGTTCCTGTTGAGAGGGCCTCCTCTTGAGATGCGACGGGAACGCCGGGAACTCTTTCGGGACGAAGCAGGGAAAGGACCCCTCATCTCGAGCTACGAGGCGGAAACGGGGCTCCTCTGGATGTGGGAGGGACCCTCGTGATTCCTCTTGAGTGGAAACGGCTAGGTCGGGGAACTTCTTGATTTGCACCGAGGGTGTGAAGGACCCTTTCGAAG
The DNA here is from genome assembly GCF_023091745.1 of Budorcas taxicolor. Lineage (NCBI taxonomy): Eukaryota > Metazoa > Chordata > Mammalia > Artiodactyla > Bovidae > Budorcas > Budorcas taxicolor. The sequence goes on from NC_068925.1 coordinate 397,795, forward strand.
TTCCAGAGGTGAGGTGTGATCAGCCTCGAGACGCCTCAGCGGAAATGGGCCTCATCTCGCCTGGAGGGGAGAACCTCCTGGATTTTCTCGAGTTGCGGCAGGTCTTCTCGAGTTACGACGGGGACCTCAGGGACCCGCTCTGGTGGCCTCAGGAAAGGCCAGTCCCCATGCGAGTTGCTAGGGGACCTCTCGGGATTCCTCTCCCGTCCATGCCGGGGCCTCAGTCCTTGTGTGGAGTCGGGGCCGGAACCTGAGGATTCCTCTCCAGTGTTGCCATGGATCTTGGGGTGCTTCTGAGTCTCCCCAGGGGAGTCAGGCCTCGTCTCGAGTGGGGGCATGCACGTGCGCTTTCCTCCCGAGCTGCAGCAATAGTGTCACGCTTCCTGTCACGTGGATCAAGGGATCTGTGGCTTTCCCTCGAGGCTGTCCCTCGAGGCTTTCCCACGAGGCTTTCCCACAGGGCTGTGCCACGTGCCACCTTGGTGTGAGTCGATCCTCGGCGTGAAAGACGAGCCGGTGAAGGGAAAAGAGGTTCCTCTGGAATGGACTGAGACATCTGGGGGACTCTTGGAATGGTGGCACGACCCTGGCGTTCCTCTCGCCGATCCTGTTGAGAGGGCCTCCTCTTGAGATGCGACGGGAACGCCGGGAAATCTTTCCCGACGAAGCAGGGACAGGATCCCTCATCTCGAGCTACGAGGCGGACACGGGGCTCCTCTGGATGTGGGCGGGACCCCCGTGATTCCTCTCGAGTGGAGACGGGTATGTCGGGGAACTTCTTGATTTGCACCAAGGGTGTGAAGGACCCTTTCGAAGTTCCAGAGGTGAGGTGTGATCAGCCTCGAGACGCCTCAGCGGAAATGGGCCTCATCTCGCCTGGAGGGGAGAACCTCCTGGATTTTCTCGAGTTGCGGCAGGTCTTCTCGAGTTACGACGGTGACCTCAGGGACCCGCTCTGGTGGCCTCAGGAATGGCCAGTCCCCATGCGAGTTGCTAGGGGACCTCTCGGGATTCCTCTCCCGTCCATGCCGGGGCCTCAGTCCTTGTGTGGATTCGGGGCCGGAACCTGAGGATTCCTCTCCAGTGTTGCCATGGATCTTGGGGTGCTTCTGAGTCTCCCCAGGGGAGTCAGGCCTCGTCTCGAGTGGGGGCATGCACGTGCGCTTTCCTCCCGAGCTGCAGCAGTAGTGTCACGCTTCCTCTCACGTGGATCAAGGGATCTGTGGCTTTCCCTCGAGGCTGTCCCTCGAGGCTTTCCCACGAGGCTTTCCCACAGGGCTGTGCCACGTGCCACCTTGGTGTGAGTCGATCCTCGGCGTGAAAGACGAGCCGGTGAAGGGAAAAGAGGTTCCTCTGGAATGGACTGACACATCTGGGGGACTCTTGGAATGGTGGCACGACCCTGGAGTTCCTCTCGCCGTTCCTGTTGAGAGGGCCTCCTCTTGAGATGCGACGGGAACGCCGGGAACTCTTTCGGGACGAAGCAGGGAAAGGACCCCTCATCTCGAGCTACGAGGCGGAAACGGGGCTCCTCTGGATGTGGGAGGGACCCTCGTGATTCCTCTTGAGTGGAAACGGCTAGGTCGGGGAACTTCTTGATTTGCACCGAGGGTGTGAAGGACCCTTTCGAAGTTCCAGAGGTGAGGTGTGATCAGCCTCGAGACGCCTCAGCGGAAATGGGCCTCATCTCGCCTGGAGGGGAGAACCTCCTGGATTTTCTCGAGTTGCGGCAGGTCTTCTCGAGTTACGACGGGGACCTCAGGGACCCGGTCTGGTGGCCTCAGGAAAGGCCAGTCCCCATGCGAGTTGCTAGGGGACCTCTCGGGATTCCTCTCCCGTCCATGCCGGGGCCTCAGTCCTTGTGTGGATTCGGGGCCGGAACCTGAGGATTCCTCTCCAGTGTTGCCATGGATCTTGGGGTGCTTCTGAGTCTCCCCAGGGGCGTCAGGCCTCGTCTCGAGTGGGGGCATGCACGTGCGCTTTCCTCCCGAGCTGCAGCAGTAGTGTCACGCTTCCTCTCACGTGGATCAAGGCATCTGTGGCTTTCCCTCGAGGCTGTCCCTCGAGGCTTTCCCACGAGGCTTTCCCACAGGGCTGTGCCACGTGCCACCTTGGTGTGAGTCGATCCTCGGCGTGAAAGACGAACCTGTGAAGGGAAACGAGGTTCCTCTGGAATGGACTGAGACATCTGGGGGACTCTTGGAATGGTGTCACGACCCTGGAGTTCCTCTCGCCGTTCCTGTTGAGAGGGCCTCCTCTTGAGATGCGACGGGAACGCCGGGAACTCTTTCCCGACGAAGCAGGGAAAGGACCCCTCATCTCGAGCTACGAGGCGGAAACGGGGCTCCTCTGGATGTGGGCGGGACCCTCGTGATTCCTCTCGAGTGGAGACGGGTATGTCGGGGAACTTCTTGATTTGCACCGAGGGTGTGAAGGACCCTTTCGAAGTTCCAGAGGTGAGGTGTGATCAGCCTCGAGACGCCTCAGCGGAAATGGGCCTCATCTCGCCTGGAGGGGAGAACCTCCTGGATTTTCTCGAGTTGCGGCAGGTCTTCTCGAGTTACGACGGGGACCTCAGGGACCCGGTCTGGTGGCCTCAGGAATGGCCAGTCCCCATGCGAGTTGCTAGGGGACCTCTCGGGATTCCTCTCCCGTCCATGCCGGGGCCTCAGTCCTTGTGTGGATTCGGGGCCGGAACCTGAGGATTCCTCTCCAGTGTTGCCATGGATCTTGGGGTGCTTCTGAGTCTCCCCAGGGGAGTCAGGCCTCGTCTCGAGTGGGGGCATGCACGTGCGCTTTCCTCCCGGGCTGCAGCAATAGGGTCACGCTTCCTGTCACGTGGATGAAGGGATCTGTGGCTTTCCCTCGAGGCTGTCCCTCGAGGCTTTCCCACGAGGCTTTCCCACAGGGCTGTGCCACGTGCCACCTTGGTGTGAGTCGATCCTCGGTGTGAAAGACGAGCCGGTGAAGGGAAAAGAGGTTCCTCTGGAATGGACTGAGACATCTGGGGGACTCTTGGAATGGTGGCACGACCCTGGAGTTCCTCTCGCCGTTCCTGTTGAGAGGGCCTCCTCTTGAGATTCGACGGGAACGCCGGGAACTCTTTCCCGACGAAGCAGGGAAAGGACCCCTCATCTCGAGCTGCGAGGCGGACACGGGGCTCCTCTGGATGTGGGCGGGACCCTCGTGATTCCTCTCGAGTGGAGACGGGTATGTCGGGGAACTTCTTGATTTGCACCAAGGGTGTGAAGGACCCTTTCGAAGTTCCAGAGGTGAGGTGTGATCAGCCTCGAGACGCCTCAGCGGAAATGGGCCTCATCTCGCCTGGAGGGGAGAACCTCCTGGATTTTCTCGAGTTGCGGCAGGTCTTCTCGAGTTACGACGGGGACCTCAGGGACCCGCTCTGGTGGCCTCAGGAAAGGCCAGTCCCCACGCGAGTTGCTAGGGGACCTCTCGGGATTCCTCTCCCGTCCATGCCGGGGCCTCAGTCCTTGTGTGGAGTCGGGGCCGGAACCTGAGGATTCCTCTCCAGTGTTGCCATGGATCTTGGGGTGCTTCTGAGTCTCCCCAGGGGAGTCAGGCCTCGTCTCGAGTGGGGGCATGCACGTGCGCTTTCCTCCCGAGCTGCAGCAGTAGTGTCACGCTTCCTCTCACGTGGATCAAGGGATCTGTGGCTTTCCCTCGAGGCTGTCCCTCGAGGCTTTCCCACGAGGCTTTCCCACAGGGCTGTGCCACGTGCCACCTTGGTGTGAGTCGATCCTCGGCGTGAAAGACGAGCCGGTGAAGGGAAAAGAGGTTCCTCTGGAATGGACTGACACATCTGGGGGACTCTTGGAATGGTGGCACGACCCTGGAGTTCCTCTCGCCGTTCCTGTTGAGAGGGCCTCCTCTTGAGATGCGACGGGAACGCCGGGAACTCTTTCGGGACGAAGCAGGGAAAGGACCCCTCATCTCGAGCTACGAGGCGGAAACGGGGCTCCTCTGGATGTGGGAGGGACCCTCGTGATTCCTCTTGAGTGGAAACGGCTAGGTCGGGGAACTTCTTGATTTGCACCGAGGGTGTGAAGGACCCTTTCGAAGTTCCAGAGGTGAGGTGTGATCAGCCTCGAGACGCCTCAGCGGAAATGGGCCTCATCTCGCCTGGAGGGGAGAACCTCCTGGATTTTCTCGAGTTGCGGCAGGTCTTCTCGAGTTACGACGGGGACCTCAGGGACCCGCTCTGGTGGCCTCAGGAAAGGCCAGTCCCCATGCGAGTTGCTAGGGGACCTCTCGGGATTCCTCTCCCGTCCATGCCGGGGCCTCAGTCCTTGTGTGGAGTCGGGGCCGGAACCTGAGGATTCCTCTCCAGTGTTGCCATGGATCTTGGGGTGCTTCTGAGTCTCCCCAGGGGAGTCAGGCCTCGTCTCGAGTGGGGGCATGCACGTGCGCTTTCCTCCCGAGCTGCAGCAATAGTGTCACGCTTCCTGTCACGTGGATCAAGGGATCTGTGGCTTTCCCTCGAGGCTGTCCCTCGAGGCTTTCCCACGAGGCTTTCCCACAGGGCTGTGCCACGTGCCACCTTGGTGTGAGTCGATCCTCGGCGTGAAAGACGAGCCGGTGAAGGGAAAAGAGGTTCCTCTGGAATGGACTGAGACATCTGGGGGACTCTTGGAATGGTGGCACGACCCTGGCGTTCCTCTCGCCGATCCTGTTGAGAGGGCCTCCTCTTGAGATGCGACGGGAACGCCGGGAAATCTTTCCCGACGAAGCAGGGACAGGATCCCTCATCTCGAGCTACGAGGCGGACACGGGGCTCCTCTGGATGTGGGCGGGACCCCCGTGATTCCTCTCGAGTGGAGACGGGTATGTCGGGGAACTTCTTGATTTGCACCAAGGGTGTGAAGGACCCTTTCGAAGTTCCAGAGGTGAGGTGTGATCAGCCTCGAGACGCCTCAGCGGAAATGGGCCTCATCTCGCCTGGAGGGGAGAACCTCCTGGATTTTCTCGAGTTGCGGCAGGTCTTCTCGAGTTACGACGGGGACCTCAGGGACCCGCTCTGGTGGCCTCAGGAATGGCCAGTCCCCATGCGAGTTGCTAGGGGACCTCTCGGGATTCCTCTCCCGTCCATGCCGGGGCCTCAGTCCTTGTGTGGATTCGGGGCCGGAACCTGAGGATTCCTCTCCAGTGTTGCCATGGATCTTGGGGTGCTTCTGAGTCTCCCCAGGGGAGTCAGGCCTCGTCTCGAGTGGGGGCATGCACGTGCGCTTTCCTCCCGAGCTGCAGCAGTAGTGTCACGCTTCCTCTCACGTGGATCAAGGGATCTGTGGCTTTCCCTCGAGGCTGTCCCTCGAGGCTTTCCCACGAGGCTTTCCCACAGGGCTGTGCCACGTGCCACCTTGGTGTGAGTCGATCCTCGGCGTGAAAGACGAGCCGGTGAAGGGAAAAGAGGTTCCTCTGGAATGGACTGACACATCTGGGGGACTCTTGGAATGGTGGCACGACCCTGGAGTTCCTCTCGCCGTTCCTGTTGAGAGGGCCTCCTCTTGAGATGCGACGGGAACGCCGGGAACTCTTTCCCGACGAAGCAGGGAAAGGATCCCTCATCTCGAGCTACGAGGCGGAAACGGGGCTACTCTGGATGTGGGAGGGACCCTCGTGATTCCTCTCGAGGGGAGACGGTTAGGTCGGGGAACTTCTTGATTTGCACCGAGGGTGTGAAGGACCCTTTCGAAGTTCCAGAGGTGAGGTGTGATCAGCCTCGAGACGCCTCAGCGGAAATGGGCCTCATCTCGCCTGGAGGGGAGAACCTCCTGGATTTTCTCGAGTTGCGGCAGGTCTTCTCGAGTTACGACGGGGACCTCAGGGACCCGCTCTGGTGGCCTCAGGAAAGGCCAGTCCCCATGCGAGTTGCTAGGGGACCTCTCGGGATTCCTCTCCCGTCCATGCCAGGGCCTCAGTCCTTGTGTGGAGTCGGGGCCGGAACCTGAGGATTCCTCTCCAGTGTTGCCATGGATCTTGGGGTGCTTCTGAGTCTCCCCAGGGGAGTCAGGCCTCGTCTCGAGTTGGGGCATGCACGTGCGCTTTCCTCCCGAGCTGCAGCAGTAGTGTCACGCTTCCTGTCACGTGGTTCAAGGGATCTGTGGCTTTCCCTCGAGGCTGTCCCTCGAGGCTTTCCCACGAGGCTTTCCCACAGGGCTGTGCCACGTGCCACCTTGGTGTGAGTCGATCCTCGGCGTGAAAGACGAGCCGGTGAAGGGAAAAGAGGTTCCTCTGGAATGGACTGAGACATCTGGGGGACTCTTGGAATGGTGGCACGACCCTGGAGTTCCTCTCGCCGTTCCTGTTGAGAGGGCCTCCTCTTGAGGTGCGACGGGAAGGCCGGGAACTCTTTCCCGACGAAGCAGGGAAAGGATCCCTCATCTCGAGCTACGAGGCGGACACGGGGCTCCTCTGGATGTGGGCGGGACCCTCGTGATTCCTCTCGAGTGGAGACGGGTATGTCGGGGAACTTCTTGATTTGCACCAAGGGTGTGAAGGACCCTTTCGAAGTTCCAGAGGTCAGGTGTGATCAGCCTTGAGACGCCTCAGCGGAAATGGGCCTCATCTCGCCTGGAGGGGAGAACCTCCTGGATTTTCTCGAGTTGCGGCAGGTCTTCTCGAGTTACGACGGGGACCTCAGGGACCCGCTCTGGTAGACTCAGGAAAGGCCAGTCCCCATGCGAGTTGCTATGGGACCTCTCGGGATTCCTCTCCCATCCATGCCGGGGCCTCTGTCCTTGTGTTGAGTCGGGGCCGGAACCTGAGGATTCCTCTCCAGTGTTGCCATGGATCTTGGGGTTCTTCTGAGTCTCCCCAGGGGAGTCAGGCCTCGTCTCGAGTGGGGGCATGCACGTGCGCTTTCCTCCCGGGCTGCAGCAATAGTGTCCCGCTTCCTGTCACGTGGATGAAGGGATCTGTGGCTTTCCCTCGAGGCTGTCCCTCGAGGCTTTCCCACGAGGCTTTCCCACAGGGCTGTGCCACGTGCCACCTTGGTGTGAGTCGATCCTCGGTGTGAAAGACGAGCCGGTGAAGGGAAAAGAGGTTCCTCTGGAATGGACTGAGACATCTGGGGGACTCTTGGAATGGTGGCACGACCCTGGAGTTCCTCTCGCCGTTCCTGTTGAGAGGGCCTCCTCTTGAGATGCGACGGGAACGCCGGGAACTCTTTCCCGACGAAGCAGGGAAAGGACCCCTCATCTCGAGCTACGAGGCGGAAACGGGGCTCCTCTGGATGTGGGCGGGACCCTCGTGATTCCTCTCGAGTGGAGACGGGTATGTCGGGGAACTTCTTGATTTGCACCAAGGGTGTGAAGGACCCTTTCGAAGTTCCAGAGTTGAGGTGTGATCAGCCTCGTGACGCCTCAGCGGAAATGGGCCTCATCACGCCTGGAGGGGAGAACCTCCTGGATTTTCTCGAGTTGCGGCAGGTCTTCTCGAGTTACGACGGGGACCTCAGGGACCCGCTCTGGTGGCCTCAGGAAAGGCCAGTCCCCATGCGAGTTGCTAGGGGACCTCTCGGGATTCCTCTCCCGTTCATGCCGGGGCCTCAGTCCTTGTGTGGAGTCGGGGCCGGAACCTGAGGATTCCTCTCCAGTGTTGCCATGGATCTTGGGGTGCTTCTGAGTCTCCCCAGGGGAGTCAGGCCTCGTCTCGAGTGGGGGTATGCACGTGCGCTTTCCTCCCGAGCTGCAGCAATAGTGTCACGCTTCCTGTCACGTGGATCAAGGGATCTGTGGCTTTCCCTCGAGGCTGTCCCTCGAGGCTTTCCCACGAGGCTTACCCACAGGGCTGTGCCACGTGCCACCTTGGTGTGAGTCGATCCTCGGCGTGAAAGACGAGCCGGTGAAGGGAAAAGAGGTTCCTCTGGAATGGACTGAGACATCTGGGGGACTCTTGGAATGGTGGCACGACCCTGGCGTTCCTCTCGCCGATCCTGTTGAGAGGGCCTCCTCTTGAGATGCGACGGGAACGCCGGGAAATCTTTCCCGACGAAGCAGGGACAGGATCCCTCATCTCGAGCTACGAGGCGGACACGGGGTTCCTCTGGATGTGGGCGGGACCCTCGTGATTCCTCTCGAGTGGAGACGGGTATGTCGGGGAACTTCTTGATTTGCACCAAGGGTGTGAAGGACCCTTTCGAAGTTCCAGAGGTGAGGTGTGATCAGCCTTGAGACGGCTCAGCGGAAATGGGCCTCATCTCGCCTGGATCGGAGAACCTCCTGGATTTTCTCGAGTTGCGGCAGGTCTTCTCGAATTACGACGGGGACCTCAGGGACCCGCTCTGGTGGCCTCAGTAAAGGCGAGTCCCCATGCGAGTTGCTAGGGGACCTCTCGGGATTCCTCTCCCGTCCATGCCGGGGCCTCAGTCCTTGTGTGGAGTCGGGGCCGGAACCTGAGTTTTCCTCTCCAGTGTTGCTATGGATCCTGGGGTGCTTCTGAGTCTCCCCAGGGGAGTCAGGCCTCGTCTCGAGTGGGGGCATGCACGTGCGCTTTCCTCCCGAGCTGCAGCAGTAGTGTCACGCTTCCTGTCACGTGGTTCAAGGGATCTGTGGCTCTCCCTCGAGGCTGTCCCTCGAGGCTTTCCCACGAGGCTTTCCCACAGGGCTGTGCCACGTGCCACCTTGGTGTGAGTCGATCCTCGGCGTGAAAGACGAGCCGGTGAAGGGAAAAGAGGTTCCTCTGGAATGGACTGAGACATCTGGGGGACTCTTGGAATGGTGGCACGACCCTGGAGTTCCTCTCGCCGTTCCTGTTGAGAGGGCCTCCTCTTGAGATGCGACGGGAACGCCGGGAACTCTTTCCCGACGAAGCAGGGAAAGGATCCCTCATCTCGAGCTACGAGGCAGAAACGGGGCTCCTCTGGATGTGGGCGGGACCCTCGTGATTCCTCTCGAGTGGAGACGGGTATGTCGGGGAACTTCTTGATTTGCACCAAGGGTGTGAAGGACCCTTTCGAAGTTACAGAGGTGAGGTGTGATCCGCCTCGTGACACCTCAGCGGAAATGGGCCTCATCTCGCCTGGAGGGGAGAACCTCCTGGATTTTCTCGAGTTGCGGCAGGTCTTCTCGAGTTATGACGGGGACCTCAGGGACCCGCTCTGGTGGCCTCAGGAAAGGCCAGTCCCCATGCGAGTTGCTAGGGGACCTCTCGGGATTCCTCTCCCGTCCATGCCGGGGCCTCAGTCCTTGTGTGGAGTCGGGGCCGGAACCTGAGGATTCCTCTCCAGTGTTGCCATGGATCTTGGGGTGCTTCTGAGTCTCCCCAGGGGAGTCAGGCCTCGTCTCGAGTGGGGGCATGCACGTGCGCTTTCCTCCCGAGCTGCAGCAGTAGTGTCACGCTTCCTGTCACGTGGATCAAGGGATCTGTGGCTTTCCCTCGAGGCTGTCCCTCGAGGCTTTCCCACGAGGCTTTCCCACAGGGCTGTGCAACGTGCCACCTTGGTGTGAGTCGATCCTCGGCGTGAAAGACGAACCGGTGAAGGGAAACGAGGTTCCTCTGGAATGGACTGAGACATCTGGGGGACTCTTGGAATGGTGGCACGACCCTGGAGTTCCTCTCGCCGTTCCTGTTGAGAGGGCCTCCTCTTGAGATGCGACGGGAACGCCGGGAACTCTTTCCCGACGAAGCAGGGAAAGGATCCCTCATCTCGAGCTACGAGGCGGAAACGGGGCTCCTCTGGATGTGGGAGGGACCCTCGTGATTCCTCTCGAGTGGAGACGGCTAGGTCGGGGAACTTCTTGATTTGCACCGAGGGTGTGAAGGACCCTTTCGAAGTTCCAGAGGTGAGGTGTGATCCGCCTCGTGACACCTCAGCGGAAATGGGCCTCATCTCGCCTGGAGGGGAGAACCTCCTGGATTTTCTCGAGTTGCGGCAGGTCTTCTCGAGTTATGACGGGGACCTCAGGGACCCGCTCTGGTGGCCTCAGGAAAGGCCAGTCCACATGCGAGTTGCTAGGGGACCTCTCGGGATTCCTCTCCCGTCCATGCCGGGGCCTCAGTCCTTGTGTGGAGTCGGGGCCGGAACCTGAGGATTCCTCTCCAGTGTTGCCATGGATCTTGGGGTGCTTCTGAGTCTCCCCAGGGGAGTCAGGCCTCGTCTCGAGTGGGGGCATGCACGTGCGCTTTCCTCCCGAGCTGCAGCAGTAGTGTCACGCTTCCTGTCACGTGGATCAAGGGATCTGTGGCTTTCCCTCGAGGCTGTCCCTCGAGGCTTTCCCACGAGGCTTTCCCACAGGGCTGTGCCACGTGCCACCTTGGTGTGAGTCGATCCTCGGCGTGAAAGACGAGCCGGTGAAGGGAAAAGAGGTTCCTCTGGAATGGACTGAGACATCTGGGGGACTCTTGGAATGGTGGCACGACCCTGGAGTTCCTCTCGCCGTTCCTGTTGAGAGGGCCTACTCTTGAGATGCGACGGGAACGCCGGGAACTCTTTCCCGACGAAGCAGGGAAAGGATCCCTCATCTCGAGCTACGAGGCGGAAACGGGGCTCCTCTGGATGTGGGAGGGACCTTCGTGATTCCTCTCGAGTGGAGACGGCTAGGTCGGGGAACTTCTTGATTTGCACCGAGGGTGTGAAGGACCCTTTCGAAGTTCCAGAGGTGAGGTGTGATCCGCCTCGTGACACCTCAGCGGAAATGGGCCTCATCTCGCCTGGAGGGGAGAACCTCCTGGATTTTCTCGAGTTGCGGCAGGTCTTCTCGAGTTATGACGGGGACCTCAGGGACCCGCTCTGGTGGCCTCAGGAAAGGCCAGTCCACATGCGAGTTGCTAGGGGACCTCTCGGGATTCCTCTCCCGTCCATGCCGGGGCCTCAGTCCTTGTGTGGAGTGGGGGCCGGAACCTGAGGATTCCTCTCCAGTGTTGCCATGGATCTTTGGGTGCCTCTGAGTCTCCCCAGGGGAGTCAGGCCTCGTCTCGAGTGGGGGCATGCACGTGCGCTTTCCTCCCGAGCTGCAGCAGTAGTGTCACGCTTCCTGTCACGTGGATCAAGGGATCTGTGGCTTTCCCTCGAGGCTGTCCCTCGAGGCTTTCCCACGAGGCTTTCCCACAGGGCTGTGCCACGTGCCACCTTGGTGTGAGTCGATCCTCGGCGTGAAAGACGAGCCGGTGAAGGGAAAAGAGGTTCCTCTGGAATGGACTGAGACATCTGGGGGACTCTTGGAATGGTGGCACGACCCTGAAGTTCCTCTCGCCGTTCCTGTTGAGAGGGCCTCCTCTTGAGATGCGACGGGAATGCCGGGATCTCTTTCCCGACGAAGCAGGGAAAGGATCCCTCATCTCGAGCTACGAGGCGGACCCGGGGCTCCTCTGGATGTGGGCGGGACCCTCGTGTTTCCTCTCGAGTGGAGACGGGTATGTCGGGGAACTTCTTGAGTTGCACCAAGAGTGGGAAGGACCCTTTAGACGTTCCAGAGGTGAGGTGTGATTAGCCCCGAGAAGCCTCTTGGGAAATGGGTCTCATCTCGCCTGCAGGGGAGAACCTCCTGGATATTCTCGAGTTGCGGCAGGTCTTCTCGAGTTACGACGGGAACCTCAGGGACCCGCTCTGGTGGCCTCAGGAAGGGCCAGTCCCCGTGCGAGTTGCTAAGGGCCATCTCGGGATTCCTCTCCCATCGATGCCAGGGCCTGAGACCTTGTGTGGAGTAGGGGCCGGAACCTGAGGATTCCTCTCCAGTGTTGGCATGGATCTTGGGGTGCTTCTGAGTCTCCCCAGGGGAGTCAGGCCTCGTCTCGAGTGGGGGCATGCACGTGCGCTTTCCTCCCGAGCTGCAGCAGTAGTGTCACGCTTCCTCTCACGTGGATCAAGGGATCTGTGGCTTTCCCTCGAGGCTGTCCCTCGAGGCTTTCCCACGAGGCTTTCCCACAGGGCTGTGCCACGTGCCACCTTGGTGTGAGTCGATCCTCGGCGTGAAAGACGAGCCGGTGAAGGGAAAAGAGGTTCCTCTGGAATGGACTGACACATCTGGGGGACTCTTGGAATGGTGGCACGACCCTGGAGTTCCTCTCGCCGTTCCTGTTGAGAGGGCCTCCTCTTGAGATGCGACGGGAACGCCGGGAACTCTTTCGGGACGAAGCAGGGAAAGGACCCCTCATCTCGAGCTACGAGGCGGAAACGGGGCTCCTCTGGATGTGGGAGGGACCCTCGTGATTCCTCTTGAGTGGAAACGGCTAGGTCGGGGAACTTCTTGATTTGCACCGAGAGTGTGAAGGACCCTTTCGAAGTTCCAGAGGTGAGGTGTGATCAGCCTCGAGACGCCTCAGCGGAAATGGGCCTCATCTCGCCTGGAGGGGAGAACCTCCTGGATTTTCTCGAGTTGCGGCAGGTCTTCTCGAGTTACGACGGGGACCTCAGGGACCCGGTCTGGTGGCCTCAGGAAAGGCCAGTCCCCATGCGAGTTGCTAGGGGACCTCTCGGGATTCCTCTCCCGTCCATGCCGGGGCCTCAGTCCTTGTGTGGATTCGGGGCCGGAACCTGAGGATTCCTCTCCAGTGTTGCCATGGATCTTGGGGTGCTTCTGAGTCTCCCCAGGGGCGTCAGGCCTCGTCTCGAGTGGGGGCATGCACGTGCGCTTTCCTCCCGAGCTGCAGCAGTAGTGTCACGCTTCCTCTCACGTGGATCAAGGCATCTGTGGCTTTCCCTCGAGGCTGTCCCTCGAGGCTTTCCCACGAGGCTTTCCCACAGGGCTGTGCCACGTGCAACCTTGGTGTGAGTCGATCCTCGGCGTGAAAGACGAACCTGTGAAGGGAAACGAGGTTCCTCTGGAATGGACTGAGACATCTGGGGGACTCTTGGAATGGTGGCACGACCCTGGAGTTCCTCTCGCCGTTCCTGTTGAGAGGGCCTCCTCTTGAGGTGCGACGGGAAGGCCGGGAACTCTTTCCCGACGAAGCAGGGAAAGGATCCCTCATCTCGAGCTACGAGGCGGAAACGGGGCTCCTCTGGATGTGGGCGGGACCCTCGTGATTCCTCTCGAGTGGAGACGGGTATGTCGGGGAACTTCTTGATTTGCACCAAGGGTGTGAAGGACCCTTTCGAAGTTCCAGAGGTCAGGTGTGATCAGCCTTGAGACGCCTCAGCGGAAATGGGCCTCATCTCGCCTGGAGGGGAGAACCTCCTGGATTTTCTCGAGTTGCGGCAGGTCTTCTCGAGTTACGACGGGGACCTCAGGGACCCGCTCTGGTAGACTCAGGAAAGGCCAGTCCCCATGCGAGTTGCTATGGGACCTCTCGGGATTCCTCTCCCATCCATGCCGGGGCCTCTGTCCTTGTGTTGAGTCGGGGCCGGAACCTGAGGATTCCTCTCCAGTGTTGCCATGGATCTTGGGGTTCTTCTGAGTCTCCCCAGGGGAGTCAGGCCTCGTCTCGAGTGGGGGCATGCACGTGCGCTTTCCTCCCGGGCTGCAGCAATAGTGTCCCGCTTCCTGTCACGTGGATGAAGGGATCTGTGGCTTTCCCTCGAGGCTGTCCCTCGAGGCTTTCCCACGAGGCTTTCCCACAGGGCTGTGCCACGTGCCACCTTGGTGTGAGTCGATCCTCGGTGTGAAAGACGAGCCGGTGAAGGGAAAAGAGGTTCCTCTGGAATGGACTGAGACATCTGGGGGACTCTTGGAATGGTGGCACGACCCTGGAGTTCCTCTCGCCGTTCCTGTTGAGAGGGCCTCCTCTTGAGATGCGACGGGAACGCCGGGAACTCTTTCCCGACGAAGCAGGGAAAGGACCCCTCATCTCGAGCTACGAGGCGGAAACGGGGCTCCTCTGGATGTGGGCGGGACCCTCGTGATTCCTCTCGAGTGGAGACGGGTATGTCGGGGAACTTCTTGATTTGCACCAAGGGTGTGAAGGAGCCTTTCGAAGTTCCAGAGGTGAGGTGTGATCAGCCTCGTGACGCCTCAGCGGAAATGGGCCTCATCACGCCTGGAGGGGAGAACCTCCTGGATTTTCTCGAGTTGCGGCAGGTCTTCTCGAGTTACGACGGGGACCTCAGGGACCCGCTCTGGTGGCCTCAGGAAAGGCCAGTCCCCATGCGAGTTGCTAGGGGACCTCTCGGGATTCCTCTCCCGTTCATGCCGGGGCCTCAGTCCTTGTGTGGAGTCGGGGCCGGAACCTGAGGATTCCTCTCCAGTGTTGCCATGGATCTTGGGGTGCTTCTGAGTCTCCCCAGGGGAGTCAGGCCTCGTCTCGAGTGGGGGTATGCACGTGCGCTTTCCTCCCGAGCTGCAGCAATAGTGTCACGCTTCCTGTCACGTGGATCAAGGGATCTGTGGCTTTCCCTCGAGGCTGTCCCTCGAGGCTTTCCCACGAGGCTTACCCACAGGGCTGTGCCACGTGCCACCTTGGTGTGAGTCGATCCTCGGCGTGAAAGACGAGCCGGTGAAGGGAAAAGAGGTTCCTCTGGAATGGACTGAGACATCTGGGGGACTCTTGGAATGGTGGCACGACCCTGGCGTTCCTCTCGCCGATCCTGTTGAGAGGGCCTCCTCTTGAGATGCGACGGGAACGCCGGGAAATCTTTCCCGACGAAGCAGGGACAGGATCCCTCATCTCGAGCTACGAGGCGGACACGGGGTTCCTCTGGATGTGGGCGGGACCCTCGTGATTCCTCTCGAGTGGAGACGGGTATGTCGGGGAACTTCTTGATTTGCACCAAGGGTGTGAAGGACCCTTTCGAAGTTCCAGAGGTGAGGTGTGATCAGCCTTGAGACGGCTCAGCGGAAATGGGCCTCATCTCGCCTGGATCGGAGAACCTCCTGGATTTTCTCGAGTTGCGGCAGGTCTTCTCGAATTACGACGGGGACCTCAGGGACCCGCTCTGGTGGCCTCAGTAAAGGCGAGTCCCCATGCGAGTTGCTAGGGGACCTCTCGGGATTCCTCTCCCGTCCATGCCGGGGCCTCAGTCCTTGTGTGGAGTCGGGGCCGGAACCTGAGTTTTCCTCTCCATTGTTGCTATGGATCCTGGGGTGCTTCTGAGTCTCCCCAGGGGAGTCAGGCCTCGTCTCGAGTGGGGGCATGCACGTGCGCTTTCCTCCCGAGCTGCAGCAGTAGTGTCACGCTTCCTGTCACGTGGTTCAAGGGATCTGTGGCTCTCCCTCGAGGCTGTCCCTCGAGGCTTTCCCACGAGGCTTTCCCACAGGGCTGTGCCACGTGCCACCTTGGTGTGAGTCGATCCTCGGCGTGAAAGACGAGCCGGTGAAGGGAAAAGAGGTTCCTCTGGAATGGACTGAGACATCTGGGGGACTCTTGGAATGGTGGCACGACCCTGGAGTTCCTCTCGCCGTTCCTGTTGAGAGGGCCTCCTCTTGAGATGCGACGGGAACGCCGGGAACTCTTTCCCGACGAAGCAGGGAAAGGATCCCTCATCTCGAGCTACGAGGCGGAAACGGGGCTCCTCTGGATGTGGGCGGGACCCTCGTGATTCCTCTCGAGTGGAGACGGGTATGTCGGGGAACTTCTTGATTTGCACCAAGGGTGTGAAGGACCCTTTCGAAGTTACAGAGGTGAGGTGTGATCCGCCTCGTGACACCTCAGCGGAAATGGGCCTCATCTCGCCTGGAGGGGAGAACCTCCTGGATTTTCTCGAGTTGCGGCAGGTCTTCTCGAGTTATGACGGGGACCTCAGGGACCCGCTCTGGTGGCCTCAGGAAAGGCCAGTCCCCACGCGAGTTGCTAGGGGACCTCTCGGGATTCCTCTCCCGTCCATGCCGGGGCCTCAGTCCTTGTGTGGAGTCGGGGCCGGAACCTGAGGATTCCTCTCCAGTGTTGCCATGGATCTTGGGGTGCTTCTGAGTCTCCCCAGGGGAGTCAGGCCTCGTCTCGAGTGGGGGCATGCACGTGCGCTTTCCTCCCGAGCTGCAGCAGTAGTGTCACGCTTCCTGTCACGTGGATCAAGGGATCTGTGGCTTTCCCTCGAGGCTGTCCCTCGAGGCTTTCCCACGAGGCTTTCCCACAGGGCTGTGCAACGTGCCACCTTGGTGTGAGTCGATCCTCGGCGTGAAAGACGAACCGGTGAAGGGAAACGAGGTTCCTCTGGAATGGACTGAGACATCTGGGGGACTCTTGGAATGGTGGCACGACCCTGGAGTTCCTCTCGCCGTTCCTGTTGAGAGGGCCTCCTCTTGAGATGCGACGGGAACGCCGGGAACTCTTTCCCGACGAAGCAGGGAAAGGATCCCTCATCTCGAGCTACGAGGCGGAAACGGGGCTCCTCTGGATGTGCTAGGGACCCTCGTGATTCCTCTCGAGTGGAGACGGCTAGGTCGGGGAACTTCTTGATTTGCACCGAGGGTGTGAAGGACCCTTTCGAAGTTCCAGAGGTGAGGTGTGATCCGCCTCGTGACACCTCAGCGGAAATGGGCCTCATCTCGCCTGGAGGGGAGAACCTCCTGGATTTTCTCGAGTTGCGGCAGGTCTTCTCGAGTTATGACGGGGACCTCAGGGACCCGCTCTGGTGGCCTCAGGAAAGGCCAGTCCACATGCGAGTTGCTAGGGGACCTCTCGGGATTCCTCTCCCGTCCATGCCGGGGCCTCAGTCCTTGTGTGGAGTCGGGGCCGGAACCTGAGGATTCCTCTCCAGTGTTGCCATGGATCTTGGGGTGCTTCTGAGTCTCCCCAGGGGAGTCAGGCCTCGTCTCGAGTGGGGGCATGCACGTGCGCTTTCCTCCCGAGCTGCAGCAGTAGTGTCACGCTTCCTGTCACGTGGATCAAGGGATCTGTGGCTTTCCCTCGAGGCTGTCCCTCGAGGCTTTCCCACGAGGCTTTCCCACAGGGCTGTGCCACGTGCCACCTTGGTGTGAGTCGATCCTCGGCGTGAAAGACGAGCCGGTGAAGGGAAAAGAGGTTCCTCTGGAATGGACTGAGACATCTGGGGGACTCTTGGAATGGTGGCACGACCCTGGATTTCCTCTCGCCGTTCCTGTTGAGAGGGCCTACTCTTGAGATGCGACGGGAACGCCGGGAACTCTTTCCCGACGAAGCAGGGAAAGGATCCCTCATCTCGAGCTACGAGGCGGAAACGGGGCTCCTCTGGATGTGGGAGGGACCTTCGTGATTCCTCTCGAGTGGAGACGGCTAGGTCGGGGAACTTCTTGATTTGCACCGAGGGTGTGAAGGACCCTTTCGAAGTTCCAGAGGTGAGGTGTGATCCGCCTCGTGACACCTCAGCGGAAATGGGCCTCATCTCGCCTGGAGGGGAGAACCTCCTGGATTTTCTCGAGTTGCGGCAGGTCTTCTCGAGTTATGACGGGGACCTCAGGGACCCGCTCTGGTGGCCTCAGGAAAGGCCAGTCCACATGCGAGTTGCTAGGGGACCTCTCGGGATTCCTCTCCCGTCCATGCCGGGGCCTCAGTCCTTGTGTGGAGTGGGGGCCGGAACCTGAGGATTCCTCTCCAGTGTTGCCATGGATCTTTGGGTGCCTCTGAGTCTCCCCAGGGGAGTCAGGCCTCGTCTCGAGTGGGGGCATGCACGTGCGCTTTCCTCCCGAGCTGCAGCAGTAGTGTCACGCTTCCTGTCACGTGGATCAAGGGATCTGTGGCTTTCCCTCGAGGCTGTCCCTCGAGGCTTTCCCACGAGGCTTTCCCACAGGGCTGTGCCACGTGCCACCTTGGTGTGAGTCGATCCTCGGCGTGAAAGACGAGCCGGTGAAGGGAAAAGAGGTTCCTCTGGAATGGACTGAGACATCTGGGGGACTCTTGGAATGGTGGCACGACCCTGAAGTTCCTCTCGCCGTTCCTGTTGAGAGGGCCTCCTCTTGAGATGCGACGGGAATGCCGGGATCTCTTTCCCGACGAAGCAGGGAAAGGATCCCTCATCTCGAGCTACGGGGCGGACCCGGGGCTCCTCTGGATGTGGGCGGGACCCTCGTGTTTCCTCTCGAGTGGAGACGGGTATGTCGGGGAACTTCTTGAGTTGCACCAAGAGTGGGAAGGACCCTTTAGACGTTCCAGAGGTGAGGTGTGATTAGCCCCGAGAAGCCTCTTGGGAAATGGGTCTCATCTCGCCTGCAGGGGAGAACCTCCTGGATATTCTCGAGTTGCGGCAGGTCTTCTCGAGTTACGACGGGAACCTCAGGGACCCGCTCTGGTGGCCTCAGGAAGGGCCAGTCCCCGTGCGAGTTGCTAAGGGCCATCTCGGGATTCCTCTCCCATCGATGCCAGGGCCTGAGACCTTGTGTGGAGTAGGGGCCGGAACCTGAGGATTCCTCTCCAGTGTTGCCATGGATCTTGGGGTGCTTCTGAGTCTCCCCAGGGGAGTCAGGCCTCGTCTCGAGTGGCGGCATGCACGTGCGCTTTCCTCCCGAGCTGCAGCAGTAGTGTCACGCTTCCTGTCACGTGGATCAAGGGATCTGTGGCTTTCCCTCGAGGCTGTCCCTCGAGGCTTTCCCACGAGGCTTTCCCACAGGGCTGTGCCACGTGCCACCTTGGTGTGAGTCGATCCTCGGCGTGAAAGACGAGCCGGTGAAGGGAAAAGAGGTTCCTCTGGAATGGACTGAGACATCTGGGGGACTCTTGGAAAGGTGGCACGACCCTGGAGTTCCTCTCGCCGTTCCTGTTGAGAGGGCCTCCTCTTGAGATGCGACGGGAACGCCGGGAACTCTTTCCCGACGAAGCAGGGACAGGATCCCTCATCTCGAGCTACGTGGCCGAAACGGGGCTCCTCTGGATGTGGGCGGGACCCTCGTGATTCCTCTCGAGTGGAGACGGGTATGTCGGGGAACTTCTTGATTTGCAGCAAGGGTGTGAAGGAGCCTTTCGAAGTTCCAGAGGTGAGGTGTGATCCGCCTCGTGACACCTCAGCAGAAATGGTCCTCATCTCGCCTGGAGGGGAGAACCTCCTGGATTTTCTCGAGTTGCGGCAGGTCTTCTCGAGTTACGACGGGGACCTCAGGGACCCGCTCTGGTGGCCTCAGGAAAGGCCAGTCCACATGCGAGTTGCTAGGGGACCTCTCGGGATTCCTCTCCCGTCCATGCCGGGGCCTCAGTCCTTGTGTGGATTCGGGGCCGGAACCTGAGGATTCCTCTCCAGTGTTGCCATGGATCTTGGGGTGCTTCTGAGTCTCCCCAGGGGAGTCAGGGCTCGTCTCGAGTGGGGGCATGCACGTGCGCTTTCCTCCCGACCTGCAGCAGTAGTGTCACGCTTCCTGTCACGTGGATCAAGGGATCTGTGGCTTTCCCTCGAGGCTGTCTCTCGAGGCTTTCCCACGAGGCTTTCCCACAGGGCTGTGCCACGTGCCACCTTGGTGTGAGTCGATCCTCGGCGTGAAAGACGAGCCGGTGAAGGGAAAAGAGCTTCCTCTGGAATGGACTGAGACATCTGGGGGACTCTTGGAATGGTGGCACGACCCTGAAGTTCCTCTCGCCGTTCCTGTTGAGAGGGCCTCCTCTTGAGATGCGACGGGAATGCCGGGATCTCTTTCCCGACGAAGCAGGGAAAGGATCCCTCATCTCGAGCTACGAGGCGGACCCGGGGCACCTCTGGATGTGGGCGGGACCCTCGTGATTCCTCTCGAGTGGAGACGGGTATGTCGGGAAACTTCTTGATTTGCACCAAGGGTGTGAAGGACCCTTTCGAAGTTCCAGAGGTGAGGTGTGATCAGCCTCGAGACGCCTCAGCGGAAATGGGCCTCATCTCGCCTGGAGGGGAGAACCTCCTGGATTTTCTCGAGTTGCGGCAGGTCTTCTCGAGTTACGACGGGTACCTCATGGACCCGCTCTGGTGGCCTCAGGAAAGGCCAGTCCCCATGCGAGTGGCTAGGGGACCTCTCGGGTTTCCTCTCCCGTCCATGCCGGGGCCTCAGTCCTTGTGTGGAGTGGGGGCCGGAACCTGAGGTTTCCTCTCCAGTGTTGCCATGGATCTTTGGGTGCCTCTGAGTCTCCCCAGGCGAGTCAGGCCTCGTCTCGAGTGGGGGCATGCACGTGCGCTTTCCTCCCGAGCTGCAGCAGTAGTGTCACGCTTCCTGTCACGTGGATCAAGGGATCTGTGGCTTTCCCTCGAGGCTGTCCCTCGAGGCTTTCCCACGAGGCTTTCCCACAGGGCTGTGCCACGTGCCACCTTGGTGTGAGTCGATCCTCGGCGTGAAAGACGAGCCGGTGAAGGGAAAAGAGGTTCCTCTGGAATGGACTGAGACATCTGGGGGACTCTTGGAAAGGTGGCACGACCCTGGAGTTCCTCTCGCCGTTCCTGTTGAGAGGGCCTCCTCTTGAGATGCGACGGGAACGCCGGGAACTCTTTCCCGACGAAGCAGGGACAGGATCCCTCATCTCGAGCTACGTGGCCGAAACGGGGCTCCTCTGGATGTGGGCGGGACCCTCGTGATTCCTCTCGAGTGGAGACGGGTATGTCGGGGAACTTCTTGATTTGCAGCAAGGGTGTGAAGGATCCTTTCGAAGTTCCAGAGGTGAGG
This sequence comes from Budorcas taxicolor, assembly GCF_023091745.1. NCBI lineage: Eukaryota > Metazoa > Chordata > Mammalia > Artiodactyla > Bovidae > Budorcas > Budorcas taxicolor. Next base: position 418,209 of record NC_068925.1, read on the forward strand.
TGTGATCCGCCTCGTGACACCTCAGCAGAAATGGTCCTCATCTCGCCTGGAGGGGAGAACCTCCTGGATTTTCTCGAGTTGCGGCAGGTCTTCTCGAGTTACGACGGGGACCTCAGGGACCCGCTCTGGTGGCCTCAGGAAAGGCCAGTCCACATGCGAGTTGCTAGGGGACCTCTCGGGATTCCTCTCCCGTCCATGCCGGGGCCTCAGTCCTTGTGTGGAGTCGGGGCCGGAACCTGAGGATTCCTCTCCAGTGTTGCCATGGATCTTGGGGTGCTTCTGAGTCTCCCCAGGGGAGTCAGGGCTCGTCTCGAGTGGGGGCATGCACGTGCGCTTTCCTCCCGAGCTGCAGCAGTAGTGTCACGCTTCCTGTCACGTGGATCAAGGGATCTGTGGCTTTCCCTCGAGGCTGTCCCTCGAGGCTTTCCCACGAGGCTTTCCCACAGGGCTGTGCCACGTGCCACCTTGGTGTGAGTCGATCCTCGGCGTGAAAGACGAGCCGGTGAAGGGAAAAGAGCTTCCTCTGGAATGGACTGAGACATCTGGGGGACTCTTGGAATGGTGGCACGACCCTGAAGTTCCTCTCGCCGTTCCTGTTGAGAGGGCCTCCTCTTGAGATGCGACGGGAATGCCGGGATCTCTTTCCCGACGAAGCAGGGAAAGGATCCCTCATCTCGAGCTACGAGGCGGAAACGGGGCTCCTCTGGATGTGGGCGGGACCCTCGTGATTCCTCTCGAGTGGAGACGGGTATGTCGGGAAACTTCTTGATTTGCACCAAGGGTGTGAAGGACCCTTTCGAAGTTCCAGAGGTGAGGTGTGATCAGCCTCGAGACGCCTCAGCGGAAATGGGCCTCATCTCGCCTGGAGGGGAGAACCTCCTGGATTTTCTCGAGTTGCGGCAGGTCTTCTCGAGTTACGACGGGAACCTCAGGGACCCGCTCTGGTGGCCTCAGGAAAGGCCAGTCCCCATGCGAGTGGCTAGGGGACCTCTCGGGTTTCCTCTCCCGTCCATGCCGGGGCCTCAGTCCTTGTGTGGAGTGGGGGCCGGAACCTGAGGTTTCCTCTCCAGTGTTGCCATGGATCTTTGGGTGCCTCTGAGTCTCCCCAGGCGAGTCAGGCCTCGTCTCGAGTGGGGGCATGCACGTGCGCTTTCCTCCCGAGCTGCAGCAGTAGTGTCACGCTTCCTGTCACGTGGATCAAGGGATCTGTGGCTTTCCCTCGAGGCTGTCCCTCGAGGCTTTCCCACGAGGCTTTCCCACAGGGCTGTGCCACGTGCCACCTTGGTGTGAGTCGATCCTCGGCGTGAAAGACGAGCCGGTGAAGGGAAAAGAGGTTCCTCTGGAATGGACTGAGACATCTGGGGGACTCTTGGAAAGGTGGCACGACCCTGGATTTCCTCTCGCCGTTCCTGTTGAGAGGGCCTCCTCTTGAGATGCGACGGGAACGCCGGGAACTCTTTCCCGACGAAGCAGGGACAGGATCCCTCATCTCGACCTACGTGGCCGAAACGGGGCTCCTCTGGATGTGGGCGGGACCCTCGTGATTCCTCTCGAGTGGAGACGGGTATGTCGGGGAACTTCTTGATTTGCAGCAAGGGTGTGAAGGAGCCTTTCGAAGTTCCAGAGGTGAGGTGTGATCCGCCTCGTGACACCTCAGCAGAAATGGTCCTCATCTCGCCTGGAGGGGAGAACCTCCTGGATTTTCTCGAGTTGCGGCAGGTCTTCTCGAGTTACGACGGGGACCTCAGGGACCCGCTCTGGTGGCCTCAGGAAAGGCCAGTCCACATGCGAGTTGCTAGGGGACCTCTCAGGATTCCTCTCCCGTCCATGCCGGGGCCTCAGTCCTTGTGTGGATTCGGGGCCGGAACCTGAGGATTCCTCTCCAGTGTTGCCATGGATCTTGGGGTGCTTCTGAGTCTCCCCAGGGGAGTCAGGGCTCGTCTCGAGTGGGGGCATGCACGTGCGCTTTCCTCCCGAGCTGCAGCAGTAGTGTCACGCTTCCTGTCACGTGGATCAAGGGATCTGTGGCTTTCCCTCGAGGCTGTCTCTCGAGGCTTTCCCACGAGGCTTTCCCACAGGGCTGTGCCACTTGCCACCTTGGTGTGAGTCGATCCTCGGCGTGAAAGACGAGCCGGTGAAGGGAAAAGAGCTTCCTCTGGAATGGACTGAGACATCTGGGGGACTCTTGGAATGGTGGCACGACCCTGAAGTTCCTCTCGCCGTTCCTGTTGAGAGGGCCTCCTCTTGAGATGCGACGGGAATGCCGGGATCTCTTTCCCGACGAAGCAGGGAAAGGATCCCTCATCTCGAGCTACGAGGCGGACCCGGGGCACCTCTGGATGTGGGCGGGACCCTCGTGATTCATCTCGAGTGGAGACGGGTATGTCGGGAAACTTCTTGATTTGCACCAAGGGTGTGAAGGACCCTTTCGAAGTTCCAGAGATGAGGTGTGATCAGCCTCGAGACGCCTCAGCGGAAATGGGCCTCATCTCGCCTGGAGGGGAGAACCTCCTGGATTTTCTCGAGTTGAGGCAGGTCTTCTCGAGTTACGACGGGTACCTCATGGACCCGCTCTGGTGGCCTCAGGAAAGGCCAGTCCCCATGCGAGTGGCTAGGGGACCTCTCGGGTTTCCTCTCCCGTCCATGCCGGGGCCTCAGTCCTTGTGTGGAGTGGGGGCCGGAACCTGAGGTTTCCTCTCCAGTGTTGCCATGGATCTTTGGGTGCCTCTGAGTCTCCCCAGGCGAGTCAGGCCTCGTCTCGAGTGGGGGCATGCACGTGCGCTTTCCTCCCGAGCTGCAGCAGTAGTGTCACGCTTCCTGTCACGTGGATCAAGGGATCTGGGGCTTTCCCTCGAGGCTGTCCCTCGAGGCTTTCCCACGAGGCTTTCCCACAGGGCTGTGCCACGTGCCACCTTGGTGTGAGTTGATCCTCGGCGTGAAAGACGAGCCGGTGAAGGGAAAAGAGGTTCCTCTGGAATGGACTGAGACATCTGGGGGACTCTTGGAAAGGTGGCACGACCCTGGAGTTCCTCTCGCCGTTCCTGTTGAGAGGGTCTCCTCTTGAGATGCGACGGGAACGCCGGGAACTCTTTCCCGACGAAGCAGGGACAGGATCCCTCATCTCGAGCTACGTGGCCGAAACGGGGCTCCTCTGGATGTGGGCGGGACCCTCGTGATTCCTCTCGAGTGGAGACGGGTATGTCGGGGAACTTCTTGATTTGCAGCAAGGGTGTGAAGGAGCCTTTCGAAGTTCCAGAGGTGAGGTGTGATCCGCCTCGTGACACCTCAGCAGAAATGGTCCTCATCTCGCCTGGAGGGGAGAACCTCCTGGATTTTCTCGAGTTGCGGCAGGTCTTCTCGAGTTACGACGGGGACCTCAGGGACCCGCTCTGGTGGCCTCAGGAAAGGCCAGTCCCCATGCGAGTTGCTAGGGGACCTCTCGGGATTCCTCTACCGTCCATGCCGGGGCCTCAGTCCTTGTGTGGATTCGGGGCCGGAACCTGAGGATTCCTCTCCAGTGTTGCCATGGATCTTGGGGTGCTTCTGAGTCTCCCCAGGGGAGTCAGGGCTCGTCTCGTGTGGGGGCATGCACGTGCGCTTTCCTCCCGAGCTGCAGCAGTAGTGTCACGCTTCCTGTCACGTGGATCAAGGGATCTGTGGCTTTCCCTCGAGGCTGTCCCTCGAGGCTTTCCCACGAGGCTTTCCCACAGGGCTGTGTCACGTGCCACCTTGGTGTGAGTCGATCCTCGGCGTGAAAGACGAGCCGGTGAAGGGAAAAGAGGTTCCTCTGGAATGGACTGAGACATCTGGGGGACTCTTGGAATGGTGGCACGACCCTGAAGTTCCTCTCGCCGTTCCTGTTGAGAGGGCCTCCTCTTGAGATGCGACGGGAATGCCGGGATCTCTTTCCCGACGAAGCAGGGAAAGGATCCCTCATCTCGAGCTACGAGGCGGAAACGGGGCTCCTCTGGATGTGGGCGGGACCCTCGTGATTCCTCTCGAGTGGAGACTGGTATGTCGGGAAACTTCTTGATTTGCACCAAGGGTGTGAAGGACCCTTTCGAAGTTCCAGAGGTGAGGTGTGATCAGCCTCGAGACGCCTCAGCGGAAATGGGCCTCATCTCGCCTGGAGGGGAGAACCTCCTGGATTTTCTCGAGTTGCGGCAGGTCTTCTCGAGTTACGACGGGGACCTCAGGGACCCGCTCTGGTGGCCTCAGGAAAGGCCAGTCCCCATGCGAGTGGCTAGGGGACCTCTCGGGTTTCCTCTCCCGTCCATGCCGGGGCCTCAGTCCTTGTGTGGAGTGGGGGCCGGAACCTGAGGATTCCTCTCCAGTGTTGCCATGGAAATTTGGGTGCCTCTGAGTCTCCCCAGGGGAGTCAGGCCTCGTCTCGAGTGGGGGCATGCACGTGGGCTTTCCTCCCGAGCTGCAGCAGTAGTGTCACGCTTCCTGTCACGTGGATCAAGGGATCTGTGGCTTTCCCTCGAGGCTGTCCCTCGAGGCTTTCCCACGAGGCTTTCCCACAGGGCTGTGCCACGTGCCACCTTGGTGGGAGTCGATCCTCGGCGTGAAAGACGAGCCGGTGAAGGGAAAAGAGGTTCCTCTGGAATGGACTGAGACATCTGGGGGACTCTTGGAATGGTGGCACGACCCTGGAGTTCCTCTCGCCGTTCCTGTTGAGAGGGCCTCCTCTTGAGATGCGACGGGAACACCGGGAACTCTTTCCCGACGAAGCAGGGAAAGGATCCCTCATCTCGATCTACGAGGCGGAAACGGGGCTCCTCTGGATGTGGGCGGGACCCTCGTGATTCCTCTCGAGTGGAGACGGGTATGTCGGGGAACTTCTTGATTTCCACCAAGGGTGTGAAGGACCCTTTCGAAGTTCCAGAGGTGAGGTGTGATCAGCCTCGAGACGCCTCAGCGGAAATGGGCCTCATCTCGCCTGGAGGGGAGAACCTCCTGGATTTTCTCGAGTTGCGGCAGGTCTTCTCGAGTTACGACGGGGACCTCAGGGACCCGCTCTGGTGGCCTCAGGAAAGGCCAGTCCCCATGCGAGTTGCTAGGGGACCTCTCGGGATTCCTCTCCCGTCCATGCCGGGGCTTCAGTCCTTGTGTGGAGTCGGGGCCGGAACCTGAGGATTCCTCTCCAGTGTTGCCATGGATCTTGGGGTGCTTCTGGGTCTCCCCAGGGGAGTCAGGGCTCGTCTCGAGTGGGGGCATGCACGTGCGCTTTCCTCCCGAGCTGCAGCAGTAGTGTCACGCTTCCTGTCACGTGGATCAAGGGATCTGTGGCTTTCCCTCGAGGCTGTCCCTCGAGGCTTTCCCACGAGGCTTTCCACAGGGCTGTGCCACGTGCCACCTTGGTGTGAGTCGATCCTCGGCGTGAAAGACGAGCCGGTGAAGGGAAAAGAGCTTCCTCTGGAATGGACTGAGACATCTGGGGGACTCTTGGAATGGTGGCACGACCCTGGAGTTCCTCTCGCCGTTCCTGTTGAGAGGGCCTCCTCTTGAGATGCGACGGGAAAGCCGGGAACTCTTTCCCGACGAAGCAGGGAAAGGATCCCTCATCTCGAGCTACGAGGCGGAAACGGGGCTCCTCTGGATGTGGGCGGGACCATCGTGATTCCTCTCGAGTGGAGACGGGTATGTCGGGAAACTTCTTGATTTGCACCAAGGGTGTGAAGGAGCCTTTCGAAGTTCCAGAGGTGAGGTGTGATCAGCCTCGAGACTCCTCAGCGGAAATGGGCCTCATCTCGCCTGGAGGGGAGAACCTCCTGGATTTTCTCGAGTTGCGGCAGGTCTTCTCGAGTTACGACGGGGACCTCAGGGACCCGCTCTGGTGGCCTCAGGAAAGGCCAGTCCCCATGCGAGTGGCTAGGGGACCTCTCGGGTTTCGTCTCCCGTCCATGTCGGGGCCTCAGTCCTTGTGTGGAGTCGGGGCCGGAACCTGAGGATTCCTCTCCAGTGTTGCCATGGATCTTGGGGTGCTTCTGAGTCTCCCCAGGGGAGTCAGGCCTCGTCTCGAGTGGGGGCATGCATGTGCGCTTTCCTCCCGAGCTGCAGCAGTAGTGTCACGCTTCCTGTCACGTGGATCAAGGGATCTGTGGCTGTCCCTCGAGGCTTTCCCACGAGGCTTTCCCACAGGGCTGTGCCACGTGCCACCTTGGTGTGAGTCGATCCTCGGCGTGAAAGACGAGCCGGTGAAGGGAAAAGAGGTTGCTCTGGAATGGACTGAGACATCTGGGGGACTCTTGGAATGGTGGCACGACCCTGAAGTTCCTCTCGCCGTTCCTGTTGAGAGGGCCTCCTCTTGAGATGCGACGGGAATGCCGGGATCTCTTTCGCGACGAAGCAGGGAAAGGATCCCTCATCTCGAGCTACGAGGCGGAAACGGGGCTCCTCTGGATGTGGGCGGGACCCTCGTGATTCCTCTCGAGTGGAGACGGGTATGTCGGGAAACTTCTTGATTTGCACCAAGGGTGTGAAGGACCCTTTCGAAGTTCCAGAGGTGAGGTGTGATCAGCCTCGAGACGCCTCTGCGGAAATGGGCCTCATCTCGCCTGGAGGGGAGAACCTCCTGGATTTTCTCGAGTTGCGGCAGGTCTTCTCGAGTTACGACGGGGACCTAGGGACCCGCTCTGGTGGCCTCAGGAAAGGCCAGTCCCCATGCGAGTGGCTAGGGGACCTCTCGAGTTTCCTCTCCCGTCCATGCCGGTGCCTCAGTCCTTGTGTGGAGTGGGGGCCGGAACCTGAGGATTCCTCTCCAGTGTTGCCATGGAACTTTGGGTGCCTCTGAATCTCCCCAGGGGAGTCAGCCCTCGTCTCGAGTGGGGGCATGCACGTGCGCTTTCCTCCCGAGCTGCAGCAGTAGTGTCACGCTTCCTGTCACGTGGATCAAGGGATCTGTGGCTTTCCCTCGAGGCTGTCCCTCGAGGCTTTCCCACGAGGCTTTCCCACAGGGCTGTGCCACGTGCCACCTTGGTGGGAGTCGATCCTCGGCGTGAAAGACGAGCCGGTGAAGGGAAAAGAGGTTCCTCTGGAATGGACTGAGACATCTGGGGGACTCTTGGAATGGTGGCACGACCCTGGAGTTCCTCTCGCCGTTCCTGTTGAGAGGGCCTCCTCTTGAGATGGGACGGGAACACCGGGAACTCTTTCCCGACGAAGCAGGGAAAGGATCCCTCATCTCGATCTACGAGGCGGAAACGTGGCTACTCTGGATGTGGGCGGGACCCTCGTGATTCCTCTCGAGTGGAGACGGGTATGTCGGGGAACTTCTTGATTTCCACCAAGGGTGTGAAGGACCCTTTCGAAGTTCCAGAGGTGAGGTGTGATCAGCCTCGAGACGCCTCAGCGGAAATGGGCCTCATCTCGCCTGGAGGGGAGAACCTCCTGGATTTTCTCGAGTTGCGGCAGGTCTTCTCGAGTTACGACGGGGACCTCAGGGACCCGCTCTGGTGGCCTCAGGAAAGGCCAGTCCCCATGCGAGTTGCTAGGGGACCTCTCGGGATTCCTCTCCCGTCCATGCCGGGGCCTCAGTCCTTGTGTGGAATCGGGGCCGGAACCTGAGGATTCCTCTCCAGTGTTGCCATGGATCTTGGGGTGCTTCTGGGTCTCCCCAGGGGAGTCAGGGCTCGTCTCGAGTGGGGGCATGCACGTGCGCTTTCCTCCCGAGCTGCAGCAGTAGTGTCACGCTTCCTGTCACGTGGATCAAGGGATCTGTGGCTTTCCCTCGAGGCTGTCCCTCGAGGCTTTCCCACGAGGCTTTCCCACAGGGCTGTGCCACGTGCCACCTTGGTGTGAGTCGATCCTCGGCGTGAAAGACGAGCTGGTGAAGGTAAAAGAGTTTCCTCTGGAATGGACTGTGACATCTGGGGGACTCTTGGAATGGTGGCACGACCCTGGAGTTCCTCTCGCCGATCCTGTTGAGAGGGCCTCCTCTTGAGATGCGACGGGAACGCCGGGAACTCTTTCCCGACGAAGCAGGGATGGATCCCTCATCTCGAGCTTCGAGGCGGAAACGGGTCTCCTCCGGATGTGGGCGGGACCCTCGTGATTCCTCTCGAGTGGAGACGGGTATGTCGGGGAACTTCTTGATTTGCACCAAGGGTGTGAAGGAGCCTTTCGAAGTTCCAGAGGTGAGGTGTGATCAGCCTCGAGACGCCTCAGCGGAAATGGGCCTCATCTCGCCTGAAGGGGAGAACCTCCTGGATTTTCTCGAGTTGCAGCAGGTCTTCTCGAGTTACGACGGGGACCTCAGGGACCCGCTCTGGTGGCCTCAGGAAAGGCCAGTCCCCATGCGAGTTGCCAGGGCACCTCTCGGGATTCCTCTCCCGTCCATGCCGGAGCCTAAGACCTTGTGTGGAGTCGGGGCCGGAACCTGAGGATTCCTCTCCAGTGTTGCCATGGATCTTGGGGTGCTTCTGAGTTTCCCCAGGGGAGTCAGGCCTCTTCCCGTGTGGGGGCATGCACGTGCGCTTTCCTCCCGAGCTGCAGCAGTAGTGTCACGCTTCCTGTCACGTGGATCAAGGGATCTGTGGCTGTCCCTCGAGGCTTTCCCACGAGGCTTTCCCACAGGGCTGTGCCACGTGCCACCTTGGTGTGAGTCGATCCTCGGCGTGAAAGACGAGCCGGTGAAGGGAAAAGAGTTTCCTCTGGAATGGACTGATACATCTGGGGGACTCTTGGAATGGTGGCACGACCCTGGAGTTCCTCTCGCCGTTCCTGTTGAGAGGGCCTCCTCTTGAGATGCGACGGGAACGCCGGGAACTCTTTCCCGACGAAGCAGGGAATGGATCCCTCATCTCGAGCTACGAGGCAGAAACGGGGCTCCTCTGGATGTGGGCGGGACCCTCGTGTTTCCTCTCGAGTGGAGACGGGTATGTCGGGGAACTTCTTGATTTGCACCAAGGGTGTGAAGGACCCTTTCGAAGTTCCAGAGGTGAGGTGTGATCAGCCTCGAGTGACCTCAGCGGAAATGGGCCTCATCTCGCCTGGAGGGGAGAACCTCCTGGATTTTCTCGTGTTGCGGCAGGTCTTCTCGAGTTGCGACGGGGACCTCAGGGACCCGCTCTAGTGGCCTCAGGAAAGGCCAGTCCACATGCGAGTTGCTAGGGGACCTCTCAGGATTCCTCTCCCGTCCATGCCGGGGCCTCAGTCCTTGTGTGGAGTCGGGCCCGGAACCTGAGGATTCCTCTCCAGTGTTGCCATGGATCTTGGGGTGCTTCTGAGTCTCCGCAGGGGAGTCAGGCCTCGTCTCGAATGGGGGCATGCACGTGCGCTTTCCTCCCGAGCTGCAGCAGTAGTGTCACGCTTCCTGTCACGTGGATCAAGGGATCTGTGGCTTTCCCTCGAGGCTGTCCCTCGAGGCTTTCCCACGAGGCTTTCCCACAGGGCTGTGCCACGTGCCACCTTGGTGGGAGTCGATCCTCGGCGTGAAAGACGAGCCGGTGAAGGGAAAAGAGGTTCCTCTGCAATGGACTGAGACATCTGGGGGACTCTTGGAATGGTGGCACGACCCTGGAGTTCCTCTCGCCGTTCCTGTTGAGAGGGCCTCCTCTTGAGATGCGACGGGAACGCCGGGAACTCTTTCCCGACGAAGCAGGGAATGGATCCCTCATCTCGAGCTACGAGGCGGAAACGGGGCTCCTCTGGATGTGGGCGGGACCCTCGTGATTCCTCTCGAGTGGAGACGGGTATGTCGGGAAACTTCTTGATTTGCACCAAGGGTGTGAAGGACCCTTTCGAAGTTCCAGAGGTGAGGTGTGATCAGCCTCGAGACGCCTCAGCGGAAATGGGCCTCATCTCGCATGGAGGGGAGAACCTCCTGGATTTTCTCGAGTTGCGGCAGGTCTTCTCGAGTTACGACGGGGACCTCAGGGACCCGCTCTGGTGGCCTCAGGAAAGGCCAGTCCCCATGCGAGTGGCTAGGGGACCTCTCGGGTTTCCTCTCCCGTCCATGCCGGTGCCTCAGTCCTTGTGTGGAGTGGGGGCCGGAACCTGAGGATTCCTCTCCAGTGTTGCCATGGAACTTTGGGTGCCTCTGAGTCTCCCCAGGGGAGTCAGGCCTCGTCTCGAGTGGGGGCATGCACGTGCGCTTTCCTCCCGAGCTGCAGCAGTAGTGTCACGCTTCCTGTCACGTGGATCAAGGGATCTGTGGCTTTCCCTCGAGGCTGTCCCTCGAGGCTTTCCCACGAGGCTTTCCCACAGGGCTGTGCCACGTGCCACCTTGGTGGGAGTCGATCCTCGGCGTGAAAGACGAGCCGGTGAAGGGAAAAGAGGTTCCTCTGGAATGGACTGAGACATCTGGGGGACTCTTGGAATGGTGGCACGACCCTGGAGTTCCTCTCGCCGTTCCTGTTGAGAGGGCCTCCTCTTGAGATGGGACGGGAACACCGGGAACTCTTTCCCGACGAAGCAGGGAAAGGATCCCTCATCTCGATCTACGAGGCGGAAACGGGGCTCCTCTGGATGTGGGCGGGACCCTCGTGATTCTTCTCGAGTGGAGACGGGTATGTCGGGGAACTTCTTGATTTCCACCAAGGGTGTGAAGGACCCTTTCGAAGTTCCAGAGGTGAGGTGTGATCAGCCTCGAGACGCCTCAGCGGAAATGGGCCTCATCTCGCCTGGAGGGGAGAACCTCCTGGATTTTCTCGAGTTGCGGCAGGTCTTCTCGAGTTACGACGGGGACCTCAGGGACCCGCTCTGGTGGCCTCAGGAAAGGCCAGTCCCCATGCGAGTTGCTAGGGGACCTCTCGGGATTCCTCTCCCGTCCATGCCGGGGCCTCAGTCCTTGTGTGGAATCGGGGCCGGAACCTGAGGATTCCTCTCCAGTGTTGCCATGGATCTTGGGGTGCTTCTGGGTCTCCCCAGGGGAGTCAGGGCTCGTCTCGAGTGGGGGCATGCACGTGCGCTTTCCTCCCGAGCTGCAGCAGTAGTGTCACGCTTCCTGTCACGTGGATCAAGGGATCTGTGGCTTTCCCTCGAGGCTGTCCCTCGAGGCTTTCCCACGAGGCTTTCCCACAGGGCTGTGTCACGTGCCACCTTGGTGTGAGTCGATCCTCGGCGTGAAAGACGAGCCGGTGAAGGGAAAAGAGGTTCCTCTGGAATGGACTGAGACATCTGGGGGACTCTTGGAATGGTGGCACGACCCTGGAGTTCCTCTCCCCGTTCCTGTTGAGAGGGCCTCCTCTTGAGATGCGACGGGAACGCCGGGAACTCTTTCCCGACGAAGCAGGGAAAGGATCCCTCATCTCGAGCTTCGAGGCGGAAACGGGGCTCCTCTGGATGTGGGCGGGACCCTCGTGATTCCTCTCGAGTGGAGACGGGTATGTCGGGGATCTTCTTGATTTGCACCAAGGGTGTGAAGGAGCCTTTCGAAGTTCCAGAGGTGAGGTGTGATCAGCCTCGAGACGCCTCAGCGGAAAAGGGCCTCATCTCGCCTGGAGGGGAGAACCTCCTGGATTTTCTCGAGTTGCGGCAGGTCTTCTCGAGTTACGACGGGGACCTCAGGGACCCGCTCTGGTGGCCTCAGGAAAGGCCAGTCCCCATGCGAGTTGCTAGGGGACCTCTCGGGATTCCTCTCCCGTCCATGCCGGGGCCTCAGTCCTTGTGCGGAGTCGGGGCCGGAACCTGAGGATTCCTCTCCAGTGTTGCCATGGATCTTGGGGTGCTTCTGAGTCTCTGCAGGGGAGTCAGGCCTCGTCTCGAGTGGGGGCATGCACGTGCGCTTTCCTCCCGAGCTGCAGCAGTAGTGTCACGCTTCCTGTCACGTGGATCAAGGGATCTGTGGCTTTCCCTCGAGGCTGTCCCTCGAGGCTTTCCCACGAGGCTTTCCCACAGGGCTGTGCCACGTGCCACCTTGGTGTGAGTCGATCCTCGGCGTGAAAGACGAGCCGGTGAAGGGAAAAGTGGTTCCTCTGCAATGGACTGAGACATCTGGGGGACTCTTGGAATGGTGGCACGACCCTGGAGTTCCTCTCGCCGTTCCTGTTGAGAGGGCCTCCTCTTGAGATGCGACGGGAACGCCGGGAACTCTTTCCCGACGAAGCAGGGAAAGGATCCCTCATCTCGAGCTACGTGGCGGAAACGGGGCTCCTCTGGATGTGGGCGGGACCCTCTTGATTCCTCTCGAGTGGAGACGGGTATGTCGGGGAACTTCTTGATTTGCACCAAGGGTGTGAAGGACCCTTTCGAAGTTCCAGAGGTGACGTGTGATCAGCCTCGAGACGCCTCAGCGGAAATGGGCCTCATCTCGCCTGGAGGGGAGAACCTCCTGGATTTTCTCGAGTTGCGGCAGGTCTTCTCGAGTTACGACGGGGACCTCAGGGACCCGCTCTGGTGGCCTCAGGAAAGGCCAGTCCCCATGCGAGTTGCTAGGGGACCTCTCGGGATTCCTCTCCCGTCCATGCCGGGGCCTCAGTCCTTGTGTGGAATCGGGGCCGGAACCTGAGGATTCCTCTCCAGTGTTGCCATGGATCTTGGGGTGCTTCTGGGTCTCCCCAGGGGAGTCAGGGCTCGTCTCGAGTGGGGGCATGCACGTGCGCTTTCCTCCCGAGCTGCAGCAGTAGTGTCACGCTTCCTGTCACGTGGATCAAGGGATCTGTGGCTTTCCCTCGAGGCTGTCCCTCGAGGCTTTCCCACGAGGCTTTCCCACAGGGCTGTGTCACGTGCCACCTTGGTGTGAGTCGATCCTCGGCGTGAAAGACGAGCCGGTGAAGGGAAAAGAGCTTCCTCTGGAATGGACTGAGACATCTGGGGGACTCTTGGAATGGTGGCACGACCCTGGAGTTCCTCTCGCCGTTCCTGTTGAGAGGGCCTCCTCTTGAGATGCGACGGGAAAGCCGGGAAGTCTTTCCCGACGAAGCAGGGAAAGGATCCCTCATCTCGAGCTACGAGGCGGAAACGGGGCTCCTTTGGATGTGGGCGGGACCATCGTGATTCCTCTCGAGTGGAGACGGGTATGTCGGGAAACTTCTTGATTTGCACCAAGGGTGTGAAGGACCCTTTCGAAGTTCCAGAGGTGAGGTGTGATCAGCCTCGAGACGCCTCAGCGGAAATGGGCCTCATCTCGCCTGGAGGGGAGAACCTCCTGGATTTTCTCGAGTTGCGGCAGGTCTTCTCGTGTTACGACGGGGACCTCAGGGACCCGCTCTGGTGGCCTCAGGAAAGGCCAGTCCCCATGCGAGTTGCTAGGGGACCTCTCAGGATTCCTCTCCCGTCCATGCCGGGGCTTCAGTCCTTGTGTGGAGTCGGGGCCGGAACCTGAGGATTCCTCTCCAGTGTTGCCATGGATCTTGGGGTGCTTCTGGGTCTCCCCAGGGGAGTCAGGGCTCGTCTCGAGTTGGGGCATGCACGTGCGCTTTCCTCCTGAGCTGCAGCAGTAGTGTCACGCTTCCTGTCACGTGGATCAAGGGATCTGTGGCTTTCCCTCGAGGCTGTCCCTCGAGGCTTTCCCACGAGGCTTTCCCACAGGGCTGTGCCACGTGCCACCTTGGTGTGAGTCGATCCTCGGCGTGAAAGACGAGCCGGTGAAGGGAAAAGAGTTTCCTCTGGAATGGACTGAGACATCTGGGGGACTCTTGGAATGGTGGCACGACCCTGGAGTTCCTCTCGCCGTTCCTGTTGAGAGGGCCTCCTCTTGAGATGCGACGGGAAAGCCGGGAACTCTTTCCCGACGAAGCAGGGAAAGGATCCCTCATCTCGAGCTACGAGGCGGAAACGGGGCTCCTCTGGATGTGGGCGGGACCATCGTGATTCCTCTCGAGTGGAGACGGGTATGTCGGGAAACTTCTTGATTTGCACCAAGGGTGTGAAGGACCCTTTCGAAGTTCCAGAGGTGAGGTGTGATCAGCCTCGAGACGCCTCAGCGGAAATGGGCCTCATCTCGCCTGGAGGGGAGAACCTCCTGGATTTTCTCGAGTTGCGGCAGGTCTTCTCGAGTTACGACGGGGACCTCAGGGACCCGCTCTGGTGGCCTCAGGAAAGGCCAGTCCCCATGCGAGTGGCTAGGGGCCTCTCGGGTTTCGTCTCCCGTCCATGTCGGGGCCTCAGTCCTTGTGTGGAGTCGGGGCCAGAACCTGAGGATTCCTCTCCAGTGTTGCCATGGATCTTTGGGTGCCTCTGAGTCTCCCCAGGGGAGTCAGGCCTCGTCTCGAGTGGGGGCATGCACGTGCGCTTTCCTCCCGAGCTGCAGCAGTAGTGTCACGCTTCCTGTCACGTGGATCAAGGGATCTGTGGCTGTCCCTCGAGGCTTTCCCACGAGGCTTTCCCACAGGGCTGTGCCACGTGCCACCTTGGTGTGAGTCGATCCTCGGCGTGAAAGACGAGCCGGTGAAGGGAAAAGAGGTTCCTCTGGAATGGACTGAGACATCTGGGGGACTCTTGGAATGGTGGAACGACCCTGGAGTTCCTCTCGCCGTTCCTGTTGAGAGGGCCTCCTCTTGAGATGCGACGGGAAGGCCGGGAACTCTTTCCCGACGAAGCAGGGAAAGGATCCCTCATCTCGAGCTACGAGACGGAAACGGGGCTCCTCTGGATGTGGGCGGGACCCTCGTGATTCCTCTCGAGTGGAGACGGGTATGTCGGGGAACTTCTTGATTTGCACCAAGGGTGTGAAGGACCCTTTCGAAGTTCCAGAGGTGAGGTGTGATCAGCCTCGAGACGCCTCAGCGGAAATGGGCCTCATCTCGCCTGGAGGGGAGAACCTCCTGGATTTTCTCGAGTTGCGGCAGGTCTTCTCGAGTTACGACGGGGACCTCAGGGACCCGCTCTGGTGGCCTCAGGAAAGGCCAGTCCCCATGCGAGTTGCTAGGGGACCTCTCGGGATTCCTCTCCCGTCCATGCCGGGGCCTCAGTCCTTGTGTGGAGTCGGGGCCGGAACCTGAGGATTCCTCTCCAGTGTTGCCATGGATCTTGGGGTGCTTCTGAGTCTCCCCAGGGGAGTCAGGCCTCGTCTCGAGTGGGGGCATGCACGTGCGCTTTCCTCCCGAGCTGCAGCAGTAGTGTCACGCTTCCTGTCACGTGGATCAAGGGATCTGTGGCTTTCCCTCGAGGCTGTCCCTCGAGGCTTTCCCACGAGGCTTTCCCACAGGGCTGTGCCACGTGCCACCTTGGTGTGAGTCGATCCTCGGCGTGAAAGACGAGCCGGTGAAGGGAAAAGAGGTTCCTCTGGAATGGACTGAGACATCTGGGGGACTCTTGGAATGGTGGCACGACCCTGGAGTTCCTCTCGCCGTTCCTGTTGAGAGGGCCTCCTCTTGAGGTGCGACGGGAAGGCCGGGAACTCTTTCCCGACGAAGCAGGGAAAGGATCCCTCATCTCGAGCTACGAGGCGGAAACGGGGCTCCTCTGGATGTGGGCGGGACCCTCGTGATTCCTCTCGAGTGGAGACGGCTAGGTCGGGGAACTTCTTGATTTGCACCAAGGGTGTGAAGGACCCTTTCAAAGTTCCAGAGGTGAGGTGTGATCAGCCTCGAGACGCCTCAGCGGAAATGGGCCTCATCTCGCCTGGAGGGGAGAACCTCCTGGATTTTCTCGAGTTGCGGCAGGTCTTCTCGAGTTACGACGGGGACCTCAGGGACCCGCTCTGGTGGCCTCAGGAAAGGCCAGTCCCCATGCGAGTTGCTAGGGGGCCTCTCGGGATTCCTCTCCCGTCCATGCCGGTGACTCAGTCCTTGTGTGGAGTCGGGGCCGGAACCTGAGGATTCCTCTCCAGTGTTGCCATGGATCTTGGGGTGCTTCTGAGTCTCCCCAGGGGAGTCAGGCCTCGTCTCGAGTGGGGGCATGCACGTGCGCTTTCCTCCCGAGCTGCAGCAGTAGTGTCACGCTTCCTGTCACGTGGATCAAGGGATCTGTGGCTTTCCCTCGAGGCTGTCCCTCGAGGCTTTCCCACGAGGCTTTCCCACAGGGCTGTGCCACGTGCCACCTTGGTGTGAGTCGATCCTCGGCGTGAAAGACGAGCCGGTGAAGGGAAAAGAGGTTCCTCTGAAATGGACTGAGACATCTGGGGGACTCTTGGAAAGGTGGCACGACCCTGGAGTTCCACTCGCCATTCCTGTTGAGAGGGCCTCCTCTTGAGATGCGACGGGAACGCCGGGAACTCTTTCCCGACGAAGCAGGGAAAGGATCCCTCATCTCGAGCTACGAGGCGGAAACGGGGCTCCTCTGGATGTGGGCGGGACCCTCGTGATTCCTCTCGAGTGGAGACGGGTATGTCGGGGAACTTCTTGATTTGCACCAAGGGTGTGAAGGACACTTTCGAAGTTCCAGAGGTGAGGTGTGATCAGCCTTGTGATGCCTCAGCGGAAATGGGCCTCATATCGCCTGGAGGGGAGAACCTCCTGGATTTTCTCGAGTTGCGGCAGGTCTTCTCGAGTTACGACGGGGACCTCAGGGACCCGCTCTGGTGGCCTCAGGAAAGGCCAGTCCCCATGCGAGTTGCTAGGGGACCTCTCGGGATTCCTCTCCCGTCCATGCCGGGGCCTCAGTCCTTGTGTGGAGTCGGGGCCGGAACCTGAGGATTCCTCTCCAGTGTTGCCATGGATCTTGGGGTGCTTCTGAGTCTCCCCAGGGGAGTCAGGCCTCGTCTCGAGTGGGGGCATGCACGTGCGCTTTCCTCCCGAGCTGCAGCAGTAGTGTCACGCTTCCTGTCACGTGGATCAAGGGATCTGTGGCTTTCCCTCGAGGCTGTCCCTCGAGGATTTCACACGAGGCTTTCCCACAGGGCTGTGCCACGTGCCACCTTGGTGTGAGTCGATCCTCGGCGTGAAAGACGAGCCGGTGAAGGGAAAAGAGTTTCCTCTGGAATGGACTGAGACATCTGGGGGACTCTTGGAATGGTGGCACGACCCTGGAGTTCCTCTCGCCGTTCCTGTTGAGAGGGCCTCCTCTTGAGATGCGACGGGAACGCTGGGAACTCTTTCCCGACGAAGCAGGGAAAGGATCCCTCATCTCGAGCTACGAGGCGGAAACGGGGCTCCTCTGGATGTGGGCGGGACCCTCGTAATTCCTCTCGAGTGGAGACGGGTATGTCGGGGAAATTCTTGATTTGCACCAAGGGTGTGAAGGAGCCTTTCGAAGTTCCAGAGGTGAGATGTGATCAGCCTCGTGACGCCTCAGCGGAAATGGGCCTCATCTCGCCTGGAGGGGAGAACCTCCTGGATTTTGTCGAGTTGCGGCAGGTCTTCTCGAGTTACGACGGGGACCTCAGGGACCCGCTCTGGTGGCCTCAGGAAAGGCCAGTCCCCATGCGAGTTGCTAGGGGGCCTCTCGGGATTCCTCTCCCGTCCATTCCGGTGTCTCAGTCCTTGTGTGCAGTCGGGGCCGGAACCTGAGGATTCCTCTCCAGTGTTGCCATGGATCTTGGGGTGCTTCTGAGTCTCTCCAGGGTAGTCAGGCCTCGTCTCGAGTGGGGGCATGCACGTGCGCTTTCCTCCCGAGCTGCAGCAGTAGTGTCACGCTTCCTGTCACGTGGATCAAGGGATCTGTGGCATTCCCTCGAGGCTGTCCCTCGAGGCTTTCCCACGAGGCTTTCCCACAGGGCTGTGCCACGTGCCACCTTGGTGTGAGTCGATCCTCGGCGTGAAAGACGAGCCGGTGAAGGGAAAAGAGGTTCCTCTGGAATGGACTGAGACATCTGGGGGACTCTTGGAATGGTGGCACGACCCTGGAGTTCCTCTCGCCGTTCCTGTTGAGAGGGCCTCCTCTTGAGGTGCGACGGGAAGGCCGGGAACTCTTTCCCGACGAAGCAGGGAAAGGATCCCTCATCTCGAGCTACGAGGCGGAATCGGGGCTCCTCTGGATGTGGGCGGGACCCTCGTGATTCCTCTCGAGTGGAGACGGGTATGTCGGGGAACTTCTTGATTTGCACCAAGGGTGTGAAGGACCCTTTCGAAGTTCCAGAGGTGAGGTGTGATCAGCCTCGAGACGCCTCAGCGGAAATGGGCCTCATCTCGCCTGGAGGGGAGAACCTCCTGGATTTTCTCGAGTTGCGGCAGGTCTTCTCGAGTTACGACGGGGACCTCAGGGTCCCGCTCTGGTGGCCTCAGGAAAGGCCAGTCCCCATGCGAGTTGCTAGGGGACCTCTTGGGATTCCTCTCCCGTCCATGCCGGGGCCTCAGTCCTTGTGTGGAGTTGGGGCCGGAACCTGAGGATTCCTCTCCAGTGTTGCCATGGATCTTGGGGTGCTTCTGAGTCTCCCCAGGGGAGTCAGGCCTCGTCTCGAGTGGAGGCAAGCACCTGTGCTTTCCTCCCAAGCTGCAGCAGTAGTGTCACGCTTCCTGTCACGTGGATCAAGGGATCTGTGGCTTTCCCTCGAGGCTGTCCCTCGAGGCTTTCCCACGAGGCTTTCCCACAGGGCTGTGCCACGTGCCACCTTGGTGTGAGTCGATCCTCGGCGTGAAAGACGAGCCGGTGAAGGGAAAAGAGGTTCCTCTGGAATGGACTGAGACATCTGGGGGACTCTTGGAATGGTGGCACGACCCTGGAGTTCCTCTCGCCGTTCCTGTTGAGAGGGCCTCCTCTTGAGATGCGACGGGAAGGCCGGGAACTCTTTCCCGACGAAGCAGGGAAAGGATCCCTCATCTCGAGCTACGAGGCGGAAACGGGGCTCCTCTGGATGTGGGCGGGACCCTCGTGATTCCTCTCGAGTGGAGACGGGTATGTCGGGGAACTTCTTGATTTGCACCAAGGGTGTGAAGGACCCTTTCGAAGTTCCAGAGGTGAGGTGTGATCAGCCTCGAGACGCCTCAGCGGAAATGGGCCTCATCTCGCCTGGAGGGGAGAACCTCCTGGATTTTCTCGAGTTGCGGCAGGTCTTCTCGAGTTACGACGGGGACCTCAGGGACCCGCTCTGGTGGCCTCAGGAAAGGCCAGTCCCCATGCGAGTTGCTAGGGGACCTCTCGGGATTCCTCTCCCGTCCATGCCGGGGCCTCAGTCCTTGTGTGGAGTCGGGGCCGGAACCTGAGGATTCCTCTGCAGTGTTGCCATGGATCTTGGGGTGCTTCTGAGTCTCCCCAGGGGAGTCAGGCCTCGTCTCGAGTGGGGGCATGCACGTGCGCTTTCCTCCCGAGCTGCAGCAGTAGTGTCACGCTTCCTGTCACGTGGATCAAGGGATCTGTGGCTTTCCCTCATGGCTGTCCCTCGAGGCTTTCCCACGAGGCTTTCCCACAGGGCTGTGCCACGTGCCACCTTGGTGTGAGTCGATCCTCGGCGTGAAAGACGAGCTGGTGAAGGGAAAAGAGGTTCCTCTGGCATGGACTGAGACATCTGGGGGACTCTTGGAATGGTGGCACGACCCTGGAGTTCCTCTCGCCGTTCCTGTTGAGAGGGCCTCCTCTTGAGATGCGACGGGAAGGCCGGGAACTCTTTCCCGACGAAGCAGGGAAAGGATCCCTCATCTCGAGCTACGAGGCGGAAACGGGGCTCCTCTGGATGTGGGCGTGACCCTCGTGATTCCTCTCGAGTGGAGACGGGTATCTCGGGGAACTTCTTGATTTGCACCAAGGGTGTGAAGGACCCTTTCGAAGTTCCAGAGGTGAGGTGTGATCAGCCTCGAGACGCCTCAGCGGAAATGGGCCTCATCTCGCCTGGAGGGGAGAACCTCCTGGATTTTCTCGAGTTGCGGCAGGTCTTCTCGAGTTACGACGGGGACCTCAGGGACCCGCTCTGGTGGCCTCAGGAAAGGCCAGTCCACATGCGAGTTGCTAGGGGACCTCTCGGGATTCCTCTCCCGTCCATGCCGGGGCCTCAGTCCTTGTGTGGAGTCCGGGCCGGAACCTGAGGATTCCTCTCCAGTGTTGCCATGGATCTTGGGGTGCTTCTGAGTCTCCCCAGGGGAGTCAGGCCTCGTCTCGAGTGGGGGCATGCACGTGCGCTTTCCTCCCGAGCTGCAGCAGTAGTGTCACGCTTCCTGTCACGTGGATCAAGGGATCTGTGGCTTTCCCTCGAGGCTGTCCCTCGAGGCTTTCCCACGAGGCTTTCCCACAGGGCTGTGCCACGTGCCACCTTGGTGTGAGTCGATCCTCGGCGTGAAAGACGAGCCGGTGAAGGGAAAAGAGGTTCCTCTGGAATGGACTGAGACATCTGGGGGACTCTTGGAATGGTGGCACGACCCTGGAGTTCCTCTCGCCGTTCCTGTTGAGAGGGCCTCCTCTTGAGGTGCGACGGGAAGGCCGGGAACTCTTTCCCGACGAAGCAGGGAAAGGATCCCTCATCTCGAGCTACGAGGCGGAAACGGGGCTCCTCTGGATGTGGGCGGGACCCTCGTGATTCCTCTCGAGTGGAGACGGGTATGTCGGGGAACTTCTTGATTTGCACCAAGGGTGTGAAGGACCCTTTCGAAGTTCCAGAGGTGAGGTGTGATCAGCCTGGAGACGCCTCAGCGGAAATGGGCCTCATCTCGCCTGGAGGGGAGAACCTCCTGGATTTTCTCGAGTTGCGGCAGGTCTTCTCGAGTTACGACGGGGACCTCAGGGACCCGCTCTGGTGGCCTCAGGAAAGGCCAGTCCCCATGCGAGTTGCTAGGGGACCTCTCGGGATTCCTCTCCCGTCCATGCCGGGGCCTCAGTCCTTGTGTGGAGTCGGGGCCGGAACCTGAGGATTCCTCTCCAGTGTTGCCATGGATCTTGGGGTGCTTCTGAGTCTCCCCAGGGGAGTCAGGCCTCGTCTCGAGTGGGGGCATGCACGTGCGCTTTCCTCCCGAGCTGCAGCAGTAGTGTCACGCTTCCTGTCACGTGGATCAAGGGATCTGTGGCTTTCCCTCGAGGCTGTCCCTCGAGGCTTTCCCACGAGGCTTTCCCACAGGGCTGTGCCACGTGCCACCTTGGTGTGAGTCGATCCTCGGCGTGAAAGACGAGCCGGTGAAGGGAAAAGAGGTTCCTCTGGAATGGACTGAGACATCTGGGGGACTCTTGGAATGGTGGCACGACCCTGGAGTTCCTCTCGCCGTTCCTGTTGAGAGGGCCTCCTCTTGAGGTGCGACGGGAAGGCCGGGAACTCTTTCCCGACGAAGCAGGGAAAGGATCCCTCATCTCGAGCTACGAGGCGGAAACGGGGCTCCTCTGGATGTGGGCGGGACCCTCGTGATTCCTCTCGAGTGGAGACGGGTATGTCGGGGAACTTCTTGATTTGCACCAAGGGTGTGAAGGACCCTTTCGAAGTTCCAGAGGTGAGGTGTGATCAGCCTCGAGACGCCTCAGCGGAAATGGGCCTCATCTCGCCTGGAGGGGAGAACCTCCTGGATTTTCTCGAGTTGCGGCAGGTCTTCTCGAGTTACGACGGGGACCTCAGGGACCCGCTCTGGTGGCCTCAGGAAAGGCCAGTCCCCATGCGAGTTGCTAGGGGACCTCTCGGGATTCCTCTCCCGTCCATGCCGGGCCCTCAGTCCTTGTGTGGAGTCGGGGCCGGAACCTGAGGATTCCTCTCCAGTGTTGCCATGGATCTTGGGGTGCTTCTGAGTCTCCCCAGGGGAGTCAGGCCTCGTCTCGAGTGGGGGCATGCACGTGCGCTTTCCTCCCGAGCTGCAGCAGTAGTGTCACGCTTCCTGTCACGTGGATCAAGGGATCTGTGGCTTTCCCTCGAGGCTGTCCCTCGAGGCTTTCCCACGAGGCTTTCCCACAGGGCTGTGCCACGTGCCACCTTGGTGTGAGTCGATCCTCGGCGTGAAAGACGAGCCGGTGAAGGGAAAAGAGGTTCCTCTGGAATGGACTGAGACATCTGGGGGACTCTTGGAATGGTGGCACGACCCTGGAGTTCCTCTCGCCGTTCCTGTTGAGAGGGCCTCCTCTTGAGGTGCGACGGGAAGGCCGGGAACTCTTTCCCGACGAAGCAGGGAAAGGATCCCTCATCTCGAGCTACGAGGCGGAAACGGGGCTCCTCTGGATGTGGGCGGGACCCTCGTGATTCCTCTCGAGTGGAGACGGGTATGTCGGGGAACTTCTTGATTTGCACCAAGGGTGTGAAGGACCCTTTCGAAGTTCCAGAGGTGAGGTGTGATCAGCCTCGAGACGCCTCAGCGGAAATGGGCCTCATCTCGCCTGGAGGGGAGAACCTCCTGGATTTTCTCGAGTTGCGGCAGGTCTTCTCGAGTTACGACGGGGACCTCAGGGACCCGCTCTGGTGGCCTCAGGAAAGGCCAGTCCCCATGCGAGTTGCTAGGGGACCTCTCGGGATTCCTCTCCCGTCCATGCCGGGCCCTCAGTCCTTGTGTGGAGTCGGGGCCGGAACCTGAGGATTCCTCTCCAGTGTTGCCATGGATCTTGGGGTGCTTCTGAGTCTCCCCAGGGGAGTCAGGCCTCGTCTCGAGTGGGGGCATGCACGTGCGCTTTCCTCCCGAGCTGCAGCAGTAGTGTCACGCTTCCTGTCACGTGGATCAAGGGATCTGTGGCTTTCCCTCGAGGCTGTCCCTCGAGGCTTTCCCACGAGGCTTTCCCACAGGGCTGTGCCACGTGCCACCTTGGTGTGAGTCGATCCTCGGCGTGAAAGACGAGCCGGTGAAGGGAAAAGAGGTTCCTCTGGAATGGACTGAGACATCTGGGGGACTCTTGGAATGGTGGCACGACCCTGGAGTTCCTCTCGCCGTTCCTGTTGAGAGGGCCTCCTCTTGAGGTGCGACGGGAAGGCCGGGAACTCTTTCCCGACGAAGCAGGGAAAGGATCCCTCATCTCGAGCTACGAGGCGGAAACGGGGCTCCTCTGGATGTGGGCGGGACCCTCGTGATTCCTCTCGAGTGGAGACGGGTATGTCGGGGAACTTCTTGATTTGCACCAAGGGTGTGAAGGACCCTTTCGAAGTTCCAGAGGTGAGGTGTGATCAGCCTGGAGACGCCTCAGCGGAAATGGGCCTCATCTCGCCTGGAGGGGAGAACCTCCTGGATTTTCTCGAGTTGCGGCAGGTCTTCTCGAGTTACGACGGGGACCTCAGGGACCCGCTCTGGTGGCCTCAGGAAAGGCCAGTCCCCATGCGAGTTGCTAGGGGACCTCTCGGGATTCCTCTCCCGTCCATGCCGGGGCCTCAGTCCTTGTGTGGAGTCGGGGCCGGAACCTGAGGATTCCTCTCCAGTGTTGCCATGGATCTTGGGGTGCTTCTGAGTCTCCCCAGGGGAGTCAGGCCTCGTCTCGAGTGGGGGCATGCACGTGCGCTTTCCTCCCGAGCTGCAGCAGTAGTGTCACGCTTCCTGTCACGTGGATCAAGGGATCTGTGGCTTTCCCTCGAGGCTGTCCCTCGAGGCTTTCCCACGAGGCTTTCCCACAGGGCTGTGCCACGTGCCACCTTGGTGTGAGTCGATCCTCGGCGTGAAAGACGAGCCGGTGAAGGGAAAAGAGGTTCCTCTGGAATGGACTGAGACATCTGGGGGACTCTTGGAATGGTGGCACGACCCTGGAGTTCCTCTCGCCGTTCCTGTTGAGAGGGCCTCCTCTTGAGATGCGACGGGAAGGCCGGGAACTCTTTCCCGACGAAGCAGGGAAAGGATCCCTCATCTCGAGCTACGAGGCGGAAACGGGGCTCCTCTGGATGTGGGCGGGACCCTCGTGATTCCTCTCGAGTGGAGACGGGTATGTCGGGGAACTTCTTGATTTGCACCAAGGGTGTGAAGGACCCTTTCGAAGTTCCAGAGGTGAGGTGTGATCAGCCTGGAGACGCCTCAGCGGAAATGGGCCTCATCTCGCCTGGAGGGGAGAACCTCCTGGATTTTCTCGAGTTGCGGCAGGTCTTCTCGAGTTACGACGGGGACCTCAGGGACCCGCTCTGGTGGCCTCAGGAAAGGCCAGTCCCCATGCGAGTTGCTAGGGGACCTCTCGGGATTCCTCTCCCGTCCATGCCGGGGCCTCAGTCCTTGTGTGGAGTCGGGGCCGGAACCTGAGGATTCCTCTGCAGTGTTGCCATGGATCTTGGGGTGCTTCTGAGTCTCCCCAGGGGAGTCAGGCCTCGTCTCGAGTGGGGGCATGCACGTGCGCTTTCCTCCCGAGCTGCAGCAGTAGTGTCACGCTTCCTGTCACGTGGATCAAGGGATCTGTGGCTTTCCCTCATGGCTGTCCCTCGAGGCTTTCCCACGAGGCTTTCCCACAGGGCTGTGCCACGTGCCACCTTGGTGTGAGTCGATCCTCGGCGTGAAAGACGAGCTGGTGAAGGGAAAAGAGGTTCCTCTGGCATGGACTGAGACATCTGGGGGACTCTTGGAATGGTGGCACGACCCTGGAGTTCCTCTCGCCGTTCCTGTTGAGAGGGCCTCCTCTTGAGATGCGACGGGAAGGCCGGGAACTCTTTCCCGACGAAGCAGGGAAAGGATCCCTCATCTCGAGCTACGAGGCGGAAACGGGGCTCCTCTGGATGTGGGCGTGACCCTCGTGATTCCTCTCGAGTGGAGACGGGTATCTCGGGGAACTTCTTGATTTGCACCAAGGGTGTGAAGGACCCTTTCGAAGTTCCAGAGGTGAGGTGTGATCAGCCTCGAGACGCCTCAGCGGAAATGGGCCTCATCTCGCCTGGAGGGGAGAACCTCCTGGATTTTCTCGAGTTGCGGCAGGTCTTCTCGAGTTACGACGGGGACCTCAGGGACCCGCTCTGGTGGCCTCAGGAAAGGCCAGTCCACATGCGAGTTGCTAGGGGACCTCTCGGGATTCCTCTCCCGTCCATGCCGGGGCCTCAGTCCTTGTGTGGAGTCCGGGCCGGAACCTGAGGATTCCTCTCCAGTGTTGCCATGGATCTTGGGGTGCTTCTGAGTCTCCCCAGGGGAGTCAGGCCTCGTCTCGAGTGGGGGCATGCACGTGCGCTTTCCTCCCGAGCTGCAGCAGTAGTGTCACGCTTCCTGTCACGTGGATCAAGGGATCTGTGGCTTTCCCTCGAGGCTGTCCCTCGAGGCTTTCCCACGAGGCTTTCCCACAGGGCTGTGCCACGTGCCACCTTGGTGTGAGTCGATCCTCGGCGTGAAAGACGAGCCGGTGAAGGGAAAAGAGGTTCCTCTGGAATGGACTGAGACATCTGGGGGACTCTTGGAATGGTGGCACGACCCTGGAGTTCCTCTCGCCGTTCCTGTTGAGAGGGCCTCCTCTTGAGGTGCGACGGGAAGGCCGGGAACTCTTTCCCGACGAAGCAGGGAAAGGATCCCTCATCTCGAGCTACGAGGCGGAAACGGGGCTCCTCTGGATGTGGGCGGGACCCTCGTGATTCCTCTCGAGTGGAGACGGGTATGTCGGGGAACTTCTTGATTTGCACCAAGGGTGTGAAGGACCCTTTCGAAGTTCCAGAGGTGAGGTGTGATCAGCCTGGAGACGCCTCAGCGGAAATGGGCCTCATCTCGCCTGGAGGGGAGAACCTCCTGGATTTTCTCGAGTTGCGGCAGGTCTTCTCGAGTTACGACGGGGACCTCAGGGACCCGCTCTGGTGGCCTCAGGAAAGGCCAGTCCCCATGCGAGTTGCTAGGGGACCTCTCGGGATTCCTCTCCCGTCCATGCCGGGGCCTCAGTCCTTGTGTGGAGTCGGGGCCGGAACCTGAGGATTCCTCTCCAGTGTTGCCATGGATCTTGGGGTGCTTCTGAGTCTCCCCAGGGGAGTCAGGCCTCGTCTCGAGTGGGGGCATGCACGTGCGCTTTCCTCCCGAGCTGCAGCAGTAGTGTCACGCTTCCTGTCACGTGGATCAAGGGATCTGTGGCTTTCCCTCGAGGCTGTCCCTCGAGGCTTTCCCACGAGGCTTTCCCACAGGGCTGTGCCACGTGCCACCTTGGTGTGAGTCGATCCTCGGCGTGAAAGACGAGCCGGTGAAGGGAAAAGAGGTTCCTCTGGAATGGACTGAGACATCTGGGGGACTCTTGGAATGGTGGCACGACCCTGGAGTTCCTCTCGCCGTTCCTGTTGAGAGGGCCTCCTCTTGAGGTGCGACGGGAAGGCCGGGAACTCTTTCCCGACGAAGCAGGGAAAGGATCCCTCATCTCGAGCTACGAGGCGGAAACGGGGCTCCTCTGGATGTGGGCGGGACCCTCGTGATTCCTCTCGAGTGGAGACGGGTATGTCGGGGAACTTCTTGATTTGCACCAAGGGTGTGAAGGACCCTTTCGAAGTTCCAGAGGTGAGGTGTGATCAGCCTCGAGACGCCTCAGCGGAAATGGGCCTCATCTCGCCTGGAGGGGAGAACCTCCTGGATTTTCTCGAGTTGCGGCAGGTCTTCTCGAGTTACGACGGGGACCTCAGGGACCCGCTCTGGTGGCCTCAGGAAAGGCCAGTCCCCATGCGAGTTGCTAGGGGACCTCTCGGGATTCCTCTCCCGTCCATGCCGGGCCCTCAGTCCTTGTGTGGAGTCGGGGCCGGAACCTGAGGATTCCTCTCCAGTGTTGCCATGGATCTTGGGGTGCTTCTGAGTCTCCCCAGGGGAGTCAGGCCTCGTCTCGAGTGGGGGCATGCACGTGCGCTTTCCTCCCGAGCTGCAGCAGTAGTGTCACGCTTCCTGTCACGTGGATCAAGGGATCTGTGGCTTTCCCTCGAGGCTGTCCCTCGAGGCTTTCCCACGAGGCTTTCCCACAGGGCTGTGCCACGTGCCACCTTGGTGTGAGTCGATCCTCGGCGTGAAAGACGAGCCGGTGAAGGGAAAAGAGGTTCCTCTGGAATGGACTGAGACATCTGGGGGACTCTTGGAATGGTGGCACGACCCTGGAGTTCCTCTCGCCGTTCCTGTTGAGAGGGCCTCCTCTTGAGGTGCGACGGGAAGGCCGGGAACTCTTTCCCGACGAAGCAGGGAAAGGATCCCTCATCTCGAGCTACGAGGCGGAAACGGGGCTCCTCTGGATGTGGGCGGGACCCTCGTGATTCCTCTCGAGTGGAGACGGGTATGTCGGGGAACTTCTTGATTTGCACCAAGGGTGTGAAGGACCCTTTCGAAGTTCCAGAGGTGAGGTGTGATCAGCCTCGAGACGCCTCAGCGGAAATGGGCCTCATCTCGCCTGGAGGGGAGAACCTCCTGGATTTTCTCGAGTTGCGTCAGGTCTTCTCGAGTTACGACGGGGACCTCAGGGACCCGCTCTGGTGGCCTCAGGAAAGGCCAGTCCCCATGCGAGTTGCTAGGGGACCTCTCGGGATTCCTCTCCCGTCCATGCCGGGCCCTCAGTCCTTGTGTGGAGTCGGGGCCGGAACCTGAGGATTCCTCTCCAGTGTTGCCATGGATCTTGGGGTGCTTCTGAGTCTCCCCAGGGGAGTCAGGCCTCGTCTCGAGTGGGGGCATGCACGTGCGCTTTCCTCCCGAGCTGCAGCAGTAGTGTCACGCTTCCTGTCACGTGGATCAAGGGATCTGTGGCTTTCCCTCGAGGCTGTCCCTCGAGGCTTTCCCACGAGGCTTTCCCACAGGGCTGTGCCACGTGCCACCTTGGTGTGAGTCGATCCTCGGCGTGAAAGACGAGCCGGTGAAGGGAAAAGAGGTTCCTCTGGAATGGACTGAGACATCTGGGGGACTCTTGGAATGGTGGCACGACCCTGGAGTTCCTCTCGCCGTTCCTGTTGAGAGGGCCTCCTCTTGAGGTGCGACGGGAAGGCCGGGAACTCTTTCCCGACGAAGCAGGGAAAGGATCCCTCATCTCGAGCTACGAGGCGGAAACGGGGCTCCTCTGGATGTGGGCGGGACCCTCGTGATTCCTCTCGAGTGGAGACGGGTATGTCGGGGAACTTCTTGATTTGCACCAAGGGTGTGAAGGACCCTTTCGAAGTTCCAGAGGTGAGGTGTGATCAGCCTGGAGACGCCTCAGCGGAAATGGGCCTCATCTCGCCTGGAGGGGAGAACCTCCTGGATTTTCTCGAGTTGCGGCAGGTCTTCTCGAGTTACGACGGGGACCTCAGGGACCCGCTCTGGTGGCCTCAGGAAAGGCCAGTCCCCATGCGAGTTGCTAGGGGACCTCTCGGGATTCCTCTCCCGTCCATGCCGGGGCCTCAGTCCTTGTGTGGAGTCGGGGCCGGAACCTGAGGATTCCTCTCCAGTGTTGCCATGGATCTTGGGGTGCTTCTGAGTCTCCCCAGGGGAGTCAGGCCTCGTCTCGAGTGGGGGCATGCACGTGCGCTTTCCTCCCGAGCTGCAGCAGTAGTGTCACGCTTCCTGTCACGTGGATCAAGGGATCTGTGGCTTTCCCTCGAGGCTGTCCCTCGAGGCTTTCCCACGAGGCTTTCCCACAGGGCTGTGCCACGTGCCACCTTGGTGTGAGTCGATCCTCGGCGTGAAAGACGAGCCGGTGAAGGGAAAAGAGGTTCCTCTGGAATGGACTGAGACATCTGGGGGACTCTTGGAATGGTGGCACGACCCTGGAGTTCCTCTCGCCGTTCCTGTTGAGAGGGCCTCCTCTTGAGGTGCGACGGGAAGGCCGGGAACTCTTTCCCGACGAAGCAGGGAAAGGATCCCTCATCTCGAGCTACGAGGCGGAAACGGGGCTCCTCTGGATGTGGGCGGGACCCTCGTGATTCCTCTCGAGTGGAGACGGGTATGTCGGGGAACTTCTTGATTTGCACCAAGGGTGTGAAGGACCCTTTCGAAGTTCCAGAGGTGAGGTGTGATCAGCCTCGAGACGCCTCAGCGGAAATGGGCCTCATCTCGCCTGGAGGGGAGAACCTCCTGGATTTTCTCGAGTTGCGGCAGGTCTTCTCGAGTTACGACGGGGACCTCAGGGACCCGCTCTGGTGGCCTCAGGAAAGGCCAGTCCCCA
Source organism: Budorcas taxicolor (assembly GCF_023091745.1). NCBI lineage: Eukaryota > Metazoa > Chordata > Mammalia > Artiodactyla > Bovidae > Budorcas > Budorcas taxicolor. The sequence goes on from NC_068925.1 coordinate 446,880, forward strand.
TGCGAGTTGCTAGGGGACCTCTCGGGATTCCTCTCCCGTCCATGCCGGGCCCTCAGTCCTTGTGTGGAGTCGGGGCCGGAACCTGAGGATTCCTCTCCAGTGTTGCCATGGATCTTGGGGTGCTTCTGAGTCTCCCCAGGGGAGTCAGGCCTCGTCTCGAGTGGGGGCATGCACGTGCGCTTTCCTCCCGAGCTGCAGCAGTAGTGTCACGCTTCCTGTCACGTGGATCAAGGGATCTGTGGCTTTCCCAGGAGGCTGTCCCTCGAGGCTTTCCCACGAGGCTTTCCCACAGGGCTGTGCCACGTGCCACCTTGGTGTGAGTCGATCCTCGGCGTGAAAGACGAGCCGGTGAAGGGAAAAGAGGTTCCTCTGGAATGGACTGAGACATCTGGGGGACTCTTGGAATGGTGGCACGACCCTGGAGTTCCTCTCGCCGTTCCTGTTGAGAGGGCCTCCTCTTGAGGTGCGACGGGAAGGCCGGGAACTCTTTCCCGACGAAGCAGGGAAAGGATCCCTCATCTCGAGCTACGAGGCGGAAACGGGGCTCCTCTGGATGTGGGCGGGACCCTCGTGATTCCTCTCGAGTGGAGACGGGTATGTCGGGGAACTTCTTGATTTGCACCAAGGGTGTGAAGGACCCTTTCGAAGTTCCAGAGGTGAGGTGTGATCAGCCTCGAGACGCCTCAGCGGAAATGGGCCTCATCTCGCCTGGAGGGGAGAACCTCCTGGATTTTCTCGAGTTGCGGCAGGTCTTCTCGAGTTACGACGGGGACCTCAGGGACCCGCTCTGGTGGCCTCAGGAAAGGCCAGTCCCCATGCGAATTGCTAGGGGACCTCTCGGGATTCCTCTCCCGTCCATGCCGGGCCCTCAGTCCTTGTGTGGAGTCGGGGCCGGAACCTGAGGATTCCTCTCCAGTGTTGCCATGGATCTTGGGGTGCTTCTGAGTCTCCCCAGGGGAGTCAGGCCTCGTCTCGAGTGGGGGCATGCACGTGCGCTTTCCTCCCGAGCTGCAGCAGTAGTGTCACGCTTCCTGTCACGTGGATCAAGGGATCTGTGGCTTTCCCTCGAGGCTGTCCCTCGAGGCTTTCCCACGAGGCTTTCCCACAGGGCTGTGCCACGTGCCACCTTGGTGTGAGTCGATCCTCGGCGTGAAAGACGAGCCGGTGAAGGGAAAAGAGGTTCCTCTGGAATGGACTGAGACATCTGGGGGACTCTTGGAATGGTGGCACGACCCTGGAGTTCCTCTCGCCGTTCCTGTTGAGAGGGCCTCCTCTTGAGGTGCGACGGGAAGGCCGGGAACTCTTTCCCGACGAAGCAGGGAAAGGATCCCTCATCTCGAGCTACGAGGCGGAAACGGGGCTCCTCTGGATGTGGGCGGGACCCTCGTGATTCCTCTCGAGTGGAGAGGGGTATGTCGGGGAACTTCTTGATTTGCACCAAGGGTGTGAAGGACCCTTTCGAAGTTCCAGAGGTGAGGTGTGATCAGCCTCGAGACGCCTCAGCGGAAATAGGCCTCATCTCGCCTGGAGGGGAGAACCTCCTGGATTTTCTCGAGTTGCGGCAGGTCTTCTCGAGTTATGACGGGGACCTCAGGGACCCGCTCTGGTGGCCTCAGGAAAGGCCAGTCCCCATGCGAGTTGCTAGGGGACCTCTCGGGATTCCTCTCCCGTCCATGCCGGGGCCTCAGTCCTTGTGTGGAGTCGGGGCCGGAACCTGAGGATTCCTCTCCAGTGTTGCCATGGATCTTGGGGTGCTTCTGAGTCTCCCCAGGGGAGTCAGGCCTCGTCTCGAGTGGGGGCATGCACGTGCGCTTTCCTCCCGAGCTGCAGCAGTAGTGTCACGCTTCCTGTCACGTGGATCAAGGGATCTGTGGCTTTCCCTCGAGGCTGTCCCTCGAGGCTTTCCCACGAGGCTTTCCCACAGGGCTGTGCCACGTGCCACCTTGGTGTGAGTCGATCCTCGGCGTGAAAGACGAGCCGGTGAAGGGAAAAGAGGTTCCTCTGGAATGGACTGAGACATCTGGGGGACTCTTGGAATGGTGGCACGACCCTGGAGTTCCTCTCGCCAGTCCTGTTGAGAGGGCCTCTTCTTGAGGTGCGACGGGAAGGCCGGGAACTCTTTCCCGACGAAGCAGGGAAAGGATCCCTCATCTCGAGCTACGAGGCGGAAACGGGGCTCCTCTGGATGTGGGCGGGACCCTCGTGATTCCTCTCGAGTGGAGACGGCTAGGTCGGGGAACTTCTTGATTTGCACCAAGGGTGTGAAGGACCCTTTCAAAGTTCCAGAGGTGAGGTGTGATCAGCCTCGAGACGCCTCAGCGGAAATGGGCCTCATCTCGCCTGGAGGGGAGAACCTCCTGGATTTTCTCGAGTTGCGGCAGGTCTTCTCGTGTTACGACGGGGACCTCAGGGACCCGCTCTGGTGGCCTCAGGAAAGGCCAGTCCCCATGCGAGTTGCTAGGGGGCCTCTCGGGATTCCTCTCCCGTCCATGCCGGTGACTCAGTCCTTGTGTGGAGTCGGGGCCGGAACCTGAGGATTCCTCTCCAGTGTTGCCATGGATCTTGGGGTGCTTCTGAGTCTCCCCAGGGGAGTCAGGCCTCGTCTCGAGTGGGGGCATGCACGTGCGCTTTCCTCCCGAGCTGCAGCAGTAGTGTCACGCTTCCTGTCACGTGGATCAAGGGATCTGTGGCTTTCCCTCGAGGCTGTCCCTCGAGGCTTTCCCACGAGGCTTTCCCACAGGGCTGTGCCACGTGCCACCTTGGTGTGAGTCGATCCTCGGCGTGAAAGACGAGCCGGTGAAGGGAAAAGAGGTTCCTCTGGAATGGACTGAGACATCTGGGGGACTCTTGGAATGGTGGCACGACCCTGGAGTTCCTCTCGCCGTTCCTGTTGAGAGGGCCTCCTCTTGAGGTGCGACGGGAAGGCCGGGAACTCTTTCCCGACGAAGCAGGGAAAGGATCCCTCATCTCGAGCTACGAGGCGGAAACGGGGCTCCTCTGGATGTGGGCGGGACCCTCGTGATTCCTCTCGAGTGGAGACGGGTATGTCGGGGAACTTCTTGATTTGCACCAAGGGTGTGAAGGACCCTTTCGAAGTTCCAGAGGTGAGGTGTGATCAGCCTCGAGACGCCTCAGCGGAAATGGGCCTCATCTCGCCTGGAGGGGAGAACCTCCTGGATTTTCTCGAGTTGCGGCAGGTCTTCTCGAGTTACGACGGGGACCTCAGGGACCCGCTCTGGTGGCCTCAGGAAAGGCCAGTCCCCATGCGAGTTGCTAGGGGACCTCTCGGGATTCCTCTCCCGTCCATGCCGGGGCCTCAGTCCTTGTGTGGAGTCCGGGCCGGAACCTGAGGATTCCTCTCCAGTGTTGCCATGGATCTTGGGGTGCTTCTGAGTCTCCCCAGGGGAGTCAGGCCTCGTCTCGAGTGGGGGCATGCACGTGCGCTTTCCTCCCGAGCTGCAGCAGTAGTGTCACGCTTCCTGTCACGTGGATCAAGGGATCTGTGGCTTTCCCTCGAGGCTGTCCCTCGAGGCTTTCCCACGAGGCTTTCCCACAGGGCTGTGCCACGTGCCACCTTGGTGTGAGTCGATCCTCGGCGTGAAAGACGAGCCGGTGAAGGGAAAAGAGGTTCCTCTGGAATGGACTGAGACATCTGGGGGACTCTTGGAATGGTGGCACGACCCTGGAGTTCCTCTCGCCGTTCCTGTTGAGAGGGCCTCCTCTTGAGATGCGACGGGAACGCCGGGAACTCTTTCCCGACGAAGCAGGGAAAGGATCCCTCATCTCGAGCTACGAGGCGGAAACGGGGCTCCTCTGGATGTGGGCGGGACCCTCGTGATTCCTCTCGAGTGGAGCCGGGTATGTCGGGGAAATTCTTGATTTGCACCAAAGGTGTGAAGGAGCCTTTCGAAGTTCCAGAGGTGAGATGTGATCAGCCTCGTGACGCCTCAGCGGAAATGGGCCTCATCTCGCCTGGAGGGGAGAACCTCCTGGATTTTCTCGAGTTGCGGCAGGTCTTCTCGAGTTACGACGGGGACCTCCGGGACCCGCTCTGGTGGCCTCAGAAAAGGCCAGTCCCCATGCGAGTTGCTAGGGGGCCTCTCGGGATTCCTCTCCCGTCCATTCCGGTGTCTCAGTCCTTGTGTGCAGTCGGGGCCGGAACCTGAGGATTCCTCTCCAGTGTTGCCATGGATCTTGGGGTGCTTCTGAGTCTCTCCAGGGGAGTCAGGCCTCGTCTCGAGTGGGGGCATGCACGTGCGCTTTCCTCCCGAGCTGCAGCAGTAGTGTCATGCTTCCTGTCACGTGGATCAAGGGATCTGTGGCTTTCCCTCGAGGCTGTCCCTCGAGGCTTTCCCACGAGGCTTTCCCACAGGGCTGTGCCACGTGCCACCTTGGTGTGAGTCGATCCTCGGCGTGAAAGACGAGCCGGTGAAGGGAAAAGAGGTTCCTCTGGAATGGACTGAGACATCTGGGGGACTCTTGGAATGGTGGCACGACCCTGGAGTTCCTCTCGCCGGTCCTGTTGAGAGGGCCTCTTCTTGAGGTGCGACGGGAAGGCCGGGAACTCTTTCCCGACGAAGCAGGGAAAGGATCCCTCATCTCGAGATACGAGGCGGAAACGGGGCTCCTCTGGATGTGGGCGGGACCCTCGTGATTCCTCTCGAGTGGAGACGGCTAGGTCGGGAAACTTCTTGATTTGCACCAAGGGTGTGAAGGAGCCTTTCGAAGTTCCAGAGGTGAGGTGTGATCAGCCTCGAGACGCCTCAGCGGAAATGGGCCTCATCTCGCCTGGAGGGGAGAACCTCCTGGATTTTCTCGAGTTGCGGCAGGTCTTCTCGAGTTACGACGGGGACCTCAGGGACCCACTCTGATGGCCTCAGGAAAGGCCAGTCCCCATGCGAGTTGCTAGGGGACCTCTCGGGATTCCTCTCCCGTCCATGCTGGGGCCTCAGTCCTTGTGTGGAGTCGGGGCCGGAACCTGAGGATTCCTCTCCAGTGTTGCCATGGATCTTGGGGTGCTTCTGAGTCTCCCCAGGGGAGTCAGGCCTCGTCTCGAGTGGGGGCATGCACGTGCGCTTTCCTCCCGAGCTGCAGCAGTAGTGTCACATTCCTGTCACGTGGATCAAGGGATCTGTGGCTTTCCCTCGAGGCTGTCCCTCGAGGCTTTCCCACGAGGCTTTCCCACAGGGCTGTGCCACGTGCCACCTTGGTGTGAGTCGATCCTCGGCGTGAAAGACGAGCCGGTGAAGGGAAAAGAGGTTCCTCTGGAATGGACTGAGACATCTGGGGGACTCTTGGAATGGTGGCACGACCCTGGAGTTCCTCTCTCCGTTCCTGTAGAGAGGGCCTCCTCTTGAGATGCGACGGGAACGCCGGGAACCCTTTTCCGACGAAGCAGGGAAAGGATCCCTCATCTCGAGCTATGAGGCGGAAACGGGGCTCCTGTGGATGTGGGCGGGACCCCCGTGATTCCTCTCGAGTGGAGACGGGTATGTCGGGGAACTTCTTGATTTGCACCAAGGGTGTGAAGGACCCTTTCGAAGTTCCAGAGGTGAGGTGTGATCAGCCTCGAGACGCCTCAGCGGAAATGGGCCTCATCTCGCCTGGAGGGGAGAACCTCCTGGATTTTCTCGAGTTACGGCAGGTCTTCTCGAGTTACGACGGGGACCTCAGGGACCCGCTCTTGTGGCCTCAGGAAAGGCCAGTCCCCATGCGAGTTGCTAGGGGACCTCTCGGGATTCCTCTCCCGTCCATGCCGGGGCCTCAGTCCTTGTGTGGAGTCCGGGCCGGAACCTGAGGATTCCTCTCCAGTGTTGCCATGGATCTTGGGGTGCTTCTGAGTCTCCCCAGGGGAGTCAGGCCTCGTCTCGAGTGGGGGCATGCACGTGCGCTTTCCTCCCGAGCTGCAGCAGTAGTGTCACGCTTCCTGTCACGTGGATCAAGGGATCTGTGGCTTTCCCTCGAGGCTGTCCCTCGAGGCTTTCCCACGAGGCTTTCCCACAGGGCTGTGCCACGTGCCACCTTGGTGTGAGTCGATCCTCGGCATGAAAGACGAGCCGGTGAAGGGAAAAGAGGTTCCTCTGGAATGGACTGAGACATCGGGGGGACTCTTGGAATGGTGGCACGACCCTGGAGTTCCTCTCGCCGTTCCTGTTGAGAGGGCCTCCTCTTGAGGTGCGACGGGAAGGCCGGGAACTCTTTCCCGACGAAGCAGGGAAAGGATCCCTCATCTCGAGCTACGAGGCGGAAACGGGGCTCCTCTGGATGTGGGCGGGACCCTCGTGATTCCTCTCGAGTGGAGACGGGTATGTCGGGGAACTTCTTGATTTGCACCAAGGGTGTGAAGGACCCTTTCGAAGTTCCAGAGGTGAGGTGTGATCAGCCTCGAGACGCCTCAGCGGAAATGGGCCTCATCTCGCCTGGAGGGGAGAACCTCCTGGATTTTCTCGAGTTGCGGCAGGTCTTCTCGAGTTACGACGGGGACCTCAGGGACCCGCTCTGGTGGCCTCAGGAAAGGCCAGTCCCCATGCGAGTTGCTAGCGGACCTCTCGGGATTCCTCTCCCGTCCATGCCGGGGCCTCAGTCCTTGTGTGGAGTCGGGGCCGGAACCTGAGGATTCCTCTCCAGTGTTGCCATGGATCGTGGGGTGCTTCTGAGTCTCCCCAGGGGAGTCAGGCCTCGTCTCGAGTGGGGGCATGCACGTGCGCTTTCCTCCCGAGCTGCAGCAGTAGTGTCACGCTTCCTGTCACGTGGATCAAGGGATCTGTGGCTTTCCCTCGAGGCTGTCCCTCGAGGCTTTCCCACGAGGCTTTCCCACAGGGCTGTGCCACGTGCCACCTTGGTGTGAGTCGATCCTCGGCGTGAAAGACGAGCCGGTGAAGGGAAAAGAGGTTCCTCTGGAATGGACTGAGACATCTGGGGGACTCTTGGAATGGTGGCACGACCCTGGAGTTCCTCTCGCCGTTCCTGTTGAGAGGGCCTCCTCTTGAGATGCGACGGGAACGCCGGGAACTCTTTCCCGACGAAGCAGGGAAAGGATCCCTCATCTCGAGCTACGAGGCGGAAACGGGGCTCCTCTGGATGTGGGCGGGACCCACGTGATTCCTCTCGAGTGGAGACGGCTAGGTCGGGGAACTTCTTGATTTGCACCAAGGGTGTGAAGGAGCCTTTCGAAGTTCCAGAGGTGAGGTGTGATCAGCCTCGAGACGCCTCAGCGGAAATGGGCCTCATCTCGCCTGGAGGGGAGAACCTCCTGGATTTTCTCGAGTTGCGGCAGGTCTTCTCGAGTTACGACGGGGACCACAGGGACCCGCTCTGGTGGCCTCAAGAAAGGCCAGTCCCCATGCGAGTTGCTAGGGGACCACTCGGGATTCCTCTCCCGTCCATGCCGGGGCCTCAGTCCTTGTGTGGAGTCGGGGCCGGAACCTGAGGATTCCTCTCCAGTGTTGCCCTGGATCTTGGGGTGCTTCTGAGTCTCCCCAGGGGAGTCAGGCCTCGTCTCGAGTGGGGGCATGCACGTGCGCTTTCCTCCCGAGCTGCAGCAGTAGTGTCACGCTTCCTGTCACGTGGATCAAGGGATCTGTGGCTTTCCCTCGAGGCTGTCCCTCGAGGCTTTCCCACGAGGCTTTCCCACAGGGCTGTGCCACGTGCCACCTTGGTGTGAGTCGATCCTCGGCGTGAAAGACGAGCCGGTGAAGGGAAAAGAGGTTCCTCTGGAATGGACTGACACATCTGGGGGACTCTTGGAATGGTGGCACGACCCTGGAGTTCCTCTCGCCGTTCCTGTTGAGAGGGCCTCCTCTTGAGATGCGACGGGAACGCCGGGAACTCTTTCCCGACGAAGCAGGGAAAGGATCCCTCATCTCGAGCTACGAGGCGGAAACGGGGCTCCTCTGGATGTGGGCGGGACCCTCGTGATTCCTCTCGAGTGGAGACGGCTAGGTCGGGGAACTTCTTGATTTGCACCAAGGGTGTGAAGGAGCCTTTCGAAGTTCCAGAGGTGAGGTGTGATCAGCCTCGAGACACCTCAGCGGAAATGGGCCTCATCTCGCCTGGAGGGGAGAACCTCCTGGATTTTCTCGAGTTGCGGCAGGTCTTCTCGAGTTACGACGGGGACCACAGGGACCCGCTCTGGTGGCCTCAGGAAAGGCCAGTCCCCATGCGAGTTGCTAGGGGACCTCTCGGGATTCCTCTCCCGTCCATGCCGGGGCCTCAGTCCTTGTGTGGAGTCGGGGCCGGAACCTGAGGATTCCTCTCCAGTGTTGCCATGGATCTTGGGGTGCTTCTGAGTCTCCCCAGGGGAGTCAGGCCTCGTCTCGAGTGGGGGCATGCACGTGCGCTTTCCTCCCGAGCTGCAGCAGTAGTGTCACGCTTCCTGTCACGTGGATCAAGGGATCTGTGGCTTTCCCTCGAGGCTGTCCCTCGAGGCTTTCCCACGAGGCTTTCCCACAGGGCTGTGCCACGTGCCACCTTGGTGTGAGTCGATCCTCGGCGTGAAAGACGAGCCGGTGAAGGGAAAAGAGGTTCCTCTGGAATGGACTGAGACATCTGGGGGACTCTTGGAATGGTGGCACGACCCTGGAGTTCCTCTCGCCGTTCCTGTTGAGAGGGCCTCCTCTTGAGGTGCGACGGGAAGGCCGGGAACTCTTTCCCGACGAAGCAGGGAAAGGATCCCTCATCTCGAGCTACGAGGCGGAAACGGGGCTCCTCTGGATGTGGGCGGGACCCTCGTGATTCCTCTCGAGTGGAGAGGGGTATGTCGGGGAACTTCTTGATTTGCACCGAGGGTGTGAAGGACCCTTTCGAAGTTCCAGAGGTGAGGTGTGATCAGCCTCGAGACGCCTCAGCGGAAATGGGCCTCATCTCGCCTGGAGGGGAGAACCTCCTGGATTTTCTCGAGTTGCGGCAGGTCTTCTCGAGTTATGACGGAGACCTCAGGGACCCGCTCTGGTGGCCTCAGGAAAGGCCAGTCCCCATGCGAGTTGCTAGGGGACCTCTCGGGATTCCTCTCCCGTCCATGCCGGGGCCTCAGTCCTTGTGTGGAGTCGGGGCCGGAACCTGAGGATTCCTCTCCAGTGTTGCCATGGATCTTGGGGTGCTTCTGAGTCTCCCCAGGGGAGTCAGGCCTCGTCTCGAGTGGGGGCATGCACGTGCGCTTTCCTCCCGAGCTGCAGCAGTAGTGTCACGCTTCCTGTCACGTGGATCAAGGGATCTGTGGCTTTCCCTCGAGGCTGTCCCTCGAGGCTTTCCCACGAGGCTTTCCCACAGGGCTGTGCCACGTGCCACCTTGGTGTGAGTCGATCCTCGGCGTGAAAGACGAGCCGGTGAAGGGAAAAGAGGTTCCTCTGGAATGGACTGAGACATCTGGGGGACTCTTGGAATGGTGGCACGACCCTGGAGTTCCTCTCGCCGGTCCTGTTGAGAGGGCCTCTTCTTGAGGTGCGACGGGAAGGCCGGGAACTCTTTCCCGACGAAGCAGGGAAAGGATCCCTCATCTCGAGCTACGAGGCGGAAACGGGGCTCCTCTGGATGTGGGCGGGACCCTCGTGATTCCTCTCGAGTGGAGACGGCTAGGTCGGGGAACTTCTTGATTTGCACCAAGGGTGTGAAGGACCCTTTCAAAGTTCCAGAGGTGAGGTGTGATCAGCCTCGAGACGCCTCAGCGGAAATGGGCCTCATCTCGCCTGGAGGGGAGAACCTCCTGGATTTTCTCGAGTTGCGGCAGGTCTTCTCGTGTTACGACGGGGACCTCAGGGACCCGCTCTGGTGGCCTCAGGAAAGGCCAGTCCCCATGCGAGTTGCTAGGGGGCCTCTCGGGATTCCTCTCCCGTCCATGCCGGTGACTCAGTCCTTGTGTGGAGTCGGGGCCGGAACCTGAGGATTCCTCTCCAGTGTTGCCATGGATCTTGGGGTGCTTCTGAGTCTCCCCAGGGGAGTCAGGCCTCGTCTCGAGTGGGGGCATGCACGTGCGCTTTCCTCCCGAGCTGCAGCAGTAGTGTCACGCTTCCTGTCACGTGGATCAAGGGATCTGTGGCTTTCCCTCGAGGCTGTCCCTCGAGGCTTTCCCACGAGGCTTTCCCACAGGGCTGTGCCACGTGCCACCTTGGTGTGAGTCGATCCTCGGCGTGAAAGACGAGCCGGTGAAGGGAAAAGAGGTTCCTCTGGAATGGACTGAGACATCTGGGGGACTCTTGGAATGGTGGCACGACCCTGGAGTTCCTCTCGCCGTTCCTGTTGAGAGGGCCTCCTCTTGAGATGCGACGGGAACGCCGGGAACTCTTTCCCGACGAAGCAGGGAAAGGATCCCTCATCTCGAGCTACGAGGCGGAAACGGGGCTCCTCTGGATGTGGGCGGGACCCTCGTGATTCCTCTCGAGTGGAGCCGGGTATGTCGGGGAAATTCTTGATTTGCACCAAAGGTGTGAAGGAGCCTTTCGAAGTTCCAGAGGTGAGATGTGATCAGCCTCGTGACGCCTCAGCGGAAATGGGCCTCATCTCGCCTGGAGGGGAGAACCTCCTGGATTTTCTCGAGTTGCGGCAGGTCTTCTCGAGTTACGACGGGGACCTCCGGGACCCGCTCTGGTGGCCTCAGAAAAGGCCAGTCCCCATGCGAGTTGCTAGGGGGCCTCTCGGGATTCCTCTCCCGTCCATTCCGGTGTCTCAGTCCTTGTGTGCAGTCGGGGCCGGAACCTGAGGATTCCTCTCCAGTGTTGCCATGGATCTTGGGGTGCTTCTGAGTCTCTCCAGGGGAGTCAGGCCTCGTCTCGAGTGGGGGCATGCACGTGCGCTTTCCTCCCGAGCTGCAGCAGTAGTGTCATGCTTCCTGTCACGTGGATCAAGGGATCTGTGGCTTTCCCTCGAGGCTGTCCCTCGAGGCTTTCCCACGAGGCTTTCCCACAGGGCTGTGCCACGTGCCACCTTGGTGTGAGTCGATCCTCGGCGTGAAAGACGAGCCGGTGAAGGGAAAAGAGGTTCCTCTGGAATGGACTGAGACATCTGGGGGACTCTTGGAATGGTGGCACGACCCTGGAGTTCCTCTCGCCGGTCCTGTTGAGAGGGCCTCCTCTTGAGATGCGACGGAAAGGCCGGGAACTCTTTCCCGACGAAGCAGGGAAAGGATCCCTCATCTCGAGCTACGAGGCGGAATCGGGGCTCCTCTGGATGTGGGCGGGACCCTCGTGATTCCTCTCGAGTGGAGACGGGTATGTCGGGGAACTTCTTGATTTGCACCAAGGGTGTGAAGGACCCTTTCGAAGTTCCAGAGGTGAGGTGTGATCAGCCTCGAGACGCCTCAGCGGAAATGGGCCTCATCTCGCCTGGAGGGGAGAACCTCCTGGATTTTCTCGAGTTGCGGCAGGTCTTCTCGAGTTACGACGGGGACCTCAGGGACCCGCTCTGGTGGCCTCAGGAAAGGCCAGTCCCCATGCGAGTTGCTAGGGGACCTCTCGGGATTCCTCTCCCGTCCATGCCGGGGCCTCAGTCCTTGTGTGGAGTCGGGGCCGGAACCTGAGGATTCCTCTCCAGTGTTGCCATGGATCTTGGGGTGCTTCTGAGTCTCCCCAGGGGAGTCAGGCCTCGTCTCGAGTGGGGGCATGCACGTGCGCTTTCCTCCCGAGCTGCAGCAGTAGTGTCACGCTTCCTGTCACGTGGATCAAGGGATCTGTGGCTTTCCCTCGAGGCTGTCCCTCGAGGCTTTCCCACGAGGCTTTCCCACAGGGCTGTGCCACGTGCCACCTTGGTGTGAGTCGATCCTCGGCGTGAAAGACGAGCCGGTGAAGGGAAAAGAGGTTCCTCTGGAATGGACTGAGACATCTGGGGGACTCTTGGAATGGTGGCACGACCCTGGAGTTCCTCTCGCCGGTCCTGTTGAGAGGGCCTCTTCTTGAGGTGCGACGGGAAGGCCGGGAACTCTTTCCCGACGAAGCAGGGAAAGGATCCCTCATCTCGAGATACGAGGCGGAAACGGGGCTCCTCTGGATGTGGGCGGGACCCTCGTGATTCCTCTCGAGTGGAGACGGCTAGGTCGGGAAACTTCTTGATTTGCACCAAGGGTGTGAAGGAGCCTTTCGAAGTTCCAGAGGTGAGGTGTGATCAGACTCGAGACGCCTCAGCGGAAATGGGCCTCATCTCGCCTGGAGGGGAGAACCTCCTGGATTTTCTCGAGTTGCGGCAGGTCTTCTCGAGTTACGACGGGGACCTCAGGGACCCACTCTGATGGCCTCAGGAAAGGCCAGTCCCCATGCGAGTTGCTAGGGGACCTCTCGGGATTCCTCTCCCGTCCATGCTGGGGCCTCAGTCCTTGTGTGGAGTCGGGGCCGGAACCTGAGGATTCCTCTCCAGTGTTGCCATGGATCTTGGGGTGCTTCTGAGTCTCCCCAGGGGAGTCAGGCCTCGTCTCGAGTGGGGGCATGCACGTGCGCTTTCCTCCCGAGCTGCAGCAGTAGTGTCACATTCCTGTCACGTGGATCAAGGGATCTGTGGCTTTCCCTCGAGGCTGTCCCTCGAGGCTTTCCCACGAGGCTTTCCCACAGGGCTGTGCCACGTGCCACCTTGGTGTGAGTCGATCCTCGGCGTGAAAGACGAGCCGGTGAAGGGAAAAGAGGTTCCTCTGGAATGGACTGAGACATCTGGGGGACTCTTGGAATGGTGGCACGACCCTGGAGTTCCTCTCTCCGTTCCTGTAGAGAGGGCCTCCTCTTGAGATGCGACGGGAACGCCGGGAACCCTTTTCCGACGAAGCAGGGAAAGGATCCCTCATCTCGAGCTATGAGGCGGAAACGGGGCTCCTGTGGATGTGGGCGGGACCCCCGTGATTCCTCTCGAGTGGAGACGGGTATGTCGGGGAACTTCTTGATTTGCACCAAGGGTGTGAAGGACCCTTTCGAAGTTCCAGAGGTGAGGTGTGATCAGCCTCGAGACGCCTCAGCGGAAATGGGCCTCATCTCGCCTGGAGGGGAGAACCTCCTGGATTTTCTCGAGTTACGGCAGGTCTTCTCGAGTTACGACGGGGACCTCAGGGACCCGCTCTGGTGGCCTCAGGAAAGGCCAGTCCCCATGCGAGTTGCTAGGGGACCTCTCGGGATTCCTCTCCCGTCCATGCCGGGGCCTCATTCCTTGTGTGGAGTCCGGGCCGGAACCTGAGGATTCCTCTCCAGTGTTGCCATGGATCTTGGGGTGCTTCTGAGTCTCCCCAGGGGAGTCAGGCCTCGTCTCGAGTGGGGGCATGCACGTGCGCTTTCCTCCCGAGCTGCAGCAGTAGTGTCACGCTTCCTGTCACGTGGATCAAGGGATCTGTGGCTTTCCCTCGAGGCTGTCCCTCGAGGCTTTCCCACGAGGCTTTCCCACAGGGCTGTGCCACGTGCCACCTTGGTGTGAGTCGATCCTCGGCATGAAAGACGAGCCGGTGAAGGGAAAAGAGGTTCCTCTGGAATGGACTGAGACATCGGGGGGACTCTTGGAATGGTGGCACGACCCTGGAGTTCCTCTCGCCGTTCCTGTTGAGAGGGCCTCCTCTTGAGGTGCGACGGGAAGGCCGGGAACTCTTTCCCGACGAAGCAGGGAAAGGATCCCTCATCTCGAGCTACGAGGCGGAAACGGGGCTCCTCTGGATGTGGGCGGGACCCTCGTGATTCCTCTCGAGTGGAGACGGGTATGTCGGGGAACTTCTTGATTTGCACCAAGGGTGTGAAGGACCCTTTCGAAGTTCCAGAGGTGAGGTGTGATCAGCCTCGAGACGCCTCAGTGGAAATGGGCCTCATCTCGCCTGGAGGGGAGAACCTCCTGGATTTTCTCGAGTTGCGGCAGGTCTTCTCGAGTTACGACGGGGACCTCAGGGACCCGCTCTGGTGGCCTCAGGAAAGGCCAGTCCCCATGCGAGTTGCTAGGGGACCTCTCGGGATTCCTCTCCCGTCCATGCCGGGGCCTCAGTCCTTGTGTGGAGTCGGGGCCGGAACCTGAGGATTCCTCTCCAGTGTTGCCATGGATCTTGGGGTGCTTCTGAGTCTCCCCAGGGGAGTCAGGCCTCGTCTCGAGTGGGGGCATGCACGTGCGCTTTCCTCCCGAGCTGCAGCAGTAGTGTCACGCTTCCTGTCACGTGGATCAAGGGATCTGTGGCTTTCCCTCGAGGCTGTCCCTCGAGGCTTTCCCACGAGGCTTTCCCACAGGGCTGTGCCACGTGCCACCTTGGTGTGAGTCGATCCTCGGCGTGAAAGACGAGCCGGTGAAGGGAAAAGAGGTTCCTCTGGAATGGACTGAGACATCTGGGGGACTCTTGGAATGGTGGCACGACCCTGGAGTTCCTCTCGCCGTTCCTGTTGACAGGGCCTCCTCTTGAGGTGCGACGGGAAGGCCGGGAACTCTTTCCCGACGAAGCAGGGAAAGGATCCCTCATCTCGAGCTACGAGGCGGAAACGGGGCTCCTCTGGATGTGGGCGGGACCCTCGTGATTCCTCTCGAGTGGAAACGGGTATGTCGGGGAACTTCTTGATTTGCACCAAGGGTGTGAAGGACCCTTTCGAAGTTCCAGAGGTGAGGTGTGATCAGCCTCGAGACGCCTCAGCGGAAATGGGCCTCATCTCGCCTGGAGGGGAGAACCTCCTGGATTTTCTCGAGTTGCGGCAGGTCTTCTCGAGTTATGACGGGGACCTCACGGACCCGCTCTGGTGGCCTCAGGAAAGGCCAGTCCCCATGCGAGTTGCTAGGGGACCTCTCGGGATTCCTCTCCCGTCCATGCCGGGGCCTCAGTCCTTGTGTGGAGTCGGGGCCGGAACCTGAGGATTCCTCTCCAGTGTTGCCATGGATCTTGGGGTGCTTCTGAGTCTCCCCAGGGGAGTCAGGCCTCGTCTCGAGTGGGGGCATGCACGTGCGCTTTCCTCCCGAGCTGCAGCAGTAGTGTCACGCTTCCTGTCACGTGGATCAAGGGATCTGTGGCTTTCCCTCGAGGCTGTCCCTCGAGGCTTTCCCACGAGGCTTTCCCACAGGGCTGTGCCACGTGCCACCTTGGTGTGAGTCGATCCTCGGCGTGAAAGACGAGCCGGTGAAGGGAAAAGAGGTTCCTCTGGAATGGACTGAGACATCTGGGGGACTCTTGGAATGGTGGCACGACCCTGGAGTTCCTCTCGCCGGTCCTGTTGAGAGGGCCTCTTCTTGAGGTGCGACGGGAAGGCCGGGAACTCTTTCCCGACGAAGCAGGGAAAGGATCCCTCATCTCGAGATACGAGGCGGAAACGGGGCTCCTCTGGATGTGGGCGGGACCCTCGTGATTCCTGTCGAGTGGAGACGGCTAGGTCGGGAAACTTCTTGATTTGCACCAAGGGTTCGAAGGAGCCTTTCGAAGTTCCAGAGGTGAGGTGTGATCAGCCTCGAGACGCCTCAGCGGAAATGGGCCTCATCTCGCCTGGAGGGGAGAACCTCCTGGATTTTCTCGAGTTGCGGCAGGTCTTCTCGAGTTACGACGGGGACCTCAGGGACCCGCTCTGATGGCCTCAGGAAAGGCCAGTCCCCATGCGAGTTGCTAGGGGACCTCTCGGGATTCCTCTCCCGTCCATGCTGGGGCCTCAGTCCTTGTGTGGAGTCGGGGCCGGAACCTGAGGATTCCTCTCCAGTGTTGCCATGGATCTTGGGGTGCTTCTGAGTCTCCCCAGGGGAGTCAGGCCTCGTCTCGAGTGGGGGCATGCACGTGTGCTTTCCTCCCGAGCTGCAGCTTTAGTGTCACATTCCTGTCACGTGGATCAAGGGATCTGTGGCTTTCCCTCGAGGCTGTCCCTCGAGGCTTTCCCACGAGGCTTTCCCACAGGGCTGTGCCACGTGCCACCTTGGTGTGAGTCGATCCTCGGCGTGAAAGACGAGCCGGTGAAGGGAAAAGAGGTTCCTCTGGAATGGACTGAGACATCTGGGGGACTCTTGGAATGGTGGCACGACCCTGGAGTTCCTCTCTCCGTTCCTGTAGAGAGGGCCTCCTCTTGAGATGCGACGGGAACGCCGGGAACCCTTTTCCGACGAAGCAGGGAAAGGATCCCTCATCTCGAGCTATGAGGCGGAAACGGGGCTCCTGTGGATGTGGGCGGGACCCCCGTGATTCCTCTCGAGTGGAGACGGGTATGTCGGGGAACTTCTTGATTTGCACCAAGGGTGTGAAGGACCCTATCGAAGTTCCAGAGGGGAGGTGTGATAAGCCTTGAGATGCCTCAGCGGAAAGGGGCCTCATCTCGCCTGGAGGGGAGAACCTCCTGGATTTTCTCGAGTTGCGGCAGGTCTTCTCGAGTTACGACGGGGACCTCAGGGACCCGCTCTGATGGCCTCAGGAAAGGCCAGTCCCCATGCGAGTTGCTCGGGGACCTCTCGGGATTCCTCTCCCGTCCATGCCGGGGCCTCAGTCCTTGTGTGGAGTCGGGGCCGAAACCTGAGGTTTCCTCTCCAGTGTTGCCATGGATCTTGGGGTGCTTCTGAGTCTCCCCAGGGGAGTCAGGCCTCGTCTCGAGTGGGGGCATGCACGTGCGCTTTCCTCCCGAGCTGCAGCAGTAGTGTCACGCTTCCTGTCACGTGGATCAAGAGATCTGTGGCTTTCCCTCGAGGCTGTCCCTCGAGGCTTTCCCACGAGGCTTTCCCACAGGGCTGTGCCACGTGCCACCTTGGTGTAAGTCGATCCTCGGCGTGAAAGACGAGCCGGTGAAGGGAAAAGACGTTCCTCTGGAATGGACTGAGACATCTGGGGGACTCTTGGAATGGTGGCACGACCCTGGAGTTCCTCTCGCCGTTCCTGTTGAGAGGGCCTCCTCTTGAGATGCGACGGGAACGCCGGGAACTCTTTCCCGAAGAAGCAGGGAAAGGATCCCTCATCTCGAGCTACGAGGCGGAAACGGGGCTCCTCTGGATGTGGGCGGGACCCTCGTGTTTCCTCTCGAGGGGAGACGGGTATGTCGGGGAACTTCTTGATTTGCACCAAGGGTGTGAAGGACCCTTTCGAAGTTCCAGAGGGGAGGTTTGATCAGCCTCGAGACGCCTCAGCGGAAATGGGCCTCATCTCGCCTGGAGGGGATAACCTCCTGGATTTTCTCGAGTTGCGGCAGGTCTTCTCGAGTTACCCCGGGGACCTCAGGGACCCGCTCTGGTGGCCTCAGGAAAGGCCAGTCCCCATGCGAGTTGGTAGGGGACCTCTCGGGATTCCTCTCCCGTCCATGCCGGGGCCTCAGTCATTGTGTGGAGTCGGGGCCGGAAGCTGAGCATTCCTCTCCAGTGTTGCCATGGATCTTGGGGTGCTTCTGAGTATCCCCAGGGGAGTCAGGCCTCGTCTCGAGTGGAGGCATGCACCTGCGCTTTCCTCCCGAGCTGCAGCAGTAGTGTCACGCTTCCTGTCACGTGGATCAAGGGATCTGTGGCTTTCCCTCGAGGCTGTCCCTCGAGGCTTTCCCACGAGTCTTTCCCACAGGGCTGTGCCACGTGCCACCTTGGTGTGAGTCGATCCTCGGCGTGAAAGACGAGCCGGTGAAGGGAAAAGAGGTTCCTCTGGAATGGACTGAGACATCTGGGGGACTCTTGGAATGGTGGCACGACCCTGGAGTTCCTCTCGCCGGTCCTGTTGAGAGGGCCTCCTCTTGAGATGCTACGGGAAGGCCGGGAACTCTTTCCCAAAGAAGCAGGGAAAGGATCCCTCATCTCGAGATACGAGGCGGAAACGGGGCTCCTCTGGATGTGGGCGGGACCCTCGTGATTCCTCTCGAGTGGAGACGGGTATGTCGGGGAACTTCTTGATTTGCACCAAGGGTGTGAAGGACCCTTTCGAAGTTCCAGAGGGGAGGTGTGATCAGCCTCGAGACGCCTCAGCGGAAATGGGCCTCATCTCGCCTGGAGGGGAGAACATCCTGGATTTTCTCGAGTTGCGGCAGGTCTTCTCGAGTTACGACGGGGACCTCAGGGACCCGCTCTGGTGGCCTCAGGAAAGGCCAGTCCCCATGCGAGTTGCTAGGGGACCTCTCGGGATTCCTCTCCCGTCCATGCTGGGGCCTCAGTCCTTGTGTGGAGTCGGGGCCGGAACCTGAGGATTCCTCTCCAGTGTTGCCATGGATCTTGGGGTGCTTCTGAGTCTCCCCAGGGGAGTCAGGCCTCGTCTCGAGTGGGGGCATGCACGTGCGCTTTCCTCCCGAGGTGCAGCAGTAGTGTCACGCTTCCTGTCACGTGCATCAAGGGATCTGTGGCTTTCCCTCGAGGCTGTCCCTCGAGGCTTTCCCACGAGGCTTTCCCACAGGGCTGTGCCACGTGCCACCTTGGTGTGAGTCGATCCTCGGCGTGAAAGACGAGCCGGTGAAGGGAAAAGAGGTTCCTCTGGAATGGACTGAGACATCTGGGGGACTCTTGGAATGGTGGCACGACCCTGGAGTTCCTCTCGCCGTTCCTGTTGAGAGGGCCTCCTCTTGAGGTGCGACGGGAAGGCCGGGAACTCTTTCCCGACGAAGCAGGGAAAGGATCCCTCATCTCGAGCTACGAGGCGGAAACGGGGCTCCTCTCGATGTGGGCTGGACCCGCGTGATTCCTCTCGAGTGGAGACGGCTAGGTCGGGGAACTTCTTGATTTGCACCAAGGGTGTGAAGGACCCTTTCGAAGTTCCAGAGGTGAGGTGTGATCAGCCTCGAGACGCCTCAGCAGAAATGGGCCTCATCTCGCCTGGAGGGGAGAACCTCCTGGATTTTCTCGAGTTGCGGCAGGTCTTCTCGAGTTACGACGGGGACCTCAGGGACCTGCTCTGGTGGCCTCAGGAAAGGCCAGTCCCCATGCGAGTTGCTAGGGGACCTCTCGGGATTCCTCTCCCATCCATTCCGGGGCCTCAGTCCTTGTGTGGAGTCGGGGCCGGAACCTGAGGATTCCTCTCCAGTGTTGCCATGGATCTTGGGGTGCTTCTGAGTCTCCCCAGGGGAGTCAGGCCTCGTCTCGAGTGGTGGCATGCACGTGCGCTTTCCTCCCGAGCTGCAGCAGTAGTGTCACGCTTCCTGTCACGTGGATCAAGGGATCTGTGGCTTTCCCTCGAGGCTGTCCCTCGAGGCTTTCCACGAGGCTTTCCCACAGGGCTGTGCCACGTGCCACCTTGGTGTGATTCGAACCTCGGCGTGAAAGACTAGCCGGTGAAGGGAAAAGAGGTTCCTCTGGAATGGACTGAGACATCTGGGGGACTCTTGGAATGGTGGCACGACCCTGGAGTTCCTCTCGCCGTTCCTGTTGAGAGGGCCTCCTCTTGAGATGCGACGGGAAGGCCGGGAACTCTTTCCCGACGAAGCAGGGAAAGGATCCCTCATCTCGAGCTACGAGGCGGAAACGGGGCTCCTCTGGATGTGGGCGGGACCCTCGTGATTCCTCTCGAGTGGAGACGGGTATGTCGGGGAACTTCTTGATTTGCACCAAGGGTGTGAAGGAGCCTTTCGAAGTTCCAGAGGTGAGGTGTGATCAGCCTCGAGACGCCTCAGCGGAAATGGGCCTCATCTCGCCTGGAGGGGAGAACCTCCTGGATTTTCTCGAGTTGCGGCAGGTCTTCTCGAGTTACGACGGGGACCTCAGGGACCCGCTCTGGTGGCCTCAGGAAAGGCCAGTCCCCATGCGAGTTGCTAGGGGACCTCTCGGGATTCCTCTCCCGTCCATGCCGGGGCCTCAGTCCTTGTGTGGAGTCGGGGCCGGAACCTGAGGATTCCTCTCCAGTGTTGCCATGGATCTTGGGGTGCTTCTGAGTCTCCCCAGGGGAGTCAGGCCTCGTCTCGAGTGGGGGCATGCACGTGCGCTTTCCTCCCGAGCTGCAGCAGTAGTGTCACGCTTCCTGTCACGTGGATCAAGGGATCTGTGGCTTTCCCTCGAGGCTGTCCCTCGAGGCTTTCCCACGAGGCTTTCCCACAGGGCTGTGCCACGTGCCACCTTGGTGTGAGTCGATCCTCGGCGTGAAAGACGAGCCGGTGAAGGGAAAAGAGGTTCCTCTGGAATGGACTGAGACATCTGGGGGACTCTTGGAATGGTGGCACGACCCTGGAGTTCCTCTCGCCGTTCCTGTTGAGAGGGCCTCCTCTTGAGATGCGACGGGAACGCCGGGAACTCTTTCCCGACGAAGCAGGGAAAGGATCCCTCATCTCGAGCTACGAGGCGGAAACGGGGCTCCTCTGGATGTGGGCGGGACACTCGTGATTCCTCTCGAGTGGAGACGGCTAGGTCGGGGAACTTCTTGATTTGCACCAAGGGTGTGAAGGACCCTTTCGAAGTTCCAGAGGTGAGGTGTGATCAGCCTCGAGACGCCTCAGCGGAAATGGGCCTCATCTCGCCTGGAGGGGAGAACCTCCTGGATTTTCTCGAGTTGCGGCAGGTCTTCTCGAGTTACGACGGGGACCTCAGGGACCCGCTCTGTTGGCCTCAGGAAAGGCCAGTCCCCATGCGAGTTGCTAGGGGACCTCTCGGGATTCCTCTCCCGTCCATGCCGGGGCCTCAGTCCTTGTGTGGAGTCCGGGACGGAACCTGAGGATTCCTCTCCAGTGTTGCCATGGATCCTGGGGTGCTTCTGAGTCTCCCCAGGGGAGTCAGGCCTCGTCTCGAGTGGGGGCATGCACGTGCGCTTTCCTCCCGAGCTGCAGCAGTAGTGTCACGCTTCCTGTCACGTGGATCAAGGGATCTGTGGCTTTCCCTCGAGGCTGTCCCTCGAGGCTTTCCCACGAGGCTTTCCCACAGGGCTGTGCCACGTGCCACCTTGGTGTGAGTCGATCCTCGGCGTGAAAGACGAGCCGGTGAAGGGAAAAGAGGTTCTTCTGGAATGGACTGAGACATCTGGGGGACTCTTGGAATGGTGGCACGACCCTGGAGTTCCTCTCGCCGGTCCTGTTGAGAGGGCCTCCTCTTGATATGCGTCGGGAAGGCCGGGAACTCTTTCCCGACGAAGCAGGGAAAGGATCCCTCATCTCGAGCTACGAGGCGGAATCGGGGCTCCTCTGGATGTGGGCGGGACCCTCGTGATTCCTCTCGAGTGGAGACGGGTATGTCGGGGAACTTCTTGATTTGCACCAACTGTGTGAAGGAGCCTTTCGAAGTTCCAGAGGTGAGGTGTGATCAGCCTCGAGACGCCTCAGCGGAAATGGGCCTCATCTCGCCTGGAGGGGAGAACCTCCTGGATTTTCTCGAGTTGCGGCAGGTCTTCTCGAGTTACGACGGGGACCTCAGGGACCCGCTCTGGTGGCCTCAGGAAAGGCCAGTCCCCATGCGAGTTGCTAGGGGACCTCTCGGGATTCCTCTCCCGTCCATGCCGGGGCCTCAGTCCTTGTGTGGAGTCGGGGCCGGAACCTGAGGATTCCTCTCCAGTGTTGCCATGGATCTTGGGGTGCTTCTGAGTCTCCCCAGGGGAGTCAGGCCTCGTCTCGAGTGGGGGCCTGCACGTGCGCTTTCCTCCCGAGCTGCAGCAGTAGTGTCACGCTTCCTGTCACGTGGATCAAGGGATCTGTGGCTTTCCCTCGAGGCTGTCCCTCGAGGCTTTCCCACGAGGCTTTCCCACAGGGCTGTGCCACGTGCCACCTTGGTGTGAGTCGATCCTCGGCGTGAAAGACGAGCCGGTGAAGGGAAAAGAGGTTCTTCTGGAATGGACTGAGACATCTGGGGGACTCTTGGAATGGTGGCACGACCCTGGAGTTCCTCTCGCCGGTCCTGTTGAGAGGGCCTCCTCTTGAGATGCGACGGGAAGGCCGGGAACTCTTTCCCGACGAAGCAGGGAAAGGATCCCTCATCTCGAGCTACGAGGCGGAATCGGGGCTCCTCTGGATGTGGGCGGGACCCTCGTGATTCCTCTCGAGTGGAGACGGGTATGTCGGGGAACTTCTTGATTTGCACCAAGGGTGTGAAGGAGCCTTTCGAAGTTCCAGAGGTGAGGTGTGATCAGCCTCGAGACGCCTCAGCGGAAATGGGCCTTATCTCGCCTGGAGGGGAGAACCTCCTGGATTTTCTCGAGTTGCGGCAGGTCTTCTCGAGTTACGACGGGGACCTCAGGGACCCGCTCTGGTGGCCTCAGGAAAGGCCAGTCCCCATGCGAGTTGCTAGGGGACCTCTCGGGATTCCTCTCCCGTCCATGCCGGGGCCTCAGTCCTTGTGTGGAGTCGGGGCCAGAACCTGAGGATTCCTCTCCAGTGTTGCCATGGATCTTGGGGTGCTTCTGAGTCTCCCCAGGGGAGTCAGGCCTCGTCTCGAGTGGGGGCCTGCACGTGCGCTTTCCTCCCGAGCTGCAGCAGTAGTGTCACGCTTCCTGTCACGTGGATCAAGGGATCTGTGGCTTTCCCTCGAGGCTGTCCCTCGAGGCTTTCCCACGAGGCTTTCCCACAGGGCTGTGCCACGTGCCACCTTGGTGTGAGTCGATCCTCGGCGTGAAAGACGAGCCGGTGAAGGGAAAAGAGGTTCCTCTGGAATGGACTGAGACATCTGGGGGACTCTTGGAATGGTGGCACGACCCTGGAGTTCCTCTCGCCGTTCCTGTTGAGAGGGCCTCCTCTTGAGGTGCGACGGGAAGGCCGGGAACTCTTTCCCGACGAAGCAGGGAAAGGATCCCTCATCTCGAGCTACGAGGCGGAAACGGGGCTCCTCTGGATGTGGGCGGGACCCTCGTGATTCCTCTCGAGTGGAGACGGCTAGGTCGGGGAACTTCTTGATTTGCACCAAGGGTGTGAAGGACCCTTTCGAAGTTCCAGAGGTGAGGTGTGATCAGCCTCGAGACGCCTCAGCGGAAATGGGCCTCATCTCGCCTGGAGGGGAGAACCTCCTGGATTTTCTCGAGTTGCGGCAGGTCTTCTCGAGTTACGACGGGGACCTCAGGGACCCGCTCTGGTGGCCTCAGGAAAGGCCAGTCCCCATGCGAGTTGCTAGGGGACCTCTCGGGATTCCTCTCCCGTCCATGCCGGGGCCTCAGTCCTTGTGTGGAGTCGGGGCCGGAACCTGAGGATTCCTCTCCAGTGTTGCCATGGATCTTGGGGTGCTTCTGAGTCTCCCCAGGGGAGTCAGGCCTCGTCTCGAGTGGGGGCATGCACGTGTGCTTTCCTCCCGAGCTGCAGCAGTAGTGTCACGCTTCCTGTCACGTGGATCAAGGGATCTGTGGCTTTCCCTCGAGGCTGTCCCTCGAGGCTTTCCCACGAGGCTTTCCCACAGGGCTGTGCCACGTGCCACCTTGGTGTGAGTCGATCCTCGGCGTGAAAGACGAGCCGGTGAAGGGAAAAGAGGTTCCTCTGGAATGGACTGAGACATCTGGGGGACTCTTGGAATGGTGGCACGACCCTGGAGTTCCTCTCGCCGTTCCTGTTGAGAGGGCCTCCTCTTGAGGTGCGACGGGAAGGCCGGGAACTCTTTCCCGACAAAGCAGGGAAAGGATCCCTCATCTCGAGCTACGAGGCGGAAACGGGGCTCATCTGGATGTGGGCGGGACCCTCGTGATTCCTCTCGAGTGGAGACGGCTAGGTCGGGGAACTTCTTGATTTGCACCAAGGGTGTGAAGGACCCTTTCGAAGTTCCAGAGGTGAGGTGTGATCAGCCTCGAGACGCCTCAGCGGAAATGGGCCTCATCTCGCCTGGAGGGGAGAACCTCCTGGATTTTCTCAAGTTGCGGCAGGTCTTCTCGAGTTACGACGGGGACCTCAGGGACCCGCTCTGGTGGCCTCAGGAAAGGCCAGTCCCCATGCGAGTTGCTAGGGGACCTCTCGGGATTCCTCTCCCGTCCATGCCGGGGCCTCAGTCCTTGTGTGGAGTCGGGCCGGAACCTGAGGATTCCTCTCCAGTGTTGCCATGGATCTTGGGGTGCTTCTGAGTCTCCCCAGGGGAGTCAGGCCTCGTCTCGAGTGGGGGCATGCACGTGCGCTTTCCTCCCGAGCTGCAGCAGTAGTCTCACGCTTCCTGTCACGTGGATCAAGGGATCTGTGGCTTTCCCTCGAGGCTGTCCCTCGAGGCTTTCCCACGAGGCTTTCCCACAGGGCTGTGCCACGTGCCACCTTGGTGTGAGTCGATCCTCGGCGTGAAAGACGAGCCGGTGAAGGGAAAAGAGGTTCCTCTGGAATGGACTGAGACATCTGGGGGACTCTTGGAATGGTGGCACGACCCTGGAGTTCCTCTCGCCGTTCCTGTTGAGAGGGCCTCCTCTTGAGGTGCGACGGGAAGGCCGGGAACTCTTTCCCGACGAAACAGGGAAAGGATCCCTCATCTCGAGCTACGAGGTGGAAACGGGGCTCCTCTGGATGTGGGTGGGACCCTCGTGATTCCTCTCGAGTGGAGACGGCTAGGTCGGGGAACTTCTTGATTTGCACCAAGGGTGTGAAGGACCCTTTCGAAGTTCCAGAGGGGAGGTGTGATCAGCCTCGAGACGCCTCAGCGGAAATGGGCCTCATCTCGCCTGGAGGGGAGAACCTCCTGGATTTTCTCGAGTTGCGGCAGGTCTTCTCGAGTTACGACGGGGACCTCAGGGACCCGCTCTGGTGGCCTCAGGAAAGGCCAGTCCCCATGCGAGTTGCTAGGGGACCTCTCGGGATTCCTCTCCCGTCCATGCCGGGGCCTCAGTCCTTGTGTGGAGTCGGGGCCGGAACCTGAGGATTCCTCTCCAGTGTTGCCATGGATCTTGGGGTGCTTCTGAGTCTCCCCAGGGGAGTCAGGCCTCGTCTCGAGTGGGGGCATGCACGTGCGCTTTCCTCCCGAGCTGCAGCAGTAGTGTCACGCTTCCTGTCACGTGGATCAAGGGATCTGTGGCTTTCCCTCGAGGCTGTCCCTCGAGGCTTTCCCACGAGGCTTTCCCACAGGGCTGTGCCACGTGCCACCTTGGTGTGAGTCGATCCTCGGCGTGAAAGACTAGCCGGTGAAGGGAAAGAGGTTCCTCTGGAATGGACTGAGACATCTGGGGGACTCTTGGAATGGTGGCACGACCCTGGAGTTCCTCTCGCCGTTCCTGTTGAGAGTGCCTCCTCTTGAGATGCGACGGGAAGGCCGGGAACTCTTTCCCGACGAAGCAGGGAAAGGATCCCTCATCTCGAGCTACGAGGCGGAATCGGGGCTCCTCTGGATGTGGGCGGGACCCTCGTGATTCCTCTCGAGTGGAGACGGGTATGTCGGGGAACTTCTTGATTTGCACCAAGGGTGTGAAGGAGCCTTTCGAAGTTCCAGAGGTGAGGTGTGATCAGCCTCGAGACGCCTCAGCGGAAATGGGCCTCATCTCGCCTGGAGGGGAGAACCTCCTGGATTTTCTCGAGTTGCGGCAGGTCTTCTCGAGTTACGACGGGGACCTCAGGGACCCGCTCTGGTGGCCTCAGGAAAGGCCAGTCCCCATGCGAGTTGCTAGGGGACCTCTCGGGATTCCTCTCCCGTCCATGCCGGGGCCTCAGTCCTTGTGTGGAGTCGGGGCCGGAACCTGAGGATTCCTCTCCAGTGTTGCCATGGATCTTGGGGTGCTTCTGAGTCTCCCCAGGGGAGTCAGGCCTCGTCTCGAGTGGGGGCCTGCACGTGCGCTTTCCTCCCGAGCTGCAGCAGTAGTGTCACGCTTCCTGTCACGTGGATCAAGGGATCTGTGGCTTTCCCTCGAGGCTGTCCCTCGAGGCTTTCCCACGAGGCTTTCCCACAGGGCTGTGCCACGTGCCACCTTGGTGTGATTCGAACCTCGGCGTGAAAGACTAGCCGGTGAAGGGAAAAGAGGTTCCTCTGGAATGGACTGAGACATCTGGGGGACTCTTGGAATGGTGGCACGACCCTGGAGTTCCTCTCGCCGTTCCTGTTGAGAGGGCCTCCTCTTGAGATGCGACGGGAAGGCCGGGAACTCTTTCCCGACGAAGCACGGAAAGCATCCCTCATCTCGAGCTACGAGGCGGAATCGGGGCTCCTCTGGATGTGGGCGGGACCCTCGTGATTCCTCTCGAGTGGAGACGGGTATGTCGGGGAACTTCTTGATTTGCACCAACTGTGTGAAGGAGCCTTTCGAAGTTCCAGAGGTGAGGTGTGATCAGCCTCGAGACGCCTCAGCGGAAATGGGCCTCATCTCGCCTGGAGGGGAGAACCTCCTGGATTTTCTCGAGTTGCGGCAGGTCTTCTCGAGTTACGACGGGGACCTCAGGGACCCGCTCTGGTGGCCTCAGGAAAGGCCAGTCCCCATGCGAGTTGCTAGGGGACCTCTCGGGATTCCTCTCCCGTCCATGCCGGGGCCTCAGTCCTTGTGTGGAGTCGGGGCCGGAACCTGAGGATTCCTCTCCAGTGTTGCCATGGATCTTGGGGTGCTTCTGAGTCTCCCCAGGGGAGTCAGGCCTCGTCTCGAGTGGGGGCCTGCACGTGCGCTTTCCTCCCGAGCTGCAGCAGTAGTGTCACGCTTCCTGTCACGTGGATCAAGGGATCTGTGGCTTTCCCTCGAGGCTGTCCCTCGAGGCTTTCCCACGAGGCTTTCCCACAGGGCTGTGCCACGTGCCACCTTGGTGTGAGTCGATCCTCGGCGTGAAAGACGAGCCGGTGAAGGGAAAAGAGGTTCTTCTGGAATGGACTGAGACATCTGGGGGACTCTTGGAATGGTGGCACGACCCTGGAGTTCCTCTCGCCGGTCCTGTTGAGAGGGCCTCCTCTTGAGATGCGACGGGAAGGCCGGGAACTCTTTCCCGACGAAGCAGGGAAAGGATCCCTCATCTCGAGCTACGAGGCGGAATCGGGGCTCCTCTGGATGTGGGCGGGACCCTCGTGATTCCTCTCGAGTGGAGACGGGTATGTCGGGGAACTTCTTGATTTGCACCAAGGGTGTGAAGGAGCCTTTCGAAGTTCCAGAGGTGAGGTGTGATCAGCCTCGAGACGCCTCAGCGGAAATGGGCCTCATCTCGCCTGGAGGGGAGAACCTCCTGGATTTTCTCGAGTTGCGGCAGGTCTTCTCGAGTTACGACGGGGACCTCAGGGACCCGCTCTGGTGGCCTCAGGAAAGGCCAGTCCCCATGCGAGTTGCTAGGGGACCTCTCGGGATTCCTCTCCCGTCCATGCCGGGGCCTCAGTCCTTGTGTGGAGTCGGGGCCGGAACCTGAGGATTCCTCTCCAGTGTTGCCATGGATCTTGGGGTGCTTCTGAGTCTCCCCAGGGGAGTCAGGCCTCGTCTCGAGTGGGGGCCTGCACGTGCGCTTTCCTCCCGAGCTGCAGCAGTAGTGTCACGCTTCCTGTCACGTGGATCAAGGGATCTGTGGCTTTCCCTCGAGGCTGTCCCTCGAGGCTTTCCCACGAGGCTTTCCCACAGGGCTGTGCCACGTGCCACCTTGGTGTGATTCGAACCTCGGCGTGAAAGACTAGCCGGTGAAGGGAAAAGAGGTTCCTCTGGAATGGACTGAGACATCTGGGGGACTCTTGGAATGGTGGCACGACCCTGGAGTTCCTCTCGCCGTTCCTGTTGAGAGGGCCTCCTCTTGAGATGCGACGGGAAGGCCGGGAACTCTTTCCCGACGAAGCACGGAAAGCATCCCTCATCTCGAGCTACGAGGCGGAATCGGGGCTCCTCTGGATGTGGGCGGGACCCTCGTGATTCCTCTCGAGTGGAGACGGGTATGTCGGGGAACTTCTTGATTTGCACCAACTGTGTGAAGGAGCCTTTCGAAGTTCCAGAGGTGAGGTGTGATCAGCCTCGAGACGCCTCAGCGGAAATGGGCCTCATCTCGCCTGGAGGGGAGAACCTCCTGGATTTTCTCGAGTTGCGGCAGGTCTTCTCGAGTTACGACGGGGACCTCAGGGACCCGCTCTGGTGGCCTCAGGAAAGGCCAGTCCCCATGCGAGTTGCTAGGGGACCTCTCGGGATTCCTCTCCCGTCCATGCCGGGGCCTCAGTCCTTGTGTGGAGTCGGGGCCGGAACCTGAGGATTCCTCTCCAGTGTTGCCATGGATCTTGGGGTGCTTCTGAGTCTCCCCAGGGGAGTCAGGCCTCGTCTCGAGTGGGGGCCTGCACGTGCGCTTTCCTCCCGAGCTGCAGCAGTAGTGTCACGCTTCCTGTCACGTGGATCAAGGGATCTGTGGCTTTCCCTCGAGGCTGTCCCTCGAGGCTTTCCCACGAGGCTTTCCCACAGGGCTGTGCCACGTGCCACCTTGGTGTGAGTCGATCCTCGGCGTGAAAGACGAGCCGGTGAAGGGAAAAGAGGTTCTTCTGGAATGGACTGAGACATCTGGGGGACTCTTGGAATGGTGGCACGACCCTGGAGTTCCTCTCGCCGGTCCTGTTGAGAGGGCCTCCTCTTGAGATGCGACGGGAAGGCCGGGAACTCTTTCCCGACGAAGCAGGGAAAGGATCCCTCATCTCGAGCTACGAGGCGGAATCGGGGCTCCTCTGGATGTGGGCGGGACCCTCGTGATTCCTCTCGAGTGGAGACGGGTATGTCGGGGAACTTCTTGATTTGCACCAAGGGTGTGAAGGAGCCTTTCGAAGTTCCAGAGGTGAGGTGTGATCAGCCTCGAGACGCCTCAGCGGAAATGGGCCTCATCTCGCCTGGAGGGGAGAACCTCCTGGATTTTCTCGAGTTGCGGCAGGTCTTCTCGAGTTACGACGGGGACCTCAGGGACCCGCTCTGGTGGCCTCAGGAAAGGCCAGTCCCCATGCGAGTTGCTAGGGGACCTCTCGGGATTCCTCTCCCGTCCATGCCGGGGCCTCAGTCCTTGTGTGGAGTCGGGGCCGGAACCTGAGGATTCCTCTCCAGTGTTGCCATGGATCTTGGGGTGCTTCTGAGTCTCCCCAGGGGAGTCAGGCCTCGTCTCGAGTGGGGGCCTGCACGTGCGCTTTCCTCCCGAGCTGCAGCAGTAGTGTCACGCTTCCTGTCACGTGGATCAAGGGATCTGTGGCTTTCCCTCGAGGCTGTCCCTCGAGGCTTTCCCACGAGGCTTTCCCACAGGGCTGTGCCACGTGCCACCTTGGTGTGAGTCGATCCTCGGCGTGAAAGACGAGCCGGTGAAGGGAAAAGAGGTTCCTCTGGAATGGACTGAGAC
Organism: Budorcas taxicolor; assembly: GCF_023091745.1. NCBI lineage: Eukaryota > Metazoa > Chordata > Mammalia > Artiodactyla > Bovidae > Budorcas > Budorcas taxicolor. Next base: position 475,820 of record NC_068925.1, read on the forward strand.
ATCTGGGGGACTCTTGGAATGGTGGCACGACCCTGGAGTTCCTCTCGCCGTTCCTGTTGAGAGGGCCTCCTCTTGAGGTGCGACGGGAAGGCCGGGAACTCTTTCCCGACGAAGCAGGGAAAGGATCCCTCATCTCGAGCTACGAGGCGGAAACGGGGCTCCTCTGGATGTGGGCGGGACCCTCGTGATTCCTCTCGAGTGGAGACGGCTAGGTCGGGGAACTTCTTGATTTGCACCAAGGGTGTGAAGGACCCTTTCGAAGTTCCAGAGGTGAGGTGTGATCAGCCTCGAGACGCCTCAGCGGAAATGGGCCTCATCTCGCCTGGAGGGGAGAACCTCCTGGATTTTCTCGAGTTGCGGCAGGTCTTCTCGAGTTACGACGGGGACCTCAGGGACCCGCTCTGGTGGCCTCAGGAAAGGCCAGTCCCCATGCGAGTTGCTAGGGGACCTCTCGGGATTCCTCTCCCGTCCATGCCGGGGCCTCAGTCCTTGTGTGGAGTCGGGGCCGGAACCTGAGGATTCCTCTCCAGTGTTGCCATGGATCTTGGGGTGCTTCTGAGTCTCCCCAGGGGAGTCAGGCCTCGTCTCGAGTGGTGGCATGCACGTGCGCTTTCCTCCCGAGCTGCAGCAGTAGTGTCACGCTTCCTGTCACGTGGATCAAGGGATCTGTGGCTTTCCCTCGAGGCTGTCCCTCGAGGCTTTCCCACGAGGCTTTCCCACAGGGCTGTGCCACGTGCCACCTTGGTGTGAGTCGATCCTCGGCGTGAAAGACGAGCCGGTGAAGGGAAAAGAGGTTCCTCTGGAATGGACTGAGACATCTGGGGGACTCTTGGAATGGTGGCACGACCCTGGAGTTCCTCTCGCCGTTCCTGTTGAGAGGGCCTCCTCTTGAGGTGCGACGGGAAGGCCGGGAACTCTTTCCCGACGAAGCAGGGAAAGGATCCCTCATCTCGAGCTACGAGGCGGAAACGGGGCTCATCTGGATGTGGGCGGGACCCTCGTGATTCCTCTCGAGTGGAGACGGCTAGGTCGGGGAACTTCTTGATTTGCACCAAGGGTGTGAAGGACCCTTTCGAAGTTCCAGAGGTGAGGTGTGATCAGCCTCGAGACGCCTCAGCGGAAATGGGCCTCATCTCGCCTGGAGGGGAGAACCTCCTGGATTTTCTCGAGTTGCGGCAGGTCTTCTCGAGTTACGACGGGGACCTCAGGGACCCGCTCTGGTGGCCTCAGGAAAGGCCAGTCCCCATGCGAGTTGCTAGGGGACCTCTCGGGATTCCTCTCCCGTCCATGCCGGGGCCTCAGTCCTTGTGTGGAGTCGGGGCCGGAACCTGAGGATTCCTCTCCAGTGTTGCCATGGATCTTGGGGTGCTTCTGAGTCTCCCCAGGGGAGTCAGGCCTCGTCTCGAGTGGGGGCATGCACGTGCGCTTTCCTCCCGAGCTGCAGCAGTAGTCTCACGCTTCCTGTCACGTGGATCAAGGGATCTGTGGCTTTCCCTCGAGGCTGTCCCTCGAGGCTTTCCCACGAGGCTTTCCCACAGGGCTGTGCCACGTGCCACCTTGGTGTGAGTCGATCCTCGGCGTGAAAGACGAGCCGGTGAAGGGAAAAGAGGTTCCTCTGGAATGGACTGAGACATCTGGGGGACTCTTGGAATGGTGGCACGACCCTGGAGTTCCTCTCGCCGTTCCTGTTGAGAGGGCCTCCTCTTGAGGTGCGACGGGAAGGCCGGGAACTCTTTCCCGACGAAACAGGGAAAGGATCCCTCATCTCGAGCTACGAGGTGGAAACGGGGCTCCTCTGGATGTGGGTGGGACCCTCGTGATTCCTCTCGAGTGGAGACGGCTAGGTCGGGGAACTTCTTGATTTGCACCAAGGGTGTGAAGGACCCTTTCGAAGTTCCAGAGGGGAGGTGTGATCAGCCTCGAGACGCCTCAGCGGAAATGGGCCTCATCTCGCCTGGAGGGGAGAACCTCCTGGATTTTCTCGAGTTGCGGCAGGTCTTCTCGAGTTACGACGGGGACCTCAGGGACCCGCTCTGGTGGCCTCAGGAAAGGCCAGTCCCCATGCGAGTTGCTAGGGGACCTCTCGGGATTCCTCTCCCGTCCATGCCGGGGCCTCAGTCCTTGTGTGGAGTCGGGGCCGGAACCTGAGGATTCCTCTCCAGTGTTGCCATGGATCTTGGGGTGCTTCTGAGTCTCCCCAGGGGAGTCAGGCCTCGTCTCGAGTGGGGGCATGCACGTGCGCTTTCCTCCCGAGCTGCAGCAGTAGTGTCACGCTTCCTGTCACGTGGATCAAGGGATCTGTGGCTTTCCCTCGAGGCTGTCCCTCGAGGCTTTCCCACGAGGCTTTCCCACAGGGCTGTGCCACGTGCCACCTTGGTGTGATTCGATCCTCGGCGTGAAAGACTAGCCGGTGAAGGGAAAGAGGTTCCTCTGGAATGGACTGAGACATCTGGGGGACTCTTGGAATGGTGGCACGACCCTGGAGTTCCTCTCGCCGTTCCTGTTGAGAGTGCCTCCTCTTGAGATGCGACGGGAAGGCCGGGAACTCTTTCCCGACGAAGCAGGGAAAGGATCCCTCATCTCGAGCTACGAGGCGGAATCGGGGCTCCTCTGGATGTGGGCGGGACCCTCGTGATTCCTCTCGAGTGGAGACGGGTATGTCGGGGAACTTCTTGATTTGCACCAAGGGTGTGAAGGAGCCTTTCGAAGTTCCAGAGGTGAGGTGTGATCAGCCTCGAGACGCCTCAGCGGAAATGGGCCTCATCTCGCCTGGAGGGGAGAACCTCCTGGATTTTCTCGAGTTGCGGCAGGTCTTCTCGAGTTACGACGGGGACCTCAGGGACCCGCTCTGGTGGCCTCAGGAAAGGCCAGTCCCCATGCGAGTTGCTAGGGGACCTCTCGGGATTCCTCTCCCGTCCATGCCGGGGCCTCAGTCCTTGTGTGGAGTCGGGGCCGGAACCTGAGGATTCCTCTCCAGTGTTGCCATGGATCTTGGGGTGCTTCTGAGTCTCCCCAGGGGAGTCAGGCCTCGTCTCGAGTGGGGGCCTGCACGTGCGCTTTCCTCCCGAGCTGCAGCAGTAGTGTCACGCTTCCTGTCACGTGGATCAAGGGATCTGTGGCTTTCCCTCGAGGCTGTCCCTCGAGGCTTTCCCACGAGGCTTTCCCACAGGGCTGTGCCACGTGCCACCTTGGTGTGATTCGAACCTCGGCGTGAAAGACTAGCCGGTGAAGGGAAAAGAGGTTCCTCTGGAATGGACTGAGACATCTGGGGGACTCTTGGAATGGTGGCACGACCCTGGAGTTCCTCTCGCCGTTCCTGTTGAGAGGGCCTCCTCTTGAGATGCGACGGGAAGGCCGGGAACTCTTTCCCGACGAAGCACGGAAAGCATCCCTCATCTCGAGCTACGAGGCGGAAACGGGGCTCCTCTGGATGTGGGCGGGACCCTCGTGATTCCTCTCGAGTGGAGACGGCTAGGTCGGGGAACTTCTTGATTTGCACCAAGGGTGTGAAGGACCCTTTCGAAGTTCCAGAGGGGAGGTGTGATCAGCCTCGAGACGCCTCAGCGGAAATGGGCCTCATCTCGCCTGGAGGGGAGAACCTCCTGGATTTTCTCGAGTTGCGGCAGGTCTTCTCGAGTTACGACGGGGACCTCAGGGACCCGCTCTGGTGGCCTCAGGAAAGGCCAGTCCCCATGCGAGTTGCTAGGGGACCTCTCGGGATTCCTCTCCCGTCCATGCCGGGGCCTCAGTCCTTGTGTGGAGTCGGGGCCGGAACCTGAGGATTCCTCTCCAGTGTTGCCATGGATCTTGGGGTGCTTCTGAGTCTCCCCAGGGGAGTCAGGCCTCGTCTCGAGTGGGGGCATGCACGTGCGCTTTCCTCCCGAGCTGCAGCAGTAGTGTCACGCTTCCTGTCACGTGGATCAAGGGATCTGTGGCTTTCCCTCGAGGCTGTCCCTCGAGGCTTTCCCACGAGGCTTTCCCACAGGGCTGTGCCACGTGCCACCTTGGTGTGAGTCGATCCTCGGCGTGAAAGACGAGCCGGTGAAGGGAAAAGAGGTTCCTCTGGAATGGACTGAGACATCTGGGGGACTCTTGGAATGGTGGCACGACCCTGGAGTTCCTCTCGCCGTTCCTGTTGAGAGGGCCTCCTCTTGAGGTGCGACGGGAAGGCCGGGAACTCTTTCCCGACGAAGCAGGGAAAGGATCCCTCATCTCGAGCTACGAGGCGGAAACGGGGCTCCTCTGGATGTGGGCGGGACCCTCGTGATTCCTCTCGAGTGGAGACGGCTAGGTCGGGGAACTTCTTGATTTGCACCAAGGGTGTGAAGGACCCTTTCGAAGTTCCAGAGGTGAGGTGTGATCAGCCTCGAGACGCCTCAGCGGAAATGGGCCTCATCTCGCCTGGAGGGGAGAACCTCCTGGATTTTCTCGAGTTGCGGCAGGTCTTCTCGAGTTACGACGGGGACCTCAGGGACCCGCTCTGGTGGCCTCAGGAAAGGCCAGTCCCCATGCGAGTTGCTAGGGGACCTCTCGGGATTCCTCTCCCGTCCATGCCGGGGCCTCAGTCCTTGTGTGGAGTCGGGGCCGGAACCTGAGGATTCCTCTCCAGTGTTGCCATGGATCTTGGGGTGCTTCTGAGTCTCCCCAGGGGAGTCAGGCCTCGTCTCGAGTGGGGGCATGCACGTGCGCTTTCCTCCCGAGCTGCAGCAGTAGTGTCACGCTTCCTGTCACGTGGATCAAGGGATCTGTGGCTTTCCCTCGAGGCTGTCCCTCGAGGCTTTCCCACGAGGCTTTCCCACAGGGCTGTGCCACGTGCCACCTTGGTGTGAGTCGATCCTCGGCGTGAAAGACGAGCCGGTGAAGGGAAAAGAGGTTCCTCTGGAATGGACTGAGACATCTGGGGGACTCTTGGAATGGTGGCACGACCCTGGAGTTCCTCTCGCCGTTCCTGTTGAGAGGGCCTCCTCTTGAGGTGCGACGGGAAGGCCGGGAACTCTTTCCCGACGAAGCACGGAAAGCATCCCTCATCTCGAGCTACGAGGCGGAAACGGGGCTCCTCTGGATGTGGGCGGGACCCTCGTGATTCCTCTCGAGTGGAGACGGCTAGGTCGGGGAACTTCTTGATTTGCACCAAGGGTGTGAAGGACCCTTTCGAAGTTCCAGAGGTGAGGTGTGATCAGCCTCGAGACGCCTCAGCGGAAATGGGCCTCATCTCGCCTGGAGGGGAGAACCTCCTGGATTTTCTCGAGTTGCGGCAGGTCTTCTCGAGTTACGACGGGGACCTCAGGGACCCGCTCTGGTGGCCTCAGGAAAGGCCAGTCCCCATGCGAGTTGCTAGGGGACCTCTCGGGATTCCTCTCCCGTCCATGCCGGGGCCTCAGTCCTTGTGTGGAGTCGGGGCCGGAACCTGAGGATTCCTCTCCAGTGTTGCCATGGATCTTGGGGTGCTTCTGAGTCTCCCCAGGGGAGTCAGGCCTCGTCTCGAGTGGGGGCATGCACGTGCGCTTTCCTCCCGAGCTGCAGCAGTAGTGTCACGCTTCCTGTCACGTGGATCAAGGGATCTGTGGCTTTCCCTCGAGGCTGTCCCTCGAGGCTTTCCCACGAGGCTTTCCCACAGGGCTGTGCCACGTGCCACCTTGGTGTGAGTCGATCCTCGGCGTGAAAGACGAGCCGGTGAAGGGAAAAGAGGTTCCTCTGGAATGGACTGAGACATCTGGGGGACTCTTGGAATGGTGGCACGACCCTGGAGTTCCTCTCGCCGTTCCTGTTGAGAGGGCCTCCTCTTGAGGTGCGACGGGAAGGCCGGGAACTCTTTCCCGACGAAGCAGGGAAAGGATCCCTCATCTCGAGCTACGAGGCGGAAACGGGGCTCCTCTGGATGTGGGCGGGACCCTCGTGATTCCTCTCGAGTGGAGACGGCTAGGTCGGGGAACTTCTTGATTTGCACCAAGGGTGTGAAGGACCCTTTCGAAGTTCCAGAGGTGAGGTGTGATCAGCCTCGAGACGCCTCAGCGGAAATGGGCCTCATCTCGCCTGGAGGGGAGAACCTCCTGGATTTTCTCAAGTTGCGGCAGGTCTTCTCGAGTTACGACGGGGACCTCAGGGACCCGCTCTGGTGGCCTCAGGAAAGGCCAGTCCCCATGCGAGTTGCTAGGGGACCTCTCGGGATTCCTCTCCCGTCCATGCCGGGGCCTCAGTCCTTGTGTGGAGTCGGGGCCGGAACCTGAGGATTCCTCTCCAGTGTTGCCATGGATCTTGGGGTGCTTCTGAGTCTCCCCAGGGGAGTCAGGCCTCGTCTCGAGTGGGGGCATGCACGTGCGCTTTCCTCCCGAGCTGCAGCAGTAGTCTCACGCTTCCTGTCACGTGGATCAAGGGATCTGTGGCTTTCCCTCGAGGCTGTCCCTCGAGGCTTTCCCACGAGGCTTTCCCACAGGGCTGTGCCACGTGCCACCTTGGTGTGAGTCGATCCTCGGCGTGAAAGACGAGCCGGTGAAGGGAAAAGAGGTTCCTCTGGAATGGACTGAGACATCTGGGGGACTCTTGGAATGGTGGCACGACCCTGGAGTTCCTCTCGCCGTTCCTGTTGAGAGGGCCTCCTCTTGAGGTGCGACGGGAAGGCCGGGAACTCTTTCCCGACGAAACAGGGAAAGGATCCCTCATCTCGAGCTACGAGGTGGAAACGGGGCTCCTCTGGATGTGGGTGGGACCCTCGTGATTCCTCTCGAGTGGAGACGGCTAGGTCGGGGAACTTCTTGATTTGCACCAAGGGTGTGAAGGACCCTTTCGAAGTTCCAGAGGGGAGGTGTGATCAGCCTCGAGACGCCTCAGCGGAAATGGGCCTCATCTCGCCTGGAGGGGAGAACCTCCTGGATTTTCTCGAGTTGCGGCAGGTCTTCTCGAGTTACGACGGGGACCTCAGGGACCCGCTCTGGTGGCCTCAGGAAAGGCCAGTCCCCATGCGAGTTGCTAGGGGACCTCTCGGGATTCCTCTCCCGTCCATGCCGGGGCCTCAGTCCTTGTGTGGAGTCGGGGCCGGAACCTGAGGATTCCTCTCCAGTGTTGCCATGGATCTTGGGGTGCTTCTGAGTCTCCCCAGGGGAGTCAGGCCTCGTCTCGAGTGGGGGCATGCACGTGCGCTTTCCTCCCGAGCTGCAGCAGTAGTGTCACGCTTCCTGTCACGTGGATCAAGGGATCTGTGGCTTTCCCTCGAGGCTGTCCCTCGAGGCTTTCCCACGAGGCTTTCCCACAGGGCTGTGCCACGTGCCACCTTGGTGTGATTCGAACCTCGGCGTGAAAGACTAGCCGGTGAAGGGAAAAGAGGTTCCTCTGGAATGGACTGAGACATCTGGGGGACTCTTGGAATGGTGGCACGACCCTGGAGTTCCTCTCGCCGTTCCTGTTGAGAGGGCCTCCTCTTGAGATGCGACGGGAAGGCCGGGAACTCTTTCCCGACGAAGCACGGAAAGCATCCCTCATCTCGAGCTACGAGGCGGAAACGGGGCTCCTCTGGATGTGGGCGGGACCCTCGTGATTCCTCTCGAGTGGAGACGGCTAGGTCGGGGAACTTCTTGATTTGCACCAAGGGTGTGAAGGACCCTTTCGAAGTTCCAGAGGTGAGGTGTGATCAGCCTCGAGACGCCTCAGCGGAAATGGGCCTCATCTCGCCTGGAGGGGAGAACCTCCTGGATTTTCTCGAGTTGCGGCAGGTCTTCTCGAGTTACGACGGGGACCTCAGGGACCCGCTCTGGTGGCCTCAGGAAAGGCCAGTCCCCATGCGAGTTGCTAGGGGACCTCTCGGGATTCCTCTCCCGTCCATGCCGGGGCCTCAGTCCTTGTGTGGAGTCGGGGCCGGAACCTGAGGATTCCTCTCCAGTGTTGCCATGGATCTTGGGGTGCTTCTGAGTCTCCCCAGGGGAGTCAGGCCTCGTCTCGAGTGGGGGCATGCACGTGCGCTTTCCTCCCGAGCTGCAGCAGTAGTGTCACGCTTCCTGTCACGTGGATCAAGGGATCTGTGGCTTTCCCTCGAGGCTGTCCCTCGAGGCTTTCCCACGAGGCTTTCCCACAGGGCTGTGCCACGTGCCACCTTGGTGTGAGTCGATCCTCGGCGTGAAAGACGAGCCGGTGAAGGGAAAAGAGGTTCCTCTGGAATGGACTGAGACATCTGGGGGACTCTTGGAATGGTGGCACGACCCTGGAGTTCCTCTCGCCGTTCCTGTTGAGAGGGCCTCCTCTTGAGGTGCGACGGGAAGGCCGGGAACTCTTTCCCGACGAAGCAGGGAAAGGATCCCTCATCTCGAGCTACGAGGCGGAAACGGGGCTCCTCTGGATGTGGGCGGGACCCTCGTGATTCCTCTCGAGTGGAGACGGCTAGGTCGGGGAACTTCTTGATTTGCACCAAGGGTGTGAAGGACCCTTTCGAAGTTCCAGAGGTGAGGTGTGATCAGCCTCGAGACGCCTCAGCGGAAATGGGCCTCATCTCGCCTGGAGGGGAGAACCTCCTGGATTTTCTCGAGTTGCGGCAGGTCTTCTCGAGTTACGACGGGGACCTCAGGGACCCGCTCTGGTGGCCTCAGGAAAGGCCAGTCCCCATGCGAGTTGCTAGGGGACCTCTCGGGATTCCTCTCCCGTCCATGCCGGGGCCTCAGTCCTTGTGTGGAGTCGGGGCCGGAACCTGAGGATTCCTCTCCAGTGTTGCCATGGATCTTGGGGTGCTTCTGAGTCTCCCCAGGGGAGTCAGGCCTCGTCTCGAGTGGGGGCATGCACGTGCGCTTTCCTCCCGAGCTGCAGCAGTAGTGTCACGCTTCCTGTCACGTGGATCAAGGGATCTGTGGCTTTCCCTCGAGGCTGTCCCTCGAGGCTTTCCCACGAGGCTTTCCCACAGGGCTGTGCCACGTGCCACCTTGGTGTGAGTCGATCCTCGGCGTGAAAGACGAGCCGGTGAAGGGAAAAGAGGTTCCTCTGGAATGGACTGAGACATCTGGGGGACTCTTGGAATGGTGGCACGACCCTGGAGTTCCTCTCGCCGTTCCTGTTGAGAGGGCCTCCTCTTGAGGTGCGACGGGAAGGCCGGGAACTCTTTCCCGACGAAGCAGGGAAAGGATCCCTCATCTCGAGCTACGAGGCGGAAACGGGGCTCCTCTGGATGTGGGCGGGACCCTCGTGATTCCTCTCGAGTGGAGACGGCTAGGTCGGGGAACTTCTTGATTTGCACCAAGGGTGTGAAGGACCCTTTCGAAGTTCCAGAGGTGAGGTGTGATCAGCCTCGAGACGCCTCAGCGGAAATGGGCCTCATCTCGCCTGGAGGGGAGAACCTCCTGGATTTTCTCGAGTTGCGGCAGGTCTTCTCGAGTTACGACGGGGACCTCAGGGACCCGCTCTGGTGGCCTCAGGAAAGGCCAGTCCCCATGCGAGTTGCTAGGGGACCTCTCGGGATTCCTCTCCCGTCCATGCCGGGGCCTCAGTCCTTGTGTGGAGTCGGGGCCGGAACCTGAGGATTCCTCTCCAGTGTTGCCATGGATCTTGGGGTGCTTCTGAGTCTCCCCAGGGGAGTCAGGCCTCGTCTCGAGTGGGGGCATGCACGTGCGCTTTCCTCCCGAGCTGCAGCAGTAGTGTCACGCTTCCTGTCACGTGGATCAAGGGATCTGTGGCTTTCCCTCGAGGCTGTCCCTCGAGGCTTTCCCACGAGGCTTTCCCACAGGGCTGTGCCACGTGCCACCTTGGTGTGAGTCGATCCTCGGCGTGAAAGACGAGCCGGTGAAGGGAAAAGAGGTTCCTCTGGAATGGACTGAGACATCTGGGGGACTCTTGGAATGGTGGCACGACCCTGGAGTTCCTCTCGCCGTTCCTGTTGAGAGGGCCTCCTCTTGAGGTGCGACGGGAAGGCCGGGAACTCTTTCCCGACGAAGCAGGGAAAGGATCCCTCATCTCGAGCTACGAGGCGGAAACGGGGCTCATCTGGATGTGGGCGGGACCCTCGTGATTCCTCTCGAGTGGAGACGGCTAGGTCGGGGAACTTCTTGATTTGCACCAAGGGTGTGAAGGACCCTTTCGAAGTTCCAGAGGTGAGGTGTGATCAGCCTCGAGACGCCTCAGCGGAAATGGGCCTCATCTCGCCTGGAGGGGAGAACCTCCTGGATTTTCTCAAGTTGCGGCAGGTCTTCTCGAGTTACGACGGGGACCTCAGGGACCCGCTCTGGTGGCCTCAGGAAAGGCCAGTCCCCATGCGAGTTGCTAGGGGACCTCTCGGGATTCCTCTCCCGTCCATGCCGGGGCCTCAGTCCTTGTGTGGAGTCGGGGCCGGAACCTGAGGATTCCTCTCCAGTGTTGCCATGGATCTTGGGGTGCTTCTGAGTCTCCCCAGGGGAGTCAGGCCTCGTCTCGAGTGGGGGCATGCACGTGCGCTTTCCTCCCGAGCTGCAGCAGTAGTCTCACGCTTCCTGTCACGTGGATCAAGGGATCTGTGGCTTTCCCTCGAGGCTGTCCCTCGAGGCTTTCCCACGAGGCTTTCCCACAGGGCTGTGCCACGTGCCACCTTGGTGTGAGTCGATCCTCGGCGTGAAAGACGAGCCGGTGAAGGGAAAAGAGGTTCCTCTGGAATGGACTGAGACATCTGGGGGACTCTTGGAATGGTGGCACGACCCTGGAGTTCCTCTCGCCGTTCCTGTTGAGAGGGCCTCCTCTTGAGGTGCGACGGGAAGGCCGGGAACTCTTTCCCGACGAAACAGGGAAAGGATCCCTCATCTCGAGCTACGAGGTGGAAACGGGGCTCCTCTGGATGTGGGTGGGACCCTCGTGATTCCTCTCGAGTGGAGACGGCTAGGTCGGGGAACTTCTTGATTTGCACCAAGGGTGTGAAGGACCCTTTCGAAGTTCCAGAGGGGAGGTGTGATCAGCCTCGAGACGCCTCAGCGGAAATGGGCCTCATCTCGCCTGGAGGGGAGAACCTCCTGGATTTTCTCGAGTTGCGGCAGGTCTTCTCGAGTTACGACGGGGACCTCAGGGACCCGCTCTGGTGGCCTCAGGAAAGGCCAGTCCCCATGCGAGTTGCTAGGGGACCTCTCGGGATTCCTCTCCCGTCCATGCCGGGGCCTCAGTCCTTGTGTGGAGTCGGGGCCGGAACCTGAGGATTCCTCTCCAGTGTTGCCATGGATCTTGGGGTGCTTCTGAGTCTCCCCAGGGGAGTCAGGCCTCGTCTCGAGTGGGGGCATGCACGTGCGCTTTCCTCCCGAGCTGCAGCAGTAGTCTCACGCTTCCTGTCACGTGGATCAAGGGATCTGTGGCTTTCCCTCGAGGCTGTCCCTCGAGGCTTTCCCACGAGGCTTTCCCACAGGGCTGTGCCACGTGCCACCTTGGTGTGAGTCGATCCTCGGCGTGAAAGACGAGCCGGTGAAGGGAAAAGAGGTTCCTCTGGAATGGACTGAGACATCTGGGGGACTCTTGGAATGGTGGCACGACCCTGGAGTTCCTCTCGCCGTTCCTGTTGAGAGGGCCTCCTCTTGAGGTGCGACGGGAAGGCCGGGAACTCTTTCCCGACGAAACAGGGAAAGGATCCCTCATCTCGAGCTACGAGGTGGAAACGGGGCTCCTCTGGATGTGGGTGGGACCCTCGTGATTCCTCTCGAGTGGAGACGGCTAGGTCGGGGAACTTCTTGATTTGCACCAAGGGTGTGAAGGACCCTTTCGAAGTTCCAGAGGGGAGGTGTGATCAGCCTCGAGACGCCTCAGCGGAAATGGGCCTCATCTCGCCTGGAGGGGAGAACCTCCTGGATTTTCTCGAGTTGCGGCAGGTCTTCTCGAGTTACGACGGGGACCTCAGGGACCCGCTCTGGTGGCCTCAGGAAAGGCCAGTCCCCATGCGAGTTGCTAGGGGACCTCTCGGGATTCCTCTCCCGTCCATGCCGGGGCCTCAGTCCTTGTGTGGAGTCGGGGCCGGAACCTGAGGATTCCTCTCCAGTGTTGCCATGGATCTTGGGGTGCTTCTGAGTCTCCCCAGGGGAGTCAGGCCTCGTCTCGAGTGGGGGCATGCACGTGCGCTTTCCTCCCGAGCTGCAGCAGTAGTGTCACGCTTCCTGTCACGTGGATCAAGGGATCTGTGGCTTTCCCTCGAGGCTGTCCCTCGAGGCTTTCCCACGAGGCTTTCCCACAGGGCTGTGCCACGTGCCACCTTGGTGTGATTCGATCCTCGGCGTGAAAGACTAGCCGGTGAAGGGAAAGAGGTTCCTCTGGAATGGACTGAGACATCTGGGGGACTCTTGGAATGGTGGCACGACCCTGGAGTTCCTCTCGCCGTTCCTGTTGAGAGTGCCTCCTCTTGAGATGCGACGGGAAGGCCGGGAACTCTTTCCCGACGAAGCAGGGAAAGGATCCCTCATCTCGAGCTACGAGGCGGAAACGGGGCTCCTCTGGATGTGGGCGGGACCCTCGTGATTCCTCTCGAGTGGAGACGGGTATGTCGGGGAACTTCTTGATTTGCACCAAGGGTGTGAAGGAGCCTTTCGAAGTTCCAGAGGTGAGGTGTGATCAGCCTCGAGACGCCTCAGCGGAAATGGGCCTCATCTCGCCTGGAGGGGAGAACCTCCTGGATTTTCTCGAGTTGCGGCAGGTCTTCTCGAGTTACGACGGGGACCTCAGGGACCCGCTCTGGTGGCCTCAGGAAAGGCCAGTCCCCATGCGAGTTGCTAGGGGACCTCTCGGGATTCCTCTCCCGTCCATGCCGGGGCCTCAGTCCTTGTGTGGAGTCGGGGCCGGAACCTGAGGATTCCTCTCCAGTGTTGCCATGGATCTTGGGGTGCTTCTGAGTCTCCCCAGGGGAGTCAGGCCTCGTCTCGTGTGGGGGCATGCACGTGCGCTTTCCTCCCGAGCTGCAGCAGTAGTGTCACGCTTCCTGTCACGTGGATCAAGGGATCTGTGGCTTTCCCTCGAGGCTGTCCCTCGAGGCTTTCCCACGAGGCTTTCCCACAGGGCTGTGCCACGTGCCACCTTGGTGTGAGTCGATCCTCGGCGTGAAAGACGAGCCGGTGAAGGGAAAAGAGGTTCCTCTGGAATGGACTGAGACATCTGGGGGACTCTTGGAATGGTGGCACGACCCTGGAGTTCCTCTCGCCGTTCCTGTTGAGAGGGCCTCCTCTTGAGATGCGACGGGAAGGCCGGGAACTCTTTCCCGACGAAGCAGGGAAAGGATCCCTCATCTCGAGCTACGAGGCGGAAACGGGGCTCCTCTGGATGTGGGCGGGACCCTCGTGATTCCTCTCGAGTGGAGACGGCTAGGTCGGGGAACTTCTTGATTTGCACCAAGGGTGTGAAGGACCCTTTCGAAGTTCCAGAGGTGAGGTGTGATCAGCCTCGAGACGCCTCAGCGGAAATGGGCCTCATCTCGCCTGGAGGGGAGAACCTCCTGGATTTTCTCGAGTTGCGGCAGGTCTTCTCGAGTTACGACGGGGACCTCAGGGACCCGCTCTGGTGACCTCAGGAAAGGCCAGTCCCCATGCGAGTTGCTAGGGGACCTCTCGGGATTCCTCTCCCGTCCATGCCGGGGCCTCAGTCCTTGTGTGGAGTCGGGGCCGGAACCTGAGGATTCCTCTCCAGTGTTGCCATGGATCTTGGGGTGCTTCTGAGTCTCCGCAGGGGAGTCAGGCCTCGTCTCGAGTGGGGGCATGCACGTGCGCTTTCCTCCCGAGCTGCAGCAGTAGTGTCACGCTTCCTGTCACGTGGATCAAGGGATCTGTGGCTTTCCCTCGAGGCTGTCCCTCGAGGCTTTCCCACGAGGCTTTCCCACAGGGCTGTGCCACGTGCCACCTTGGTGTGAGTCGATCCTCGGCGTGAAAGACGAGCCGGTGAAGGGAAAAGAGGTTCCTCTGGAATGGACTGAGACATCTGGGGGACTCTTGGAATGGTGGCACGACCCTGGAGTTCCTCTCGCCGTTCCTGTTGAGAGGGCCTCCTCTTGAGATGCGACGGGAAGGCCGGGAACTCTTTCCCGACGAAGCAGGGAAAGGATCCCTCATCTCGAGCTACGAGGCGGAAACGGGGCTCCTCTGGATGTGGGCGGGACCCTCGTGATTCCTCTCGAGTGGAGACGGGTATGTGGGGGAACTTCTTGATTTGCACCAAGGGTTTGAAGGAGCCTTTCGAAGTTCCAGAGGTGAGGTGTGATCAGCCTCGAGACGCCTCAGCGGAAATGGGCCTCATCTCGCCTGGAGGGGAGAACCTCCTGGATTTTCTCGAGTTGCGGCAGGTCTTCTCGAGTTACGACGGGGACCTCAGGGACCCGCTCTGGTGGCCTCAGGAAAGGCCAGTCCCCATGCGAGTTACTAGGGGACCTCTCGGGATTCCTCTCCCGTCCATGCCGGGGCCTCAGTCCTTGTGTGGAGTCGGGGCCGGAACCTGAGGATTCCTCTCCAGTGTTGCCATGGATCTTGGGGTGCTTCTGAGTCTCCCCAGGGGAGTCAGGCCTCGTCTCGAGTGGGGGCATGCACGTGCGCTTTCCTCCCGAGCTGCAGCAGTAGTGTCACGCTTCCTGTCACGTGGATCAAGGGATCTGTGGCTTTCCCTCGAGGCTGTCCCTCGAGGCTTTCCCACGAGGCTTTCCCACAGGGCTGTGCCACGTGCCACCTTGGTGTGAGTCGAACCTCGGCGTGAAAGACTAGCCGGTGAAGGGAAAAGAGGTTCCTCTGGAATGGACTGAGACATCTGGGGGACTCTTGGAATGGTGGCACGACCCTGGAGTTCCTCTCGCCGTTCCTGTTGAGAGTGCCTCCTCTTGAGATGCGACGGGAACGCCGGGAACTCTTTCCCGACGAAGCAGGGAAAGGATCCCTCATCTCGAGCTACGAGGCGGAAACGGGGCTCCTCTGGATGTGGGCGGGACCCTCGTGATTCCTCTCGAGTGGAGACGGGTATGTCGGGGAACTTCTTGATTTGCACCAAGGGTGTGAAGGACCCTTTCGAAGTTCCAGAGGTGAGGTGTGATCAGCCTCGAGACGCCTCAGCGGAAATGGGCCTCATCTCGCCTGGAGGGGAGAACCTCCTGGATTTTCTCGAGTTGCGGCAGGTCTTCTCGAGTTACGACGGGGACCTCAGGGACCCGCTCTGGTGGCCTCAGGAAAGGCCAGTCCCCATGCGAGTTGCTAGGGGACCTCTCGGGATTCCTCTCCCGTCCATGCCGGGGCCTCAGTCCTTGTGTGGAGTCGGGGCCGGAACCTGAGGATTCCTCTCCAGTGTTGCCATGGATCTTGGGGTGCTTCTGAGTCTCCCCAGGGGAGTCAGGCCTCGTCTCGTGTGGGGGCATGCACGTGCGCTTTCCTCCCGAGGTGCAGCAGTAGTGTCACGCTTCCTGTCACGTGGATCAAGGGATCTGTGGCTTTCCCTCGAGGCTGTCCCTCGAGGCTTTCCCACGAGGCTTTCCCACAGGGCTGTGCCACGTGCCACCTTGGTGTGAGTCGATCCTCGGCGTGAAAGACGAGCCGGTGAAGGGAAAAGAGGTTCCTCTGGAATGGACTGAGACATCTGGGGGACTCTTGGAATGGTGGCACGACCCTGGAGTTCCTCTCGCCGTTCCTGTTGAGAGGGCCTCCTCTTGAGATGCGACGGGAAGGCCGGGAACTCTTTCCCGACGAAGCAGGGAAAGGATCCCTCATCTCGAGCTACGAGGCGGAAACGGGGCTCCTCTGGATGTGGGCGGGACCCTCGTGATTCCTCTCGAGTGGAGACGGCTAGGTCGGGGAACTTCTTGATTTGCACCAAGCGTGTGAAGGAGCCTTTCGAAGTTCCAGAGGGGAGGTGTGATCAGCCTCGAGACGCCTCAGCGGAAATGGGCCTCATCTCGCCTGGAGGGGAGAACCTCCTGGATTTTCTCGAGTTGCGGCAGGTCTTCTCGAGTTACGACGGGGACCTCAGGGACCCGCTCTGGTGGCCTCAGGAAAGGCCAGTCCCCATGCGAGTTGCTAGGGGACCTCTCGGGATTCCTCTCCCGTCCATGCCGGGGCCTCAGTCCTTGTGTGGAGTCGGGGCCGGAACCTGAGGATTCCTCTCCAGTGTTGCCATGGATCTTGGGGTGCTTCTGAGTCTCCCCAGGGGAGTCAGGCCTCGTCTCGAGTGGGGGCATGCACGTGCGCTTTCCTCCCGAGCTGCAGCAGTAGTGTCACGCTTCCTGTCACGTGGATCAAGGGATCTGTGGCTTTCCCTCGAGGCTGTCCCTCGAGGCTTTCCCACGAGGCTTTCCCACAGGGCTGTGCCACGTGCCACCTTGGTGTGAGTCGATCCTCGGCGTGAAAGACGAGCCGGTGAAGGGAAAAGAGGTTCCTCTGGAATGGACTGAGACATCTGGGGGACTCTTGGAATGGTGGCACGACCCTGGAGTTCCTCTCGCCGTTCCTGTTGAGAGGGCCTCCTCTTGAGATGCGACGGGAAGGCCGGGAACTCTTTCCCGACGAAGCAGGGAAAGGATCCCTCATCTCGAGCTACGAGGCGGAAACGGGGCTCCTCTGGATGTGGGCGGGACCCTCGTGATTCCTCTCGAGTGGAGACGGCTAGGTCGGGGAACTTCTTGATTTGCACCAAGGGTGTGAAGGACCCTTTCGAAGTTCCAGAGGTGAGGTGTGATCAGCCTCGAGACGCCTCAGCGGAAATGGGCCTCATCTCGCCTGGAGGGGAGAACCTCCTGGATTTTCTCGAGTTGCGGCAGGTCTTCTCGAGTTACGACGGGGACCTCAGGGACCCGCTCTGGTGGCCTCAGGAAAGGCCAGTCCCCATGCGAGTTGCTAGGGGACCTCTCGGGATTCCTCTCCCGTCCATGCCGGGGCCTCAGTCCTTGTGTGGAGTCGGGGCCGGAACCTGAGGATTCCTCTCCAGTGTTGCCATGGATCTTGGGGTGCTTCTGTGTCTCCCCAGGGGAGTCAGGCCTCGTCTCGAGTGGGGGCATGCACGTGCGCTTTCCTCCCGAGCTGCAGCAGTAGTGTCACGCTTCCTGTCACGTGGATCAAGGGATCTGTGGCTTTCCCTCGAGGCTGTCCCTCGAGGCTTTCCCACGAGGCTTTCCCACAGGGCTGTGCCACGTGCCACCTTGGTGTGAGTCGATCCTCGGCGTGAAAGACGAGCCGGTGAAGGGAAAAGAGGTTCCTCTGGAATGGACTGAGACATCTGGGGGACTCTTGGAATGGTGGCACGACCCTGGAGTTCCTCTCGCCGTTCCTGTTGAGAGGGCCTCCTCTTGAGATGCGACGGGAAGGCCGGGAACTCTTTCCCGACGAAGCAGGGAAAGGATCCCTCATATCGAGCTACGAGGCGGAAACGGGGCTCCTCTGGATGTGGGCGGGACCCTCGTGATTCCTCTCGAGTGGAGACGGCTAGGTCGGGGAACTTCTTGATTTGCACCAAGGGTGTGAAGGAGCCTTTCGAAGTTCCAGAGGTGAGGTGTGATCAGCCTCGAGACGCCTCAGCGGAAATGGGCCTCATCTCGCCTGGAGGGGAGAA
Organism: Budorcas taxicolor; assembly: GCF_023091745.1. Lineage (NCBI taxonomy): Eukaryota > Metazoa > Chordata > Mammalia > Artiodactyla > Bovidae > Budorcas > Budorcas taxicolor. The sequence goes on from NC_068925.1 coordinate 493,289, forward strand.
CCTCCTGGATTTTCTCGAGTTGCGGCAGGTCTTCTCGAGTTACGACGGGGACCTCAGGGACCCGCTCTGGTGGCCTCAGGAAAGGCCAGTCCCCATGCGAGTTGCTAGGGGACCTCTCGGGATTCCTCTCCCGTCCATGCCGGGGCCTCAGTCCTTGTGTGGAGTCGGGGCCGGAACCTGAGGATTCCTCTACAGTGTTGCCATGGATCTTGGGGTGCTTCTGAGTCTCCCCAGGGGAGTCAGGCCTCGTCTCGAGTGGGGGCATGCACGTGCGCTTTCCTCCCGAGCTGCAGCAGTAGTGTCACGCTTCCTGTCACGTGGATCAAGGGATCTGTGGCTTTCCCTCGAGGCTGTCCCTCGAGGCTTTCCCACGAGGCTTTCCCACAGGGCTGTGCCACGTGCCACCTTGGTGTGAGTCGATCCTCGGCGTGAAAGACGAGCCGGTGAAGGGAAAAGAGGTTCCTCTGGAATGGACTGAGACATCTGGGGGACTCTTGGAATGGTGGCACGACCCTGGAGTTCCTCTCGCCGTTCCTGTTGAGAGGGCCTCCTCTTGAGGTGCGACGGGAAGGCCGGGAACTCTTTCCCGACGAAGCAGGGAAAGGATCCCTCATCTCGAGCTACGAGGCGGAAACGGGGCTCCTCTGGATGTGGCCGGGACCCTCGTGATTCCTCTCGAGTGGAGACGGCTAGGTCGGGGAACTTCTTGATTTGCACCAAGGGTGTGAAGGACCCTTTCGAAGTTCCAGAGGTGAGGTGTGATCAGCCTCGAGACGCCTCAGCAGAAATGGGCCTCATCTCGCCTGGAGGGGAGAACCTCCTGGATTTCCTCGAGTTGCGGCAGGTCTTCTCGAGTTACGACGGGGACCTCAGGGACCCGCTCTGGTGGCCTCAGGAAAGGCCAGTCCCCATGCGAGTTGCTAGGGGACCTCTCGGGATTCCTCTCCCGTCCATGCCGGGGCCTCAGTCCTTGTGTGGAGTCGGGGCCGGAACCTGAGGATTCCTCTCCAGTGTTGCCATGGATCTTGGGGTGCTTCTGAGTCTCCCCAGGGGAGTCAGGCCTCGTCTCGAGTGGGGGCATGCACGTGCGCTTTCCTCCCGAGCTGCAGCAGTAGTGTCACGCTTCCTGTCACGTGGATCAAGGGATCTGTGGCTTTCCCTCGAGGCTGTCCCTCGAGGCTTTCCCACGAGGCTTTCCCACAGGGCTGTGCCACGTGCCACCTTGGTGTGAGTCGATCCTCGGCGTGAAAGACGAGCCGGTGAAGGGAAAAGAGGTTCCTCTGGAATGGACTGTGACATCTGGGGGACTCTTGGAATGGTGGCACGACCCTGGAGTTCCTCTCGCCGTTCCTGTTGAGAGGGCCTCCTCTTGAGGTGCGACGGGAAGGCCGGGAACTCTTTCCCGACGAAGCAGGGAAAGGATCCCTCATCTCGAGCTACGAGGCGGAAACGGGGCTCCTCTGGATGTGGCCGGGACCCTCGTGATTCCTCTCGAGTGGAGACGGCTAGGTCGGGGAACTTCTTGATTTGCACCAAGGGTGTGAAGGACCCTTTCGAAGTTCCAGAGGTGAGGTGTGATCAGCCTCGAGACGCCTCAGCAGAAATGGGCCTCATCTCGCCTGGAGGGGAGAACCTCCTGGATTTCCTCGAGTTGCGGCAGGTCTTCTCGAGTTACGACGGGGACCTCAGGGACCCGCTCTGGTGGCCTCAGGAAAGGCCAGTCCCCATGCGAGTTGCTAGGGGACCTCTCGGGATTCCTCTCCCGTCCATGCCGGGGCCTCAGTCCTTGTGTGGAGTCGGGGCCGGAACCTGAGGATTCCTCTCCAGTGTTGCCATGGATCTTGGGGTGCTTCTGAGTCTCCCCAGGGGAGTCAGGCCTCGTCTCGAGTGGGGGCATGCACGTGCGCTTTCCTCCCGAGCTGCAGCAGTAGTGTCACGCTTCCTGTCACGTGGATCAAGGGATCTGTGGCTTTCCCTCGAGGCTGTCCCTCGAGGCTTTCCCACGAGGCTTTCCCACAGGGCTGTGCCACGTGCCACCTTGGTGTGAGTCGATCCTCGGCGTGAAAGACGAGCCGGTGAAGGGAAAAGAGGTTCCTCTGGAATGGACTGTGACATCTGGGGGACTCTTGGAATGGTGGCACGACCCTGGAGTTCCTCTCGCCGTTCCTGTTGAGAGGGCCTCCTCTTGAGGTGCGACGGGAAGGCCGGGAACTCTTTCCCGACGAAGCAGGGAAAGGATCCCTCATCTCGAGCTACGAGGCGGAAACGGGGCTCCTCTGGATGTGGGCGGGACCCTCGTGATTCCTCTCGAGTGGAGACGGGTATGTCGGGGAACTTCTTGATTTGCACCAAGGGTGTGAAGGACCCTTTCGAAATTCCAGAGGGGAGGTGTGATCAGCCTCGAGACGCCTCAGCGGAAATGGGCCTCATCTCGCCTGGAGGGGAGAACCTCCTGGATTTTCTCGAGTTGCGGCAGGTCTTCTCGAGTTACGACGGGGACCTCAGGGACCCGCTCTGGTGGCCTCAGGAAAGGCCAGTCCCCATGCGAGTTGCTAGGGGACCCCTCGGGATTCCTCTCCCGTCCATGCCGGGGCCTCAGTCCTTGTGTGGAGTCGGGGCCGGAACCTGAGGATTCCTCTCCAGTGTTGCCATGGATCTTGGGGTGCTTCTGAGTCTCCCCAGGGGAGTCAGGCCTCGTCTCGAGTGGGGGCATGCACGTGCGCTTTCCTCCCGAGCTGCAGCAGTAGTGTCACGCTTCCTGTCACGTGGATCAAGGGATCTGTGGCTTTCCCTCGAGGCTGTCCCTCGAGGCTTTCCCACGAGGCTTTCCCACAGGGCTGTGCCACGTGCCACCTTGGTGTGAGTCGAACCTCGGCGTGAAAGACTAGCCGGTGAAGGGAAAAGAGGTTCCTCTGGAATGGACTGAGACATCTGGGGGACTCTTGGAATGGTGGCACGACCCTGGAGTTCCTCTCGCCGTTCCTGTTGAGAGTGCCTCCTCTTGAGATGCGACGGGAACGCCGGGAACTCTTTCCCGACGAAGCAGGGAAAGGATCCCTCATCTCGAGCTACGAGGCGGAAACGGGGCTCCTCTGGATGTGGGCGGGACCCTCGTGATTCCTCTCGAGTGGAGACGGGTATGTCGGGGAACTTCTTGATTTGCACCAAGGGTGTGAAGGACCCTTTCGAAGTTCCAGAGGTGAGGTGTGATCAGCCTCGAGACGCCTCAGCGGAAATGGGCCTCATCTCGCCTGGAGGGGAGAACCTCCTGGATTTTCTCGAGTTGCGGCAGGTCTTCTCGAGTTACGACGGGGACCTCAGGGACCCGCTCTGGTGGCCTCAGGAAAGGCCAGTCCCCATGCGAGTTGCTAGGGGACCTCTCGGGATTCCTCTCCCGTCCATGCCGGGGCCTCAGTCCTTGTGTGGAGTCGGGGCCGGAACCTGAGGATTCCTCTCCAGTGTTGCCATGGATCTTGGGGTGCTTCTGAGTCTCCCCAGGGGAGTCAGGCCTCGTCTCGTGTGGGGGCATGCACGTGCGCTTTCCTCCCGAGGTGCAGCAGTAGTGTCACGCTTCCTGTCACGTGGATCAAGGGATCTGTGGCTTTCCCTCGAGGCTGTCCCTCGAGGCTTTCCCACGAGGCTTTCCCACAGGGCTGTGCCACGTGCCACCTTGGTGTGAGTCGATCCTCGGCGTGAAAGACGAGCCGGTGAAGGGAAAAGAGGTTCCTCTGGAATGGACTGAGACATCTGGGGGACTCTTGGAATGGTGGCACGACCCTGGAGTTCCTCTCGCCGTTCCTGTTGAGAGGGCCTCCTCTTGAGATGCGACGGGAAGGCCGGGAACTCTTTCCCGACGAAGCAGGGAAAGGATCCCTCATCTCGAGCTACGAGGCGGAAACGGGGCTCCTCTGGATGTGGGCGGGACCCTCGTGATTCCTCTCGAGTGGAGACGGCTAGGTCGGGGAACTTCTTGATTTGCACCAAGGGTGTGAAGGACCCTTTCGAAGTTCCAGAGGTGAGGTGTGATCAGCCTCGAGACGCCTCAGCGGAAATGGGCCTCATCTCGCCTGGAGGGGAGAACCTCCTGGATTTTCTCGAGTTGCGGCAGGTCTTCTCGAGTTACGACGGGGACCTCAGGGACCCGCTCTGGTGGCCTCAGGAAAGGCCAGTCCCCATGCGAGTTGCTAGGGGACCTCTCGGGATTCCTCTCCCGTCCATGCCGGGGCCTCAGTCCTTGTGTGGAGTCGGGGCCGGAACCTGAGGATTCCTCTCCAGTGTTGCCATGGATCTTGGGGTGCTTCTGTGTCTCCCCAGGGGAGTCAGGCCTCGTCTCGAGTGGGGGCATGCACGTGCGCTTTCCTCCCGAGCTGCAGCAGTAGTGTCACGCTTCCTGTCACGTGGATCAAGGGATCTGTGGCTTTCCCTCGAGGCTGTCCCTCGAGGCTTTCCCACGAGGCTTTCCCACAGGGCTGTGCCACGTGCCACCTTGGTGTGAGTCGATCCTCGGCGTGAAAGACGAGCCGGTGAAGGGAAAAGAGGTTCCTCTGGAATGGACTGAGACATCTGGGGGACTCTTGGAATGGTGGCACGACCCTGGAGTTCCTCTCGCCGTTCCTGTTGAGAGGGCCTCCTCTTGAGATGCGACGGGAAGGCCGGGAACTCTTTCCCGACGAAGCAGGGAAAGGATCCCTCATATCGAGCTACGAGGCGGAAACGGGGCTCCTCTGGATGTGGGCGGGACCCTCGTGATTCCTCTCGAGTGGAGACGGCTAGGTCGGGGAACTTCTTGATTTGCACCAAGGGTGTGAAGGAGCCTTTCGAAGTTCCAGAGGTGAGGTGTGATCAGCCTCGAGACGCCTCAGCGGAAATGGGCCTCATCTCGCCTGGAGGGGAGAACCTCCTGGATTTTCTCGAGTTGCGGCAGGTCTTCTCGAGTTACGACGGGGACCTCAGGGACCCGCTCTGGTGGCCTCAGGAAAGGCCAGTCCCCATGCGAGTTGCTAGGGGACCTCTCGGGATTCCTCTCCCGTCCATGCCGGGGCCTCAGTCCTTGTGTGGAGTCGGGGCCGGAACCTGAGGATTCCTCTACAGTGTTGCCATGGATCTTGGGGTGCTTCTGAGTCTCCCCAGGGGAGTCAGGCCTCGTCTCGAGTGGGGGCATGCACGTGCGCTTTCCTCCCGAGCTGCAGCAGTAGTGTCACGCTTCCTGTCACGTGGATCAAGGGATCTGTGGCTTTCCCTCGAGGCTGTCCCTCGAGGCTTTCCCACGAGGCTTTCCCACAGGGCTGTGCCACGTGCCACCTTGGTGTGAGTCGATCCTCGGCGTGAAAGACGAGCCGGTGAAGGGAAAAGAGGTTCCTCTGGAATGGACTGAGACATCTGGGGGACTCTTGGAATGGTGGCACGACCCTGGAGTTCCTCTCGCCGTTCCTGTTGAGAGGGCCTCCTCTTGAGGTGCGACGGGAAGGCCGGGAACTCTTTCCCGACGAAGCAGGGAAAGGATCCCTCATCTCGAGCTACGAGGCGGAAACGGGGCTCCTCTGGATGTGGCCGGGACCCTCGTGATTCCTCTCGAGTGGAGACGGCTAGGTCGGGGAACTTCTTGATTTGCACCAAGGGTGTGAAGGACCCTTTCGAAGTTCCAGAGGTGAGGTGTGATCAGCCTCGAGACGCCTCAGCAGAAATGGGCCTCATCTCGCCTGGAGGGGAGAACCTCCTGGATTTCCTCGAGTTGCGGCAGGTCTTCTCGAGTTACGACGGGGACCTCAGGGACCCGCTCTGGTGGCCTCAGGAAAGGCCAGTCCCCATGCGAGTTGCTAGGGGACCTCTCGGGATTCCTCTCCCGTCCATGCCGGGGCCTCAGTCCTTGTGTGGAGTCGGGGCCGGAACCTGAGGATTCCTCTCCAGTGTTGCCATGGATCTTGGGGTGCTTCTGAGTCTCCCCAGGGGAGTCAGGCCTCGTCTCGAGTGGGGGCATGCACGTGCGCTTTCCTCCCGAGCTGCAGCAGTAGTGTCACGCTTCCTGTCACGTGGATCAAGGGATCTGTGGCTTTCCCTCGAGGCTGTCCCTCGAGGCTTTCCCACGAGGCTTTCCCACAGGGCTGTGCCACGTGCCACCTTGGTGTGAGTCGATCCTCGGCGTGAAAGACGAGCCGGTGAAGGGAAAAGAGGTTCCTCTGGAATGGACTGTGACATCTGGGGGACTCTTGGAATGGTGGCACGACCCTGGAGTTCCTCTCGCCGTTCCTGTTGAGAGGGCCTCCTCTTGAGGTGCGACGGGAAGGCCGGGAACTCTTTCCCGACGAAGCAGGGAAAGGATCCCTCATCTCGAGCTACGAGGCGGAAACGGGGCTCCTCTGGATGTGGCCGGGACCCTCGTGATTCCTCTCGAGTGGAGACGGCTAGGTCGGGGAACTTCTTGATTTGCACCAAGGGTGTGAAGGACCCTTTCGAAGTTCCAGAGGTGAGGTGTGATCAGCCTCGAGACGCCTCAGCAGAAATGGGCCTCATCTCGCCTGGAGGGGAGAACCTCCTGGATTTCCCCGAGTTGCGGCAGGTCTTCTCGAGTTACGACGGGGACCTCAGGGACCCGCTCTGGTGGCCTCAGGAAAGGCCAGTCCCCATGCGAGTTGCTAGGGGACCTCTCGGGATTCCTCTCCCGTCCATGCCGGGGCCTCAGTCCTTGTGTGGAGTCGGGGCCGGAACCTGAGGATTCCTCTCCAGTGTTGCCATGGATCTTGGGGTGCTTCTGAGTCTCCCCAGGGGAGTCAGGCCTCGTCTCGAGTGGGGGCATGCACGTGCGCTTTCCTCCCGAGCTGCAGCAGTAGTGTCACGCTTCCTGTCACGTGGATCAAGGGATCTGTGGCTTTCCCTCGAGGCTGTCCCTCGAGGCTTTCCCACGAGGCTTTCCCACAGGGCTGTGCCACGTGCCACCTTGGTGTGAGTCGATCCTCGGCGTGAAAGACGAGCCGGTGAAGGGAAAAGAGGTTCCTCTGGAATGGACTGTGACATCTGGGGGACTCTTGGAATGGTGGCACGACCCTGGAGTTCCTCTCGCCGTTCCTGTTGAGAGGGCCTCCTCTTGAGGTGCGACGGGAAGGCCGGGAACTCTTTCCCGACGAAGCAGGGAAAGGATCCCTCATCTCGAGCTACGAGGCGGAAACGGGGCTCCTCTGGATGTGGGCGGGACCCTCGTGATTCCTCTCGAGTGGAGACGGGTATGTCGGGGAACTTCTTGATTTGCACCAAGGGTGTGAAGGACCCTTTCGAAATTCCAGAGGGGAGGTGTGATCAGCCTCGAGACGCCTCAGCGGAAATGGGCCTCATCTCGCCTGGAGGGGAGAACCTCCTGGATTTTCTCGAGTTGCGGCAGGTCTTCTCGAGTTACGACGGGGACCTCAGGGACCCGCTCTGGTGGCCTCAGGAAAGGCCAGTCCCCATGCGAGTTGCTAGGGGACCCCTCGGGATTCCTCTCCCGTCCATGCCGGGGCCTCAGTCCTTGTGTGGAGTCGGGGCCGGAACCTGAGGATTCCTCTCCAGTGTTGCCATGGATCTTGGGGTGCTTCTGAGTCTCCCCAGGGGAGTCAGGCCTCGTCTCGAGTGGGGGCATGCACGTGCGCTTTCCTCCCGAGCTGCAGCAGTAGTGTCACGCTTCCTGTCACGTGGATCAAGGGATCTGTGGCTTTCCCTCGAGGCTGTCCCTCGAGGCTTTCCCACGAGGCTTTCCCACAGGGCTGTGCCACGTGCCACCTTGGTGTGAGTCGAACCTCGGCGTGAAAGACTAGCCGGTGAAGGGAAAAGAGGTTCCTCTGGAATGGACTGAGACATCTGGGGGACTCTTGGAATGGTGGCACGACCCTGGAGTTCCTCTCGCCGTTCCTGTTGAGAGTGCCTCCTCTTGAGATGCGACGGGAACGCCGGGAACTCTTTCCCGACGAAGCAGGGAAAGGATCCCTCATCTCGAGCTACGAGGCGGAAACGGGGCTCCTCTGGATGTGGGCGGGACCCTCGTGATTCCTCTCGAGTGGAGACGGGTATGTCGGGGAACTTCTTGATTTGCACCAAGGGTGTGAAGGACCCTTTCGAAGTTCCAGAGGTGAGGTGTGATCAGCCTCGAGACGCCTCAGCGGAAATGGGCCTCATCTCGCCTGGAGGGGAGAACCTCCTGGATTTTCTCGAGTTGCGGCAGGTCTTCTCGAGTTACGACGGGGACCTCAGGGACCCGCTCTGGTGGCCTCAGGAAAGGCCAGTCCCCATGCGAGTTGCTAGGGGACCTCTCGGGATTCCTCTCCCGTCCATGCCGGGGCCTCAGTCCTTGTGTGGAGTCGGGGCCGGAACCTGAGGATTCCTCTCCAGTGTTGCCATGGATCTTGGGGTGCTTCTGAGTCTCCCCAGGGGAGTCAGGCCTCGTCTCGTGTGGGGGCATGCACGTGCGCTTTCCTCCCGAGGTGCAGCAGTAGTGTCACGCTTCCTGTCACGTGGATCAAGGGATCTGTGGCTTTCCCTCGAGGCTGTCCCTCGAGGCTTTCCCACGAGGCTTTCCCACAGGGCTGTGCCACGTGCCACCTTGGTGTGAGTCGATCCTCGGCGTGAAAGACGAGCCGGTGAAGGGAAAAGAGGTTCCTCTGGAATGGACTGAGACATCTGGGGGACTCTTGGAATGGTGGCACGACCCTGGAGTTCCTCTCGCCGTTCCTGTTGAGAGGGCCTCCTCTTGAGATGCGACGGGAAGGCCGGGAACTCTTTCCCGACGAAGCAGGGAAAGGATCCCTCATCTCGAGCTACGAGGCGGAAACGGGGCTCCTCTGGATGTGGGCGGGACCCTCGTGATTCCTCTCGAGTGGAGACGGCTAGGTCGGGGAACTTCTTGATTTGCACCAAGCGTGTGAAGGAGCCTTTCGAAGTTCCAGAGGGGAGGTGTGATCAGCCTCGAGACGCCTCAGCGGAAATGGGCCTCATCTCGCCTGGAGGGGAGAACCTCCTGGATTTTCTCGAGTTGCGGCAGGTCTTCTCGAGTTACGACGGGGACCTCAGGGACCCGCTCTGGTGGCCTCAGGAAAGGCCAGTCCCCATGCGAGTTGCTAGGGGACCTCTCGGGATTCCTCTCCCGTCCATGCCGGGGCCTCAGTCCTTGTGTGGAGTCGGGGCCGGAACCTGAGGATTCCTCTCCAGTGTTGCCATGGATCTTGGGGTGCTTCTGAGTCTCCCCAGGGGAGTCAGGCCTCGTCTCGAGTGGGGGCATGCACGTGCGCTTTCCTCCCGAGCTGCAGCAGTAGTGTCACGCTTCCTGTCACGTGGATCAAGGGATCTGTGGCTTTCCCTCGAGGCTGTCCCTCGAGGCTTTCCCACGAGGCTTTCCCACAGGGCTGTGCCACGTGCCACCTTGGTGTGAGTCGATCCTCGGCGTGAAAGACGAGCCGGTGAAGGGAAAAGAGGTTCCTCTGGAATGGACTGAGACATCTGGGGGACTCTTGGAATGGTGGCACGACCCTGGAGTTCCTCTCGCCGTTCCTGTTGAGAGGGCCTCCTCTTGAGATGCGACGGGAAGGCCGGGAACTCTTTCCCGACGAAGCAGGGAAAGGATCCCTCATCTCGAGCTACGAGGCGGAAACGGGGCTCCTCTGGATGTGGGCGGGACCCTCGTGATTCCTCTCGAGTGGAGACGGGTATGTCGGGGAACTTCTTGATTTGCACCAAGGGTGTGAAGGACCCTTTCGAAGTTCCAGAGGTGAGGTGTGATCAGCCTCGAGACGCCTCAGCGGAAATGGGCCTCATCTCGCCTGGAGGGGAGAACCTCCTGGATTTTCTCGAGTTGCGGCAGGTCTTCTCGAGTTACGACGGGGACCTCAGGGACCCGCTCTGGTGGCCTCAGGAAAGGCCAGTCCCCATGCGAGTTGCTAGGGGACCTCTCGGGATTCCTCTCCCGTCCATGCCGGGGCCTCAGTCCTTGTGTGGAGTCGGGGCCGGAACCTGAGGATTCCTCTCCAGTGTTGCCATGGATCTTGGGGTGCTTCTGTGTCTCCCCAGGGGAGTCAGGCCTCGTCTCGAGTGGGGGCATGCACGTGCGCTTTCCTCCCGAGCTGCAGCAGTAGTGTCACGCTTCCTGTCACGTGGATCAAGGGATCTGTGGCTTTCCCTCGAGGCTGTCCCTCGAGGCTTTCCCACGAGGCTTTCCCACAGGGCTGTGCCACGTGCCACCTTGGTGTGAGTCGATCCTCGGCGTGAAAGACGAGCCGGTGAAGGGAAAAGAGGTTCCTCTGGAATGGACTGAGACATCTGGGGGACTCTTGGAATGGTGGCACGACCCTGGAGTTCCTCTCGCCGTTCCTGTTGAGAGGGCCTCCTCTTGAGATGCGACGGGAAGGCCGGGAACTCTTTCCCGACGAAGCAGGGAAAGGATCCCTCATCTCGAGCTACGAGGCGGAAACGGGGCTCCTCTGGATGTGGGCGGGACCCTCGTGATTCCTCTCGAGTGGAGACGGCTAGGTCGGGGAACTTCTTGATTTGCACCAAGGGTGTGAAGGACCCTTTCGAAGTTCCAGAGGTGAGGTGTGATCAGCCTCGAGACGCCTCAGCGGAAATGGGCCTCATCTCGCCTGGAGGGGAGAACCTCCTGGATTTTCTCGAGTTGCGGCAGGTCTTCTCGAGTTACGACGGGGACCTCAGGGACCCGCTCTGGTGGCCTCAGGAAAGGCCAGTCCCCATGCGAGTTGCTAGGGGACCTCTCGGGATTCCTCTCCCGTCCATGCCGGGGCCTCAGTCCTTGTGTGGAGTCGGGGCCGGAACCTGAGGATTCCTCTCCAGTGTTGCCATGGATCTTGGGGTGCTTCTGAGTCTCCCCAGGGGAGTCAGGCCTCGTCTCGAGTGGGGGCATGCACGTGCGCTTTCCTCCCGAGCTGCAGCAGTAGTGTCACGCTTCCTGTCACGTGGATCAAGGGATCTGTGGCTTTCCCTCGAGGCTGTCCCTCGAGGCTTTCCCACGAGGCTTTCCCACAGGGCTGTGCCACGTGCCACCTTGGTGTGAGTCGATCCTCGGCGTGAAAGACGAGCCGGTGAAGGGAAAAGAGGTTCCTCTGGAATGGACTGTGACATCTGGGGGACTCTTGGAATGGTGGCACGACCCTGGAGTTCCTCTCGCCGTTCCTGTTGAGAGGGCCTCCTCTTGAGGTGCGACGGGAAGGCCGGGAACTCTTTCCCGACGAAGCAGGGAAAGGATCCCTCATCTCGAGCTACGAGGCGGAAACGGGGCTCCTCTGGATGTGGCCGGGACCCTCGTGATTCCTCTCGAGTGGAGACGGCTAGGTCGGGGAACTTCTTGATTTGCACCAAGGGTGTGAAGGACCCTTTCGAAGTTCCAGAGGTGAGGTGTGATCAGCCTCGAGACGCCTCAGCAGAAATGGGCCTCATTCGCCTGGAGGGGAGAACCTCCTGGATTTCCTCGAGTTGCGGCAGGTCTTCTCGAGTTACGACGGGGACCTCAGGGACCCGCTCTGGTGGCCTCAGGAAAGGCCAGTCCCCATGCGAGTTGCTAGGGGACCTCTCGGGATTCCTCTCCCGTCCATGCCGGGGCCTCAGTCCTTGTGTGGAGTCGGGGCCGGAACCTGAGGTTTCCTCTCCAGTGTTGCCATGGATCTTGGGGTGCTTCTGAGTCTCCCCAGGGGAGTCAGGCCTCGTCTCGAGTGGGGGCATGCACGTGCGCTTTCCTCCCGAGCTGCAGCAGTAGTGTCACGCTTCCTGTCACGTGGATCAAGGGATCTGTGGCTTTCCCTCGAGGCTGTCCCTCGAGGCTTTCCCACGAGGCTTTCCCACAGGGCTGTGCCACGTGCCACCTTGGTGTGAGTCGATCCTCGGCGTGAAAGACGAGCCGGTGAAGGGAAAAGAGGTTCCTCTGGAATGGACTGTGACTTCTGTGGGACTCTTGGAATGGTGGCACGACCCTGGAGTTCCTCTCGCCGTTCCTGTTGAGAGGGCCTCCTCTTGAGGTGCGACGGGAAGGCCGGGAACTCTTTCCCGACGAAGCAGGGAAAGGATCCCTCATCTCGAGCTACGAGGCGGAAACGGGGCTCCTCTGGATGTGGGCGGGACCCTCGTGATTCCTCTCGAGTGGAGACGGCTAGGTCGGGGAACTTCTTGATTTGCACCAAGGGTGTGAAGGACCCTTTCGAAGTTCCAGAGGTGAGGTGTGATCAGCCTCGAGACGCCTCAGCAGAAATGGGCCTCATCTCGCCTGGAGGGGAGAACCTCCTGGATTTCCTCGAGTTGCGGCAGGTCTTCTCGAGTTACGACGGGGACCTCAGGGACCCGCTCTGGTGGCCTCAGGAAAGGCCAGTCCCCATGCGAGTTGCTAGGGGACCTCTCGGGATTCCTCTCCCATCCATGCCGGGGCCTCAGTCCTTGTGTGGGGTCGGGGCCGGAACCTGAGGATTCTTCTCCAGTGTTGCCATGGATCTTGGGGTGCTTCTGAGTCTCCCCAGGGGAGTCAGGCCTCGTCTCGAGTGGGGGCATGCACGTGCGCTTTCCTCCCGAGCTGCAGCAGTAGTGTCACGCTTCCTGTCACGTGGATCAAGGGATCTGTGGCTTTCCCTCGAGGCTGTCCCTCGAGGCTTTCCCACGAGGCTTTCCCACAGGGCTGTGCCACGTGCCACCTTGGTGTGAGTCGATCCTCGGCGTGAAAGACGAACCGGTGAAGGGAAAAGAGGTTCCTCTGGAATGGACTGAGACATCTGGGGGACTCTTGGAATGGTGGCACGACCCTGGAGTTCCTCTCGCCTTTCCTGTTGAGAGGGCCTCCTCTTGAGGTGCGACGGGAATGCCGGGAACTCTTTCCCGACGAAGCAGGGAAAGGATCCCTCATCTCGAGCTACGAGGCGGAAACGGGGCTGCTCTGGATGTGGGCGGGACCCTCGTGATTCCTCTCGAGTGGAGACGGCTAGGTCGGGGAACTTCTTGATTTGCACCAAGGGTGTGAAGGACCCTTTCGAAGTTCCAGAGGTGAGGTGTGATCAGCCTCGAGACGCCTCAGCGGAAATGGGCCTCATCTCGCCTGGAGGGGAGAACCTCCTGGATTTTCTCGAGTTGCAGCAGGTCTTCTCGAGTTACGACGGGGACCTCAGGGACCCGCTCTGGTGGCCTCAGGAAAGGCCAGTCCCCATGCGAGTTGCTAGGGGACCTCTCGGGATTCCTCTCCCGTCCATGCCGGGGCCTCAGTCCTTGTGTGGAGTCGGGGCCGGAACCTGAGGATTCCTCTCCAGTGTTGCCATGGATCTTGGGGTGCTTCTGAGTCTCCCCAGGGGAGTCAGGCCTCGTCTCGAGTGGGGGCATGCACGTGCGCTTTCCTCCCGAGCTGCAGCAGTAGTGTCACGCTTCCTGTCACGTGGATCAAGGGATCTGTGGCTTTCCCTCGAGGCTGTCCCTCGAGGCTTTCCCACGAGGCTTTCCCACAGGGCTGTGCCACGTGCCACCTTGGTGTGAGTCGATCCTCGGCGTGAAAGACGAGCCGGTGAAGGGAAAAGAGGTTCCTCTGGAATTTACTGAGACATCTGGGGGACTCTTGGAATGGTGGCACGACCCTGGAGTTCCTCTCGCCGTTCCTGTTGAGAGGGCCTCCTCTTGAGATGCGACGGGAAGGCCGGGAACTCTTTCCCGACGAAGCAGGGAAAGGATCCCTCATCTCGAGCTACGAGGCGGAAACGGGGCTGCTCTGGATGTGGGCGGGACCCTCGTGATTCCTCTCGAGTGGAGACGGGTATGTCGGGGAACTTCTTGATTTGCACCAAGGGTGTGAAGGACCCTTTCGAAGTTCCAGAGGTGAGGTGTGATCAGCCTCGAGACGCCTCAGCGGAAATGGGCCTCATCTCGCCTGGAGGGTAGAACCTCCTGGATTTTCTCGAGTTGCGGCAGGTCTTCTCGAGTTACGACGGGGACCTCAGGGACCCGCTCTGGTGGCCTCAGGAAAGGCCAGTCCCCATGCGAGTTGCTAGGGGACCTCTCGGGATTCCTCTCCCGTCCATGCCGGGGCCTCAGTCCTTGTGTGGAGTCGGGGCCGGAACCTGAGGATTCCTCTCCAGTGTTGCCATGGATCTTGGGGTGCTTCTGAGTCTCCCCAGGGGAGTCAGGCCTCGTCTCGAGTTGGGGCATGCACGTGCGCTTTCCTCCCGAGCTGCAGCAGTAGTGTCACGCTTCCTGTCACGTGGATCAAGGGATCTGTGGCTTTCCCTCGAGGCTGTCCCTCGAGGCTTTCCCACGAGGCTTTCCCACAGGGCTGTGCCACGTGCCACCTTGGTGTGAGTCGATCCTCGGCGTGAAAGACGAGCCGGTGAAGGGAAAAGAGGTTCCTCTGGAATGGACTGAGACATCTGGGGGACTCTTGGAATGGTGGCACGACCCTGGAGTTCCTCTCGCCGTTCCTGTTGAGAGGGCCTCCTCTTGAGGTGCGACGGGAAGGCCGGGAACTCTTTCCCGACGAAGCAGGGAAAGGATCCCTCATCTCGAGCTACGAGGCGGAAACGGGGCTCCTCTGGATGTGGGCGGGACCCTCGTGATTCCTCTCGAGTGGAGACGGGTATGTCGGGGAACTTCTTGATTTGCACCAAGGGTGTGAAGGACCCTATCGAAGTTCCAGAGGTGAGGTGTGATCAGCCTCGAGACGCCTCAGCGGAAATGGGCCTCATCTCGCCTGGAGGGGAGAACCTCCTGGATTTTCTCGAGTTGCGGCAGGTCTTCTCGAGTTACGACGGGGACCTCAGGGACCCGCTCTGGTGGCCTCAGGAAAGGCCAGTCCCCATGCGAGTTGCTAGGGGACCTCTCGGGATTCCTCTCCCGTCCATGCCGGGGCCTCAGTCCTTGTGTGGAGTCGGGGCCGGAACCTGAGGATTCCTCTCCAGTGTTGCCATGGATCTTGGGGTGCTTCTGAGTCTCCCCAGGGGAGTCAGGCCTCGTCTCGAGTGGGGGCATGCACGTGCGCTTTCCTCCCGAGCTGCAGCAGTAGTGTCACGCTTCCTGTCACGTGGATCAAGGGATCTGTGGCTTTCCCTCGAGGCTGTCCCTCGAGGCTTTCCCACGAGGCTTTCCCACAGGGCTGTGCCACGTGCCACCTTGGTGTGAGTCGATCCTCGGCGTGAAAGACGAGCCGGTGAAGGGAAAAGAGGTTCCTCTGGAATGGACTGAGACATCTGGGGGACTCTTGGAATGGTGGCACGACCCTGGAGTTCCTCTTGCCGGTCCTGTTGAGAGGGCCTCCTCTTGAGATGCGAGGGGAAGGCCGGGAACTCTTTCCCGAAGAAGCAGGGAAAGGATCCCTCATCTCGAGCTACGAGGCGGAATCGGGGCTCCTCTGGATGTGGGCGGGACCCTCGTGATTCCTCTCGAGTGGAGACGGGTATGTCGGGGAACTTCTTGATTTGCACCAAGGGTGTGAAGGACCCTTTCGAAGTTCCAGAGGTGAGGTGTGATCAGCCTCGAGACGCCTCAGCGGAAATGGGCCTCATCTCGCCTGGAGGGGAGAACCTCCTGGATTTTCTCGAGTTGCGGTAGGTCTTCTCGAGTTACGACGGGGACCTCAGGGACCCGCTCTGGTGGCCTCAGGAAAGGCCAGTCCCCATGCGAGTTGCTAGGGGACCTCTCGGGATTCCTCTCCCGTCCATGCCGGGGCCTCAGTCCTTGTGTGGAGTCGGGGCCGGAACCTGAGGATTCCTCTCCAGTGTTGCCATGGATCTTGGGGTGCTTCTGAGTCTCCCCAGGGGAGTCAGGCCTCGTCTCGAGTGGGGGCATGCACGTGCGCTTTCCTCCCGAGCTGCAGCAGTAGTGTCACGCTTCCTGTCACGTGGATCAAGGGATCTGTGGCTTTCCCTCGAGGCTGTCCCTCGAGGCTTTCCCACGAGGCTTTCCCACAGGGCTGTGCCACGTGCCACCTTGGTGTGAGTCGATCCTCGGCGTGAAAGACGAGCCGGTGAAGGGAAAAGAGGTTCCTCTGGAATGGACTGAGACATCTGGGGGACTCTTGGAATGGTGGCACGACCCTGGAGTTCCTCTCGCCGTTCCTGTTGAGAGGGCCTCCTCTTGAGGTGCGACGGGAAGGCCGGGAACTCTTTCCCGACGAAGCAGGGAAAGGATCCCTCATCTCGAGCTACGAGGCGGAAACGGGGCTCCTCTGGATGTGGGCGGGACCCTCGTGATTCCTCTCGAGTGGAGACGGGTATGTCGGGGAACTTCTTGATTTGCACCAAGGGTGGGAAGGACCCTTTCGAAGTTCCAGAGGTGAGGTGTGATCAGCCTCGAGACGCCTCAGCGGAAATGGGCCTCATCTCGCCTGGAGGGGAGAACCTCCTGGATTTTCTCGAGTTGCGGCAGGTCTTCTCGAGTTACGACGGGGACCTCAGGGACCCGCTCTGGTGGCCTCAGGAAAGGCCAGTCCCCATGCGAGTTGCTAGGGGACCTCTCGGGATTCCTCTCCCGTCCATGCCGGGGCCTCAGTCCTTGTGTGGAGTCGGGGCCGGAACCTGAGGATTCCTCTCCAGTGTTGCCATGGATCTTGGGGTGCTTCTGAGTCTCCCCAGGGGAGTCAGGCCTCGTCTCGAGTGGGGGCATGCACGTGCGCTTTCCTCCCGAGCTGCAGCAGTAGTGTCACGCTTCCTGTCACGTGGATCAAGGGATCTGTGGCTTTCCCTCGAGGCTGTCCCTCGAGGCTTTCCCACGAGGCTTTCCCACAGGGCTGTGCCACGTGCCACCTTGGTGTGAGTCGATCCTCGGCGTGAAAGACGAGCCGGTGAAGGGAAAAGAGGTTCCTCTGGAATGGACTGAGACATCTGGGGGACTCTTGGAATGGTGGCACGACCCTGGAGTTCCTCTTGCCGGTCCTGTTGAGAGGGCCTCCTCTTGAGATGCGAGGGGAAGGCCGGGAACTCTTTCCCGAAGAAGCAGGGAAAGGATCCCCCATCTCGAGCTACGAGGCGGAATCGGGGCTCCTCTGGATGTGGGCGGGACCCTCGTGATTCCTCTCGAGTGGAGACGGGTATGTCGGGGAACTTCTTGATTTGCACCAAGGGTGTGAAGGAGCCTTTCGAAGTTCCAGAGGGGAGGTGTGATCAGCCTCGAGACGCCTCAGCGGAAATGGGCCTCATCTCGCCTGGAGGGGAGAACCTCCTGGATTTTCTCGAGTTGCGGCAGGTCTTCTCGAGTTACGACAGGGACCTCAGGGACCCGCTCTGGTGGCCTCAGGAAAGGCCAGTCCCCATGCGAGTTGCTAGGGGACCTCTCGGGATTCCTCTCCCGTCCATGCCGGGGCCTCAGTCCTTGTGTGGAGTCGGGGCCGGAACCTGAGGATTCCTCTCCAGTGTTGCCATGGATCTTGGGGTGCTTCTGAGTCTCCCCAGGGGAGTCAGGCCTCGTCTCGAGTGGGGGCATGCACGTGCGCTTTCCTCCCGAGCTGCAGCAGTAGTGTCACGCTTCCTGTCACGTGGATCAAGGGATCTGTGGCTTTCCCTCGAGGCTGTCCCTCGAGGCTTTCCCACGAGGCTTTCCCACAGGGCTGTGCCACGTGCCACCTTGGTGTGAGTCGATCCTCGGCGTGAAAGACGAGCCGGTGAAGGGAAAAGAGGTTCCTCTGGAATGGACTGAGACATCTGGGGGACTCTTGGAATGGTGGCACGACCCTGGAGTTCCTCTCGCCGTTCCTGTTGAGAGGGCCTCTTCTTGAGGTGCGACGGGAAGGCCGGGAACTCTTTCCCGACGAAGCAGGGAAAGGATCCCTCATCTCGAGATACGAGGCTGAAACGGGGCTCCTCTGGATGTGGGCGGGACCCTCGTGATTACTCTCGAGTGGAGACGGCTAGGTCGGGAAACTTCTTGATTTGCACCAAGGGTGTGAAGGAGCCTTTCGAAGTTCCAGAGGTGAGGTGTGATCAGCCTCGAGACGACTCAGCGGAAATGGGCCTCATCTCGCCTGGAGGGGAGAACCTCCTGGATTTTCTCGAGTTGCGGCAGGTCTTCTCGAGTTACGACGGGGACATCAGGGACCCGCTCTGATGGCCTCAGGAAAGGCCAGTCCCCATGCGAGTTGCTAGGGGACCTCTCGGGATTCCTCTCCCGTCCATGCTGGGGCCTCAGTCCTTGTGTGGAGTCGGGGCCGGAACCTGAGGATTCCTCTCCAGTGTTGCCATGGATCTTGGGGTGCTTCTGAGTCTCCCCAGGGGAGTCAGGCCTCGTCTCGAGTGGGGACATGCACGTGCGCTTTCCTCCCGAGCGGCAGCAGTAGTGTCACATTCCTGTCACGTGGATCAAGGGATCTGTGGCTTTCCCTCGAGGCTGTCCCTCGAGGCTTTCCCACGAGGCTTTCCCACAGGGCTGTGCCACGTGCCACCTTGGTGTGAGTCGATCCTCGGCGTGAAAGACGAGCCGGTGAAGGGAAAAGAGGTTCCTCTGGAATGGACTGAGACATCTGGGGGACTCTTGGAATGGTGGCACGACCCTGGAGTTCCTCTCGCCGTTCCTGTTGAGAGGGCCTCCTCTTGAGGTGCGACGGGAAGGCCGGGAACTCTTTCCCGACGAAGCAGGGAAAGGATCCCTCATCTCGAGCTACGAGGCGGAATCGGGGCTCCTATGGATGTGGGCGGGACCCTCGTGATTCCTCTCGAGTGGAGACGGGTATGTCGGGGAACTTCTTGATTTGCACCAAGGGTGTGAAGGAGCCTTTCGAAGTTCCAGAGGTGAGGTGTGATCAGCCTCGAGACGCCTCAGCGGAAATGGGCCTCATCTCGCCTGGAGGGGAGAACCTCCTGGATTTTCTCGAGTTGCGGCAGGTCTTCTCGAGTTACGACGGGGACCTCAGGGACCCGCTCTGGTGGCCTCAGGAAAGGCCAGTCCCCATGCGAGTTGCTAGGGGACCTCTCGGGATTCCTCTCCCGTCCATGCCGGGGCCTCAGTCCTTGTGTGGAGTCGGGGCCGGAACCTGAGGATTCCTCTCCAGTGTTGCCATGGATCTTGGGGTGCTTCTGAGTCTCCCCAGGGGAGTCAGGCCTCGTCTCGAGTGGGGGCATGCACGTGCGCTTTCCTCCCGAGCTGCAGCAGTAGTGTCACGCTTCCTGTCACGTGGATCAAGGGATCTGTGGCTTTCCCTCGAGGCTGTCCCTCGAGGCTTTCCCACGAGGCTTTCCCACAGGGCTGTGCCACGTGCCACCTTGGTGTGAGTCGATCCTCGGCGTGAAAGACGAGTCGGTGAAGGGAAAAGAGGTTCCTCTGGAATGGACTGAGACATCTGGGGGACTCTTGGAATGGTGGCACGACCCTGGAGTTCCTCTCGCCGTTCCTGTTGAGAGGGCCTCCTCTTGAGGTGCGACGGGAAGGCCGGGAACTCTTTCCCGACGAAGCAGGGAAAGGATCCCTCATCTCGAGCTACGAGGCGGAAACGGGGCTCCTCTGGATGTGGGCGGGACCCTCGTGATTCCTCTCGAGTGGAGACGGGTATGTCGGGGAACTTCTTGATTTGCACCAAGGGTGTGAAGGAGCCTTTCGAAGTTCCAGAGGTGAGGTGTGATCAGCCTCGAGACGCCTCAGCGGAAATGGGCCTCATCTCGCCTGGAGGGGAGAACCTCCTGGATTTTCTCGAGTTGCGGCAGGTCTTCTCGAGTTACGACGGGGACCTCAGGGACCCGCTCTGGTGGCCTCAGGAAAGGCCAGTCCCCATGCGAGTTGCTAGGGGACCTCTCGGGATTCCTCTCCCGTCCATGCCGGGGCCTCAGTCCTTGTGTGGAGTCGGGGCCGGAACCTGAGGATTCCTCTGCAGTGTTGCCATGGATCTTGGGGTGCTTCTGAGTCTCCCCAGGGGAGTCAGGCCTCGTCTCGAGTGGGGGCATGCACGTGCGCTTTCCTCCCGAGCTGCAGCAGTAGTGTCACGCTTCCTGTCACGTGGATCAAGGGATCTGTGGCTTTCCCTCGAGGCTGTCCCTCGAGGCTTTCCCACGAGGCTTTCCCACAGGGCTGTGCCACGTGCCACCTTGGTGTGAGTCGATCCTCGGCGTGAAAGACGAGCCGGTGAAGGGAAAAGAGGTTCCTCTGGAATGGACTGAGACATCTGGGGGACTCTTGGAATGGTGGCACGACCCTGGAGTTCCTCTTGCCGGTCCTGTTGAGAGGGCCTCCTCTTGAGATGCGAGGGGAAGGCCGGGAACTCTTTCCCGAAGAAGCAGGGAAAGGATCCCCCATCTCGAGCTACGAGGCGGAATCGGGGCTCCTCTGGATGTGGGCGGGACCCTCGTGATTCCTCTCGAGTGGAGACGGGTATGTCGGGGAACTTCTTGATTTGCACCAAGGGTGTGAAGGAGCCTTTCGAAGTTCCAGAGGGGAGGTGTGATCAGCCTCGAGACGCCTCAGCGGAAATGGGCCTCATCTCGCCTGGAGGGGAGAACCTCCTGGATTTTCTCGAGTTGCGGCAGGTCTTCTCGAGTTACGACAGGGACCTCAGGGACCCGCTCTGGTGGCCTCAGGAAAGGCCAGTCCCCATGCGAGTTGCTAGGGGACCTCTCGGGATTCCTCTCCCGTCCATGCCGGGGCCTCAGTCCTTGTGTGGAGTCGGGGCCGGAACCTGAGGATTCCTCTCCAGTGTTGCCATGGATCTTGGGGTGCTTCTGAGTCTCCCCAGGGGAGTCAGGCCTCGTCTCGAGTGGGGGCATGCACGTGCGCTTTCCTCCCGAGCTGCAGCAGTAGTGTCACGCTTCCTGTCACGTGGATCAAGGGATCTGTGGCTTTCCCTCGAGGCTGTCCCTCGAGGCTTTCCCACGAGGCTTTCCCACAGGGCTGTGCCACGTGCCACCTTGGTGTGAGTCGATCCTCGGCGTGAAAGACGAGCCGGTGAAGGGAAAAGAGGTTCCTCTGGAATGGACTGAGACATCTGGGGGACTCTTGGAATGGTGGCACGACCCTGGAGTTCCTCTCGCCGTTCCTGTTGAGAGGGCCTCTTCTTGAGGTGCGACGGGAAGGCCGGGAACTCTTTCCCGACGAAGCAGGGAAAGGATCCCTCATCTCGAGATACGAGGCTGAAACGGGGCTCCTCTGGATGTGGGCGGGACCCTCGTGATTACTCTCGAGTGGAGACGGCTAGGTCGGGAAACTTCTTGATTTGCACCAAGGGTGTGAAGGAGCCTTTCGAAGTTCCAGAGGTGAGGTGTGATCAGCCTCGAGACGACTCAGCGGAAATGGGCCTCATCTCGCCTGGAGGGGAGAACCTCCTGGATTTTCTCGAGTTGCGGCAGGTCTTCTCGAGTTACGACGGGGACCTCAGGGACCCGCTCTGATGGCCTCAGGAAAGGCCAGTCCCCATGCGAGTTGCTAGGGGACCTCTCGGGATTCCTCTCCCGTCCATGCTGGGGCCTCAGTCCTTGTGTGGAGTCGGGGCCGGAACCTGAGGATTCCTCTCCAGTGTTGCCATGGATCTTGGGGTGCTTCTGAGTCTCCCCAGGGGAGTCAGGCCTCGTCTCGAGTGGGGACATGCACGTGCGCTTTCCTCCCGAGCGGCAGCAGTAGTGTCACATTCCTGTCACGTGGATCAAGGGATCTGTGGCTTTCCCTCGAGGCTGTCCCTCGAGGCTTTCCCACGAGGCTTTCCCACAGGGCTGTGCCACGTGCCACCTTGGTGTGAGTCGATCCTCGGCGTGAAAGACGAGCCGGTGAAGGGAAAAGAGGTTCCTCTGGAATGGACTGAGACATCTGGGGGACTCTTGGAATGGTGGCACGACCCTGGAGTTCCTCTCGCCGTTCCTGTTGAGAGGGCCTCCTCTTGAGGTGCGACGGGAAGGCCGGGAACTCTTTCCCGACGAAGCAGGGAAAGGATCCCTCATCTCGAGCTACGAGGCGGAAACGGGGCTCCTCTGGATGTGGGCGGGACCCTCGTGATTCCTCTCGAGTGGAGACGGCTAGGTCGGGGAACTTCTTGATTTGCACCAAGGGTGTGAAGGAGCCTTTCGAAGTTCCAGAGGTGAGGTGTGATCAGCCTCGAGACGCCTCAGCGGAAATGGGCCTCATCTCGCCTGGAGGGGAGAACCTCCTGGATTTCCTCGAGTTGCGGCAGGTCTTCTCGAGTTACGACGGGGACCTCAGGGACCCGCTCTGGTGGCCTCAGGAAAGGCCAGTCCCCATGCGAGTTGCTAGGGGACCTCTCGGGATTCCTCTCCCGTCCATGCCGGGGCCTCAGTCCTTGTGTGGAGTCGGGGCCGGAACCTGAGGATTCCTCTCCAGTGTTGCCATGGATCTTGGGGTGCTTCTGAGTCTCCCCAGGGGAGTCAGGCCTCGTCTCGAGTGGGGGCATGCACGTGCGCTTTCCTCCCGAGCTGCAGCAGTAGTGTCACGCTTCCTGTCACGTGGATCAAGGGATCTGTGGATTTCCCTCGAGGCTGTCCCTCGAGGCTTTCCCACGAGGCTTTCCCAAAGGGCTGTGCCACGTGCCACCTTGGTGTGATTCGAACCTAGGCGTGAAAGACTAGCCGGTGAAGGGAAAAGAGGTTCCTCTGGAATGGACTGAGACATCTGGGGGACTCTTGGAATGGTGGCACGACCCTGGAGTTCCTCTCGCCGTTCCTGTTGAGAGGGCCTCCTCTTGAGATGCGACGGGAAGGCCGGGAACTCTTTCCCGACGAAGCAGGGAAAGGATCCCTCATCTCGAGCTACGAGGCGGAAACGGGGCTCCTCTGGATGTGGGCGGGACCCTCGTGATTCCTCTCGAGTGGAGACGGCTAGGTCGGGGAACTTCTTGATTTGCACCAAGGGTGTGAAGGAGCCTTTCGAAGTTCCAGAGGTGAGGTGTGATCAGCCTCGAGACGCCTCAGCGGAAATGGGCCTCATCTCGCCTGGAGGGGAGAACCTCCTGGATTTCCTCGAGTTGCGGCAGGTCTTCTCGAGTTACGACGGGGACCTCAGGGACCCACTCTGGTGGCCTCAGGAAAGGCCAGTCCCCATGCGAGTTGCTAGGGGACCTCTCGGGATTCCTCTCCCGTCCATGCCGGGGCCTCAGTCCTTGTGTGGATCGGGGCCGGAACCTGAGCATTCCTCTCTAGTGTTGCCATGGATCTTGGGGTGCTTCTGAGTCTCCCCAGGGGAGTCAGGCCTCGTCTCGAGTGGGGGCATGCACGTGCGCTTTCCTCCCGAGCTGCAGCAGTAGTGTCACGCTTCCTGTCACGTGGATCAAGGGATCTGTGGCTTTCCCTCGAGGCTGTACCTCGAGGCTTTCCCACGAGGCTTTCCCACAGGGCTGTGCCACGTGCCACCTTGGTGTGAGTCGATCCTCGGCGTGAAAGACGAGCCGGTGAAGGGAAAAGAGGTTCCTCTGGAATGGACTGAGACATCTGGGGGACTCTTGGAATGGTGGCACGACCCTGGAGTTCCTCTCGCCGTTCCTGTTGAGAGGGCCTCCTCTTGAGGTGCGACGGGAAGGCCGGGAACTCTTTCCCGACGAAGTAGGGAAAGGATCCCTCATCTCGAGCTACGAGGCGGAAACGGGGCTCCTCTGGATGTGGGCGGGTCCCTCGTGATTCCTCTCGAGTGGAGACGGCTAGGTCGGGGAACTTCTTGATTTGCACCAAGGGTGTGAAGGACCCTTTCGAAGTTCCAGAGGTGAGGTGTGATCAGCCTCGAGACGCCTCAGCGGAAATGGGCCTCATCTCGCCTGGAGGGGAGAACCTCCTGGATTTTCTCGAGTTGCGGCAGGTCTTCTCGAGTTACGACGGGGACCTCAGGGACCCGCTCTGTTGGCCTCAGGAAAGGCCAGTCCCCATGCGAGTTGCTAGGGGACCTCTCGGGATTCCTCTCCCGTCCATGCCGGGGCCTCAGTCCTTGTGTGGAGTCGGGGCCAGAACCTGAGGATTCCTCTCCAGTGTTGCCATGGATCTTGGGGTGCTTCTGAGTCTCCCCAGGGGAGTCAGGCCTCGTCTCGAGTGGGGGCATGCACGTGCGCTTTCCTCCCGAGCTGCAGCAGTAGTGTCATGCTTCCTGTCACGTGGATCAAGGGATCTGTGGCTTTCCCTCGAGGCTGTCCCTCGAGGCTTTCCCACGAGGCTTTCCCACAGGGCTGTGCCACGTGCCACCTTGGTGTGAGTCGATCCTCGGCGTGAAAGACGAGCCGGTGAAGGGAAAAGATGTTCTTCTGGAATGGACTGAGACATCTGGGGGACTCTTGGAATGGTGGCACGACCCTGGAGTTCCTCTCGCCGGTCCTGTTGAGAGGGCCTCCTCTTGAGATGCGACGGGAAGGCCGGGAACTCTTTCCCGACGAAGCAGGGAAAGGATCCCTCATCTCGAGCTATGAGGCGGAATCGGGGCTCCTCTGGATGTGGGCGGGACCCTCGTGATTCCTCTCGAGTGGAGACGGGTATGTCGGGGAACTTCTTGATTTGCACCAAGGGTGTGAAGGAGCCTTTCGAAGTTCCAGAGGTGAGGTGTGATCAGCCTCGAGACGCCTCAGCGGAAATGGGCCTCATCTCGCCTGGAGGGGAGAACCTCCTGGATTTTCTCGAGTTGCGGCAGGTCTTCTCGAGTTACGACGGGGAGCTCAGGGACCCGCTCTGGTGGCCTCAGGAAAGGCCAGTCCCCATGCGAGTTGCTAGGGGACCTCTCGGGATTCCTCTCCCGTCCATGCCGGGGCCTCAGTCCTTGTGTGGAGTCGGGGCCGGAACCTGAGGATTCCTCTCCAGTGTTGCCATGGATCTTGGGGTGCTTCTGAGTCTCCCCAGGGGAGTCAGGCCTCGTCTCGAGTTGGGGCATGCACGTGCGCTTTCCTCCCGAGCTGCAGCAGTAGTGTCACGCTTCCTGTCACGTGGATCAAGGGATCTGTGGCTTTCCCTCGAGGCTGTCCCTCGAGGCTTTCCCACGAGGCTTTCCCACAGGGCTGTGCCACGTGCCACCTTGGTGTGAGTCGATCCTCGGCGTGAAAGACGAGCCGGTGAAGGGAAAAGAGGTTCCTCTGGAATGGACTGAGACATCTGGGGGACTCTTGGAATGGTGGCACGACCCTGGAGTTCCTCTCTCCGTTCCTGTTGAGAGGGCCTCCTCTTGAGATGCGACGGGAAAGCCGGGAACCCTTTTCCGACGAAGCAGGGAAAGGATCCCTCATCTCGAGCTATGAGGCGGAAACGGGGCTCCTGTGGATGTGGGCGGGACCCCCGTGATTCCTCTCGAGTGGAGACGGGTATGTCGGGGAACTTCTTGATTTGCACCAAGGGTGTGAAGGACCCTATCGAAGTTCCAGAGGGGAGGTGTGATAAGCCTCGAGACGCCTCAGCGGAAAGGGGCCTCATCTCGCCTGGAGGGGAGAACCTCCTGGATTTTCTCGAGTTGCGGCAGGTCTTCTCGAGTTACGACGGGGACCTCAGGGACCCGCTCTGATGGCCTCAGGAAAGGCCAGTCCCCATGCGAGTTGCTAGGGGACCTCTCGGGATTCCTCTCCCGTCCATGCCGGGGCCTCAGTCCTTGTGTGGAGTCGGGGCCGGAACCTGAGGATTCCTCTCCAGTGTTGCCATGGATCTTGGGGTGCTTCTGAGTCTCCCCAGGGGAGGCAGGCCTCGTCTCGAGTGGGGGCATGCACGTGCGCTTTCCTCCCGAGCTGCAGCAGTAGTGTCACGCTTCCTGTCACGTGGATCAAGGGATCTGTGGCTTTCCCTCGAGGCTGTCCCTCGAGGCTTTCCCACAGGGCTGTGCCACGTGCCACCTTGGTGTGAGTCGATCCTCGGCGTGAAAGACGAGCCGGTGAAGGGAAAAGAGGTTCTTCTGGAATGGACTGAGACATCTGGGGGACTCTTGGAATGGTGGCACGACCCTGGAGTTCCTCTCGCCGTTCCTGTTGAGAGGGCCTCCTCTTGAGGTGCGACGGGAAGGCCGGGAAATCTTTCCCGACGAAGCAGGGAAAGGATCCCTCATCTCGAGCTACGAGGTGGAAACGGGGCTCCTCTGGATGTGGGCGGGACCCTCGTGATTCCTCTCGAGTGGAGACGGCTAGGTCGGGGAACTTCTTGATTTGCACCAAGGGTGTGAAGGACCCTTTCGAAGTTCCAGAGGGGAGGTGTGATCAGCCTCGAGACGCCTCAGCGGAAATGGGCCTCATCTCGCCTGGAGGGGAGAACCTCCTGGATTTTCTCGAGTTGCGGCAGGTCTTCTCGAGTTACGACGGGGACCTCAGGGACCCGCTCTGGTGGCCTCAGGAAAGGCCAGTCCCCATGCGAGTTGCTAGGGGACCTCTCGGGATTCCTCTCCCGTCCATGCCGGGGCCTCAGTCCTTGTGTGGAGTCGGGGCCGGAACCTGAGGATTCCTCTCCAGTGTTGCCATGGATCTTGGGGTGCTTCTGAGTCTCCCCAGGGGAGT
This sequence comes from Budorcas taxicolor, assembly GCF_023091745.1. Classification (NCBI taxonomy): domain Eukaryota; kingdom Metazoa; phylum Chordata; class Mammalia; order Artiodactyla; family Bovidae; genus Budorcas; species Budorcas taxicolor. The sequence goes on from NC_068925.1 coordinate 519,624, forward strand.
CAGGCCTCGTCTCGAGTGGGGGCATGCACCTGCGCTTTCCTCCCGAGCTGCAGCAGTAGTGTCACGCTTCCTGTCACGTGGATCAAGGGATCTGTGGATTTCCCTCGAGGCTGTCCCTCGAGGCTTTCCCACGAGGCTTTCCCAAAGGGCTGTGCCACGTGCCACCTTGGTGTGATTCGAACCTAGGCGTGAAAGACTAGCCGGTGAAGGGAAAAGAGGTTCCTCTGGAATGGACTGAGACATCTGGGGGACTCTTGGAATGGTGGCACGACCCTGGAGTTCCTCTCGCCGTTCCTGTTGAGAGGGCCTCCTCTTGAGATGCGACGGGAAGGCCGGGAACTCTTTCCCGACGAAGCAGGGAAAGGATCCCTCATCTCGAGCTACGAGGCGGAAACGGGGCTCCTCTGGATGTGGGCGGGACCCTCGTGATTCCTCTCGAGTGGAGACGGCTAGGTCGGGGAACTTCTTGATTTGCACCAAGGGTGTGAAGGAGCCTTTCGAAGTTCCAGAGGTGAGGTGTGATCAGCCTCGAGACGCCTCAGCGGAAATGGGCCTCATCTCGCCTGGAGGGGAGAACCTCCTGGATTTCCTCGAGTTGCGGCAGGTCTTCTCGAGTTACGACGGGGACCTCAGGGACCCGCTCTGGTGGCCTCAGGAAAGGCCAGTCCCCATGCGAGTTGCTAGGGGACCTCTCGGGATTCCTCTCCCGTCCATGCCGGGGCCTCAGTCCTTGTGTGGATCGGGGCCGGAACCTGAGCATTCCTCTCTAGTGTTGCCATGGATCTTGGGGTGCTTCTGAGTCTCCCCAGGGGAGTCAGGCCTCGTCTCGAGTGGGGGCATGCACGTGCGCTTTCCTCCCGAGCTGCAGCAGTAGTGTCACGCTTCCTGTCACGTGGATCAAGGGATCTGTGGCTTTCCCTCGAGGCTGTACCTCGAGGCTTTCCCACGAGGCTTTCCCACAGGGCTGTGCCACGTGCCACCTTGGTGTGAGTCGATCCTCGGCGTGAAAGACGAGCCGGTGAAGGGAAAAGAGGTTCCTCTGGAATGGACTGAGACATCTGGGGGACTCTTGGAATGGTGGCACGACCCTGGAGTTCCTCTCGCCGTTCCTGTTGAGAGGGCCTCCTCTTGAGGTGCGACGGGAAGGCCGGGAACTCTTTCCCGACGAAGCAGGGAAAGGATCCCTCATCTCGAGCTACGAGGCGGACCCGGGGCTCCTCTGGATGTGGGCGGGTCCCTCGTGATTCCTCTCGAGTGGAGACGGCTAGGTCGGGGAACTTCTTGATTTGCACCAAGGGTGTGAAGGACCCTTTCGAAGTTCCAGAGGTGAGGTGTGATCAGCCTCGAGACGCCTCAGCGGAAATGGGCCTCATCTCGCCTGGAGGGGAGAACCTCCTGGATTTTCTCGAGTTGCGGCAGGTCTTCTCGAGTTACGACGGGGACCTCAGGGACCCGCTCTGTTGGCCTCAGGAAAGGCCAGTCCCCATGCGAGTTGCTAGGGGACCTCTCGGGATTCCTCTCCCGTCCATGCCGGGGCCTCAGTCCTTGTGTGGAGTCGGGGCCAGAACCTGAGGATTCCTCTCCAGTGTTGCCATGGATCTTGGGGTGCTTCTGAGTCTCCCCAGGGGAGTCAGGCCTCGTCTCGAGTGGGGGCATGCACGTGCGCTTTCCTCCCGAGCTGCAGCAGTAGTGTCATGCTTCCTGTCACGTGGATCAAGGGATCTGTGGCTTTCCCTCGAGGCTGTCCCTCGAGGCTTTCCCACGAGTCTTTCCCACAGGGCTGTGCCACGTGCCACCTTGGTGTGAGTCGATCCTCGGCGTGAAAGACGAGCCGGAGAAGGGAAAAGATGTTCTTCTGGAATGGACTGAGACATCTGGGGGACTCTTGGAATGGTGGCACGACCCTGGAGTTCCTCTCGCCGGTCCTGTTGAGAGGGCCTCCTCTTGAGATGCGACGGGAAGGCCGGGAACTCTTTCCCGACGAAGCAGGGAAAGGATCCCTCATCTCGAGCTATGAGGCGGAATCGGGGCTCCTCTGGATGTGGGCGGGACCCTCGTGATTCCTCTCGAGTGGAGACGGGTATGTCGGGGAACTTCTTGATTTGCACCAAGGGTGTGAAGGAGCCTTTCGAAGTTCCAGAGGTGAGGTGTGATCAGCCTCGAGACGCCTCAGCGGAAATGGGCCTCATCTCGCCTGGAGGGGAGAACCTCCTGGATTTTCTCGAGTTGCGGCAGGTCTTCTCGAGTTACGACGGGGAGCTCAGGGACCCGCTCTGGTGGCCTCAGGAAAGGCCAGTCCCCATGCGAGTTGCTAGGGGACCTCTCGGGATTCCTCTCCCGTCCATGCCGGGGCCTCAGTCCTTGTGTGGAGTCGGGGCCGGAACCTGAGGATTCCTCTCCAGTGTTGCCATGGATCTTGGGGTGCTTCTGAGTCTCCCCAGGGGAGTCAGGCCTCGTCTCGAGTGGGGGCATGCACGTGCGCTTTCCTCCCGAGCTGCAGCAGTAGTGTCACGCTTCCTGTCACGTGGATCAAGGGATCTGTGGCTTTCCCTCGAGGCTGTCCCTCGAGGCTTTCCCACGAGGCTTTCCCACAGGGCTGTGCCACGTGCCACCTTGGTGTGAGTCGATCCTCGGCGTGAAAGACGAGCCGGTGAAGGGAAAAGAGGTTCCTCTGGAATGGACTGAGACATCTGGGGGACTCTTGGAATGGTGGCACGACCCTGGAGTTCCTCTCTCCGTTCCTGTTGAGAGGGCCTCCTCTTGAGATGCGACGGGAAAGCCGGGAACCCTTTTCCGACGAAGCAGGGAAAGGATCCCTCATCTCGAGCTATGAGGCGGAAACGGGGCTCCTGTGGATGTGGGCGGGACCCCCGTGATTCCTCTCGAGTGGAGACGGGTATGTCGGGGAACTTCTTGATTTGCACTAAGGGTGTGAAGGACCCTATCGAAGTTCCAGAGGGGAGGTGTGATAAGCCTTGAGACGCCTCAGCGGAAAGGGGCCTCATCTCGCCTGGAGGGGAGAACCTCCTGGATTTTCTCGAGTTGCGGCAGGTCTTCTCGAGTTACGACGGGGACCTCAGGGACCCGCTCTGATGGCCTCAGGAAAGGCCAGTCCCCATGCGAGTTGCTAGGGGACCTCTCGGGATTCCTCTCCCGTCCATGCCGGGGCCTCAGTCCTTGTGTGGAGTCGGGGCCGAAACCTGAGGATTCCTCTCCAGTGTTGCCATGGATCTTGGGGTGCTTCTGAGTCTCCCCAGGGGAGTCAGACCTCGTCTCGTGTGGGGGCATGCACGTGCGCTTTCCTCCCGAGCTGCAGCAGTAGTGTCACGCTTCCTGTCACGTGGATCAAGAGATCTGTGGCTTTCCCTCGAGGCTGTCCCTCGAGGCTTTCCCACGAGGCTTTCCCACAGGGCTGTGCCACGTGCCACCTTGGTGTGAGTCGATCCTCGGCGTGAAAGACGAGCCGGTGAAGGGAAAAGAGGTTCCTCTGGAATGGACTGAGACATCTGGGGGACTCTTGGAATGGTGGCACGACCCTGGAGTTCCTCTCGCCGTTCCTGTTGAGAGGGCCTCCTCTTGAGGTGCGACGGGAAGGCCGGGAACTCTTTCCCGACGAAGCAGGGAAAGGATCCCTCATCTCGAGCTACGAGGCGGAAACGGGGCTCCTCTGGATGTGGGCGGGACCCTCGTGATTCCTCTCGAGTGGAGACGGCTAGGTCGGGGAACTTCTTGATTTGCACCAAGGGTGTGAAGGACCCTTTCGAAGTTCCAGAGGGGAGGTGTGATCAGCCTCGAGACGCCTCAGCGGAAATGGGCCTCATCTCGCCTGGAGGGGAGAACCTCCTTGATTTTCTCGAGTTGCGGCAGGTCTTCTCGAGTTACGACGGGGACCTCAGGGACCCGCTCTGGTGGCCTCAGGAAAGGCCAGTCCCCATGCGAGTTGCTAGGGGACCTCTCGGGATTCCTCTCCCGTCCATGCCGGGGCCTCAGTCCTTGTGTGGAGTCGGGGCCGGAACCTGAGGATTCCTCTCCAGTGTTGCCATGGATCTTGGGGTGCTTCTGAGTCTCCCCAGGGGAGGCAGGCCTCGTCTCGAGTGGGGGCATGCACGTGCGCTTTCCTCCCGAGCTGCAGCAGTAGTGTCACGCTTCCTGTCACGTGGATCAAGGGATCTGTGGCTTTCCCTCGAGGCTGTCCCTCGAGGCTTACCCACAGGGCTGTGCCACGTGCCACCTTGGTGTGAGTCGATCCTCGGCGTGAAAGACGAGCCGGTGAAGGGAAAAGAGGTTCTTCTGGAATGGACTGAGACATCTGGGGGACTCTTGGAATGGTGGCACGACCCTGGAGTTCCTCTCGCCGTTCCTGTTGAGAGGGCCTCCTCTTGAGGTGCGACGGGAAGGCCGGGAAATCTTTCCCGACGAAGCAGGGAAAGGATCCCTCATCTCGAGCTACGAGGTGGAAACGGGGCTCCTCTGGATGTGGGCGGGACCCTCGTGATTCCTCTCGAGTGGAGACGGCTAGGTCGGGGAACTTCTTGATTTGCACCAAGGGTGTGAAGGACCCTTTCGAAGTTCCAGAGGGGAGGTGTGATCAGCCTCGAGACGCCTCAGCGGAAATGGGCCTCATCTCGCCTGGAGGGGAGAACCTCCTGGATTTTCTCGAGTTGCGGCAGGTCTTCTCGAGTTACGACGGGGACCTCAGGGACCCGCTCTGGTGGCCTCAGGAAAGGCCAGTCCCCATGCGAGTTGCTAGGGGACCTCTCGGGATTCCTCTCCCGTCCATGCCGGGGCCTCAGTCCTTGTGTGGAGTCGGGGCCGGAACCTGAGGATTCCTCTCCATTGTTGCCATGGATCTTGGGGTGCTTCTGAGTCTCACCAGGGGAGTCAGGCCTCGTCTCGAGTGGGGGCATGCACGTGCGCTTTCCTCCCGAGCTGCAGCAGTAGTGTCACGCTTCCTGTCACGTGGATCAAGGGATCTGTGGATTTCCCTCGAGGCTGTCCCTCGAGGCTTTCCCTCGAGGCTTTCCCAAAGGGCTGTGCCACGTGCCACCTTGGTGTGATTCGAACCTAGGCGTGAAAGACTAGCCGGTGAAGGGAAAAGAGGTTCCTCTGGAATGGACTGAGACATCTGGGGGACTCTTGGAATGGTGGCACGACCCTGGAGTTCCTCTCGCCGTTCCTGTTGAGAGGGCCTCCTCTTGAGATGCGACGGGAAGGCCGGGAACTCTTTCCCGACGAAGCAGGGAAAGGATCCCTCATCTCGAGCTACGAGGCGGAAACGGGGCTCCTCTGGATGTGGGCGGGACCCTCGTGATTCCTCTCGAGTGGAGACGGCTAGGTCGGGGAACTTCTTGATTTGCACCAAGGGTGTGAAGGAGCCTTTCGAAGTTCCAGAGGTGAGGTGTGATCAGCCTCGAGACGCCTCAGCGGAAATGGGCCTCATCTCGCCTGGAGGGGAGAACCTCCTGGATTTCCTCGAGTTGCGGCAGGTCTTCTCGAGTTACGACGGGGACCTCAGGGACCCGCTCTGGTGGCCTCAGGAAAGGCCAGTCCCCATGCGAGTTGCTAGGGGACCTCTCGGGATTCCTCTCCCGTCCATGCCGGGGCCTCAGTCCTTGTGTGGATCGGGGCCGGAACCTGAGCATTCCTCTCTAGTGTTGCCATGGATCTTGGGGTGCTTCTGAGTCTCCCCAGGGGAGTCAGGCCTCGTCTCGAGTGGGGGCATGCACGTGCGCTTTCCTCCCGAGCTGCAGCAGTAGTGTCACGCTTCCTGTCACGTGGATCAAGGGATCTGTGGCTTTCCCTCGAGGCTGTACCTCGAGGCTTTCCCACGAGGCTTTCCCACAGGGCTGTGCCACGTGCCACCTTGGTGTGAGTCGATCCTCGGCGTGAAAGACGAGCCGGTGAAGGGAAAAGAGGTTCCTCTGGAATGGACTGAGACATCTGGGGGACTCTTGGAATGGTGGCACGACCCTGGAGTTCCTCTCGCCGTTCCTGTTGAGAGGGCCTCCTCTTGAGGTGCGACGGGAAGGCCGGGAACTCTTTCCCGACGAAGCAGGGAAAGGATCCCTCATCTCGAGCTACGAGGCGGAAACGGGGCTCCTCTGGATGTGGGCGGGTCCCTCGTGATTCCTCTCGAGTGGAGACGGCTAGGTCGGGGAACTTCTTGATTTGCACCAAGGGTGTGAAGGACCCTTTCGAAGTTCCAGAGGTGAGGTGTGATCAGCCTCGAGACGCCTCAGCGGAAATGGGCCTCATCTCGCCTGGAGGGGAGAACCTCCTGGATTTTCTCGAGTTGCGGCAGGTCTTCTCGAGTTACGACGGGGACCTCAGGGACCCGCTCTGTTGGCCTCAGGAAAGGCCAGTCCCCATGCGAGTTGCTAGGGGACCTCTCGGGATTCCTCTCCCGTCCATGCCGGGGCCTCAGTCCTTGTGTGGAGTCGGGGCCAGAACCTGAGGATTCCTCTCCAGTGTTGCCATGGATCTTGGGGTGCTTCTGAGTCTCCCCAGGGGAGTCAGGCCTCGTCTCGAGTGGGGGCATGCACGTGCGCTTTCCTCCCGAGCTGCAGCAGTAGTGTCATGCTTCCTGTCACGTGGATCAAGGGATCTGTGGCTTTCCCTCGAGGCTGTCCCTCGAGGCTTTCCCACGAGGCTTTCCCACAGGGCTGTGCCACGTGCCACCTTGGTGTGAGTCGATCCTCGGCGTGAAAGACGAGCCGGTGAAGGGAAAAGATGTTCTTCTGGAATGGACTGAGACATCTGGGGGACTCTTGGAATGGTGGCACGACCCTGGAGTTCCTCTCGCCGGTCCTGTTGAGAGGGCCTCCTCTTGAGATGCGACGGGAAGGCCGGGAACTCTTTCCCGACGAAGCAGGGAAAGGATCCCTCATCTCGAGCTATGAGGCGGAATCGGGGCTCCTCTGGATGTGGGCGGGACCCTCGTGATTCCTCTCGAGTGGAGACGGGTATGTCGGGGAACTTCTTGATTTGCACCAAGGGTGTGAAGGAGCCTTTCGAAGTTCCAGAGGTGAGGTGTGATCAGCCTCGAGACGCCTCAGCGGAAATGGGCCTCATCTCGCCTGGAGGGGAGAACCTCCTGGATTTTCTCGAGTTGCGGCAGGTCTTCTCGAGTTACGACGGGGAGCTCAGGGACCCGCTCTGGTGGCCTCAGGAAAGGCCAGTCCCCATGCGAGTTGCTAGGGGACCTCTCGGGATTCCTCTCCCGTCCATGCCGGGGCCTCAGTCCTTGTGTGGAGTCGGGGCCGGAACCTGAGGATTCCTCTCCAGTGTTGCCATGGATCTTGGGGTGCTTCTGAGTCTCCCCAGGGGAGTCAGGCCTCGTCTCGAGTGGGGGCATGCACGTGCGCTTTCCTCCCGAGCTGCAGCAGTAGTGTCACGCTTCCTGTCACGTGGATCAAGGGATCTGTGGCTTTCCCTCGAGGCTGTCCCTCGAGGCTTTCCCACGAGGCTTTCCCACAGGGCTGTGCCACGTGCCACCTTGGTGTGAGTCGATCCTCGGCGTGAAAGACGAGCCGGTGAAGGGAAAAGAGGTTCCTCTGGAATGGACTGAGACATCTGGGGGACTCTTGGAATGGTGGCACGACCCTGGAGTTCCTCTCTCCGTTCCTGTTGAGAGGGCCTCCTCTTGAGATGCGACGGGAAAGCCGGGAACCCTTTTCCGACGAAGCAGGGAAAGGATCCCTCATCTCGAGCTATGAGGCGGAAACGGGGCTCCTGTGGATGTGGGCGGGACCCCCGTGATTCCTCTCGAGTGGAGACGGGTATGTCGGGGAACTTCTTGATTTGCACCAAGGGTGTGAAGGACCCTATCGAAGTTCCAGAGGGGAGGTGTGATAAGCCTTGAGACGCCTCAGCGGAAAGGGGCCTCATCTCGCCTGGAGGGGAGAACCTCCTGGATTTTCTCGAGTTGCGGCAGGTCTTCTCGAGTTACGACGGGGACCTCAGGGACCCGCTCTGATGGCCTCAGGAAAGGCCAGTCCCCATGCGAGTTGCTAGGGGACCTCTCGGGATTCCTCTCCCGTCCATGCCGGGGCCTCAGTCCTTGTGTGGAGTCGGGGCCGAAACCTGAGGATTCCTCTCCAGTGTTGCCATGGATCTTGGGGTGCTTCTGAGTCTCCCCAGGGGAGTCAGACCTCGTCTCGTGTGGGGGCATGCACGTGCGCTTTCCTCCCGAGCTGCAGCAGTAGTGTCACGCTTCCTGTCACGTGGATCAAGAGATCTGTGGCTTTCCCTCGAGGCTGTCCCTCGAGGCTTTCCCACGAGGCTTTCCCACAGGGCTGTGCCACGTGCCACCTTGGTGTGAGTCGATCCTCGGCGTGAAAGACGAGCCGGTGAAGGGAAAAGAGGTTCCTCTGGAATGGACTGAGACATCTGGGGGACTCTTGGAATGGTGGCACGACCCTGGAGTTCCTCTCGCCGTTCCTGTTGAGAGGGCCTCCTCTTGAGGTGCGACGGGAAGGCCGGGAACTCTTTCCCGACGAAGCAGGGAAAGGATCCCTCATCTCGAGCTACGAGGCGGAAACGGGGCTCCTCTGGATGTGGGCGGGACCCTCGTGATTCCTCTCGAGTGGAGACGGCTAGGTCGGGGAACTTCTTGATTTGCACCAAGGGTGTGAAGGACCCTTTCGAAGTTCCAGAGGGGAGGTGTGATCAGCCTCGAGACGCCTCAGCGGAAATGGGCCTCATCTCGCCTGGAGGGGAGAACCTCCTTGATTTTCTCGAGTTGCGGCAGGTCTTCTCGAGTTACGACGGGGACCTCAGGGACCCGCTCTGGTGGCCTCAGGAAAGGCCAGTCCCCATGCGAGTTGCTAGGGGACCTCTCGGGATTCCTCTCCCGTCCATGCCGGGGCCTCAGTCCTTGTGTGGAGTCGGGGCCGGAACCTGAGGATTCCTCTCCAGTGTTGCCATGGATCTTGGGGTGCTTCTGAGTCTCCCCAGGGGAGTCAGGCCTCGTCTCGAGTGGGGGCATGCACGTGCGCTTTCCTCCCGAGCTGCAGCAGTAGTGTCACGCTTCCTGTCACGTGGATCAAGGGATCTGTGGCTTTCCCTCGAGGCTGTCCCTCGAGGCTTTCCCACGAGGCTTTCCCACAGGGCTGTGCCACGTGCCACCTTGGTGTGAGTCGATCCTCGGCGTGAAAGACGAGCCGGTGAAGGGAAAAGAGGTTCCTCTGGAATGGACTGAGACATCTGGGGGACTCTTGGAATGGTGGCACGACCCTGGAGTTCCTCTCGCCGTTCCTGTTGAGAGGGCCTCCTCTTGAGGTGCGACGGGAAGGCCGGGAACTCTTTCCCGACGAAGCAGGGAAAGGATCCCTCATCTCGAGCTACGAGGCGGAAACGGGGCTCCTCTGGATGTGGGCGGGACCCTCGTGATTCCTCTCGAGTGGAGACGGCTAGGTCGGGGAACTTCTTGATTTGCACCAAGGGTGTGAAGGACCCTTTCGAAGTTCCAGAGGGGAGGTGTGATCAGCCTCGAGACGCCTCAGCGGAAATGGGCCTCATCTCGCCTGGAGGGGAGAACCTCCTTGATTTTCTCGAGTTGCGGCAGGTCTTCTCGAGTTACGACGGGGACCTCAGGGACCCGCTCTGGTGGCCTCAGGAAAGGCCAGTCCCCATGCGAGTTGCTAGGGGACCTCTCGGGATTCCTCTCCCGTCCATGCCGGGGCCTCAGTCCTTGTGTGGAGTCGGGGCCGGAACCTGAGGATTCCTCTCCAGTGTTGCCATGGATCTTGGGGTGCTTCTGAGTCTCCCCAGGGGAGTCAGGCCTCGTCTCGAGTGGGGGCATGCACGTGCGCTTTCCTCCCGAGCTGCAGCAGTAGTGTCACGCTTCCTGTCACGTGGATCAAGGGATCTGTGGCTTTCCCTCGAGGCTGTCCCTCGAGGCTTTCCCACGAGGCTTTCCCACAGGGCTGTGCCACGTGCCACCTTGGTGTGAGTCGATCCTCGGCGTGAAAGACGAGCCGGTGAAGGGAAAAGAGGTTCCTCTGGAATGGACTGAGACATCTGGGGGACTCTTGGAATGGTGGCACGACCCTGGAGTTCCTCTCGCCGTTCCTGTTGAGAGGGCCTCCTCTTGAGATGCGACGGGAAGTCCGGGAACTCTTTCCCGACGAAGCAGGGAAAGGATCCCTCATCTCGAGCTACGAGGCGGAAACGGGGCTCCTCTGGATGTGGGCGGGACCCTCGTGATTCCTCTCGAGTGGAGACGGCTAGGTCGGGGAACTTCTTGATTTGCACCAAGGGTGTGAAGGAGCCTTTCGAAGTTCCAGAGGTGAGGTGTGATCAGCCTCGAGACGCCTCAGCGGAAATGGGCCTCATCTCGCCTGGAGGGGAGAACCTCCTGGATTTCCTCGAGTTGCGGCAGGTCTTCTCGAGTTACGACGGGGACCTCAGGGACCCGCTCTGGTGGCCTCAGGAAAGGCCAGTCCCCATGCGAGTTGCTAGGGGACCTCTCGGGATTCCTCTCCCGTCCATGCCGGGGCCTCAGTCCTTGTGTGGATCGGGGCCGGAACCTGAGCATTCCTCTCTAGTGTTGCCATGGATCTTGGGGTGCTTCTGAGTCTCCCCAGGGGAGTCAGGCCTCGTCTCGAGTGGGGGCATGCACGTGCGCTTTCCTCCCGAGCTGCAGCAGTAGTGTCACGCTTCCTGTCACGTGGATCAAGGGATCTGTGGCTTTCCCTCGAGGCTGTACCTCGAGGCTTTCCCACGAGGCTTTCCCACAGGGCTGTGCCACGTGCCACCTTGGTGTGAGTCGATCCTCGGCGTGAAAGACGAGCCGGTGAAGGGAAAAGAGGTTCCTCTGGAATGGACTGAGACATCTGGGGGACTCTTGGAATGGTGGCACGACCCTGGAGTTCCTCTCGCCGTTCCTGTTGAGAGGGCCTCCTCTTGAGGTGCGACGGGAAGGCCGGGAACTCTTTCCCGACGAAGCAGGGAAAGGATCCCTCATCTCGAGCTACGAGGCGGAAACGGGGCTCCTCTGGATGTGGGCGGGTCCCTCGTGATTCCTCTCGAGTGGAGACGGCTAGGTCGGGGAACTTCTTGATTTGCACCAAGGGTGTGAAGGACCCTTTCGAAGTTCCAGAGGTGAGGTGTGATCAGCCTCGAGACGCCTCAGCGGAAATGGGCCTCATCTCGCCTGGAGGGGAGAACCTCCTGGATTTTCTCGAGTTGCGGCAGGTCTTCTCGAGTTACGACGGGGACCTCAGGGACCCGCTCTGTTGGCCTCAGGAAAGGCCAGTCCCCATGCGAGTTGCTAGGGGACCTCTCGGGATTCCTCTCCCGTCCATGCCGGGGCCTCAGTCCTTGTGTGGAGTCGGGGCCAGAACCTGAGGATTCCTCTCCAGTGTTGCCATGGATCTTGGGGTGCTTCTGAGTCTCCCCAGGGGAGTCAGGCCTCGTCTCGAGTGGGGGCATGCACGTGCGCTTTCCTCCCGAGCTGCAGCAGTAGTGTCATGCTTCCTGTCACGTGGATCAAGGGATCTGTGGCTTTCCCTCGAGGCTGTCCCTCGAGGCTTTCCCACGAGGCTTTCCCACAGGGCTGTGCCACGTGCCACCTTGGTGTGAGTCGATCCTCGGCGTGAAAGACGAGCCGGTGAAGGGAAAAGATGTTCTTCTGGAATGGACTGAGACATCTGGGGGACTCTTGGAATGGTGGCACGACCCTGGAGTTCCTCTCGCCGGTCCTGTTGAGAGGGCCTCCTCTTGAGATGCGACGGGAAGGCCGGGAACTCTTTCCCGACGAAGCAGGGAAAGGATCCCTCATCTCGAGCTATGAGGCGGAATCGGGGCTCCTCTGGATGTGGGCGGGACCCTCGTGATTCCTCTCGAGTGGAGACGGGTATGTCGGGGTACTTCTTGATTTGCACCAAGGGTGTGAAGGAGCCTTTCGAAGTTCCAGAGGTGAGGTGTGATCAGCCTCGAGACGCCTCAGCGGAAATGGGCCTCATCTCGCCTGGATCGGAGAACCTCCTGGATTTTCTCGAGTTGCGGCAGGTCTTCTCGAGTTACGACGGGGACCTCAGGGACCCGCTCTGGTGGCCTCAGGAAAGGCCAGTCCCCATGCGAGTTGCTAGGGGACCTCTCGGGATTCCTCTCCCGTCCATGCCGGGGCCTCAGTCCTTGTGTGGAGTCGGGGCCGGAACCTGAGGATTCCTCTCCAGTGTTGCCATGGATCTTGGGGTGCTTCTGAGTCTCCCCAGGGGAGTCAGGCCTCGTCTCGAGTGGGGGCATGCACGTGCGCTTTCCTCCCGAGCTGCAGCAGTAGTGTCACGCTTCCTGTCACGTGGATCAAGGGATCTGTGGCTTTCCCTCGAGGCTGTCCCTCGAGGCTTTCCCACGAGGCTTTCCCACAGGGCTGTGCCACGTGCCACCTTGGTGTGAGTCGATCCTCGGCGTGAAAGACGAGCCGGTGAAGGGAAAAGAGGTTCCTCTGGAATGGACTGAGACATCTGGGGGACTCTTGGAATGGTGGCACGACCCTGGAGTTCCTCTCTCCGTTCCTGTTGAGAGGGCCTCCTCTTGAGATGCGACGGGAAAGCCGGGAACCCTTTTCCGACGAAGCAGGGAAAGGATCCCTCATCTCGAGCTATGAGGCGGAAACGGGGCTCCTGTGGAGGTGGGCGGGACCCCCGTGATTCCTCTCGAGTGGAGACGGGTATGTCGGGGAACTTCTTGATTTGCACCAAGGGTGTGAAGGACCCTATCGAAGTTCCAGAGGGGAGGTGTGATAAGCCTTGAGACGCCTCAGCGGAAAGGGGCCTCATCTCGCCTGGAGGGGAGAACCTCCTGGATTTTCTCGAGTTGCGGCAGGTCTTCTCGAGTTACGACGGGGACCTCAGGGACCCGCTCTGATGGCCTCAGGAAAGGCCAGTCCCCATGCGAGTTGCTAGGGGACCTCTCGGGATTCCTCTCCCGTCCATGCCGGGGCCTCAGTCCTTGTGTGGAGTCGGGGCCGAAACCTGAGGATTCCTCTCCAGTGTTGCCATGGATCTTGGGGTGCTTCTGAGTCTCCCCAGGGGAGTCAGACCTCGTCTCGTGTGGGGGCATGCACGTGCGCTTTCCTCCCGAGCTGCAGCAGTAGTGTCACGCTTCCTGTCACGTGGATCAAGAGATCTGTGGCTTTCCCTCGAGGCTGTCCCTCGAGGCTTTCCCACGAGGCTTTCCCACAGGGCTGTGCCACGTGCCACCTTGGTGTGAGTCGATCCTCGGCGTGAAAGACGAGCCGGTGAAGGGAAAAGAGGTTCCTCTGGAATGGACTGAGACATCTGGGGGACTCTTGGAATGGTGGCACGACCCTGGAGTTCCTCTCGCCGTTCCTGTTGAGAGGGCCTCCTCTTGAGGTGCGACGGGAAGGCCGGGAACTCTTTCCCGACGAAGCAGGGAAAGGATCCCTCATCTCGAGCTACGAGGCGGAAACGGGGCTCCTCTGGATGTGGGCGGGACCCTCGTGATTCCTCTCGAGTGGAGACGGCTAGGTCGGGGAACTTCTTGATTTGCACCAAGGGTGTGAAGGACCCTTTCGAAGTTCCAGAGGGGAGGTGTGATCAGCCTCGAGACGCCTCAGCGGAAATGGGCCTCATCTCGCCTGGAGGGGAGAACCTCCTTGATTTTCTCGAGTTGCGGCAGGTCTTCTCGAGTTAGGACGGGGACCTCAGGGACCCGCTCTGGTGGCCTCAGGAAAGGCCAGTCCCCATGCGAGTTGCTAGGGGACCTCTCGGGATTCCTCTCCCGTCCATGCCGGGGCCTCAGTCCTTGTGTGGAGTCGGGGCCGGAACCTGAGGATTCCTCTCCAGTGTTGCCATGGATCTTGGGGTGCTTCTGAGTCTCCCCAGGGGAGTCAGGCCTCGTCTCGAGTGGGGGCATGCACGTGCGCTTTCCTCCCGAGCTGCAGCAGTAGTGTCACGCTTCCTGTCACGTGGATCAAGGGATCTGTGGCTTTCCCTCGAGGCTGTCCCTCGAGGCTTTCCCACGAGGCTTTCCCACAGGGCTGTGCCACGTGCCACCTTGGTGTGAGTCGATCCTCGGCGTGAAAGACGAGCCGGTGAAGGGAAAAGAGGTTCCTCTGGAATTGACTGAGACATCTGGGGGACTCTTGGAATGGTGGCACGACCCTGGAGTTCCTCTCGCCGGTCCTGTTGAGAGGGCCTCCTCTTGAGATGCGACGGGAAGGCCGGGAACTCTTTCCCGACGAAGCAGGGAAAGGATCCCTCATCTCGAGCTACGAGGCGGAATCGGGGCTACTCTGGATGTGGGCGGGACCCTCGTGATTCCTCTCGAGTGGAGACGGGTATGTGGGGGAACTTCTTGATTTGCACCAAGGGTTTGAAGGAGCCTTTCGAAGTTCCAGAGGTGAGGTGTGATCAGCCTCGAGACGCCTCAGCGGAAATGGGCCTCATCTCGCCTGGAGGGGAGAACCTCCTGGATTTTCTCGAGTTGCGGCAGGTCTTCTCGAGTTACAACGGGGACCTCAGGGACCCGTTCTGGTGGCCTCAGGAAAGGCCAGTCCCCATGCGAGTTGCTAGGGGACCTCTCGGGATTCCTCTCCCGTCCATGCCGGGGCCTCAGTCCTTGTGTGGAGTCGGGGCCGGAACCTGAGGATTCCTCTCCAGTGTTGCCATGGATCTTGGGGTGCTTCTGAGTCTCCCCAGGGGAGGCAGGCCTCGTCTCGAGTGGGGGCATGCACGTGCGCTTTCCTCCCGAGCTGCAGCAGTAGTGTCACGCTTCCTGTCACGTGGATCAAGGGATCTGTGGCTTTCCCTCGAGGCTGTCCCTCGAGGCTTTCCCACAGGGCTGTGCCACGTGCCACCTTGGTGTGAGTCGATCCTCGGCGTGAAAGACGAGCCGGTGAAGGGAAAAGAGGTTCTTCTGGAATGGACTGAGACATCTGGGGGACTCTTGGAATGGTGGCACGACCCTGGAGTTCCTCTCGCCGTTCCTGTTGAGAGGGCCTCCTCTTGAGGTGCGACGGGAAGGCCGGGAAATCTTTCCCGACGAAGCAGGGAAAGGATCCCTCATCTCGAGCTACGAGGTGGAAACGGGGCTCCTCTGGATGTGGGCGGGACCCTCGTGATTCCTCTCGAGTGGAGACGGCTAGGTCGGGGAACTTCTTGATTTGCACCAAGGGTGTGAAGGACCCTTTCGAAGTTCCAGAGGGGAGGTGTGATCAGCCTCGAGACGCCTCAGCGGAAATGGGCCTCATCTCGCCTGGAGGGGAGAACCTCCTGGATTTTCTCGAGTTGCGGCAGGTCTTCTCGAGTTACGACGGGGACCTCAGGGACCCGCTCTGGTGGCCTCAGGAAAGGCCAGTCCCCATGCGAGTTGCTAGGGGACCTCTCGGGATTCCTCTCCCGTCCATGCCGGGGCCTCAGTCCTTGTGTGGAGTCGGGGCCGGAACCTGAGGATTCCTCTCCAGTGTTGCCATGGATCTTGGGGTGCTTCTGAGTCTCCCCAGGGGAGTCAGGCCTCGTCTCGAGTGGGGGCATGCACGTGCGCTTTCCTCCCGAGCTGCAGCAGTAGTGTCACGCTTCCTGTCACGTGGATCAAGGGATCTGTGGATTTCCCTCGAGGCTGTCCCTCGAGGCTTTCCCACGAGGCTTTCCCACAGAGCTGTGCCACGTGCCACCTTGGTGTGAGTCGATCCTCGGCGTGAAAGACGAGCCGGTGAAGGGAAAAGAGGTTCCTCTGGAATGGACTGAGACATCTGGGGGACTCTTGGAATGGTGGCACGACCCTGGAGTTCCTCTCGCCGTTCCTGTTGAGAGGGCCTCCTCTTGAGATGCGACGGGAAGGCCGGGAACTCTTTCCCGACGAAGCAGGGAAAGGATCCCTCATCTCGAGCTACGAGGCGGAAACGGGGCTCCTCTGGATGTGGGCGGGACCCTCGTGATTCCTCTCGAGTGGAGACGGGTATGTCGGGGAACTTCTTGATTTGCACCAAGGGTGTGAAGGACCCTTTCGAAGTTCCAGAGGTGAGGTGTGATCAGCCTCGAGACGCCTCAGCGGAAATGGGCCTCATCTCGCCTGGAGGGGAGAACCTCCTGGATTTTCTCGAGTTGCGGCAGGTCTTCTCGAGTTACGACGGGGACCTCAGGGACCCGCTCTGGTGGCCTCAGGAAAGGCCAGTCCCAATGCGAGTTGCTTGGGGACCTCTCGGGATTCCTCTCCCGTCCATGCCGGGGCCTCAGTCCTTGTGTGGAGTCGGGGCCGGAACCTGAGGATTCCTCTCCAGTGTTGCCATGGATCTTGGGGTGCTTCTGAGTCTCCCCAGGGGAGTCAGGCCTCGTCTCGTGTGGGGGCATGCACGTGCGCTTTCCTCCCGAGCTGCAGCAGTAGTGTCACGCTTCCTGTCACGTGGATCAAGGGATCTGTGGCTTTCCCTCGAGGCTGTCCCTCGAGGTTTTCCCACGAGGCTTTCCAACAGGGCTGTGCCACGTGCCACCTTGGTGTGAGTCGATCCTCGGCGTGAAAGACGAGCCGGTGAAGGGAAAAGAGGTTCCTCTGGAATGGACTGAGACATCTGGGGGACTCTTGGAATGGTGGCACGACCCTGGAGTTCCTCTCGCCGTTCCTGTTGAGAGGGCCTCCTCTTGAGATGCGACGGGAAGGCCGGGAACTCTTTCCCGACGAAGCAGGGAAAGGATCCCTCATCTCGAGCTACGAGGCGGAAACGGGGCTCCTCTGGATGTGGGCGGGACCCTCGTGATTCCTCTCGAGTGGAGACGGCTAGGTCGGGGAACTTCTTGATTTGCACCAAGGGTGTGAAGGACCCTTTCGAAGTTCCAGAGGGGAGGTGTGATCAGCCTCGAGACGCCTCAGCGGAAATGGGCCTCATCTCGCCTGGAGGGGAGAACCTCCTGGATTTTCTCGAGTTGCGGCAGGTCTTCTCGAGTTACGACGGGGACCTCAGGGACCCGCTCTGGTGGCCTCAGGAAAGGCCAGTCCCCATGCGAGTTGCTAGGGGACCTCTCGGGATTCCTCTCCCGTCCATGCCGGGGCCTCAGTCCTTGTGTGGAGTCGGGGCCGGAACCTGAGGATTCCTCTCCAGTGTTGCCATGGATCTTGGGGTGCTTCTGAGTCTCCCCAGGGGAGGCAGGCCTCGTCTCGAGTGGGGGCATGCACCTGCGCTTTCCTCCCGAGCTGCAGCAGTAGTGTCACGCTTCCTGTCACGTGGATCAAGGGAATTGTGGGTTTCCCTCGAGGCTGTCCCTCGAGGCTTTCCCACGAGGCTTTCCCACAGGGCTGTGCCACGTGCCACCTTGGTGTGAGTCGATCCTCGGCGTGAAAGACGAGCCGGTGAAGGGAAAAGAGGTTCCTCTGGAATGGACTGAGACATCTGGGGGACTCTTGGAATGGTGGCACGACCCTGGAGTTCCTCTCGCCGTTCCTGTTGAGAGGGCCTCCTCTTGAGATGCGACGGGAAGGCCGGGAACTCTTTCCCGACGAAGCAGGGAAAGGATCCCTCATCTGGAGCTACGAGGCGGAAACGGGGCTCCTCTGGATGTGGGCGGGACCCTCGTGATTCCTCTCGAGTGGAGACGGCTAGGTCGGGGAACTTCTTGATTTGCACCAAGGGTGTGAAGGACCCTTTCGAAGTTCCAGAGGTGAGGTGTGATCAGCCTCGAGACGCCTCAGCGGAAATGGGCCTCATCTCGCCTGGAGGGGAGAACCTCCTGGATTTTCTCGAGTTGCGGCAGGTCTTCTCGAGTTACGACGGGGACCTCAGGGACCCGCTCTGGTGGCCTCAGGAAAGGCCAGTCCCAATGCGAGTTGCTTGGGGACCTCTCGGGATTCCTCTCCCGTCCATGCCGGGGCCTCAGTCCTTGTGTGGAGTCGGGGCCGGAACCTGAGGATTCCTCTCCAGTGTTGCCATGGATCTTGGGGTGCTTCTGAGTCTCCCCAGGGGAGTCAGGCCTCGTCTCGAGTGGGGGCATGCACGTGCGCTTTCCTCCCGAGCTGCAGCAGTAGTGTCACGCTTCCTGTCACGTGGATCAAGGGATCTGTGGCTTTCCCTCGAGGCTGTCCCTCGAGGCTTTCCCACAGGGCTGTGCCACGTGCCACCTTGGTGTGAGTCGATCCTCGGCGTGAAAGACGAGCCGGTGAAGGGAAAAGAGGTTCTTCTGGAATGGACTGAGACATCTGGGGGACTCTTGGAATGGTGGCACGACCCTGGAGTTCCTCTCGCCGTTCCTGTTGAGAGGGCCTCCTCTTGAGGTGCGACGGGAAGGCCGGGAAATCTTTCCCGACGAAGCAGGGAAAGGATCCCTCATCTCGAGCTACGAGGTGGAAACGGGGCTCCTCTGGATGTGGGCGGGACCCTCGTGATTCCTCTCGAGTGGAGACGGCTAGGTCGGGGAACTTCTTGATTTGCACCAAGGGTGTGAAGGACCCTTTCGAAGTTCCAGAGGGGAGGTGTGATCAGCCTCGAGACGCCTCAGCGGAAATGGGCCTCATCTCGCCTGGAGGGGAGAACCTCCTGGATTTTCTCGAGTTGCGGCAGGTCTTCTCGAGTTACGACGGGGACCTCAGGGACCCGCTCTGGTGGCCTCAGGAAAGGCCAGTCCCCATGCGAGTTGCTAGGGGACCTCTCGGGATTCCTCTCCCGTCCATGCCGGGGCCTCAGTCCTTGTGTGGAGTCGGGGCCGGAACCTGAGGATTCCTCTCCAGTGTTGCCATGGATCTTGGGGTGCTTCTGAGTCTCCCCAGGGGAGTCAGGCCTCGTCTCGAGTGGGGGCATGCACGTGCGCTTTCCTCCCGAGCTGCAGCAGTAGTGTCACGCTTCCTGTCACGTGGATCAAGGGATCTGTGGATTTCCCTCGAGGCTGTCCCTCGAGGCTTTCCCACGAGGCTTTCCCACAGAGCTGTGCCACGTGCCACCTTGGTGTGAGTCGATCCTCGGCGTGAAAGACGAGCCGGTGAAGGGAAAAGAGGTTCCTCTGGAATGGACTGAGACATCTGGGGGACTCTTGGAATGGTGGCACGACCCTGGAGTTCCTCTCGCCGTTCCTGTTGAGAGGGCCTCCTCTTGAGATGCGACGGGAAGGCCGGGAACTCTTTCCCGATGAAGCAGGGAAAGGATCCCTCATCTCGAGCTACGAGGCGGAAACGGGGCTCCTCTGGATGTGGGCGGGACCCTCGTGATTCCTCTCGAGTGGAGACGGGTATGTCGGGGAACTTCTTGATTTGCACCAAGGGTGTGAAGGACCCTTTCGAAGTTCCAGAGGTGAGGTGTGATCAGCCTCGAGACGCCTCAGCGGAAATGGGCCTCATCTCGCCTGGAGGGGAGAACCTCCTGGATTTTCTCGAGTTGCGGCAGGTCTTCTCGAGTTACGACGGGGACCTCAGGGACCCGCTCTGGTGGCCTCAGGAAAGGCCAGTCCCAATGCGAGTTGCTTGGGGACCTCTCGGGATTCCTCTCCCGTCCATGCCGGGGCCTCAGTCCTTGTGTGGAGTCGGGGCCGGAACCTGAGGATTCCTCTCCAGTGTTGCCATGGATCTTGGGGTGCTTCTGAGTCTCCCCAGGGGAGTCAGGCCTCGTCTCGAGTGGGGGCATGCACGTGCGCTTTCCTCCCGAGCTGCAGCAGTAGTGTCACGCTTCCTGTCACGTGGATCAAGGGATCTGTGGCTTTCCCTCGAGGCTGTCCCTCGAGGCTTTCCCACGAGGCTTTCCAACAGGGCTGTGCCACGTGCCACCTTGGTGTGAGTCGATCCTCGGCGTGAAAGACGAGCCGGTGAAGGGAAAAGAGGTTCCTCTGGAATGGACTGAGACATCTGGGGGACTCTTGGAATGGTGGCACGACCCTGGAGTTCCTCTCGCCGTTCCTGTTGAGAGGGCCTCCTCTTGAGATGCGACGGGAAGGCCGGGAACTCTTTCCCGACGAAGCAGGGAAAGGATCCCTCATCTCGAGCTACGAGGCGGAAACGGGGCTCCTCTGGATGTGGGCGGGACCCTCGTGATTCCTCTCGAGTGGAGACGGCTAGGTCGGGGAACTTCTTGATTTGCACCAAGGGTGTGAAGGACCCTTTCGAAGTTCCAGAGGGGAGGTGTGATCAGCCTCGAGACGCCTCAGCGGAAATGGGCCTCATCTCGCCTGGAGGGGAGAACCTCCTGGATTTTCTCGAGTTGCGGCAGGTCTTCTCGAGTTACGACGGGGACCTCAGGGACCCGCTCTGTTGGCCTCAGGAAAGGCCAGTCCCCATGCGAGTTGCTAGGGGACCTCTCGGGATTCCTCTCCCGTCCATGCCGGGGCCTCAGTCCTTGTGTGGAGTCGGGGCCGGAACCTGAGGATTCCTCTCCAGTGTTGCCATGGATCTTGGGGTGCTTCTGAGTCTCCCCAGGGGAGTCAGGCCTCGTCTCGAGTGGGGGCATGCACCTGCGCTTTCCTCCCGAGCTGCAGCAGTAGTGTCACGCTTCCTGTCACGTGGATCAAGGGAATTGTGGGTTTCCCTCGAGGCTGTCCCTCGAGGCTTTCCCACGAGGCTTTCCCACAGGGCTGTGCCACGTGCCACCTTGGTGTGAGTCGATCCCCGGCGTGAAAGACGAGCCGGTGAAGGGAAAAGAGGTTCCTCTGGAATGGACTGAGACATCTGGGGAACTCTTGGAATGGTGGCACGACCCTGGAGTTCCTCTCGCCGGTCCTGTTGAGAGGGCCTCCTCTTGAGATGCGACGGGAAGGCCGGGAACTCTTTCCCGACGAAGCAGGGAAAGGATCCCTCATCTCGAGCTACAAGGCGGAATCGGGGCTCCTCTGGATGTGGGCGGGACCCTCGTGATTCCTCTCGAGTGGAGACGGGTATGTGGGGGAACTTCTTGATTTGCACCAAGGGTTTGAAGGAGCCTTTCGAAGTTCCAGAGGTGAGGTGTGATCAGCCTCGAGACGCCTCAGCGGAAATGGGCCTCATCTCGCCTGGAGGGGAGAACCTCCTGGATTTTCTCGAGTTGCGGCAGGTCTTCTCGAGTTACGACGGGGACCTCAGGGACCCGCTCTGGTGGCCTCAGGAAAGGCCAGTCCCCATGCGAGTTGCTAGGGGACCTCTCGGGATTCCTCTCCCGTCCATGCCGGGGCCTCAGTCCTTGTGTGGAGTCGGGGCCGGAACCTGAGGATTCCTCTCCAGTGTTGCCATGGATCTTGGGGTGCTTCTGAGTCTCCCCAGGGGAGGCAGGCCTCGTCTCGAGTGGGGGCATGCACGTGCGCTTTCCTCCCGAGCTGCAGCAGTAGTGTCACGCTTCCTGTCACGTGGATCAAGGGATCTGTGGCTTTCCCTCGAGGCTGTCCCTCGAGGCTTTCCCACAGGGCTGTGCCACGTGCCACCTTGGTGTGAGTCGATCCTCGGCGTGAAAGACGAGCCGGTGAAGGGAAAAGAGGTTCTTCTGGAATGGACTGAGACATCTGGGGGACTCTTGGAATGGTGGCACGACCCTGGAGTTCCTCTCGCCGTTCCTGTTGAGAGGGCCTCCTCTTGAGGTGCGACGGGAAGGCCGGGAAATCTTTCCCGACGAAGCAGGGAAAGGATCCCTCATCTCGAGCTACGAGGTGGAAACGGGGCTCCTCTGGATGTGGGCGGGACCCTCGTGATTCCTCTCGAGTGGAGACGGCTAGGTCGGGGAACTTCTTGATTTGCACCAAGGGTGTGAAGGACCCTTTCGAAGTTCCAGAGGGGAGGTGTGATCAGCCTCGAGACGCCTCAGCGGAAATGGGCCTCATCTCGCCTGGAGGGGAGAACCTCCTGGATTTTCTCGAGTTGCGGCAGGTCTTCTCGAGTTACGACGGGGACCTCAGGGACCCGCTCTGGTGGCCTCAGGAAAGGCCAGTCCCCATGCGAGTTGCTAGGGGACCTCTCGGGATTCCTCTCCCGTCCATGCCGGGGCCTCAGTCCTTGTGTGGAGTCGGGGCCGGAACCTGAGGATTCCTCTCCAGTGTTGCCATGGATCTTGGGGTGCTTCTGAGTCTCCCCAGGGGAGTCAGGCCTCGTCTCGAGTGGGGGCATGCACGTGCGCTTTCCTCCCGAGCTGCAGCAGTAGTGTCACGCTTCCTGTCACGTGGATCAAGGGATCTGTGGCTTTCCCTCGAGGCTGTCCCTCGAGGCTTTCCCACGAGGCTTTCCCACAGGGCTGTGCCACGTGCCACCTTGGTGTGAGTCGAACCTCGGCGTGAAAGACGAGCCGGTGAAGGGAAAAGAGGTTCCTCTGGAATGGACTGAGACATCTGGGGGACTCTTGGAATGGTGGCACGACCCTGGAGTTCCTCTCGCCGTTCCTGTTGAGAGGGCCTCCTCTTGAAATGCGACGGGAAGGCCGGGAACTCTTTCCCGACGAAGCAGGGAAAGGATCCCTCATCTCGAGCTACGAGGCGGAAACGGGGCTCCTCTGGATGTGGGCGGGACCCTCGTGATTCCTCTCGAGTGGAGACGGCTAGGTCGGGGAACTTCTTGATTTGCACCAAGGGTGTGAAGGACCCTTTCGAAGTTCCAGAGGTGAGGTGTGATCAGCCTCGAGACGCCTCAGCGGAAATGGGCCTCATCTCGCCTGGAGGGGAGAACCTCCTGGATTTTCTCGAGTTGTGGCAGGTCTTCTCGAGTTACGACGGGGACCTCAGGGACCCGCTCTGGTGGCCTCAGGAAAGGCCAGTCCCAATGCGAGTTGCTTGGGGACCTCTCGGGATTCCTCTCCCGTCCATGCCGGGGCCTCAGTCCTTGTGTGGAGTCGGGGCCGGAACCTGAGGATTCCTCTCCAGTGTTGCCATGGATCTTGGGGTGCTTCTGAGTCTCCCCAGGGGAGTCAGGCCTCGTCTCGAGTGGGGGCATGCACCTGCGCTTTCCTCCCGAGCTGCAGCAGTAGTGTCACGCTTCCTGTCACGTGGATCAAGGGATCTGTGGGTTTCCCTCGAGGCTGTCCCTAGAGGCTTTCCCACGAGGCTTTCCCACAGGGCTGTGCCATGTGCCACCTTGGTGTGAGTCGATCCTCGGCGTGAAAGACGAGCCGGTGAAGGGAAAAGAGGTTCTTCTGGAATGGACTGAGACATCTGGGGGACTCTTGGAATAGTGGCACGACCCTGGAGTTCCTCTCGCCGTTCCTGTTGAGAGGGCCTCCTCTTGAGGTGCGACGGGAAGGCCGGGAAATCTTTCCCGACGAAGCAGGGAAAGGATCCCTCATCTAGAGCTACGAGGTGGAAACGGGGCTCCTCTGGATGTGGGCGGGACCCTCGTGATTCCTCTCGAGTGGAGACGGCTAGGTCGGGGAACTTCTTGATTTGCACCAAGGGTGTGAAGGACCCTTTCGAAGTTCCAGAGGTGAGGTGTGATCAGCCTCGAGACGCCTCAGCGGAAATGGGCCTCATCTCGCCTGGAGGGGAGAACCTCCTGGATTTTCTCGAGTTGCGGCAGGTCTTCTCGAGTTACGACGGGGACCTCAGGGACCCGCTCTGGTGGCCTCAGGAAAGGCCAGTCCCCATGCGAGTTGCTAGGGGACCTCTCGGGATTCCTCTCCCGTCCATGCCGGGGCCTCAGTCCTTGTGTGGAGTCGGGGCCGGAACCTGAGGATTCCTCTCCAGTGTTGCCATGGATCTTGGGGTGCTTCTGAGTCTCCCCAGGGGAGTCAGGCCTCGTCTCGAGTGGGGGCCTGCACGTGCGCTTTCCTCCCGAGCTGCAGCAGTAGTGTCACGCTTCCTGTCACGTGGATCAAGGGATCTGTGGCTTTCCCTCGAGGCTGTCCCTCGAGGCTTTCCCACGAGGCTTTCCCACAGGGCTGTGCCACGTGCCACCTTGGTGTGAGTCGATCCTCGGCGTGAAAGACGAGCCGGTGAAGGGAAAAGAGGTTCCTCTGGAATGGACTGAGACATCTGGGGGACTCTTGGAATGGTGGCACGACCCTGGAGTTCCTCTCGCCGTTCCTGTTGAGAGGGCCTCCTCTTGAGATGCGACGGGAAGGCCGGGAACTCTTTCCCGACGAAGCAGGGAAAGGATCCCTCATCTCGAGCTACGAGGCGGAAACGGGGCTCCTCTGGATGTGGGCGGGACCCTCGTGATTCCTCTCGAGTGGAGACGGCTAGGTCGGGGAACTTCTTGATTTGCACCAAGGGTGTGAAGGACCCTTTCGAAGTTCCAGAGGTGAGGTGTGATCAGCCTCGAGACGCCTCAGCGGAAATGGGCCTCATCTCGCCTGGAGGGGAGAACCTCCTGGATTTTCTCGAGTTGTGGCAGGTCTTCTCGAGTTACGACGGGGACCTCAGGGACCCGCTCTGGTGGCCTCAGGAAAGGCCAGTCCCAATGCGAGTTGCTTGGGGACCTCTCGGGATTCCTCTCCCGTCCATGCCGGGGCCTCAGTCCTTGTGTGGAGTCGGGGCCGGAACCTGAGGATTCCTCTCCAGTGTTGCCATGGATCTTGGGGTGCTTCTGAGTCTCCCCAGGGGAGTCAGGCCTCGTCTCGAGTGGGGGCATGCACGTGCGCTTTCCTCCCGAGCTGCAGCAGTAGTGTCACGCTTCCTGTCACGTGGATCAAGGGATCTGTGGCTTTCCCTCGAGGCTGTCCCTCGAGGCTTTCCCACGAGGCTTTCCCACAGGGCTGTGCCACGTGCCACCTTGGTGTGAGTTGATCCTCGGCGTGAAAGACGAGCCGGTGAAGGGAAAAGAGGTTCCTCTGGAATGGACTGAGACATCTGGGGGACTCTTGGAATGGTGGCACGACCCTGGAGTTCCTCTCGCCGTTCCTGTTGAGAGGGCCTCCTCTTGAGATGCGACGGGAAGGCCGGGAACTCTTTCCCGACGAAGCAGGGAAAGGATCCCTCATCTCGAGCTACGAGGCGGAAACGGGGCTCCTCTGGATGTGGGCGGGACCCTCGTGATTCCTCTCGAGTGGAGACGGCTAGGTCGGGGAACTTCTTGATTTGCACCAAGGGTGTGAAGGACCCTTTCGAAGTTCCAGAGGGGAGGTGTGATCAGCCTCGAGACGCCTCAGCGGAAATGGGCCTCATCTCGCCTGGAGGGGAGAACCTCCTGGATTTTCTCGAGTTGCGGCAGGTCTTCTCGAGTTACGACGGGGACCTCAGGGACCCGCTCTGGTGGCCTCAGGAAAGGCCAGTCCCCATGCGAGTTGCTAGGGGACCTCTCGGGATTCCTCTCCCGTCCATGCCGGGGCCTCAGTCCTTGTGTGGAGTCGGGGCCGGAACCTGAGGATTCCTCTCCAGTGTTGCCATGGATCTTGGGGTGCTTCTGAGTCTCCCCAGGGGAGTCAGGCCTCGTCTCGAGTGGGGGCATGCACCTGCGCTTTCCTCCCGAGCTGCAGCAGTAGTGTCACGCTTCCTGTCACGTGGATCAAGGGATCTGTGGGTTTCCCTCGAGGCTGTCCCTAGAGGCTTTCCCACGAGGCTTTCCCACAGGGCTGTGCCACGTGCCACCTTGGTGTGAGTCGATCCTCGGCGTGAAAGACGAGCCGGTGAAGGGAAAAGAGGTTCCTCTGGAATGGACTGAGACATCTGGGGAACTCTTGGAATGGTGGCACGACCCTGGAGTTCCTCTCGCCGTTCCTGTTGAGAGGGCCTCCTCTTGAGATGCGACGGGAAGGCCGGGAATTCTTTCCCGACGAAGCAGGGAAAGGATCCCTCATCTCGAGCTACGAGGCGGAAACGGGGCTCCTCTGGATGTGGGCGGGACCCTCGTGATTCCTCTCGAGTGGAGACGGCTAGGTCGGGGAACTTCTTGATTTGCACCAAGGGTGTGAAGGAGTCTTTCGAAGTTCCAGAGGTGAGGTGTGATCAGCCTCGAGACGCCTCAGCGGAAATGGGCCTCATCTCGCCTGGAGGGGAGAACATCCTGGATTTTCCCGAGTTGCGGCAGGTGTTCTCGAATTACGACGGGGACCTCAGGGACCCGCTCTGGTGGCCTCAGGAAAGGCCAGTCCCCACGCGAGTTGCTAGGGGACCTCTCGGGATTCCTCTCCCGTCCATGCCGGGGCCTCAGTCCTTGTGTGGAGTCGGGGCCGGAACCTGAGGATTCCTCTCCAGTGTTGCCATGGATCTTGGGGTGCTTCTGAGTCTCCCCAGGGGAGTCAGGCCTCGTCTCGAGTGGGGGCATGCACGTGCGCTTTCCTCCCGAGCTGCAGCAGTAGTGTCACGCTTCCTGTCACGTGGATCAAGGGATCTGTGGCTTTCCCTCGAGGCTGTCCCTCGAGGCTTTCCCACGAGGCTTTCCCACAGGGCTGTGCCACGTGCCACCTTGGTGTGAGTCGATCCTCGGAGAGAAAGACGAGCCGGTGAAGGGAAAAGAGGTTCCTCTGGAATGGACTGAGACATCTGGGGGACTCTTGGAATGGTGGCACGACCCTGGAGTTCCTCTCGCCGTTCCTGTTGAGAGGGCCTCCTCTTGAGATGCGACGGGAAGGCCGGGAACTCTTTCCCGACGAAGCAGGGAAAGGATCCCTCATCTCGAGCTAGGAGGCGGAAACGGGGCTCCTCTGGATGTGGGAGGGACCCTCGTGATTCCTCTCGAGTGGAGACGGCGAGGTCGGGGAACTTCTTGATTTGAACCAAGGGTGTGAAGGACCCTTTCGAAGTTCCAGAGGGGAGGTGTGATCAGCCTCGAGACGCCTCAGCGGAAATGGGCCTCATCTCGCCTGGAGGGGAGAACCTCCTGGATTTTCTCGAGTTGCGGCAGGTCTTCTCGAGTTACGACGGGGACCTCAGGGACCCGCTCTGGTGGCCTCAGGAAAGGCCAGTCCCCATGCGAGTTGCTAGGGGACCTCTCGGGATTCCTCTCCCGTCCATGCCGGGGCCTCAGTCCTTGTGTGGAGTCGGGGCCGGAACCTGAGGATTCCTCTCCAGTGTTGCCATGGATCTTGGGGTGCTTCTGAGTTTCCCCAGGGGAGTCAGGCCTCGTCTCGAGTGGGGGCATGCACGTGCGCTTTCCTCCCGAGCTGCAGTAGTAGTGTCACGCTTCCTGTCACGTGGATCAAGGGATCTGTGGCTTTCCCTCGAGGCTGTCCCTCGAGGCTTTCCCACGAGGCTTTCCCACAGGGCTGTGCCAGGGGCCACCTTGGTGTGAGTCGATCATCGGCGTGAAAGACGAGCCGGTGAAGGGAAAAGAGGTTCCTCTGGAATGGACTGAGACATCTGGGGGATCTTGGAATGGTGGCACGACCCTGGAGTTGCTCTCGCCGTTCCTGTTGAGAGGGCCTCCTCTAGAGATGCGACGGGAAGGCCGGGAGCTCTTTCCCGACGAAGCAGGGAAAGGATCCCTCATCTCGAGCTACGAGGCGGAATCGGGGCTCCTCTGGATGTGGGCGGGACCCTCGTGATTCCTCTCGAGTGGAGACGGGTATGTCGGGGAACTTCTTGATTTGCACCAAGGGTGTGAAGGACCCTTTCGAAGTTCCAGACGTGAGGTGTGATCAGCCTCGAGACGCCTCAGCAGAAATGGGCCTCATCTCGCCTGGAGGGGAGAACCTCCTGGATTTTCTCGAGTTGCGGCAGGTCTTCTCGAGTTACGACGGGGACCTCAGGGACCCGCTCTGTTGGCCTCAGGAAAGGCCAGTCCCCATGCGAGTTGCTAGGGGACCTCTCGGGATTCCTCTCCCGTCCATGCCGGGGCCTCAGTCCTTGTGTGGAGTCGGGGCCGGAACCTGAGGATTCCTCTCCAGTGTTGCCATGGATCTTGGGGTGCTTCTGAGTCTCCCCAGGGGAGTCAGGCCTCGTCTCGATTGGGGGCATGCACCTGCGCTTTCCTCCCGAGCTGCAGCAGTAGTGTCACGCTTCCTGTCACGTGGATCAAGGGAATTGTGGGTTTCCCTCGAGGCTGTCCCTCGAGGCTTTCCCACGAGGCTTTCCCACAGGGCTGTGCCACGTGCCACCTTGGTGTGAGTCGATCCTCGGCGTGAAAGACGAGCCGGTGAAGGGAAAAGAGGTTCCTCTGGAATGGACTGAGACATCTGGGGAACTCTTGGAATGGTGGCACGACCCTGGAGTTCCTCTCGCCGGTCCTGTTGAGAGGGCCTCCTCTTGAGATGCGACGGGAAGGCCGGGAACTCTTTCCCGACGAAGCAGGGAAAGGATCCCTCATCTCGAGCTACAAGGCGGAATCGGGGCTCCTCTGGATGTGGGCGGGACCCTCGTGATTCCTCTCGAGTGGAGACGGGTATGTGGGGGAACTTCTTGATTTGCACCAAGGGTTTGAAGGAGCCTTTCGAAGTTCCAGAGGTGAGGTGTGATCAGCCTCGAGACGCCTCAGCGGAAATGGGCCTCATCTCGCCTGGAGGGGAGAACCTCCTGGATTTTCTCGAGTTGCGGCAGGTCTTCTCGAGTTACAACGGGGACCTCAGGGACCCGTTCTGGTGGCCTCAGGAAAGGCCAGTCCCCATGCGAGTTGCTAGGGGACCTCTCGGGATTCCTCTCCCGTCCATGCCGGGGCCTCAGTCCTTGTGTGGAGTCGGGGCCGGAACCTGAGGATTCCTCTCCAGTGTTGCCATGGATCTTGGGGTGCTTCTGAGTCTCCCCAGGGGAGGCAGGCCTCGTCTCGAGTGGGGGCATGCACGTGCGCTTTCCTCCCGAGCTGCAGCAGTAGTGTCACGCTTCCTGTCACGTGGATCAAGGGATCTGTGGCTTTCCCTCGAGGCTGTCCCTCGAGGCTTTCCCACAGGGCTGTGCCACGTGCCACCTTGGTGTGAGTCGATCCTCGGCGTGAAAGACGAGCCGGTGAAGGGAAAAGAGGTTCTTCTGGAATGGACTGAGACATCTGGGGGACTCTTGGAATGGTGGCACGACCCTGGAGTTCCTCTCGCCGTTCCTGTTGAGAGGGCCTCCTCTTGAGGTGCGACGGGAAGGCCGGGAAATCTTTCCCGACGAAGCAGGGAAAGGATCCCTCATCTCGATCTACGAGGTGGAAACGGGGCTCCTCTGGATGTGGGCGGGACCCTCGTGATTCCTCTCGAGTGGAGACGGCTAGGTCGGGGAACTTCTTGATTTGCACCAAGGGTGTGAAGGACCCTTTCGAAGTTCCAGAGGGGAGGTGTGATCAGCCTCGAGACGCCTCAGCGGAAATGGGCCTCATCTCGCCTGGAGGGGAGAACCTCCTGGATTTTCTCGAGTTGCGGCAGGTCTTCTCGAGTTACGACGGGGACCTCAGGGACCCGCTCTGGTGGCCTCAGGAAAGGCCAGTCCCCATGCGAGTTGCTAGGGGACCTCTCGGGATTCCTCTCCCGTCCATGCCGGGGCCTCAGTCCTTGTGTGGAGTCGGGGCCGGAACCTGAGGATTCCTCTCCAGTGTTGCCATGGATCTTGGGGTGCTTCTGAGTCTCCCCAGGGGAGTCAGGCCTCGTCTCGAGTGGGGGCATGCACGTGCGCTTTCCTCCCGAGCTGCAGCAGTAGTGTCACGCTTCCTGTCACGTGGATCAAGGGATCTGTGGCTTTCCCTCGAGGCTGTCCCTCGAGGCTTTCCCACGAGGCTTTCCCACAGGGCTGTGCCACGTGCCACCTTGGTGTGAGTCGATCCTCGGCGTGAAAGACGAGCCGGTGAAGGGAAAAGAGGTTCCTCTGGAATGGACTGAGACATCTGGGGGACTCTTGGAATGGTGGCACGACCCTGGAGTTCCTCTCGCCGTTCCTGTTGAGAGGGCCTCCTCTTGAGATGCGACGGGAAGGCCGGGAACTCTTTCCCGACGAAGCAGGGAAAGGATCCCTCATCTCGAGCTACGAGGCGGAAACGGGGCTCCTCTGGATGTGGGCGGGACCCTCGTGATTCCTCTCGAGTGGAGACGGCTAGGTCGGGGAACTTCTTGATTTGCACCAAGGGTGTGAAGGACCCTTTCGAAGTTCCAGAGGTGAGGTGTGATCAGCCTCGAGACGCCTCAGCGGAAATGGGCCTCATCTCGCCTGGAGGGGAGAACCTCCTGGATTTTCTCGAGTTGTGGCAGGTCTTCTCGAGTTACGACGGGGACCTCAGGGACCCGCTCTGGTGGCCTCAGGAAAGGCCAGTCCCAATGCGAGTTGCTTGGGGACCTCTCGGGATTCCTCTCCCGTCCATGCCGGGGCCTCAGTCCTTGTGTGGAGTCGGGGCCGGAACCTGAGGATTCCTCTCCAGTGTTGCCATGGATCTTGGGGTGCTTCTGAGTCTCCCCAGGGGAGTCAGGCCTCGTCTCGAGTGGGGGCATGCACGTGCGCTTTCCTCCCGAGCTGCAGCAGTAGTGTCACGCTTCCTGTCACGTGGATCAAGGGATCTGTGGCTTTCCCTCGAGGCTGTCCCTCGAGGCTTTCCCACGAGGCTTTCCCACAGGGCTGTGCCACGTGCCACCTTGGTGTGAGTTGATCCTCGGCGTGAAAGACGAGCCGGTGAAGGGAAAAGAGGTTCCTCTGGAATGGACTGAGACATCTGGGGGACTCTTGGAATGGTGGCACGACCCTGGAGTTCCTCTCGCCGTTCCTGTTGAGAGGGCCTCCTCTTGAGATGCGACGGGAAGGCCGGGAACTCTTTCCCGACGAAGCAGGGAAAGGATCCCTCATCTCGAGCTACGAGGCGGAAACGGGGCTCCTCTGGATGTGGGCGGGACCCTCGTGATTCCTCTCGAGTGGAGACGGCTAGGTCGGGGAACTTCTTGATTTGCACCAAGGGTGTGAAGGACCCTTTCGAAGTTCCAGAGGGGAGGTGTGATCAGCCTCGAGACGCCTCAGCGGAAATGGGCCTCATCTCGCCTGGAGGGGAGAACCTCCTGGATTTTCTCGAGTTGCGGCAGGTCTTCTCGAGTTACGACGGGGACCTCAGGGACCCGCTCTGGTGGCCTCAGGAAAGGCCAGTCCCCATGCGAGTTGCTAGGGGACCTCTCGGGATTCCTCTCCCGTCCATGCCGGGGCCTCAGTCCTTGTGTGGAGTCGGGGCCGGAACCTGAGGATTCCTCTCCAGTGTTGCCATGGATCTTGGGGTGCTTCTGAGTCTCCCCAGGGGAGTCAGGCCTCGTCTCGAGTGGGGGCATGCACCTGCGCTTTCCTCCCGAGCTGCAGCAGTAGTGTCACGCTTCCTGTCACGTGGATCAAGGGATCTGTGGGTTTCCCTCGAGGCTGTCCCTAGAGGCTTTCCCACGAGGCTTTCCCACAGGGCTGTGCCACGTGCCACCTTGGTGTGAGTCGATCCTCGGCGTGAAAGACGAGCCGGTGAAGGGAAAAGAGGTTCCTCTGGAATGGACTGAGACATCTGGGGAACTCTTGGAATGGTGGCACGACCCTGGAGTTCCTCTCGCCGTTCCTGTTGAGAGGGCCTCCTCTTGAGATGCGACGGGAAGGCCGGGAATTCTTTCCCGACGAAGCAGGGAAAGGATCCCTCATCTCGAGCTACGAGGCGGAAACGGGGCTCCTCTGGATGTGGGCGGGACCCTCGTGATTCCTCTCGAGTGGAGACGGCTAGGTCGGGGAACTTCTTGATTTGCACCAAGGGTGTGAAGGAGTCTTTCGAAGTTCCAGAGGGGAGGTGTGATCAGCCTCGAGACGCCTCAGCGGAAATGGGCCTCATCTCGCCTGGAGGGGAGAACATCCTGGATTTTCCCGAGTTGCGGCAGGTGTTCTCGAATTACGACGGGGACCTCAGGGACCCGCTCTGGTGGCCTCAGGAAAGGCCAGTCCCCACGCGAGTTGCTAGGGGACCTCTCGGGATTCCTCTCCCGTCCATGCCGGGGCCTCAGTCCTTGTGTGGAGTCGGGGCCGGAACCTGAGGATTCCTCTCCAGTGTTGCCATGGATCTTGGGGTGCTTCTGAGTCTCCCCAGGGGAGTCAGGCCTCGTCTCGAGTGGGGGCATGCACGTGCGCTTTCCTCCCGAGCTGCAGCAGTAGTGTCACGCTTCCTGTCACGTGGATCAAGGGATCTGTGGCTTTCCCTCGAGGTTGTCCCTCGAGGCTTTCCCACGAGGCTTTCCCACAGGGCTGTGCCACGTGCCACCTTGGTGTGAGTCGATCCTCGGAGAGAAAGACGAGCCGGTGAAGGGAAAAGAGGTTCCTCTGGAATGGACTGAGACATCTGGGGGACTCTTGGAATGGTGGCACGACCCTGGAGTTCCTCTCGCCGTTCCTGTTGAGAGGGCCTCCTCTTGAGATGCGACGGGAAGGCCGGGAACTCTTTCCCGACGAAGCAGGGAAAGGATCCCTCATCTCGAGCTACGAGGCGGAAACGGGGCTCCTCTGGATGTGGGAGGGACCCTCGTGATTCCTCTCGAGTGGAGACGGCGAGGTCGGGGAACTTCTTGATTTGAACCAAGGGTGTGAAGGACCCTTTCGAAGTTCCAGAGGGGAGGTGTGATCAGCCTCGAGACGCCTCAGCGGAAATGGGCCTCATCTCGCCTGGAGGGGAGAACCTCCTGGATTTTCTCGAGTTGCGGCAGGTCTTCTCGAGTTACGACGGGGACCTCAGGGACCCGCTCTGGTGGCCTCAGGAAAGGCCAGTCCCCATGCGAGTTGCTAGGGGACCTCTCGGGATTCCTCTCCCGTCCATGCCGGGGCCTCAGTCCTTGTGTGGAGTCGGGGCCGGAACCTGAGGATTCCTCTCCAGTGTTGCCATGGATCTTGGGGTGCTTCTGAGTTTCCCCAGGGGAGTCAGGCCTCGTCTCGAGTGGGGGCATGCACGTGCGCTTTCCTCCCGAGCTGCAGCAGTAGTGTCACGCTTCCTGTCACGTGGATCAAGGGATCTGTGGCTTTCCCTCGAGGCTGTCCCTCGAGGCTTTCCCACGAGGCTTTCCCACAGGGCTGTGCCAGGTGCCACCTTGGTGTGAGTCGATCATCGGCGTGAAAGACGAGCCGGTGAAGGGAAAAGAGGTTCCTCTGGAATGGACTGAGACATCTGGGGGCTCTTGGAATGGTGGCACGACCCTGGAGTTGCTCTCGCCGTTCCCGTTGAGAGGGCCTCCTCTAGAGATGCGACGGGAAGGCCGGGAGCTCTTTCCCGACGAAGCAGGGAAAGGATCCCTCATCTCGAGCTACGAGGCGGAATCGGGGCTCCTCTGGATGTGGGCGGGACCCTCGTGATTCCTCTCGAGTGGAGACGGGTATGTCGGGGAACTTCTTGATTTGCACCAAGGGTGTGAAGGACCCTTTCGAAGTTCCAGACGTGAGGTGTGATCAGCCTCGAGACGCCTCAGCAGAAATGGGCCTCATCTCGCCTGGAGGGGAGAACCTCCTGGATTTTCTCGAGTTGCGGCAAGTCTTCTCGAGTTACGACGGGGACCTCAGGGACCCGATCTGGTGGCCTCAGGAAAGGCCAGTCCCCATGCGAGTTGCTAGGGGACCACTCGGGATTCCTCTCCCGTCCATGCCGGGGCCTCAGTCCTTGTGTGGAGTCGGGGCCGGAACCTGAGGATTCCTCTCCAGTGTTGCCATGGATCTTGGGGTGCATCTGAGTCTCCCCAGGGGAGTCAGGCCTCGTCTCGAGTGGGGTCATGCACGTGCGCTTTCCTCCCGAGCTGCAGCAGTAGTGTCACGCTTCCTGTCACGTGGATCAAGGGATCTGTGGCTTTCCCTCGAGTCTGTCCCTCGAGGCTTTCCCACGAGGCTTTCCCTCAGGGCTGTGCCACGTGCCACCTTGTTGTGATTCGATCCTCGGCGTGAAAGACGAGCCGGTGAAGGGAAAAGAGGTTCCTCTGGAATGGACTGAGACATCTGGGGGACTCTTGGAATGGTGGCACGACCCTGGAGTTCCTCTCGCCGTTCCTGTTGAGAGGGCCTCCTCTTGAGATGCGACGGGAAGGCCGGGAACTCTTTCCCGACGAAGCAGGGAAAGGATCCCTCATCTCGAGCTACGAGGCGGAAACGGGGCTCCTCTGGATGTGGGCGGGACCCTCGTGATTCCTCTCGAGTGGAGACGGCTAGGTCGGGGAACTTCTTGATTTGCACCAAGGGTGTGAAGGACCCTTTCGAAGTTCCAGAGGTGAGGTGTGATCAGCCTCGAGACACATCAGCGGAAATGGGCCTCATCTCGCCTGGAGGGGAGAACCTCCTGGATTTTCTCGAGTTGCGGCAGGTCTTCTCGAGTTACGACGGGGACCTCAGGGACCCGCTCTGGTGGCCTCAGGAAAGGCCAGTCCCCATGCGAGTTGCTAGGGGACCTCTCGGGATTCCTCTCCCGTCCATGCCGGGGCCTCAGTCCTTGTGTGGAGTCGGGGCCGGAACCTGAGGATTTCTCTCCAGTGTTGCCATGGATCTTGGGGTTCTTCTGAATCTTCCCAGGGGAGTCAGGCCTCGTCTCGAGTGGGGGCATGCACGTGCGCTTTCCTCCCGAGCTGCAGCAGTAGTGTCACGCTTCCTGTCACGTGGATCAAGGGATCTGTGGCTTTCCCTCGAGGCTGTCCCTCGAGGCTTTCCCACGAGGCTTTCCCACAGGGCTGTGCCACGTGCCACCTTTGTGTGAGTCGATCCTCGGCGTGAAAGACGAGCCGGTGAAGGGAAAAGAGGTTCCTCTGGAATGGACTGAGACATCTGGGGGACTCTTGGAATGGTGGCACG
The DNA here is from genome assembly GCF_023091745.1 of Budorcas taxicolor. Taxonomy (NCBI): domain Eukaryota; kingdom Metazoa; phylum Chordata; class Mammalia; order Artiodactyla; family Bovidae; genus Budorcas; species Budorcas taxicolor. Next base: position 554,096 of record NC_068925.1, read on the forward strand.
ACCCTGGAGTTCCTCTCGCCGTTCCTGTTGAGAGGGCCTCCTCTTGAGATGCGACGGGAACGCCGGGAACTCTTTCCCGACGAAGCAGGGAAAGGATCCCTCATCTCGAGCTACGAGGCGGAAACGGGGCTCCTCTGGATGTGGGCGGTACCCTCGTGATTCCTCTCGAGTGGAGACGGCTAGGTCGGGGAACTTCTTGATTTGCACCAAGGGTGTGAAGGACCTTTCGAAGTTCCAGAGGTGAGGTGTGATCAGCCTCGAGACGCCTCAGCGGAAATGGGCCTCATCTCGCCTGGAGGGGAGAACCTCCTGGATTTTCTCGAGTTGCGGCAGGTCTTCTCGAGTTACGACGGGGACCTCAGGGACCCGCTCTGGTGGCCTCAGGAAAGGCCAGTCCCCATGCGAGTTGCTAGGGGACCTCTCGGGATTCCTCTCCCGTCCATGCCGGGGCCTCAGTCCTTGTGTGGAGTCGGGGCCGGAACCTGAGGATTCCTCTGCAGTGTTGCCATGGATCTTGGGGTTCTTCTGAGTCTCTCCAGGGGAGTCAGGCCTCGTCTCGAGTGGGGGCATGCACGTGCGCTTTCCTCCCGAGCTGCAGCAGTAGTGTCACGCTTCCTGTCACGTGGATCAAGGGATCTGTGGCTTTCCCTCGAGGCTGTCCCTCGAGGCTTTCCCACGAGGCTTTCCCACAGGGCTGTGCCACGTGCCACCTTGGTGTGAGTCGATCCTCGGCGTGAAAGACGAGCCGGTGAAGGGAAAAGAGGTTCCTCTGGAATGGACTGAGACATCTGGGGGACTCTTGGAATGGTGGCACGAACCTGGAGTTCCTCTCGCCGTTCCTGTTGAGAGAGCCTCCTCTTGAGATGCGACGGGAAGGCCGGGAACTCTTTCCCGACGAAGCAGGGAAAGATCCCTCATCTCGAGCTACGAGGCGGAATCGGGGCTCCTCTGGATGTGGGCGGGACCCTCGTGATTCCTCTCGAGTGGAGACGGCTAGGTCGGGGAACTTCTTGATTTGCACCAAGGGTGTGAAGGAGCCTTTCGAAGTTCCAGAGGTGAGGTGTGATCAGCCTCGAGACGCCTCAGCGGAAATGGGCCTCATCTCGCCTGGAGGGGAGAACCTCCTGGATTTTCTCGAGTTGCGGCAGGTCTTCTCGAGTTACGACGGGGTCCTCAGGGACCCGCTCTGGTGGCCTCAGGAAAGGCCAGTCCCCATGCGAGTTGCTAGGGGACCTCTCGGGATTCCTCTCCCGTCCATGCCGGGGCCTCAGTCCTTGTGTGGAGTCGGGGCCGGAACCTGAGGATTCCTCTCCAGTGTTGCCATGGATCTTGGGGTGCTTCTGAGTCTCCCCAGGGGAGTCAGGCCTCGTCTCGAGTGGGGGCATGCACGTGCGCTTTCCTCCCGAGCTGCAGCAGTAGTGTCACGCTTCCTGTCACGTGGATCAAGGGATCTGTGGCTTTCCCTCGAGGCTGTCCCTCGAGGCTTTCCCACGAGGCTTTCCCACAGGGCTGTGCCACGTGCCACCTTGGTGTGCGTCGATCCTCGGCGTGAAAGACGAGCCGGTGAAGGGAAAAGAGGTTCCTCTGGAATGGACTGAGACATCTGGGGGACTCTTGGAATGGTGGCACGACCCTGGAGTTCCTCTCGCCGTTCCTGTTGAGAGGGCCTCCTCTTGAGGTGCGACGGGAAGGCCGGGAACTCTTTCCCGACGAAGCAGGGAAAGGATCCCCCATCTCGAGCTACGAGGCGGAAACGGGGCTCCTCTGGATGTGGGCGGGACCCTCGTGATTCCTCTCGAGTGGAGACGGGTATGTCGGGGAACTTCTTGATTTGCACCAAGGGTGTGAAGGACCCTTTCGAAGTTCCAGACGTGAGGTGTGATCAGCCTCGAGACGCCTCAGCAGAAATGGGCCTCATCTCGCCTGGAGGGGAGAACCTCCTGGATTTTCTCGAGTTGCGGCAGGTCTTCTCGAGTTACGACGGGGACCTCAGGGACCCGATCTGGTGGCCTCAGGAAAGGCCAGTCCCCATGCGAGTTGCTAGGGGACCTCTCGGGATTCCTCTCCCGTCCATGCCGGGGCCTCAGTCCTTGTGTGGAGTCGGGGCCGGAACCTGAGGATTCCTCTCCAGTGTTGCCATGGATCTTGGGGTGCATCTGAGTCTCCCCAGGGGAGTCAGGCCTCGTCTCGAGTGGGGTCATGCACGTGCGCTTTCCTCCCGAGCTGCAGCAGTAGTGTCACGCTTCCTGTCACGTGGATCAAGGGATCTGTGGCTTTCCCTCGAGGCTGTCCCTCGAGGCTTTCCCACGAGGCTTTCCCTCAGGGCTGTGCCACGTGCCACCTTGTTGTGATTCGATCCTCGGCGTGAAAGACGAGCCAGTGAAGGGAAAAGAGGTTCCTCTGGAATGGACTGAGACATCTGGGGGACTCTTGGAATGGTGGCACGACCCTGGAGTTCCTCTCGCCGTTCCTGTTGAGAGGGCCTCCTCTTGAGATGCGACGGGAAGGCCGGGAACTCTTTCCCGACGAAGCAGGGAAAGGATCCCTCATCTCGAGCTACGAGGCGGAAACGGGGCTCCTCTGGATGTGGGCGGGACCCTCGTGATTCCTCTCGAGTGGAGACGGCTAGGTCGGGGAACTTCTTGATTTGCACCAAGGGTGTGAAGGACCCTTTCGAAGTTCCAGAGGTGAGGTGTGATCAGCCTCGAGACACATCAGCGGAAATGGGCCTCATCTCGCCTGGAGGGGAGAACCTCCTGGATTTTCTCGAGTTGCGGCAGGTCTTCTCGAGTTACGACGGGGACCTCAGGGACCCGCTCTGGTGGCCTCAGGAAAGGACAGTCCCCATGCGAGTTGCTAGGGGACCTCTCGGGATTCCTCTCCCGTCCATGCCGGGGCCTCAGTCCTTGTGTGGAGTCGGGGCCGGAACCTGAGGATTTCTCTCCAGTGTTGCCATGGATCTTGGGGTTCTTCTGAATCTTCCCAGGGGAGTCAGGCCTCGTCTCGAATGGGGGCATGCACGTGCGCTTTCCTCCCGAGCTGCAGCAGTAGTGTCACGCTTCCTGTCACGTGGATCAAGGGATCTGTGGCTTTCCCTCGAGGCTGTCCCTCGAGGCTTTCCCACGAGGCTTTCCCACAGGGCTGTGCCACGTGCCACCTTTGTGTGAGTCGATCCTCGGCGTGAAAGACGAGCCGGTGAAGGGAAAAGAGGTTCCTCTGGAATGGACTGAGACATCTGGGGGACTCTTGGAATGGTGGCACGACCCTGGAGTTCCTCTCGCCGTTCCTGTTGAGAGGGCCTCCTCTTGAGATGCGACGGGAACGCCGGGAACTCTTTCCCGACGAAGCAGGGAAAGGATCCCTCATCTCGAGCTACGAGGCGGAAACGGGGCTGCTCTGGATGTGGGCGGTACCCTCGTGATTCCTCTCGAGTGGAGACGGCTAGGTCGGGGAACTTCTTGATTTGCACCAAGGGTGTGAAGGACCTTTCGAAGTTCCAGAGGTGAGGTGTGATCAGCCTCGAGACGCCTCAGCGGAAATGGGCCTCATCTCGCCTGGAGGGGAGAACCTCCTGGATTTTCTCGAGTTGCGGCAGGTCTTCTCGAGTTACGACGGGGACCTCAGGGACCCGCTCTGGTGGCCTCAGGAAAGGCCAGTCCCCATGCGAGTTGCTAGGGGACCTCTCGGGATTCCTCTCCCGTCCATGCCGGGGCCTCAGTCCTTGTGTGGAGTCGGGGCCGGAACCTGAGGATTCCTCTGCAGTGTTGCCATGGATCTTGGGGTGCTTCTGAGTCTCCCCAGGGGAGTCAGGCCTCGTCTCGAGTGGGGGCATGCACGTGCGCTTTCCTCCCGAGCTGCAGCAGTAGTGTCACGCTTCCTGTCACGTGGATCAAGGGATCTGTGGCTTTCCCTCGAGGCTGTCCCTCGAGGCTTTCCCACGAGGCTTTCCCACAGGGCTGTGCCACGTGCCACCTTGGTGTGCGTCGATCCTCGGCGTGAAAGACGAGCCGGTGAAGGGAAAAGAGGTTCCTCTGGAATGGACTGAGACATCTGGGGGACTCTTGGAATGGTGGCACGACCCTGGAGTTCCTCTCGCCGTTCCTGTTGAGAGGGCCTCCTCTTGAGGTGCGACGGGAAGGCCGGGAACTCTTTCCCGACGAAGCAGGGAAAGGATCCCCCATCTCGAGCTACGAGGCGGAAACGGGGCTCCTCTGGATGTGGGCGGGACCCTCGTGATTCCTCTCGAGTGGAGACGGGTATGTCGGGGAACTTCTTGATTTGCACCAAGGGTGTGAAGGACCCTTTCGAAGTTCCAGAGGTGAGGTGTGATCAGCCTCGAGACGCCTCAGCGGAAATGGGCCTCATCTCGCCTGGAGGGGAGAACCTCCTGGATTTTCTCGAGTTGCGGCACGTCTTCTCGAGTTACGACGGGGACCTCAGGGACCCGCTCTGATGGCCTCAGGAAAGGCCAGTCCCCATGCGAGTTGCTAGGGGACCTCTCGGGATTCCTCTCCCGTCCATGCCGGGGCCTCAGTCCTTGTGTGGAGTCGGGGCCGGAACCTGAGGATTCCTCTCCAGTGTTGCCATGGATCTTGGGGTGCTTCTGAGTCTCCCCAGGGGAGTCAGGCCTCGTCTCGAGTGGGGGCATGCACGTGCGCTTTCCTCCCGAGCTGCAGCAGTAGTGTAACGCTTCCTGTCACGTGGATCAAGGGATCTGTGGCTTTCCCTCGAGGCTGTCCCTCGAGGCTTTCCCACGAGGCTTTCCCACAGGGCTGTGCCACGTGCCACCTTGGTGTGCGTCGATCCTCGGCGTGAAAGACGAGCCGGTGAAGGGAAAAGAGGTTCCTCTGGAATGGACTGAGACATCTGGGGGACTATTGGAATGGTGGCACGACCCTGGAGTTCCTCTCGCCGTTCCTGTTGAGAGGGCCTCCTCTTGAGGTGCGACGGGAAGGCCGGGAACTCTTTCCCGACGAAGCAGGGAAAGGATCCCTCATCTCGAGCTACGAGGCGGAATCGGGGCTCCTCTGGATGTGGGCGGGACCCTCGTGATTCCTCTCGAGTGGAGACGGCTAGGTCGGGGAACCTCTTGATTTGCACCAAGGGTGTGAAGGAGCCTTTCGAAGTTCCAGAGGTGAGGTGTGATCAGCCTCGAGACGCCTCAGCGGAAATGGGCCTCATCTCGCCTGGAGGGGAGAACCTCCTGGATTTCCTCGAGTTGCGGCAGGTCTTCTCGAGTTACGACGGGGTCCTCAGGGACCCGCTCTGGTGGCCTCAGGAAAGGCCAGTCCCCATGCGAGTTGCTAGGGGACCTCTCGGGATTCCTCTCCCGTCCATGCCGGGGCCTCAGTCCTTGTGTGGAGTCGGGGCCGGAACCTGAGGATTCCTCTCCAGTGTTGCCATGGATCTTGGGGTGCTTCTGAGTCTCCCCAGGGGAGTCAGGCCTCGTCTCGAGTGGGGGCATGCACGTGCGCTTTCCTCCCGAGCTGCAGCAGTAGTGTCACGCTTCCTGTCACGTGGATCAAGGGATCTGTGGCTTTCCCTCGAGGCTGTCCCTCGAGGCTTTCCCACGAGGCTTTCCCACAGGGCTGTGCCACGTGCCACCTTGGTGTGCGTCGATCCTCGGCGTGAAAGACGAGCCGGTGAAGGGAAAAGAGGTTCCTCTGGAATGGACTGAGACATCTGGGGGACTCTTGGAATGGTGGCACGACCCTGGAGTTCCTCTCGCCGTTCCTGTTGAGAGGGCCTCCTCTTGAGGTGCGACGGGAAGGCCGGGAACTCTTTCCCGACGAAGCAGGGAAAGGATCCCTCATCTCGAGCTACGAGGCGGAAACGGGGCTCCTCTGGATGTGGGCGGGACCCTCGTGATTCCTCTCGAGTGGAGACGGGTATGTCGGGGAACTTCTTGATTTGCACCAAGGGTGTGAAGGACCCTTTCGAAGTTCCAGAGGTGAGGTGTGATCAGCCTCAAGACGCCTCAGCGGAAATGGGCCTCATCTCGCCTGGAGGGGAGAACCTCCTGGATTTTCTCGAGTTGCGGCACGTCTTCTCGAGTTACGACGGGGACCTCAGGGACCCGCTCTGATGGCCTCAGGAAAGGCCAGTCCCCATGCGAGTTGCTAGGGGACCTCTCGGGATTCCTCTCCCGTCCATGCCGGGGCCTCAGTCCTTGTGTGGAGTCGGGGCCGGAACCTGAGGATTCCTCTCCAGTGTTGCCATGGATCTTGGGGTGCTTCTGAGTTTCCCCAGGGGAGTCAGGCCTCGTCTCGAGTGGGGGCATGCACGTGCGCTTTCCTCCCGAGCTGCAGCAGTAGTGTCACGCTTCCTGTCACGTGGATCAAGGGATCTGTGGCTTTCCCTCGAGGCTGTCCCTCGAGGCTTTCCCACGAGGCTTTCCCACAGGGCTGTGCCAGGTGCCACCTTGGTGTGAGTCGATCATCGGCGTGAAAGACGAGCCGGTGAAGGGAAAAGAGGTTCCTCTGGAATGGACTGAGACATCTGGGGGCTCTTGGAATGGTGGCACGACCCTGGAGTTGCTCTCGCCGTTCCTGTTGAGAGGGCCTCCTCTAGAGATGCGACGGGAAGGCCGGGAGCTCTTTCCCGACGAAGCAGGGAAAGGATCCCTCATCTCGAGCTACGAGGCGGAAACGGGGCTCCTCTGGATGTGGGCGGGACCCTCGTGATTCCTCTCGAGTGGAGACGGCTAGGTCGGGGAACTTCTTGATTTGCACCAAGGGTGTGAAGGAGGCTTTCGAAGTTCCAGAGGTGAGGTGTGATCAGCCTCGAGACGCCTCAGCGGAAATGGGCCTCATCTCGCCTGGAGGGGAGAACCTCCTGGATTTTCCCGAGTTGCGGCAGGTCTTCTCGAGTTACGACGGGGACCTCAGGGACCCGCTCTGGTGGCCTCAGGAAAGGCCAGTCCCCATGCGAGTTGCTAGGGGACCTCTCGGGATTCCTCTCCCGTCCATGCCGGGGCCTCAGTCCTTGTGTGGAGTCGGGGCCGGAACCTGAGGATTCCTCTCCAGTGTTGCCATGGATCTTGGGGTGCTTCTGAGTCTCCCCAGGGGAGTCAGGCCTCGTCTCGAGTGGGGGCATGCAAGTGCGCTTTCCTCCCGAGCTGCAGCAGTAGTGTCACGCTTCCTGTCACGTGGATCAAGGGATCTGTGGCTTTCCCTCGAGGCTGTCCCTCGAGGCTTTCCCACGAGGCTTTCCCACAGGGCTGTGCCACGTGCCACCTTGGTGTGAGTCGATCCTCGGCGTGAAAGACGAGCCGGTGAAGGGAAAAGAGGTTCCTCTGGAATGGACTGAGACACCTGTTGGACTCTTGGAATGGTGGCACGACCCTGGAGTTCCTCTCGCCGTTCCTGTTGAGAGGGCCTCCTCTTGAAATGCGACGGGAACGCCGGGAACTCTTTCCCGACGAAGCAGGGAAAGGATCCCTCATCTCGAGCTACGAGGCGGAAACGGGGTTCCTCTGGATGTGGGCGGGACCCTCGTGATTCCTCTCGAGTGGAGACGGGTATGTCGGGGAACTTCTTGATTTGCACCAAGGGTGTGAAGGAGCCTTTCGAAGTTCCAGAGGTGAGGTGTGATCAGCCTCGAGACGCCTCAGCGGAAATGGGCCTCATCTCGCCTGGAGGGGAGAACCTCCTGGATTTTCTCGAGTTGCGGCAGGTCTTCTCGAGTTACGACGGGGACCTCAGGGACCCGCTCTGGTGGCCTCAGGAAAGGCCAGTCCCCATGCGAGTTGCTAGGGGACCTCTCGGGATTCCTCTCCCGTCCATGCCGGGGCCTCAGTCCTTGTGTGGAGTCGGGGCCGGAACCTGAGGATTCCTCTCCAGTGTTGCCATGGATCTTGGGGTGCTTCTGAGTCTCCCCAGGGGAGTCAGGCCTCGTCTCGAGTGGGGGCATGCACGTGCGCTTTCCTCCCGAGCTGCAGCAGTAGTGTCACGCTTCCTGTCACGTGGATCAAGGGATCTGTGGCTTTCCCTCGAGGCTGTCCCTCGAGGCTTTCCCACGAGGCTTTCCCACAGGGCTGTGCCACGTGCCACCTTGGTGTGAGTCGATCCTCGGCGTGAAAGACGAGCCGGTGAAGGGAAAAGAGGTTCCTCTGGAATGGACTGAGACACCTGTTGGACTCTTGGAATGGTGGCACGACCCTGGAGTTCCTCTCGCCGTTCCTGTTGAGAGGGCCTCCTCTTGAGATGCGACGGGAAGGCCGGGAACTCTTTCCCGACGAAGCAGGGAAAGGATCCCTCATGTCGAGCTACGAGGCGGAAACGGGGCTCCTCTGGATGTGGGCGGGACCCTCATGATTCCTCTCGAGTGGAGACGGCTATGTCGGGGAACTTCTTGATTTGCACCAAGGGTGTGAAGGACTCTTTCGAAATTCCAGAGGTGAGGTGTGATCAGCCTCGAGACGCCTCAGCGGAAATGGGCCTCATCTAGCCTGGAGCGGAGAACCTCCTGGATTTTCTCGAGTTGCGGCAGGTCTTCTCGAGTTAGGACGGGGACCTCAGGGACCCGCTCTGGTGGCCTCAGGAAAGGCCAGTCCCCATGCGAGTTGCTAGGGGCCCTCTCGGGATTCCTCTCCCGTCCATGCCGGGGCCTCAGTCCTTGTGTGGAGTCGGGGCCGGAACCTGAGGATTCCTCTGCAGTGTTGCCATGGATCTTGGGGTGCTTCTGAGTCTCCCCAGGGGAGTCAGGCCTCGTCTCGAGTGGGGGCATGCACGTGCGCTTTCCTCCCGAGCTGCAGCAGTAGTGTCACGCTTCCTGTCACGTGAATCAAGGGATCTGTGGCTTTCCCTCGAGGCTGTCCCTCGAGGCTTTCCCACGAGGCTTTCCCACAGGGCTGTGCCACGTGCCACCTGGGTGTGAGTCGATCCTCGGCGTGAAAGACGAGCCGGTGAAGGGAAAAGAGGTTCCTCTGGAATGGACTGAGACATCTGGGGGACTCTTGGAATGGTGGCACGACCCTGGAGTTCCTCTCGCCGTTCCTGTTGAGAGGGCCTCCTCTTGAGATGCGACGGGAACGCCGGGAACTCTTTCCCGACGAAGCAGGGAAAGGATCCCTCATCTCGAGCTACGAGGCGGAAACGGGGCTCCTCTGGATGTGGGCGGGACCCTCGTGATTCCTCTCGAGTGGAGACGGCTAGGTCGGGGAACTTCTTGATTTGCACCAAGGGTGTGAAGGAGCCTTTCGAAGTTCCAGAGGTGAGGTGTGATCAGCCTCGAGACGCCTCGGCGGAAATGGGCCTCATCTCGCCTGGAGGGGAGAACCTCCTGGATTTTCTCGAGTTGCGGCAGGTCTTCTCGAGGTACAACAGGGACTTCAGGGACCCGCTCTGGTGGCCTCATGAAAGGCCAGTCCCCATGCGAGTTGCTAGGGGACCTCTCGGGATTCCTCTCCCATCCATGCCGGGGCCTCAGTCCTTGTGTGGAGTCGGAGCCGGAACCTGAGGATTGCTCTCCAGTGTTGCCATGGATCTTGGGTTGCTTCTGAGTCTCCCCAGGGGAGTCAGGCCTCGTCTCGAGTGGGGGCATGCACGTGCGCTTTCCTCCCGAGCTGCAGCAGTAGTGTCACGCTTCCTGTCACGTGGATCAAGGGATCTGTGGCTTTCCCTCGAGGCTGTCCCTCGAGGCTTTCCCACGAGGCTTTCCCACAGGGCTGTGCCACGTGCCACCTTGGTGTGTGTCGATCCTCGGCGTGAAAGACGAGCCAGTGAAGGGAAAAGAGGTTCCTCTGGAATGGACTGAGACATCTGGGGGACTCTTGGAATGGTGGCACGACCCTGGAGTTCCTCTCGCCGTTCCTGTTGAGAGGGCCTCCTCTTGAGATGCGACGGGAACGCCGAGAAATCTTTCCCGACGAAGCAGGGAAAGGATCCCTCATCTCGAGCTACGAGGCGGAAACGGGGCTCCTCTGGATGTGGGCGGGACCCTCGTGATTCCTCTCGAGTGGAGACGGGTATGTCAGGGAACTTCTTGATTTGCACCAAGGGTGTGAAGGAGCCTTTCGAAGTTCCAGAGGTGAGGTGTGATCAGCCTCGAGACGCCTCAGCGGAAATGGGCCTCATCTCGCCTGGAGGGGAGAACCTCCTGGATTTTCTCGAGTTGCGGCAGGTCTTCTCGAGTTACGACGGGGACCTCAGGGACCCGCTCTGGTGGCCTCAGGAAAGGCCAGTCCCCATGCGAGTTGCTAGGGGACCTCTCGGGATTCCTCTCCCGTCCATGCCGGGGCCTCAGTCCTTGTGTGGATTCGGGGCCGGAACCTGAGATTCCTCTCCAGTGTTGCCATGGATCTTGGGGTGCTTCTGAGTTTCCCCAGGGGAGTCAGGCCTCGTCTCGAGTGGGGGCATGCACGTGCGCTTTCCTCCCGAGCTGCAGCAGTAGTGTCACGCTTCCTGTCACGTGGATCAAGGGATCTGTGGCTTTCCCTCGAGGCTGTCCCTCGAGGCTTTCCCACGAGGCTTTCCCACAGGGCTGTGCCAGGTGCCACCTTGGTGTGAGTCGATCATCGGCGTGAAAGACGAGCCGGTGAAGGGAAAAGAGGTTCCTCTGGAATGGACTGAGACATCTGGGGGCTCTTGGAATGGTGGCACGACCCTGGAGTTGCTCTCGCCGTTCCTGTTGAGAGGGCCTCCTCTAGAGATGCGACGGGAAGGCCGGGAGCTCTTTCCCGACGAAGCAGGGAAAGGATCCCTCATCTCGAGCTACGAGGCGGAAACGGGGCTCCTCTGGATGTGGGCGGGACCCTCGTGATTCCTCTCGAGTGGAGACGGCTAGGTCGGGGAACTTCTTGATTTGCACCAAGGGTGTGAAGGAGGCTTTCGAAGTTCCAGAGGTGAGGTGTGATCAGCCTCGAGACGCCTCAGCGGAAATGGGCCTCATCTCGCCTGGAGGGGAGAACCTCCTGGATTTTCCCGAGTTGCGGCAGGTCTTCTCGAGTTACGACGGGGACCTCAGGGACCCGCTCTGGTGGCCTCAGGAAAGGCCAGTCCCCATGCGAGTTGCTAGGGGACCTCTCGGGATTCCTCTCCCGTCCATGCCGGGGCCTCAGTCCTTGTGTGGAGTCGGGGCCGGAACCTGAGGATTCCTCTCCAGTGTTGCCATGGATCTTGGGGTGCTTCTGAGTCTCCCCAGGGGAGTCAGGCCTCGTCTCGAGTGGGGGCATGCAAGTGCGCTTTCCTCCCGAGCTGCAGCAGTAGTGTCACGCTTCCTGTCACGTGGATCAAGGGATCTGTGGCTTTCCCTCGAGGCTGTCCCTCGAGGCTTTCCCACGAGGCTTTCCCACAGGGCTGTGCCACGTGCCACCTTGGTGTGAGTCGATCCTCGGCGTGAAAGACGAGCCGGTGAAGGGAAAAGAGGTTCCTCTGGAATGGACTGAGACACCTGTTGGACTCTTGGAATGGTGGCACGACCCTGGAGTTCCTCTCGCCGTTCCTGTTGAGAGGGCCTCCTCTTGAAATGCGACGGGAACGCCGGGAACTCTTTCCCGACGAAGCAGGGAAAGGATCCCTCATCTCGAGCTACGAGGCGGAAACGGGGTTCCTCTGGATGTGGGCGGGACCCTCGTGATTCCTCTCGAGTGGAGACGGGTATGTCGGGGAACTTCTTGATTTGCACCAAGGGTGTGAAGGAGCCTTTCGAAGTTCCAGAGGTGAGGTGTGATCAGCCTCGAGACGCCTCAGCGGAAATGGGCCTCATCTCGCCTGGAGGGGAGAACCTCCTGGATTTTCTCGAGTTGCGGCAGGTCTTCTCGAGTTACGACGGGGACCTCAGGGACCCGCTCTGGTGGCCTCAGGAAAGGCCAGTCCCCATGCGAGTTGCTAGGGGACCTCTCGGGATTCCTCTCCCGTCCATGCCGGGGCCTCAGTCCTTGTGTGGAGTCGGGGCCGGAACCTGAGGATTCCTCTCCAGTGTTGCCATGGATCTTGGGGTGCTTCTGAGTCTCCCCAGGGGAGTCAGGCCTCGTCTCGAGTGGGGGCATGCACGTGCGCTTTCCTCCCGAGCTGCAGCAGTAGTGTCACGCTTCCTGTCACGTGGATCAAGGGATCTGTGGCTTTCCCTCGAGGCTGTCCCTCGAGGCTTTCCCACGAGGCTTTCCCACAGGGCTGTGCCACGTGCCACCTTGGTGTGAGTCGATCCTCGGCGTGAAAGACGAGCCGGTGAAGGGAAAAGAGGTTCCTCTGGAATGGACTGAGACACCTGTTGGACTCTTGGAATGGTGGCACGACCCTGGAGTTCCTCTCGCCGTTCCTGTTGAGAGGGCCTCCTCTTGAGATGCGACGGGAAGGCCGGGAACTCTTTCCCGACGAAGCAGGGAAAGGATCCCTCATGTCGAGCTACGAGGCGGAAACGGGGCTCCTCTGGATGTGGGCGGGACCCTCATGATTCCTCTCGAGTGGAGACGGCTATGTCGGGGAACTTCTTGATTTGCACCAAGGGTGTGAAGGACTCTTTCGAAATTCCAGAGGTGAGGTGTGATCAGCCTCGAGACGCCTCAGCGGAAATGGGCCTCTACTCGCCTGGATGGGAGAACCTCCTGGATTTTCTCGAGTTGCGGCAGGTCTTCTCGAGTTAGGACGGGGACCTCAGGGACCCGCTCTGGTGGCCTCAGGAAAGGCCAGTCCCCATGCGAGTTGCTAGGGGCCCTCTCGGGATTCCTCTCCCGTCCATGCCGGGGCCTCAGTCCTTGTGTGGAGTCGGGGCCGGAACCTGAGGATTCCTCTGCAGTGTTGCCATGGATCTTGGGGTGCTTCTGAGTCTCCCCAGGGGAGTCAGGCCTCGTCTCGAGTGGGGGCATGCACGTGCGCTTTCCTCCCGAGCTGCAGCAGTAGTGTCACGCTTCCTGTCACGTGAATCAAGGGATCTGTGGCTTTCCCTCGAGGCTGTCCCTCGAGGCTTTCCCACGAGGCTTTCCCACAGGGCTGTGCCACGTGCCACCTGGGTGTGAGTCGATCCTCGGCGTGAAAGACGAGCCGGTGAAGGGAAAAGAGGTTCCTCTGGAATGGACTGAGACATCTGGGGGACTCTTGGAATGGTGGCACGACCCTGGAGTTCCTCTCGCCGTTCCTGTTGAGAGGGCCTCCTCTTGAGATGCGACGGGAACGCCGGGAACTCTTTCCCGACGAAGCAGGGAAAGGATCCCTCATCTCGAGCTACGAGGCGGAAACGGGGCTCCTCTGGATGTGGGCGGGACCCTCGTGATTCCTCTCGAGTGGAGACGGCTAGGTCGGGGAACTTCTTGATTTGCACCAAGGGTGTGAAGGAGCCTTTCGAAGTTCCAGAGGTGAGGTGTGATCAGCCTCGAGACGCCTCGGCGGAAATGGGCCTCATCTCGCCTGGAGGGGAGAACCTCCTGGATTTTCTCGAGTTGCGGCAGGTCTTCTCGAGGTACAACAGGGACTTCAGGGACCCGCTCTGGTGGCCTCATGAAAGGCCAGTCCCCATGCGAGTTGCTAGGGGACCTCTCGGGATTCCTCTCCCATCCATGCCGGGGCCTCAGTCCTTGTGTGGAGTCGGAGCCGGAACCTGAGGATTGCACTCCAGTGTTGCCATGGATCTTGGGTTGCTTCTGAGTCTCCCCAGGGGAGTCAGGCCTCGTCTCGAGTGGGGGCATGCACGTGCGCTTTCCTCCCGAGCTGCAGCAGTAGTGTCACGCTTCCTGTCACGTGGATCAAGGGATCTGTGGCTTTCCCTCGAGGCTGTCCCTCGAGGCTTTCCCACGAGGCTTTCCCACAGGGCTGTGCCACGTGCCACCTTGGTGTGTGTCGATCCTCGGCGTGAAAGACGAGCCAGTGAAGGGAAAAGAGGTTCCTCTGGAATGGACTGAGACATCTGGGGGACTCTTGGAATGGTGGCACGACCCTGGAGTTCCTCTCGCCGTTCCTGTTGAGAGGGCCTCCTCTTGAGATGCGACGGGAACGCCGAGAAATCTTTCCCGACGAAGCAGGGAAAGGATCCCTCATCTCGAGCTACGAGGCGGAAACGGGGCTCCTCTGGATGTGGGCGGGACCCTCGTGATTCCTCTCGAGTGGAGACGGGTATGTCAGGGAACTTCTTGATTTGCACCAAGGGTGTGAAGGAGCCTTTCGAAGTTCCAGAGGTGAGGTGTGATCAGCCTCGAGACGCCTCAGCGGAAATGGGCCTCATCTCGCCTGGAGGGGAGAACCTCCTGGATTTTCTCGAGTTGCGGCAGGTCTTCTCGAGTTACGACGGGGACCTCAGGGACCCGCTCTGGTGGCCTCAGGAAAGGCCAGTCCCCATGCGAGTTGCTAGGGGACCTCTCGGGATTCCTCTCCCGTCCATGCCGGGGCCTCAGTCCTTGTGTGGATTCGGGGCCGGAACCTGAGATTCCTCTCCAGTGTTGCCATGGATCTTGGGGTGCTTCTGAGTCTTCCCAGGGGAGTCAGGCCTCGTCTCGAGTGGGGGCATGCACGTGCGCTTTCCTCCCAAGCTGCAGCAGTAGTGTCACGCTTCCTGTCACGTGGATCAAGGGATCTGTGGCTTTCCCTCGAGGCTGTCCCTCGAGGCTTTCCCACGAGCCTTTCCCACAGGGCTGTGCCACGTGCCACCTTGGTGTGAGTCGATCCTCGGCATGAAAGACGAGGCGGTGAAGGGAAAAGAGGTTCCTCTGGAATGGACTGAGACATCTGGGGGACTCTTGGAATGGTGGCACGACCCTGGAGTTCCTCTCGCCGTTCCTGTTGAGAGGGCCTCCTCTTGAAATGCGACGGGAACGCCGGGAACTCTTTCCCGACGAAGCAGGGAAAGGATCCCTCATCTCGAGCTACGAGGAGGAAACGGGGCTCCTCTGGATGTGGGCGGGACTCTCGTGATTCCTCTCGAGTGGAGACGGGTATGTCGGGGAACTTCTTGATTTGCACCAAGGGTGTGAAGGACCCTTTCGAAGTTCCAGAGGGGAGGTGTGATCAGCCTCGCGACGCCTCAGCGGAAATGGGCCTCATCTCGCCTGGAGGGGAGAACCTCCTGGATTTTCTCGAGTTGCGGCAGGTCTTCTCGAGTTACGACGGGGACCTCAGGGACCCGCTCTGGTGGCCTCAGGAAAGGCCAGTCCCCATGCGAGTTGCTAGGGGACCTCTCGAGATTCCTCTCCCGTCCATGCCGGGGCCTCAGTCCTTGTGTGGAGTCGGGGCCGGAACCTGAGGATTCCTCTGCAGTGTTGCCATGGATCTTGGGGTGCTTCTGAGTCTCCCCAGGGGAGTCAGGCCTCGTCTCGAGTGGGGGCATGCACGTGCGCTTTCCTCCCGAGCTGCAGCAGTAGTGTCACGCTTCCTGTCACGTGGATCAAGGGATCTGTGGCTTTCCCTCGAGGCTGTCCCTCGAGGCTTTCCCACGAGGCTTTCCCACAGGGCTGTGCCACGTGCCACCTTGGTGTGAGTCGATCCTCGGCGTGAAAGACGAGCCGGTGAAGGGAAAAGAGGTTCCTCTGGAATGGACTGAGACATCTGGGGGACTCCTGGAATGGTGGCAGGACCCTGGAGTTCCTCTCGCCGTTCCTGTTGAGAGGGCCTCCTCTTGAGATGCGACGGGAACGCCGGGAACTCTTTCCCGACGAAGCAGGGAAAGGATCCCTCATCTCGAGCTACGAGGCGGAAACGGGGCTCCTCTGGATGTGGGCGGGACTCTCGTGATTCCTCTCGAGTGGAGACGGCTAGGTCGGGGAACTTCTTGATTTGCACCAAGGGTGTGAAGGACCCTTTCGAAGTTCCCGAGGTGAGGTGTGATCAGCCTCGAGACGCCTCAGCGGAAATGGGCCTCATCTAGCCTGGAGGGGAGAACCTCCTGGATTTTCTCGAGTTGCGGCAGGTCTTCTCGAGTTACGACGGGGACCTCAGGGACCCGCTCTGGTGGCCTCAGGAAAGGCCAGTCCCCATGTGAGTTGCTAGGGGACCTCTCGGGATTCCTCTCCCGTCCATGCCGGGGCCTCAGTCCTTGTGTGGAGTCGGGGCCGGAACCTGAGGATTCCTCTCCAGTGTTGCCATGGATCTTGGGGTGCTTCTGAGTCTCCCCAGGGGAGTCAGGCCTCGTCTCGAGTGGGGGCATGCACGTGCGCTTTCCTCCCGAGCTGCAGCAGTAGTGTCACGCTTCCTGTCACGTGGATCAAGGGATCTGTGGCTTTCCCTCGAGGCTGTCCCTCGAGGCTTTCCCACGAGGCTTTCCCACAGGGCTGTGCCACGTGCCACCTTGGTGTGAGTCGATCCTCGGCGTGAAAGACGAGCCGGTGAAGGGAAAAGAGGTTCCTCTGGAATGGACTGAGACATCTGGGGGACTCTTGGAATGGTGGCACGACCCTGGAGTTCCTCTCGCCGTTCCTGTTGAGAGGGCCTCCTCTTGAGATGTGACGGGAAGGTCGGGAACTCTTTCCCGACGAAGCAGGGAAAGGATCCCTCATCTCGAGCTACGAGGCGGAAACGGGGCTCCTCTGGATGTGGGGGGGACTCTCGTGATTCCTCTCGAGTGGAGACGGCTAGGTCGGGGAACTTCTTGATTTGCACCAAGGGTGTGAAGGACCCTTTCGAAGTTCCCGAGATGAGGTGTGATCAGCCTCGAGACGCCTCAGCGGAAATGGGCCTCATCTCGCCTGGAGGGGAGAACCTCCTGGATTTTCTCGAGTTGCGGCAGGTCTTCTCGAGTTACGACGGGGACCTCAGGGACCCGCTCTGTTGGCCTCAGGAAAGGCCAGTCCCCATGTGAGTTGCTAGGGGACCTCTCGGGATTCCTCTCCCGTCCATGCCGGGGCCTCAGTCCTTGTGTGGAGTCGGGGCCGGAACCTGAGGATTCCTCTCCAGTGTTGCCATGGATCTTGGGGTGCTTCTGAGTCTCCCCAGGGGAGTCAGGCCTCGTCTCGAGTGGGGGCATGCACGTGCGCTTTCCTCCCGAGCTGCAGCAGTAGTGTCACGCTTCCTGTCACGTGGATCAAGGGATCTGTGGCTTTCCCTCGAGGCTGTCCCTCGAGGCTTTCCCACGAGGCTTTCCCACAGGGCTGTGCCACGTGCCACCTTGGTGTGAGTCGATCCTCGGCGTGAAAGACGAGCCGGTGAAGGGAAAAGAGGTTCCTCTGGAATGGACTGAGACATCTGGGGGACTCTTGGAATGGTGGCACGACCCTGGAGTTCCTCTCGCCGTTCCTGTTGAGTGGGCCTCCTCTTGAGATGCGACGGGAACGCCGGGAACTCTTTCCCGACGAAGCAGGGAAAGGATCCCTCATCTCGAGCTACGAGGCGGAAACGGGGCTCCTCTGGATGTGGGCGGGACTCTCGTGATTCCTCTCGAGTGGAGACGGCTAGGTCGGGGAACTTCTTGATTTGCACCAAGGGTGTGAAGTACCCTTTCGAAGTTCCCGAGGTGAGGTGTGATCAGCCTCGAGACGCCTCAGCGGAAATGGGCCTCATCTCGCCTGGAGGGGAGAACCTCCTGGATTTCCTCGAGTTGCGGCAGGTCTTCTCGAGTTACGACGGGGACCTCAGGGACCCGCTCTGGTGGCCTCAGGAAAGGCCAGTCCCCATGTGAGTTGCTAGGGGACCTCTCGGGATTCCTCTCCCGTCCATGCCGGGGCCTCAGTCCTTGTGTGGAGTCGGGGCCGGAACCTGAGGATTCCTCTCCAGTGTTGCCATGGATCTTGGGGTGCTTCTGAGTCTCCCCAGGGGAGTCAGGCCTCGTCTCGAGTGGGGGCATGCACGTGCGCTTTCCTCCCGAGCTGCAGCAGTAGTGTCACGCTTCCTGTCACGTGGATCAAGGGATCTGTGGCTTTCCCTCGAGGCTGTCCCTCGAGGCTTTCCCACGAGGCTTTCCCGCAGGGCTGTGCCACGTGCCACCTTGGTGTGAGTCGATCCTCGGCGTGAAAGACGAGCCGGTGAAGGGAAAAGAGGTTCCTCTGGAATGGACTGAGACATCTGGGGGACTCTTGGAATGGTGGCACGACCCTGGAGTTCCTCTCGCCGTTCCTGTTGAGAGGGCCTCCTCTTGAGATGCGACGGGAACGCCGGGAACTCTTTCCCGACGAAGCAGGGAAAAGATCCCTCATCTCGAGCTACGAGGCGGAAACGGGGCTCCTCTGGATGTGGGCGGGACCCTCGTGATTCCTCTCGAGTGGAGACGGGTATGTCGGGGAACTTCTTGATTTGCACCAAGGGTGTGAAGGACCCTTTCGAAGTTCCAGAGGGGAGGTGTGATCAGTCTCGAGACGCCTCATCGGAAATGGGCCTCATCTCGCCTGGAGGGGAGAACCTCCTGGATTTTCTCGAGTTGCGGCAGGTCTTCTCGAGTTACGACGGGGACCTCAGGGACCCGCTCTGGTGGCCTCAGGAAAGGCCAGTCCCCATGTGAGTTGCTAGGGGACCTCTCGGGATTCCTCTCCCGTCCATGCCGGGGCCTCAGTCCTTGTGTGGAGTCGGGGCCGGAACCTGAGGATTCCTCTCCAGTGTTGCCATGGATCTTGGGGTGCTTCTGAGTCTCCCCAGGGGAGTCAGGCCTCGTCTCGAGTGGGGGCATGCACGTGCGCTTTCCTCCCGAGCTGCAGCAGTAGTGTCACGCTTCCTGTCACGTGGATCAAGGGATCTGTGGCTTTCCCTCGAGGCTGTCCCTCGAGGCTTTCCCACGAGGCTTTCCCGCAGGGCTGTGCCACGTGCCACCTTGGTGTGAGTCGATCCTCGGCGTGAAAGACGAGCCGGTGAAGGGAAAAGAGGTTCCTCTGGAATGGACTGAGACATCTGGGGGACTCTTGGAATGGTGGCACGACCCTGGAGTTCCTCTCGCCGTTCCTGTTGAGAGGGCCTCCTCTTGAGATGCGACGGGAACGCCGGGAACTCTTTCCCGAAGAAGCAGGGAAAGGATCCCTCATCTCGAGCTACGAGGCGGAAACGGGGCTCCTCTGGATGTGGGCGGGACTCTCGTGATTCCTCTCGAGTGGAGACGGCTAGGTCGGGGAACTTCTTGATTTGCACCAAGGGTGTGAAGTACCCTTTCGAAGTTCCCGAGGTGAGGTGTGATCAGCCTCGAGACGCCTCAGCGGAAATGGGCCTCATCTCGCCTGGAGGGGAGAACCTCCTGGATTTTCTCGAGTTGCGGCAGGTCTTCTCGAGTTACGACGGGGACCTCAGGGACCCGCTCTGGTGGCCTCAGGAAAGGCCAGTCCCCATGTGAGTTGCTAGGGGACCTCTCGGGATTCCTCTCCCGTCCATGCCGGGGCCTCAGTCCTTGTGTGGAGTCGGGGCCGGAACCTGAGGATTCCTCTCCAGTGTTGCCATGGATCTTGGGGTGCTTCTGAGTCTCCCCAGGGGAGTCAGGCCTCGTCTCGAGTGGGGGCATGCACGTGCGCTTTCCTCCCGAGCTGCAGCAGTAGTGTCACGCTTCCTGTCACGTGGATCAAGGGATCTGTGGCTTTCCCTCGAGGCTGTCCCTCGAGGCTTTCCCACGAGGCTTTCCCACAGGGCTGTGCCACGTGCCACCTTGGTGTGAGTCGATCCTCGGCGTGAAAGACGAGCCGGTGAAGGGAAAAGAGGTTCCTCTGGAATGGACTGAGACATCTGGGGGACTCCTGGAATGGTGGCACGACCCTGGAGTTCCTCTCGCCGTTCCTGTTGAGAGGGCCTCCTCTTGAGATGTGACGGGAAGGTCGGGAACTCTTTCCCGACGAAGCAGGGAAAGGATCCCTCATCTCGAGCTACGAGGCGGAAACGGGGCTCCTCTGGATGTGGGGGGGACTCTCGTGATTCCTCTCGAGTGGAGACGGCTAGGTCGGGGAACTTCTTGATTTGCACCAAGGGTGTGAAGGACCCTTTCGAAGTTCCCGAGATGAGGTGTGATCAGCCTCGAGACGCCTCAGCGGAAATGGGCCTCATCTCGCCTGGAGGGGAGAACCTCCTGGATTTTCTCGAGTTGCGGCAGGTCTTCTCGAGTTACGACGGGGACCTCAGGGACCCGCTCTGGTGGCCTCAGGAAAGGCCAGTCCCCATGTGAGTTGCTAGGGGACCTCTCGGGATTCCTCTCCCGTCCATGCCGGGGCCTCAGTCCTTGTGTGGAGTCGGGGCCGGAACCTGAGGATTCCTCTCCAGTGTTGCCATGGATCTTGGGGTGCTTCTGAGTCTCCCCAGGGGAGTCAGGCCTCGTCTCGAGTGGGGGCATGCACGTGCGCTTTCCTCCCGAGCTGCAGCAGTAGTGTCACGCTTCCTGTCACGTGGATCAAGGGATCTGTGGCTTTCCCTCGAGGCTGTCCCTCGAGGCTTTCCCACGAGGCTTTCCCGCAGGGCTGTGCCACGTGCCACCTTGGTGTGAGTCGATCCTCGGCGTGAAAGACGAGCCGGTGAAGGGAAAAGAGGTTCCTCTGGAATGGACTGAGACATCTGGGGGACTCTTGGAATGGTGGCACGACCCTGGAGTTCCTCTCGCCGTTCCTGTTGAGAGGGCCTCCTCTTGAGATGCGACGGGAACGCCGGGAACTCTTTCCCGACGAAGCAGGGAAAGGATCCCTCATCTCGAGCTACGAGGCGGAAACGGGGCTCCTCTGGATGTGGGCGGGACTCTCGTGATTCCTCTCGAGTGGAGACGGCTAGGTCGGGGAACTTCTTGATTTGCACCAAGGGTGTGAAGTACCCTTTCGAAGTTCCCGAGGTGAGGTGTGATCAGCCTCGAGACGCCTCAGCGGAAATGGGCCTCATCTCGCCTGGAGGGGAGAACCTCCTGGATTTTCTCGAGTTGCGGCAGGTCTTCTCGAGTTACGACGGGGACCTCAGGGACCCGCTCTGGTGGCCTCAGGAAAGGCCAGTCCCCATGTGAGTTGCTAGGGGACCTCTCGGGATTCCTCTCCCGTCCATTCCGGGGCCTCAGTCCTTGTGTGGAGTCGGGGCCAGAACCTGAGGATTCCTCTCCAGTGTTGCCATGGATCTTGGGGTGCTTCTGAGTCTCCCCAGGGGAGTCAGGCCTCGTCTCGAGTGGGGGCATGCACGTGCGCTTTCCTCCCGAGCTGCAGCAGTAGTGTCACGCTTCCTGTCACGTGGATCAAGGGATCTGTGGCTTTCCCTCGAGGCAGTCCCTCGAGGCTTTCCCACGAGGCTTTCCCACAGGGCTGTGCCACGTGCCACCTTGGTGTGAGTCGATCCTCGGCGTGAAAGACGAGCCGGTGAAGGGAAAAGAGGTTCCTCTGGAATGGACTGAGACATCTGGGGGACTCTTGGAATGGTGGCACGACCCTGGAGTTCCTCTCGCCGTTCCTGTTGAGAGGGCCTCCTCTTGAGATGTGACGGGAAGGTCGGGAACTCTTTCCCGACGAAGCAGGGAAAGGATCCCTCATCTCGAGCTACGAGGCGGAAACGGGGCTCCTCTGGATGTGGGCGGGACCCTCGTGATTCCTCTCGAGTGGAGACGGGTATGTCGGGGAACTTCTTGATTTGCACCAAGGGTGTGAAGGACCCTTTCGAAGTTCCAGAGGTGAGGTGTGATCAGCCTCGAGACGCCTCAGCGGAAATGGGCCTCATCTCGCCTGGAGGGGAGAACCTCCTGGATTTCCTCGAGTTGCGGCAGGTCTTCTCGAGTTACGACGGGGACCTCAGGGACCCGCTCTGGTGGCCTCAGGAAAGGCCAGTCCCCATGTGAGTTGCTAGGGGACCTCTCGGGATTCCTCTCCCGTCCATGCCGGGGCCTCAGTCCTTGTGTGGAGTCGGGGCCGGAACCTGAGGATTCCTCTCCAGTGTTGCCATGGATCTTGGGGTGCTTCTGAGTCTCCCCAGGGGAGTCAGGCCTCGTCTCGAGTGGGGGCATGCACGTGCGCTTTCCTCCCGAGCTGCAGCAGTAGTGTCACGCTTCCTGTCACGTGGATCAAGGGATCTGTGGCTTTCCCTCGAGGCTGTCCCTCGAGGCTTTCCCACGAGGCTTTCCCGCAGGGCTGTGCCACGTGCCACCTTGGTGTGAGTCGATCCTCGGCGTGAAAGACGAGCCGGTGAAGGGAAAAGAGGTTCCTCTGGAATGGACTGAGACATCTGGGGGACTCTTGGAATGGTGGCACGACCCTGGAGTTCCTCTCGCCGTTCCTGTTGAGAGGGCCTCCTCTTGAGATGCGACGGGAACGCCGGGAACTCTTTCCCGACGAAGCAGGGAAAGGATCCCTCATCTCGAGCTACGAGGCGGAAACGGGGCTCCTCTGGATGTGGGCGGGACTCTCGTGATTCCTCTCGAGTGGAGACGGCTAGGTCGGGGAACTTCTTGATTTGCACCAAGGGTGTGAAGTACCCTTTCGAAGTTCCCGAGGTGAGGTGTGATCAGCCTCGAGACGCCTCAGCGGAAATGGGCCTCATCTCGCCTGGAGGGGAGAACCTCCTGGATTTTCTCGAGTTGCGGCAGGTCTTCTCGAGTTACGACGGGGACCTCAGGGACCCGCTCTGGTGGCCTCAGGAAAGGCCAGTCCCCATGTGAGTTGCTAGGGGACCTCTCGGGATTCCTCTCCCGTCCATTCCGGGGCCTCAGTCCTTGTGTGGAGTCGGGGCCAGAACCTGAGGATTCCTCTCCAGTGTTGCCATGGATCTTGGGGTGCTTCTGAGTCTCCCCAGGGGAGTCAGGCCTCGTCTCGAGTGGGGGCATGCACGTGCGCTTTCCTCCCGAGCTGCAGCAGTAGTGTCACGCTTCCTGTCACGTGGATCAAGGGATCTGTGGCTTTCCCTCGAGGCAGTCCCTCGAGGCTTTCCCACGAGGCTTTCCCACAGGGCTGTGCCACGTGCCACCTTGGTGTGAGTCGATCCTCGGCGTGAAAGACGAGCCGGTGAAGGGAAAAGAGGTTCCTCTGGAATGGACTGAGACATCTGGGGGACTCTTGGAATGGTGGCACGACCCTGGAGTTCCTCTCGCCGTTCCTGTTGAGAGGGCCTCCTCTTGAGATGTGACGGGAAGGTCGGGAACTCTTTCCCGACGAAGCAGGGAAAGGATCCCTCATCTCGAGCTACGAGGCGGAAACGGGGCTCCTCTGGATGTGGGCGGGACCCTCGTGATTCCTCTCGAGTGGAGACGGGTATGTCGGGGAACTTCTTGATTTGCACCAAGGGTGTGAAGGACCCTTTCGAAGTTCCAGAGGGGAGGTGTGATCAGCCTCGAGACGCCTCAGCGGAAATGGGCCTCATCTCGCCTGGAGGGGAGAACCTCCTGGATTTTCTCGAGTTGCGGCTGGTCTTCTCGAGTTACAACGGGGACCTCAGGGACCCGCTCTGGTGGCCTCAGGAAAGGCCAGTCCCCATGTGAGTTGCTAGGGGACCTCTCGGGATTCCTCTCCCGTCCATGCCGGGGCCTCAGTCCTTGTGTGGAGTCGGGGCCGGAACCTGAGGATCCCTCTCCAGTGTTGCCATGGATCTTCGGGTGCTTCTGAGTCTCCCCAGGGGAGTCAGGCCTCGTCTCGAGTGGGGGCATGCACGTGCGCTTTCCTCCCGAGCTGCAGCAGTAGTGTCACGCTTCCTGTCACGTGGATCAAGGGATCTGTGGCTTTCCCTCGAGGCTGTCCCTCGAGGCTTTCCCACGAGGCTTTCCCGCAGGGCTGTGCCACGTGCCACCTTGGTGTGAGTCGATCCTCGGCGTGAAAGACGAGCCGGTGAAGGGAAAAGAGGTTCCTCTGGAATGGACTGAGACATCTGGGGGACTCTTGGAATGGTGGCACGACCCTGGAGTTCCTCTCGCCGTTCCTGTTGAGAGGGCCTCCTCTTGAGATGCGACGGGAACGCCGGGAACTCTTTCCCGAAGAAGCAGGGAAAGGATCCCTCATCTCGAGCTACGAGGCGGAAACGGGGCTCCTCTGGATGTGGGCGGGACTCTCGTGATTCCTCTCGAGTGGAGACGGCTAGTTCGGGGAACTTCTTGATTTGCACCAAGGGTGTGAAGTACCCTTTCGAAGTTCCCGAGGTGAGGTGTGATCAGCCTCGAGACGCCTCAGCGGAAATGGGCCTCATCTCGCCTGGAGGGGAGAACCTCCTGGATTTTCTCGAGTTGCGGCAGGTCTTCTCGAGTTACGACGGGGACCTCAGGGACCCGCTCTGGTGGCCTCAGGAAAGGCCAGTCCCCATGTGAGTTGCTAGGGGACCTCTCGGGATTCCTCTCCCGTCCATGCCGGGGCCTCAGTCCTTGTGTGGAGTCGGGGCCGGAACCTGAGGATTCCTCTCCAGTGTTGCCATGGATCTTGGGGTGCTTCTGAGTCTCCCCAGGGGAGTCAGGCCTCGTCTCGAGTGGGGGCATGCACGTGCGCTTTCCTCCCGAGCTGCAGCAGTAGTGTCACACTTCCTGTCACGTGGATCAAGGGATCTGTGGCTTTCCCTCGAGGCTGTCCCTCGAGGCTTTCCCACGAGGCTTTCCCACAGGGCTGTGCCACGTGCCACCTTGGTGTGAGTCGATCCTCGGCGTGAAAGACGAGCCGGTGAAGGGAAAAGAGGTTCCTCTGGAATGGACTGAGACATCTGGGGGACTCTTGGAATGGTGGCACGACCCTGGAGTTCCTCTCGCCGTTCCTGTTGAGAGGGCCTCCTCTTGAGATGTGACGGGAAGGTCGGGAACTCTTTCCCGACGAAGCAGGGAAAGGATCCCTCATCTCGAGCTACGAGGCGGAAACGGGGCTCCTCTGGATGTGGGCGGGACTCTCGTGATTCTTCTCGAGTGGAGACGGCTAGGTCGGGGAACTACTTGATTTGCACCAAGGGTGTGAAGGACCCTTTCGAAGTTCCCGAGATGAGTTGTGATCAGCCTCGAGACGCCTCAGCGGAAATGGGCCTCATCTCGCCTGGAGGGGAGAACCTCCTGGATTTTCTCGAGTTGCGGCAGGTCTTCTCGAGTTACGACGGGGACCTCAGGGACCCGCTCTGGTGGCCTCAGGAAAGGCCAGTCCCCATGTGAGTTGCTAGGGGACCTCTCGGGATTCCTCTCCCGTCCATGCCGGGGCCTCAGTCCTTGTGTGGAGTCGGGGCCGGAACCTGAGGATTCCTCTCCAGTGTTGCCATGGATCTTGGGGTGCTTCTGAGTCTCCCCAGGGGAGTCAGGCCTCGTCTCGAGTGGGGGCGTGCACGTGCGCTTTCCTCCCGAGCTGCAGCAGTAGTGTCACGCTTCCTGTCACGTGGATCAAGGGATCTGTGGCTTTCCCTCGAGGCTGTCCCTCGAGGCTTTCCCACGAGGCTTTCCCGCAGGGCTGTGCCACGTGCCACCTTGGTGTGAGTCGATCCTCGGCGTGAAAGACGAGCCGGTGAAGGGAAAAGAGGTTCCTCTGGAATGGACTGAGACATCTGGGGGACTCTTGGAATGGTGGCACGACCCTGGAGTTCCTCTCGCCGTTCCTGTTGAGAGGGCCTCCTCTTGAGATGCGACGGGAACGCCGGGAACTCTTTCCCGACGAAGCAGGGAAAAGATCCCTCATCTCGAGCTACGAGGCGGAAACGGGGCTCCTCTGGATGTGGGCGGACCCTCGTGATTCCTCTCGAGTGGAGACGGGTATGTCGGGGAACTTCTTGATTTGCACCAAGGGTGTGAAGGACCCTTTCGAAGTTCCAGAGGGGAGGTGTGATCAGCCTCGAGACGCCTCATCGGAAATGGGCCTCATCTCGCCTGGAGGGGAGAACCTCCTGGATTTTCTCGAGTTGCGGCAGGTCTTCTCGAGTTACGACGGGGACCTCAGGGACCCGCTCTGGTGGCCTCAGGAAAGGCCAGTCCCCATGTGAGTTGCTAGGGGACCTCTCGGGATTCCTCTCCCGTCCATGCCGGGGCCTCAGTCCTTGTGTGGAGTCGGGGCCGGAACCTGAGGATTCCTCTCCAGTGTTGCCATGGATCTTGGGGTGCTTCTGAGTCTCCCTAGGGGAGTCAGGCCTCGTCTCGAGTGGGGGCATGCACGTGCGCTTTCCTCCCGAGCTGCAGCAGTAGTGTCACGCTTCCTGTCACGTGGATCAAGGGATCTGTGGCTTTCCCTCGACGCTGTCCCTCGAGGCTTTCCCACGAGGCTTTCCCACAGGGCTGTGCCACGTGCCACCTTGGTGTGAGTCGATCCTCGGCGTGAAAGACGAGCCGGTGAAGGGAAAAGAGGTTCCTCTGGAATGGACTGAGACATCTGGGGGACTCTTGGAATGGTGGCACGACCCTGGAGTTCCTCTCGCCGTTCCTGTTGAGAGGGCCTCCTCTTGAGATGTGACGGGAAGGTCGGGAACTCTTTCCCGACGAAGCAGGGAAAGGATCCCTCATCTCGAGCTACGAGGCGGAAACGGGGCTCCTCTGGATGTGGGCGGGACCCACGTGATTCCTCTCGAGTGGAGACGGCTAGGTCGGGGAACTTCTTGATTTGCACCAAGGGTGTGAAGGACCCTTTCGAAGTTCCAGAGGTGAGGTGTGATCAGCCTCGAGACGCCTCAGCGGAAATGGGCCTCATCTCGCCTGGAGGGGAGAACCTCCTGGATTTTCTCGAGTTGCGGCAGGTCTTCTCGAGTTACGACGGGGACCTCAGGGACCCGCTCTGGTGGCCTCAGGAAAGGCCAGTCCCCATGTGAGTTGCTAGGGGACCTCTCGGGATTCCTCTCCCGTCCATGCCGGGGCCTCAGTCCTTGTGTGGAGTCGGGGCCGGAACCTGAGGATTCCTCTCCAGTGTTGCCATGGATCTTGGGGTGCTTCTGAGTCTCCCCAGGGGAGTCAGGCCTCGTCTCGAGTGGGGGCATGCACGTGCGCTTTCCTCCCGAGCTGCAGCAGTAGTGTCACGCTTCCTGTCACGTGGATCAAGGGATCTGTGGCTTTCCCTCGAGGCTGTCCCTCGAGGCTTTCCCACGAGGCTTTCCCACAGGGCTGTGCCACGTGCCACCTTGGTGTGAGTCGATCCTCGGCGTGAAAGACGAGCCGGTGAAGGGAAAAGAGGTTCCTCTGGAATGGACTGAGACATCTGGGGGACTCTTGGAATGGTGGCACGACCCTGGAGTTCCTCTCGCCGTTCCTGTTGAGAGGGCCTCCTCTTGAGATGTGACAGGAAGGTCGGGAACTCTTTCCCGACGAAGCAGGGAAAGGATCCCTCATCTCGAGCTACGAGGCGGAAACGGGGCTCCTCTGGATGTGGGCGGGACTCTCGTGATTCTTCTCGAGTGGAGACGGCTAGGTCGGGGAACTACTTGATTTGCACCAAGGATGTGAAGGACCCTTTCGAAGTTCCCGAGATGAGGTGTGATCAGCCTCGAGACGCCTCAGCGGAAATGGGCCTCATCTCGCCTGGAGGGGAGAACCTCCTGGATTTTCTCGAGTTGCGGCAGGTCTTCTCGAGTTACGACGGGGACCTCAGGGACCCGCTCTGGTGGCCTCAGGAAAGGCCAGTCCCCATGTGAGTTGCTAGGGGACCTCTCGGGATTCCTCTCCCGTCCATGCCGGGGCCTCAGTCCTTGTGTGGAGTCGGGGCCGGAACCTGAGGATTCCTCTCCAGTGTTGCCATGGATCTTGGGGTGCTTCTGAGTCTCCCCAGGGGAGTCAGGCCTCGTCTCGAGTGGGGGCATGCACGTGCGCTTTCCTCCCGAGCTGCAGCAGTAGTGTCACGCTTCCTGTCACGTGGATCAAGGGATCTGTGGCTTTCCCTCGAGGCTGTCCCTCGAGGCTTTCCCACGAGGCTTTCCCGCAGGGCTGTGCCACGTGCCACCTTGGTGTGAGTCGATCCTCGGCGTGAAAGACGAGCCGGTGAAGGGAAAAGAGGTTCCTCTGGAATGGACTGAGACATCTGGGGGACTCTTGGAATGGTGGCACGACCCTGGAGTTCCTCTCGCCGTTCCTGTTGAGAGGGCCTCCTCTTGAGATGCGACGGGAACGCCGGGAACTCTTTCCCGACGAAGCAGGGAAAAGATCCCTCATCTCGAGCTACGAGGCGGAAACGGGGCTCCTCTGGATGTGGGCGGCACCCTCGTGATTCCTCTCGAGTGGAGACGGGTATGTCGGGGAACTTCTTGATTTGCACCAAGGGTGTGAAGGACCCTTTCGAAGTTCCAGAGGGGAGGTGTGATCAGCCTCGAGACGCCTCATCGGAAATGGGCCTCATCTCGCCTGGAGGGGAGAACCTCCTGGATTTTCTCGAGTTGCGGCAGGTCTTCTCGAGTTACGACGAGGACCTCAGGGACCCGCTCTGGTGGCCTCAGGAAAGGCCAGTCCCCATGTGAGTTGCTAGGGGACCTCTCGGGATTCCTCTCCCGTCCATGCCGGGGCCTCAGTCCTTGTGTGGAGTCGGGGCCGGAACCTGAGGATTCCTCTCCAGTGTTGCCATGGATCTTGGGGTGCTTCTGAGTCTCCCCAGGGGAGTCAGGCCTCGTCTCGAGTGGGGGCATGCACGTGCGCTTTCCTCCCGAGCTGCAGCAGTAGTGTCACGCTTCCTGTCACGTGGATCAAGGGATCTGTGGCTTTCCCTCGACGCTGTCCCTCGAGGCTTTCCCACGAGGCTTTCCCACAGGGCTGTGCCACGTGCCACCTTGGTGTGAGTCGATCCTCGGCGTGAAAGACGAGCCGGTGAAGGGAAAAGAGGTTCCTCTGGAATGGACTGAGACATCTGGGGGACTCTTGGAATGGTGGCACGACCCTGGAGTTCCTCTCGCCGTTCCTGTTGAGAGGGCCTCCTCTTGAGATGTGACGGGAAGGTCGGGAACTCTTTCCCGACGAAGCAGGGAAAGGATCCCTCATCTCGAGCTACGAGGCGGAAACGGGGCTCCTCTGGATGTGGGCGGGACTCTCGTGATTCTTCTCGAGTGGAGACGGCTAGGTCGGGGAACTTCTTGATTTGCACCAAGGGTGTGAAGGACCCTTTCGAAGTTCCCGAGATGAGGTGTGATCAGCCTCGAGACGCCTCAGCGGAAATGGGCCTCATCTCGCCTGGAGGGGAGAACCTCCTGGATTTTCTCGAGTTGCGGCAGGTCTTCTCGAGTTACGACGGGGACCTCAGGGACCCGCTCTGGTGGCCTCAGGAAAGGCCAGTCCCCATGTGAGTTGCTAGGGGACCTCTCGGGATTCCTCTCCCGTCCATGCCGGGGCCTCAGTCCTTGTGTGGAGTCGGGGCCGGAACCTGAGGATTCCTCTCCAGTGTTGCCATGGATCTTGGGGTGCTTCTGAGTCTCCCCAGGGGAGTCAGGCCTCGTCTCGAGTGGGGGCATGCACGTGCGCTTTCCTCCCGAGCTGCAGCAGTAGTGTCACGCTTCCTGTCACGTGGATCAAGGGATCTGTGGCTTTCCCTCGAGGCTGTCCCTCGAGGCTTTCCCACGAGGCTTTCCCACAGGGCTGTGCCACGTGCCACCTTGGTGTGAGTCGATCCTCGGCGTGAAAGACGAGCCGGTGAAGGGAAAAGAGGTTCCTCTGGAATGGACTGAGACATCTGGGGGACTCTTGGAATGGTGGCACGACCCTGGAGTTCCTCTCGCCGTTCCTGTTGAGAGGGCCTCCTCTTGAGATGCGACGGGAACGCCGGGAACTCTTTCCCGACGAAGCAGGGAAAAGATCCCTCATCTCGAGCTACGAGGCGGAAACGGGGCTCCTCTGGATGTGGGCGGCACCCTCGTGATTCCTCTCGAGTGGAGACGGGTATGTCGGGGAACTTCTTGATTTGCACCAAGGTTGTGAAGGACCCTTTCGAAGTTCCAGAGGGGAGGTGTGATCAGCCTCGAGACGCCTCATCGGAAATGGGCCTCATCTCGCCTGGAGGGGAGAACCTCCTGGATTTTCTCGACTTGCGGCAGGTCTTCTCGAGTTACGACGGGGACCTCAGGGACCCGCTCTGGTGGCCTCAGGAAAGGCCAGTCCCCATGTGAGTTGCTAGGGGACCTCTCGGGATTCCTCTCCCGTCCATGCCGGGGCCTCAGTCCTTGTGTGGAGTCGGGGCCGGAACCTGAGGATTCCTCTCCAGTGTTGCCATGGATCTTGGGGTGCTTCTGAGTCTCCCCAGGGGAGTCAGGCCTCGTCTCGAGTGGGGGCATGCACGTGCGCTTTCCTCCCGAGTTGCAGCAGTAGTGTCACGCTTCCTGTCACGTGGATCAAGGGATCTGTGGCTTTCCCTCGACGCTGTCCCTC
Organism: Budorcas taxicolor; assembly: GCF_023091745.1. Classification (NCBI taxonomy): domain Eukaryota; kingdom Metazoa; phylum Chordata; class Mammalia; order Artiodactyla; family Bovidae; genus Budorcas; species Budorcas taxicolor. The sequence continues at coordinate 584,129 of NC_068925.1, forward strand.
GAGGCTTTCCCACGAGGCTTTCCCACAGGGCTGTGCCACGTGCCACCTTGGTGTGAGTCGATCCTCGGCGTGAAAGACGAGCCGGTGAAGGGAAAAGAGGTTCCTCTGGAATGGACTGAGACATCTGGGGGACTCTTGGAATGGTGGCACGACCCTGGAGTTCCTCTCGCCGTTCCTGTTGAGAGGGCTTCCTCTTGAGATGTGACGGGAAGGTCGGGAACTCTTTCCCGACGAAGCAGGGAAAGGATCCCTCATCTCGAGCTACGAGGCGGAAACGGGGCTCCTCTGGATGTGGGCGGGACCCTCGTGATTCCTCTCGAGTGGAGACGGCTAGGTCGGGGAACTTCTTGATTTGCACCAAGGGTGTGAAGGACCCTTTCGAAGTTCCCGAGATGAGGTGTGATCAGCCTCGAGACGCCTCAGCGGAAATGGGCCTCATCTCGCCTGGAGGGGAGAACCTCCTGGATTTTCTCGAGTTGCGGCAGGTCTTCTCGAGTTACGACGGGGACCTCAGGGACCCGCTCTGGTGGCCTCAGGAAAGGCCAGTCCCCATGTGAGTTGCTAGGCGACCTCTCGGGATTCCTATCCCGTCCATGCCGGGGCCTCAATCCTTGTGTGGAGTCGGGGCCGGAACCTGAGGATTCCTCTCCAGTGTTGCCATGGATCTTGGGGTGCTTCTGAGTCTCCCTAGGGGAGTCAGGCCTCGTCTCGAGTGGGGACATGCACGTGCGCTTTCCTCCCGAGCTGCAGCAGTAGTGTCACGCTTCCTGTCACGTGGATCAAGGGATCTGTGGCTTTCCCTCGAGGCTGTCCCTCGAGGCTTTCCCACGAGGCTTTCCCGCAGGGCTGTGCCACGTGCCACCTTGGTGTGAGTCGATCCTCGGCGTGAAAGACGAGCCGGTGAAGGGAAAAGAGGTTCCTCTGGAATGGACTGAGACATCTGGGGGACTCTTGGAATGGTGGCACGACCCTGGAGTTCCTCTCGCCGTTCCTGTTGAGAGGGCCTCCTCTTGAGATGCGACGGGAACGCCGGGAACTCTTTCCCGACGAAGCAGGGAAAGGATCCCTCATCTCGAGCTACGAGGCGGAAACGGGGCTCCTCTGGATGTGGGCGGGACTCTCGTGATTCCTCTCGAGTGGAGACGGCTAGGTCGGGGAACTTCTTGATTTGCACCAAGGGTGTGAAGTACCCTTTCGAAGTTCCCGAGGTGAGGTGTGATCAGCCTCGAGACGCCTCAGCGGAAATGGGCCTCATCTCGCCTGGAGGGGAGAACCTCCTGGATTTTCTCGAGTTGCGGCAGGTCTTCTCGAGTTACGACGGGGACCTCAGGGACCCGCTCTGGTGGCCTCAGGAAAGGCCAGTCCCCATGTGAGTTGCTAGGGGACCTCTCGGGATTCCTCTCCCGTCCATGCCGGGGCCTCAGTCCTTGTGTGGAGTCGGGGCCGGAACCTGAGGATTCCTCTCCAGTGTTGCCATGGATCTTGGGGTGCTTCTGAGTCTCCCCAGGGGAGTCAGGCCTCGTCTCGAGTGGGGGCATGCACGTGCGCTTTCCTCCCGAGCTGCAGCAGTAGTGTCACGCTTCCTGTCACGTGGATCAAGGGATCTGTGGCTTTCCCTCGAGGCTGTCCCTCGAGGCTTTCCCACGAGGCTTTCCCACAGGGCTGTGCCACGTGCCACATTGGTGTGAGTCGATCCTCGGCGTGAAAGACGAGCCGGTGAAGGGAAAAGAGGTTCCTCTGGAATGGACTGAGACATCTGGGGGACTCTTGGAATGGTGGCACGACCCTGGAGTTCCTCTCGCCGTTCCTGTTGAGAGGGCCTCCTCTTGAGATGTGACGGGAAGGTCGGGAACTCTTTCCCGACGAAGCAGGGAAAGGATCCCTCATCTCGAGCTACGAGGCGGAAACGGGGCTCCTCTGGATGTGGGCGGGACTCTCGTGATTCTTCTCGAGTGGAGACGGCTAGGTCGGGGAACTACTTGATTTGCACCAAGGGTGTGAAGGACCCTTTCGAAGTTCCAGAGGTGAGGTGTGATCAGCCTCGAGACGCCTCAGCGGAAATGGGCCTCATCTCGCCTGGAGGGGAGAACCTCCTGGATTTTCTCGAGTTGCGGCAGGTCTTCTCGAGTTACGACGGGGACCTCAGGGACCCGCTCTGATGGCCTCAGGAAAGGCCAGTCCCCATGCGAGTTGCTAGGGGACCTCTCGGGATTCCTCTCCCGTCCATGCCGGGGCCTCAGTCCTTGTGTGGAGTCGGGGCCGGAACCTGAGGATTCCTCTCCAGTGTTGCCATGGATCTTGGGGTGCTTCTGAGTCTCCCCAGGGGAGTCAGGCCTCGTCTCGAGTGGGGGCATGCACGTGCGCTTTCCTCCCGAGCTGCAGCAGTAGTGTCACGCTTCCTGTCACGTGGATCAAGGGATCTGTGGATTTCCCTCGAGGCTGTCCCTCGAGGCTTTCCCACGAGGCTTTCCCACAGGGCTGTGCCACGTGCCACCTTGGTGTGAGTCGATCCTCGGCGTGAACGACGAGCCGGTGAAGGGAAAAGAGGTTCCTCTGGAGTGGACTGAGACATCTGGGGGACTCTTGGAATGGTGGCACGACCCTGGAGTTCCTCTCGCCGTTCCTGTAGAGAGGGCCTCCTCTTGAGATGCGACGGGAACGCCGGGAACTCTTTCCCGACGAAGCAGGGAAAGGATCCCTCATCTCGAGCTACGAGGCGGAAACGGGGCACCTCTGGATGTGGGCGGGACCCTCGTGATTCCGCTCGAGTGGAGACTGCTAGGTCGGGGAACTTCTTGATTTGCACCAAGGGTGTGAAGGACCCTTTCGAAGTTCCAGAGGTGAGGTGTGATCAGCCTCGAAACGCCTCAGCGGAAATGGGCCTCATCTCGCCTGGAGGGGAGAACCTCCTGGATTTTCTCGAGTTGCGGCAGGTCTTCTCGAGTTACGACGGGGACCTCAGGGACCCGCTCTGGTGGCCTCAGGAAAGGCCAGTCCCCATGCGAGTTACTAGGGGACCTCTCGGGATTCCTCTCCCGTCCATGCCGGGGCCTCAGTCCTTGTGTGGAGTCGGGGCCGGAACCTGAGGATTCCTCTCCAGTGTTGCCATGGATCTTGGGGTGCTTCTGAGTCTCCCCAGGGGAGTCAGGCCTCGTCTCGAGTGGGGGAATGCACGTGCGCTTTCCTCCCGAGCTGCAGCAGTAGTGTCACGCTTCCTGTCACGTGGAACAAGGGATCTGTGGCTTTCCCTCGAGGCTGTCCCTCGAGGCTTTCCCACGAGGCTTTCCCACAGGGCTGTGCCACGTGCCACCTTGGTGTGAGTCGATCCTCGGCGTGAAAGACGAGCCGGTGAAGGGAAAAGAGGTTCCTCTGGAATGGACTGAGACATCTGGGGGACTCTTGGAATGGTGGCACGACCCTGGAGTTCCTCTCGCCGTTCCTGTTGAGAGGGCCTCCTCTTGAGATGCGACGGGAACGCCGGGAAATCTTTCCCGACGAAGCAGGGAAAGGATCCCTCATCTCGAGCTACGAGGCGGAAACGGGGCTCCTCTGGATGTGGGCGGGACCCTCGTGATTCCTCTCGAGTGGAGACGGTTATGTCGGGGAACTTCTGGATTTGCACCAAGGATGTGAAGGACCCTTTCGAAGTTCCAGAGGTGAGGTGTGATCAGCCTCGAGACGCCTCAGCGGAAATGGGCCTCATCTCGCCTGGAGGGGAGAACCTCCTGGATTTTCTCGAGTTGCGGCAGGTCTTCTCGAGTTACGACGGGGACCTCAGGGACCCGCTCTGGTGGCCTCAGGAAAGGCCAGTCCCCATGCGAGTTGCTAGGGGACCTCTCGGGATTCCTCTCCCGTCCATGCCGGGGCCTCAGTCCTTGTGTGGAGTCGGGGCCGGAACCTGAGGATTCCTCTCCAGTGTTGCCATGGATCTTGGGGTGCTTCTGAGTCTCCCCAGGGGAGTCAGGCCTCGTCTCGAGTGGGGGCATGCACGTGCGCTTTCCTCCCGAGCTGCAGCAGTAGTGTCACGCTTCCTGTCACGTGGATCAAGGGATCTGTGGCTTTCCCTCGAGGCTGTCCCTCGAGGCTTTCCCACGAGGCTTTCCCACAGGGCTGTGCCACGTGCCACCTTGGTGTGAGTCGATCCTCGGCGTGAAAGACGAGCCGGTGAAGGGAAAAGAGGTTCCTCTGGAATGGACTGAGACATCTGGGGGACTCTTGGAATGGTGGCACGACCCTGGAGTTCCTCTCCCAATTCCTGTAGAGAGGGCCTCCTCTTGAGATGCGACGGGAACGCCGGGAACTATTTCCCGAAGAAGCAGGGAAAGGATCCCTCATCTCGAGCTACGAGGCGGAAACGGGGCTCCTCTGGATGTGGGCGGGACCCTCGTGATTCCTCTCGAGTGGAGACGGGTATGTCGGGGAACTTCTTGATTTGCACCAAGGGTGTGAAGGACCTTTTCGAAGTTCCAGAGGGGAGGTGTGATCAGCCTCGAGACGCCTCAGTGGAAATGGGCCTCATCTCGCCTGGAGGGGAGAACCTCCTGGATTTTCTCGAGTTGCGGCAGGTCTTCTCGAGTTACGACGGGGACCTCAGGGACCCGCTCTGGTGGCCTCAGGAAAGGCCAGTCCCCATGCGAGTTGCTAGGGGACCTCTCGGGATTCCTCTCCCGTCCATGCCGGGGCCTCAGTCCTTGTGTGGAGTCGGGGCCGGAACCTGAGGATTCCTCTCCAGTGTTGCCATGGATCTTGGGGTGCTTCTGAGTCTCCCCAGGGGAGTCAGGCCTCGTCTCGAGTGGGGGCATGCACGTGCGCTTTCCTCCCGAGCTGCAGCAGTAGTGTCACGCTTCCTGTCACGTGGATCAAGGGATCTGTGGCTTTCCCTCGAGGCTGTCCCTTGAGGCTTTCCCACGAGGCTTTCCCACAGGGCTGTGCCACGTGCCACCTTGGTGGGAGTCGATCCTCGGCGTGAAAGACGAGCCGGTGAAGGGAAAAGAGGTTCCTCTGGAGTGGACTGAGACATCTGGGGGACTCTTGGAATGGTGGCACGACCCTGGAGTTCCTCTCGCCGTTCCTGTTGAGAGGGCCTCCTCTTGAGATGCGACGGGAACGCCGGGAACTCTTTCCCGACGAAGCAGGGAAAGGATCCCTCATCTCGAGCTACGAGGCGGAAACGGGGCACCTCTGGATGTGGGCGGGACCCTCGTGATTCCTCTCGAGTGGAGACGGCTAGGTCGGGGAACTTCTTGATTTGCACCAAGGGTGTGAAGGACCCTTTCGAAGTTCCCGAGATGAGGTGTGATCAGCCTCGAGACGCCTCAGCGGAAATGGGCCTCATCTCGCCTGGAGGGGAGAACCTCCTGGATTTTCTCGAGTTGCGGCAGGTCTTCTCGAGTTACGACGGGGACCTCAGGGACCCGCTCTGGTGGCCTCAGGAAAGGCCAGTCCCCATGTGAGTTGCTAGGCGACCTCTCGGGATTCCTATCCCGTCCATGCCGGGGCCTCAGTCCTTGTGTGGAGTCGGGGCCGGAACCTGAGGATTCCTCTCCAGTGTTGCCATGGATCTTGGGGTGCTTCTGAGTCTCCCTAGGGGAGTCAGGCCTCGTCTCGAGTGGGGGCATGCACGTGCGCTTTCCTCCCGAGCTGCAGCAGTAGTGTCACGCTTCCTGTCACGTGGATCAAGGGATCTGTGGCTTTCCCTCGAGGCTGTCCCTCGAGGCTTTCCCACGAGGCTTTCCCACAGGGCTGTGCCACGTGCCACCTTGGTGTGAGTCGATCCTCGGCGTGAAAGACGAGCCGGTGAAGGGAAAAGAGGTTCCTCTGGAATGGACTGAGACATCTGGGGGACTCTTGGAATGGTGGCACGACCCTGGAGTTCCTCTCGCCGTTCCTGTTGAGAGGGCCTCCTCTTGAGATGCGACGGGAACGCCGGGAACTCTTTCCCGACGAAGCAGGGAAAGGATCCCTCATCTCGAGCTACGAGGCGGAAACGGGGCTCCTCTGAATGTGGGCGGGACCCTCGTGATTCCTCTCGAGTGGAGACGGGTATGTCGGGGAACTTCTTGATTTGCACCAAGGGTGTGAGGGACCCTTTCGAAGTTCCAGAGGGGAGGTGTGATCAGCCTCGAGACGCCTCAGCGGAAATGGGCCTCAACTCGCCTGGAGGGGAGAACCTCCTGGATTTTCTCGAGTTGCGGCAGGTCTTCTCGAGTTACGACGGGGACCTCAGGGACCCGCTCTGGTGGCCTCAGGAAAGGCCAGTCCCCATGCGAGTTACTAGGGGACCTCTCGGGATTCCTCTCCCGTCCATGCCGGGGCCTCAGTCCTTGTGTGGAGTCGGGGCCGGAACCTGAGGATTCCTCTCCAGTGTTGCCATGGATCTTGGGGTGCTTCTGAGTCTCCCCAGGGGAGTCAGGCCTCGTCTCGAGTGGGGGAATGCACGTGCGCTTTCCTCCCGAGCTGCAGCAGTAGTGTCACGCTTCCTGTCACGTGGATCAAGGGATCTGTGGCTTTCCCTCGAGGCTGTCCCTCGAGGCTTTCCCACGAGGCTTTCCCACAGGGCTGTGCCACGTGCCACCTTGGTGTGAGTCGATCCTCGGCGTGAAAGACGAGCCGGTGAAGGGAAAAGAGGTTCCTCTGGAATGGACTGAGACATCTGGGGGACTCTTGGAATGGTGGCACGACCCTGGAGTTCCTCTCGCCGTTCCTGTTGAGAGGGCCTCCTCTTGAGATGCGACGGGAACGCCGGGAAATCTTTCCCGACGAAGCAGGGAAAGGATCCCTCATCTCGAGCTACGAGGCGGAAACGGGGCTCCTCTGGATGTGGGCGGGACCCTCGTGATTCCGCTCGAGTGGAGACTGCTAGGTCGGGGAACATCTTGATTTGCACCAAGGGTGTGAAGGACCCTTTCGAAGTTCCAGAGGTGAGGTGTGATCAGCCTCGAGACGCCTCAGCGGAAATGGGCCTCATCTCGCCTGGAGGGGAGAACCTCCTGGATTTTCTCGAGTTGCGGCAGGTCTTCTCGAGTTACGACGGGGACCTCAGGGACCCGCTCTGGTGGCCTCAGGAAAGGCCAGTCCCCATGCGATTTGCTAGGGGACCTCTCGGGATTCCTCTCCCGTCCATGCCGGGGCCTCAGTCCTTGTGTGGAGTCGGGGCCGGAACCTGAGGATTCCTCTCCAGTGTTGCCATGGATCTTGGGGTGCTTCTGAGTCTCCCCAGGGGAGTCAGGCCTCGTCTCGAGTGGGGGCATGCACGTGCGCTTTCCTCCCGAGCTGCAGCAGTAGTGTCACGCTTCCTGTCACGTGGATCAAGGGATCTGTGGCTTTCCCTCGAGGCTGTCCCTCGAGGCTTTCCCACGAGGCTTTCCCACAGGGCTGTGCAACGTGCCACCTTGGTGTGAGTCGATCCTCGGCGTGAAAGACGAGCCGGTGAAGGGAAAAGAGGTTCCTCTGGAATGGACTGAGACATCTGGGGGACTCTTGGAATAGTGGCACGACCCTGGAGTTCCTCTCGCCGTTCCTGTTGAGAGGGCCTCCTCTTGAGATGCGACGGGAACGCCGGGAACTCTTTCCCGACGAAGCAGGGAAAGGATCCCTCATCTCGAGCTACGAGGCGGAAACGGGGCTCCTCTGGATGTGGGCGGGACCCTCGTGATTCCTCTCGAGTGGAGACGGTTATGTCGGGGAACTTCTGGATTTGCACCAAGGGTGTGAAGGACCCTTTCGAAGTTCCAGAGGTGAGGTGTGATCAGCCTCGAGACGCCTCATCGGAAATGGGCCTCATCTCGCCTGGAGGGGAGAACCTCCTGGATTTTCTCGAGTTGCGGCAGGTCTTCTCGAGTTACGACGGGGACCTCAGGGACCCGCTCTGGTGGCCTCAGGAAAGGCCAGTCCCCATGCGAGTTGCTAGGGGACCTCTCGGGATTCCTCTCCCGTCCATGCCGGGGCCTCAGTCCTTGTGTGGAGTCGCGGCCGGAACCTGAGGATTCCTCTCCAGTGTTGCCATGGATCTTGGGGTGCTTCTGAGTCTCCCCAGGGGAGTCAGGCCTCGTCTCGAGTGGGGGCATGCACGTGCGCTTTCCTCCCGAGCTGCAGCAGTAGTGTCACGCTTCCTGTCACGTGGATCAAGGGATCTGTGGCTTTCCCTCGAGGCTGTCCCTCGAGGCTTTCCCACGAGGCTTTCCCACAGGGCTGTGCCACGTGCCACCTTGGTGTGAGTCGATCCTCGGCGTGAAAGACGAGCCGGTGAAGGGAAAAGAGGTTCCTCTGGAATGGACTGAGACATCTGGGCGACTCTTGGAATGCTGGCTCGACCCTGGAGTTCCTCTCGACGTTCCTGTTGAGAGGGCCTCCTCTTGAGATGCGACGGGAACGCCGGGAACTCTTTCCCGACGAAGCAGGGAAAGGATCCCTCATCTCGAGCTACGAGGCGGAAACGGGGCTCCTCTGGATGTGGGCGGGACCCTCGTGATTCCTCTCGAGTGGAGACGGCTAGGTCGGGGAACTTCTTGATTTGCACCAAGGGTGTGAAGGACCCTTTCGAAGTTCCAGAGGTGAGGTGTGATCAGCCTCGAGACGCCTCATCGGAAATGGGCCTCATCTCGCCTGGAGGGGAGAACCTCCTGGATTTTCTCGAGTTGCGGCAGGTCTTCTCGAGTTACGATGGGGACCTCAGGGACCCGCTCTGGAGGCCTCAGGAAAGGCCAGTCCCCATGCGAGTTGCTAGGGGACCTCTCGGGATTCCTCTCCCGTCCATGCCGGGGCCTCAGTCCTTGTGTGGAGTCGGGGCCGGAACCTGAGGATTCCTCTCCAGTGTTGCCATGGATCTTGGGGTGCTTCTGAGTCTCCCCAGGGGAGTCAGGCCTCGTCTCGAGTGGGGGCATGCACGTGCGCTTTCCTCCCGAGCTGCAGCAGTAGTGTCACGCTTCCTGTCACGTGGATCAAGGGATCTGTGGCTTTCCCTCGAGGCTGTCCCTTGAGGCTTTCCCACGAGGCTTTCCCACAGGGCTGTGCCACGTACCACCTTGGTGTGAGTCGATCCTCGGCGTGAAAGACGAGCCGGTGAAGGGAAAAGAGGTTCCTCTGGAGTGGACTGAGACATCTGGGGGACTCTTGGAATGGTGGCAAGACCCTGGAGTTCCTCTCGCCGTTCCTGTAGAGAGGGCCTCCTCTTGAGATGCGACGGGAACGCCGGGAACTCTTTCCCGACGAAGCAGGGAAAGGATCCCTCATCTCGAGCTACGAGGCGGAAACGGGGCTCCTCTGGATGTGGGCGGGACCCTCGTGATTCCGCTCGAGTGGAGACTGCTAGGTCGGGGAACATCTTGATTTGCACCAAGGGTGTGAAGGACCCTTTCGAAGTTCCAGAGGTGAGGTGTGATCAGCCTCGAGACGCCTCAGCGGAAATGGGCCTCATCTCGCCTGGAGGGGAGAACCTCCTGGATTTTCTCGAGTTGCGGCAGGTCTTCTCGAGTTACGACGGGGACCTCAGGGACCCGCTCTGGTGGCCTCAGGAAAGGCCAGTCCCCATGCGAGTTGCTAGGGTACCTCTCGGGATTCCTCTCCCGTCCATGCCGGGGCCTCAGTCCTTGTGTGGAGTCGGTGCCGGAACCTGAGGATTCCTCTCCAGTGTTGCCATGGATCTTGGGGTGCTTCTGAGTCTCCCCAGGGGAGTCAGGCCTCGTCTCGAGTGGGGGCATGCACGTGCGCTTTCCTCCCGAGCTGCAGCAGTAGTGTCACGCTTCCTGTCACGTGGATCAAGGGATCTGTGGCTTTCCCTCGAGGCTGTCCCTCGAGGCTTTCCCACGAGGCTTTCCCACAGGGCTGTGCCACGTGCCACCTTGGTGTGAGTCGATCCTCGGCGTGAAAGACGAGCCGGTGAAGGGAAAAGAGGTTCCTCTGGAATGGACTGAGACATCTGGGGGACTCTTGGAATGGTGGCTCGACCCTGGAGTTCCTCTCGCCGTTCCTGTTGAGAGGGCCTCCTCTTGAGATGCGAAGGGAACGCCGGGAACTCTTTCCCGACGAAGCAGGGAAAGGATCCCTCATCTCGAGCTACGAGGCGGAAACGGGGCTCCTCTGGATGTGGGCGGGACTCTCGTGATTCCTCTCGAGTGGAGACGGTTATGTCGGGGAACTTCTGGATTTGCACCAAGGGTGTGAAGGACCCTTTCGAAGTTCCAGAGGTGAGGTGTGATCAGCCTCGAGACGCCTCAGCGGAAATGGGCCTCATCTCGCCTGGAGGGGAGAACCTCCTGGATTTTCTCGAGTTGCGGCAGGTCTTCTCGAGTTACGACGGGGACCTCAGGGACCCGCTCTGGTGGCCTCAGGAAAGGCCAGTCCCCATGTGAGTTGCTAGGGGACCTCTCGGGATTCCTCTCCCGTCCATGCCGGGGCCTCAGTCCTTGTGTGGAGTCGGGGCCGGAACCTGAGGATTGCTCTCCAGTGTTGCCATGGATCTTGGGGTGCTTCTGAGTCTCCCCAGGGGAGTCAGGCCTCGTCTCGAGTGGGGGCATGCACGTGCGCTTTCCTCCCGAGCTGCAGCAGTAGTGTCACGCTTCCTGTCACGTGGATCAAGGGATCTGTGGCTTTCCCTCGAGGCTGTCCCTCGAGGCTTTCCCACGAGGCTTTCCCACAGGGCTGTGCCACGTGCCACCTTGGTGTGAGTCGATCCTCGGCGTGAAAGACGAGCCGGTGAAGGGAAAAGGGGTTCCTCTGGAATGGACTGAGATATCTAGGGGACTCTTGGAATGCTGGCTCGACCCTGGAGTTCCTCTCGCCGTTCCTGTTGAGAGGGCCTCCTCTTGAGATGCGAAGGGAACGCCGGGAACTCTTTCCCGACGAAGCAGGGAAAGGATCCCTCATCTCGAGCTACGAGGCGGAAACGGGGCTCCTCTGGATGTGGGCGGGACCCTCGTGATTCCTCTCGAGTGGAGACGGGTATGTCGGGGAACTTCTTTATTTGCACCAAGGGTGTGAAGGAGCCTTTCGAAGTTCCAGAGGGGAGGTGTGATCAGCCTCGAGACGCCTCAGCGGAAATGGGCCTCATCTCGCCTGGAGGGGAGAACCTCCTGGATTTTCTCGAGTTGCGGCAGGTCTTCTCGAGTTACGACGGGGACCTCAGGGACCCGCTCTGGTGGCCTCAGGAAAGGCCAGTCCCCATGCGAGTTGCTAGGGGACCTCTCGGGATTCCTCTCCCGTCCATGCCGGGGCCTCAGTCCTTGTGTGGAGTCGGGGCCGGAACCTGAGGATTCCTCTCCAGTGTTGCCATGGATCTTGGGGTGCTTCTGAGTCTCCCCAGGGGAGTCAGGCCTCGTCTCGAGTGGGGGCATGCACGTGCGCTTTCCTCCCGAGCTGCAGCAGTAGTGTCACGCTTCCTGTCACGTGGATCAAGGGATCTGTGGCTTTCCCTCGAGGCTGTCCCTCGAGGCTTTCCCACGAGGCTTTCCCACAGGGCTGTGCCACGTGCCACCTTGGTGTGAGTCGATCCTCGGCGTGAAAGACGAGCCGGTGAAGGGAAAAGAGGTTCCTCTGGAATGGACTGAGACATCTGGGGGACTCTTGGAATGGTGGCACGACCCTGGAGTTCCTCTCGCCGGTCCTGTTGAGAGGGCCTCCTCTTGAGATGCGACGGGAACGCCGGGAACTCTTTCCCGACGAAGCAGGGAAAGGATCCCTCATCTCGAGCTACGAGGCGGAAACGGGGCTCCTCTGGATGTGGGCGGGACCCTCGTGATTCCTCTCGAGTGGAGACGGGTATGTCGGGGAACGTCTTGATTTGCACCAAGGGTGTGAAGGACCCTTTCGAAGTTCCAGAGGGGAGGTGTGATCAGCCTCGAGACGCCTCAGCGGAAATGGGCCTCATCTCGCCTGGAGGGGAGAACCTCCTGGATTTTCTCGAGTTGCGGCAGGTCTTCTCGAGTTACGACGGGGACCTCAGGGACCCGCTCTGGTGGCCTCAGGAAAGGCCAGTCCCCATGCGAGTTGCTAGGGGACCTCTCGGGATTCCTCTCCCGTCCATGCCGGGGCCTCAGTCCTTGTGTGGAGTCGGGGCCGGAACCTGAGGATTGCTCTCCAGTGTTGCCATGGATCTTGGGGTGCTTCTGAGTCTCCCCAGGGGAGTCAGGCCTCGTCTCGAGTGGGGGCATGCACGTGCGCTTTCCTCCCGAGCTGCAGCAGTAGTGTCACGCTTCCTGTCACGTGGATCAAGGGATCTGTGGCTTTCCCTCGAGGCTGTCCCTCGAGGCTTTCCCACGAGGCTTTCCCACAGGGCTGTGCCACGTGCCACCTTGGTGTGAGTCGATCCTCGGCGTGAAAGACGAGCCGGTGAAGGGAAAAGAGGTTCCTCTGGAATGGACTGAGACATCTGGGGGACTCTAGGAATGGTGGCACGACCCTGGAGTTTCTCTCGCCGTTCCTGTTGAGAGGGCCTCGTCTTGAGATGCGAAGGGAACGCCGGGAACTCTTTCCCGACGAAGCAGGGAAAGGATCCCTCATCTCGAGCTACGAGGCGGAAACGGGGCTCCTCTGAATGTGGGCGGGACTCTCGTGATTCCTCTCGAGTGGAGACGGCTAGGTCGGGGAACTTCTTGATTTGCACCAAGGGTGTGAAGGACCCTTTCAAAGTTCCAGAGGGGGGGTGTGATCAGCCTCGAGACGCCTCAGCGGAAATGGGCCTCATCTCGCCTGGAGGGGAGAACCTCCTGGATTTTCTCGAGTTGCGGCAGGTCTTCTCGAGTTACGACGGGGACCTCAGGGACCCGCTCTGGTGGCCTCAGGAAAGGCCAGTCCCCATGCGAGTTGCTAGGGGACCTCTCGGGATTCCTCTCCCGTCCATGCCGGGGCCTCAGTCCTTGTGTGGAGTCGGGGCCGGAACCTGAGGATTGCTCTCCAGTGTTGCCATGGATCTTGGGGTGCTTCTGAGTCTCCCCAGGGGAGTCAGGCCTCGTCTCGAGTGGGGGCATGCACGTGCGCTTTCCTCCCGAGCTGCAGCAGTAGTGTCACGCTTCCTGTCACGTGGATCAAGGGATCTGTGGCTTTCCCTCGAGGCTGTCCCTCGAGGCTTTCCCACGAGGCTTTCCCACAGGGCTGTGCCACGTGCCACCTTGGTGTGAGTCGATCCTCGGCGTGAAAGACGAGCCGGTGAAGGGAAAAGAGGTTCCTCTGGAATGGACTGAGACATCTGGGGGACTCTTGGAATGGTGGCACGACCCTGGAGTTCCTCTCGCCGGTCCTGTTGAGAGGGCCTCCTCTTGAGATGCGACGGGAACGCCGGGAACTCTTTCCCGACGAAGCAGGGAAAGGATCCCTCATCTCGAGCTACGAGGCGGAAACGGGGCTCCTCTGGATGTGGGCGGGACCCTCGTGATTCCTCTCGAGTGGAGACGGGTATGTCGGGGAACGTCTTGATTTGCACCAAGGGTGTGAAGGACCCTTTCGAAGTTCCAGAGGGGAGGTGTGATCAGCCTCGAGACGCCTCAGCGGAAATGGGCCTCATCTCGCCTGGAGGGGAGAACCTCCTGGATTTTCTCGAGTTGCGGCAGGTCTTCTCGAGTTACGACGGGGACCTCAGGGACCCGCTCTGGTGGCCTCAGGAAAGGCCAGTCCCCATGCGAGTTGCTAGGGGACCTCTCGGGATTCCTCTCCCGTCCATGCCGGGGCCTCAGTCCTTGTGTGGAGTCGGGGCCGGAACCTGAGGATTGCTCTCCAGTGTTGCCATGGATCTTGGGGTGCTTCTGAGTCTCCCCAGGGGAGTCAGGCCTCGTCTCGAGTGGGGGCATGCACGTGCGCTTTCCTCCCGAGCTGCAGCAGTAGTGTCACGCTTCCTGTCACGTGGATCAAGGGATCTGTGGCTTTCCCTCGAGGCTGTCCCTCGAGGCTTTCCCACGAGGCTTTCCCACAGGGCTGTGCCACGTGCCACCTTGGTGTGAGTCGATCCTCGGCGTGAAAGACGAGCCGGTGAAGGGAAAAGAGGTTCCTCTGGAATGGACTGAGACATCTGGGGGACTCTAGGAATGGTGGCACGACCCTGGAGTTTCTCTCGCCGTTCCTGTTGAGAGGGCCTCGTCTTGAGATGCGAAGGGAACGCCGGGAACTCTTTCCCGACGAAGCAGGGAAAGGATCCCTCATCTCGAGCTACGAGGCGGAAACGGGGCTCCTCTGAATGTGGGCGGGACTCTCGTGATTCCTCTCGAGTGGAGACGGCTAGGTCGGGGAACTTCTTGATTTGCACCAAGGGTGTGAAGGAGCCTTTCGAAGTTCCAGAGGTGAGGTGTGATCAGCCTCGAGACGCCTCAGCGGAAATTGGCCTCATCTCGCCTGGAGGGGAGAACCTCCTGGATTTTCTCGAGTTGCGGCAGGTCTTCTCGAGTTACGACGGGGACCTCAGGGACCCGCTCTGGTGGCCTCAGGAAAGGCCAGTCCCCATGTGAGTTGCTAGGGGACCTCTCGGGATTCCTCTCCCGTCCATGGCGGGGCCTCAGTCCTTGTGTGGAGTCGGGGCCGGAACCTGAGGATTCCTCTCCAGTGTTGCCATGGATCTTGGGGTGCATCTGAGTCTCCCCAGGGGAGTTAGGCCTCGTCTCGAGTGGGGGCATGCACGTGCGCTTTGCTCCCGAGCTGCAGCAGTAGTGTCACGCTTCCTGTCACGTGGATCAAGGGATCTGTGGCTTTCCCTCGAGGCTGTCCCTCGAGGCTTTCCCACGAGGCTTTCCCACAGGGCTGTGCCACGTGCCACCTTGGTGTGAGTCGATCCTCGGCGTGAAAGACGAGGCGGTGTAGGGAAAAGAGGTTCCTCTGGAATGGACTGAGACATCTGGGGGACTCTTGGAATGGTGGCACGACCCTGGAGTTCCTCTCGCCGTTCCTGTTGAGAGGGCCTCCTCTTGAAATGCGACGGGAACGCCGGGAACTCTTTCCCGACGAAGCAGGGAATGGATCCCTCATCTCGAGCTAGCAGGCGGAAACGGGGCTCCTCTGGATGTGGGCGGGACTCTCGTGATTCCTCTCGAGTGAAGACAGCTAGGTCGGGGAACTTCTTGATTTGCACCAAGGGTGTGAAGGACCCTTTCGAAGTTCCAGAGGTGAGTTGTGATCAGCCTCGAGACGCCTCAGCGGAAATGGGCCTCATCTCGCCTGGAGGGGAGAACCTCCTGGATTTTCTCGAGTTGCGGCAGGTCTTCTCGAGTTACGACGGGGACCTCAGGGACCCGCTCTGGTGGCCTCAGGAAAGGCCAGTCCCCATGCGAGTTGCTAGGGGACCTCTCGGGATTCCTCTCCCGTCCATGGCGGGGCCTCAGTCCTTGTGTGGAGTCGGGGCCGGAACCTGAGGATTCCTCTCCAGTGTTGCCATGGAACTTGGGGTGCTTCTGAGTCTCCCCAGGGGAGTCAGGCCTCGTCTCGAGTGGGGGCATGCACGTGCGCTTTCCTCCCGAGCTGCAGCAGTAGTGTCACGCTTCCTGTCACGTGGATCAAGGGATCTGTGGCTTTCCCTCGAGGCTGTCCCTCGAGGCTTTCCCACGAGGCTTTCCCACAGGGCTGTGCCACGTGCCACCTTGGTGTGAGTCGATCCTCGGCGTGAAAGACGAGCCGGTGAAGGGAAAAGAGGTTCCTCTGGAATGGACTGAGACATCTGGGGGACTCTTGGAATGGTGGCACGACCCTGGAGTTCCTCTCGCCGTTCCTGTTGAGAGGGCCTCCTCTTGAGATGCGACGGGAACGCTGGGAACTCTTTCCCGACGAAGCAGGGAAAGGATCCCTCATCTCGAGCTACGAGGCGGAAACGGGGCTCCTCTGGATGTGGGCGGGACCCTCGTGATTCCTCTCGAGTGGAGACGGGTATGTCGGGGAACTTCTTGATTTGCACCAAGGGTGTGAAGGAGCCTTTCGAAGTTCCAGAGGTGAGGTGTGATCAGCCTCGAGACGCCTCAGCGGAAATGGGCCTCATCTCGCCTGGAGGGGAGAACCTCCTGGATTTTCTCGAGTTGCGGCAGGTCATCTCGAGTTACGACGGGGACCTCAGGGACCCGCTCTGGTGGCCTCAGGAAAGGCCAGTCCCCATGCGAGTTGCTAGGGGACCTCTCGGGATTCCTCTCCCGTCCATGCCGGGGCCTCAGTCCTTGTGTGGAGTCGGGGCCGGAACCTGGGGATTGCTCTCCAGTGTTGCCATGGATCTTGGGGTGCTTCTGAGTCTCCCCAGGGGAGTCAGGCCTCGTCTCGAGTGGGGGCATGCACGTGCGCTTTCCTCCCGAGCTGCAGAAGTAGTGTCACGCTTCCTGTCACGTGGATCAAGGGATCTGTGGCTTTCCCTCGAGGCTGTCCCTCGAGGCTTTCCCACGAGGCTTTCCCACAGGGCTGTGCCACGTGCCACCTTGGTGTGAGTCGATCCTCGGTGTGAAAGACGAGCCGGTGAAGGGAAAGGAGGTTCCTCTGGAATGGACTGAGACATCTGGGGGACTCTTGGAATGCTGGCTCGACCCTGGAGTTCCTCTCGCCGTTCCTGTTGAGAGGGCCTCCTCTTGAGATGCGACGGGAAGGCCGGGAACTCTTTCCCGACGAATCAGGGAAAGGATCCCTCATCTCGAGCTACGAGGCGGAAACGGGGCTCCTCTGGATGTGGGCGGGACCCTCGTGATTCCTCTCGAGTGGAGACGGGTATGTCGGGGAACTTCTTGATTTGCACCAAGGGTGTGAAGGAGCCTTTCGAAGTTCCAGAGGTGAGGTGTGATCAGCCTCGAGACGCCTCAGCGGAAATGGGCCTCATCTCGCCTGGAGGGGAGAACCTCCTGGATTTTCTCGAGTTGCGGCAGGTCTACTCGAGTTACGACGGGGACCTCAGGGACCCGCTCTGGTGGCCTCAGGAAAGGCCAGTCCCCATGCGAGTTGCTAGGGGACCTCTCGGGATTCCTCTCCCGTCCATGCCGGGGCCTCAGTCCTGGTGTGGAGTCGGGGCCGGAACCTGAGGATTCCTCTCCAGTGTTGCCATGGATCTTGGGGTGCTTCTGAGTCTCCCCAGGGGAGTCAGGCCTCGTCTCGAGTGGGGGCATGCACGTGCGCTTTCCTCCCGAGCTGCAGCAGTAGTGTCACGCTTCCTGTCACGTGGATCAAGGGATCTGTGGCTTTCCCTCGAGGCTGTCCCTCGAGGCTTTCCCACGAGTCTTTCCCAAAGGGCTGTGCCACGTGCCACCTTGGTGTGAGTCGATCCTCGGCGTGAAAGACGAGCCGGTGAAGGGAAAAGAGGTTCCTCTGGAATGGACTGAGACATCTGGGGGACTCTTGGAATGGTGGCACGACCCTGGAGTTCCTCTCGCTGGTCCTGTTGAGAGGGCCTCCTTTTGAGATGCGACGGGAACGCCGGGAACTCTTTCCCGACGAAGCAGGGAAAGGATCCCTCATCTCGAGCTACGAGGCGGAAACGGGGCTCCTCTGGATGTGGGCGGGACCCTCGTGATTCCTCTCGAGTGGAGACGGGTATGTCGGGGAACTTCTTGATTTGCACCAAGGGTGTGAAGGACCCTTTCGAAGTTCCAGAGGTGAGGTGTGATCAGCTTCGAGACGCCTCAGCGGAAATGGGCCTCATCTCGCCTGGAGGGGAGAACCTCCTGGATTTTCTCGAGTTGCGGCAGGTCTTCTCGAGTTACGACGGGGACCTCAGGGACCCGCTCTGGTGGCATCAGGAAAGGCCAGTCCCCATGCGAGTTGCTAGGGGACCTCTCGGGATTCCTCTCCCGTCCATGCCGGGGCCTCAGTCCTTGTGTGGAGTCGGGGCCGGAACCTGAGGATTGCTCACCAGTGTTGCCATGGATCTTGGGGTGCTTCTGAGTCTCCCCAGGGGAGTCAGGCCTCGTCTCGAGTGGGGGCATGCACGTGCGCTTTCCTCCCGAGCTGCAGCAGTAGTGTCACGCTTCCTGTCACGTGGATCAAGGGATCTGTGGCTTTCCCTCGAGGCTGTCCCTCGAGGCTTTCCCACGAAGCTTTCCCACAGGGCTGTGCTACGTGCCACCTTGGTGTGAGTCGATCCTCGGCGTGAAAGACGAGCCGGTGAAGGGAAAAGAGGTTCCTCTGGAATGGACTGAGACATCTGGGGGACTCTTGGAATGGTGGCACGACCCTGGAGTTCCTCTCGCCGTCCCTGTTGAGAGGACCTCCTCTTGAGATGCGACGGGAACGCCGGGAACTCTTTCCCGACGAAGCAGGGAAAGGATCCCTCATCTCGAGCTACGAGGCGGAAACGGGGCTCCTCTGGATGTGGGCGGGACTCTCGTGATTCCTCTCGAGTGGAGACGGCTAGGTCGGGGAACTTCTTGATTTGCACCAAGGGTGTGAAGGACCCTTTCGAAGTTCCAGAGGGGAGGTGTGATCAGCCTCGAGACGCCTCAGCGGAAATGGGCCTCATCTCGCCTGGAGGGGAGAACCTCCTGGATTTTCTCGAGTTGCGGCAGGTCTTCTCGAGTTACGACGGGGACCTCAGGGACCCGCTCTGGTGGCCTCAGGAAAGGCCAGTCCCCATGCGTGTTGCTAGGGGACCTCTCGGGATTCCTCTCCCGTCCATGCCGGGGCCTCAGTCCTTGTGTGGAGTCGGGGCCGGAACCTGAGGATTCCTCTCCAGTGTTGCCATGGATCTTGGGGTGCTTCTGAGTCTCCCCAGGGGAGTCAGGCCTCGTCTCGAGTGGGGGCATGCACGTGCGCTTTCCTCCCGAGCTGCAGCGGTAGTGTCACGCTTCCTGTCACGTGGATCAAGGGATCTGTGGCTTTCCCTCGAGGCTGTCCCTCGAGGCTTTCCCACGAGGCTTTCCCACAGGGCTGTGCCACGTGCCACCTTGGTGTGAGTCGATCCTCGGCGTGAAAGACGAGCCGGTGAAGGGAAAAGAGGTTCCTCTGGAATGGACTGAGACATCTGGGGGACTCTTGGAATGGTGGCACGACCCTGGAGTTCCTCTCGCCGTCCCTGTTGAGAGGACCTCCTCTTGAGATGCGACGGGAACGCCGGGAACTCTTTCCCGACGAAGCAGGGAAAGGATCCCTCATCTCGAGCTACGAGGCGGAAACGGGGCTCCTCTGGATGTGGGCGGGACTCTCGTGATTCCTCTCGAGTGGAGACGGCTAGGTCGGGGAACTTCTTGATTTGCACCAAGGGTGTGAAGGACCCTTTCGAAGTTCCAGAGGTGAGGTGTGATCAGCCTCGAGACGCCTCAGCGGAAATGGGCCTCATCTCGCCTGGAGGGGAGAACCTCCTGGATTTTCTCGAGTTGCGGCAGGTCTTCTCGAGTTACGACGGGGACCTCAGCGACCCGCTCTGGTGGCCTCAGGAAAGGCCAGTCCCCATGCGTGTTGCTAGGGGACCTCTCGGGATTCCTCTCCCGTCCATGCCGGGGCCTCAGTCCTTGTGTGGAGTCGGGGCCGGAACCTGAGGATTCCTCTCCAGTGTTGCCATGGATCTTGGGGTGCTTCTGAGTCTCCCCAGGGGAGTCAGGCCTCGTCTCGAGTGGGGGCATGCACGTGCGCTTTCCTCCCGAGCTGCAGCGGTAGTGTCACGCTTCCTGTCACGTGGATCAAGGGATCTGTGGCTTTCCCTCGAGGCTGTCCCTCGAGGCTTTCCCACGAGGCTTTCCCACAGGGCTGTGCCACGTGCCACCTTGGTGTGAGTCGATCCTCGGCGTGAAAGACGAGGCGGTGTAGGGAAAAGAGGTTCCTCTGGAATGGACTGAGACATCTGGGGGACTCTTGGAATGGTGGCACGACCCTGGAGTTCCTCTCGCCGTTCCTGTTGAGAGGGCCTCCTCTTGAAATGCGACGGGAACGCCGGGAACTCTTTCCCGACGAAGCAGGGAATGGATCCCTCATCTCGAGCTAGCAGGCGGAAACGGGGCTCCTCTGGATGTGGGCGGGACTCTCGTGATTCCTCTCGAGTGGAGACGGGTATGTCGGGGAACTTCTTGATTTGCACCAAGGGTGTGAAGGACCCTTTCGAAGTTCCAGAGGTGAGTTGTGATCAGCCTCGAGACGCCTCAGCGGAAATGGGCCTCATCTCGCCTGGAGGGGAGAACCTCCTGGATTTTCTCGAGTTGCGGCAGGTCTTCTCGAGTTACGACGGGGACCTCAGGGACCCGCTCTGGTGGCCTCAGGAAAGGCCAGTCCCCATGCGAGTTGCTAGGGGACCTCTCGGGATTCCTCTCCCGTCCATGGCGGGGCCTCAGTCCTTGTGTGGAGTCGGGGCCGGAACCTGAGGATTCCTCTCCAGTGTTGCCATGGAACTTGGGGTGCTTCTGAGTCTCCCCAGGGGAGTCAGGCCTCGTCTCGAGTGGGGGCATGCACGTGCGCTTTCCTCCCGAGCTGCAGCAGTAGTGTCACGCTTCCTGTCACGTGGATCAAGGGATCTGTGGCTTTCCCTCGAGGCTGTCCCTCGAGGCTTTCCCACGAGGCTTTCCCACAGGGCTGTGCCACGTGCCACCTTGGTGTGAGTCGATCCTCGGCGTGAAAGACGAGCCGGTGAAGGGAAAAGAGGTTCCTCTGGAATGGACTGAGACATCTGGGGGACTCTTGGAATGGTGGCACGACCCTGGAGTTCCTCTCGCCGTTCCTGTTGAGAGGGCCTCCTCTTGAGATGCGACGGGAACGCCGGGAACTCTTTCCCGACGAAGCAGGGAAAGGATCCCTCATCTCGAGCTACGAGGCGGAAACGGGGCTCCTCTGGATGTGGGCGGGACCCTCGTGATTCCTCTCGAGTGGAGACGGGTATGTCGGGGAACTTCTTGATTTGCACCAAGGGTGTGAAGGAGCCTTTCGAAGTTCCAGAGGTGAGGTGTGATCAGCCTCGAGACGCCTCAGCGGAAATGGGCCTCATCTCGCCTGGAGGGGAGAACCTCCTGGATTTTCTCGAGTTGCGGCAGGTCATCTCGAGTTACGACGGGGACCTCAGGGACCCGCTCTGGTGGCCTCAGGAAAGGCCAGTCCCCATGCGAGTTGCTAGGGGACCTCTCGGGATTCCTCTCCCGTCCATGCCGGGGCCTCAGTCCTTGTGTGGAGTCGGGGCCGGAACCTGAGGATTCCTCTCCAGTGTTGCCATGGATCTTGGGGTGCTTCTGAGTCTCCCCAGGGGATTCAGGCCTCGTCTCGAGTGGGGGCATGCACGTGCGCTTTCCTCCCGAGCTGCAGAAGTAGTGTCACGCTTCCTGTCACGTGGATCAAGGGATCTGTGGCTTTCCCTCGAGGCTGTCCCTCGAGGCTTTCCCACGAGGCTTTCCCACAGGGCTGTGCCACGTGCCACCTTGGTGTGAGTCGATCCTCGGTGTGAAAGACGAGCCGGTGAAGGGAAAGGAGGTTCCTCTGGAATGGACTGAGACATCTGGGGGACTCTTGGAATGCTGGCTCGACCCTGGAGTTCCTCTCGCCGTTCCTGTTGAGAGGGCCTCCTCTTGAGATGCGACGGGAAGGCCGGGAACTCTTTCCCGACGAAGCAGGGAAAGGATCCCTCATCTCGAGCTACGAGGCGGAAACGGGGCTCCTCTGGATGTGGGCGGGACCCTCGTGATTCCTCTCGAGTGGAGACGGGTATGTCGGGGAACTTCTTGATTTGCACCAAGGGTGTGAAGGAGCCTTTCGAAGTTCCAGAGGTGAGGTGTGATCAGCTTCGAGACGCCTCAGCGGAAATGGGCCTCATCTCGCCTGGAGGGGAGAACCTCCTGGATTTTCTCGAGTTGCGGCAGGTCTTCTCGAGTTACGACGGGGACCTCAGGGACCCGCTCTGGTGGCATCAGGAAAGGCCAGTCCCCATGCGAGTTGCTAGGTGACCTCTCGGGATTCCTCTCCCGTCCATGCCGGGGCCTCAGTCCTTGTGTGGAGTCGGGGCCGGAACCTGAGGATTGCTCACCAGTGTTGCCATGGATCTTGGGGTGCTTCTGAGTCTCCCCAGGGGAGTCAGGCCTCGTCTCGAGTGGGGGCATGCACGTGCGCTTTCCTCCCGAGCTGCAGCAGTAGTGTCACGCTTCCTGTCACGTGGATCAAGGGATCTGTGGCTTTCCCTCGAGGCTGTCCCTCGAGGCTTTCCCACGAAGCTTTCCCACAGGGCTGTGCCACGTGCCACCTTGGTGTGAGTCGATCCTCGGCGTGAAAGACGAGCCGGTGAAGGGAAAAGAGGTTCCTCTGGAATGGACTGAGACATCTGGGGGACTCTTGGAATGGTGGCACGACCCTGGAGTTCCTCTCGCCGTCCCTGTTGAGAGGACCTCCTCTTGAGATGCGACGGGAACGCCGGGAACTCTTTCCCGACGAAGCAGGGAAAGGATCCCTCATCTCGAGCTACGAGGCGGAAACGGGGCTCCTCTGGATGTGGGCGGGACTCTCGTGATTCCTCTCGAGTGGAGACGGCTAGGTCGGGGAACTTCTTGATTTGCACCAAGGGTGTGAAGGACCCTTTCGAAGTTCCAGAGGGGAGGTGTGATCAGCCTCGAGACGCCTCAGCGGAAATGGGCCTCATCTCGCCTGGAGGGGAGAACCTCCTGGATTTTCTCGAGTTGCGGCAGGTCTTCTCGAGTTACGACGGGGACCTCAGGGACCCGCTCTGGTGGCCTCAGGAAAGGCCAGTCCCCATGCGTGTTGCTAGGGGACCTCTCGGGATTCCTCTCCCGTCCATGCCGGGGCCTCAGTCCTTGTGTGGAGTCGGGGCCGGAACCTGAGGATTCCTCTCCAGTGTTGCCATGGATCTTGGGGTGCTTCTGAGTCTCCCCAGGGGAGTCAGGCCTCGTCTCGAGTGGGGGCATGCACGTGCGCTTTCCTCCCGAGCTGCAGCGGTAGTGTCACGCTTCCTGTCACGTGGATCAAGGGATCTGTGGCTTTCCCTCGAGGCTGTCCCTCGAGGCTTTCCCACGAGGCTTTCCCACAGGGCTGTGCCACGTGCCACCTTGGTGTGAGTCGATCCTCGGCGTGAAAGACGAGCCGGTGAAGGGAAAAGAGGTTCCTCTGGAATGGACTGAGACATCTGGGGGACTCTTGGAATGGTGGCACGACCCTGGAGTTCCTCTCGCCGTCCCTGTTGAGAGGACCTCCTCTTGAGATGCGACGGGAACGCCGGGAACTCTTTCCCGACGAAGCAGGGAAAGGATCCCTCATCTCGAGCTACGAGGCGGAAACGGGGCTCCTCTGGATGTGGGCGGGACTCTCGTGATTCCTCTCGAGTGGAGACGGCTAGGTCGGGGAACTTCTTGATTTGCACCAAGGGTGTGAAGGACCCTTTCGAAGTTCCAGAGGTGAGGTGTGATCAGCCTCGAGACGCCTCAGCGGAAATGGGCCTCATCTCGCCTGGAGGGGAGAACCTCCTGGATTTTCTCGAGTTGCGGCAGGTCTTCTCGAGTTACGACGGGGACCTCAGCGACCCGCTCTGGTGGCCTCAGGAAAGGCCAGTCCCCATGCGTGTTGCTAGGGGACCTCTCGGGATTCCTCTCCCGTCCATGCCGGGGCCTCAGTCCTTGTGTGGAGTCGGGGCCGGAACCTGAGGATTCCTCTCCAGTGTTGCCATGGATCTTGGGGTGCTTCTGAGTCTCCCCAGGGGAGTCAGGCCTCGTCTCGAGTGGGGGCATGCACGTGCGCTTTCCTCCCGAGCTGCAGCGGTAGTGTCACGCTTCCTGTCACGTGGATCAAGGGATCTGTGGCTTTCCCTCGAGGCTGTCCCTCGAGGCTTTCCCACGAGGCTTTCCCACAGGGCTGTGCCACGTGCCACCTTGGTGTGAGTCGATCCTCGGCGTGAAAGACGAGGCGGTGTAGGGAAAAGAGGTTCCTCTGGAATGGACTGAGACATCTGGGGGACTCTTGGAATGGTGGCACGACCCTGGAGTTCCTCTCGCCGTTCCTGTTGAGAGGGCCTCCTCTTGAAATGCGACGGGAACGCCGGGAACTCTTTCCCGACGAAGCAGGGAATGGATCCCTCATCTCGAGCTAGCAGGCGGAAACGGGGCTCCTCTGGATGTGGGCGGGACTCTCGTGATTCCTCTCGAGTGAAGACAGCTAGGTCGGGGAACTTCTTGATTTGCACCAAGGGTGTGAAGGACCCTTTCGAAGTTCCAGAGGTGAGTTGTGATCAGCCTCGAGACGCCTCAGCGGAAATGGGCCTCATCTCGCCTGGAGGGGAGAACCTCCTGGATTTTCTCGAGTTGCGGCAGGTCTTCTCGAGTTACGACAGGGACCTCAGGGACCCGCTCTGGTGGCCTCAGGAAAGGCCAGTCCCCATGCGAGTTGCTAGGGGACCTCTCGGGATTCCTCTCCCGTCCATGGCGGGGCCTCAGTCCTTGTGTGGAGTCGGGGCCGGAACCTGAGGATTCCTCTCCAGTGTTGCCATGGAACTTGGGGTGCTTCTGAGTCTCCCCAGGGGAGTCAGGCCTCGTCTCGAGTGGGGGCATGCACGTGCGCTTTCCTCCCGAGCTGCAGCAGTAGTGTCACGCTTCCTGTCACGTGGATCAAGGGATCTGTGGCTTTCCCTCGAGGCTGTCCCTCGAGGCTTTCCCACGAGGCTTTCCCACAGGGCTGTGCCACGTGCCACCTTGGTGTGAGTCGATCCTCGGCGTGAAAGACGAGCCGGTGAAGGGAAAAGAGGTTCCTCTGGAATGGACTGAGACATCTGGGGGACTCTTGGAATGGTGGCACGACCCTGGAGTTCCTCTCGCCGTTCCTGTTGAGAGGGCCTCCTCTTGAGATGCGACGGGAACGCTGGGAACTCTTTCCCGACGAAGCAGGGAAAGGATCCCTCATCTCGAGCTACGAGGCGGAAACGGGGCTCCTCTGGATGTGGGCGGGACCCTCGTGATTCCTCTCGAGTGGAGACGGGTATGTCGGGGAACTTCTTGATTTGCACCAAGGGTGTGAAGGAGCCTTTCGAAGTTCCAGAGGTGAGGTGTGATCAGCCTCGAGACGCCTCAGCGGAAATGGGCCTCATCTCGCCTGGAGGGGAGAACCTCCTGGATTTTCTCGAGTTGCGGCAGGTCATCTCGAGTTACGACGGGGACCTCAGGGACCCGCTCTGGTGGCCTCAGGAAAGGCCAGTCCCCATGCGAGTTGCTAGGGGACCTCTCGGGATTCCTCTCCCGTCCATGCCGGGGCCTCAGTCCTTGTGTGGAGTCGGGGCCGGAACCTGGGGATTGCTCTCCAGTGTTGCCATGGATCTTGGGGTGCTTCTGAGTCTCCCCAGGGGAGTCAGGCCTCGTCTCGAGTGGGGGCATGCACGTGCGCTTTCCTCCCGAGCTGCAGAAGTAGTGTCACGCTTCCTGTCACGTGGATCAAGGGATCTGTGGCTTTCCCTCGAGGCTGTCCCTCGAGGCTTTCCCACGAGGCTTTCCCACAGGGCTGTGCCACGTGCCACCTTGGTGTGAGTCGATCCTCGGTGTGAAAGACGAGCCGGTGAAGGGAAAGGAGGTTCCTCTGGAATGGACTGAGACATCTGGGGGACTCTTGGAATGCTGGCTCGACCCTGGAGTTCCTCTCGCCGTTCCTGTTGAGAGGGCCTCCTCTTGAGATGCGACGGGAAGGCCGGGAACTCTTTCCCGACGAATCAGGGAAAGGATCCCTCATCTCGAGCTACGAGGCGGAAACGGGGCTTCTCTGGATGTGGGCGGGACCCTCGTGATTCCTCTCGAGTGGAGACGGGTATGTCGGGGAACTTCTTGATTTGCACCAAGGGTGTGAAGGAGCCTTTCGAAGTTCCAGAGGTGAGGTGTGATCAGCTTCGAGACGCCTCAGCGGAAATGGGCCTCATCTCGCCTGGAGGGGAGAACCTCCTGGATTTTCTCGAGTTGCGGCAGGTCTTCTCGAGTTACGACGGGGACCTCAGGGACCCGCTCTGGTGGCATCAGGAAAGGCCAGTCCCCATGCGAGTTGCTAGGGGACCTCTCGGGATTCCTCTCCCGTCCATGCCGGGGCCTCAGTCCTTGTGTGGAGTCGGGGCCGGAACCTGAGGATTGCTCACCAGTGTTGCCATGGATCTTGGGGTGCTTCTGAGTCTCCCCAGGGGAGTCAGGCCTCGTCTCGAGTGGGGGCATGCACGTGCGCTTTCCTCCCGAGCTGCAGCAGTAGTGTCACGCTTCCTGTCACGTGGATCAAGGGATCTGTGGCTTTCCCTCGAGGCTGTCCCTCGAGGCTTTCCCACGAGGCTTTCCAACAGGGCTGTGCCACGTGCCACCTTGGTGTGAGTCGATCCTCGGCGTGAAAGACGAGCCGGTGAAGGGAAAAGAGGTTCCTCTGGAATGGACTGAGACATCTGGGGGACTCTAGGAATGCTGGCTGGATCCTGGAGTTCCTCTCGCCGTTCCTGTTGAGAGGGCCTCCTCTTGAGATGCGACGGGAATGCCGGGAACTCTTTCCCGACGAAGCAGGGAAAGGATCCCTCATCTCGAGCTACGAGGCGGAAACGGGGCTCCTCTGGATGTGGGCGGGACTCTCGTGATTCCTCTCGAGTGGAGACGGCTAGGTCGGGGAACTTCTTGATTTGCACCAAGGGTGTGAAGGACCCTTTCGAAGTTCCAGAGGGGAGGTGTGATCAGCCTCGAGACGCCTCAGCGGAAATGGGCCTCATCTCGCCTGGAGGGGAGAACCTCCTGGATTTTCTCGAGTTGCGGCAGGTCTTCTCGAGTTACGACGGGGACCTCAGGGACCCGCTCTGGTGGCCTCAGGTAAGGCCAGTCCCCATGCGAGTTGCTAGGGGACCTCTCGGGATTCCTCTCCCGTCCATGGCGGGGCCTCAGTCCTTGTGTGGAGTCGGGGCCGGAACCTGAGGATTCCTCTCCAGTGTTGCCATGGATCTTGGGGTGCTTCTGAGTCTCCCCAGGGGAGTCAGGCCTCGTCTCGAGTGGGGGCATGCACGTGCGCTTTCCTCCCCAGCTGCAGCAGTAGTGTCACGCTTCCTGTCACGTGGATCAAGGGATCTGTGGCTTTCCCTCGAGGCTGTCCCTCGAGGCTTTCCCACGAGGCTTTCCCACAGGGCTGTGCCACGTGCCACCTTGGTGTGAGTCGATCCTCGGCGTGAAAGACGAGCCGGTGAAGGGAAAAGAGGTTTCTCTGGAATGGACTGAGACATCTGGGGGACTCTTGGAATGGTGGCACGACCCTGGAGTTCCTCTCGCCGTTCCTGTTGAGAGGGCCTCCTCTTGAGATGCGACGGGAACGCCGGGAACTCTTTCCCGACGAAGCAGGGAAAGGATCCCTCATCTCGAGCTACGAGGCGGAAACGGGGCTCCTCTGGATGTGGGCGGGACCCTCGTGATTCCTCTCGAGTGGAGACGGGTATGTCGGGGAACTTCTGGATTTGCACCAAGGGTGTGAAGGAGCCTTTCGAAGTTCCAGAGGGGAGGTGTGATCAGCCTCGAGACGCCTCAGCGGAAATGGGCCTCATCTCGCCTGGAGGGGAGAACCTCCTGGATTTTCTCGAGTTGCGGCAGGTCTTCTCGAGTTACGACGGGGACCTCAGGGACCCGCTCTGGTGGCCTCAGGAAAGGCCAGTCCCCATGCGAGTTGCTAGGGGACCTCTCGGGATTCCTCTCCCGTCCATGCCGGGGCCTCAGTCCTTGTGTGGAGTCGGGGCCGGAACCTGAGGATTCCTCTGCAGTGTTGCCATGGATCTTGGGGTGCTTCTGAGTCTCCCCAGGGGAGTCATGCCTCGTCTCGAGTGGGGGCATGCACGTGCGCTTTCCTCCCGAGCTGCAGCAGTAGTGTCACGCTTCCTGTCACGTGGATCAAGGGATCTGTGGCTTTCCCTCGAGGCTGTCCCTCGAGGCTTTCCCACGAGGCTTTCCCACAGGGCTGTGCCACGTGCCACCTTGGTGTGAGTCGATCCTCGGCGTGAAAGACGAGCCGGTGAAGGGAAAAGAGGTTCCTCTGGAATGGACTGAGACATCTGGGGGACTCTTGGAATGGTGGCACGACCCTGGAGTTCCTCTCGCCGTTCCTGTTGAGAGGGCCTCCTCTTGAGATGCGACGGGAACGCCGGGAACTCTTTCCCGACGAAGCAGGGAAAGGATCCCTCATCTCGAGCTACGAGGCGGAAACGGGGCTCCTCTGGATGTGGGCGGGACTCTCGTGATTCCTCTCGAGTGGAGACGGCTAGGTCGGGGAACTTCTTGATTTGCACCAAGGGTGTGAAGGACCCTTTCGAAGTTCCCGAGATGAGGTGTGATCAGCCTCGAGACGCCTCAGCGGAAATGGGCCTCATCTCGCCTGGAGGGGAGAACCTCCTGGATTTTCTCGAGTTGCGGCAGGTCTTCTCGAGTTACGACGGGGATCTCAGGGACCCGCTCTGGTGGCCTCAGGAAAGGCCAGTCCCCATGTGAGTTTCTAGGGGACCTCTCGGGATTCCTCTCCCGTCCATGCCGGGGCCTCAGTCCTTGTGTGGAGTCGGGGCCGGAACCTGAGGATTCCTCTCCAGTGTTGCCATGGATCTTGGGGTGCTTCTGAGTCTCCCCAGGGGAGTCAGGCCTCCTCTCCAGTGGGGGCATGCACGTGCGCTTTCCTCCCGAGCTGCAGCAGTAGTGTCATGCTTCCTGTCACGTGGATCAAGGGATCTGTGGCTTTCCCTCGAGGCTGTCCCTCGAGGCTTTCCCACGAGGCTTTCCCACAGGGCTGTGCCACGTGCCACCTTGGTGTGAGTCGATCCTCGGCGTGAAAGATGAGCCGGTGAAGGGAAAAGAGGTTCCTCTGGAATGGACTGAGACATCTGGGGGACTCTTGGAATGGTGGCACGACCCTGGAGTTCCTCTCGCCGGTCCTGTTGAGAGGGCCTCCTCTTGAGATGCGACGGGAACGCCGGGAACTCTTTCCCGACGAAGCAGGGAAAGGATCCCTCATCTCGAGCTACGAGGCGGAAACGGGGCTCCTCTGGATGTGGGCGGGACCCTCGTGATTCCTCTCGAGTGGAGACGGGTATGTCGGGGAACTTCTTGATTTGCACCAAGGGTGTGAAGGACCCTTTCGAAGTTCCAGAGGTGAGGTGTGATCAGCCTCGAGACGCCTCAGCGGAAATGGTCCTCATCTCGCCTGGAGGGGAGAACCTCCTGGATTTTCTCGAGTTGCGGCAGGTCTTCTCGAGTTACGACGGGGACCTCAGGGACCCGCTCTGGTGGCCTCAGGAAAGGCCAGTCCCCATGCGAGTTGCTAGGGGACCTCTCGGGATTCCTCTCCCGTCCATGCCGGGGCCTCAGTCCTTGTGTGGAGTCGGGGCCGGAACCTGAGGATTCCTCTGCAGTGTTGCCATGGATCTTGGGGTGCTTCTGAGTCTCCCTAGGGGAGTCAGGCCTCGTCTCGAGTGGGGGCATGCACGTGCGCTTTCCTCCCGAGCTGCAGCAGTAGTGTCACGCTTCCTGTCACGTGGATCAAGGGATCTGTGGCTTTCCCTCGAGGCTGTCCCTCGAGGCTTTCCCACGAGGCTTTCCCACAGGGCTGTGCCACGTGCCACCTTGGTGTGAGTCGATCCTCGGCGTGAAAGACGAGCCGGTGAAGGGAAAAGAGGTTCCTCTGGAATGGACTGAGACATCTGG
The DNA here is from genome assembly GCF_023091745.1 of Budorcas taxicolor. Taxonomy (NCBI): domain Eukaryota; kingdom Metazoa; phylum Chordata; class Mammalia; order Artiodactyla; family Bovidae; genus Budorcas; species Budorcas taxicolor. The sequence goes on from NC_068925.1 coordinate 613,633, forward strand.
GGGACTCTTGGAATGGTGGCACGACCCTGGAGTTCCTCTCGCCGTTCCTGTTGAGAGGGCCTCCTCTTGAGATGCGACGGGAACGCCGGGAACTCTTTCCCGACGAAGCAGGGAAAGGATCCCTCATCTCGAGCTACGAGGCGGAAACGGGGCTCCTCTGGATGTGGGCGGGACTCTCGTGATTCCTCTCGAGTGGAGACGGCTAGGTCGGGGAACTTCTTGATTTGCACCAAGGGTGTGAAGGACCCTTTCGAAGTTCCCGAGATGAGGTGTGATCAGCCTCGAGACGCCTCAGCGGAAATGGGCCTCATCTCGCCTGGAGGGGAGAACCTCCTGGATTTTCTCGAGTTGCGGCAGGTCTTCTCGAGTTACGACGGGGACCTCAGGGACCCGCTCTGGTGGCCTCAGGAAAGGCGAGTCCCCATGTGAGTTGCTAGGGGACCTCTCGGGATTCCTCTCCCGTCCATGCCGGGGCCTCAGTCCTTGTGTGGAGTCGGGGCCGGAACCTGAGGATTCCTCTCCAGTGTTGCCATGGATCTTGGGGTGCTTCTGAGTCTCCCCAGGGGAGTCAGGCCTTCTCTCCAGTGGGGGCATGCACGTGCGCTTTCCTCCCGAGCTGCAGCAGTAGTGTCATGCTTCCTGTCACGTGGATCAAGGGATCTGTGGCTTTCCCTCGAGGCTGTCCCTCGAGGCTTTCCCACGAGGCTTTCCCACAGGGCTGTGCCACGTGCCACCTTGGTGGGAGTCGATCCTCGGCGTGAAAGACGAGCCGGTGAAGGGAAAAGAGGTTCCTCTGGAATGGACTGAGACATCTGGGGGACTCTTGGAATGGTGGCACGACCCTGGAGTTCCTCTCGCCGGTCCTGTTGAGAGGGCCTCCTCTTGAGATGCGACGGGAACGCCGGGAACTCTTTCCCGACGAAGCAGGGAAAGGATCCCTCATCTCGAGCTACGAGGCGGAAACGGGGCTCCTCTGGATGTGGGCGGGACCCTCGTGATTCCTCTCGAGTGGAGACGGGTATGTCGGGGAACTTCTTGATTTGCACCAAGGGTGTGAAGGAGCCTTTCGAAGTTCCAGAGGTGAGGTGTGATCAGCCTCGAGACGCCTCAGCGGAAATGGGCCTCATCTCGCCTGGAGGGGAGAACCTCCTGGATTTTCTCGAGTTGCGGCAGGTCTTCTCGAGTTACGACGGGGACCTCAGGGACCCGCTCTGGTGGCCTCAGGAAAGGCCAGTCCCCATGCGAGTTGCTAGGGGACCTCTCGGGATTCCTCTCCCGTCCATGCCGGGGCCTCAGTCCTTGTGTGGAGTCGGGGCCGGAACCTGAGGATTCCTCTGCAGTGTTGCCATGGATCTTGGGGTGCTTCTGAGTCTCCCCAGGGGAGTCAGGCCTCGTCTCGAGTGGGGGCATGCACGTGCGCTTTCCTCCCGAGCTGCAGCAGTAGTGTCACGCTTCCTGTCACGTGGATCAAGGGATCTGTGGCTTTCCCTCGAGGCTGTCCCTCGAGGCTTTCCCACGAGGCTTTCCCACAGGGCTGTGCCACGTGCCACCTTGGTGTGAGTCGATCCTCGGCGTGAAAGACGAGCCGGTGAAGGGAAAAGAGGTTCCTCTGGAATGGACTGAGACATCTGGGGGACTCTTGGAATGGTGGCACGACCCTGGAGTTCCTCTCGCCGTTCCTGTTGAGAGGGCCTCCTCTTGAGATGCGACGGGAACGCCGGGAACTCTTTCCCGACGAAGCAGGGAAAGGATCCCTCATCTCGAGCTACGAGGCGGAAACGGGGCTCCTCTGGATGTGGGCGGGACCCTCGTGATTCCTCTCGAGTGGAGACGGGTATGTCGGGGAACTTCTTGATTTGCACCAAGGGTGTGAAGGAGCCTTTCGAAGTTCCAGAGGTGAGGTGTGATCAGCCTCGAGACGCCTCAGCGGAAATGGGCCTCATCTCGCCTGGAGGGGAGAACCTCCTGGATTTTCTCGAGTTGCGGCAGGTCTTCTCGAGTTACGACGGGGACCTCAGGGACCCGCTCTGGTGGCCTCAGGAAAGGCCAGTCCCCATGCGAGTTGCTAGGGGACCTCTCGGGATTCCTCTCCCGTCCATGCCGGGGCCTCAGTCCTTGTGTGGAGTCGGGGCCGGAACCTGAGGATTCCTCTGCAGTGTTGCCATGGATCTTGGGGTGCTTCTGAGTCTCCCTAGGGGAGTCAGGCCTCGTCTCGAGTGGGGGCATGCACGTGCGCTTTCCTCCCGAGCTGCAGCAGTAGTGTCACGCTTCCTGTCACGTGGATCAAGGGATCTGTGGCTTTCCCTCGAGGCTGTCCCTCGAGGCTTTCCCACGAGGCTTTCCCACAGGGCTGTGCCACGTGCCACCTTGGTGTGAGTCGATCCTCGGCGTGAAAGACGAGCCGGTGAAGGGAAAAGAGGTTCCTCTGGAATGGACTGAGACATCTGGGGGACTCTTGGAATGGTGGCACGACCCTGGAGTTCCTCTCGCCGTTCCTGTTGAGAGGGCCTCCTCTTGAGATGCGACGGGAACGCCGGGAACTCTTTCCCGACGAAGCAGGGAAAGGATCCCTCATCTCGAGCTACGAGGCGGAAACGGGGCTCCTCTGGATGTGGGCGGGACTCTCGTGATTCCTCTCGAGTGGAGACGGCTAGGTCGGGGAACTTCTTGATTTGCACCAAGGGTGTGAAGGACCCTTTCGAAGTTCCCGAGATGAGGTGTGATCAGCCTCGAGACGCCTCAGCGGAAATGGGCCTCATCTCGCCTGGAGGGGAGAACCTCCTGGATTTTCTCGAGTTGCGGCAGGTCTTCTCGAGTTACGACGGGGACCTCAGGGACCCGCTCTGGTGGCCTCAGGAAAGGCCAGTCCCCATGTGAGTTGCTAGGGGACCTCTCGGGATTCCTCTCCCGTCCATGCCGGGGCCTCAGTCCTTGTGTGGAGTCGGGGCCGGAACCTGAGGATTCCTCTCCAGTGTTGCCATGGATCTTGGGGTGCTTCTGAGTCTCCCCAGGGGAGTCAGGCCTCCTCTCCAGTGGGGGCATGCACGTGCGCTTTCCTCCCGAGCTGCAGCAGTAGTGTCATGCTTCCTGTCACGTGGATCAAGGGATCTGTGGCTTTCCCTCGAGGCTGTCCCTCGAGGCTTTCCCACGAGGCTTTCCCACAGGGCTGTGCCACGTGCCACCTTGGTGTGAGTCGATCCTCGGCGTGAAAGACGAGCCGGTGAAGGGAAAAGAGGTTCCTCTGGAATGGACTGAGACATCTGGGGGACTCTTGGAATGGTGGCACGACGCTGGAGTTCCTCTCCCCGGTCCTGTTGAGAGGGCCTCCTCTTGAGATGCGACGGGAACGCCGGGAACTCTTTCCCGACGAAGCAGGGAAAGGATCCCTCATCTCGAGCTACGAGGCGGAAACGGGGCTCCTCTGGATGTGGGCGGGACCCTCGTGATTCCTCTCGAGTGGAGACGGCTAGGTCGGGGAACTTCTTGATTTGCACCAAGGGTGTGAAGGAGCCTTTCGAAGTTCCAGAGGTGAGGTGTGATCAGCCTCGAGACGCCTCAGCGGAAATGGGCCTCATCTCGCCTGGAGGGGAGAACCTCCTGGATTTTCTCGAGTTGCGGCAGGTCTTCTCGAGTTACGACGGGGACTTCAGGGACCCGCTCTGGTGGCCTCAGGAAAGGCCAGTCCCCATGCGAGTTGCTAGGGGACCTCTCGGGATTCCTCTCCCGTCCATGCCGGGGCCTCAGTCCTTGTGTGGAGTCGGGGCCGGAACCTGAGGATTCCTCTGCAGTGTTGCCATGGATCTTGGGGTGCTTCTGAGTCTCCCCAGGGGAGTCAGGCCTCGTCTCGAGTGGGGGCATGCACGTGCGCTTTCCTCCCGAGCTGCAGCAGTAGTGTCACGCTTCCTGTCACGTGGATCAAGGGATCTGTGGCTTTCCCTCGAGGCTGTCCCTCGAGGCTTTCCCACGAGGCTTTCCCACAGGGCTGTGCCACGTGCCACCTTGGTGTGAGTCGATCCTCGGCGTGAAAGACGAGCCGGTGAAGGGAAAAGAGGTTCCTCTGGAATGGACTGAGACATCTGGGGGACTCTTGGAATGGTGGCACGACCCTGGAGTTCCTCTCGCCGTTCCTGTTGAGAGGGCCTCCTCTTGAGATGCGACGGGAACGCCGGGAACTCTTTCCCGACGAAGCAGGGAAAGGATCCCTCATCTCGAGCTACGAGGCGGAAACGGGGCTCCTCTGGATGTGGGCGGGACTCTCGTGATTCCTCTCGAGTGGAGACGGCTAGGTCGGGGAACTTCTTGATTTGCACCAAGGGTGTGAAGGACCCTTTCGAAGTTCCCGAGATGAGGTGTGATCAGCCTCGAGACGCCTCAGCGGAAATGGGCCTCATCTCGCCTGGAGGGGAGAACCTCCTGGATTTTCTCGAGTTGCGGCAGGTCTTCTCGAGTTACGACGGGGTCCTCAGGGACCCGCTCTGGTGGCCTCAGGAAAGGCCAGTCCCCATGTGAGTTGCTAGGGGACCTCTCGGGATTCCTCTCCCGTCCATGCCGGGGCCTCAGTCCTTGTGTGGAGTCGGGGCCGGAACCTGAGGATTCCTCTCCAGTGTTGCCATGGATCTTGCGGTGCTTCTGAGTCTCCCCAGGGGAGTCAGACCTCGTCTCGAGTGGGGGCATGCACGTGCGCTTTCCTCCCGAGCTGCAGCAGTAGTGTCACGCTTCCTGTCACGTGGATCAAGGGATCTGTGGCTTTCCCTCGAGGCTGTCCCTCGAGGCTTTCCCACGAGGCTTTCCCACAGGGCTGTGCCACGTGCCACCTTGGTGTGAGTCGATCCTCGGCGTGAAAGACGAACCGGTGAAGGGAAAAGAGGTTCCTCTGGAATGGACTGAGACATCTGGGGGACTCTTGGAATGGTGGCACGACCCTGGAGTTCCTCTCGCCGGTCCTGTTGAGAGGGCCTCCTCTTGAGATGCGACGGGAACGCCGGGAACTCTTTCCCGACGAAGCAGGGAAAGGATCCCTCATCTCGAGCTACGAGGCGGAAACGGGGCTCCTCTGGATGTGGGCGGGACCCTCGTGATTCCTCTCGAGTGGAGACGGGTATGTCGGGGAACTTCTTGATTTGCACCAAGGGTGTGAAGGAGCCTTTCGAAGTTCCAGAGGTGAGGTGTGATCAGCCTCGAGACGCCTCAGCGGAAATGGGCCTCATCTCGCCTGGAGGGGAGAACCTCCTGGATTTTCTCGAGTTGCGGCAGGTCTTCTCGAGTTACGACGGGGACCTCAGGGACCCGCTCTGGTGGCCTCAGGAAAGGCCAGTCCCCATGCGAGTTGCTAGGGGACCTCTCGGGATTCCTCTCCCGTCCATGCCGGGGCCTCAGTCCTTGTGTGGAGTCGGGGCCGGAACCTGAGGATTCCTCTGCAGTGTTGCCATGGATCTTGGGGTGCTTCTGAGTCTCCCTAGGGGAGTCAGGCCTCGTCTCGAGTGGGGGCATGCACGTGCGCTTTCCTCCCGAGCTGCAGCAGTAGTGTCACGCTTCCTGTCACGTGGATCAAGGGATCTGTGGCTTTCCCTCGAGGCTGTCCCTCGAGGCTTTCCCACGAGGCTTTCCCACAGGGCTGTGCCACGTGCCACCTTGGTGTGAGTCGATCCTCGGCGTGAAAGACGAGCCGGTGAAGGGAAAAGAGGTTCCTCTGGAATGGACTGAGACATCTGGGGGACTCTTGGAATGGTGGCACGACCCTGGAGTTCCTCTCGCCGTTCCTGTTGAGAGGGCCTCCTCTTGAGATGCGACGGGAACGCCGGGAACTCTTTCCCGACGAAGCAGGGAAAGGATCCCTCATCTCGAGCTACGAGGCGGAAACGGGGCTCCTCTGGATGTGGGCGGGACTCTCGTGATTCCTCTCGAGTGGAGACGGCTAGGTCGGGGAACTTCTTGATTTGCACCAAGGGTGTGAAGGACCCTTTCGAAGTTCCCGAGATGAGGTGTGATCAGCCTCGAGACGCCTCAGCGGAAATGGGCCTCATCTCGCCTGGAGGGGAGAACCTCCTGGATTTTCTCGAGTTGCGGCAGGTCTTCTCGAGTTACGACGGGGACCTCAGGGACCCGCTCTGGTGGCCTCAGGAAAGGCCAGTCCCCATGTGAGTTGCTAGGGGACCTCTCGGGATTCCTCTCCCGTCCATGCCGGGGCCTCAGTCCTTGTGTGAAGTCGGGGCCGGAACCTGAGGATTCCTCTCCAGTGTTGCCATGGATCTTGGGGTGCTTCTGAGTCTCCCCAGGGGAGTCAGGCCTCCTCTCCAGTGGGGGCATGCACGTGCGCTTTCCTCCCGAGCTGCAGCAGTAGTGTCATGCTTCCTGTCACGTGGATCAAGGGATCTGTGGCTTTCCCTCGAGGCTGTCCCTCGAGGCTTTCCCACGAGGCTTTCCCACAGGGCTGTGCCACGTGCCACCTTGGTGTGAGTCGATCCTCGGCGTGAAAGACGAGCCGGTGAAGGGAAAAGAGGTTCCTCTGGAATGGACTGAGACATCTGGGGGACTCTTGGAATGGTGGCACGACCCTGGAGTTCCTCTCGCCGGTCCTGTTGAGAGGGCCTCCTCTTGAGATGCGACGGGAACGCCGGGAACTCTTTCCCGACGAAGCAGGGAAAGGATCCCTCATCTCGAGCTACGAGGCGGAAACGGGGCTCCTCTGGATGTGGGCGGGACCCTCGTGATTCCTCTCGAGTGGAGACGGGTATGTCGGGGAACTTCTTGATTTGCACCAAGGGTGTGAAGGAGCCTTTCGAAGTTCCAGAGGTGAGGTGTGATCAGCCTCGAGACGCCTCAGCGGAAATGGGCCTCATCTCGCCTGGAGGGGAGAACCTCCTGGATTTTCTCGAGTTGCGGCAGGTCTTCTCGAGTTACGACGGGGACTTCAGGGACCCGCTCTGGTGGCCTCAGGAAAGGCCAGTCCCCATGCGAGTTGCTAGGGGACCTCTCGGGATTCCTCTCCCGTCCATGCCGGGGCCTCAGTCCTTGTGTGGAGTCGGGGCCGGAACCTGAGGATTCCTCTGCAGTGTTGCCATGGATCTTGGGGTGCTTCTGAGTCTCCCCAGGGGAGTCAGGCCTCGTCTCGAGTGGGGGCATGCACGTGCGCTTTCCTCCCGAGCTGCAGCAGTAGTGTCACGCTTCCTGTCACGTGGATCAAGGGATCTGTGGCTTTCCCTCGAGGCTGTCCCTCGAGGCTTTCCCACGAGGCTTTCCCACAGGGCTGTGCCACGTGCCACCTTGGTGTGAGTCGATCCTCGGCGTGAAAGACGAGCCGGTGAAGGGAAAAGAGGTTCCTCTGGAATGGACTGAGACATCTGGGGGACTCTTGGAATGGTGGCACGACCCTGGAGTTCCTCTCGCCGTTCCTGTTGAGAGGGCCTCCTCTTGAGATGCGACGGGAACGCCGGGAACTCTTTCCCGACGAAGCAGGGAAAGGATCCCTCATCTCGAGCTACGAGGCGGAAACGGGGCTCCTCTGGATGTGGGCGGGACTCTCGTGATTCCTCTCGAGTGGAGACGGCTAGGTCGGGGAACTTCTTGATTTGCACCAAGGGTGTGAAGGACCCTTTCGAAGTTCCCGAGATGAGGTGTGATCAGCCTCGAGACGCCTCAGCGGAAATGGGCCTCATCTCGCCTGGAGGGGAGAACCTCCTGGATTTTCTCGAGTTGCGGCAGGTCTTCTCGAGTTACGACGGGGTCCTCAGGGACCCGCTCTGGTGGCCTCAGGAAAGGCCAGTCCCCATGTGAGTTGCTAGGGGACCTCTCGGGATTCCTCTCCCGTCCATGCCGGGGCCTCAGTCCTTGTGTGGAGTCGGGGCCGGAACCTGAGGATTCCTCTCCAGTGTTGCCATGGATCTTGGGGTGCTTCTGAGTCTCCCCAGGGGAGTCAGACCTCGTCTCGAGTGGGGGCATGCACGTGCGCTTTCCTCCCGAGCTGCAGCAGTAGTGTCACGCTTCCTGTCACGTGGATCAAGGGATCTGTGGCTTTCCCTCGAGGCTGTCCCTCGAGGCTTTCCCACGAGGCTTTCCCACAGGGCTGTGCCACGTGCCACCTTGGTGTGAGTCGATCCTCGACGTGAAAGACGAACCGGTGAAGGGAAAAGAGGTTCCTCTGGAATGGACTGAGACATCTGGGGGACTCTTGGAATGGTGGCACGACCCTGGAGTTCCTCTCGCCGGTCCTGTTGAGAGGGCCTCCTCTTGAGATGCGACGGGAACGCCGGGAACTCTTTCCCGACGAAGCAGGGAAAGGATCCCTCATCTCGAGCTACGAGGCGGAAACGGGGCTCCTCTGGATGTGGGCGGGACCCTCGTGATTCCTCTCGAGTGGAGACGGGTATGTCGGGGAACTTCTTGATTTGCACCAAGGGTGTGAAGGAGCCTTTCGAAGTTCCAGAGGTGAGGTGTGATCAGCCTCGAGACGCCTCAGCGGAAATGGGCCTCATCTCGCCTGGAGGGGAGAACCTCCTGGATTTTCTCGAGTTGCCGCAGGTCTTCTCGAGTTACGACGGGGACCTCAGGGACCCGCTCTGGTGGCCTCAGGAAAGGCCAGTCCCCATGCGAGTTGCTAGGGGACCTCTCGGGATTCCTCTCCCGTCCATGCCGGGGCCTCAGTCCTTGTGTGGAGTCGGGGCCGGAACCTGAGGATTCCTCTGCAGTGTTGCCATGGATCTTGGGGTGCTTCTGAGTCTCCCTAGGGGAGTCAGGCCTCGTCTCGAGTGGGGGCATGCACGTGCGCTTTCCTCCCGAGCTGCAGCAGTAGTGTCACGCTTCCTGTCACGTGGATCAAGGGATCTGTGGCTTTCCCTCGAGGCTGTCCCTCGAGGCTTTCCCACGAGGCTTTCCCACAGGGCTGTGCCACGTGCCACCTTGGTGTGAGTCGATCCTCGGCGTGAAAGACGAGCCGGTGAAGGGAAAAGAGGTTCCTCTGGAATGGACTGAGACATCTGGGGGACTCTTGGAATGGTGGCACGACCCTGGAGTTCCTCTCGCCGTTCCTGTTGAGAGGGCCTCCTCTTGAGATGCCACGGGAACGCCGGGAACTCTTTCCCGACGAAGCAGGGAAAGGATCCCTCATCTCGAGCTACGAGGCGGAAACGGGGCTCCTCTGGATGTGGGCGGGACTCTCGTGATTCCTCTCGAGTGGAGACGGCTAGGTCGGGGAACTTCTTGATTTGCACCAAGGGTGTGAAGGACCCTTTCGAAGTTCCCGAGATGAGGTGTGATCAGCCTCGAGACGCCTCAGCGGAAATGGGCCTCATCTCGCCTGGAGGGGAGAACCTCCTGGATTTTCTCGAGTTGCGGCAGGTCTTCTCGAGTTACGACGGGGACCTCAGGGACCCGCTCTGGTGGCCTCAGGAAAGGCCAGTCCCCATGTGAGTTGCTAGGGGACCTCTCGGGATTCCTCTCCCGTCCATGCCGGGGCCTCAGTCCTTGTGTGGAGTCGGGGCCGGAACCTGAGGATTCCTCTCCAGTGTTGCCATGGATCTTGGGGTGCTTCTGAGTCTCCCCAGGGGAGTCAGGCCTCCTCTCCAGTGGGGGCATGCACGTGCGCTTTCCTCCCGAGCTGCAGCAGTAGTGTCATGCTTCCTGTCACGTGGATCAAGGGATCTGTGGCTTTCCCTCGAGGCTGTCCCTCGAGGCTTTCCCACGAGGCTTTCCCACAGGGCTGTGCCACGTGCCACCTTGGTGTGAGTCGATCCTCGGCGTGAAAGACGAGCCGGTGAAGGGAAAAGAGGTTCCTCTGGAATGGACTGAGACATCTGGGGGACTCTTGGAATGGTGGCACGACCCTGGAGTTCCTCTCGCCGTTCCTGTTGAGAGGGCCTCCTCTTGAGATGCGACGGGAACGCCGGGAACTCTTTCCCGACGAAGCAGGGAAAGGATCCCTCATCTCGAGCTACGAGGCGGAAACGGGGCTCCTCTGGATGTGGGCGGGACTCTCGTGATTCCTCTCGAGTGGAGACGGCTAGGTCGGGGAACTTCTTGATTTGCACCAAGGGTGTGAAGGACCCTTTCGAAGTTCCCGAGATGAGGTGTGATCAGCCTCGAGACGCCTCAGCGGAAATGGGCCTCATCTCGCCTGGAGGGGAGAACCTCCTGGATTTTCTCGAGTTGCGGCAGGTCTTCTCGAGTTACGACGGGGACCTCAGGGACCCGCTCTGGTGGCCTCAGGAAAGGCCAGTCCCAATGTGAGTTGCTAGGGGACCTCTCGGGATTCCTCTCCCGTCCATGCCGGGGCCTCAGTCCTTGTGTGGAGTCGGGGCCGGAACCTGAGGATTCCTCTGCAGTGTTGCCATGGATCTTGGGGTGCTTCTGAGTCTCCCCAGGGGAGTCAGGCCTCGTCTCGAGTGGGGGCATGCACGTGCGCTTTCCTCCCGAGCTGCAGCAGTAGTGTCACGCTTCCTGTCACGTGGATCAAGGGATCTGTGGCTTTCCCTCGAGGCTGTCCCTCGAGGCTTTCCCACGAGGCTTTCCCACAGGGCTGTGCCACGTGCCACCTTGGTGTGAGTCGATCCTCGGCGTGAAAGACGAGCCGGTGAAGGGAAAAGAGGTTCCTCTGGAATGGACTGAGACATCTGGGGGACTCTTGGAATGGTGGCACGACCCTGGAGTTCCTCTCGCCGTTCCTGTTGAGAGGGCCTCCTCTTGAGATGCGACGGGAACGCCGGGAACTCTTTCCCGACGAAGCAGGGAAAGGATCCCTCATCTCGAGCTACGAGGCGGAAACGGGGCTCCTCTGGATGTGGGCGGGACTCTCGTGATTCCTCTCGAGTGGAGACGGCTAGGTCGGGGAACTTCTTGATTTGCACCAAGGGTGTGAAGGACCCTTTCGAAGTTCCCGAGATGAGGTGTGATCAGCCTCGAGACGCCTCAGCGGAAATGGGCCTCATCTCGCCTGGAGGGGAGAACCTCCTGGATTTTCTCGAGTTGCGGCAGGTCTTCTCGAGTTACGACGGGGACCTCAGGGACCCGCTCTGGTGGCCTCAGGAAAGGCCAGTCCCCATGTGAGTTGCTAGGGGACCTCTCGGGATTCCTCTCCCGTCCATGCCGGGGCCTCAGTCCTTGTGTGGAGTCGGGGCCGGAACCTGAGGATTCCTCTCCAGTGTTGCCATGGATCTTGGGGTGCTTCTGAGTCTCCCCAGGGGAGTCAGACCTCGTCTCGAGTGGGGGCATGCACGTGCGCTTTCCTCCCGAGCTGCAGCAGTAGTGTCACGCTTCCTGTCACGTGGATCAAGGGATCTGTGGCTTTCCCTCGAGGCTGTCCCTCGAGGCTTTCCCACGAGGCTTTCCCACAGGGCTGTGCCACGTGCCACCTTGGTGTGAGTCGATCCTCGGCGTGAAAGACGAACCGGTGAAGGGAAAAGAGGTTCCTCTGGAATGGACTGAGACATCTGGGGGACTCTTGGAATGGTGGCACGACCCTGGAGTTCCTCTCGCCGGTCCTGTTGAGAGGGCCTCCTCTTGAGATGCGACGGGAACGCCGGGAACTCTTTCCCGACGAAGCAGGGAAAGGATCCCTCATCTCGAGCTACGAGGCGGAAACGGGGCTCCTCTGGATGTGGGCGGGACCCTCGTGATTCCTCTCGAGTGGAGACGGGTATGTCGGGGAACTTCTTGATTTGCACCAAGGGTGTGAAGGAGCCTTTCGAAGTTCCAGAGGTGAGGTGTGATCAGCCTCGAGACGCCTCAGCGGAAATGGGCCTCATCTCGCCTGGAGGGGAGAACCTCCTGGATTTTCTCGAGTTGCCGCAGGTCTTCTCGAGTTACGACGGGGACCTCAGGGACCCGCTCTGGTGGCCTCAGGAAAGGCCAGTCCCCATGCGAGTTGCTAGGGGACCTCTCGGGATTCCTCTCCCGTCCATGCCGGGGCCTCAGTCCTTGTGTGGAGTCGGGGCCGGAACCTGAGGATTCCTCTGCAGTGTTGCCATGGATCTTGGGGTGCTTCTGAGTCTCCCTAGGGGAGTCAGGCCTCGTCTCGAGTGGGGGCATGCACGTGCGCTTTCCTCCCGAGCTGCAGCAGTAGTGTCACGCTTCCTGTCACGTGGATCAAGGGATCTGTGGCTTTCCCTCGAGGCTGTCCCTCGAGGCTTTCCCACGAGGCTTTCCCACAGGGCTGTGCCACGTGCCACCTTGGTGTGAGTCGATCCTCGGCGTGAAAGACGAGCCGGTGAAGGGAAAAGAGGTTCCTCTGGAATGGACTGAGACATCTGGGGGACTCTTGGAATGGTGGCACGACCCTGGAGTTCCTCTCGCCGTTCCTGTTGAGAGGGCCTCCTCTTGAGATGCGACGGGAACGCCGGGAACTCTTTCCCGACGAAGCAGGGAAAGGATCCCTCATCTCGAGCTACGAGGCGGAAACGGGGCTCCTCTGGATGTGGGCGGGACTCTCGTGATTCCTCTCGAGTGGAGACGGCTAGGTCGGGGAACTTCTTGATTTGCACCAAGGGTGTGAAGGACCCTTTCGAAGTTCCCGAGATGAGGTGTGATCAGCCTCGAGACGCCTCAGCGGAAATGGGCCTCATCTCGCCTGGAGGGGAGAACCTCCTGGATTTTCTCGAGTTGCGGCAGGTCTTCTCGAGTTACGACGGGGACCTCAGGGACCCGCTCTGGTGGCCTCAGGAAAGGCCAGTCCCCATGTGAGTTGCTAGGGGACCTCTCGGGATTCCTCTCCCGTCCATGCCGGGGCCTCAGTCCTTGTGTGGAGTCGGGGCCGGAACCTGAGGATTCCTCTGCAGTGTTGCCATGGATCTTGGGGTGCTTCTGAGTCTCCCCAGGGGAGTCAGGCCTCCTCTCCAGTGGGGGCATGCACGTGCGCTTTCCTCCCGAGCTGCAGCAGTAGTGTCATGCTTCCTGTCACGTGGATCAAGGGATCTGTGGCTTTCCCTCGAGGCTGTCCCTCGAGGCTTTCCCACGAGGCTTTCCCACAGGGCTGTGCCACGTGCCACCTTGGTGTGAGTCGATCCTCGGCGTGAAAGACGAGCCGGTGAAGGGAAAAGAGGTTCCTCTGGAATGGACTGAGACATCTGGGGGACTCTTGGAATGGTGGCACGACCCTGGAGTTCCTCTCGCCGGTCCTGTTGAGAGGGCCTCCTCTTGAGATGCGACGGGAACGCCGGGAACTCTTTCCCGACGAAGCAGGGAAAGGATCCCTCATCTCGAGCTACGAGGCGGAAACGGGGCTCCTCTGGATGTGGGCGGGACCCTCGTGATTCCTCTCGAGTGGAGACGGGTATGTCGGGGAACTTCTGGATTTGCACCAAGGGTGTGAAGGAGCCTTTCGAAGTTCCAGAGGGGAGGTGTGATCAGCCTCGAGACGCCTCAGCGGAAATGGGCCTCATCTCGCCTGGAGGGGAGAACCTCCTGGATTTTCTCGAGTTGCGGCAGGTCTTCTCGAGTTACGACGGGGACCTCAGGGACCCGCTCTGGTGGCCTCAGGAAAGGCCAGTCCCCATGCGAGTTGCTAGGGGACCTCTCGGGATTCCTCTCCCGTCCATGCCGGGGCCTCAGTCCTTGTGTGGAGTCGGGGCCGGAACCTGAGGATTCCTCTGCAGTGTTGCCATGGATCTTGGGGTGCTTCTGAGTCTCCCTAGGGGAGTCAGGCCTCGTCTCGAGTGGGGGCATGCACGTGCGCTTTCCTCCCGAGCTGCAGCAGTAGTGTCACGCTTCCTGTCACGTGGATCAAGGGATCTGTGGCTTTCCCTCGAGGCTGTCCCTCGAGGCTTTCCCACGAGGCTTTCCCACAGGGCTGTGCCACGTGCCACCTTGGTGTGAGTCGATCCTCGGCGTGAAAGACGAGCCGGTGAAGGGAAAAGAGGTTCCTCTGGAATGGACTGAGACATCTGGGGGACTCTTGGAATGGTGGCACGACCCTGGAGTTCCTCTCGCCGGTCCTGTTGAGAGGGCCTCCTCTTGAGATGCGACGGGAACGCCGGGAACTCTTTCCCGACGAAGCAGGGAAAGGATCCCTCATCTCGAGCTACGAGGCGGAAACGGGGCTCCTCTGGATGTGGGCGGGACTCTCGTGATTCCTCTCGAGTGGAGACGGCTAGGTCGGGGAACTTCTTGATTTGCACCAAGGGTGTGAAGGACCCTTTCGAAGTTCCCGAGATGAGGTGTGATCAGCCTCGAGACGCCTCAGCGGAAATGGGCCTCATCTCGCCTGGAGGGGAGAACCTCCTGGATTTTCTCGAGTTGCGGCAGGTCTTCTCGAGTTACGACGGGGACCTCAGGGACCCGCTCTGGTGGCCTCAGGAAAGGCCAGTCCCCATGTGAGTTGCTAGGGGACCTCTCGGGATTCCTCTCCCGTCCATGCCGGGGCCTCAGTCCTTGTGTGGAGTCGGGGCCGGAACCTGAGGATTCCTCTCCAGTGTTGCCATGGATCTTGGGGTGCTTCTGAGTCTCCCCAGGGGAGTCAGGCCTCCTCTCCAGTGGGGGCATGCACGTGCGCTTTCCTCCCGAGCTGCAGCAGTAGTGTCATGCTTCCTGTCACGTGGATCAAGGGATCTGTGGCTTTCCCTCGAGGCTGTCCCTCGAGGCTTTCCCACGAGGCTTTCCCACAGGGCTGTGCCACGTGCCACCTTGGTGTGAGTCGATCCTCGGCGTGAAAGACGAGCCGGTGAAGGGAAAAGAGGTTCCTCTGGAATGGACTGAGACATCTGGGGGACTCTTGGAATGGTGGCACGACCCTGGAGTTCCTCTCGCCGGTCCTGTTGAGAGGGCCTCCTCTTGAGATGCGACGGGAACGCCGGGAACTCTTTCCCGACGAAGCAGGGAAAGGATCCCTCATCTCGAGCTACGAGGCGGAAACGGGGCTCCTCTGGATGTGGGCGGGACCCTCGTGATTCCTCTCGAGTGGAGACGGGTATGTCGGGGAACTTCTTGATTTGCACCAAGGGTGTGAAGGAGCCTTTCGAAGTTCCAGAGGTGAGGTGTGATCAGCCTCGAGACGCCTCAGCGGAAATGGGCCTCATCTCGCCTGGAGGGGAGAACCTCCTGGATTTTCTCGAGTTGCGGCAGGTCTTCTCGAGTTACGACGGGGACCTCAGGGACCCGCTCTGGTGGCCTCAGGAAAGGCCAGTCCCCATGCGAGTTGCTAGGGGACCTCTCGGGATTCCTCTCCCGTCCATGCCGGGGCCTCAGTCCTTGTGTGGAGTCGGGGCCGGAACCTGAGGATTCCTCTGCAGTGTTGCCATGGATCTTGGGGTGCTTCTGAGTCTCCCCAGGGGAGTCAGGCCTCGTCTCGAGTGGGGGCATGCACGTGCGCTTTCCTCCCGAGCTGCAGCAGTAGTGTCACGCTTCCTGTCACGTGGATCAAGGGATCTGTGGCTTTCCCTCGAGGCTGTCCCTCGAGGCTTTCCCACGAGGCTTTCCCACAGGGCTGTGCCACGTGCCACCTTGGTGTGAGTCGATCCTCGGCGTGAAAGACGAGCCGGTGAAGGGAAAAGAGGTTCCTCTGGAATGGACTGAGACATCTGGGGGACTCTTGGAATGGTGGCACGACCCTGGAGTTCCTCTCGCCGTTCCTGTTGAGAGGGCCTCCTCTTGAGATGCGACGGGAACGCCGGGAACTCTTTCCCGACGAAGCAGGGAAAGGATCCCTCATCTCGAGCTACGAGGCGGAAACGGGGCTCCTCTGGATGTGGGCGGGACTCTCGTGATTCCTCTCGAGTGGAGACGGCTAGGTCGGGGAACTTCTTGATTTGCACCAAGGGTGTGAAGGACCCTTTCGAAGTTCCCGAGATGAGGTGTGATCAGCCTCGAGACGCCTCAGCGGAAATGGGCCTCATCTCGCCTGGAGGGGAGAACCTCCTGGATTTTCTCGAGTTGCGGCAGGTCTTCTCGAGTTACGACGGGGACCTCAGGGACCCGCTCTGGTGGCCTCAGGAAAGGCCAGTCCCCATGTGAGTTGCTAGGGGACCTCTCGGGATTCCTCTCCCGTCCATGCCGGGGCCTCAGTCCTTGTGTGGAGTCGGGGCCCGAACCTGAGGATTCCTCTCCAGTGTTGCCATGGATCTTGGGGTGCTTCTGAGTCTCCCCAGGGGAGTCAGACCTCGTCTCGAGTGGGGGCATGCACGTGCGCTTTCCTCCCGAGCTGCAGCAGTAGTGTCACGCTTCCTGTCACGTGGATCAAGGGATCTGTGGCTTTCCCTCGAGGCTGTCCCTCGAGGCTTTCCCACGAGGCTTTCCCACAGGGCTGTGCCACGTGCCACCTTGGTGTGAGTCGATCCTCGGCGTGAAAGACGAGCCGGTGAAGGGAAAAGAGGTTCCTCTGGAATGGACTGAGACATCTGGGGGACTCTTGGAATGGTGGCACGACCCTGGAGTTCCTCTCGCCGTTCCTGTTGAGAGGGCCTCCTCTTGAGATGCGACGGGAACGCCGGGAACTCTTTCCCGACGAAGCAGGGAAAGGATCCCTCATCTCGAGCTACGAGGCGGAAACGGGGCTCCTCTGGATGTGGGCGTGACTCTCGTGATTCCTCTCGAGTGGAGACGGCTAGGTCGGGGAACTTCTTGATTTGCACCAAGGGTGTGAAGGACCCTTTCGAAGTTCCCGAGATGAGGTGTGATCAGCCTCGAGACGCCTCAGCGGAAATGGGCCTCATCTCGCCTGGAGGGGAGAACCTCCTGGATTTTCTCGAGTTGCGGCAGGTCTTCTCGAGTTACGACGGGGACCTCAGGGACCCGCTCTTGTGGCCTCAGGAAAGGCCAGTCCCCATGTGAGTTGCTAGGGGACCTCTCGGGATTCCTCTCCCGTCCATGCCGGGGCCTCAGTCCTTGTGTGGAGTCGGGGCCGGAACCTGAGGATTCCTCTCCAGTGTTGCCATGGATCTTGGGGTGCTTCTGAGTCTCCCCAGGGGAGTCAGACCTCGTCTCGAGTGGGGGCATGCACGTGCGCTTTCCTCCCGAGCTGCAGCAGTAGTGTCACGCTTCCTGTCACGTGGATCAAGGGATCTGTGGCTTTCCCTCGAGGCTGTCCCTCGAGGCTTTCCCACGAGGCTTTCCCACAGGGCTGTGCCACGTGCCACCTTGGTGTGAGTCGATCCTCGGCGTGAAAGACGAACCGGTGAAGGGAAAAGAGGTTCCTCTGGAATGGACTGAGACATCTGGGGGACTCTTGGAATGGTGGCACGACCCTGGAGTTCCTCTCGCCGGTCCTGTTGAGAGGGCCTCCTCTTGAGATGCGACGGGAACGCCGGGAACTCTTTCCCGACGAAGCAGGGAAAGGATCCCTCATCTCGAGCTACGAGGCGGAAACGGGGCTCCTCTGGATGTGGGCGGGACCCTCGTGATTCCTCTCGAGTGGAGACGGGTATGTCGGGGAACTTCTTGATTTGCACCAAGGGTGTGAAGGAGCCTTTCGAAGTTCCAGAGGTGAGGTGTGATCAGCCTCGAGACGCCTCAGCGGAAATGGGCCTCATCTCGCCTGGAGGGGAGAACCTCCTGGATTTTCTCGAGTTGCGGCAGGTCTTCTCGAGTTACGACGGGGACCTCAGGGACCCGCTCTGGTGGCCTCAGGAAAGGCCAGTCCCCATGCGAGTTGCTAGGGGACCTCTCGGGATTCCTCTCCCGTCCATGCCGGGGCCTCAGTCCTTGTGTGGAGTCGGGGCCGGAACCTGAGGATTCCTCTGCAGTGTTGCCATGGATCTTGGGGTGCTTCTGAGTCTCCCTAGGGGAGTCAGGCCTCGTCTCGAGTGGGGGCATGCACGTGCGCTTTCCTCCCGAGCTGCAGCAGTAGTGTCACGCTTCCTGTCACGTGGATCAAGGGATCTGTGGCTTTCCCTCGAGGCTGTCCCTCGAGGCTTTCCCACGAGGCTTTCCCACAGGGCTGTGCCACGTGCCACCTTGGTGTGAGTCGATCCTCGGCGTGAAAGACGAGCCGGTGAAGGGAAAAGAGGTTCCTCTGGAATGGACTGAGACATCTGGGGGACTCTTGGAATGGTGGCACGACCCTGGAGTTCCTCTCGCCGTTCCTGTTGAGAGGGCCTCCTCTTGAGATGCGACGGGAACGCCGGGAACTCTTTCCCGACGAAGCAGGGAAAGGATCCCTCATCTCGAGCTACGAGGCGGAAACGGGGCTCCTCTGGATGTGGGCGGGACTCTCGTGATTCCTCTCGAGTGGAGACGGGTATGTCGGGGAACTTCTTGATTTGCACCAAGGGTGTGAAGGACCCTTTCGAAGTTCCCGAGATGAGGTGTGATCAGCCTCGAGACGCCTCAGCGGAAATGGGCCTCATCTCGCCTGGAGGGGAGAACCTCCTGGATTTTCTCGAGTTGCGGCAGGTCTTCTCGAGTTACGACGGGGACCTCAGGGACCCGCTCTGGTGGCCTCAGGAAAGGCCAGTCCCCATGCGAGTTGCTAGGGGACCTCTCGGGATTCCTCTCCCGTCCATGCCGGGGCCTCAGTCCTTGTGTGGAGTCGGGGCTGGAACCTGAGGATTCCTCTCCAGTGTTGCCATGGATCTTGGGGTGCTTCTGAGTCTCCCCAGGGGAGTCAGGCCTCGTCTCGAGTGGGGGCTTGCACGTGCGCTTTCCTCCCAAGCTGCAGCAGTAGTGTCACGCTTCCTGTCACGTGGATCAAGGGATCTGTGGCTTTCCCTCGAGGCTGTCCCTCGAGGCTTTCCCACGAGGCTTTCCCACAGGGCTGTGCCACGTGCCACCTTGGTGTGAGTCGATCCTCGGCGTGAAAGACGAGCCGGTGAAGGGAAAAGAGGTTCCTCTGGAATGGACTGAGACATCTGGGGGACTCTTGGAATGGTGGCACGACCCTGGAGTTCCTCTCGCCGTTCCTGTTGAAAGGGCCTCCTCTTGAGATGCGACGGGAAGGCCGGGAACTCTTTCCCGACGAAGCAGGGAAAGGATCCCTCATCTCGAGCTACGAGGCGGAAACGGGGCTCCTCTGGATGTGGGCGGGACCCTCGTGATTCCTCTCGAGTGGAGACGGGTATGTCGGGGAACTTCTTGATTTGCACCAAGGGTGTGAAGGAGCCTTTCGAAGTTCCAGAGGTGAGGTGTGATCAGCCTCGAGACGCCTCAGCGGAAATGGGCCTCATCTCGCCTGGAGGGGAGAACCTCCTGGATTTTCTCGAGTTGCGGCAGGTCTTCTCGAGTTACGACGGGGACCTCAGGGACCCGCTCTGGTGGCCTCAGGAAAGGCCAGTCCCCATGCGAGTTGCTAGGGGACCTCTCGGGATTCCTCTCCCGTCCATGCCGGGGCCTCAGTCCTTGTGTGGAGTCGGGGCCGGAACCTGAGGATTCCTCTGCAGTGTTGCCATGGATCTTGGGGTGCTTCTGAGTCTCCCCAGGGGAGTCAGGCCTCGTCTCGAGTGGGGGCATGCACGTGCGCTTTCCTCCCGAGCTGCAGCAGTAGTGTCACGCTTCCTGTCACGTGGATCAAGGGATCTGTGGCTTTCCCTCGAGGCTGTCCCTCGAGGCTTTCCCACGAGGCTTTCCCACAGGGCTGTGCCACGTGCCACCTTGGTGTGAGTCGATCCTCGGCGTGAAAGACGAACCGGTGAAGGGAAAAGAGGTTCCTCTGGAATGGACTGAGACATCTGGGGGACTATTGGAATGGTGGCACGACCCTGGAGTTCCTCTCGCCGTTCCTGTTGAGAGGGCCTCCTCTTGAGATGCGACGGGAACGCCGGGAACTCTTTCCCGACGAAGCAGGGAAAGGATCCCTCATCTCGAGCTACGAGGCGGAAACGGGGCTCCTCTGGATGTGGGCGGGACTCTCGTGATTCCTCTCGAGTGGAGACGGCTAGGTCGGGGAACTTCTTGATTTGCACCAAGGGTGTGAAGGACCCTTTCGAAGTTCCCGAGATGAGGTGTGATCAGCCTCGAGACGCCTCAGCGGAAATGGGCCTCATCTCGCCTGGAGGGGAGAACCTCCTGGATTTTCTCGAGTTGCGGCAGGTCTTCTCGAGTTACGACGGGGACCTCAGGGACCCGCTCTGGTGGCCTCAGGAAAGGCCAGTCCCCATGTGAGTTGCTAGGGGACCTCTCGGGATTCCTCTCCCGTCCATGCCGGGGCCTCAGTCCTTGTGTGGAGTCGGGGCCGGAACCTGAGGATTCCTCTCCAGTGTTGCCATGGATCTTGGGGTGCTTCTGAGTCTCCCCAGGGGAGTCAGACCTCGTCTCGAGTCGGGGCATGCACGTGCGCTTTCCTCCCGAGCTGCAGCAGTAGTGTCACGCTTCCTGTCACGTGGATCAAGGGATCTGTGGCTTTCCCTCGAGGCTGTCCCTCGAGGCTTTCCCACGAGGCTTTCCCACAGGGCTGTGCCACGTGCCACCTTGGTGTGAGTCGATCCTCGGCGTGAAAGACGAACCGGTGAAGGGAAAAGAGGTTCCTCTGGAATGGACTGAGACATCTGGGGGACTCTTGGAATGGTGGCACGACCCTGGAGTTCCTCTCGCCGGTCCTGTTGAGAGGGCCTCCTCTTGAGATGCGACGGGAACGCCGGGAACTCTTTCCCGACGAAGCAGGGAAAGGATCCCTCATCTCGAGCTACGAGGCGGAAACGGGGCTCCTCTGGATGTGGGCGGGACCCTCGTGATTCCTCTCGAGTGGAGACGGGTATGTCGGGGAACTTCTTGATTTGCACCAAGGGTGTGAAGGAGCCTTTCGAAGTTCCAGAGGTGAGGTGTGATCAGCCTCGAGACGCCTCAGCGGAAATGGGCCTCATCTCGCCTGGAGGGGAGAACCTCCTGGATTTTCTCGAGTTGCGGCAGGTCTTCTCGAGTTACGACGGGGACCTCAGGGACCCGCTCTGGTGGCCTCAGGAAAGGCCAGTCCCCATGCGAGTTGCTAGGGGACCTCTCGGGATTCCTCTCCCGTCCATGCCGGGGCCTCAGTCCTTGTGTGGAGTCGGGGCCGGAACCTGAGGATTCCTCTGCAGTGTTGCCATGGATCTTGGGGTGCTTCTGAGTCTCCCTAGGGGAGTCAGGCCTCGTCTCGAGTGGGGGCATGCACGTGCGCTTTCCTCCCGAGCTGCAGCAGTAGTGTCACGCTTCCTGTCACGTGGATCAAGGGATCTGTGGCTTTCCCTCGAGGCTGTCCCTCGAGGCTTTCCCACGAGGCTTTCCCACAGGGCTGTGCCACGTGCCACCTTGGTGTGAGTCGATCCTCGGCGTGAAAGACGAGCCGGTGAAGGGAAAAGAGGTTCCTCTGGAATGGACTGAGACATCTGGGGGACTCTTGGAATGGTGGCACGACCCTGGAGTTCCTCTCGCCGTTCCTGTTGAGAGGGCCTCCTCTTGAGATGCGACGGGAACGCCGGGAACTCTTTCCCGACGAAGCAGGGAAAGGATCCCTCATCTCGAGCTACGAGGCGGAAACGGGGCTCCTCTGGATGTGGGCGGGACTCTCGTGATTCCTCTCGAGTGGAGACGGCTAGGTCGGGGAACTTCTTGATTTGCACCAAGGGTGTGAAGGACCCTTTCGAAGTTCCCGAGATGAGGTGTGATCAGCCTCGAGACGCCTCAGCGGAAATGGGCCTCATCTCGCCTGGAGGGGAGAACCTCCTGGATTTTCTCGAGTTGCGGCAGGTCTTCTCGAGTTACGACGGGGACCTCAGGGACCCGCTCTGGTGGCCTCAGGAAAGGCCAGTCCCCATGTGAGTTGCTAGGGGACCTCTCGGGATTCCTCTCCCGTCCATGCCGGGGCCTCAGTCCTTGTGTGGAGTCGGGGCCGGAACCTGAGGATTCCTCTCCAGTGTTGCCATGGATCTTGGGGTGCTTCTGAGTCTCCCCAGGGGAGTCAGGCCTCCTCTCCAGTGGGGGCATGCACGTGCGCTTTCCTCCCGAGCTGCAGCAGTAGTGTCATGCTTCCTGTCACGTGGATCAAGGGATCTGTGGCTTTCCCTCGAGGCTGTCCCTCGAGGCTTTCCCACGAGGCTTTCCCACAGGGCTGTGCCACGTGCCACCTTGGTGTGAGTCGATCCTCGGCGTGAAAGACGAGCCGGTGAAGGGAAAAGAGGTTCCTCTGGAATGGACTGAGACATCTGGGGGACTCTTGGAATGGTGGCACGACCCTGGAGTTCCTCTCGCCGGTCCTGTTGAGAGGGCCTCCTCTTGAGATGCGACGGGAACGCCGGGAACTCTTTCCCGACGAAGCAGGGAAAGGATCCCTCATCTCGAGCTACGAGGCGGAAACGGGGCTCCTCTGGATGTGGGCGGGACCCTCGTGATTCCTCTCGAGTGGAGACGGGTATGTCGGGGAACTTCTTGATTTGCACCAAGGGTGTGAAGGAGCCTTTCGAAGTTCCAGAGGTGAGGTGTGATCAGCCTCGAGACGCCTCAGCGGAAATGGGCCTCATCTCGCCTGGAGGGGAGAACCTCCTGGATTTTCTCGAGTTGCGGCAGGTCTTCTCGAGTTACGACGGGGACCTCAGGGACCCGCTCTGGTGGCCTCAGGAAAGGCCAGTCCCCATGCGAGTTGCTAGGGGACCTCTCGGGATTCCTCTCCCGTCCATGCCGGGGCCTCAGTCCTTGTGTGGAGTCGGGGCCGGAACCTGAGGATTCCTCTGCAGTGTTGCCATGGATCTTGGGGTGCTTCTGAGTCTCCCCAAGGGGAGTCAGGCCTCGTCTCGAGTGGGGGCATGCACGTGCGCTTTCCTCCCGAGCTGCAGCAGTAGTGTCACGCTTCCTGTCACGTGGATCAAGGGATCTGTGGCTTTCCCTCGAGGCTGTCCCTCGAGGCTTTCCCACGAGGCTTTCCCACAGGGCTGTGCCACGTGCCACCTTGGTGTGAGTCGATCCTCGGCGTGAAAGACGAGCCGGTGAAGGGAAAAGAGGTTCCTCTGGAATGGACTGAGACATCTGGGGGACTCTTGGAATGGTGGCACGACCCTGGAGTTCCTCTCGCCGTTCCTGTTGAGAGGGCCTCCTCTTGAGATGCGACGGGAACGCCGGGAACTCTTTCCCGACGAAGCAGGGAAAGGATCCCTCATCTCGAGCTACGAGGCGGAAACGGGGCTCCTCTGGATGTGGGCGGGACCCTCGTGATTCCACTCGAGTGGAGACGGCTAGGTCGGGGAACTTCTTGATTTGCACCAAGGGTGTGAAGGACCCTTTCGAAGTTCCCGAGATGAGGTGTGATCAGCCTCGAGACGCCTCAGCGGAAATGGGCCTCATCTCGCCTGGAGGGGAGAACCTCCTGGATTTTCTCGAGTTGCGGCAGGTCTTCTCGAGTTACGACGGGGACCTCAGGGACCCGCTCTGGTGGCCTCAGGAAAGGCCAGTCCCCATGTGAGTTGCTAGGGGACCTCTCGGGATTCCTCTCCCGTCCATGCCGGGACCTCAGTCCTTGTGTGGAGTCGGGGCCGGAACCTGAGGATTCCTCTCCAGTGTTGCCATGGATCTTGGGGTGCTTCTGAGTCTCCCCAGGGGAGTCAGACCTCGTCTCGAGTGGGGGCATGCACGTGCGCTTTCCTCCCGAGCTGCAGCAGTAGTGTCACGCTTCCTGTCACGTGGATCAAGGGATCTGTGGCTTTCCCTCGAGGCTGTCCCTCGAGGCTTTCCCACGAGGCTTTCCCACAGGGCTGTGCCACGTGCCACCTTGGTGTGAGTCGATCCTCGGCGTGAAAGACGAACCGGTGAAGGGAAAAGAGGTTCCTCTGGAATGGACTGAGACATCTGGGGGACTCTTGGAATGGTGGCAAGACCCTGGAGTTCCTCTCGCCGGTCCTGTTGAGAGGGCCTCCTCTTGAGATGCGACGGGAACGCCGGGAACTCTTTCCCGACGAAGCAGGGAAAGGATCCCTCATCTCGAGCTACGAGGCGGAAACGGGGCTCCTCTGGATGTGGGCGGGACCCTCGTGATTCCTCTCGAGTGGAGACGGGTATGTCGGGGAACTTCTTGATTTGCACCAAGGGTGTGAAGGACCCTTTCGAAGTTCCAGAGGTGAGGTGTGATCAGCCTCGAGACGCCTCAGCGGAAATGGGCCTCATCTCGCCTGGAGGGGAGAACCTCCTGGATTTTCTCGAGTTGCGGCAGGTCTTCTCGAGTTACGACGGGGACCTCAGGGACCCGCTCTGGTGGCCTCAGGAAAGGCCAGTCCCCATGCGAGTTGCTAGGGGACCTCTCGGGATTCCTCTCCCGTCCATGCCGGGGCCTCAGTCCTTGTGTGGAGTCGGGGCCGGAACCTGAGGATTCCTCTCCAGTGTTGCCATGGATATTGGGGTGCTTCTGAGTCTCCCCAGGGGAGTCAGGCCTCGTCTCGAGTGGGGGCATGCACGTGCTCTTTCCTCCCGAGCTGCAGCAGTAGTGTCACGCTTCCTGTCACGTGGATCAAGGGATCTGTGGCTTTCCCTCGAGGCTGTCCCTCGAGGCTTTCCCACGAGGCTTTCCCACAGGGCTGTGCCACGTGCCACCTTGGTGTGAGTCGATCCTCGGCGTGAAAGACGAGCCGGTGAAGGGAAAAGAGGTTCCTCTGGAATGGACTGAGACATCTGGGGGACTCTTGGAATGGTGGCACGACCCTGGAGTTCCTCTCGCCGTTCCTGTTGAGAGGGCCTCCTCTTGAGATGCGACGGGAACGCCGGGAACTCTTTCCCGACGAAGCAGGGAAAGGATCCCTCATCTCGAGCTACGAGGCGGAAACGGGGCTCCTCTGGATGTGGGCGGGACCCTCGTGATTCCTCTCGAGTGGAGACGGGTATGTCGGGGAACTTCTTGATTTGCACCAAGGGTGTGAAGGAGCCTTTCGAAGTTCCAGAGGGGAGGTGTGATCAGCCTCGAGACGCCTCAGCGGAAATGGGCCTCATCTCGCCTGGAGGGGAGAACCTCCTGGATTTTCTCGAGTTGCGGCAGGTCTTCTCGAGTTACGACGGGGACCTCAGGGACCCGCTCTGGTGGCCTCAGGAAAGGCCAGTCCCCATGCGAGTTGCTAGGGGACCTCTCGGGATTCCTCTCCCGTCCATGCCGGGGCCTCAGTCCTTGTGTGGAGTCGGGGCTGGAACCTGAGGATTCCTCTCCAGTGTTGCCATGGATCTTGGGGTGCTTCTGAGTCTCCCCAGGGGAGTCAGGCCTCGTCTCGAGTGGGGGCTTGCACGTGCGCTTTCCTCCCAAGCTGCAGCAGTAGTGTCACGCTTCCTGTCACGTGGATCAAGGGATCTGTGGCTTTCCCTCGAGGCTGTCCCTCGAGGCTTTCCCACGAGGCTTTCCCACAGGGCTGTGCCACGTGCCACCTTGGTGTGAGTCGATCCTCGGCGTGAAAGACGAGCCGGTGAAGGGAAAAGAGGTTCCTCTGGAATGGACTGAGACATCTGGGGGACTCTTGGAATGGTGGCACGACCCTGGAGTTCCTCTCGCCGTTCCTGTTGAGAGGGCCTCCTCTTGAAATGCGACGGGAACGCCGGGAACTCTTTCCCGACGAAGCAGGGAAAGGATCCCTCATCTCGAGCTACGAGGCGGAAACGGGGCTCCTCTGGATGTGGGCGGGACCCTCGTGATTCCTCTCGAGTGGAGACGGGTATGTCGGGGAACTTCTTGATTTGCACCAAGGGTGTGAAGGAGCCTTTCGAAGTTCCAGAGGTGAGGTGTGATCAGCCTCGAGACGCCTCAGCGGAAATGGGCCTCATCTCGCCTGGAGGGGAGAACCTCCTGGATTTTCTCGAGTTGCGGCAGGTCTTCTCGAGTTACGACGGGGACCTCAGGGACCCGCTCTGGTGGCCTCAGGAAAGGCCAGTCCCCATGCGAGTTGCTAGGGGACCTCTCGGGATTCCTCTCCCGTCCATGCCGGGGCCTCAGTCCTTGTGTGGAGTCGGGGCCGGAACCTGAGGATTCCTCTGCAGTGTTGCCATGGATCTTGGGGTGCTTCTGAGTCTCCCCAGGGGAGTCAGGCCTCGTCTCGAGTGGGGGCATGCACGTGCGCTTTCCTCCCTAGCTGCAGCAGTAGTGTCACGCTTCCTGTCACGTGGATCAAGGGATCTGTGGCTTTCCCTCGAGGCTGTCCCTCGAGGCTTTCCCACGAGGCTTTCCCACAGGGCTGTGCCACGTGCCACCTTGGTGTGAGTCGATCCTCGGCGTGAAAGACGAGGCGGTGTAGGGAAAAGAGGTTCCTCTGGAATGGACTGAGACATCTGGGGGACTCTTGGAATGGTGGCACGACCCTGGAGTTCCTCTCGCCGTTCCTGTTGAGAGGGCCTCCTCTTGAGATGCGACGGGAACGCCGGGAACTCTTTCCCGACGAAGCAGGGAAAGGATCCCTCATCTCGAGCTACGAGGCGGAAACGGGGCTCCTCTGGATGTGGGCGGGACCCTCGTGATTCCTCTCGAGTGGAGACGGGTATGTCGGGGAACTTCTTGATTTGCACCAAGGGTGTGAAGGAGCCTTTCGAAGTTCCAGAGGTGAGGTGTGATCAGCCTCGAGACGCCTCAGCGGAAATGGGCCTCATCTCGCCTGGAGGGGAGAACCTCCTGGATTTTCTCGAGTTGCGGCAGGTCTTCTCGAGTTACGACGGGGACCTCAGGGACCCGCTCTGGTGGCCTCAGGAAAGGCCAGTCCCCATGCGAGTTGCTAGGGGACCTCCCGGGATTCCTCTCCCGTCCATGCCGGGGCCTCAGTCCTTGTGTGGAGTCGGGGCCGGAACCTGAGGATTCCTCTCCAGTGTTGCCATGGATCTTGGGGTGCTTCTGAGTCTCCCCAGGGGAGTCAGGCCTCGTCTCGAGTGGGGGCATGCACGTGCGCTTTCCTCCCGAGCTGCAGCAGTAGTGTCACGCTTCCTGTCACGTGGATCAAGGGATCTGTGGCTTTCCCTCGAGGCTGTCCCTCGAGGCTTTCCCACGAGGCTTTCCCACAGGGCTGTGCCACGTGCCACCTTGGTGTGAGTCGATCCTCGGCGTGAAAGACGAGGCGGTGTAGGGAAAAGAGGTTCCTCTGGAATGGACTGAGACATCTGGGGGACTCTTGGAATGGTGGCACGACCCTGGAGTTCCTCTCGCCGTTCCTGTTGAGAGGGCCTCCTCTTGAAATGCGACGGGAACGCCGGGAACTCTTTCCCGACGAAGCAGGGAAAGGATCCCTCATCTCGAGCTACGAGGCGGAAACGGGGCTCCTCTGGATGTGGGCGGGACCCTCGTGATTCCTCTCGAGTGGAGACGGGTATGTCGGGGAACTTCTTGATTTGCACCAAGGGTGTGAAGGACCCTTTCGAAGTTCCAGAGGTGAGGTGTGATCAGCCTCGAGACGCCTCAGCGGAAATGGGCCTCATCTCGCCTGGAGGGGAGAACCTCCTGGATTTTCTCGAGTTGCGGCAGGTCTTCTCGAGTTACGACGGGGACCTCAGGGACCCGCTCTGGTGGCCTCAGGAAAGGCCAGTCCCCATGCGAGTTGCTAGGGGACCTCTCGGGATTCCTCTCCCGTCCATGCCGGGGCCTCAGTCCTTGTGTGGAGTCGGGGCCGGAACCTGAGGATTCCTCTCCAGTGTTGCCATGGATCTTGGGGTGCTTCTGAGTCTCCCCAGGGGAGTCAGGCCTCGTCTCGAGTGGGGGCTTGCACGTGCGCTTTCCTCCCTAGCTGCAGCAGTAGTGTCACGCTTCCTGTCACGTGGATCAAGGGATCTGTGGCTTTCCCTCGAGGCTGTCCCTCGAGGCTTTCCCACGAGGCTTTCCCACAGGGCTGTGCCACGTGCCACCTTGGTGTGAGTCGATCCTCGGCGTGAAAGACGAGCCGGTGAAGGGAAAAGAGGTTCCTCTGGAATGGACTGAGACATCTGGGGGACTCTTGGAATGGTGGCACGACCCTGGAGTTCCTCTCGCCGTTCCTGTTGAGAGGGCCTCCTCTTGAAATGCCACGGGAACGCCGGGAACTCTTTCCCGACGAAGCAGGGAAAGGATCCCTCATCTCGAGCTACGAGGCGGAAACGGGGCTCCTCTGGATGTGGGCGGGACCCGCGTGATTCCTCTCGAGTGGAGACGGGTATGTCGGGGAACTTCTTGATTTGCACCAAGGGTGTGAAGGAGCCTTTCGAAGTTCCAGAGGTGAGGTGTGATCAGCCTCGAGACGCCTCAGCGGAAATGGGCCTCATCTCGCCTGGAGGGGAGAACCTCCTGGATTTTCTCGAGTTGCGGCAGGTCTTCTCGAGTTACGACGGGGACCTCAGGGACCCGCTCTGGTGGCCTCAGGAAAGGCCAGTCCCCATGCGAGTTGCTAGGGGACCTCTCGGGATTCCTCTCCCGTCCATGCCGGGGCCTCAGTCCTTGTGTGGAGTCGGGGCCGGAACCTGAGGATTCCTCTGCAGTGTTGCCATGGATCTTGGGGTGCTTCTGAGTCTCCCCAGGGGAGTCAGGCCTCGTCTCGAGTGGGGGCATGCACGTGCGCTTTCCTCCCGAGCTGCAGCAGTAGTGTCACGCTTCCTGTCACGTGGATCAAGGGATCTGTGGCTTTCCCTCGAGGCTGTCCCTCGAGGCTTTCCCACGAGGCTTTCGAACAGGGCTGTGCCACGTGCCACCTTGGTGTGAGTCGATCCTCGGCGTGAAAGACGAGGCGGTGTAGGGAAAAGAGGTTCCTCTGGAATGGACTGAGACATCTGGGGGACTCTTGGAATGGTGGCACGACCCTGGAGTTCCTCTCGCCGTTCCTGTTGAGAGGGCCTCCTCTTGAAATGCGACGGGAACGCCGGGAACTCTTTCCCGACGAAGCAGGGAAAGGATCCCTCATCTCGAGCTACGAGGCGGAAACGGGGCTCCTCTGGATGTGGGCGGGACCCTCGTGATTCCTCTCGAGTGGAGACGGGTATGTCGGGGAACTTCTTGATTTGCACCAAGGGTGTGAAGGACCCTTTCGAAGTTCCAGAAGTGAGGTGTGATCAGCCTCGAGACGCCTCAGCGGAAATGGGCCTCATCTCGCCTGGAGGGGAGAACCTCCTGGATTTTCTCGAGTTGCGGCAGGTCTTCTCGAGTTACGACGGGGACCTCAGGGACCCGCTCTGGTGGCCTCAGGAAAGGCCAGTCCCCATGCGAGTTGATAGGGGACCTCTCGGGATTCCTCTCCTGTCCATGCCGGGGCCTCAGTCCTTGTGTGGAGTCGGGGCCGGAACCTGAGGATTCCTCTCCAGTGTTGCCATGGATCTTGGGGTGCTTCTGAGTCTCCCCAGGGGAGTCAGGCCTCGTCTCGAGTGGGGGCATGCACGTGCGCTTTCCTCCCGAGCTGCAGCAGTAGTGTCACGCTTCCTGTCACGTGGATCAAGGGATCTGTGGCTTTCCCTCGAGGCTGTCCCTCGAGGCTTTCCCACGAGGCTTTCCCACAGGGCTGTGCCACGTGCCACCTTGGTGTGAGTCGATCCTCGGCGTGAAAGACGAGCCGGTGAAGGGAAAAGAGGTTCCTCTGGAATGGACTGAGACATCTGGGGGACTCTTGGAATGGTGGCACGACCCTGGAGTTCCTCTCGCCGTTCCTGTTGAGAGGGCCTCCTCTTGAGATGCGACGGGAACGCCGGGAACTCTTTCCCGACGAAGCAGGGAAAGGATCCCTCATCTCGAGCTACGAGGCGGAAACGGGGCTCCTCGGGATGTGGGCGGGACCCTCGTGATTCCTCTCGAGTGGAGACGGGTATGTCGGGGAACTTCTTGATTTGCACCAAGGGTGTGAAGGACCCTTTCGAAGTTCCAGAGGTGAGGTGTGATCAGCCTCGAGACGCCTCAGCGGAAATGGGCCTCATCTCGCCTGGAGGGGAGAACCTCCTGGATTTTCTCGAGTTGCGGCAGGTCTTCTCGAGTTACGACGGGGACCTCAGGGACCCGCTCTGGTGGCCTCAGGAAAGGCCAGTCCCCATGCGAGTTGCTAGGGGACCTCTCGGGATTCCTCTCCCGTCCATGCCGGGGCCTCAGTCCTTGTGTGGAGTCGGGGCCGGAACCTGAGGATTCCTCTCCAGTGTTGCCATGGATCTTGGGGTGCTTCTGAGTCTCCCCAGGGGAGTCAGGCCTCGTCTCGAGTGGGGGCTTGCACGTGCGCTTTCCTCCCTAGCTGCAGCAGTAGTGTCACGCTTCCTGTCACGTGGATCAAGGGATCTGTGGCTTTCCCTCGAGGCTGTCCCTCGAGGCTTTCCCACGAGGCTTTCCCACAGGGCTGTGCCACGTGCCACCTTGGTGTGAGTCGATCCTCGGCGTGAAAGACGAGCCGGTGAAGGGAAAAGAGGTTCCTCTGGAATGGACTGAGACATCTGGGGGACTCTTGGAATGGTGGCACGACCCTGGAGTTCCTCTCGCCGTTCCTGTTGAGAGGGCCTCCTCTTGAAATGCCACGGGAACGCCGGGAACTCTTTCCCGACGAAGCAGGGAAAGGATCCCTCATCTCGAGCTACGAGGCGGAAACGGGGCTCCTCTGGATGTGGGCGGGACCCGCGTGATTCCTCTCGAGTGGAGACGGGTATGTCGGGGAACTTCTTGATTTGCACCAAGGGTGTGAAGGAGCCTTTCGAAGTTCCAGAGGTGAGGTGTGATCAGCCTCGAGACGCCTCAGCGGAAATGGGCCTCATCTCGCCTGGAGGGGAGAACCTCCTGGATTTTCTCGAGTTGCGGCAGGTCTTCTCGAGTTACGACGGGGACCTCAGGGACCCGCTCTGGTGGCCTCAGGAAAGGCCAGTCCCCATGCGAGTTGCTAGGGGACCTCTCGGGATTCCTCTCCCGTCCATGCCGGGGCCTCAGTCCTTGTGTGGAGTCGGGGCCGGAACCTGAGGATTCCTCTGCAGTGTTGCCATGGATCTTGGGGTGCTTCTGAGTCTCCCCAGGGGAGTCAGGCCTCGTCTCGAGTGGGGGCATGCACGTGCGCTTTCCTCCCGAGCTGCAGCAGTAGTGTCACGCTTCCTGTCACGTGGATCAAGGGATCTGTGGCTTTCCCTCGAGGCTGTCCCTCGAGGCTTTCCCACGAGGCTTTCCCACAGGGCTGTGCCACGTGCCACCTTGGTGTGAGTCGATCCTCGGCGTGAAAGACGAGGCGGTGTAGGGAAAAGAGGTTCCTCTGGAATGGACTGAGACATCTGGGGGACTCTTGGAATGGTGGCACGACCCTGGAGTTCCTCTCGCTGTTCCTGTTGAGAGGGCCTCCTCTTGAGATGCGACGGGAACGCCGGGAACTCTTTCCCGACGAAGCAGGGAAAGGATCCCTCATCTCGAGCTACGAGGCGGAAACGGGGCTCCTCTGGATGTGGGCGGGACTCTCGTGATTCCTCTCGAGTGGAGACGGGTATGTCGGGGAACTTCTTGATTTGCACCAAGGGTGTGAAGGACCCTTTCGAAGTTCCAGAGGGGAGGTGTGATCAGCCTCGAGACGCCTCAGCGGAAATGGGCCTCATCTCGCCTGGAGGGGAGAACCTCCTGGATTTTCTCGAGTTGCGGCAGGTCTTCTCGAGTTACGACGGGGACCTCAGGGACCCGCTCTGGTGGCCTCAGGAAAAGCCAGTCCCCATGCGAGTTGCTAGGGGACCTCTCGGGATTCCTCTCCCGTCCATGCCGGGGCCTCAGTCCTTGTGTGGAGTCGGGGCCGGAACCTGAGGATTCCTCTGCAGTGTTGCCATGGATCTTGGGGTGCTTCTGAGTCTCCCCAGGGGAGTCAGGCCTCGTCTCGAGTGGGGGCATGCACGTGCGCTTTCCTCCCGAGCTGCAGCAGTAGTGTCACGCTTCCTGTCACGTGGATCAAGGGATCTGTGGCTTTCCCTCGAGGCTGTCCCTCGAGGCTTTCCCACGAGGCTTTCCCACAGGGCTGTGCCACGTGCCACCTTGGTGTGAGTCGATCCTCGGCGTGAAAGACGAGGCGGTGTAGGGAAAAGAGGTTCCTCTGGAATGGACTGAGACATCTGGGGGACTCTTGGAATGGTGGCACGACCCTGGAGTTCCTCTCGCCGTTCCTGTTGAGAGGGCCTCCTCTTGAAATGCGACGGAAACGCCGGGAACTCTTTCCCGACGAAGCAGGGAAAGGATCCCTCATCTCGAGCTACGAGGCGGAAACGGGGCTCCTCTGGATGTGGGCGGGACCCTCGTGATTCCTCTCGAGTGGAGACGGGTATGTCGGGGAACTTCTTGATTTGCACCAAGGGTGTGAAGGAGCCTTTCGAAGTTCCAGAGGTGAGGTGTGATCAGCCTCGAGACGCCTCAGCGGAAATGGGCCTCATCTCGCCTGGAGGGGAGAACCTCCTGGATTTTCTCGAGTTGCGGCTGGTCTTCTCGAGTTACGACGGGGACCTCAGGGACCCGCTCTGGTGGCCTCAGGAAAGGCCAGTCCCCATGCGAGTTGCTAGGGGACCTCTCGGGATTCCTCTCCCGTCCATGCCGGGGCCTCAGTCCTTGTGTGGAGTCGGGGCCGGAACCTGAGGATTCCTTTCCAGTGTTGCCATGGATCTTGGGGTGCTTCTGAGTCTCCCCAGGGGAGTCAGGCCTCGTCTCGTGTAGGGGCATGCACGTGCGCTTTCCTCCCGAGCTGCAGCAGTAGTGTCACGCTTCCTGTCACGTGGATCAAGGGATCTGTGGCTTTCCCTCGAGGCTGTCCCTCGAGGCTTTCCCACGAGGCTTTCCCACAGGGCTGTGCCACGTGCCACCTTGGTGTGAGTCGATCCTCGGCGTGAAAGACGAGGCGGTGTAGGGAAAAGAGGTTCCTCTGGAATGGACTGAGACATCTGGGGGACTCTTGGAATGGTGGCACGACCCTGGAGTTCCTCTCGCCGTTCCTGTTGAGAGGGCCTCCTCTTGAAATGCGACGGGAACGCCGGGAACTCTTTCCCGACGAAGCAGGGAAAGGATCCCTCATCTCGATCTACGAGGCGGAAACGGGGCTCCTCTGGATGTGGGCGGGACCCTCGTGATTCCTCTCGAGTGGAGACGGGTATGTCGGGGAACTTCTTGATTTGCACCAAGGGTGTGAAGGAGCCTTTCGAAGTTCCAGAGGTGAGGTGTGATCAGCCTCGAGACGCCTCAGCGGAAATGGGCCTCATCTCGCCTGGAGGGGAGAACCTCCTGGATTTTCTCGAGTTGCGGCAGGTCTTCTCGAGTTACGACGGGGACCTCAGGGACCCGCTCTGGTGGCCTCAGGAAAGGCCAGTCCCCATGCGAGTTGCTAGGGGACCTCTCGGGATTCCTCTCCCGTCCATGCCGGGGCCTCAGTCCTTGTGTGGAGTCGGGGCCGGAACCTGAGGATTCCTCTCCAGTGTTGCCATGGATCTTGGGGTGCTTCTGAGTCTCCCCAGGGGAGTCAGGCCTCGTCTCGAGTGGGGGCTTGCACGTGCGCTTTCCTCCCAAGCTGCAGCAGTAGTGTCACGCTTCCTGTCACGTGGATCAAGGGATCTGTGGCTTTCCCTCGAGGCTGTCCCTCGAGGCTTTCCCACGAGGCTTTCCCACAGGGCTGTGCCACGTGCCACCTTGGTGTGAGTCGATCCTCGGCGTGAAAGACGAGCCGGTGAAGGGAAAAGAGGTTCCTCTGGAATGGACTGAGACATCTGGGGGACTCTTGGAATGGTGGCACTACCCTGGAGTTCCTCACGCCGTTCCTGTTGAGAGGGCCTCCTCTTGAAATGCGACGGGAACGGCGGGAACTCTTTCCCGACGAAGCAGGGAAAGGATCCCTCATCTCGAGCTACGAGGCGGAAACGGGGCTCCTCTGGATGTGGGCGGGACCCTCGTGATTCCTCTCGAGTGGAGACGGGTATGTCGGGGAACTTCTGGATTTGCACCAAGGGTGTGAAGGAGCCTTTCGAAGTTCCAGAGGTGAGGTGTGATCAGCCTCGAGACGCCTCAGCGGAAATGGGCCTCATCTCGCCTGGAGGGGAGAACCTCCTGGATTTTCTCGAGTTGCGGCAGGTCTTCTCGAGTTACGACGGGGACCTCAGGGACCAGCTCTGGTGGCCTAAGGAAAGGCCAGTCCCCATGCGAGTTGCTAGGGGACCTCTCGGGATTCCTCTCCTGTCCATGCCGGGGCCTCAGTCCTTGTGTGGAGTCGGGGCCGGAACCTGAGGATTCATCTCCAGTGTTGCCATGGATCTTGGGGTGCTTCTGAGTCTCCCCAGGGGAGTCAGGCCTCGTCTCGAGTGGGGGCATGCACGTGCGCTTTGCTCCCGAGCTGCAGCAGTAGTGTCACGCTTCCTGTCACGTGGATCAAGGGATCTGTGGCTTTCCCTCGAGGCTGTCCCTCGAGGCTTTCCCACGAGGCTTTCCCACAGGGCTGTGCCACGTGCCACCTTGGTGTGAGTCGATCCTCGGCGTGAAAGACGAGGCGGTGTAGGGAAAAGAGGTTCCTCTGGAATGGACTGAGACATCTGGGGGACTCTTGGAATGGTGGCACGACCCTGGAGTTCCTCTCGCCGTTCCTGTTGAGAGGGCCTCCTCTTGAAATGCGACGGGAACGCCGGGAACTCTTTCCCGACGAAGCAGGGAAAGGATCCCTCATCTCGAGCTACGAGGCGGAAACGGGGCTCCTGTGGATGTGGGCGGGACCCTCGTGATTCCTCTCTAGTGGAGACGGGTATGTCGGGGAACATCTTGATTTGCACCAAGGGTGTGAAGGACCCTTTCGAAGTTCCAGAGGTGAGGTGTGATCAGCCTCGAGACGCCTCAGCGGAAATGGGCCTCATCTCGCCTGGAGGGGAGAACATCCTGGATTTTCTCGAGTTGCAGCAGGTCTTCTCGAGTTACGACGGGGACCTCAGGGACCCGCTCTGATGGCCTCAGGAAAGGCCAGTCCCCATGCGAGTTGCTAGGGGACCTCTCGGGATTCCTCTCCCGTCCATGCCGGGGCCTCAGTCCTTGTGTGGAGTCGGGGCCGGAACCTGAGGATTCCTCTCCAGTGTTGCCATGGATCTTGGGGTGCTTCTGAGTCTTCCCAGGGGAGTCAGGCCTCGTCTCGAGTGGGGGCATGCACGTGCGCTTTCCTCCCAAGCTGCAGCAGTAGTGTCACGCTTCCTGTCACGTGGATCAAGGGATCTGTGGCTTTCCCTCGAGGCTGTCCCTCGAGGCTTTCCCACGAGGCTTTCCCACAGGGCTGTGCCACGTGCCACCTTGGTGTGAGTCGATCCTCGGCGTGAAAGACGAGCCGGTGAAGGGAAAAGAGGTTCCTCTGGAATGGACTGAGACATCTGGGGGACTCTTGGAATGGTGGCACGACCCTGGAGTTCCTCTCGCCGTTCCTGTTGAGAGGGCCTCCTCTTGAGATGCGACGGGAACGCCGGGAACTCTTTCCCGACGAAGCAGGGAAAGGATCCCTCATCTCGAGCTACGAGGCGGAAACGGGGCTCCTCTGGATGTGGGCGGGACCCTCGTGATTCCTCTCGAGTGGAGACGGGTATGTCGGGGAACTTCTTGATTTGCACCAACGGTGTGAAGGACCCTTTCGAAGTTCCAGAGGGGAGGTGTGATCAGCCTCGAGACGCCTCAGCGGAAATGGGCCTCATCTCGCCTGGAGGGGAGAACCTCCTGGATTTTCTCGAGTTGCGGCAGGTCTTCTCGAGTTACGACGGGGACCTCAGGGACCCGCTCTGGTGGCCTCAGGAAAGGCCAGTCCCCATGCGAGTTGCTAGGGGACCTCTCGGGATTCCTCTCCCGTCAATGCCGGGGCCTCAGTCCTTGTGTGGAGTCGGGGCTGGTACCTGAGGATTCCTCTCCAGTGTTGCCATGGATCTTGGGGTGCTTCTGAGTCTCCCCAGGGGAGTCAGGCCTCGTCTCGAGTGGGGGCATGCACGTGCGCTTTCCTCCCGAGCTGCAGCAGTAGTGTCACGCTTCCTGTCACGTGGATCAAGGGATCTGTGGCTTTCCCTCGAGGCTGTCCCTCGAGGCTTTCCCACGAGGCTTTCCCACAGGGCTGTGCCACGTGCCACCTTGGTGTGAGTCGATCCTCGGCGTGAAAGACGAGGCGGTGTAGGGAAAATACGTTCCTCTGGAATGGACTGAGACATCTGGGGGACTCTTGGAATGGTGGCACGACCCTGGAGTTCCTCTCGCCGTTCCTGTTGAGAGGGCCTCCTCTTGAAATGCGACGGGAACGCCGGGAACTCTTTCCCGACGAAGCAGGGAAAGGATCCCTCATCTCGAGCTACGAGGCGGAAACGGGGCTCCTCTGGATGTGGGCGGGACCCTCGTGATTCCTCTCGAGTGGAGACGGGTATGTCGGGGAACTTCTGGATTTGCACCAAGGGTGTGAAGGACCCTTTCGAAGTTCCAGAGGTGAGGTGTGATCAGCCTCGAGACGCCTCAGCGGAAATGGGCCTCATCTCGCCTGGAGGGGAGAACCTCCTGGATTTTCTCGAGTTGCGGCAGGTCTTCTCGAGTTACGACGGGGACCTCAGGGACCCGCTCTGGTGGCCTCAGGAAAGGCCAGTCCCCATGCGAGTTGCTAGGGGACCTCTCGGGATTCCTCTCCCGTCCATGCCGGGGCCTCAGTCCTTGTGTGGAGTCGGGGCCGGAACCTGAGGTTTCCTCTGCAGTGTTGCCATGGATCTTGGGGTGCTTCTGAGTCTCCCCAGGGGAGTCAGGCCTCGTCTCGAGTGGGGGCATGCACGTGCGCTTTCCTCCCGAGCTGCAGCAGTAGTGTCACGCTTCCTGTCACGTGGATCAAGGGATCTGTGGCTTTCCCTCGAGGCTGTCCCTCGAGGCTTTCCCACGAGGCTTTCCCACAGGGCTGTGCCACGTGCCACCTTGGTGTGAGTCGATCCTCGGCGTGAAAGACGAGGCGGTGTAGGGAAAAGAGGTTCCTCTGGAATGGACTGAGACATCTGGGGGACTCTTGGAATGGTGGCACGACCCTGGAGTTCCTCTCGCCGTTCCTGTTGAGAGGGCCTCCTCTTGAGATGCGACGGGAACGCCGGGAACTCTTTCCCGACGAAGCAGGGAAAGGATCCCTCATCTCGAGCTACGAGGCGGAAACGGGGCTCCTCTGGATGTGGGCGGGACCCTCGTGATTCCTCTCGAGTGGAAACGGGTATGTCGGGGAACTTCTGGATTTGCACCAAGGGTGTGAAGGACCCTTTCGAAGTTCCAGAGGTGAGGTGTGATCAGCCTCGAGACGCCTCAGCGGAAATGGGCCTCATCTCGCCTGGAGGGGAGAACCTCCTGGATTTTCTCGAGTTGCGGCAGGTCTTCTCGAGTTACGACGGGGACCTCAGGGACCCGCTCTGGTGGCCTCAGGAAAGGCCAGTCCCCATGCGAGTTGCTAGGGGACCTCTTGGGATTCCTCTCCCGTCCATGCCGGGGCCTCAGTCCTTGTGTGGAGTCGGGGCCGGAACCTGAGGATTCCTCTGCAGTGTTGCCATGGATCTTGGGGTGCTTCTGAGTCTCCCCAGGGGAGTCAGGCCTCGTCTCGAGTGGGGGCATGCACGTGCGCTTTCCTCCCGAGCTGCAGCAGTAGTGTCACGCTTCCTGTCACGTGGATCAAGGGATCTGTGGCTTTCCCTCGAGGCTGTCCCTCGAGGCTTTCCCACGAGGCTTTCCCACAGGGCTGTGCCACGTGCCACCTTGGTGTGAGTCGATCCTCGGCGTGAAAGACGAGGCGGTGTAGGGAAAAGAGGTTCCTCTGGAATGGACTGAGACATCTGGGGGACTCTTGGAATGGTGGCACGACCCTGGAGTTCCTCTCGCCGTTCCTGTTGAGAGGGCCTCCTCTTGAGATGCGACGGGAACGCCGGGAACTCTTTCCCGACGAAGCAGGGAAAGGATCCCTCATCTCGAGTTACGAGGCGGAAACGGGGCTCCTCTGGATGTGGGCGGGACCCTCGTGATTCCTCTCGAGTGGAGACGGGTATGTCGGGGAACTTCTTGATTTGCACCAAGGGTGTGAAGGACCCTTTCGAAGTTCCAGAGGTGAGGTGTGATCAGCCTCGAGACGCCTCAGCGGAAATGGGCCTCATCTCGCCTGGAGGGGAGAACCTCCTGGATTTTCTCGAGTTGCGGCAGGTCTTCTCGAGTTACGACGGGGACCTCAGGGACCCGCTCTGGTGGCCTCAGGAAAGGCCAGTCCCCATGCGAGTTGCTAGGGGACCTCTCGGGATTCCTCTCCCGTCCATGCCGGGGCCTCAGTCCTTGTGTGGAGTCGGGGCTGGTACCTGAGGATTCCTCTCCAGTGTTGCCATGGATCTTGGGGTGCTTCTGAGTCTCCCCAGGGGAGTCAGGCCTCGTCTCGAGTGGGGGCATGCACGTGCGCTTTCCTCCCGAGCTGCAGCAGTAGTGTCACGGTTCCTGTCACGTGGATCAAGGGATCTGTGGCTTTCCCTCGAGGCTGTCCCTCGAGGCTTTCCCACGAGGCTTTCCCACAGGGCTGTGCCACGTGCCACCTTGGTGTGAGTCGATCCTCGGCGTGAAAGACGAGGCGGTGTAGGGAAAATACGTTCCTCTGGAATGGACTGAGACATCTGGGGGACTCTTGGAATGGTGGCACGACCCTGGAGTTCCTCTCGCCGTTCCTGTTGAGAGGGCCTCCTCTTGAAATGCGACGGGAACGCCGGGAACTCTTTCCCGACGAAGCAGGGAAAGGATCCCTCATCTCGAGCTACGAGGCGGAAACGGGGCTCCTCTGGATGTGGGCGGGACCCTCGTGATTCCTCTCGAGTGGAGACGGGTATGTCGGGGAACTTCTGGATTTGCACCAAGGGTGTGAAGGACCCTTTCGAAGTTCCAGAGGTGAGGTGTGATCAGCCTCGAGACGCCTCAGCGGAAATGGGCCTCATCTCGCCTGGAGGGGAGAACCTCCTGGATTTTCTCGAGTTGCGGCAGGTCTTCTCGAGTTACGACGGGGACCTCAGGGACCCGCTCTGGTGGCCTCAGGAAAGGCCAGTCCCCATGCGAGTTGCTAGGGGACCTCTCGGGATTCCTCTCCCGTCCATGCCGGGGCCTCAGTCCTTGTGTGGAGTCGGGGCCGGAACCTGAGGATTCCTCTGCAGTGTTGCCATGGATCTTGGGGTGCTTCTGAGTCTCCCCAGGGGAGTCAGGCCTCGTCTCGAGTGGGGGCATGCACGTGCGCTTTCCTCCCGAGCTGCAGCAGTAGTGTCACGCTTCCTGTCACGTGGATCAAGGGATCTGTGGCTTTCCCTCGAGGCTGTCCCTCGAGGCTTTCCCACGAGGCTTTCCCACAGGGCTGTGCCACGTGCCACCTTGGTGTGAGTCGATCCTCGGCGTGAAAGACGAGGCGGTGTAGGGAAAAGAGGTTCCTCTGGAATGGACTGAGACATCTGGGGGACTCTTGGAATGGTGGCACGACCCTGGAGTTCCTCTCGCCGTTCCTGTTGAGAGGGCCTCCTCTTGAGATGCGACGGGAACGCCGGGAACTCTTTCCCGACGAAGCAGGGAAAGGATCCCTCATCTCGAGCTACGAGGCGGAAACGGGGCTCCTCTGGATGTGGGCGGGACCCTCGTGATTCCTCTCGAGTGGAAACGGGTATGTCGGGGAACTTCTGGATTTGCACCAAGGGTGTGAAGGACCCTTTCGAAGTTCCAGAGGTGAGGTGTGATCAGCCTCGAGACGCCTCAGCGGAAATGGGCCTCATCTCGCCTGGAGGGGAGAACCTCCTGGATTTTCTCGAGTTGCGGCAGGTCTTCTCGAGTTACGACGGGGACCTCAGGGACCCGCTCTGGTGGCCTCAGGAAAGGCCAGTCCCCATGCGAGTTGCTAGGGGACCTCTTGGGATTCCTCTCCCGTCCATGCCGGGGCCTCAGTCCTTGTGTGGAGTCGGGGCCGGAACCTGAGGATTCCTCTGCAGTGTTGCCATGGATCTTGGGGTGCTTCTGAGTCTCCCCAGGGGAGTCAGGCCTCGTCTCGAGTGGGGGCATGCACGTGCGCTTTCCTCCCGAGCTGCAGCAGTAGTGTCACGCTTCCTGTCACGTGGATCAAGGGATCTGTGGCTTTCCCTCGAGGCTGTCCCTCGAGGCTTTCCCACGAGGCTTTCCCACAGGGCTGTGCCACGTGCCACCTTGGTGTGAGTCGATCCTCGGCGTGAAAGACGAGGCGGTGTAGGGAAAAGAGGTTCCTCTGGAATGGACTGAGACATCTGGGGGACTCTTGGAATGGTGGCACGACCCTGGAGTTCCTCTCGCCGTTCCTGTTGAGAGGGCCTCCTCTTGAGATGCGACGGGAACGCCGGGAACTCTTTCCCGACGAAGCAGGGAAAGGATCCCTCATCTCGAGTTACGAGGCGGAAACGGGGCTCCTCTGGATGTGGGCGGGACCCTCGTGATTCCTCTCGAGTGGAGACGGGTATGTCGGGGAACTTCTTGATTTGCACCAAGGGTGTGAAGGACCCTTTCGAAGTTCCAGAGGTGAGGTGTGATCAGCCTCGAGACGCCTCAGCGGAAATGGGCCTCATCTCGCCTGGAGGGGAGAACCTCCTGGATTTTCTCGAGTTGCGGCAGGTCTTCTCGAGTTACGACGGGGACCTCAGGGACCCGCTCTGGTGGCCTCAGGAAAGGCCAGTCCCCATGCGAGTTGCTAGGGGACCTCTCGGGATTCCTCTCCCGTCCATGCCGGGGCCTCAGTCCTTGTGTGGAGTCGGGGCTGGTACCTGAGGATTCCTCTCCAGTGTTGCCATGGATCTTGGGGTGCTTCTGAGTCTCCCCAGGGGAGTCAGGCCTCGTCTCGAGTGGGGGCATGCACGTGCGCTTTCCTCCCGAGCTGCAGCAGTAGTGTCACGGTTCCTGTCACGTGGATCAAGGGATCTGTGGCTTTCCCTCGAGGCTGTCCCTCGAGGCTTTCCCACGAGGCTTTCCCACAGGGCTGTGCCACGTGCCACCTTGGTGTGAGTCGATCCTCGGCGTGAAAGACGAGGCGGTGTAGGGAAAATAGGTTCCTCTGGAATGGACTGAGACATCTGGGGGACTCTTGGAATGGTGGCACGACCCTGGAGTTCCTCTCGCCGTTCCTGTTGAGAGGGCCTCCTCTTGAAATGCGACGGGAACGCCGGGAACTCTTTCCCGACGAAGCAGGGAAAGGATCCCTCATCTCGAGCTACGAGGCGGAAACGGGGCTCCTCTGGATGTGGGCGGGACCCTCGTGATTCCTCTCGAGTGGAGACGGGTATGTCGGGGAACTTCTGGATTTGCACCAAGGGTGTGAAGGACCCTTTCGAAGTTCCAGAGGTGAGGTGTGATCAGCCTCGAGACGCCTCAGCGGAAATAGGCCTCATCTCGCCTGGAGGGGAGAACCTCCTGGATTTTCTCGAGTTGCGGCAGGTCTTCTCGAGTTACGACGGGGACCTCAGGGACCCGCTCTGGTGGCCTCAGGAAAGGCCAGTCCCCATGCGAGTTGCTAGGGGACCTCTCGGGATTCCTCTCCCGTCCATGCCGGGGCCTCAGTCCTTGTGTGGAGTCGGGGCCGGAACCTGAGGATTCCTCTGCAGTGTTGCCATGGATCTTGGGGTGCTTCTGAGTCTCCCCAGGGGAGTCAGGCCTCGTCTCGAGTGGGGGCA
Source organism: Budorcas taxicolor (assembly GCF_023091745.1). Classification (NCBI taxonomy): domain Eukaryota; kingdom Metazoa; phylum Chordata; class Mammalia; order Artiodactyla; family Bovidae; genus Budorcas; species Budorcas taxicolor. Next base: position 655,027 of record NC_068925.1, read on the forward strand.
TGCACGTGCGCTTTCCTCCCGAGCTGCAGCAGTAGTGTCACGCTTCCTGTCACGTGGATCAAGGGATCTGTGGCTTTCCCTCGAGGCTGTCCCTCGAGGCTTTCCCACGAGGCTTTCCCACAGGGCTGTGCCATGTGCCACCTTGGTGTGAGTCGATCCTCGGCGTGAAAGACGAGGCGGTGTAAGGAAAAGAGGTTCCTCTGGAATGGACTGAGACATCTGGGGGACTCTTGGAATGGTGGCACGACCCTGGAGTTCCTCTCGCCGTTCCTGTTGAGAGGGCCTCCTCTTGAAATGCGACGGGAACGCCGGGAACTCTTTCCCGACGAAGCAGGGAAAGGATCCCTCATCTCGAGCTACGAGGCGGAAACGGGGCTCCTCTGGATGTGGGCGGGACCCTCGTGATTCCTCTCGAGTGGAGACGGGTATGTCGGGGAACTTCTTGATTTGCACCAAGGGTGTGAAGGAGCCTTTCGAAGTTCCAGAGGTGAGGTGTGATCAGCCTCGAGACGCCTCAGCGGAAATGGGCCTCATCTCGCCTGGAGGGGAGAACCTCCTGGATTTTCTCGAGTTGCGGCAGGTCTTCTCGAGTTACGACGGGGACCTCAGGGACCCGCTCTGGTGGCCTCAGGAAAGGCCAGTCCCCATGCGAGTTGCTAGGGGACCTCTCGGGATTCCTCTCCCGTCCATGCCGGGGCCTCAGTCCTTGTGTGGAGTCGGGGCCGGAACCTGAGGATTCCTCTCCAGTGTTGCCATGGATCTTGGGGTGCTTCTGAGTCTCCCCAGGGGAGTCAGGCCTCGTCTCGAGTGGGGGCTTGCACGTGCGCTTTCCTCCCTAGCTGCAGCAGTAGTGTCACGCTTCCTGTCACGTGGATCAAGGGATCTGTGGCTTTCCCTCGAGGCTGTCCCTCGAGGCTTTCCCACGAGGCTTTCCCACAGGGCTGTGCCACGTGCCACCTTGGTGTGAGTCGATCCTCGGCGTGAAAGACGAGCCGGTGAAGGGAAAAGAGGTTCCTCTGGAATGGACTGAGACATCTGGGGGACTCTTGGAATGGTGGCACGACCCTGGAGTTCCTCTCGCCGTTCCTGTTGAGAGGGCCTCCTCTTGAGATGCGACGGGAACGCCGGGAACTCTTTCCCGACGAAGCAGGGAAAGGATCCCTCATCTCGAGCTACGAGGCGGAAACGGGGCTCCTCTGGATGTGGGCGGGACCCTCGTGATTCCTCTCGAGTGGAGACGGGTATGTCGGGGAAATTCTTGATTTGCACCAAGGGTGTGAAGGACCCTTTCGAAGTTCCAGAGGGGAGGTGTGATCAGCCTCGAGACGCCTCAGCGGAAATGGGCCTCATCTCGCCTGGAGGGGAGAACCTCCTGGATTTTCTCGAGTTGCGGCAGGTCTTCTCGAGTTATGACGGGGACCTCAGGGACCCGCTCTGGTGGCCTCAGGAAAGGCCAGTCCCCATGCGAGTTGCTAGGGGACCTCTCGGGATTCCTCTCCCGTCCATGCCGGGGCCTCAGTCCTTGTGTGGAGTCGGGGCTGGTACCTGAGGATTCCTCTCCAGTGTTGCCATGGATCTTGGGGTGCTTCTGAGTCTCCCCAGGGGAGTCAGGCCTCGTCTCGAGTGGGGGCATGCACGTGCGCTTTCCTCCCGAGCTGCAGCAGTAGTGTCACGGTTCCTGTCACGTGGATCAAGGGATCTGTGGCTTTCCCTCGAGGCTGTCCCTCGAGGCTTTCCCACGAGGCTTTCCCACAGGGCTGTGCCACGTGCCACCTTGGTGTGAGTCGATCCTCGGCGTGAAAGACGAGGCGGTGTAGGGAAAATAGGTTCCTCTGGAATGGACTGAGACATCTGGGGGACTCTTGGAATGGTGGCACGACCCTGGAGTTCCTCTCGCCGTTCCTGTTGAGAGGGCCTCCTCTTGAAATGCGACGGGAACACCGGGAACTCTTTCCCGACGAAGCAGGGAAAGGATCCCTCATCTCGAGCTACGAGGCGGAAACGGGGCTCCTCTGGATGTGGGCGGGACCCTCGTGATTCCTCTCGAGTGGAGACGGGTATGTCGGGGAACTTCTGGATTTGCACCAAGGGTGTGAAGGACCCTTTCGAAGTTCCAGAGGTGAGGTGTGATCAGCCTCGAGACGCCTCAGCGGAAATGGGCCTCATCTCGCCTGGAGGGGAGAACCTCCTGGATTTTCTCGAGTTGCGGCAGGTCTTCTCGAGTTACGACGGGGACCTCAGGGACCCGCTCTGGTGGCCTCAGGAAAGGCCAGTCCCCATGCGAGTTGCTAGGGGACCTCTCGGGATTCCTCTCCCGTCCATGCCGGGGCCTCAGTCCTTGTGTGGAGTCGGGGCCGGAACCTGAGGATTCCTCTCCAGTGTTGCCATGGATCTTGGGGTGCTTCTGAGTCTCCCCAGGGGAGTCAGGCCTCGTCTCGTGTGGGGGCATGCACGTGCGCTTTCCTCCCGAGCTGCAGCAGTAGTGTCACGCTTCCTGTCACGTGGATCAAGGGATCTGTGGCTTTCCCTCGAGGCTGTCCCTCGAGGCTTTCCCACGAGGCTTTCCCACAGGGCTGTGCCACGTGCCACCTTGGTGTGAGTCGATCCTCGGCGTGAAAGACGAGGCGGTGTAGGGAAAAGAGGTTCCTCTGGAATGGACTGAGACATCTGGGGGACTCTTGGAATGGTGGCACGACCCTGGAGTTCCTCTCGCCGTTCCTGTTGAGAGGGCCTCCTCTTGAGATGCGACGGGAACGCCGGGAACTCTTTCCCGACGAAGCAGGGAAAGGATCCCTCATCTCGAGCTACGAGGCGGAAACGGGGCTCCTCTGGATGTGGGCGGGACCCTCGTGATTCCTCTCGAGTGGAGACGGGTATGTCGGGGAACTTCTTGATTTGCACCAAGGGTGTGAAGGACCCTTTCGAAGTTCCAGATGTGAGGTGTGATCAGCCTCGAGACGCCTCAGCGGAAATGGGCCTCATCTCGCCTGGAGGGGAGAACCTCCTGGATTTTCTCGAGTTGCGGCAGGTCTTCTCGAGTTACGACGGGGACCTCAGGGACCCGCTCTGGTGGCCTCAGGAAAGGCCAGTCCCCATGCGAGTTGCTAGGGGACCTCTCGGGATTCCTCTCCCGTCCATGCCGGGGCCTCAGTCCTTGTGTGGAGTCGGGGCCGGAACCTGAGGATTCCTCTCCAGTGTTGCCATGGATCTTGGGGTGCTTCTGAGTCTCCCCAGGGGAGTCAGGCCTCGTCTCGAGTGGGGGCATGCACGTGCGCTTTCCTCCCGAGCTGCAGCAGTAGTGTCACGCTTCCTGTCACGTGGATCAAGGGATCTGTGGCTTTCCCTCGAGGCTGTCCCTCGAGGCTTTCCCACGAGGCTTTCCCACAGGGCTGTGCCACGTGCCACCTTGGTGTGAGTCGATCCTCGGCGTGAAAGACGAGGCGGTGTAAGGAAAAGAGGTTCCTCTGGAATGGACTGAGACATCTGGGGGACTCTTGGAATGGTGGCACGACCCTGGAGTTCCTCTCGCCGTTCCTGTTGAGAGGGCCTCCTCTTGAAATGCGACGGGAACGCCGGGAACTCTTTCCCGACGAAGCAGGGAAAGGATCCCTCATCTCGAGCTACGAGGCGGAAACGGGGCTCCTCTGGATGTGGGCGGGACCCTCGTGATTCCTCTCGAGTGGAGACGGGTATGTCGGGGAACTTCTTGATTTGCACCAAGGGTGTGAAGGAGCCTTTCGAAGTTCCAGAGGTGAGGTGTGATCAGCCTCGAGACGCCTCAGCGGAAATGGGCCTCATCTCGCCTGGAGGGGAGAACCTCCTGGATTTTCTCGAGTTGCGGCAGGTCTTCTCGAGTTACGACGGGGACCTCAGGGACCCGCTCTGGTGGCCTCAGGAAAGGCCAGTCCCCATGCGAGTTGCTAGGGGACCTCTCGGGATTCCTCTCCCGCCCATGCCGGGGCCTCAGTCCTTGTGTGGAGTCGGGGCCGGAACCTGAGGATTCCTCTCCAGTGTTGCCATGGATCTTGGGGTGCTTCTGAGTCTCCCCAGGGGAGTCAGGCCTCGTCTCGAGTGGGGGCTTGCACGTGCGCTTTCCTCCCTAGCTGCAGCAGTAGTGTCACGCTTCCTGTCACGTGGATCAAGGGATCTGTGGCTTTCCCTCGAGGCTGTCCCTCGAGGCTTTCCCACGAGGCTTTCCCACAGGGCTGTGCCACGTGCCACCTTGGTGTGAGTCGATCCTCGGCGTGAAAGACGAGCCGGTGAAGGGAAAAGAGGTTCCTCTGGAATGGACTGAGACATCTGGGGGACTCTTGGAATGGTGGCACGACCCTGGAGTTCCTCTCGCCGTTCCTGTTGAGAGGGCCTCCTCTTGAAATGCGACGGGAACGCCGGGAACTCTTTCCCGACGAAGCAGGGAAAGGATCCCTCATCTCGAGCTACGAGGCGGAAACGGGGCTCCTCTGGATGTGGGCGGGACCCTCGTGATTCCTCTCGAGTGGAGACGGGTATGTCGGGGAACTTCTTGATTTGCACCAAGGGTGTGAAGGACCCTTTCGAAGTTCCAGAGGTGAGGTGTGATCAGCCTCGAGACGCCTCAGCGGAAATGGGCCTCATCTCGCCTGGAGGGGAGAACCTCCTGGATTTTCTCGAGTTGCGGCAGGTCTTCTCGAGTTACGACGGGGACCTCAGGGACCCGCTCTGGTGGCCTCAGGAAAGGCCAGTCCCCATGCGAGTTGCTAGGGGACCTCTCGGGATTCCTCTCCCGTCCATGCCGGGGCCTCAGTCCTTGTGTGGAGTCGGGGCCGGAACCTGAGGATTCCTCTGCAGTGTTGCCATGGATCTTGGGGTGCTTCTGAGTCTCCCCAGGGGAGTCAGGCCTCGTCTCGAGTGGGGGCATGCACGTGCGCTTTCCTCCCGAGCTGCAGCAGTAGTGTCACGCTTCCTGTCACGTGGATCAAGGGATCTGTGGCTTTCCCTCGAGGCTGTCCCTCGAGGCTTTCCCACGAGGCTTTCCCACAGGGCTGTGCCACGTGCCACCTTGGTGTGAGTCGATCCTCGGCGTGAAAGACGAGGCGGTGTAGGGAAAAGAGGTTCCTCTGGAATGGACTGAGACATCTGGGGGACTCTTGGAATGGTGGCACGACCCTGGAGTTCCTCTCGCCGTTCCTGTTGAGAGGGCCTCCTCTTGAAATGCGACGGGAACGCCGGGAACTCTATCCCGACGAAGCAGGGAAAGGATCCCTCATCTCGAGCTACGAGGCGGAAACGGGGCTCCTCTGGATGTGGGCGGGACCCTCGTGATTCCTCTCGAGTGGAGACGGGTATGTCGGGGAACTTCTTGATTTGCACCAAGGGTGTGAAGGAGCCTTTCGAAGTTCCAGAGGTGAGGTGTGATCAGCCTCGAGACGCCTCAGCGGAAATGGGCCTCATCTCGCCTGGAGGGGAGAACCTCCTGGATTTTCTCGAGTTGCGGCAGGTCTTCTCGAGTTACGACGGGGACCTCAGGGACCCGCTCTGGTGGCCTCAGGAAAGGCCAGTCCCCATGCGAGTTGCTAGGGGACCTCTCGGGATTCCTCTCCTGTCCATGCCGGGGCCTCAGTCCTTGTGTGGAGTCGGGGCTGGAACCTGAGGATTCCTCTCCAGTGTTGCCATGGATCTTGGGGTGCTTCTGAGTCTCCCCAGGGGAGTCAGGCCTCGTCTCGAGTGGGGGCTTGCACGTGCGCTTTCCTCCCGAGCTGCAGCAGTAGTGTCACGCTTCCTGTCACGTGGATCAAGGGATCTGTGGCTTTCCCTCGAGGCTGTCCCTCGAGGCTTTCCCACGAGGCTTTCCCACAGGGCTGTGCCACGTGCCACCTTGGTGTGAGTCGATCCTCGGCGTGAAAGACGAGCCGGTGAAGGGAAAAGAGGTTCCTCTGGAATGGACTGAGACATCTGGGGGACTCTTGGAATGGTGGCACGACCCTGGAGTTCCTCTCGCGGTTCCTGTTGAGAGGGCCTCCTCTTGAGATGCGACGGGAACGCCGGGAACTCTTTCCCGACGAAGCAGGGAAAGGATCCCTCATCTCGAGCTACGAGGCGGAAACGGGGCTCCTCGGGATGTGGGCGGGACCCTCGTGATTCCTCTCGAGTGGAGACGGGTATGTCGGGGAACTTCTTGATTTGCACCAAGGGTGTGAAGGACCCTTTCGAAGTTCCAGAGGTGAGGTGTGATCAGCCTCGAGACGCCTCAGCGGAAATGGGCCTCATCTCGCCTGGAGGGGAGAACCTCCTGGATTTTCTCGAGTTGCGGCAGGTCTTCTCGAGTTACGACGGGGACCTCAGGGACCCGCTCTGGTGGCCTCAGGAAAGGCCAGTCCCCATGCGAGTTGCTAGGGGACCTCTCGGGATTCCTCTCCCGTCCATGCCGGGGCCTCAGTCCTTGTGTGGAGTCGGGGCCGGAACCTGAGGATTCCTCTGCAGTGTTGCCATGGATCTTGGGGTGCTTCTGAGTCTCCCCAGGGGAGTCAGGCCTCGTCTCCAGTGGGGGCATTCACGTGCGCTTTCCTCCCGAGCTGCAGCAGTAGTGTCACTCTTCCTGTCACGTGGATCAAGGGATCTGTGGCTTTCCCTCGAGGCTGTCCCTCGAGGCTTTCCCACGAGGCTTTCCCACAGGGCTGTGCCACGTGCCACCTTGGTGTGAGTCGATCCTCGGCGTGAAAGACGAGCCGGTGAAGGGAAAAGAGGTTCCTCTGGAATGGACTGAGACATCTGGGGGACTCTTGGAATGGTGGCACGACCCTGGAGTTCCTCTCGCCGTTCCTGTTGAGAGGGCCTCCTCTTGAGATGCGACGGGAACGCCGGGAACTCTTTCCCGACGAAGCAGGGAAAGGATCCCTCATCTCGAGCTACGAGGCGGAAACGGGGCTCCTCTGGATGTGGGCGGGACTCTCGTGATTCCTCTAGAGTGGAGACGGCTAGGTCGGGGAACTTCTTGATTTGCACCAAGGGTGTGAAGGACCCTTTCTAAGTTCCAGAGGGGAGGTGTGATCAGCCTCGAGACGCCTCAGCGGAAATGGGCCTCATCTCGCCTGGAGGGGAGAACCTCCTGGATTTTCTCGAGTTGCGGCAGGTCTTCTCGAGTTACGACGGGGACCTCAGGGACCCGCTCTGGTGGCCTCAGGAAAGGCCAGTCCCCATGCGAGTTGCTAGGGGACCTCTCGGGATTCCTCTCCCGTCCATGCCGGGGCCTCAGTCCTTGTGTGGAGTCGGGGCCGGAACCTGAGGATTCCTCTCCAGTGTTGCCATGGATCTTGGGGTGCTTCTGAGTCTCCCCAGGGGAGTCAGGCCTCGTCTCGAGTGGGGGCTTGCACGTGCGCTTTCCTCCCAAGCTGCAGCAGTAGTGTCACGCTTCCTGTCACGTGGATCAAGGGATCTGTGGCTTTCCCTCGAGGCTGTCCCTCGAGGCTTTCCCACGAGGCTTTCCCACAGGGCTGTGCCACGTGCTACCTTGGTGTGAGTCGATCCTCGGCGTGAAAGACGAGCCGGTGAAGGGAAAAGAGGTTCCTCTGGAATGGACTGAGACATCTGGGGGACTCTTGGAATGGTGGCACGACCCTGGAGTTCCTCTCGCCGTTCCTGTTGAGAGGGCCTCCTCTTGAAATGCGACGGGAACGCCGGGAACTCTTTCCCGACGAAGCAGGGAAAGGATCCCTCATCTCGAGCTACGAGGCGGAAACGGGGCTCCTCTGGATGTGGGCGGGACCCTCGTGATTCCTCTCGAGTGGAGACGGGTATGTCGGGGAACTTCTTGATTTGCACCAAGGGTGTGAAGGAGCCTTTCGAAGTTCCAGAGGTGAGGTGTGATCAGCTTCGAGACGCCTCAGCGGAAATGGGCCTCATCTCGCCTGGAGGGGAGAACCTCCTGGATTTTCTCGAGTTGCGGCAGGTCTTCTCGAGTTACGACGGGGACCTCAGGGACCCGCTCTGGTGGCCTCAGGAAAGGCCAGTCCCCATGCGAGTTGCTAGGGGACCTCTCGGGATTCCTCTCCTGTCCATGCCGGGGCCTCAGTCCTTGTGTGGAGTCGGGGCCGGAACCTGAGGATTCCTCTCCAGTGTTGCCATGGATCTTGGGGTGCTTCTGAGTCTCCCCAGGGGAGTCAGGCCTCGTCTCGAGTGGGGGCATGCACGTGCGCTTTCCTCCCGAGCTGCGGCAGTAGTGTCACGCTTCCTGTCACGTGGATCAAGGGATCTGTGGCTTTCCCTCGAGGCTGTCCCTCGAGGCTTTCCCACGAGGCTTTCCCACAGGGCTGTGCCACGTGCCACCTTGGTGTGAGTCGATCCTCGGCGTGAAAGACGAGGCGGTGTAGGGAAAAGAGGTTCCTCTGGAATGGACTGAGACATCTGGGGGACTCTTGGAATGGTGGCACGACCCTGGAGTTCCTCTCGCCGTTCCTGTTGAGAGGGCCTCCTCTTGAAATGCGACGGAAACGCCGGGAACTCTTTCCCGACGAAGCAGGGAAAGGATCCCTCATCTCGAGCTACGAGGCGGAAACGGGGCTCCTCTGGATGTGGGCGGGACCCTCGTGATTCCTCTCGAGTGGAGACGGGTATGTCGGGGAACTTCTGGATTTGCACCAAGGGTGTGAAGGACCCTTTCGAAGTTCCAGAGGTGAGTTGTGATCAGCCTCGAGACGCCTCAGCGGAAATGGGCCTCATCTCGCCTGGAGGGGAGAACCTCCTGGATTTTCTCGAGTTGCGGCAGGTCTTCTCGAGTTACGACGGGGACCTCAGGGACCCGCTCTGGTGGCCTCAGGAAAGGCCAGTCCCCATGCGAGTTGCTAGGGGACCTCTCGGGATTCCTCTCCTGTCCATGCCGGGGCCTCAGTCCTTGTGTGGAGTCGGGGCCGGAACCTGAGGATTCATCTCCAGTGTTGCCATGGATCTTGGGGTGCTTCTGAGTCTCCCCAGGGGAGTCAGGCCTCGTCTCGAGTGGGGGCATGCACGTGCGCTTTGCTCCCGAGCTGCAGCAGTAGTGTCACGCTTCCTGTCACGTGGATCAAGGGATCTGTGGCTTTCCCTCGAGGCTGTCCCTCGAGGCTTTCCCACGAGGCTTTCCCACAGGGCTGTGCCACGTGCCACCTTGGTGTGAGTCGATCCTCGGCGTGAAAGACGAGGCGGTGTAGGGAAAAGAGGTTCCTCTGGAATGGACTGAGACATCTGGGGGACTCTTGGAATGGTGGCACGACCCTGGAGTTCCTCTCGCCGTTCCTGTTGAGAGGGCCTCCTCTTGAAATGCGACGGGAACGCCGGGAACTCTTTCCCTACGAAGCAGGGAAAGGATCCCTCATCTCGAGCTACGAGGCGGAAACGGGGCTCCTGTGGATGCGGGCGGGACCCTCGTGATTCCTCTCGAGTGGAGACGGGTATGTCGGGGAACATCTTGATTTGCACCAAGGGTGTGAAGGACCCTTTCGAAGTTCCAGAGGTGAGGTGTGATCAGCCTCGAGACGCCTCAGCGGAAATGGGCCTCATCTCGCCTGGAGGGGAGAACCTCCTGGATTTTCTCGAGTTGCAGCAGGTCTTCTCGAGTTACGACGGGGACCTCAGGGACCCGCTCTGATGGCCTCAGGAAAGGCCAGTCCCCATGCGAGTTGCTAGGGGACCTCTCGGGATTCCTCTCCCGTCCATGCCGGGGCCTCAGTCCTTGTGTGGAGTCGGGGCCGGAACCTGAGGATTCCTCTCCAGTGTTGTCATGGATCTTGGGGTGCTTCTGAGTCTTCCCAGGGGAGTCAGGCCTCGTCTCGAGTGGGGGCATGCACGTGCGCTTTCCTCCCAAGCTGCAGCAGTAGTGTCACGCTTCCTGTCACGTGGATCAAGGGATCTGTGGCTTTCCCTCGAGGCTGTCCCTCGAGGCTTTCCCACGAGGCTTTCCCACAGGGCTGTGCCACGTGCTACCTTGGTGTGAGTCGATCCTCGGCGTGAAAGACGAGCCGGTGAAGGGAAAAGAGGTTCCTCTGGAATGGACTGAGACATCTGGGGGACTCTTGGAATGGTGGCACGACCCTGGAGTTCCTCTCGCCGTTCCTGTTGAGAGGGCCTCCTCTTGAAATGCGACGGGAACGCCGGGAACTCTTTCCCGACGAAGCAGGGAAAGGATCCGTCATCTCGAGCTACGAGGCGGAAACGGGGTTCCTCTGGATGTGGGCGGGACCCTCGTGATTCCTCTCGAGTGGAGACGGGTATGTCGGGGAACTTCTGGATTTGCACCAAGGGTGTGAAGGAGCCTTTCGAAGTTCCAGAGGTGAGTTGTGATCAGCCTCGAGACGCCTCAGCGGAAATGGGCCTCATCTCGCCTGGAGGGGAGAACCTCCTGGATTTTCTCGAGTTGCGGCAGGTCTTCTCGAGTTACGACGGGGACCTCAGGGACCCGCTCTGGTGGCCTCAGGAAAGGCCAGTCCCCATGCGAGTTGCTAGGGGACCTCTCGGGATTCCTCTCCTGTCCATGCCGGGGCCTCAGTCCTTGTGTGGAGTCGGGGCCGGAACCTGAGGATTCATCTCCAGTGTTGCCATGGATCTTGGGGTGCTTCTGAGTCTCCCCAGGGGAGTCAGGCCTCGTCTCGAGTGGGGGCTTGCACGTGCGCTTTCCTCCCAAGCTGCAGCAGTAGTGTCACGCTTCCTGTCACGTGGATCAAGGGATCTGTGGCTTTCCCTCGAGGCTGTCCCTCGAGGCTTTCCCACGAGGCTTTCCCACAGGGCTGTGCCACGTGCCACCTTGGTGTGAGTCGATCCTCGGCGTGAAAGACGAGGCGGTGTAGGGAAAAGAGGTTCCTCTGGAATGGACTGAGACATCTGGGGGACTCTTGGAATGGTGGCACGACCCTGGAGTTCCTCTCGCCGTTCCTGTTGAGAGGGCCTCCTCTTGAAATGCGACGGGAACGCCGGGAACTCTTTCCCTACGAAGCAGGGAAAGGATCCCTCATCTCGAGCTACGAGGCGGAAACGGGGCTCCTCTGGATGCGGGCGGGACCCTCGTGATTCCTCTTGAGTGGAGACGGGTATGTCGGGGAACATCTTGATTTGCACCAAGGGTGTGAAGGACCCTTTCGAAGTTCCAGAGGTGAGGTGTGATCAGCCTCGAGACGCCTCAGCGGAAATGGGCCTCATCTCGCCTGGAGGGGAGAACCTCCTGGATTTTCTCGAGTTGCAGCAGGTCTTCTCGAGTTACGACGGGGACCTCAGGGACCCGCTCTGATGGCCTCAGGAAAGGCCAGTCCCCATGCGAGTTGCTAGGGGACCTCTCGGGATTCCTCTCCCGTCCATGCCGGGGCCTCAGTCCTTGTGTGGAGTCGGGGCCGGAACCTGAGGATTCCTCTCCAGTGTTGCCATGGATCTTGGGGTGCTTCTGAGTCTTCCCAGGGGAGTCAGGCCTCGTCTCGAGTGGGGGCATGCACGTGCGCTTTCCTCCCAAGCTGCAGCAGTAGTGTCACGCTTCCTGTCACGTGGATCAAGGGATCTGTGGCTTTCCCTCGAGGCTGTCCCTCGAGGCTTTCCCACGAGGCTTTCCCACAGGGCTGTGCCACGTGCCACCTTGGTGTGAGTCGATCCTCGGCGTGAAAGACGAGCCGGTGAAGGGAAAAGAGGTTCCTCTGGAATGGACTGAGACATCTGGGGGACTCTTGGAATGGTGGCACGACCCTGGAGTTCCTCTCGCCGTTCCTGTTGAGAGGGCCTCCTCTTGAAATGCGACGGGAACGCCGGGAACTCTTTCCCGACGAAGCAGGGAAAGGATCCGTCATCTCGAGCTACGAGGCGGAAACGGGGTTCCTCTGGATGTGGGCGGGACCCTCGTGATTCCTCTCGAGTGGAGACGGGTATGTCGGGGAACTTCTGGATTTGCACCAAGGGTGTGAAGGATCCTTTCGAAGTTCGAGAGGTGAGGTGTGATCAGCCTCGAGACGCCTCAGCGGAAATGGGCCTCATCTCGCCTGGAGGGGAGAACCTCCTGGATTTTCTCGAGTTGCGGCAGGTCTTCTCGAGTTACGACGGGGACCTCAGGGACCCGCTCTGGTGGCCTCAGGAAAGGCCAGTCCCCATGCGAGTTGCTAGGGGACCTCTCGGGATTCCTCTCCCGTCCATGCCGGGGCCTCAGTCCTTGTGTGGAGTCGGGGCCGGAACCTGAGGATTCCTCTCCAGTGTTGCCATGGATCTTGGGGTGCTTCTGAGTCTCCCCAGGGGAGTCAGGCCTCGTCTCGAGTGGGGGCTTGCACGTGCGCTTTCCTCCCAAGCTGCAGCAGTAGTGTCACGCTTCCTGTCACGTGGATCAAGGGATCTGTGGCTTTCCCTCGAGGCTGTCCCTCGAGGCTTTCCCACGAGGCTTTCCCACAGGGCTGTGCCACGTGCTACCTTGGTGTGAGTCGATCCTCGGCGTGAAAGACGAGCCGGTGAAGGGAAAAGAGGTTCCTCTGGAATGGACTGAGACATCTGGGGGACTCTTGGAATGGTGGCACGACCCTGGAGTTCCTCTCGCCGTTCCTGTTGAGAGGGCCTCCTCTTGAAATGCGACGGGAACGCCGGGAACTCTTTCCCGACGAAGCAGGGAAAGGATCCCTCATCTCGAGCTACGAGGCGGAAACGGGGCTCCTCTGGATGTGGGCGGGACCCTCGTGATTCCTCTCGAGTGGAGACGGGTATGTCGGGGAACTTCTTGATTTGCACCAAGGGTGTGAAGGAGCCTTTCGAAGTTCCAGAGGTGAGGTGTGATCAGCTTCGAGACGCCTCAGCGGAAATGGGCCTCATCTCGCCTGGAGGGGAGAACCTCCTGGATTTTCTCGAGTTGCGGCAGGTCTTCTCGAGTTACGACGGGGACCTCAGGGACCCGCTCTGGTGGCCTCAGGAAAGGCCAGTCCCCATGCGAGTTGCTAGGGGACCTCTCGGGATTCCTCTCCTGTCCATGCCGGGGCCTCAGTCCTTGTGTGGAGTCGGGGCCGGAACCTGAGGATTCCTCTCCAGTGTTGCCATGGATCTTGGGGTGCTTCTGAGTCTCCCCAGGGGAGTCAGGCCTCGTCTCGAGTGGGGGCATGGACGTGCGCTTTCCTCCCGAGCTGCGGCAGTAGTGTCACGCTTCCTGTCACGTGGATCAAGGGATCTGTGGCTTTCCCTCGAGGCTGTCCCTCGAGGCTTTCCCACGAGGCTTTCCCACAGGGCTGTGCCACGTGCCACCTTGGTGTGAGTCGATCCACGGCGTGAAAGACGAGGCGGTGTAGGGAAAAGAGGTTCCTCTGGAATGGACTGAGACATCTGGGGGACTCTTGGAATGGTGGCACGACCCTGGAGTTCCTCTCGCCGTTCCTGTTGAGAGGGCCTCCTCTTGAAATGCGACGGAAACGCCGGGAACTCTTTCCCGACGAAGCAGGGAAAGGATCCCTCATCTCGAGCTACGAGGCGGAAACGGGGCTCCTCTGGATGTGGGCGGGACCCTCGTGATTCCTCTCGAGTGGAGACGGGTATGTCGGGGAACTTCTGGATTTGCACCAAGGGTGTGAAGGAGCCTTTCGAAGTTCCAGAGGTGAGTTGTGATCAGCCTCGAGACGCCTCAGCGGAAATGGGCCTCATCTCGCCTGGAGGGGAGAACCTCCTGGATTTTCTCGAGTTGCGGCAGGTCTTCTCGAGTTACGACGGGGACCTCAGGGACCCGCTCTGGTGGCCTCAGGAAAGGCCAGTCCCCATGCGAGTTGCTAGGGGACCTCTCGGGATTCCTCTCCTGTCCATGCCGGGGCCTCAGTCCTTGTGTGGAGTCGGGGCCGGAACCTGAGGATTCATCTCCAGTGTTGCCATGGATCTTGGGGTGCTTCTGAGTCTCCCCAGGGGAGTCAGGCCTCGTCTCGAGTGGGGGCATGCACGTGCGCTTTCCTCCCGAGCTGCAGCAGTAGTGTCACGCTTCCTGTCACGTGGATCAAGGGATCTGTGGCTTTCCCTCGAGGCTGTCCCTCGAGGCTTTCCCACGAGGCTTTCCCACAGGGCTGTGCCACGTGCCACCTTGGTGTGAGTCGATCCTCGGCGTGAAAGACGAGGCGGTGTAGGGAAAAGAGGTTCCTCTGGAATGGACTGAGACATCTGGGGGACTCTTGGAATGGTGGCACGACCCTGGAGTTCCTCTCGCCGTTCCTGTTGAGAGGGCCTCCTCTTGAAATGCGACGGGAACGCCGGGAACTCTTTCCCTACGAAGCAGGGAAAGGATCCCTCATCTCGAGCTACGAGGCGGAAACGGGGCTCCTGTGGATGCGGGCGGGACCCTCGTGATTCCTCTCGAGTGGAGACGGGTATGTCGGGGAACATCTTGATTTGCACCAAGGGTGTGAAGGACCCTTTCGAAGTTCCAGAGGTGAGGTGTGATCAGCCTCGAGACGCCTCAGCGGAAATGGGCCTCATCTCGCCTGGAGGGGAGAACCTCCTGGATTTTCTCGAGTTGCAGCAGGTCTTCTCGAGTTACGACGGGGACCTCAGGGACCCGCTCTGATGGCCTCAGGAAAGGCCAGTCCCCATGCGAGTTGCTAGGGGACCTCTCGGGATTCCTCTCCCGTCCATGCCGGGGCCTCAGTCCTTGTGTGGAGTCGGGGCCGGAACCTGAGGATTCCTCTCAAGTGTTGCCATGGATCTTGGGGTGATTCTGAGTCTTCCCAGGGGAGTCAGGCCTCGTCTCGAGTGGGGGCATGCACGTGCGCTTTCCTCCCAAGCTGCAGCAGTAGTGTCACGCTTCCTGTCACGTGGATCAAGGGATCTGTGGCTTTCCCTCGAGGCTGTCCCTCGAGGCTTTCCCACGAGGCTTTCCCACAGGGCTGTGCCACGTGCCACCTTGGTGTGAGTCGATCCTCGGCGTGAAAGACGAGCCGGTGAAGGGAAAAGAGGTTCCTCTGGAATGGACTGAGACATCTGGGGGACTCTTGGAATGGTGGCACGACCCTGGAGTTCCTCTCGCCGTTCCTGTTGAGAGGGCCTCCTCTTGAAATGCCACGGGAACGCCGGGAACTCTTTCCCGACGAAGCAGGGAAAGGATCCGTCATCTCGAGCTACGAGGCGGAAACGGGGTTCCTCTGGATGTGGGCGGGACCCTCGTGATTCCTCTCGAGTGGAGACGGGTATGTCGGGGAACTTCTGGATTTGCACCAAGGGTGTGAAGGATCCTTTCGAAGTTCGAGAGGTGAGGTGTGATCAGCCTCGAGACGCCTCAGCGGAAATGGGCCTCATCTCGCCTGGAGGGGAGAACCTCCTGGATTTTCTCGAGTTGCGGCAGGTCTTCTCGAGTTACGACGGGGACCTCAGGGACCCGCTCTGGTGGCCTCAGGAAAGGCCAGTCCCCATGCGAGTTGCTAGGGGACCTCTCGGGATTCCTCTCCCGTCCATGCCGGGGCCTCAGTCCTTGTGTGGAGTCGGGGCCGGAACCTGAGGATTCTTCTCCAGTGTTGCCATGGATCTTGGGATGCTTCTGAGTCTTCCCAGGGGAGTCAGGCCTCGTCTCGAGTGGGGGCTTGCACGTGCGCTTTCCTCCCAAGCTGCAGCAGTAGTGTCACGCTTCCTGTCACGTGGATCAAGGGATCTGTGGCTTTCCCTCGAGGCTGTCCCTCGAGGCTTTCCCACGAGGCTTTCCCACAGGGCTGTGCCACGTGCCACCTTGGTGTGAGTCGATCCTCGGCGTGAAAGACGAGCCGGTGAAGGGAAAAGAGGTTCCTCTGGAATGGACTGAGACATCTGGGGGACTCTTGGAATGGTGGCACGACCCTGGAGTTCCTCTCGCCGTTCCTGTTGAGAGGGCCTCCTCTTGAAATGCGACGGGAACGCCGGGAACTCTTTCCCGACGAAGCAGGGAAAGGATCCCTCATCTCGAGCTACGAGGCGGAAACGGGGTTCCTCTGGATGTGGGCGGGACCCTCGTGATTCCTCTCGAGTGGAGACGGGTATGTCGGGGAACTTCTGGATTTGCACCAAGGGTGTGAAGGATCTTTTCGAAGTTCGAGAGGTGAGGTGTGATCAGCCTCGAGACGCCTCAGCGGAAATGGGCCTCATCTCGCCTGGAGGGGAGAACCTCCTGGATTTTCTCGAGTTGCGGCAGGTCTTCTCGAGTTACGACGGGGACCTCAGGGACCCGCTCTGGTGGCCTCAGGAAAGGCCAGTCCCCATGCGAGTTGCTAGGGGACCTCTCGGGATTCCTCTCCCGTCCATGCCGGGGCCTCAGTCCTTGTGTGGAGTCGGGGCCGGAACCTGAGGATTCCTCTCCAGTGTTGCCATGGATCTTGGGGTGCTTCTGAGTCTCCCCAGGGGAGTCAGGCCTCGTCTCGAGTGGGGGCCTGCACGTGCGCTTTCCTCCCGAGCTGCAGCAGTAGTGTCACGCTTCCTGTCACGTGGATCAAGGGATCTGTGGCTTTCCCTCGAGGCTGTCCCTCGAGGCTTTCCCACGAGGCTTTCCCACAGGGCTGTGCCACGTGCCACCTTGGTGTGATTCGAACCTCGGCGTGAAAGACTAGCCGGTGAAGGGAAAAGAGGTTCCTCTGGAATGGACTGAGACATCTGGGGGACTCTTGGAATGGTGGCACGACCCTGGAGTTCCTCTCGCCGTTCCTGTTGAGAGGGCCTCCTCTTGAGATGCGACGGGAAGGCCGGGAACTCTTTCCCGACGAAGCAGGGAAAGGATCCCTCATCTCGAGCTACGAGGCGGAAACGGGGCTCCTCTGGATGTGGGCGGGACCCTCGTGATTCCTCTCGAGTGGAGACGGCTAGGTCGGGGAACTTCTTGATTTGCACCAAGGGTGTGAAGGACCCTTTCGAAGTTCCAGAGGTGAGGTGTGATCAGCCTCGAGACGCCTCAGCGGAAATGGGCCTCATCTGGCCTGGAGGGGAGAACCTCCTGGATTTTCTCGAGTTGCGGCAGGTCTTCTCGAGTTACGACGGGGACCTCAGGGACCCGCTCTGGTGGCCTCAGGAAAGGCCAGTCCCCATGCGAGTTGCTAGGGGACCTCTCGGGATTCCTCTCCCGTCCATGCCGGGGCCTCAGTCCTTGTGTGGAGTCGGGGCCGGAACCTGAGGATTCCTCTCCAGTGTTGCCATGGATCTTGGGGTGCTTCTGAGTCTCCCCAGGGGAGTCAGGCCTCGTCTCGAGTGGGGGCATGCACGTGCGCTTTCCTCCCGAGCTGCAGCAGTAGTGTCACGCTTCCTGTCACGTGGATCAAGGGATCTGTGGCTTTCCCTCGAGGCTGTCCCTCGAGGCTTTCCCACGAGGCTTTCCCACAGGGCTGTGCCACGTGCCACCTTGGTGTGAGTCGATCCTCGGCGTGAAAGACGAGCCGGTGAAGGGAAAAGAGGTTCCTCTGGAATGGACTGAGACATCTGGGGGACTCTTGGAATGGTGGCACGACCCTGGAGTTCCTCTCGCCGTTCCTGTTGAGAGGGCCTCCTCTTGAGGTGCGACGGGAAGGCCGGGAACTCTTTCCCGACGAAGCAGGGAAAGGATCCCTCATCTCGAGCTACGAGGCGGAAACGGGGCTCCTCTGGATGTGGGCGGGACCCTCGTGATTCCTCTCGAGTGGAGACGGCTAGGTCGGGGAACTTCTTGATTTGCACCAAGGGTGTGAAGGACCCTTTCGAAGTTCCAGAGGTGAGGTGTGATCAGCCTCGAGACGCCTCAGCGGAAATGGGCCTCATCTCGCCTGGAGGGGAGAACCTCCTGGATTTTCTCGAGTTGCGGCAGGTCTTCTCGAGTTACGACGGGGACCTCAGGGACCCGCTCTGGTGACCTCAGGAAAGGCCAGTCCCCATGCGAGTTGCTAGGGGACCTCTCGGGATTCCTCTCCCGTCCATGCCGGGGCCTCAGTCCTTGTGTGGAGTCGGGGCCGGAACCTGAGGATTCCTCTCCAGTGTTGCCATGGATCTTGGGGTGCTTCTGAGTCTCCCCAGGGGAGTCAGGCCTCGTCTCGAGTGGGGGCATGCACGTGCGCTTTCCTCCCGAGGTGCAGCAGTAGTGTCACGCTTCCTGTCACGTGGATCAAGGGATCTGTGGCTTTCCCTCGAGGCTGTCCCTCGAGGCTTTCCCACGAGGCTTTCCCACAGGGCTGTGCCACGTGCCACCTTGGTGTGAGTCGATCCTCGGCGTGAAAGACGAGCCGGTGAAGGGAAAAGAGGTTCCTCTGGAATGGACTGAGACATCTGGGGGACTCTTGGAATGGTGGCACGACCCTGGAGTTCCTCTCGCCGTTCCTGTTGAGAGGGCCTCCTCTTGAGATGCGACGGGAAGGCCGGGAACTCTTTCCCGACGAAGCAGGGAAAGGATCCCTCATCTCGAGCTACGAGGCGGAAACGGGGCTCCTCTGGATGTGGGCGGGACTCTCGTGATTCCTCTCGAGTGGAGACGGCTAGGTCGGGGAACTTCTTGATTTGCACCAAGGGTGTGAAGGAGCCTTTCGAAGTTCCAGAGGTGAGTTGTGATCAGCCTCGAGACGCCTCAGCGGAAATGGGCCTCATCTCGCCTGGAGGGGAGAACCTCCTGGATTTTCTCGAGTTGCGGCAGGTCTTCTCGAGTTACGACGGGGACCTCAGGGACCCGCTCTGGTGGCCTCAGGAAAGGCCAGTCCCCATGCGAGTTGCTAGGGGACCTCTCGGGATTCCTCTCCCGTCAATGCCGGGGCCTCAGTCCTTGTGTGGAGTCGGGGCCGGAACCTGAGGATTCCTCTCCAGTGTTGCCATGGATCTTGGGGTGCTTCTGAGTCTCCCCAGGGGAGTCAGGCCTCGTCTCGAGTGGGGGCATGCACGTGCGCTTTCCTCCCGAGCTGCAGCAGTAGTGTCACGCTTCCTGTCACGTGGATCAAGGGATCTGTGGCTTTCCCTCGAGGCTGTCCCTCGAGGCTTTCCCACGAGGCTTTCCCACAGGGCTGTGCCACGTGCCACCTTGGTGTGAGTCGATCCTCGGCGTGAAAGACGAGCCGGTGAAGGGAAAAGAGGTTCCTCTGGAATGGACTGAGACATCTGGGGGACTCTTGGAATGGTGGCACGACCCTGGAGTTCCTCTCGCCGTTCCTGTTGAGAGGGCCTCCTCTTGAGATGCGACGGGAAGGCCGGGAACTCTTTCCCGACGAAGCAGGGAAAGGATCCCTCATCTCGAGCTACGAGGCGGAAACGGGGCTCCTCTGGATGTGGGCGGGACCCTCGTGATTCCTCTCGAGTGGAGACGGGTATGTCGGGGAACTTCTTGATTTGCACCAAGGGTGTGAAGGACCCTTTCGAAGTTCCAGAGGTGAGGTGTGATCAGCCTCGAGACGCCTCAGCGGAAATGGGCCTCATCTCGCCTGGAGGGGAGAACCTCCTGGATTTTCTCGAGTTGCGGCAGGTCTTCTCGAGTTACGACGGGGACCTCAGGGACCCGCTCTGGTGGCCTCAGGAAAGGCCAGTCCCCATGCGAGTTGCTAGGGGACCTCTCGGGATTCCTCTCCCGTCCATGCCGGGGCCTCAGTCCTTGTGTGGAGTCGGGGCCGGAACCTGAGGATTCCTCTCCAGTGTTGCCATGGATCTTGGGGTGCTTCTGAGTCTCCCCAGGGGAGTCAGGCCTCGTCTCGAGTGGGGGCATGCACGTGCGCTTTCCTCCCGAGCTGCAGCAGTAGTGTCACGCTTCCTGTCACGTGGATCAAGGGATCTGTGGCTTTCCCTCGAGGCTGTCCCTCGAGGCTTTCCCACGAGGCTTTCCCACAGGGCTGTGCCACGTGCCACCTTGGTGTGAGTCGATCCTCGGCGTGAAAGACGAGCAGGTGAAGGGAAAAGAGGTTCCTCTGGAATGGACTGTGACATCTGGGGGACTCTTGGAATGGTGGCACGACCCTGGAGTTCCTCTCGCCGTTCCTGTTGAGAGGGCCTCCTCTTGAGGTGCGACGGGAAGGCCGGGAACTCTTTCCCGACGAAGCAGGGAAAGGATCCCTCATCTCGAGCTACGAGGCGGAAACGGGGCTCCTCTGGATGTGGGCGGGACCCTCGTGATTCCTCTCGAGTGGAGACGGCTAGGTCGGGGAACTTCTTGATTTGCACCAAGGGTGTGAAGGACCCTTTCGAAGTTCCAGAGGTGAGGTGTGATCAGCCTCGAGACGCCTCAGCGGAAATGGGCCTCATCTCGCCTGGAGGGGAGAACCTCCTGGATTTTCTCGAGTTGCGGCAGGTCTTCTCGAGTTACGACGGGGACCTCAGGGACCCGCTCTGGTGGCCTCAGGAAAGGCCAGTCCCCATGCGAGTTGCTAGGGGACCTCTCGGGATTCCTCTCCCGTCCATGCCGGGGCCTCAGTCCTTGTGTGGAGTCGGGGCCGGAACCTGAGGATTCCTCTCCAGTGTTGCCATGGATCTTGGGGTGCTTCTGAGTCTCCCCAGGGGAGTCAGGCCTCGTCTCGTGTGGGGGCATGCACGTGCGCTTTCCTCCCGAGGTGCAGCAGTAGTGTCACGCTTCCTGTCACGTGGATCAAGGGATCTGTGGCTTTCCCTCGAGGCTGTCCCTCGAGGCTTTCCCACGAGGCTTTCCCACAGGGCTGTGCCACGTGCCACCTTGGTGTGAGTCGATCCTCGGCGTGAAAGACGAGCCGGTGAAGGGAAAAGAGGTTCCTCTGGAATGGACTGAGACATCTGGGGGACTCTTGGAATGGTGGCACGACCCTGGAGTTCCTCTCGCCGTTCCTGTTGAGAGGGCCTCCTCTTGAGATGCGACGGGAAGGCCGGGAACTCTTTCCCGACGAAGCAGGGAAAGGATCCCTCATCTCGAGCTACGAGGCGGAAACGGGGCTCCTCTGGATGTGGGCGGGACCCTCGTGATTCCTCTCGAGTGGAGACGGCTAGGTCGGGGAACTTCTTGATTTGCACCAAGGGTGTGAAGGACCCTTTGGAAGTTCCAGAGGTGAGGTGTGATCAGCCTCGAGACGCCTCAGCGGAAATGGGCCTCATCTCGCCTGGAGGGGAGAACCTCCTGGATTTTCTCGAGTTGTGGCAGGTCTTCTCGAGTTACGACGGGGACCTCAGGGACCCGCTCTGGTGACCTCAGGAAAGGCCAGTCCCCATGCGAGTTGCTAGGGGACCTCTCGGGATTCCTCTCCCGTCCATGCCGGGGCCTCAGTCCTTGTGTGGAGTCGGGGCCGGAACCTGAGGATTCCTCTCCAGTGTTGCCATGGATCTTGGGGTGCTTCTGAGTCTCCCCAGGGGAGTCAGGCCTCGTCTCGAGTGGGGCCATGCACGTGCGCTTTCCTCCCGAGCTGCAGCAGTAGTGTCACGCTTCCTGTCACGTGGATCAAGGGATCTGTGGCTTTCCCTCGAGGCTGTCCCTCGAGGCTTTCCCACGAGGCTTTCCCACAGGGCTGTGCCACGTGCCACCTTGGTGTGAGTCGATCCTCGGCGTGAAAGACGAGCCGGTGAAGGGAAAAGAGGTTCCTCTGGAATGGACTGAGACATCTGGGGGACTCTTGGAATGGTGGCACGACCCTGGAGTTCCTCTCGCCGTTCCTGTTGAGAGGGCCTCCTCTTGAGATGCGACGGGAAGGCCGGGAACTCTTTCCCGACGAAGCAGGGAAAGGATCCCTCATCTCGAGCTACGAGGCGGAAACGGGGCTCCTCTGGATGTGGGCGGGACCCTCGTGATTCCTCTCGAGTGGAGACGGCTAGGTCGGGGAACTTCTTGATTTGCACCAAGGGTGTGAAGGACCCTTTCGAAGTTCCAGAGGTGAGGTGTGATCAGCCTCGAGACGCCTCAGCGGAAATGGGCCTCATCTCGCCTGGAGGGGAGAACCTCCTGGATTTTCTCGAGTTGCGGCAGGTCTTCTCGAGTTACGACGGGGACCTCAGGGACCCGCTCTGGTGGCCTCAGGAAAGGCCAGTCCCCATGCGAGTTGCTAGGGGACCTCTCGGGATTCCTCTCCCGTCCATGCCGGGGCCTCAGTCCTTGTGTGGAGTCGGGGCCGGAACCTGAGGATTCCTCTCCAGTGTTGCCATGGATCTTGGGGTGCTTCTGAGTCTCCCCAGGGGAGTCAGGCCTCGTCTCGAGTGGGGGCATGCACGTGCGCTTTCCTCCCGAGCTGCAGCAGTAGTGTCACGCTTCCTGTCACGTGGATCAAGGGATCTGTGGCTTTCCCTCGAGGCTGTCCCTCGAGGCTTTCCCACGAGGCTTTCCCACAGGGCTGTGCCACGTGCCACCTTGGTGTGAGTCGATCCTCGGCGTGAAAGACGAGCCGGTGAAGGGAAAAGAGGTTCCTCTGGAATGGACTGAGACATCTGGGGGACTCTTGGAATGGTGGCACGACCCTGGAGTTCCTCTCGCCGTTCCTGTTGAGAGGGCCTCCTCTTGAGATGCGACGGGAAGGCCGGGAACTCTTTCCCGACGAAGCAGGGAAAGGATCCCTCATCTCGAGCTACGAGGCGGAAACGGGGCTCCTCTGGATGTGGGCGGGACCCTCGTGATTCCTCTCGAGTGGAGACGGGTATGTCGGGGAACTTCTTGATTTGCACCAAGGGTGTGAAGGACCCTTTCGAAGTTCCAGAGGTGAGGTGTGATCAGCCTCGAGACGCCTCAGCGGAAATGGGCCTCATCTCGCCTGGAGGGGAGAACCTCCTGGATTTTCTCGAGTTGCGGCAGGTCTTCTCGAGTTACGACGGGGACCTCAGGGACCCGCTCTGGTGGCCTCAGGAAAGGCCAGTCCCCATGCGAGTTGCTAGGGGACCTCTCGGGATTCCTCTCCCGTCCATGCCGGGGCCTCAGTCCTTGTGTGGAGTCGGGGCCGGAACCTGAGGATTCCTCTCCAGTGTTGCCATGGATCTTGGGGTGCTTCTGAGTCTCCCCAGGGGAGTCAGGCCTCGTCTCGAGTGGGGGCATGCACGTGCGCTTTCCTCCCGAGCTGCAGCAGTAGTGTCACGCTTCCTGTCACGTGGATCAAGGGATCTGTGGCTTTCCCTCGAGGCTGTCCCTCGAGGCTTTCCCACGAGGCTTTCCCACAGGGCTGTGCCACGTGCCACCTTGGTGTGAGTCGATCCTCGGCGTGAAAGACGAGCCGGTGAAGGGAAAAGAGGTTCCTCTGGAATGGACTGAGACATCTGGGGGACTCTTGGAATGGTGGCACGACCCTGGAGTTCCTCTCGCCGTTCCTGTTGAGAGGGCCTCCTCTTGAGATGCGACGGGAAGGCCGGGAACTCTTTCCCGACGAAGCAGGGAAAGGATCCCTCATCTCGAGCTACGAGGCGGAAACGGGGCTCCTCTGGATGTGGGCGGGACCCTCGTGATTCCTCTCGAGTGGAGACGGGTATGTCGGGGAACTTCTTGATTTGCACCAAGGGTGTGAAGGACCCTTTCGAAGTTCCAGAGGTGAGGTGTGATCAGCCTCGAGACGCCTCAGCGGAAATGGGCCTCATCTCGCCTGGAGGGGAGAACCTCCTGGATTTTCTCGAGTTGCGGCAGGTCTTCTCGAGTTACGACGGGGACCTCAGGGACCCGCTCTGGTGGCCTCAGGAAAGGCCAGTCCCCATGCGAGTTGCTAGGGGACCTCTCGGGATTCCTCTCCCGTCCATGCCGGGGCCTCAGTCCTTGTGTGGAGTCGGGGCCGGAACCTGAGGATTCCTCTCCAGTGTTGCCATGGATCTTGGGGTGCTTCTGAGTCTCCCCAGGGGAGTCAGGCCTCGTCTCGAGTGGGGGCATGCACGTGCGCTTTCCTCCCGAGCTGCAGCAGTAGTGTCACGCTTCCTGTCACGTGGATCAAGGGATCTGTGGCTTTCCCTCGAGGCTGTCCCTCGAGGCTTTCCCACGAGGCTTTCCCACAGGGCTGTGCCACGTGCCACCTTGGTGTGAGTCGATCCTCGGCGTGAAAGACGAGCCGGTGAAGGGAAAAGAGGTTCCTCTGGAATGGACTGAGACATCTGGGGGACTCTTGGAATGGTGGCACGACCCTGGAGTTCCTCTCGCCGTTCCTGTTGAGAGGGCCTCCTCTTGAGATGCGACGGGAAGGCCGGGAACTCTTTCCCGACGAAGCAGGGAAAGGATCCCTCATCTCGAGCTACGAGGCGGAAACGGGGCTCCTCTGGATGTGGGCGGGACCCTCGTGATTCCTCTCGAGTGGAGACGGGTATGTCGGGGAACTTCTTGATTTGCACCAAGGGTGTGAAGGACCCTTTCGAAGTTCCAGAGGTGAGGTGTGATCAGCCTCGAGACGCCTCAGCGGAAATGGGCCTCATCTCGCCTGGAGGGGAGAACCTCCTGGATTTTCTCGAGTTGCGGCAGGTCTTCTCGAGTTACGACGGGGACCTCAGGGACCCGCTCTGGTGGCCTCAGGAAAGGCCAGTCCCCATGCGAGTTGCTAGGGGACCTCTCGGGATTCCTCTCCCGTCCATGCCGGGGCCTCAGTCCTTGTGTGGAGTCGGGGCCGGAACCTGAGGATTCCTCTCCAGTGTTGCCATGGATCTTGGGGTGCTTCTGAGTCTCCCCAGGGGAGTCAGGCCTCGTCTCGAGTGGGGGCATGCACGTGCGCTTTCCTCCCGAGCTGCAGCAGTAGTGTCACGCTTCCTGTCACGTGGATCAAGGGATCTGTGGCTTTCCCTCGAGGCTGTCCCTCGAGGCTTTCCCACGAGGCTTTCCCACAGGGCTGTGCCACGTGCCACCTTGGTGTGAGTCGATCCTCGGCGTGAAAGACGAGCCGGTGAAGGGAAAAGAGGTTCCTCTGGAATGGACTGTGACATCTGGGGGACTCTTGGAATGGTGGCACGACCCTGGGGTTCCTCTCGCCGTTCCTGTTGAGAGGGCCTCCTCTTGAGGTGCGACGGGAAGGCCGGGAACTCTTTCCCGACGAAGCAGGGAAAGGATCCCTCATCTCGAGCTACGAGGCGGAAACGGGGCTCCTCTGGATGTGGGCGGGACCCTCGTGATTCCTCTCGAGTGGAGACGGCTAGGTCGGGGAACTTCTTGATTTGCACCAAGGGTGTGAAGGACCCTTTCGAAGTTCCAGAGGTGAGGTGTGATCAGCCTCGAGACGCCTCAGCGGAAATGGGCCTCATCTCGCCTGGAGGGGAGAACCTCCTGGATTTTCTCGAGTTGCGGCAGGTCTTCTCGAGTTACGACGGGGACCTCAGGGACCCGCTCTGGTGGCCTCAGGAAAGGCCAGTCCCCATGCGAGTTGCTAGGGGACCTCTCGGGATTCCTCTCCCGTCCATGCCGGGGCCTCAGTCCTTGTGTGGAGTCGGGGCCGGAACCTGAGGATTCCTCTCCAGTGTTGCCATGGATCTTGGGGTGCTTCTGAGTCTCCCCAGGGGAGTCAGGCCTCGTCTCGTGTGGGGGCATGCACGTGCGCTTTCCTCCCGAGGTGCAGCAGTAGTGTCACGCTTCCTGTCACGTGGATCAAGGGATCTGTGGCTTTCCCTCGAGGCTGTCCCTCGAGGCTTTCCCACGAGGCTTTCCCACAGGGCTGTGCCACGTGCCACCTTGGTGTGAGTCGATCCTCGGCGTGAAAGACGAGCCGGTGAAGGGAAAAGAGGTTCCTCTGGAATGGACTGAGACATCTGGGGGACTCTTGGAATGGTGGCACGACCCTGGAGTTCCTCTCGCCGTTCCTGTTGAGAGGGCCTCCTCTTGAGATGCGACGGGAAGGCCGGGAACTCTTTCCCGACGAAGCAGGGAAAGGATCCCTCATCTCGAGCTACGAGGCGGAAACGGGGCTCCTCTGGATGTGGGCGGGACCCTCGTGATTCCTCTCGAGTGGAGACGGCTAGGTCGGGGAACTTCTTGATTTGCACCAAGGGTGTGAAGGACCCTTTCGAAGTTCCAGAGGTGAGGTGTGATCAGCCTCGAGACGCCTCAGCGGAAATGGGCCTCATCTCGCCTGGAGGGGAGAACCTCCTGGATTTTCTCGAGTTGTGGCAGGTCTTCTCGAGTTACGACGGGGACCTCAGGGACCCGCTCTGGTGACCTCAGGAAAGGCCAGTCCCCATGCGAGTTGCTAGGGGACCTCTCGGGATTCCTCTCCCGTCCATGCCGGGGCCTCAGTCCTTGTGTGGAGTCGGGGCCGGAACCTGAGGATTCCTCTCCAGTGTTGCCATGGATCTTGGGGTGCTTCTGAGTCTCCCCAGGGGAGTCAGGCCTCGTCTCGAGTGGGGGCATGCACGTGCGCTTTCCTCCCGAGCTGCAGCAGTAGTGTCACGCTTCCTGTCACGTGGATCAAGGGATCTGTGGCTTTCCCTCGAGGCTGTCCCTCGAGGCTTTCCCACGAGGCTTTCCCACAGGGCTGTGCCACGTGCCACCTTGGTGTGAGTCGATCCTCGGCGTGAAAGACGAGCCGGTGAAGGGAAAAGAGGTTCCTCTGGAATGGACTGAGACATCTGGGGGACTCTTGGAATGGTGGCACGACCCTGGAGTTCCTCTCGCCGTTCCTGTTGAGAGGGCCTCCTCTTGAGATGCGACGGGAAGGCCGGGAACTCTTTCCCGACGAAGCAGGGAAAGGATCCCTCATCTCGAGCTACGAGGCGGAAACGGGGCTCCTCTGGATGTGGGCGGGACCCTCGTGATTCCTCTCGAGTGGAGACGGCTAGGTCGGGGAACTTCTTGATTTGCACCAAGGGTGTGAAGGACCCTTTCGAAGTTCCAGAGGTGAGGTGTGATCAGCCTCGAGACGCCTCAGCGGAAATGGGCCTCATCTCGCCTGGAGGGGAGAACCTCCTGGATTTTCTCGAGTTGCGGCAGGTCTTCTCGAGTTACGACGGGGACCTCAGGGACCCGCTCTGGTGGCCTCAGGAAAGGCCAGTCCCCATGCGAGTTGCTAGGGGACCTCTCGGGATTCCTCTCCCGTCAATGCCGGGGCCTCAGTCCTTGTGTGGAGTCGGGGCCGGAACCTGAGGATTCCTCTCCAGTGTTGCCATGGATCTTGGGGTGCTTCTGAGTCTCCCCAGGGGAGTCAGGCCTCGTCTCGAGTGGGGGCATGCACGTGCGCTTTCCTCCCGAGCTGCAGCAGTAGTGTCACGCTTCCTGTCACGTGGATCAAGGGATCTGTGGCTTTCCCTCGAGGCTGTCCCTCGAGGCTTTCCCACGAGGCTTTCCCACAGGGCTGTGCCACGTGCCACCTTGGTGTGAGTCGATCCTCGGCGTGAAAGACGAGCCGGTGAAGGGAAAAGAGGTTCCTCTGGAATGGACTGAGACATCTGGGGGACTCTTGGAATGGTGGCACGACCCTGGAGTTCCTCTCGCCGTTCCTGTTGAGAGGGCCTCCTCTTGAGATGCGACGGGAAGGCCGGGAACTCTTTCCCGACGAAGCAGGGAAAGGATCCCTCATCTCGAGCTACGAGGCGGAAACGGGGCTCCTCTGGATGTGGGCGGGACCCTCGTGATTCCTCTCGAGTGGAGACGGGTATGTCGGGGAACTTCTTGATTTGCACCAAGGGTGTGAAGGACCCTTTCGAAGTTCCAGAGGTGAGGTGTGATCAGCCTCGAGACGCCTCAGCGGAAATGGGCCTCATCTCGCCTGGAGGGGAGAACCTCCTGGATTTTCTCGAGTTGCGGCAGGTCTTCTCGAGTTACGACGGGGACCTCAGGGACCCGCTCTGGTGGCCTCAGGAAAGGCCAGTCCCCATGCGAGTTGCTAGGGGACCTCTCGGGATTCCTCTCCCGTCCATGCCGGGGCCTCAGTCCTTGTGTGGAGTCGGGGCCGGAACCTGAGGATTCCTCTCCAGTGTTGCCATGGATCTTGGGGTGCTTCTGAGTCTCCCCAGGGGAGTCAGGCCTCGTCTCGAGTGGGGGCATGCACGTGCGCTTTCCTCCCGAGCTGCAGCAGTAGTGTCACGCTTCCTGTCACGTGGATCAAGGGATCTGTGGCTTTCCCTCGAGGCTGTCCCTCGAGGCTTTCCCACGAGGCTTTCCCACAGGGCTGTGCCACGTGCCACCTTGGTGTGAGTCGATCCTCGGCGTGAAAGACGAGCCGGTGAAGGGAAAAGAGGTTCCTCTGGAATGGACTGTGACATCTGGGGGACTCTTGGAATGGTGGCACGACCCTGGAGTTCCTCTCGCCGTTCCTGTTGAGAGGGCCTCCTCTTGAGGTGCGACGGGAACGCTGGGAACTCTTTCCCGACGAAGCAGGGAAAGGATCCCTCATCTCGAGCTACGAGGCGGAAACGGGGCTCCTCTGGATGTGGGCGGGACCCTCGTGATTCCTCTCGAGTGGAGACGGCTAGGTCGGGGAACTTCTTGATTTGCACCAAGGGTGTGAAGGACCCTTTCGAAGTTCCAGAGGTGAGGTGTGATCAGCCTCGAGACGCCTCAGCGGAAATGGGCCTCATCTCGCCTGGAGGGGAGAACCTCCTGGATTTTCTCGAGTTGCGGCAGGTCTTCTCGAGTTACGACGGGGACCTCAGGGACCCGCTCTGGTGGCCTCAGGAAAGGCCAGTCCCCATGCGAGTTGCTAGGGGACCTCTCGGGATTCCTCTCCCGTCCATGCCGGGGCCTCAGTCCTTGTGTGGAGTCGGGGCCGGAACCTGAGGATTCCTCTCCAGTGTTGCCATGGATCTTGGGGTGCTTCTGAGTCTCCCCAGGGGAGTCAGGCCTCGTCTCGAGTGGGGGCATGCACGTGCGCTTTCCTCCCGAGCTGCAGCAGTAGTGTCACGCTTCCTGTCAAGTGGATCAAGGGATCTGTGGCTTTCCCTCGAGGCTGTCCCTCGAGGCTTTCCCACGAGGCTTTCCCACAGGGCTGTGCCACGTGCCACCTTGGTGTGAGTCGAACCTCGGCGTGAAAGACTAGCCGGTGAAGGGAAAAGAGGTTCCTCTGGAATGGACTGAGACATCTGGGGGACTCTTGGAATGGTGGCACGACCCTGGAGTTCCTCTCGCCGTTCCTGTTGAGAGTGCCTCCTCTTGAGATGCGACGGGAACGCTGGGAACTCTTTCCCGACGAAGCAGGGAAAGGATCCCTCATCTCGAGCTACGAGGCGGAAACGGGGCTCCTCTGGATGTGGGCGGGACCCTCGTGATTCCTCTCGAGTGGAGACGGGTATGTCGGGGAACTTCTTGATTTGCACCAAGGGTGTGAAGGACCCTTTCGAAGTTCCAGAGGTGAGGTGTGATCAGCCTCGAGACGCCTCAGCGGAAATGGGCCTCATCTCGCCTGGAGGGGAGAACCTCCTGGATTTCTCGAGTTGCGGCAGGTCTTCTCGAGTTACGACGGGGACCTCAGGGACCCGCTCTGGTGGCCTCAGGAAAGGCCAGTCCCCATGCGAGTTGCTAGGGGACCTCTCGGGATTCCTCTCCCGTCCATGCCGGGGCCTCAGTCCTTGTGTGGAGTCGGGGCCGGAACCTGAGGATTCCTCTCCAGTGTTGCCATGGATCTTGGGGTGCTTCTGAGTCTCCCCAGGGGAGTCAGGCCTCGTCTCGTGTGGGGGCATGCACGTGCGCTTTCCTCCCGAGCTGCAGCAGTAGTGTCACGCTTCCTGTCACGTGGATCAAGGGATCTGTGGCTTTCCCTCGAGGCTGTCCCTCGAGGCTTTCCCACGAGGCTTTCCCACAGGGCTGTGCCACGTGCCACCTTGGTGTGAGTCGATCCTCGGCGTGAAAGACGAGCCGGTGAAGGGAAAAGAGGTTCCTCTGGAATGGACTGTGACATCTGGGGGACTCTTGGAATGGTGGCACGACCCTGGAGTTCCTCTCGCCGTTCCTGTTGAGAGGGCCTCCTCTTGAGGTGCGACGGGAAGGCCGGGAACTCTTTCCCGACGAAGCAGGGAAAGGATCCCTCATCTCGAGCTACGAGGCGGAAACGGGGCTCCTCTGGATGTGGGCGGGACCCTCGTGATTCCTCTCGAGTGGAGACGGCTAGGTCGGGGAACTTCTTGATTTGCACCAAGGGTGTGAAGGACCCTTTCGAAGTTCCAGAGGTGAGGTGTGATCAGCCTCGAGACGCCTCAGCAGAAATGGGCCTCATCTCGCCTGGAGGGGAGAACCTCCTGGATTTCCTCGAGTTGCGGCAGGTCTTCTCGAGTTACGACGGGGACCTCAGGGACCCGCTCTGGTGGCCTCAGGAAAGGCCAGTCCCCCTGCGAGTTGCTAGGGGACCTCTCGGGATTCCTCTCCCGTCCATGCCGGGGCCTCAGTCCTTGTGTGGAGTCGGGGCCGGAACCTGAGGATTCCTCTCCAGTGTTGCCATGGATCTTGGGGTGCTTCTGAGTCTCCCCAGGGGAGTCAGGCCTCGTCTCGAGTGGGGGCATGCACGTGCGCTTTCCTCCCGAGCTGCAGCAGTAGTGTCACGCTTCCTGTCACGTGGATCAAGGGATCTGTGGCTTTCCCTCGAGGCTGTCCCTCGAGGCTTTCCCACGAGGCTTTCCCACAGGGCTGTGCCACGTGCCACCTTGGTGTGAGTCGATCCTCGGCGTGAAAGACGAGCCGGTGAAGGGAAAAGAGGTTCCTCTGGAATGGACTGAGACATCTGGGGGACTCTTGGAATGGTGGCACGACCCTGGAGTTCCTCTCGCCGTTCCTGTTGAGAGGGCCTCCTCTTGAGATGCGACGGGAAGGCCGGGAACTCTTTCCCGACGAAGCAGGGAAAGGATCCCTCATCTCGAGCTA
Organism: Budorcas taxicolor; assembly: GCF_023091745.1. Taxonomy (NCBI): domain Eukaryota; kingdom Metazoa; phylum Chordata; class Mammalia; order Artiodactyla; family Bovidae; genus Budorcas; species Budorcas taxicolor. Next base: position 685,577 of record NC_068925.1, read on the forward strand.
CGAGGCGGAAACGGGGCTCCTCTGGATGTGGGCGGGACCCTCGTGATTCCTCTCGAGTGGAGACGGGTATGTCGGGGAACTTCTTGATTTGCACCAAGGGTGTGAAGAACCCTTTCGAAGTTCCAGAGGTGAGGTGTGATCAGCCTCGAGACGCCTCAGCGGAAATGGGCCTCATCTCGCCTGGAGGGGAGAACCTCCTGGATTTTCTCGAGTTGCGGCAGGTCTTCTCGAGTTACGACATGGACCTCAGGGACCCGCTCTGGTGGCCTCAGGAAAGGCCAGTCCCCATGCGAGTTGCTAGGGGACCTCTCGGGATTCCTCTCCCGTCCATGCCGGGGCCTCAGTCCTTGTGTGGAGTCGGGGCCGGAACCTGAGGATTCCTCTCCAGTGTTGCCATGGATCTTGGGGTGCTTCTGAGTCTCCCCAGGGGAGTCAGGCCTCGTCTCGAGTGGGGGCATGCAGGTGCGCTTTCCTCCCGAGCTGCAGCAGTAGTGTCACGCTTCCTGTCACGTGGATCAAGGGATCTGTGGCTTTCCCTCGAGGCTGTCCCTCGAGGCTTTCCCACGAGGCTTTCCCACAGGGCTGTGCCACGTGCCACCTTGGTGTGAGTCGATCCTCGGCGTGAAAGACGAGCCGGTGAAGGGAAAAGAGGTTCCTCTGGAATGGACTGTGACATCTGGGGGACTCTTGGAATGGTGGCACGACCCTGGAGTTCCTCTCGCCGTTCCTGTTGAGAGGGCCTCCTCTTGAGGTGCGACGGGAAGGCCGGGAACTCTTTCCCGACGAAGCAGGGAAAGGATCCCTCATCTCGAGCTACGAGGCGGAAACGGGGCTCCTCTGGATGTGGGCGGGACCCTCGTGATTCCTCTCGAGTGGAGACGGCTAGGTCGGGGAACTTCTTGATTTGCACCAAGGGTGTGAAGGACCCTTTCGAAGTTCCAGAGGTGAGGTGTGATCAGCCTCGAGACGCCTCAGCAGAAATGGGCCTCATCTCGCCTGGAGGGGAGAACCTCCTGGATTTCCTCGAGTTGCGGCAGGTCTTCTCGAGTTACGACGGGGACCTCAGGGACCCGCTCTGGTGGCCTCAGGAAAGGCCAGTCCCCATGCGAGTTGCTAGGGGACCTCTCGGGATTCCTCTCCCGTCCATGCCGGGGCCTCAGTCCTTGTGTGGAGTCGGGGCCGGAACCTGAGGATTCCTCTCCAGTGTTGCCATGGATCTTGGGGTGCTTCTGAGTCTCCCCAGGGGAGTCAGGCCTCGTCTCGAGTGGGGGCATGCACGTGCGCTTTCCTCCCGAGCTGCAGCAGTAGTGTCACGCTTCCTGTCACGTGGATCAAGGGATCTGTGGCTTTCCCTCGAGGCTGTCCCTCGAGGCTTTCCCACGAGGCTTTCCCACAGGGCTGTGCCACGTGCCACCTTGGTGTGAGTCGATCCTCGGCGTGAAAGACGAGCCGGTGAAGGGAAAAGAGGTTCCTCTGGAATGGACTGTGACATCTGGGGGACTCTTGGAATGGTGGCACGACCCTGGAGTTCCTCTCGCCGTTCCTGTTGAGAGGGCCTCCTCTTGAGGTGCGACGGGAAGGCCGGGAACTCTTTCCCGACGAAGCAGGGAAAGGATCCCTCATCTCGAGCTACGAGGCGGAAACGGGGCTCCTCTGGATGTGGGCGGGACCCTCGTGATTCCTCTCGAGTGGAGACGGCTAGGTCGGGGAACTTCTTGATTTGCACCAAGGGTGTGAAGGACCCTTTCGAAGTTCCAGAGGTGAGGTGTGATCAGCCTCGAGACGCCTCAGCAGAAATGGGCCTCATCTCGCCTGGAGGGGAGAACCTCCTGGATTTCCTCGAGTTGCGGCAGGTCTTCTCGAGTTACGACGGGGACCTCAGGGACCCGCTCTGGTGGCCTCAGGAAAGGCCAGTCCCCCTGCGAGTTGCTAGGGGACCTCTCGGGATTCCTCTCCCGTCCATGCCGGGGCCTCAGTCCTTGTGTGGAGTCGGGGCCGGAACCTGAGGATTCCTCTCCAGTGTTGCCATGGATCTTGGGGTGCTTCTGAGTCTCCCCAGGGGAGTCAGGCCTCGTCTCGAGTGGGGGCATGCACGTGCGCTTTCCTCCCGAGCTGCAGCAGTAGTGTCACGCTTCCTGTCACGTGGATCAAGGGATCTGTGGCTTTCCCTCGAGGCTGTCCCTCGAGGCTTTCCCACGAGGCTTTCCCACAGGGCTGTGCCACGTGCCACCTTGGTGTGAGTCGATCCTCGGCGTGAAAGACGAGCCGGTGAAGGGAAAAGAGGTTCCTCTGGAATGGACTGAGACATCTGGGGGACTCTTGGAATGGTGGCACGACCCTGGAGTTCCTCTCGCCGTTCCTGTTGAGAGGGCCTCCTCTTGAGATGCGACGGGAAGGCCGGGAACTCTTTCCCGACGAAGCAGGGAAAGGATCCCTCATCTCGAGCTACGAGGCGGAAACGGGGCTCCTGTGGATGTGGGCGGGACCCTCGTGATTCCTCTCGAGTGGAGACGGGTATGTCGGGGAACTTCTTGATTTGCACCAAGGGTGTGAAGGAGCCTTTCGAAGTTCCAGAGGTGAGGTGTGATCAGCCTCGAGACGCCTCAGCGGAAATGGGCCTCATCTCGCCTGGAGGGGAGAACCTCCTGGATTTTCTCGAGTTGCGGCAGGTCTTCTCGAGTTACGACATGGACCTCAGGGACCCGCTCTGGTGGCCTCAGGAAAGGCCAGTCCCCATGCGAGTTGCTAGGGGACCTCTCGGGATTCCTCTCCCGTCCATGCCGGGGCCTCAGTCCTTGTGTGGAGTCGGGGCCGGAACCTGAGGATTCCTCTCCAGTGTTGCCATGGATCTTGGGGTGCTTCTGAGTCTCCCCAGGGGAGTCAGGCCTCGTCTCGAGTGGGGGCATGCAGGTGCGCTTTCCTCCCGAGCTGCAGCAGTAGTGTCACGCTTCCTGTCACGTGGATCAAGGGATCTGTGGCTTTCCCTCGAGGCTGTCCCTCGAGGCTTTCCCACGAGGCTTTCCCACAGGGCTGTGCCACGTGCCACCTTGGTGTGAGTCGATCCTCGGCGTGAAAGACGAGCCGGTGAAGGGAAAAGAGGTTCCTCTGGAATGGACTGTGACATCTGGGGGACTCTTGGAATGGTGGCACGACCCTGGAGTTCCTCTCGCCGTTCCTGTTGAGAGGGCCTCCTCTTGAGGTGCGACGGGAAGGCCGGGAACTCTTTCCCGACGAAGCAGGGAAAGGATCCCTCATCTCGAGCTACGAGGCGGAAACGGGGCTCCTCTGGATGTGGGCGGGACCCTCGTGATTCCTCTCGAGTGGAGACGGCTAGGTCGGGGAACTTCTTGATTTGCACCAAGGGTGTGAAGGACCCTTTCGAAGTTCCAGAGGTGAGGTGTGATCAGCCTCGAGACGCCTCAGCAGAAATGGGCCTCATCTCGCCTGGAGGGGAGAACCTCCTGGATTTCCTCGAGTTGCGGCAGGTCTTCTCGAGTTACGACGGGGACCTCAGGGACCCGCTCTGGTGGCCTCAGGAAAGGCCAGTCCCCATGCGAGTTGCTAGGGGACCTCTCGGGATTCCTCTCCCGTCCATGCCGGGGCCTCAGTCCTTGTGTGGAGTCGGGGCCGGAACCTGAGGATTCCTCTCCAGTGTTGCCATGGATCTTGGGGTGCTTCTGAGTCTCCCCAGGGGAGTCAGGCCTCGTCTCGAGTGGGGGCATGCACGTGCGCTTTCCTCCCGAGCTGCAGCAGTAGTGTCACGCTTCCTGTCACGTGGATCAAGGGATCTGTGGCTTTCCCTCGAGGCTGTCCCTCGAGGCTTTCCCACGAGGCTTTCCCACAGGGCTGTGCCACGTGCCACCTTGGTGTGAGTCGATCCTCGGCGTGAAAGACGAGCCGGTGAAGGGAAAAGAGGTTCCTCTGGAATGGACTGTGACATCTGGGGGACTCTTGGAATGGTGGCACGACCCTGGAGTTCCTCTCGCCGTTCCTGTTGAGAGGGCCTCCTCTTGAGGTGCGACGGGAAGGCCGGGAACTCTTTCCCGACGAAGCAGGGAAAGGATCCCTCATCTCGAGCTACGAGGCGGAAACGGGGCTCCTCTGGATGTGGGCGGGACCCTCGTGATTCCTCTCGAGTGGAGACGGCTAGGTCGGGGAACTTCTTGATTTGCACCAAGGGTGTGAAGGACCCTTTCGAAGTTCCAGAGGTGAGGTGTGATCAGCCTCGAGACGCCTCAGCAGAAATGGGCCTCATCTCGCCTGGAGGGGAGAACCTCCTGGATTTCCTCGAGTTGCGGCAGGTCTTCTCGAGTTACGACGGGGACCTCAGGGACCCGCTCTGGTGGCCTCAGGAAAGGCCAGTCCCCATGCGAGTTGCTAGGGGACCTCTCGGGATTCCTCTCCCGTCCATGCCGGGGCCTCAGTCCTTGTGTGTAGTCGGGGCCGGAACCTGAGGATTCCTCTCCAGTGTTGCCATGGATCTTGGGGTGCTTCTGAGTCTCCCCAGGGGAGTCAGGCCTCGTCTCGAGTGGGGGCATGCAGGTGCGCTTTCCTCCCGAGCTGCAGCAGTAGTGTCACGCTTCCTGTCACGTGGATCAAGGGATCTGTGGCTTTCCCTCGAGGCTGTCCCTCGAGGCTTTCCCACGAGGCTTTCCCACAGGGCTGTGCCACGTGCCACCTTGGTGTGAGTCGATCCTCGGCGTGAAAGACGAGCCGGTGAAGGGAAAAGAGGTTCCTCTGGAATGGACTGTGACATCTGGGGGACTCTTGGAATGGTGGCACGACCCTGGAGTTCCTCTCGCCGTTCCTGTTGAGAGGGCCTCCTCTTGAGGTGCGACGGGAAGGCCGGGAACTCTTTCCCGACGAAGCAGGGAAAGGATCCCTCATCTCGAGCTACGAGGCGGAAACGGGGCTCCTCTGGATGTGGGCGGGACCCTCGTGATTCCTCTCGAGTGGAGACGGCTAGGTCGGGGAACTTCTTGATTTGCACCAAGGGTGTGAAGGACCCTTTCGAAGTTCCAGAGGTGAGGTGTGATCAGCCTCGAGACGCCTCAGCAGAAATGGGCCTCATCTCGCCTGGAGGGGAGAACCTCCTGGATTTCCTCGAGTTGCGGCAGGTCTTCTCGAGTTACGACGGGGACCTCAGGGACCCGCTCTGGTGGCCTCAGGAAAGGCCAGTCCCCATGCGAGTTGCTAGGGGACCTCTCGGGATTCCTCTCCCGTCCATGCCGGGGCCTCAGTCCTTGTGTGGAGTCGGGGCCGGAACCTGAGGATTCCTCTCCAGTGTTGCCATGGATCTTGGGGTGCTTCTGAGTCTCCCCAGGGGAGTCAGGCCTCGTCTCGAGTGGGGGCATGCACGTGCGCTTTCCTCCCGAGCTGCAGCAGTAGTGTCACGCTTCCTGTCACGTGGATCAAGGGATCTGTGGCTTTCCCTCGAGGCTGTCCCTCGAGGCTTTCCCACGAGGCTTTCCCACAGGGCTGTGCCACGTACCACCTTGGTGTGAGTCGATCCTCGGCGTGAAAGACGAGCCGGTGAAGGGAAAAGAGGTTCCTCTGGAATGGACTGTGACATCTGGGGGACTCTTGGAATGGTGGCACGACCCTGGAGTTCCTCTCGCCGTTCCTGTTGAGAGGGCCTCCTCTTGAGGTGCGACGGGAAGGCCGGGAACTCTTTCCCGACGAAGCAGGGAAAGGATCCCTCATCTCGAGCTACGAGGCGGAAACGGGGCTCCTCTGGATGTGGGCGGGACCCTCGTGATTCCTCTCGAGTGGAGACGGCTAGGTCGGGGAACTTCTTGATTTGCACCAAGGGTGTGAAGGACCCTTTCGAAGTTCCAGAGGTGAGGTGTGATCAGCCTCGAGACGCCTCAGCAGAAATGGGCCTCATCTCGCCTGGAGGGGAGAACCTCCTGGATTTCCTCGAGTTGCGGCAGGTCTTCTCGAGTTACGACGGGGACCTCAGGGACCCGCTCTGGTGGCCTCAGGAAAGGCCAGTCCCCATGCGAGTTGCTAGGGGACCTCTCGGGATTCCTCTCCCATCCATGCCGGGGCCTCAGTCCTTGTGTGGGGTCGGGGCCGGAACCTGAGGATTCCTCTCCAGTGTTGCCATGGATCTTGGGGTGCTTCTGAGTCTCCCCAGGGGAGTCAGGCCTCGTCTCGAGTGGGGGCATGCACGTGCACTTTCCTCCCGAGCTGCAGCAGTAGTGTCACGCTTCCTGTCACGTGGATCAAGGGATCTGTGGCTTTCCCTCGAGGCTGTCCCTCGAGGCTTTCCCACGAGGCTTTCCCACAGGGCTGTGCCACGTGCCACCTTGGTGTGAGTCGATCCTCGGCGTGAAAGACGAGCCGGTGAAGGGAAAAGAGGTTCCTCTGGAATTTACTGAGACATCTGGGGGACTCTTGGAATGGTGGCACGACCCTGGAGTTCCTCTCGCCGTTCCTGTTGAGAGGGCCTCCTCTTGAGATGCGACGGGAAGGCCGGGAACTCTTTCCCGACGAAGCAGGGAAAGGATCCCTCATCTCGAGCTACGAGGCGGAAACGGGGCTCCTCTGGATGTGGGCGGGACCCTCGTGATTCCTCTCGAGTGGAGACGGGTATGTCGGGGAACTTCTTGATTTGCACCAAGGGTGTGAAGGACCCTTTCGAAGTTCCAGAGGTGAGGTGTGATCAGCCTCGAGACGCCTCAGCGGAAATGGGCCTCATCTCGCCTGGAGGGGAGAACCTCCTGGATTTTCTCGAGTTGCGGCAGGTCTTCTCGAGTTACGACGGGGACCTCAGGGACCCGCTCTGGTGGCCTCAGGAAAGGCCAGTCCCCATGCGAGTTGCTAGGGGACCTCTCGGGATTCCTCTCCCGTCCATGCCGGGGCCTCAGTCCTTGTGTGGAGTCGGGGCCGGAACCTGAGGATTCCTCTCCAGTGTTGCCATGGATCTTGGGGTGCTTCTGAGTCTCCCCAGGGGAGTCAGGCCTCGTCTCGAGTGGGGGCATGCACGTGCGCTTTCCTCCCGAGCTGCAGCAGTAGTGTCATGCTTCCTGTCACGTGGATCAAGGGATCTGTGGCTTTCCCTCGAGGCTGTCCCTCGAGGCTTTCCCACGAGGCTTTCCCACAGGGCTGTGCCACGTGCCACCTTGGTGTGAGTCGATCCTCGGCGTGAAAGACGAGCCGGTGAAGGGAAAAGAGGTTCCTCTGGAATGGACTGAGACATCTGGGGGACTCTTGGAATGGTGGCACGACCCTGGAGTTCCTCTCGCCGTTCCTGTTGAGAGGGCCTCCTCTTGAGGTGCGACGGGAAGGCCGGGAACTCTTTCCCGACGAAGCAGGGAAAGGATCCCTCATCTCGAGCTACGAGGCGGAAACGGGGCTCCTCTGGATGTGGGCGGGACCCTCGTGATTCCTCTCGAGTGGAGACGGGTATGTCGGGGAACTTCTTGATTTGCACCAAGGGTGTGAAGGACCCTTTCGAAGTTCCAGAGGTGAGGTGTGATCAGCCTCGAGACGCCTCAGCGGAAATGGGCCTCATCTCGCCTGGAGGGGAGAACCTCCTGGATTTTCTCGAGTTGTGGCAGGTCTTCTCGAGTTACCCCGGGGACCTCAGGGACCCGCTCTGGTGGCCTCAGGAAAGGCCAGTCCCCATGCGAGTTGGTAGGGGACCTCTCGGGATTCCTTTCCCGTCCATGCCGGGGCCTCAGTCCTTGTGTGGAGTCGGGGCCGGAAGCTGAGCATTCCTCTCCAGTGTTGCGATGGATCTTGGGGTGCTTCTGAGTCTCCCCAGGGGAGTCAGGCCTCGTCTCGAGTGGAGGCATGCACCTGCGCTTTCCTCCCGAGCTGCAGCAGTAGTGTCACGCTTCCTGTCACGTGGATCAAGGGATCTGTGGCTTTCCCTCGAGGCTGTCCCTCGAGGCTTTCCCACGAGTCTTTCCCACAGGGCTGTTCCACGTGCCACCTTGGTGTGAGTCGATCCTCGGCGTGAAAGACGAGCCGGTGAAGGGAAAAGAGGTTCCTCTGGAATGGACTGAGACATCTGGGGGACTCTTGGAATGGTGGCACGACCCTGGAGTTCCTCTCGCCGGTCCTGTTGAGAGGGCCTCCTCTTGAGATGCGACGGGAAGGCCGGGAACTCTTTCCCGACGAAGCAGGGAAAGGATCCCTCATCTCGAGCTACGAGGCGGAAACGGGGCTCCTCTGGATGTGGGCGGGACCCTCGTGATTCCTCTCGAGTGGAGACGGCTAGGTCGGGGAACTTCTTGATTTGCACCAAGGGTGTGAAGGACCCTTTCGAAGTTCCAGAGGGGAGGTGTGATCAGCCTCGAGACGCCTCAGCGGAAATGGGCCTCATCTCGCCTGGAGGGGAGAACCTCCTGGATTTTCTCGAGTTGCGGCAGGTCTTCTCGAGTTACGACGGGGACCTCAGGGACCCGCTCTGGTGGCCTCAGGAAAGGCCAGTCCCCATGCGAGTTGCTAGGGGACCTCTCGGGATTCCTCTCCCGTCCATGCCGGGGCCTCAGTCCTTGTGTGGAGTCGGGGCCGGAACCTGAGGATTCCTCTCCAGTGTTGCCATGGATCTTGGGGTGCTTCTGAGTCTCCCCAGGGGAGTCAGGCCTCGTCTCGAGTGGGGGCATGCACGTGCGCTTTCCTCCCGAGCTGCAGCAGTAGTGTCACGCTTCCTGTCACGTGGATCAAGGGATCTGTGGCTTTCCCTCGAGGCTGTCCCTCGAGGCTTTCCCACGAGGCTTTCCCACAAGGCTGTGCCACGTGCCACCTTGGTGTGATTCGAACCTCGGCGTGAAAGACTAGCCGGTGAAGGGAAAGAGGTTCCTCTGGAATGGACTGAGACATCTGGGGGACTCTTGGAATGGTGGCACGACCCTGGAGTTCCTCTCGCCGTTCCTGTTGAGAGGGCCTCCTCTTGAGATGCGACGGGAACGCCGGGAACTCTTTCCCGACGAAGCAGGGAAAGGATCCCTCATCTCGAGCTACGAGGCGGAAACGGGGCTCCTCTGGATGTGGGCGGGAACCTCGTGATTCCTCTCGAGTGGAGACGGCTATGTCGGGGAACTTCTTGATTTGCACCAAGGGTGTGAAGGACCCTTTCGAAGTTCCAGAGGTGAGGTGTGATCAGCCTCGAGACGCCTCAGCGGAAATGGGCCTCATCTCGCCTGGAGGGGAGAACCTCCTGGATTTTCTCGAGTTGCGGCAGGTCTTCTCGAGTTACGACGGGGACCTCAGGGACTCGCTCTGGTGGCCTCAGGAAAGGCCAGTCCCCATGCGAGTTGCTAGGGGACCTCTCGGGATTCCTCTCCCGTCCATGCCGGGGCCTCAGTCCTTGTGTGGAGTCGGGGCCGGAACCTGAGGATTCCTCTCCAGTGTTGCCATGGATCTTGGGGTGCTTCTGAGTCTCCCCAGGGGAGTCAGGCCTCGTCTCGTGTGGGGGCATGCACGTGCGCTTTCCTCCCGAGGTGCAGCAGTAGTGTCACGCTTCCTGTCACGTAGATCAAGGGATCTGTGGCTTTCCATCGAGGCTGTCCCTCGAGGCTTTCCCAAGAGGCTTTCCCACAGGGCTGTGCCACGTGCCACCTTGGTGTGAGTCGATCCTCGGCGTGAAAGACGAGCCGGTGAAGGGAAAAGAGGTTCCTCTGGAATGGACTGAGACATCTGGGGGACTCTTGGAATGGTGGCACGACCCTGGAGTTCCTCTCGCCGTTCCTGTTGAGAGGGCCTCCTCTTGAGGTGCGACGGGAAGGCCGGGAACTCTTTCCCGACGAAGCAGGGAAAGGATCCCTCATCTCGAGCTACGAGGCGGAAACGGGGCTCCTCTGGATGTGGGCGGGACCCGCGTGATTCCTCTCGAGTGGAGACGGCTAGGTCGGGGAACTTCTTGATTTGCACCAAGGGTGTGAAGGACCCTTTCGAAGTTCCAGAGGTGAGGTGTGATCAGCCTCGAGACGCCTCAGCAGAAATGGGCCTCATCTCGCCTGGAGGGGAGAACCTCCTGGATTTTCTCGAGTTGCGGCAGGTCTTCTCGAGTTACGACGGGGACCTCAGGGACCTGCTCTGGTGGCCTCAGGAAAGGCCAGTCCCCATGCGAGTTGCTAGGGGACCTCTCGGGATTCCTCTCCCATCCATGCCGGGGCCTCAGTCCTTGTGTGGAGTCGGGGCCGGAACCTGAGGATTCCTCTCCAGTGTTGCCATGGATCTTGGGGTGCTTCTGAGTCTCCCCAGGGGAGTCAGGCCTCGTCTCGAGTGGGGGCATGCACGTGCGCTTTCCTCCCGAGCTGCAGCAGTAGTGTCACGCTTCCTGTCACGTGGATCAAGGGATCTGTGGCTTTCCCTCGAGGCTGTCCCTCGAGGCTTTCCCACGAGGCTTTCCCACAGGGCTGTGCCACGTGCCACCTTGGTGTGATTCGAACCTCGGCGTGAAAGACTAGCCGGTGAAGGGAAAAGAGGTTCCTCTGGAATGGACTGAGACATCTGGGGGACTCTTGGAATGGTGGCACGACCCTGGAGTTCCTCTCGCCGTTCCTGTTGAGAGGGCCTCCTCTTGAGATGCGACGGGAAGGCCGGGAACTCTTTCCCGACGAAGCAGGGAAAGGATCCCTCATCTCGAGCTACGAGGCGGAAACGGGGCTCCTCTGGATGTGGGCGGGACCCTCGTGATTCCTCTCGAGTGGAGACGGCTAGGTCGGGGAACTTCTTGATTTGCACCAAGGGTGTGAAGGAGCCTTTCGAAGTTCCAGAGGTGAGGTGTGATCAGCCTCGAGACGCCTCAGCGGAAATGGGCCTCATCTCGCCTGGAGGGGAGAACCTCCTGGATGTCCTCGAGTTGCGGCAGGTCTTCTCGAGTTACGACGGGGAACTCAGGGACCCGCTCTGGTGGCCTCAGGAAAGGCCAGTCCCCATGCGAGTTGCTAGGGGACCTCTCGGGATTCCTCTCCCATCCATGCCGGGGCCTCAGTCCTTGTGTGGGGTCGGGGCCGGAACCTGAGGATTCCTCTCCAGTGTTGCCATGGATCTTGGGGTGCTTCTGAGTCTCCCCAGGGGAGTCAGGCCTCGTCTCGAGTGGGGGCATGCACGTGCACTTTCCTCCCGAGCTGCAGCAGTAGTGTCACGCTTCCTGTCACGTGGATCAAGGGATCTGTGGCTTTCCCTCGAGGCTGTCCCTCGAGGCTTTCCCACGAGGCTTTCCCACAGGGCTGTGCCACGTGCCACCTTGGTGTGAGTCGATCCTCGGCGTGAAAGACGAGCCGGTGAAGGGAAAAGAGGTTCCTCTGGAATTTACTGAGACATCTGGGGGACTCTTGGAATGGTGGCACGACCCTGGAGTTCCTCTCGCCGTTCCTGTTGAGAGGGCCTCCTCTTGAGATGCGACGGGAAGGCCGGGAACTCTTTCCCGACGAAGCAGGGAAAGGATCCCTCATCTCGAGCTACGAGGCGGAAACGGGGCTCCTCTGGATGTGGGCGGGACCCTCGTGATTCCTCTCGAGTGGAGACGGGTATGTCGGGGAACTTCTTGATTTGCACCAAGGGTGTGAAGGACCCTTTCGAAGTTCCAGAGGTGAGGTGTGATCAGCCTCGAGACGCCTCAGCGGAAATGGGCCTCATCTCGCCTGGAGGGGAGAACCTCCTGGATTTTCTCGAGTTGCGGCAGGTCTTCTCGAGTTACGACGGGGACCTCAGGGACCCGCTCTGGTGGCCTCAGGAAAGGCCAGTCCCCATGCGAGTTGCTAGGGGACCTCTCGGGATTCCTCTCCCGTCCATGCCGGGGCCTCAGTCCTTGTGTGGAGTCGGGGCCGGAACCTGAGGATTCCTCTCCAGTGTTGCCATGGATCTTGGGGTGCTTCTGAGTCTCCCCAGGGGAGTCAGGCCTCGTCTCGAGTGGGGGCATGCACGTGCGCTTTCCTCCCGAGCTGCAGCAGTAGTGTCACGCTTCCTGTCACGTGGATCAAGGGATCTGTGGCTTTCCCTCGAGGCTGTCCCTCGAGGCTTTCCCACGAGGCTTTCCCACAGGGCTGTGCCACGTGCCACCTTGGTGTGAGTCGATCCTCGGCGTGAAAGACGAGCCGGTGAAGGGAAAAGAGGTTCCTCTGGAATGGACTGAGACATCTGGGGGACTCTTGGAATGGTGGCACGACCCTGGAGTTCCTCTCGCCGTTCCTGTTGAGAGGGCCTCCTCTTGAGGTGCGACGGGAAGGCCGGGAACTCTTTCCCGACGAAGCAGGGAAAGGATCCCTCATCTCGAGCTACGAGGCGGAAACGGGGCTCCTCTGGATGTGGGCGGGACCCTCGTGATTCCTCTCGAGTGGAGACGGGTATGTCGGGGAACTTCTTGATTTGCACCAAGGGTGTGAAGGAGCCTTTCGAAGTTCCAGAGGTGAGGTGTGATCAGCCTCGAGACGCCTCAGCGGAAATGGGCCTCATCTCGCCTGGAGGGGAGAACCTCCTGGATTTTCTCGAGTTGTGGCAGGTCTTCTCGAGTTACCCCGGGGACCTCAGGGACCCGCTCTGGTGGCCTCAGGAAAGGCCAGTCCCCATGCGAGTTGGTAGGGGACCTCTCGGGATTCCTTTCCCGTCCATGCCGGGGCCTCAGTCCTTGTGTGGAGTCGGGGCCGGAAGCTGAGCATTCCTCTCCAGTGTTGCGATGGATCTTGGGGTGCTTCTGAGTCTCCCCAGGGGAGTCAGGCCTCGTCTCGAGTGGAGGCATGCACCTGCGCTTTCCTCCCGAGCTGCAGCAGTAGTGTCACGCTTCCTGTCACGTGGATCAAGGGATCTGTGGCTTTCCCTCGAGGCTGTCCCTCGAGGCTTTCCCACGAGTCTTTCCCACAGGGCTGTTCCACGTGCCACCTTGGTGTGAGTCGATCCTCGGCGTGAAAGACGAGCCGGTGAAGGGAAAAGAGGTTCCTCTGGAATGGACTGAGACATCTGGGGGACTCTTGGAATGGTGGCACGACCCTGGAGTTCCTCTCGCCGGTCCTGTTGAGAGGGCCTCCTCTTGAGATGCGACGGGAAGGCCGGGAACTCTTTCCCGACGAAGCAGGGAAAGGATCCCTCATCTCGAGCTACGAGGCGGAAACGGGGCTCCTCTGGATGTGGGCGGGACCCTCGTGATTCCTCTCGAGTGGAGACGGCTAGGTCGGGGAACTTCTTGATTTGCACCAAGGGTGTGAAGGACCCTTTCGAAGTTCCAGAGGGGAGGTGTGATCAGCCTCGAGACGCCTCAACGGAAATGGGCCTCATCTCGCCTGGAGGGGAGAACCTCCTGGATTTTCTCGAGTTGCGGCAGGTCTTCTCGAGTTACGACGGGGACCTCAGGGACCCGCTCTGGTGGCCTCAGGAAAGGCCAGTCCCCATGCGAGTTGCTAGGGGACCTCTCGGGATTCCTCTCCCGTCCATGCCGGGGCCTCAGTCCTTGTGTGGAGTCGGGGCCGGAACCTGAGGATTCCTCTCCAGTGTTGCCATGGATCTTGGGGTGCTTCTGAGTCTCCCCAGGGGAGTCAGGCCTCGTCTCGAGTGGGGGCATGCACGTGCGCTTTCCTCCCGAGCTGCAGCAGTAGTGTCACGCTTCCTGTCACGTGGATCAAGGGATCTGTGGCTTTCCCTCGAGGCTGTCCCTCGAGGCTTTCCCACGAGGCTTTCCCACAGGGCTGTGCCACGTGCCACCTTGGTGTGAGTCGATCCTCGGCGTGAAAGACGAGCCGGTGAAGGGAAAAGAGGTTCCTCTGGAATGGACTGAGACATCTGGGGGACTCTTGGAATGGTGGCACGACCCTGGAGTTCCTCTCGCCGTTCCTGTTGAGAGGGCCTCCTCTTGAGGTGCGACGGGAAGGCCGGGAACTCTTTCCCGACGAAGCAGGGAAAGGATCCCTCATCTCGAGCTACGAGGCGGAAACGGGGCTCCTCTGGATGTGGGCGGGACCCTCGTGATTCCTCTCGAGTGGAGACGGGTATGTCGGGGAACTTCTTGATTTGCACCAAGGGTGTGAAGGACCCTTTCGAAGTTCCAGAGGTGAGGTGTGATCAGCCTCGAGACGCCTCAGCGGAAATGGGCCTCATCTCGCCTGGAGGGGAGAACCTCCTGGATTTTCTCGAGTTGCGGCAGGTCTTCTCGAGTTACGACGGGGACCTCAGGGACCCGCTCTGGTGGCCTCAGGAAAGGCCAGTCCCCATGTGAGTTGCTAGGGGACCTCTCGGGATTCCTCTCCCGTCCATGCCGGGGCCTCAGTCCTTGTGTGGAGTCGGGGCCGGAACCTGAGGATTCCTCTCCAGTGTTGCCATGGATCTTGGGGTGCTTCTGAGTCTCCCCAGGGGAGTCAGGCCTCGTCTCGAGTGGGGGCATGCACGTGCGCTTTCCTCCCGAGCTGCAGCAGTAGTGTCACGCTTCCTGTCACGTGGATCAAGGGATCTGTGGCTTTCCCTCGAGGCTGTCCCTCGAGGCTTTCCCACGAGGCTTTCCCACAAGGCTGTGCCACGTGCCACCTTGGTGTGATTCGAACCTCGGCGTGAAAGACTAGCCGGTGAAGGGAAAGAGGTTCCTCTGGAATGGACTGAGACATCTGGGGGACTCTTGGAATTGTGGCACGACCCTGGAGTTCCTCTCGCCGTTCCTGTTGAGAGGGCCTCCTCTTGAGATGCGACGGGAACGCCGGGAACTCTTTCCCGACGAAGCAGGGAAAGGATCCCTCATCTCGAGCTACGAGGCGGAAACGGGGCTCCTCTGGATGTGGGCGGGAACCTCGTGATTCCTCTCGAGTGGAGACGGCTATGTCGGGGAACTTCTTGATTTGCACCAAGGGTGTGAAGGACCCTTTCAAAGTTCCAGAGGTGAGGTGTGATCAGCCTCGAGACGCCTCAGCGAAAATGGGCCTCATCTCGCCTGGAGGGGAGAACCTCCTGGATTTTCTCGAGTTGCGGCAGGTCTTCTCGAGTTACGACGGGGACCTCAGGGACTCGCTCTGGTGGCCTCAGGAAAGGCCAGTCCCCATGCGAGTTGCTAGGGGACCTCTCGGGATTCCTCTCCCGTCCATGCCGGGGCCTCAGTCCTTGTGTGGAGTCGGGGCCGGAACCTGAGGATTCCTCTCCAGTGTTGCCATGGATCTTGGGGTGCTTCTGAGTCTCCCCAGGGGAGTCAGGCCTCGTCTCGTGTGGGGGCATGCACGTGCGCTTTCCTCCCGAGGTGCAGCAGTAGTGTCACGCTTCCTGTCACGTAGATCAAGGGATCTGTGGCTTTCCATCGAGGCTGTCCCTCGAGGCTTTCCCAAGAGGCTTTCCCACAGGGCTGTGCCACGTGACACCTTGGTGTGAGTCGATCCTCGGCGTGAAAGACGAGCCGGTGAAGGGAAAAGAGGTTCCTCTGGAATGGACTGAGACATCTGGGGGACTCTTGGAATGGTGGCACGACCCTGGAGTTCCTCTCGCCGTTCCTGTTGAGAGGGCCTCCTCTTGAGGTGCGACGGGAAGGCCGGGAACTCTTTCCCGACGAAGCAGGGAAAGGATCCCTCATCTCGAGCTACGAGGCGGAAACGGGGCTCCTCTGGATGTGGGCGGGACCCGCGTGATTCCTCTCGAGTGGAGACGGCTAGGTCGGGGAACTTCTTGATTTGCACCAAGGGTGTGAAGGACCCTTTCGAAGTTCCAGAGGTGAGGTGTGATCAGCCTCGAGACGCCTCAGCAGAAATGGGCCTCATCTCGCCTGGAGGGGAGAACCTCCTGGATTTTCTCGAGTTGCGGCAGGTCTTCTCGAGTTACGACGGGGACCTCAGGGACCTGCTCTGGTGGCCTCAGGAAAGGCCAGTCCCCATGCGAGTTGCTAGGGGACCTCTCGGGATTCCTCTCCCATCCATGCCGGGGCCTCAGTCCTTGTGTGGAGTCGGGGCCGGAACCTGAGGATTCCTCTCCAGTGTTGCCATGGATCTTGGGGTGCTTCTGAGTCTCCCCAGGGGAGTCAGGCCTCGTCTCGAGTGGGGGCATGCACGTGCGCTTTCCTCCCGAGCTGCAGCAGTAGTGTCACGCTTCCTGTCACGTGGATCAAGGGATCTGTGGCTTTCCCTCGAGGCTGTCCCTCGAGGCTTTCCCACGAGGCTTTCCCACAGGGCTGTGCCACGTGCCACCTTGGTGTGATTCGAACCTCGGCGTGAAAGACCAGCCGGTGAAGGGAAAAGAGGTTCCTCTGGAATGGACTGAGACATCTGGGGGACTCTTGGAATGGTGGCACGACCCTGGAGTTCCTCTCGCCGTTCCTGTTGAGAGGGCCTCCTCTTGAGATGCGACGGGAAGGCCGGGAACTCTTTCCCGACGAAGCAGGGAAAGGATCCCTCATCTCGAGCTACGAGGCGGAAACGGGGCTCCTCTGGATGTGGGCGGGACCCTCGTGATTCCTCTCGAGTGGAGACGGCTAGGTCGGGGAACTTCTTGATTTGCACCAAGGGTGTGAAGGAGCCTTTCGAAGTTCCAGAGGTGAGGTGTGATCAGCCTCGAGACGCCTCAGCGGAAATGGGCCTCATCTCGCCTGGAGGGGAGAACCTCCTGGATGTCCTCGAGTTGCGGCAGGTCTTCTCGAGTTACGACGGGGACCTCAGGGACCCGCTCTGGTGGCCTCAGGAAAGGCCAGTCCCCATGCGAGTTGCTAGGGGACCTCTCGGGATTCCTCTCCCATCCATGCCGGGGCCTCAGTCCTTGTGTGGGGTCGGGGCCGGAACCTGAGGATTCCTCTCCAGTGTTGCCATGGATCTTGGGGTGCTTCTGAGTCTCCCCAGGGGAGTCAGGCCTCGTCTCGAGTGGGGGCATGCACGTGCACTTTCCTCCCGAGCTGCAGCAGTAGTGTCACGCTTCCTGTCACGTGGATCAAGGGATCTGTGGCTTTCCCTCGAGGCTGTCCCTCGAGGCTTTCCCACGAGGCTTTCCCACAGGGCTGTGCCACGTGCCACCTTGGTGTGAGTCGATCCTCGGCGTGAAAGACGAGCCGGTGAAGGGAAAAGAGGTTCCTCTGGAATTTACTGAGACATCTGGGGGACTCTTGGAATGGTGGCACGACCCTGGAGTTCCTCTCGCCGTTCCTGTTGAGAGGGCCTCCTCTTGAGATGCGACGGGAAGGCCGGGAACTCTTTCCCGACGAAGCAGGGAAAGGATCCCTCATCTCGAGCTACGAGGCGGAAACGGGGCTCCTCTGGATGTGGGCGGGACCCTCGTGATTCCTCTCGAGTGGAGACGGGTATGTCGGGGAACTTCTTGATTTGCACCAAGGGTGTGAAGGAGCCTTTCGAAGTTCCAGAGGTGAGGTGTGATCAGCCTCGAGACGCCTCAGCGGAAATGGGCCTCATCTCGCCTGGAGGGGAGAACCTCCTGGATTTTCTCGAGTTGTGGCAGGTCTTCTCGAGTTACCCCGGGGACCTCAGGGACCCGCTCTGGTGGCCTCAGGAAAGGCCAGTCCCCATGCGAGTTGGTAGGGGACCTCTCGGGATTCCTTTCCCGTCCATGCCGGGGCCTCAGTCCTTGTGTGGAGTCGGGGCCGGAAGCTGAGCATTCCTCTCCAGTGTTGCGATGGATCTTGGGGTGCTTCTGAGTCTCCCCAGGGGAGTCAGGCCTCGTCTCGAGTGTAGGCATGCACCTGCGCTTTCCTCCCGAGCTGCAGCAGTAGTGTCACGCTTCCTGTCACGTGGATCAAGGTATCTGTGGCTTTCCCTCGAGGCTGTCCCTCGAGGCTTTCCCACGAGTCTTTCCCACAGGGCTGTTCCACGTGCCACCTTGGTGTGAGTCGATCCTCGGCGTGAAAGACGAGCCGGTGAAGGGAAAAGAGGTTCCTCTGGAATGGACTGAGACATCTGGGGGACTCTTGGAATGGTGGCACGACCCTGGAGTTCCTCTCGCCGGTCCTGTTGAGAGGGCCTCCTCTTGAGATGCGACGGGAAGGCCGGGAACTCTTTCCCGACGAAGCAGGGAAAGGATCCCTCATCTCGAGCTACGAGGCGGAAACGGGGCTCCTCTGGATGTGGGCGGGACCCTCGTGATTCCTCTCGAGTGGAGACGGCTAGGTCGGGGAACTTCTTGATTTGCACCAAGGGTGTGAAGGACCCTTTCGAAGTTCCAGAGGGGAGGTGTGATCAGCCTCGAGACGCCTCAACGGAAATGGGCCTCATCTCGCCTGGAGGGGAGAACCTCCTGGATTTTCTCGAGTTGCGGCAGGTCTTCTCGAGTTACGACGGGGACCTCAGGGACCCGCTCTGGTGGCCTCAGGAAAGGCCAGTCCCCATGCGAGTTGCTAGGGGACCTCTCGGGATTCCTCTCCCGTCCATGCCGGGGCCTCAGTCCTTGTGTGGAGTCGGGGCCGGAACCTGAGGATTCCTCTCCAGTGTTGCCATGGATCTTGGGGTGCTTCTGAGTCTCCCCAGGGGAGTCAGGCCTCGTCTCGAGTGGGGGCATGCACGTGCGCTTTCCTCCCGAGCTGCAGCAGTAGTGTCACGCTTCCTGTCACGTGGATCAAGGGATCTGTGGCTTTCCCTCGAGGCTGTCCCTCGAGGCTTTCCCACGAGGCTTTCCCACAGGGCTGTGCCACGTGCCACCTTGGTGTGAGTCGATCCTCGGCGTGAAAGACGAGCCGGTGAAGGGAAAAGAGGTTCCTCTGGAATGGACTGAGACATCTGGGGGACTCTTGGAATGGTGGCACGACCCTGGAGTTCCTCTCGCCGTTCCTGTTGAGAGGGCCTCCTCTTGAGGTGCGACGGGAAGGCCGGGAACTCTTTCCCGACGAAGCAGGGAAAGGATCCCTCATCTCGAGCTACGAGGCGGAAACGGGGCTCCTCTGGATGTGGGCGGGACCCTCGTGATTCCTCTCGAGTGGAGACGGGTATGTCGGGGAACTTCTTGATTTGCACCAAGGGTGTGAAGGACCCTTTCGAAGTTCCAGAGGTGAGGTGTGATCAGCCTCGAGACGCCTCAGCGGAAATGGGCCTCATCTCGCCTGGAGGGGAGAACCTCCTGGATTTTCTCGAGTTGCGGCAGGTCTTCTCGAGTTACGACGGGGACCTCAGGGACCCGCTCTGGTGGCCTCAGGAAAGGCCAGTCCCCATGCGAGTTGCTAGGGGACCTCTCGGGATTCCTCTCCCGTCCATGCCGGGGCCTCAGTCCTTGTGTGGAGTCGGGGCCGGAACCTGAGGATTCCTCTCCAGTGTTGCCATGGATCTTGGGGTGCTTCTGAGTCTCCCCAGGGGAGTCAGGCCTCGTCTCGAGTGGGGGCATGCACGTGCGCTTTCCTCCCGAGCTGCAGCAGTAGTGTCACGCTTCCTGTCACGTGGATCAAGGGATCTGTGGCTTTCCCTCGAGGCTGTCCCTCGAGGCTTTCCCACGAGGCTTTCCCACAGGGCTGTGCCACGTGCCACCTTGGTGTGAGTCGATCCTCGGCGTGAAAGACGAGCCGGTGAAGGGAAAAGAGGTTCCTCTGGAATGGACTGAGACATCTGGGGGACTCTTGGAATGGTGGAACGACCCTGGAGTTCCTCTTGCCGGTCCTGTTGAGAGGGCCTCCTCTTGAGATGCGAGGGGAAGGCCGGGAACTCTTTCCCGAAGAAGCAGGTAAAGGATCCCCCATCTAGAGCTACGAGGCGGAATCGGGGCTCCTCTGGATGTGGGCGGGACCCTCGTGATTCCTCTCGAGTGGAGACGGGTATGTCGGGGAACTTCTTGATTTGCACCAAGGGTGTGAAGGAGCCTTTCGAAGTTCCAGAGGGGAGGTGTGATCAGCCTCGAGACGCCTCAGCGGAAATGGGCCTCATCTCGCCTGGAGGGGAGAACCTCCTGGATTTTCTCGAGTTGCGGCAGGTCTTCTCGAGTTATGACAGGGACCTCAGGGACCCGCTCTGGTGGCCTCAGGAAAGGCCAGTCCCCATGCGAGTTGCTAGGGGACCTCTCGGGATTCCTCTCCCGTCCATGCCGGGGCCTCAGTCCTTGTGTGGAGTCGGGGCCGGAACCTGAGGATTCCTCTCCAGTGTTGCCATGGATCTTGGGGTGCTTCTGAGTCTCCCCAGGGGAGTCAGGCCTCGTCTCGAGTGGGGACATGCACGTGCGCTTTCCTCCCGAGCGGCAGCAGTAGTGTCACATTCCTGTCACGTGGATCAAGGGATCTGTGGCTTTCCCTCGAGGCTGTCCCTCGAAGCTTTCCCACGAGGCTTTCCCACAGGGCTGTGCCACGTGCCACCTTGGTGTGAGTCGATCCTCGGCGTGAAAGACGAGCCGGTGAAGGGAAAAGAGGTTCCTCTGGAATGGACTGAGACATCTGGGGGACTCTTGGAATGGTGGCACGACCCTGGAGTTCCTCTCTCCGTTCCTGTTGAGAGGGCCTCCTCTTGAGATGCGACGGGAATGCCGGGAACCCTTTTCCGACGAAGCAGGGAAAGGATCCCTCATCTCGAGCTACGAGGCGGAAACGGGGCTCCTGTGGATGTGGGCGGGACCCCCGTGATTCCTCTCGAGTGGAGACGGGTATGTCGGGGAACTTCTTGATTTGCACCAAGGGTGTGAAGGACCCTATCGAAGTTCCAGAGGGGAGGTGTGATAAGCCTTGAGACGCCTCAGCGGAAATGGGCCTCATCTCGCCTGGAGGGGAGAACCTCCTGGATTTTCTCGAGTTGCGGCAGGTCTTCTCGAGTTACGACGGGGACCTCAGGGACCCGCTCTGATGGCCTCAGGAAAGGCCAGTCCCCATGCGAGTTGGTAGGGGACCTCTCGGGATTCCTCTCCCGTCCATGCCGGGGCCTCAGTCCTTGTGTGGAGTCGGGGCCGGAACCTGAGGATTCCTCTCCAGTGTTGCCATGGATCTTGGGGTGCTTCTGAGTCTCCCCAGGGGAGTCAGGCCTCGTCTCGAGTGGGGACATGCACGTGCGCTTTCCTCCCGAGCGGCAGCAGTAGTGTCACGCTTCCTGTCACGTGGATCAAGGGATCTGTGGCTTTCCCTCGAGGCTGTCCCTCGAGGCTTTCCCACGAGGCTTTCCCACAGGGCTGTGCCACGTGCCACCTTGGTGTGAGTCGATCCTCGGCGTGAAAGACGAGCCGGTGAAGGGAAAAGAGGTTCCTCTGGAATTTACTGAGACATCTGGGGGACTCTTGGAATGGTGGCACGACCCTGGAGTTCCTCTCGCCGTTCCTGTTGAGAGGGCCTCCTCTTGAGATGCGACGGGAAGGCCGGGAACTCTTTCCCGACGAAGCAGGGAAAGGATCCCTCATCTCGAGCTACGAGGCGGAAACGGGGCTCCTCTGGATGTGGGCGGGACCCTCGTGATTCCTCTCGAGTGGAGACGGGTATGTCGGGGAACTTCTTGATTTGCACCAAGGGTGTGAAGGACCCTTTCGAAGTTCCAGAGGTGAGGTGTGATCAGCCTCGAGACGCCTCAGCGGAAATGGGCCTCATCTCGCCTGGAGGGGAGAACCTCCTGGATTTTCTCGAGTTGCGGCAGGTCTTCTCGAGTTACGACGGGGACCTCAGGGACCCGCTCTGGTGGCCTCAGGAAAGGCCAGTCCCCATGCGAGTTGCTAGGGGACCTCTCGGGATTCCTCTCCCGTCCATGCCGGGGCCTCAGTCCTTGTGTGGAGTCGGGGCCGGAACCTGAGGATTCCTCTCCAGTGTTGCCATGGATCTTGGGGTGCTTCTGAGTCTCCCCAGGGGAGTCAGGCCTCGTCTCGAGTGGGGGCATGCACGTGCGCTTTCCTCCCGAGCTGCAGCAGTAGTGTCACGCTTCCTGTCACGTGGATCAAGGGATCTGTGGCTTTCCCTCGAGGCTGTCCCTCGAGGCTTTCCCACGAGGCTTTCCCACAGGGCTGTGCCACGTGCCACCTTGGTGTGAGTCGATCCTCGGCGTGAAAGACGAGCCGGTGAAGGGAAAAGAGGTTCCTCTGGAATGGACTGAGACATCTGGGGGACTCTTGGAATGGTGGCACGACCCTGGAGTTCCTCTCGCCGTTCCTGTTGAGAGGGCCTCCTCTTGAGGTGCGACGGGAAGGCCGGGAACTCTTTCCCGACGAAGCAGGGAAAGGATCCCTCATCTCGAGCTACGAGGCGGAAACGGGGCTCCTCTGGATGTGGGCGGGACCCTCGTGATTCCTCTCGAGTGGAGACGGGTATGTCGGGGAACTTCTTGATTTGCACCAAGGGTGTGAAGGACCCTTTCGAAGTTCCAGAGGTGAGGTGTGATCAGCCTCGAGACGCATCAGCGGAAATGGGCCTCATCTCGCCTGGAGGGGAGAACCTCCTGGATTTTCTCGAGTTGTGGCAGGTCTTCTCGAGTTACCCCGGGGACCTCAGGGACCCGCTCTGGTGGCCTCAGGAAAGGCCAGTCCCCATGCGAGTTGGTAGGGGACCTCTCGGGATTCCTTTCCCGTCCATGCCGGGGCCTCAGTCCTTGTGTGGAGTCGGGGCCGGAAGC
This sequence comes from Budorcas taxicolor, assembly GCF_023091745.1. Lineage (NCBI taxonomy): Eukaryota > Metazoa > Chordata > Mammalia > Artiodactyla > Bovidae > Budorcas > Budorcas taxicolor. Next base: position 707,977 of record NC_068925.1, read on the forward strand.
TGAGCATTCCTCTCCAGTGTTGCGATGGATCTTGGGGTGCTTCTGAGTCTCCCCAGGGGAGTCAGGCCTCGTCTCGAGTGGAGGCATGCACCTGCGCTTTCCTCCCGAGCTGCAGCAGTAGTGTCACGCTTCCTGTCACGTGGATCAAGGGATCTGTGGCTTTCCCTCGAGGCTGTCCCTCGAGGCTTTCCCACGAGTCTTTCCCACAGGGCTGTTCCAGGTGCCACCTTGGTGTGAGTCGATCCTCGGCGTGAAAGACGAGCCGGTGAAGGGAAAAGAGGTTCCTCTGGAATGGACTGAGACATCTGGGGGACTCTTGGAATGGTGGCACGACCCTGGAGTTCCTCTCGCCGGTCCTGTTGAGAGGGCCTCCTCTTGAGATGCGACGGGAAGGCCGGGAACTCTTTCCCGACGAAGCAGGGAAAGGGTCCCTCATCTCGAGCTACAAGGCGGAAACGGGGCTCCTCTGGATGTGGGCGGGACCCTCGTGATTCCTCTCGAGTGGAGACGGCTAGGTCGGGGAACTTCTTGATTTGCACCAAGGGTGTGAAGGACCCTTTCGAAGTTCCAGAGGGGAGGTGTGATCAGCCTCGAGACGCCTCAACGGAAATGGGCCTCATCTCGCCTGGAGGGGAGAACCTCCTGGATTTTCTCGAGTTGCGGCAGGTCTTCTCGAGTTACGACGGGGACCTCAGGGACCCGCTCTGGTGGCCTCAGGAAAGGCCAGTCCCCATGCGAGTTGCTAGGGGACCTCTCGCGATTCCTCTCCCGTCCATGCCGGGGCCTCAGTCCTTGTGTGGAGTTGGGGCCGGAACCTGAGGATTCCTCTCCAGTGTTGCCATGGATCTTGGGGTGCTTCTGAGTCTCCCCAGGGGAGTCAGGCCTCGTCTCGAGTGGGGGCATGCACGTGCGCTTTCCTCCCGAGCTGCAGCAGTAGTGTCACGCTTCCTGTCACGTGGATCAAGGGATCTGTGGCTTTCCCTCGAGGCTGTCCCTCGAGGCTTTCCCACGAGGCTTTCCCACAGGGCTGTGCCACGTGCCACCTTGGTGTGAGTCGATCCTCGGCGTGAAAGACGAGCCGGTGAAGGGAAAAGAGGTTCCTCTGGAATGGACTGAGACATCTGGGGGACTCTTGGAATGGTGGCACGACCCTGGAGTTCCTCTCGCCGTTCCTGTTGAGAGGGCCTCCTCTTGAGGTGCGACGGGAAGGCCGGGAACTCTTTCCCGACGAAGCAGGGAAAGGATCCCTCATCTCGAGCTACGAGGCGGAAACGGGGCTCCTCTGGATGTGGGCGGGACCCTCGTGATTCCTCTCGAGTGGAGACGGGTATGTCGGGGAACTTCTTGATTTGCACCAAGGGTGTGAAGGACCCTTTCGAAGTTCCAGAGGTGAGGTGTGATCAGCCTCGAGACGCCTCAGCGGAAATGGGCCTCATCTCGCCTGGAGGGGAGAACCTCCTGGATTTTCTCGAGTTGCGGCACGTCTTCTCGAGTTACGACGGGGACCTCAGGGACCCGCTCTGGTGGCCTCAGGAAAGGCCAGTCCCCATGCGAGTTGCTAGGGGACCTCTCGGGATTCCTCTCCCGTCCATGCCGGGGCCTCAGTCCTTGTGTGGAGTCGGGGCCGGAACCTGAGGATTCCTCTCCAGTGTTGCCATGGATCTTGGGGTGCTTCTGAGTCTCCCCAGGGGAGTCAGGCCTCGTCTCGAGTGGGGGCATGCACGTGCGCTTTCCTCCCGAGCTGCAGCAGTAGTGTCACGCTTCCTGTCACGTGGATCAAGGGATCTGTGGCTTTCCCTCGAGGCTGTCCCTCGAGGCTTTCCCACGAGGCTTTCCCACAGGGCTGTGCCACGTGCCACCTTGGTGTGAGTCGATCCTCGGCGTGAAAGACGAGCCGGTGAAGGGAAAAGAGGTTCCTCTGGAATGGACTGAGACATCTGGGGGACTCTTGGAATGGTGGCACGACCCTGGAGTTCCTCTTGCCGGTCCTGTTGAGAGGGCCTCCTCTTGAGATGCGAGGGGAAGGCCGGGAACTCTTTCCCGAAGAAGCAGGTAAAGGATCCCCCATCTAGAGCTACGAGGCGGAATCGGGGCTCCTCTGGATGTGGGCGGGACCCTCGTGATTCCTCTCGAGTGGAGACGGGTATGTCGGGGAACTTCTTGATTTGCACCAAGGGTGTGAAGGAGCCTTTCGAAGTTCCAGAGGGGAGGTGTGATCAGCCTCGAGACGCCTCAGCGGAAATGGGCCTCATCTCGCCTGGAGGGGAGAACCTCCTGGATTTTCTCGAGTTGCGGCAGGTCTTCTCGAGTTATGACAGGGACCTCAGGGACCCGCTCTGGTGGCCTCAGGAAAGGCCAGTCCCCATGCGAGTTGCTAGGGGACCTCTCGGGATTCCTCTCCCGTCCATGCCGGGGCCTCAGTCCTTGTGTGGAGTCGGGGCCGGAACCTGAGGATTCCTCTCCAGTGTTGCCATGGATCTTGGGGTGCTTCTGAGTCTCCCCAGGGGAGTCAGGCCTCGTCTCGAGTGGGGACATGCACGTGCGCTTTCCTCCCGAGCGGCAGCAGTAGTGTCACATTCCTGTCACGTGGATCAAGGGATCTGTGGCTTTCCCTCGAGGCTGTCCCTCGAGGCTTTCCCACGAGGCTTTCCCACAGGGCTGTGCCACGTGCCACCTTGGTGTGAGTCGATCCTCGGCGTGAAAGACGAGCCGGTGAAGGGAAAAGAGGTTCCTCTGGAATGGACTGAGACATCTGGGGGACTCTTGGAATGGTGGCACGACCCTGGAGTTCCTCTCGCCGTTCCTGTTGAGAGGGCCTCCTCTTGAGGTGCGACGGGAAGGCCGGGAACTCTTTCCCGACGAAGCAGGGAAAGGATCCCTCATCTCGAGCTACGAGGCGGAAACGGGGCTCCTCTGGATGTGGGCGGGACCCGCGTGATTCCTCTCGAGTGGAGACGGCTAGGTCGGGGAACTTCTTGATTTGCACCAAGGGTGTGAAGGACCCTTTCGAAGTTCCAGAGGTGAGGTGTGATCAGCCTCGAGACGCCTCAGCAGAAATGGGCCTCATCTCGCCTGGAGGGGAGAACCTCCTGGATTTTCTCGAGTTGCGGCAGGTCTTCTCGAGTTACGACGGGGACCTCAGGGACCTGCTCTGGTGGCCTCAGGAAAGGCCAGTCCCCATGCGAGTTGCTAGGGGACCTCTCGGGATTCCTCTCCCATCCATGCCGGGGCCTCAGTCCTTGTGTGGAGTCGGGGCCGGAACCTGAGGATTCCTCTCCAGTGTTGCCATGGATCTTGGGGTGCTTCTGAGTCTCCCCAGGGGAGTCAGGCCTCGTCTCGAGTGGGGGCATGCACGTGCGCTTTCCTCCCGAGCTGCAGCAGTAGTGTCACGCTTCCTGTCACGTGGATCAAGGGATCTGTGGCTTTCCCTCGAGGCTGTCCCTCGAGGCTTTCCCACGAGGCTTTCCCACAGGGCTGTGCCACGTGCCACCTTGGTGTGATTCGAACCTCGGCGTGAAAGACTAGCCGGTGAAGGGAAAAGAGGTTCCTCTGGAATGGACTGAGACATCTGGGGGACTCTTGGAATGGTGGCACGACCCTGGAGTTCCTCTCGCCGTTCCTGTTGAGAGGGCCTCCTCTTGAGATGCGACGGGAAGGCCGGGAACTCTTTCCCGACGAAGCAGGGAAAGGATCCCTCATCTCGAGCTACGAGGCGGAAACGGGGCTCCTCTGGATGTGGGCGGGACCCTCGTGATTCCTCTCGAGTGGAGACGGGTATGTCGGGGAACTTCTTGATTTGCACCAAGGGTGTGAAGGAGCCTTTCGAAGTTCCAGAGGTGAGGTGTGATCAGCCTCGAGACGCCTCAGCGGAAATGGGCCTCATCTCGCCTGGAGGGGAGAACCTCCTGGATTTCCTCGAGTTGCGGCAGGTCTTCTCGAGTTACGACGGGGACCTCAGGGACCCGCTCTGGTGGCCTCAGGAAAGGCCAGTCCCCATGCGAGTTGCTAGGGGACCTCTCGGGATTCCTCTCCCGTCCATGCCGGTGCCTCAGTCCTTGTGTGGAGTCGGGGCCGGAACCTGAGCATTCCTCTCCAGTGTTGCCATGGATCTTGGGGTGCTTCTGAGTCTCCCCAGGGGAGTCAGGCCTCGTCTCGTGTGGGGGCATGCACGTGCGCTTTCCTCCCGAGGTGCAGCAGTAGTGTCACGCTTCCTGTCACGTGGATCAAGGGATCTGTGTCTTTCCTCGAGGCTGTCCCTCGAGGCTTTCCCACGAGGCTTTCCCACAGGGCTGTGCCACGTGCCACCTTGGTGTGAGTCGATCCTCGGCGTGAAAGACGAGCCGGTGAAGGGAAAAGAGGTTCCTCTGGAATGGACTGAGACATCTGGGGGACTCTTGGAATGGTGGCACGACCCTGGAGTTCCTCTCGCCGTTCCTGTTGAGAGGGCCTCCTCTTGAGGTGCGACGGGAAGGCCGGGAACTCTTTCCCGACGAAGCAGGGAAAGGATCCCTCATCTCGAGCTACGAGGCGGAAACGGGGCTCCTCTGGATGTGGGCGGGACCCGCGTGATTCCTCTCGAGTGGAGACGGCTAGGTCGGGGAACTTCTTGATTTGCACCAAGGGTGTGAAGGACCCTTTCGAAGTTCCAGAGGTGAGGTGTGATCAGCCTCGAGACGCCTCAGCAGAAATGGGCCTCATCTCGCCTGGAGGGGAGAACCTCCTGGATTTTCTCGAGTTGCGGCAGGTCTTCTCGAGTTACGACGGGGACCTCAGGGACCTGCTCTGGTGGCCTCAGGAAAGGCCAGTCCCCATGCGAGTTGCTAGGGGACCTCTCGGGATTCCTCTCCCGTCCATGCCGGGGCCTCAGTCCTTGTGTGGAGTCGGGGCCGGAACCTGAGGATTCCTCTCCAGTGTTGCCATGGATCTTGGGGTGCTTCTGAGTCTCCCCAGGGGAGTCAGGCCTCGTCTCGAGTGGGGGCATGCACGTGCGCTTTCCTCCCGAGCTGCAGCAGTAGTGTCACGCTTCCTGTCACGTGGATCAAGGGATCTGTGGCTTTCCCTCGAGGCTGTCCCTCGAGGCTTTCCCACGAGGCTTTCCCACAGGGCTGTGCCACGTGCCACCTTGGTGTGATTCGAACCTCGGCGTGAAAGACTAGCCGGTGAAGGGAAAAGAGGTTCCTCTGGAATGGACTGAGACATCTGGGGGACTCTTGGAATGGTGGCACGACCCTGGAGTTCCTCTCGCCGTTCCTGTTGAGAGGGCCACCTCTTGAGATGCAACGGGAAGGCAGGGAACTCTTTCCCGACGAAGCAGGGAAAGGATCCCTCATCTCGAGCTACGAGGCGGAAACGGGGCTCCTCTGGATGTGGGCGGGACCCTCGTGATTCCTCTCGAGTGGAGACGGCTAGGTCGGGGAACTTCTTGATTTGCACCAAGGGTGTGAAGGAGCCTTTCGAAGTTCCAGAGGTGAGGTGTGATCAGCCTCGAGACGCCTCAGCGGAAATGGGCCTCATCTCGCCTGGAGGGGAGAACCTCCTGGATTTCCTCGAGTTGCGGCAGGTCTTCTCGAGTTACGACGGGGACCTCAGGGACCCGCTCTGGTGGCCTCAGGAAAGGCCAGTCCCCATGCGAGTTGCTAGGGGACCTCTCGGGATTCCTCTCCCGTCCATGCCGGGGCCTCAGTCCTTGTGTGGAGTCGGGGCCGGAACCTGAGGATTCCTCTCCAGTGTTGCCATGGATCTTGGGGTGCTTCTGAGTCTCCCCAGGGGAGTCAGGCCTCGTCTCGTGTGGGGGCATGCACGTGCGCTTTCCTCCCGAGCTGCAGCAGTAGTGTCACGCTTCCTGTCACGTGGATCAAGGGATCTGTGGCTTTCCCTCGAGGCTGTCCCTCGAGGCTTTCCCACGAGGCTTTCCCACAGGGCTGTGCCACGTGCCACCTTGGTGTGAGTCGATCCTCGGCGTGAAAGACGAGCCGGTGAAGGGAAAAGAGGTTCCTCTGGAATGGACTGAGACATCTGGGGGACTCTTGGAATGGTGGCACGACCCTGGAGTTCCTCTCGCCGTTCCTGTTGAGAGGGCCTCCTCTTGAGGTGCGACGGGAAGGCCGGGAACTCTTTCCCGACGAAGCAGGGAAAGGATCCCTCATCTCGAGCTACGAGGCGGAAACGGGGCTCCTCTGGATGTGGGCGGGACCCGCGTGATTCCTCTCGAGTGGAGACGGGTATGTCGGGGAACTTCTTGATTTGCACCAAGGGTGTGAAGGACCCTTTCGAAGTTCCAGAGGTGAGGTGTGATCAGCCTCGAGACGCCTCAGCGGAAATGGGCCTCATCTCGCCTGGAGGGGAGAACCTCCTGGATTTTCTCGAGTTGCGGCAGGTCTTCTCGAGTTACGACGGGGACCTCAGGGACCCGCTCTGGTGGCCTCAGGAAAGGCCAGTCCCCATGCGAGTTGCTAGGGGACCTCTCGGGATTCCTCTCCCGTCCATGCCGGGGACTCAGTCCTTGTGTGGAGTCGGGGCCGGAACCTGAGGATTCCTCTCCAGTGTTGCCATGGATCTTGGGGTGCTTCTGAGTCTCCCCAGGGGAGTCAGGCCTCGTCTCGAGTGGGGGCATGCACGTGCGCTTTCCTCCCGAGCTGCAGCAGTAGTGTCACGCTTCCTGTCACGTGGATCAAGGGATCTGTGGCTTTCCCTCGAGGCTGTCCCTCGAGGCTTTCCCACGAGGCTTTCCCACAGGGCTGTGCCACGTGCCACCTTGGTGTGAGTCGATCCTCGGCGTGAAAGACGAGCCGGTGAAGGGTAAAGAGGTTCCTCTGGAATGGACTGAGACATCTGGGGGACTCTTGGAATGGTGGCACGACCCTGGAGTTCCTCTTGCCGGTCCTGTTGAGAGGGCCTCCTCTTGAGATGCGAGGGGAAGGCCGGGAACTCTTTCCCGAAGAAGCAGGGAAAGGATCCCCCATCTCGAGCTACGAGGCGGAATCGGGGCTCCTCTGGATGTGGGCGGGACCCTCGTGATTCCTCTCGAGTGGAGACGGGTATGTCGGGGAACTTCTTGATTTGCACCAAGGGTGTGAAGGAGCCTTTCGAACTTTCCAGAGGGGAGGTGTGATCAGCCTCGAGACGCCTCAGCGGAAATGGGCCTCATCTCGCCTGGAGGGGAGAACCTCCTGGATTTTCTCGAGTTGCGGCAGGTCTTCTCGAGTTACGACAGGGACCTCAGGGACCCGCTCTGGTGGCCTCAGGAAAGGCCAGTCCCCATGCGAGTTGCTAGGGGACCTCTCGGGATTCCTCTCCCGTCCATGCCGGGGCCTCAGTCCTTGTGTGGAGTCGGGGCCGGAACCTGAGGATTCCTCTCCAGTGTTGCCATGGATCTTGGGGTGCTTCTGAGTCTCCCCAGGGCAGTCAGGCCTCGTCTCGAGTGGGGGCATGCACGTGCGCTTTCCTCCCGAGCTGCAGCAGTAGTATCACGCTTCCTGTCACGTGGATCAAGGGATCTGTGGCTTTCCCTCGAGGCTGTCCCTCGAGGCTTTCCCACGAGGCTTTCCCACAGGGCTGTGCCACGTGCCACCTTGGTGTGAGTCGATCCTCGGCGTGAAAGACGAGCCGGTGAAGGGAAAAGAGGTTCCTCTGGAATGGACTGAGACATCTGGGGGACTCTTGGAATGGTGGCACGACCCTGGAGTTCCTCTCTCCGTTCCTGTTGAGAGGGCCTCCTCTTGAGATGCGACGGGAATGCCGGGAACCCTTTTCCGACGAAGCAGGGAAAGGATCCCTCATCTCGAGCTACGAGGCGGAAACGGGGCTCCTGTGGATGTGGGCGGGACCCCCGTGATTCCTCTCGAGTGGAGACGGGTATGTCGGGGAACTTCTTGATTTGCACCAAGGGTGTGAAGGACCCTATCGAAGTTCCAGAGGGGAGGTGTGATAAGCCTTGAGACGCCTCAGCGGAAATGGGCCTCATCTCGCCTGGAGGGGAGAACCTCCTGGATTTTCTCGAGTTGCGGCAGGTCTTCTCGAGTTACGACGGGGACCTCAGGGACCCGCTCTGATGGCCTCAGGAAAGGCCAGTCCCCATGCGAGTTGGTAGGGGACCTCTCGGGATTCCTCTCCCGTCCATGCCGGGGCCTCAGTCCTTGTGTGGAGTCGGGGCCGGAAGCTGAGCATTCCTCTCCAGTGTTGCGATGGATCTTGGGGTGCTTCTGAGTCTCCCCAGGGGAGTCAGGCCTCGTCTCGAGTGGGGGCATGCACGTGCGCTTTCCTCCCGAGGTGCAGCAGTAGTGTCACGCTTCCTGTCACGTGGATCAAGGGATCTGTGGCTTTCCCTCGAGGCTGTCCCTCGAGGCTTTCCCACGAGGCTTTCCCACAGGGCTGTGCCACGTGCCACCTTGGTGTGATTCGAACCTCGGCGTGAAAGACGAGCCGGTGAAGGGAAAAGAGGTTCCTCTGGAATGGACTGTGACATCTGGGGGACTCTTGGAATGGTGGCACGACCCTGGAGTTCCTCTCGCCGTTCCTGTTGAGAGGGCCTCCTCTTGAGATGCGAGGGGAAGGCCGGGAACTCTTTCCCGACGAAGCAGGGAAAGGATCCCTCATCTCGAGATACGAGGCTGAAACGGGACTCCTCTGGATGTGGGCGGGACCCTCGTGATTACTCTCGAGTGGAGACGGCTAGGTCGGGAAACTTCTTGATTTGCACCAAGGGTGTGAAGGAGCCTTTCGAAGTTCCAGAGGTGAGGTGTGATCAGCCTCGAGACGACTCAGCGGAAATGGGCCTCATCTCGCCTGGAGGGGAGAACCTCCTGGATTTTCTCGAGTTGCGGCAGGTCTTCTCGAGTTACGACGGGGACCTCAGGGACCCGCTCTGATGGCCTCAGGAAAGGCCAGTCCCCATGCGAGTTGGTAGGGGACCTCTCGGGATTCCTCTCCCGTCCATGCTGGGGCCTCAGTCCTTGTGTGGAGTCGGGGCCGGAACCTGAGGATTCCTCTCCAGTGTTGCCATGGATCTTGGGGTGCTTCTGAGTCTCCCCAGGGGAGTCAGGCCTCGTCTCGAGTGGGGGCATGCACGTGCGCTTTCCTCCCGAGCTGCAGCAGTAGTGTCACGCTTCCTGTCACGTGGATCAAGGGATCTGTGGCTTTCCCTCGAGGCTGTCCCTCGAGGCTTTCCCACGAGGCTTTCCCACAGGGCTGTGCCACGTGCCACCTTGGTGTGAGTCGATCCTCGGCGTGAAAGACGAGCCGGTGAAGGGAAAAGAGGTTCCTCTGGAATGGACTGAGACATCTGGGGGACTCTTGGAATGGTGGCACGACCCTGGAGTTCCTCTCTCCGTTCCTGTTGAGAGGGCCTCCTCTTGAGATGCGACGGGAATGCCGGGAACCCTTTTCCGACGAAGCAGGGAAAGGATCCCTCATCTCGAGCTACGAGGCGGAAACGGGGATCCTGTGGATGTGGGCGGGACCCCCGTGATTCCTCTCGAGTGGAGACGGGTATGTCGGGGAACTTCTTGATTTGCACCAAGGGTGTGAAGGACCCTATCGAAGTTCCAGAGGGGAGGTGTGATAAGCCTTGAGACGCCTCAGCGGAAATGGGCCTCATCTCGCCTGGAGGGGAGAACCTCCTGGATTTTCTCGAGTTGCGGCAGGTCTTCTCGAGTTACGACGGGGACCTCAGGGACCCGCTCTGATGGCCTCAGGAAAGGCCAGTCCCCATGCGAGTTGGTAGGGGACCTCTCGGGATTCCTCTCCCGTCCATGCCGGGGCCTCAGTCCTTGTGTGGAGTCGGGGCCGGAAGCTGAGCATTCCTCTCCAGTGTTGCGATGGATCTTGGGGTGCTTCTGAGTCTCCCCAGGGGAGTCAGGCCTCGTCTCGAGTGGGGGCATGCACGTGCGCTTTCCTCCCGAGGTGCAGCAGTAGTGTCACGCTTCCTGTCACGTGGATCAAGGGATCTGTGGCTTTCCCTCGAGGCTGTCCCTCGAGGCTTTCCCACGAGGCTTTCCCACAGGGCTGTGCCACGTGCCACCTTGGTGTGATTCGAACCTCGGCGTGAAAGACGAGCCGGTGAAGGGAAAAGAGGTTCCTCTGGAATGGACTGAGACATCTGGGGGACTCTTGGAATGGTGGCACGACCCTGGAGTTCCTCTCGCCGTTCCTGTTGAGAGGGCCTCCTCTTGAGATGCGACGGGAACGCCGGGAACTCTTTCCCGACGAAGCAGGGAAAGGATCCCTCATCTCGAGCTACGAGGCGGAAACGGGGCTCCTCTGGATGTGGGCGGGAACCTCGTGATTCCTCTCGAGTGGAGACGGCTATGTCGGGGAAATTCTTGATTTGCACCAAGGGTGTGAAGGACCCTTTCGAAGTTCCAGAGGTGAGGTGTGATCAGCCTCGAGACGCCTCAGCGGAAATGGGCCTCATCTCGCCTGGAGGGGAGAACCTCCTGGATTTTCTCGAGTTGCGGCAGGTCTTCTCGAGTTACGACGGGGACCTCAGGGACTCGCTCTGGTGGCCTCAGGAAAGGCCAGTCCCCATGCGAGTTGCTAGGGGACCTCTCGGGATTCCTCTCCCGTCCATGCCGGGGCCTCAGTCCTTGTGTGGAGTCGGGGCCGGAACCTGAGGATTCCTCTCCAGTGTTGCCATGGATCTTGGGGTGCTTCTGAGTCTCCCCAGGGGAGTCAGGCCTCGTCTCGTGTGGGGGCATGCACGTGCGCTTTCCTCCCGAGGTGCAGCAGTAGTGTCACGCTTCCTGTCACGTGGATCAAGGGATCTGTGGCTTTCCCTCGAGGCTGTCCCTCGAGGCTTTCCCACGAGGCTTTCCCACAGGGCTGTGCCACGTGCCACCTTGGTGTGAGTCGATCCTCGGCGTGAAAGACGAGCCGGTGAAGGGAAAAGAGGTTCCTCTGGAATGGACTGAGACATCTGGGGGACTCTTGGAATGGTGGCACGACCCTGGAGTTCCTCTCGCCGTTCCTGTTGAGAGGGCCTCCTCTTGAGGTGCGACGGGAAGGCCGGGAACTCTTTCCCGACGAAGCAGGGAAAGGATCCCTCATCTCGAGCTACGAGGCGGAAACGGGGCTCCTCTGGATGTGGGCGGGACCCGCGTGATTCCTCTCGAGTGGAGACGGCTAGGTCGGGGAACTTCTTGATTTGCACCAAGGGTGTGAAGGACCCTTTCGAAGTTCCAGAGGTGAGGTGTGATCAGCCTCGAGACGCCTCAGCAGAAATGGGCCTCATCTCGCCTGGAGGGGAGAACCTCCTGGATTTTCTCGAGTTGCGGCAGGTCTTCTCGAGTTACGACGGGGACCTCAGGGACCTGCTCTGGTGGCCTCAGGAAAGGCCAGTCCCCATGCGAGTTGCTAGGGGACCTCTCGGGATTCCTCTCCCGTCCATGCCGGGGCCTCAGTCCTTGTGTGGAGTCGGGGCCGGAACCTGAGGATTCCTCTCCAGTGTTGCCATGGATCTTGGGGTGCTTCTGAGTCTCCCCAGGGGAGTCAGGCCTCGTCTCGAGTGGGGGCATGCACGTGCGCTTTCCTCCCGAGCTGCAGCAGTAGTGTCACGCTTCCTGTCACGTGGATCAAGGGATCTGTGGCTTTCCCTCGAGGCTGTCCCTCGAGGCTTTCCCACGAGGCTTTCCCACAGGGCTGTGCCACGTGCCACCTTGGTGTGATTCGAACCTCGGCGTGAAAGACTAGCCGGTGAAGGGAAAAGAGGTTCCTCTGGAATGGACTGAGACATCTGGGGGACTCTTGGAATGGTGGCACGACCCTGGAGTTCCTCTCGCCGTTCCTGTTGAGAGGGCCTCCTCTTGAGATGCGACGGGAAGGCCGGGAACTCTTTCCCGACGAAGCAGGGAAAGGATCCCTCATCTCGAGCTACGAGGCGGAAACGGGGCTCCTCTGGATGTGGGCGGGACCCTCGTGATTCCTCTCGAGTGGAGACGGCTAGGTCGGGGAACTTCTTGATTTGCACCAAGGGTGTGAAGGAGCCTTTCGAAGTTCCAGAGGTGAGGTGTGATCAGCCTCGAGACGCCTCAGCGGAAATGGACCTCATCTCGCCTGGAGGGGAGAACCTCCTGGATTTCCTCGAGTTGCGGCAGGTCTTCTCGAGTTACGACGGGGACCTCAGGGACCCGCTCTGGTGGCCTCAGGAAAGGCCAGTCCCCATGCGAGTTGCTAGGGGACCTCTCGGGATTCCTCTCCCGTCCATGCCGGTGCCTCAGTCCTTGTGTGGAGTCGGGGCCGGAACCTGAGCATTCCTCTCCAGTGTTGCCATGGATCTTGGGGTGCTTCTGAGTCTCCCCAGGGGAGTCAGGCCTCGTCTCGTGTGGGGGCATGCACGTGCGCTTTCCTCCCGAGGTGCAGCAGTAGTGTCACGCTTCCTGTCACGTGGATCAAGGGATCTGTGGCTTTCCCTCGAGGCTGTCCCTCGAGGCTTTCCCACGAGGCTTTCCCACAGGGCTGTGCCACGTGCCACCTTGGTGTGAGTCGATCCTCGGCGTGAAAGACGAGCCGGTGAAGGGAAAAGAGGTTCCTCTGGAATGGACTGAGACATCTGGGGGACTCTTGGAATGGTGGCACGACCCTGGAGTTCCTCTCGCCGTTCCTGTTGAGAGGGCCTCCTCTTGAGGTGCGACGGGAAGGCCGGGAACTCTTTCCCGACGAAGCAGGGAAAGGATCCCTCATCTCGAGCTACGAGGCGGAAACGGGGCTCCTCTGGATGTGGGCGGGACCCGCGTGATTCCTCTCAAGTGGAGACGGCTAGGTCGGGGAACTTCTTGATTTGCACCAAGGGTGTGAAGGACCCTTTCGAAGTTCCAGAGGTGAGGTGTGATCAGCCTCGAGACGCCTCAGCAGAAATGGGCCTCATCTCGCCTGGAGGGGAGAACCTCCTGGATTTTCTCGAGTTGCGGCAGGTCTTCTCGAGTTACGACGGGGACCTCAGGGACCTGCTCTGGTGGCCTCAGGAAAGGCCAGTCCCCATGCGAGTTGCTAGGGGACCTCTCGGGATTCCTCTCCCGTCCATGCCGGGGCCTCAGTCCTTGTGTGGAGTCGGGGCCGGAACCTGAGGATTCCTCTCCAGTGTTGCCATGGATCTTGGGGTGCTTCTGAGTCTCCCCAGGGGAGTCAGGCCTCGTCTCGAGTGGGGGCATGCACGTGCGCTTTCCTCCCGAGCTGCAGCAGTAGTGTCACGCTTCCTGTCACGTGGATCAAGGGATCTGTGGCTTTCCCTCGAGGCTGTCCCTCGAGGCTTTCCCACGAGGCTTTCCCACAGGGCTGTGCCACGTGCCACCTTGGTGTGATTCGAACCTCGGCGTGAAAGACTAGCCGGTGAAGGGAAAAGAGGTTCCTCTGGAATGGACTGAGACATCTGGGGGACTCTTGGAATGGTGGCACGACCCTGGAGTTCCTCTCGCCGTTCCTGTTGAGAGGGCCACCTCTTGAGATGCGACGGGAAGGCCGGGAACTCTTTCCCGAAGAAGCAGGGAAAGGATCCCTCATCTCGAGCTACGAGGCGGAAACGGGGCTCCTCTGGATGTGGGCGGGACCCTCGTGATTCCTCTCGAGTGGAGACGGCTAGGTCGGGGAACTTCTTGATTTGCACCAAGGGTGTGAAGGACCCTTTCGAAGTTCCAGAGGTGAGGTGTGATCAGCCTCGAGACGCCTCAGCGGAAATGGGCCTCATCTCGCCTGGAGGGGAGAACCTCCTGGATTTTCTCGAGTTGCGGGAGGTCTTCTCGAGTTACGACGGGGACCTCAGGGACCCGCTCTGTTGGCCTCAGGAAAGGCCAGTCCCCATGCGAGTTGCTAGGGGACCTCTCGGGATTCCTCTCCCGTCCATGCCGGGGCCTCAGTCCTTGTGTGGAGTCGGGGCCGGAACCTGAGCATTCCTCTCTAGTGTTGCCATGGATCTTGGGGTGCTTCTGAGTCTCCCCAGGGGAGTCAGGCCTCGTCTCGAGTGGGGGCATGCACGTGCGCTTTCCTCCCGAGGTGCAGCAGTAGTGTCACGCTTCCTGTCACGTGGATCAAGGGATCTGTGGCTTTCCCTCGAGGCTGTCCCTCGAGGCTTTCCCACGAGGCTTTCCCACAGGGCTGTGCCACGTGCCACCTTGGTGTGAGTCGATCCTCGGCGTGAAAGACGAGCCGGTGAAGGGAAAAGAGGTTCCTCTGGAATGGACTGAGACATCTGGGGGACTCTTGGAATGGTGGCACGACCCTGGAGTTCCTCTCTCCGTTCCTGTTGAGAGGGCCTCCTCTTGAGATGCGACGGGAAAGCCGGGAACCCTTTTCCGACGAAGCAGGGAAAGGATCCCTCATCTCGAGCTATGAGGCGGAATCGGGGCTCCTCTGGATGTGGGCGGGACCCTCGTGATTCCTCTCGAGTGGAGACGGGTATGTCGGGGAACTTCTTGATTTGCACCAAGGGTGTGAAGGAGCCTTTCGAAGTTCCAGAGGTGAGGTGTGATCAGCCTCGAGACGCCTCAGCGGAAATGGGCCTCATCTCGCCTGGAGGGGAGAACCTCCTGGATTTCCTCGAGTTGCGGCAGGTCTTCTCGAGTTACGACGGGGACCTCAGGGACCCGCTCTGGTGGCCTCAGGAAAGGCCAGTCCCCATGCGAGTTGCTAGGGGACCTCTCGGGATTCCTCTCCCGTCCATGCCGGGGCCTCAGTCCTTGTGTGGATCGGGGCCGGAACCTGAGCATTCCTCTCTAGTGTTGCCATGGATCTTGGGGTGCTTCTGAGTCTCCCCAGGGGAGTCAGGCCTCGTCTCGAGTGGGGGCATGCACGTGCGCTTTCCTCCCGAGCTGCAGCAGTAGTGTCACGCTTCCTGTCACGTGGATCAAGGGATCTGTGGCTTTCCCTCGAGGCTGTACCTCGAGGCTTTCCCACGAGGCTTTCCCACAGGGCTGTGCCACGTGCCACCTTGGTGTGAGTCGATCCTCGGCGTGAAAGACGAGCCGGTGAAGGGAAAAGAGGTTCCTCTGGAATGGACTGAGACATCTGGGGGACTCTTGGAATGGTGGCACGACCCTGGAGTTCCTCTCGCCGTTCCTGTTGAGAGGGCCTCCTCTTGAGGTGCGACGGGAAGGCCGGGAACTCTTTCCCGACGAAGCAGGGAAAGGATCCCTCATCTCGAGCTACGAGGCGGAAACGGGGCTCCTCTGGATGTGGGCGGGTCCCTCGTGATTCCTCTCGAGTGGAGACGGCTAGGTCGGGGAACTTCTTGATTTGCACCAAGGGTGTGAAGGACCCTTTCGAAGTTCCAGAGGTGAGGTGTGATCAGCCTCGAGACGCCTCAGCGGAAATGGGCCTCATCTCGCCTGGAGGGGAGAACCTCCTGGATTTTCTCGAGTTGCGGGAGGTCTTCTCGAGTTACGACGGGGACCTCAGGGACCCGCTCTGTTGGCCTCAGGAAAGGCCAGTCCCCATGCGAGTTGCTAGGGGACCTCTCGGGATTCCTCTCCCGTCCATGCCGGGGCCTCAGTCCTTGTGTGGAGTCGGGGCCAGAACCTGAGGATTCCTCTCCAGTGTTGCCATGGATCTTGGGGTGCTTCTGAGTCTCCCCAGGGGAGTCAGGCCTCGTCTCGAGTGGGGGCATGCACGTGCGCTTTCCTCCCGAGGTGCAGCAGTAGTGTCACGCTTCCTGTCACGTGGATCAAGGGATCTGTGGCTTTCCCTCGAGGCTGTCCCTCGAGGCTTTCCCACGAGGCTTTCCCACAGGGCTGTGCCACGTGCCACCTTGGTGTGAGTCGATCCTCGGCGTGAAAGACGAGCCGGTGAAGGGAAAAGATGTTCTTCTGGAATGGACTGAGACATCTGGGGGACTCTTGGAATGGTGGCACGACCCTGGAGTTCCTCTCGCCGGTCCTGTTGAGAGGGCCTCCTCTTGAGATGCGACGGGAAGGCCGGGAACTCTTTCCCGACGAAGCAGGGAAAGGATCCCTCATCTCGAGCTATGAGGCGGAATCGGGGCTCCTCTGGATGTGGGCGGGACCCTCGTGATTCCTCTCGAGTGGAGACGGGTATGTCGGGGAACTTCTTGATTTGCACCAAGGGTGTGAAGGAGCCTTTCGAAGTTCCAGAGGTGAGGTGTGATCAGCCTCGAGACGCCTCAGCGGAAATGGGCCTCATCTCGCCTGGAGGGGAGAACCTCCTGGATTTTCTCGAGTTGCGGCAGGTCTTCTCGAGTTACGACGGGGACCTCAGGGACCCGCTCTGGTGGCCTCAGGAAAGGCCAGTCCCCATGCGAGTTGCTAGGGGACCTCTCGGGATTCCTCTCCCGTCCATGCCGGGGCCTCAGTCCTTGTGTGGAGTCGGGGCCGGAACCTGAGGATTCCTCTCCAGTGTTGCCATGGATCTTGGGGTGCTTCTGAGTCTCCCCAGGGGAGTCAGGCCTCGTCTCGAGTGGGGGCATGCACGTGCGCTTTCCTCCCGAGCTGCAGCAGTAGTGTCACGCTTCCTGTCACGTGGATCAAGGGATCTGTGGCTTTCCCTCGAGGCTGTCCCTCGAGGCTTTCCCACGAGGCTTTCCCACAGGGCTGTGCCACGTGCCACCTTGGTGTGAGTCGATCCTCGGCGTGAAAGACGAGCCGGTGAAGGGAAAAGAGGTTCCTCTGGAATGGACTGAGACATCTGGGGGACTCTTGGAATGGTGGCACGACCCTGGAGTTCCTCTCTCCGTTCCTGTTGAGAGGGCCTCCTCTTGAGATGCGACGGGAAAGCCGGGAACCCTTTTCCGACGAAGCAGGGAAAGGATCCCTCATCTCGAGCTATGAGGCGGAAACGGGGCTCCTGTGGATGTGGGCGGGACCCCCGTGATTCCTCTCGAGTGGAGACGGGTATGTCGGGGAACTTCTTGATTTGCACCAAGGGTGTGAAGGACCCTTTCGAAGTTCCAGAGGGGAGGTGTGATAAGCCTTGAGACGCCTCAGCGGAAAGGGGCCTCATCTCGCCTGGAGGGGAGAACCTCCTGGATTTTCTCGAGTTGCGGCAGGTCTTCTCGAGTTACGACGGGGACCTCAGGGACCCGCTCTGATGGCCTCAGGAAAGGCCAGTCCCCATGCGAGTTGCTAGGGGACCTCTCGGGATTCCTCTCCCGTCCATGCCGGGGCCTCAGTCCTTGTGTGGAGTCGGGGCCGGAACCTGAGGATTCCTCTCCAGTGTTGCCATGGATCTTGGGGTGCTTCTGAGTCTCCCCAGGGGAGTCAGGCCTCGTCTCGAGTGGGGGCATGCACGTGCGCTTTCCTCCCGAGCTGCAGCAGTAGTGTCACGCTTCCTGTCACGTGGATCAAGGGATCTGTGGCTTTCCCTCGAGGCTGTCCCTCGAGGCTTTCCCACGAGGCTTTCCCACAGGGCTGTGCCACGTGCCACCTTGGTGTGAGTCGATCCTCGGCGTGAAAGACGAGCCGGTGAAGGGAAAAGAGGTTCCTCTGGAATGGACTGAGACATCTGGGGGACTCTTGGAATGGTGGCACGACCCTGGAGTTCCTCTCGCCGTTCCTGTTGAGAGGGCCTCCTCTTGAGGTGCGACGGGAAGGCCGGGAACTCTTTCCCGACGAAGCAGGGAAAGGATCCCTCATCTCGAGCTACGAGGCGGAAACGGGGCTCCTCTGGATGTGGGCGGGACCCTCGTGATTCCTCTCGAGTGGAGACGGCTAGGTCGGGGAACTTCTTGATTTGCACCAAGGGTGTGAAGGACCCTTTCGAAGTTCCAGAGGTGAGGTGTGATCAGCCTCGAGACGCCTCAGCGGAAATGGGCCTCATCTCGCCTGGAGGGGAGAACCTCCTGGATTTTCTCGAGTTGCGGCAGGTCTTCTCGAGTTACGACGGGGACCTCAGGGACCCGCTCTGTTGGCCTCAGGAAAGGCCAGTCCCCATGCGAGTTGCTAGGGGACCTCTCGGGATTCCTCTCCCGTCCATGCCGGGGCCTCAGTCCTTGTGTGGAGTCGGGGCCAGAACCTGAGGATTCCTCTCCAGTGTTGCCATGGATCTTGGGGTGCTTCTGAGTCTCCCCAGGGGAGTCAGGCCTCGTCTCGAGTGGGGGCATGCACGTGCGCTTTCCTCCCGAGCTGCAGCAGTAGTGTCACGCTTCCTGTCACGTGGATCAAGGGATCTGTGGCTTTCCCTCGAGGCTGTCCCTCGAGGCTTTCCCACAGGGCTGTGCCACGTGCCACCTTGGTGTGAGTCGATCCTCGGCGTGAAAGACGAGCCGGTGAAGGGAAAAGAGGTTCTTCTGGAATGGACTGAGACATCTGGGGGACTCTTGGAATGGTGGCACCACCCTGGAGTTCCTCTCGCCGTTCCTGTTGAGAGGGCCTCCTCTTGAGGTGCGACGGGAAGGCCGGGAAATCTTTCCCGACGAAGCAGGGAAGGGATCCCTCATCTCGAGCTACGAGGTGGAAACGGGGCTCCTCTAGATGTGGGCGGGACCCTCGTGATTCCTCTCGAGTGGAGACGGCTAGGTCGGGGAACTTCTTGATTTGCACCAAGGGTGTGAAGGACCCTTTCGAAGTTCCAGAGGGGAGGTGTGATCAGCCTCGAGACGCCTCAGAGGAAATGGGCCTCATCTCGCCTGGAGGGGAGAACCTCCTGGATTTTCTCGAGTTGCGGCAGGTCTTCTCGAGTTACGACGGGGACCTCAGGGACCCGCTCTGGTGGCCTCAGGAAAGGCCAGTCCCCATGCGAGTTGCTAGGGGACCTCTCGGGATTCCTCTCCCGTCCATGCCGGGGCCTCAGTCCTTGTGTGGAGTCGGGGCCGGAACCTGAGGATTCCTCTCCAGTGTTGCCATGGATCTTGGGGTGCTTCTGAGTCTCCCCAGGTGAGTCAGGCTTCGTCTCGAGTGGGGGCATGCACGTGCGCTTTCCTCCCGAGCTGCAGCAGTAGTGTCACGCTTCCTGTCACGTGGATCAAGGGATCTGTGAATTTCCCTCGAGGCTGTCCCTCGAGGCTTTCCCACGAGGCTTTCCCACAGGGCTGTGCCACGTGCCACCTTGGTGTGAGTCGATCCTCGGCGTGAAAGACGAGCCGGTGAAGGGAAAAGAGGTTCCTCTGGAATGGACTGAGACATCTGGGGGACTCTTGGAATGGTGGCACGACCCTGGAGTTCCTCTCGCCGTTCCTGTTGAGAGGGCCTCCTCTTGAGATGCGACGGGAAGGCCGGGAACTCTTTCCCGACGAAGCAGGGAAAGGATCCCTCATCTCGAGCTACGAGGCGGAAACGGGGCTCCTCTGGATGTGGGCGGGACCCTCGTGATTCCTCTCGAGTGGAGACGGCTAGGTCGGGGAACTTCTTGATTTGCACCAAGGGTGTGAAGGAGCCTTTCGAAGTTCCAGAGGTGAGGTGTGATCAGCCTCGAGACGCCTCAGCGGAAATGGGCCTCATCTCGCCTGGAGGGGAGAACCTCCTGGATTTTCTCGAGTTGCGGCAGGTCTTCTCGAGTTACGACGGGGACCTCAGGGACCCGCTCTGGTGGCCTCAGGAAAGGCCAGTCCCAATGCGAGTTGCTTGGGGACCTCTCGGGATTCCTCTCCCGTCCATGCCGGGGCCTCAGTCCTTGTGTGGAGTCGGGGCCGGAACCTGAGGATTCCTCTCCAGTGTTGCCATGGATCTTGGGGTGCTTCTGAGTCTCCCCAGGGGAGTCAGGCCTCGTCTCGAGTGGGGGCATGCACGTGCGCTTTCCTCCCGAGCTGCAGCAGTAGTGTCACGCTTCCTGTCACGTGGATCAAGTGATCTGTGGCTTTCCCTCGAGGCTGTCCCTCGAGGCTTTCCCACGAGGCTTTCCAACAGGGCTGTGCCACGTGCCACCTTGGTGTGAGTCGATCCTCGGCGTGAAAGACGAGCCGGTGAAGGGAAAAGAGGTTCCTCTGGAATGGACTGAGACATCTGGGGGACTCTTGGAATGGTGGCACGACCCTGGAGTTCCTCTCGCCGTTCCTGTTGAGAGGGCCTCCTCTTGAGATGCGACGGGAAGGCCGGGAACTCTTTCCCGACGAAGCAGGGAAAGGATCCCTCATCTCGAGCTACGAGGCGGAAACGGGGCTCCTCTGGATGTGGGCGGGACCCTCGTGATTCCTCTCGAGTGGAGACGGCTAGGTCGGGGAACTTCTTGATTTGCACCAAGGGTGTGAAGGACCCTTTCGAAGTTCCAGAGGGGAGGTGTGATCAGCCTCGAGACGCCTCAGCGGAAATGGGCCTCATCTCGCCTGGAGGGGAGAACCTCCTGGATTTTCTCGAGTTGCGGCAGGTCTTCTCGAGTTACGACGGGGACCTCAGGGACCCGCTCTGGTGGCCTCAGGAAAGGCCAGTCCCCATGCGAGTTGCTAGGGGACCTCTCGGGATTCCTCTCCCGTCCATGCCGGGGCCTCAGTCCTTGTGTGGAGTCGGGGCCGGAACCTGAGGTTTCCTCTCCAGTGTTGCCATGGATCTTGGGGTGCTTCTGAGTCTCCCCAGGGGAGTCAGGCCTCGTCTCGAGTGGGGGCATGCACCTGCGCTTTCCTCCCGAGCTGCAGCAGTAGTGTCACGCTTCCTGTCACGTGGATCAAGGGAATTGTGGGTTTCCCTCGAGGCTGTCCCTCGAGGCTTTCCCACGAGGCTTTCCCACAGGGCTGTGCCACGTGCCACCTTGGTGTGAGTCGATCCTCGGCGTGAAAGACGAGCCGGTGAAGGGAAAAGAGGTTCCTCTGGAATGGACTGAGACATCTGGGGAACTCTTGGAATGGTGGCACGACCCTGGAGTTCCTCTCGCCGGTCCTGTTGAGAGGGCCTCCTCTTGAGATGCGACGGGAAGGCCGGGAACTCTTTCCCGACGAAGCAGGGAAAGGATCCCTCATCTCGAGCTACGAGGCGGAATCGGGGCTCCTCTGGATGTGGGCGGGACCCTCGTGATTCCTCTCGAGTGGAGACGGCTAGGTCGGGGAACTTCTTGATTTGCACCAAGGGTGTGAAGGACCCTTTCGAAGTTCCAGAGGGGAGGTGTGATCAGCCTCGAGACGCCTCAGCGGAAATGGGCCTCATCTCGCCTGGAGGGGAGAACCTCCTGGATTTTCTCGAGTTGCGGCAGGTCTTCTCGAGTTACGACGGGGACCTCAGGGACCCGCTCTGGTGGCCTCAGGAAAGGCCAGTCCCCATGCGAGTTGCTAGGGGACATCTCGGGATTCCTCTCCCGTCCATGCCGGGGCCTCAGTCCTTGTGTGGAGTCGGGGCCGGAACCTGAGGATTCCTCTCCAGTGTTGCCATGGATCTTGGGGTGCTTCTGAGTCTCCCCAGGGGAGGCAGGCCTCGTCTCGAGTGGGGGCATGCACGTGCGCTTTCCTCCCGAGCTGCAGCAGTAGTGTCACGCTTCCTGTCACGTGGATCAAGGGATCTGTGGCTTTCCCTCGAGGCTGTCCCTCGAGGCTTTCCCACAGGGCTGTGCCACGTGCCACCTTGGTGTGAGTCGATCCTCGGCGTGAAAGACGAGCCGGTGAAGGGAAAAGAGGTTCTTCTGGAATGGACTGAGACATCTGGGGGACTCTTGGAATGGTGGCACGACCCTGGAGTTCCTCTCGCCGTTCCTGTTGAGAGGGCCTCCTCTTGAGGTGCGACGGGAAGGCCGGGAAATCTTTCCCGACGAAGCAGGGAAAGGATCCCTCATCTCGAGCTACGAGGTGGAAACGGGGCTCCTCTGGATGTGGGCGGGACCCTCGTGATTCCTCTCGAGTGGAGACGGCTAGGTCGGGGAACTTCTTGATTTGCACCAAGGGTGTGAAGGAGCCTTTCGAAGTTCCAGAGGGGAGGTGTGATCAGCCTCGAGACGCCTCAGCGGAAATGGGCCTCATCTCGCCTGGAGGGGAGAACCTCCTGGATTTTCTCGAGTTGCGGCAGGTCTTCTCGAGTTACGACGGGGACCTCAGGGACCCGCTCTGGTGGCCTCAGGAAAGGCCAGTCCCCATGCGAGTTGCTAGGGGACCTCTCGGGATTCCTCTCCCGTCCATGCCGGGGCCTCAGTCCTTGTGTGGAGTCGGGGCCGGAACCTGAGGATTCCTCTCCAGTGTTGCCATGGATCTTGGGGTGCTTCTGAGTCTCCCCAGGGGAGTCAGGCCTCGTCTCGAGTGGGGGCATGCACGTGCGCTTTCCTCCCGAGCTGCAGCAGTAGTGTCATGCTTCCTGTCACGTGGATCAAGGGATCTGTGGCTTTCCCTCGAGGCTGTCCCTCGAGGCTTTCCCACGAGGCTTTCCCACAGGGCTGTGCCACGTGCCACCTTGGTGTGAGTTGATCCTCGGCGTGAAAGACGAGCCGGTGAAGGGAAAAGAGGTTCCTCTGGAATGGACTGAGACATCTGGGGGACTCTTGGAATGGTGGCACGACCCTGGAGTTCCTCTCGCCGTTCCTGTTGAGAGGGCCTCCTCTTGAGATGCGACGGGAAGGCCGGGAACTCTTTCCCGACGAAGCAGGGAAAGGATCCCTCATCTCGAGCTACGAGGCGGAAACGGGGCTCCTCTGGATGTGGGCGGGACCCTCGTGATTCCTCTCGAGTGGAGACGGCTAGGTCGGGGAACTTCTTGATTTGCACCAAGGGTGTGAAGGACTCTTTCGAAGTTCCAGAGGGGAGGTGTGATCAGCCTCGAGACGCCTCAGCGGAAATGGGCCTCATCTCGCCTGGAGGGGAGAACCTCCTGGATTTTCCCGAGTTGCGGCAGGTGTTCTCGAATTACGACGGGGACCTCAGGGACCCGCTCTGGTGGCCTCAGGAAAGGCCAGTCCCCAAGCCAGTTGCTAGGGGACCTCTCGGGATTCCTCTCCCGTCCATGCCGGGGCCTCAGTCCTTGTGTGGAGTCGGGGCCGGAACCTGAGGATTCCTCTCCAGTGTTGCCATGGATCTTGGGGTGCTTCTGAGTCTCCCCAGGGGAGTCAGGCCTCGTCTCGAGTGGGGGCATGCACGTGCGCTTTCCTCCCGAGCTGCAGCAGTAGTGTCACGCTTCCTGTCACGTGGATCAAGGGATCTGTGGCTTTCCCTCGAGGCTGTCCCTCGAGGCTTTCCCACGAGGCTTTCCCACGAGGCTTTCCCACAGGGCTGTGCCACGTGCCACCTTGGTGTGAGTCGATCCTCGGCGTGAAAGACGAGCCGGTGAAGGGAAAAGAGGTTCCTCTGGAATGGACTGAGACATCTGGGGGACTCTTGGAATGGTGGCACGACCCTGGAGTTCCTCTCGCCGTTCCTGTTGAGAGGGCCTCCTCTTGAGATGCGACGGGAAGGCCGGGAACTCTTTCCCGACGAAGCAGGGAAAGGATCCCTCATCTCGAGCTACGAGGCGGAAACGGGGCTCCTCTGGATGTGGGCGGGACCCTCGTGATTCCTCTCGAGTGGAGACGGCTAGGTCGGGGAACTTCTTGATTTGCACCAAGGGTGTGAAGGACCCTTTCGAAGTTCCAGAGGGGAGGTGTGATCAGCCTCGAGACGCCTCAGCGGAAATGGGCCTCATCTCGCCTGGAGGGGAGAACCTCCTGGATTTTCTCGAGTTGCGGCAGGTCTTCTCGAGTTACGACGGGGACCTCAGGGACCCGCTCTGGTGGCCTCAGGAAAGGCCAGTCCCCATGCGAGTTGCTAGGGGACCTCTCGGGATTCCTCTCCCGTCCATGCCGGGGCCTCAGTCCTTGTGTGGAGTCGGGGCCGGAACCTGAGGATTCCTCTCCAGTGTTGCCATGGATCTTGGGGTGCTTCTGAGTTTCCCCAGGGGAGTCAGGCCTCGTCTCGAGTGGGGGCATGCACGTGCGCTTTCCTCCCGAGCTGCAGCAGTAGTGTCACGCTTCCTGTCACGTGGATCAAGGGATCTGTGGCTTTCCCTCGAGGCTGTCCCTCGAGGCTTTCCCACGAGGCTTTCCCACAGGGCTGTGCCACGTGCCACCTTTGTGTGAGTCGATCCTCGGCGTGAAAGACGAGCCGGTGAAGGGAAAAGAGGTTCCTCTGGAATGGACTGAGACATCTGGGGGACTCTTGGAATGGTGGCACGACCCTGGAGTTCCTCTCGCCGTTCCTGTTGAGAGGGCCTCCTCTTGAGATGCGACGGGAACGCCGGGAACTCTTTCCCGACGAAGCAGGGAAAGGATCCCTCATCTCGAGCTACGAGGCGGAAACGGGGCTCCTCTGGATGTGGGAGGTACCCTCGTGATTCCTCTCGAGTGGAGACGGCTAGGTCGGGGAACTTCTTGATTTGCACCAAGGGTGTGAAGGACCTTTCGAAGTTCCAGAGGTGAGGTGTGATCAGCCTCGAGACGCCTCAGCGGAAATGGGCCTCATCTCGCCTGGAGGGGAGAACCTCCTGGATTTTCTCGAGTTGCGGCAGGTCTTCTCGAGTTACGACGGGGACCTCAGGGACCCGCTCTGGTGGCCTCAGGAAAGGCCAGTCCCCATGTGAGTTGCTAGGGGACCTCTCGGGATTCCTCTCCCGTCCATGCCGGGGCCTCAGTCCTTGTGTGGAGTCGGGGCCGGAACCTGAGGATTCCTCTGCAGTGTTGCCATGGATCTTGGGGTGCTTCTGAGTCTCCCCAGGGGAGTCAGGCCTCGTCTCGTGTGGGGGCATGCACGTGCGCTTTCCTCCCGAGCTGCAGCAGTAGTGTCACGCTTCCTGTCACGTGGATCAAGGGATCTGTGGCTTTCCCTCGAGGCTGTCCCTCGAGGCTTTCCCACGAGGCTTTCCCACAGGGCTGTGCCACGTGCCACCTTGGTGTGAGTCGATCCTCGGCGTGAAAGACGAGCCGGTGAAGGGAAAAGAGGTTCCTCTGGAATGGACTGAGACATCTGGGGGACTCTTGGAATGGTGGCACGAACCTGGAGTTCCTCTCGCTGTTCCTGTTGAGAGAGCCTCCTCTTGAGATGCGACGGGAAGGCCGGGAACTCTTTCCCGACGAAGCAGGGAAAGGATCCCTCATCTCGAGCTACGAGGCGGAATCGGGGCTCCTCTGGATGTGGGCGGGACCCTCGTGATTCCTCTCGAGTGGAGACGGCTAGGTCGGGGAACTTCTTGATTTGCACCAAGGGTGTGAAGGAGCCTTTCGAAGTTCCAGAGGTGAGGTGTGATCAACCTCGAGACGCCTCAGCGGAAATGGGCCTCATCTCGCCTGGAGGGGAGAACCTCCTGGATTTTCTCGAGGTGCGGCAGGTCTTCTCGAGTTACGACGGGGTCCTCAGGGACCCGCTCTGGTGTCCTCAGGAAAGGCCAGTCCCCATGCGAGTTGCTAGGGGACCTCTCGGGATTCCTCTCCCGTCCATGCCGGGGCCTCAGTCCTTGTGTGGAGTCGGGGCCGGAACCTGAGGATTCCTCTCCAGTGTTGCCATGGATCTTGGGGTGCTTCTGAGTCTCCCCAGGGGAGTCAGGCCTCGTCTCGAGTGGGGGCATGCACGTGCGCTTTCCTCCCGAGCTGCAGCAGTAGTGTCAAGCTTCCTGTCACGTGGATCAAGGGATCTGTGGCTTTCCCTCGAGGCTGTCCCTCGAGGCTTTCCCACGAGGCTTTCCCACAGGGCTGTGCCACGTGCCACCTTGGTGTGCGTCGATCCTCGGCGTGAAAGACGAGCCGGTGAAGGGAAAAGAGGTTCCTCTGGAATGGACTGAGACATCTGGGGGACTCTTGGAATGGTGGCACGACCCTGGAGTTCCTCTCGCCGTTCCTGTTGAGAGGGCCTCCTCTTGAGGTGCGACGGGAAGGCCGGGAACTCTTTCCCGACGAAGCAGGGAAAGGATCCCTCATCTCGAGCTACGAGGCGGAAACGGGGCTCCTCTGGATGTGGGCGGGACCCTCGTGATTCCTCTCGAGTGGAGACGGGTATGTCGGGGAACTTCTTGATTTGCACCAAGGGTGTGAAGGACCCTTTCGAAGTTCCAGAGGTGAGGTGTGATCAGCCTCGAGACGCCTCAGTGGAAATGGGCCTCATCTCGCCTGGAGGGGAGAACCTCCTGGATTTTCTGGAGTTGCGGCACGTCTTCTCGAGTTACGACGGGGACCTCAGGGACCCGCTCTGATGGCCTCAGGAAAGGCCAGTCCCCATGCGAGTTGCTAGGGGACCTCTCGGGATTCCTCTCCCGTCCATGCCGGGGCCTCAGTCCTTGTGTGGAGTCGGGGCCGGAACCTGAGGATTCCTCTCCAGTGTTGCCATGGATCTTGGGGTGCTTCTGAGTCTCCCCAGGGGAGTCAGGCCTCGTCTCGAGTGGGGGCATGCACGTGCGCTTTCCTCCCGAGCTGCAGCAGTAGTGTCACGCTTCCTGTCACGTGGATCAAGGGATCTGTGGCTTTCCCTCGAGGCTGTCCCTCGAGGCTTTCCCACGAGGCTTTCCCACAGGGCTGTGCCACGTGCCACCTTGGTGTGAGTCGATCCTCGGCGTGAAAGACGAGCCGGTGAAGGGAAAAGAGGTTCCTCTGGAATGGACTGAGACATCTTGGGGACTCTTGGAATGGTGGCACGACCCTGGAGTTCCTCTCGCCGTTCCTGTTGAGAGGGCCTCCTCTTGAGGTGCGACGGGAAGGCCGGGAACTCTTTCCCGACGAAGCAGGGAAAGGATCCCTCATCTCGAGCTACGAGGCGGAATCGGGGCTCCTCTGGATGTGGGCGGGACCCTCGTGATTCCTCTCGAGTGGAGACGGCTAGGTCGGGGAACCTCTTGATTTGCACCAAGGGTGTGAAGGAGCCTTTCGAAGTTCCAGAGGTGAGGTGTGATCAGCCTCGAGACGCCTCAGCGGAAATGGGCCTCATCTCGCCTGGAGGGGAGAACCTCCTGGATTTTCTCGAGTTGCGGCAGGTCTTCTCGAGTTACGACGGGGTCCTCAGGGACCCGCTCTGGTGGCCTCAGGAAAGGCCAGTCCCCATGCGAGTTGCTAGGGGACCTCTCGGGATTCCTCTCCCGTCCATGCCGGGGCCTCAGTCCTTGTGTGGAGTCGGGGCCGGAACCTGAGGATTCCTCTCCAGTGTTGCCATGGATCTTGGGGTGCTTCTGAGTCTCCCCAGGGGAGTCAGGCCTCGTCTCGAGTGGGGGCATGCACGTGCGCTTTCCTCCCGTGCTGCAGCAGTAGTGTCACGCTTCCTGTCACGTGGATCAAGGGATCTGTGGCTTTCCCTCGAGGCTGTCCCTCGAGGCTTTCCCACGAGGCTTTCCCACAGGGCTGTGCCACGTGCCACCTTGGTGTGCGTCGATCCTCGGCGTGAAAGACGAGCCGGTGAAGGGAAAAGATGTTCCTCTGGAATGGACTGAGACATCTGGGGGACTCTTGGAATGGTGGCACGACCCTGGAGTTCCTCTCGCCGTTCCTGTTGAGAGGGCCTCCTCTTGAGGTGCGACGGGAAGGCCGGGAACTCTTTCCCGACGAAGCAGGGAAAGGATCCCTCATCTCGAGCTACGAGGCGGAAACGGGGCTCCTCTGGATGTGGGCGGGACCCTCGTGATTCCTCTCGAGTGGAGACGGGTATGTCGGGGAACTTCTTGATTTGCACCAAGGGTGTGAAGGACCCTTTCGAAGTTCCAGAGGTGAGGTGTGATCAGCCTCGAGACGCCTCAGCGGAAATGGGCCTCATCTCGCCTGGAGGGGAGAACCTCCTGGATTTTCTCGAGTTGCGGCACGTCTTCTCGAGTTACGACGGGGACCTCAGGGACCCGCTCTGATGGCCTCAGGAAAGGCCAGTCCCCATGCGAGTTGCTAGGGGACCTCTCGGGATTCCTCTCCCGTCCATGCCGGGGCCTCAGTCCTTGTGTGGAGTCGGGGCCGGAACCTGAGGATTCCTCTCCAGTGTTGCCATGGATCTTGGGGTGCTTCTGAGTCTCCCCAGGGGAGTCAGGCCTCGTCTCGAGTGGGGGCATGCACGTGCGCTTTCCTCCCGAGCTGCAGCAGTAGTGTCACGCTTCCTGTCACGTGGATCAAGGGATCTGTGGCTTTCCCTCGAGGCTGTCCCTCGAGGCTTTCCCACGAGGCTTTCCCACAGGGCTGTGCCACGTGCCACCTTGGTGTGCGTCGATCCTCGGCGTGAAAGACGAGCCGGTGAAGGGAAAAGAGGTTCCTCTGGAATGGACTGAGACATCTGGGGGACTCTTGGAATGGTGGCACGACCCTGGAGTTCCTCTCGCAGTTCCTGTTGAGAGGGCCTCCTCTTGAGGTGCGACGGGAAGGCCGGGAACTCTTTCCCGACGAAGCAGGGAAAGGATCCCTCATCTCGAGCTACGAGGCGGAAACGGGGCTCCTCTGGATGTGGGCGGGACCCTCGTGATTCCTCTCGAGTGGAGACGGGTATGTCGGGGAACTTCTTGATTTGCACCAAGGGTGTGAAGGACCCTTTCGAAGTTCCAGAGGGGAGGTGTGATCAGCCTCGAGACGCCTCAGCGGAAATGGGCCTCATCTCGCCTGGAGGGGAGAACCTCCTGGATTTTCTCGAGTTGCGGCACGTCTTCTCGAGTTACGACGGGGACCTCAGGGACCCGCTCTGATGGCCTCAGGAAAGGCCAGTCCCCATGCGAGTTGCTAGGGGACCTCTCGGGATTCCTCTCCCGTCCATGCCGGGGCCTCAGTCCTTGTGTGGAGTCGGGGCCGGAACCTGAGGATTCCTCTCCAGTGTTGCCATGGATCTTGGGGTGCTTCTGAGTCTCCCCAGGGGAGTCAGGCCTCGTCTCGAGTGGGGGCATGCACGTGCGCTTTCCTCCCGAGCTGCAGCAGTAGTGTCACGCTTCCTGTCACGTGGATCAAGGGATCTGTGGCTTTCCCTCGAGGCTGTCCCTCGAGGCTTTCCCACGAGGCTTTCCCACAGGGCTGTGCCACGTGCCACCTTGGTGTGAGTCGATCCTCAGCGTGAAAGACGAGCCGGTGAAGGGAAAAGAGGTTCCTCTGGAATGGACTGAGACATCTGGGGGACTCTTGGAATGGTGGCACGACCCTGGAGTTCCTCTCGCCGTTCCTGTTGAGAGGGCCTCCTCTTGAGGTGCGACGGGAAGGCCGGGAACTCTTTCCCGACGAAGCAGGGAAAGGATCCCTCATCTCGAGCTACGAGGCGGAAACGGGGCTCCTCTGGATGTGGGCGGGACCCTCGTGATTCCTCTCGAGTGGAGACGGGTATGTCGGGGAACTTCTTGATTTGCACCAAGGGTGTGAAGGACCCTTTAGAAGTTCCAGAGGGGAGGTGTGATCAGCCTCGAGACGCCTCAGCGGAAATGGGCCTCATCTCGCCTGGAGGGGAGAACCTCCTGGATTTTCTCGAGTTGCGGCAGGTCTTCTCGAGTTACGACGGGGACCTCAGGGACCCGCTCTGGTGGCCTCAGGAAAGGCCAGTCCCCATGCGAGTTGCTAGGGGACCTCTCGGGATTCCTCTCCCGTCCATGCCGGGTCCTCAGTCCTT
Source organism: Budorcas taxicolor (assembly GCF_023091745.1). Taxonomy (NCBI): domain Eukaryota; kingdom Metazoa; phylum Chordata; class Mammalia; order Artiodactyla; family Bovidae; genus Budorcas; species Budorcas taxicolor. The sequence goes on from NC_068925.1 coordinate 737,315, forward strand.
GTGTGAAGTCGGGGCCGGAACCTGAGGATTCCTCTCCAGTGTTGCCATGGATCTTGGGGTGCTTCTGAGTCTCCCCAGGGGAGTCAGGCCTCGTCTCGTGTGGGGGCATGCACAGGCGCTTTCCTCCCGAGCTGCAGCAGTAGTGTCACGCTTCCTGTCACGTGGATCAAGGGATCTGTGGCTTTCCCTCGAGGCTGTCCCTCGAGGCTTTCCCACGAGGCTTTCCCACAGGGCTGTGCCACGTGCCACCTTGGTGTGAGTCGATCCTCGGCGTGAAAGACGAGCCGGTGAAGGGAAAAGAGGTTCCTCTGGAATGGACTGAGACATCTGGGGGACTCTTGGAATGGTGGCACGACCCTGGAGTTCCTCTCGCCGTTCCTGTTGAGAGGGCCTCCTCTTGAGATGCGACGGGAAGGCCGGGAACTCTTTCCCGACGAAGCAGGGAAAGGATCCCTCATCTCGAGCTACGAGGCGGAAACGGGGCTCCTCTGGATGTGGGCGGGACCCTCGTGATTCCTCTCGAGTGGAGACGGCTAGGTCGGGGAACTTCTTGATTTGCACCAAGGGTGTGAAGGACCCTTTAGAAGTTCCAGAGGGGAGGTGTGATCAGCCTCGAGACGCCTCAGCGGAAATGGGCCTCATCTCGCCTGGAGGGGAGAACCTCCTGGATTTTCTCGAGTTGCGGCAGGTCTTCTCGAGTTACGACGGGGACCTCAGGGACCCGCTCTGGTGGCCTCAGGAAAGGCCAGTCCCCATGCGAGTTGCTAGGGGACCTCTCGGGATTCCTCTCCCGTCCATGCCGGGGCCTCAGTCCTTGTGTGGAGTTGGGGCCGGAACCTGAGGATTCCTCTCCAGTGTTGCCATGGATCTTGGGGTGCTTCTGAGTCTCCCCAGGGGAGTCAGGCCTCGTCTCGAGTGGGGGCATGCACGTGCGCTTTCCTCCCGAGCTGCAGCAGTAGTGTCACGCTTCCTGTCACGTGGATCAAGGGATCTGTGGCTTTCCATCGAGGCTGTCCCTCGAGGCTTTCCCACGAGGCTTTCCCACAGGGCTGTGCCACGTGCCACCTTGGTGTGAGTCGATCCTCGGCGTGAAAGACGAGCCGGTGAAGGGAAAAGAGGTTCCTCTGGAATGGACTGAGACATCTGGGGGACTCTTGGAATGGTGGCACGACCCTGGAGTTCCTCTCGCCGTTCCTCTTGAGACAGCCTCCTCTTGAGATGCGACGGGAAGGCCGGGAACTCTTTCCCGACGAAGCAGGGAAAGGATCCCTCATCTCGAGCTACGAGGCGGAATCGGGGCTCTTCTGGATGTGGGCGGGACTCTCGTGATTCCTCTCGAGTGGAGACGGGTATGTTGGGGAACTTCTTGATTTGCACCAAGGGTGTGAAGGACCCTTTCGAAGTTCCAGAGGGGAGGTGTGATCAGCCTCGAGACGCCTCAGCGGAAATGGGCCTCATCTCGCCTGGAGGGGAGAACCTCCTGGATTTTCTCGAGTTGCGGCAGGTCTTCTCGAGTTACGACGGGGACCTCAGGGACCCGCTCTGGTGGCCTCAGGAAAGGCCAGTCCCCATGCGAGTTGCTAGGGGACCTCTCGGGATTCCTCTCCCGTCCATGCCGGGGCCTCAGTCCTTGTGTGGAGTCGGGGCCGGAACCTGAGGATTCCTCTCCAGTGTTGCCATGGATCTTGGGGTGCTTCTGAGTCTCCCCAGGGGAGTCAGGCCTCGTCTCGAGTGGGGGCATGCACGTGCGCTTTCCTCCCGAGCTGCAGCAGTAGTGTCACGCTTCCTGTCACGTGGATCAAGGGGTCTGTGGCTTTCCCTCGAGGCTGTCCCTCGAGGCTTTCCCACGAGGCTTTCCCACAGGGCTGTGCCACGGGCCACCTTGGTGTGAGTCGATCCTCGGCGTGAAAGACGAGCCGGTGAAGGGAAAAGAGGTTCCTCTGGAATGGACTGAGACATCTGGGGGACTCTTGGAATGGTGGCACGACCCTGGAGTTCCTCTCGCCGTTCCTGTTGAGAGGGCCTCCTCTTGAGATGCGACGGGAAGGCCGGGAACTCTTTCCCGACGAAGCAGGGAAAGGATCCCTCATCTCGAGCTACGAGGCGGAAACGGGGCTCCTCTGGATGTGGGCGGGACCCTCGTGATTCCTCTCGAGTGGAGACGGGTATGTCGGGGAACTTCTTGATTTGCACCAAGGGTGTGAAGGACCCTTTCGAAGTTCCAGAGGGGAGGTGTGATCAGCCTCGAGACGCCTCAGCGGAAATGGGCCTCATCTCGCCTGGAGGGGAGAACCTCCTGGATTTTCTCGAGTTGCGGCAGGTCTTCTCGAGTTACGACGGGGACCTCAGGGACCCGCTCTGGTGGCCTCAGGAAAGGCCAGTCCCCATGCGAGTTGCTAGGGGACCTCTCGGGATTCCTCTCCCGTCCATGCCGGGGCCTCAGTCCTTGTGTGGAGTCGGGGCCGGAACCTGAGGATTCCTCTCCAGTGTTGCCATGGATCTTGGGGTGCTTCTGAGTCTCCCCAGGGGAGTCAGGCCTCGTCTCGAGTGGGGGCATGCACGTGCGCTTTCCTCCCGAGCTGCAGCAGTAGTGTCACGCTTCCTGTCACGTGGATCAAGGGATCTGTGGCTTTCCCTCGAGGCTGTCCCTCGAGGCTTTCCCACGAGGCTTTCCCACAGGGCTGTGCCACGTGCCACCTTGGTGTGAGTCGATCCTCGGCGTGAAAGACGAGCCGGTGAAGGGAAAAGAGGTTCCTCTGGAATGGACTGAGACATCTGGGGGACTCTTGGAATGGTGGCACGACCCTGGAGTTCCTCTCGCCGTTCCTGTTGAGAGGGCCTCCTCTTGAGATGCGACGGGAACGCCGGGAACTCTTTCCCGACGAAGCAGGGAAAGGATCCCTCATCTCGAGCTACGAGGCGGAAACGGGGCTCCTCTGGATGTGGGCGGGACCCTCGTGATTCCTCTCGAGTGGAGACGGCTAGGTTGGGGAACTTCTTGATTTGCACCAAGGGTGTGAAGGACCCTTTAGAAGTTCCAGAGGGGAGGTGTGATCAGCCTCGAGACGCCTCAGCGGAAATGGGCCTCATCTCGCCTGGAGGGGAGAACCTCCTGGATTTTCTCGAGTTGCGGCAGGTCTTCTCGAGTTACGACGGGGACCTCAGGGACCCGCTCTGGTGGCCTCAGGAAAGGCCAGTCCCCATGCGAGTTGCTAGGGGACCTCTCGGGATTCCTCTCCCGTCCATGCCGGGGCCTCAGTCCTTGTGTGGAGTTGGGGCCGGAACCTGAGGATTCCTCTCCAGTGTTGCCATGGATCTTGGGGTGCTTCTGAGTCTCCCCAGGGGAGTCAGGCCTCGTCTCGAGTGGGGGCATGCACGTGCGCTTTCCTCCCGAGCTGCAGCAGTAGTGTCACGCTTCCTGTCACGTGGATCAAGGGGTCTGTGGCTTTCCCTCGAGGCTGTCCCTCGAGGCTTTCCCACGAGGCTTTCCCACAGGGCTGTGCCACGGGCCACCTTGGTGTGAGTCGATCCTCGGCGTGAAAGACGAGCCGGTGAAGGGAAAAGAGGTTCCTCTGGAATGGACTGAGACATTTGGGGGACTCTTGGAATGGTGGCACGACCCTGGAGTTCCTCTCGCCGTTCCTGTTGAGAGGGCCTCCTCTTGAGATGCGACGGGAAGGCCGGGAACTCTTTCCCGACGAAGCAGGGAAAGGATCCCTCATCTCGAGCTACGAGGCGGAAACGGGGCTCCTCTGGATGTGGGCGGGACCCTCGTGATTCCTCTCGAGTGGAGACGGCTAGGTCGGGGAACTTCTTGATTTGCACCAAGGGTGTGAAGGAGCCTTTCGAAGTTCCAGAGGTGAGGTGTGATCACCCTCGAGACGCCTCAGCGGAAATGGGCCTCATCTCGCCTGGAGGGGAGAACCTCCTGGAATTTCTCGAGTTGCGGCAGGTCTTCTCGAGTTATGACGGGGTCCTCAGGGACCCGCTCTGGTGGCCTCAGGAAAGGCCAGTCCCCATGCGAGTTGCTAAGGGACCTCTCGGGATTCCTCTCCCGTCCATGCCGGGGCCTCAGTCCTTGTGTGGAGTCGGGGCCGGAACCTGAGGATTCCTCTCCAGTGTTGCCATGGATCTTGGGGTGCTTCTGAGTCTCCCCAGGGGAGTCAGGCCTCGTCTCGAGTGTGGGCATGCACGTGCGCTTTCCTCCCGAGCTGCAGCAGTAGTGTCACGCTTCCTGTCACGTGGATCAAGGGATCTGTGGCTTTCCCTCGAGGCTGTCCCTCGAGGCTTTCCCACGAGGCTTTCCCACAGGGCTGTGCCACGTGCCACCTTGGTGTGAGTCGATCCTCGGCGTGAAAGACGAGCCGGTGAAGGGAAAAGAGGTTCCTCTGGAATGGACTGAGACATCTGGGGGACTCTTGGAATGGTGGCACGACCCTGGAGTTCCTCTCGCCGTTCCTGTTGAGAGGGCCTCCTCTTGAGATGCGACGGGAAGGCCGGGAACTCTTTCCCGACGAAGCAGGGAAAGGATCCCTCATCTCGAGCTACGAGGCGGAAACGGGGCTCCTCTGGATGTGGGCGGGACCCTCGTGATTCCTCTCGAGTGGAGACGGCTAGGTCGGGGAACTTCTTGATTTGCACCAAGGGTGTGAAGGAGCCTTTCGAAGTTCCAGAGGGGAGGTGTGATCAGCCTCGAGACGCCTCAGCGGAAATGGGCCTCATCTCGCCTGGAGGGGAGAACCTCCTGGATTTTCTCGAGTTGCGGCAGGTCTTCTCGAGTTACGACGGGGACCTCAGGGACCCGCTCTGGTGGCCTCAGGAAAGGCCAGTCCCCATGCGAGTTGCTAGGGGACCTCTCGGGATTCCTCTCCCGTCCATGCCGGGGCCTCAGTCCTTGTGTGGAGTCGGGGCCGGAACCTGAGGATTCCTCTCCAGTGTTGCCATGGATCTTGGGGTGCTTCTGAGTCTCCCCAGGGGAGTCAGGCCTCGTCTCGAGTGGGGGCATGCACGTGCGCTTTCCTCCCGAGCTGCAGCAGTAGTGTCACGCTTCCTGTCACGTGGATCAAGGGATCTGTGGCTTTCCCTCGAGGCTGTCCCTCGAGGCTTTCCCACGAGGCTTTCCCACAGGGCTGTGCCACGTGCCACCTTGGTGTGATTCGATCCTCGGCGTGAAAGACTAGCCGGTGAAGGGAAAAGAGGTTCCTCTGGAATGGACTGAGACATCTGGGGGACTCTTGGAATGGTGGCACGACCCTGGAGTTCCTCTCGCCGTTCCTGTTGAGAGGGCCTCCTCTTGAGATGCGACGGGAAGGCCGGGAACTCTTTCCCGACGAAGCAGGGAAAGGATCCCTCATCTCGAGCTACGAGGCGGAAACGGCGCTCCTCTGGATGTGGGTGGGACCCTCGTGATTCCTCTCGAGTGGAGACGGCTAGGTCGGGGAACTTCTTGATTTGCACCACGGTGTGAAGGAGCCTTTCGAAGTTCCAGAGGGGAGGTGTGATCAGCCTCGTGACGCCTCAGGGGAAATGGGCCTCATCTCGCCTGGAGGGGAGAACCTCCTGGATTTTCTCGAGTTGCGGCAGGTCTTCTCGAGTTACAACGGGGACCTCAGGGACCCGCTCTTGTGGCCTCAGGAAAGGCCAGTCCCCATGCGAGTTGCTAGGGGACCTCTCGGGATTCCTCTCCCGTCCATGCCGGGGCCTCAGTCCTTGTGTGGATTCGGGGCCGGAACCTGAGGATTCCTCTCCAGTGTTGCCATGGATCTTGGGGTGCTTCTGAGTCTCCCAAGGGGAGTCAGGCCTCGTCTCGAGTGGGGGCATGCACGTGCGCTTTCCTCCCGAGCTTCAGCAGTAGTGTCACGCTTCCTGTCACGAGGATCAAGGGATCTGTGGCTTTCCCTCGAGGCTGTCCCTCGAGGCTTTCCCACGAGGCTTTCCCACAGGGCTGTGCCACGTGCCACCTTGGTGTGAGTCGATCCTCGGCGTGAAAGACGAGCCGGTGAAGGGAAAAGAGGTTCCTCTGGAATGGACTGAGACATCTGGGGGACTCCTAGAATGGTGGCACGACCCTGGAGTTCCTCTCGCCGTTCCTGTTGAGAGGGCCTCCTCTTGAGGTGCGACGGGAAGGCCGGGAACTCTTTCCCGACGAAGCAGGGAAAGGATCCCTCATCTCGAGCTACGAGGCGGAAACGGGGCTCCTCTGGATGTGGGCGGGACCCTCGTGATTCCTCTCGAGTGGAGACGGGTATGTCGGGGAACTTCTTGATTTGCACCAAGGGTATGAAGGACCTTTCGAAGTTCCAGAGGTGAGGTGTGATCAGCCTCGAGACGCCTCAGCGGAAATGGGCCTCATCTCGCCTGGAGGGGAGAACCTCCTGGATTTTCTCGAGTTGCGGCAGGTCTTCTCGAGTTACGACGGGGACCTCAGGGACCCGCTCTGGTGGCCTCAGGAAAGGCCAGTCCCCATGCGAGTTGCTAGGGGACCTCTCGGGATTCCTCTCCCGTCCATGCCGGGGCCTCAGTCCTTGTGTGGAGTCGGGGCCGGAACCTGAGGATTTCTCTCCAGTGTTGCCATGGATCTTGGGGTTCTTCTGAATCTTCCCAGGGGAGTCAGGCCTCGTCTCGAGTGGGGGCATGCACGTGCGCTTTCCTCCCGAGCTGCAGCAGTAGTGTCACGCTTCCTGTCACGTGGATCAAGGGATCTGTGGCTTTCCCTCGAGGCTGTTCCTCGAGGCTTTCCCACGAGGCTTTCCCACAGGGCTGTGCCACGTGCCACCTTTGTGTGAGTCGATCCTCGGCGTGAAAGACGAGCCGGTGAAGGGAAAAGAGTTTCCTCTGGAATGGACTGAGACATCTGGGGGACTCTTGGAATGGTGGCACGACCCTGGAGTTCCTCTCGCCGTTCCTGTTGAGAGGGCCTCCTCTTGAGATGCGACGGGAACGCCGGGAACTCTTTCCCGACGAAGCAGGGAAAGGATCCCTCATCTCGAGCTACGAGGCGGAAACGGGGCTCCTCTGGATGTGGGCGGTACCCTCGTGATTCCTCTCGAGTGGAGACGGCTAGGTCGGGGAACTTCTTGATTTGCACCAAGGGTGTGAAGGACCTTTCGAAGTTCCAGAGGTGAGGTGTGATCAGCCTCGAGACGCCTCAGCGGAAATGGGCCTCATCTCGCCTGGAGGGGAGAACCTCCTGGATTTTCTCGAGTTGCGGCAGGTCTTCTCGAGTTACGACGGGGACCTCAGGGACCCGCTCTGGTGGCCTCAGGAAAGGCCAGTCCCCATGCGAGTTGCTAGGGGACCTCTCGGGATTCCTCTCCCGTCCATGCCGGGGCCTCAGTCCTTGTGTGGAATCGGGGCCGGAACCTGAGGATTCCTCTGCAGTGTTGCCATGGATCTTGGGGTGCTTCTGAGTCTCCCCAGGGGAGTCAGGCCTCGTCTCGAGTCGGGGCATGCACGTGCGCTTTCCTCCCGAGCTGCAGCAGTAGTGTCACGCTTCCTGTCACGTGGATCAAGGGATCTGTGGCTTTCCCTCGAGGCTGTCCCTCGAGGCTTTCCCACGAGGCTTTCCCACAGGGCTGTGCCACGTGCCACCTTGGTGTGAGTCGATCCTCGGCGTGAAAGACGAGCCGGTGAAGGGAAAAGAGGTTCCTCTGGAATGGACTGAGACATCTGGGGGACTCTTGGAATGGTGGCACGAACCTGGAGTTCCTCTCGCTGTTCCTGTTGAGAGAGCCTCCTCTTGAGATGCGACGGGAAGGCCGGGAACTCTTTCCCGACGAAGCAGGGAAAGGATCCCTCATCTCGAGCTACGAGGCGGAATCGGGGCTCCTCTGGATGTGGGCGGGACCCTCGTGATTCCTCTCGAGTGGAGACGGCTAGGTCGGGGAACTTCTTGATTTGCACCAAGGGTGTGAAGGAGCCTTTCGAAGTTCCAGAGGTGAGGTGTGATCAGCCTCGAGACGCCTCAGCGGAAATGGGCCTCATCTCGCCTGGAGGGGAGAACCTCCTGGATTTTCTCGAGTTGCGGCAGGTCTTCTCGAGTTACAACGGGGACCTCAGGGACCCGCTCTTGTGGCCTCAGGAAAGGCCAGTCCCCATGCGAGTTGCTAGGGGACCTCTCGGGATTCCTCTCCCGTCCATGCCGGGGCCTCAGTCCTTGTGTGGATTCGGGGCCGGAACCTTAGGATTCCTCTCCAGTGTTGCCATGGATCTTGGGGTGCTTCTGAGTCTCCCAAGGGGAGTCAGGCCTCGTCTCGAGTGGGGGCATGCACGTGCGCTTTCCTCCCGAGCTTCAGCAGTAGTGTCACGCTTCCTGTCACGAGGATCAAGGGATCTGTGGCTTTCCCTCGAGGCTGTCCCTCGAGGCTTTCCCACGAGGCTTTCCCACAGGGCTGTGCCACGTGCCACCTTGGTGTGAGTCGATCCTCGGCGTGAAAGACGAGCCGGTGAAGGGAAAAGAGGTTCCTCTGGAATGGACTGAGACATCTGGGGGACTCCTGGAATGGTGGCACGACCCTGGAGTTCCTCTCGCCGTTCCTGTTGAGAGGGCCTCCTCTTGAGGTGCGACGGGAAGGCCGGGAACTCTTTCCCGACGAAGCAGGGAAAGGATCCCTCATCTCGAGCTACGAGGCGGAAACGGGGCTCCTCTGGATGTGGGCGGGACCCTCGTGATTCCTCTCGAGTGGAGACGGGTATGTCGGGGAACTTCTTGATTTGCACCAAGGGTATGAAGGACCTTTCGAAGTTCCAGAGGTGAGGTGTGATCAGCCTCGAGACGCCTCAGCGGAAATGGGCCTCATCTCGCCTGGAGGGGAGAACCTCCTGGATTTTCTCGAGTTGCGGCAGGTCTTCTCGAGTTACGACGGGGACCTCAGGGACCCGCTCTGGTGGCCTCAGGAAAGGCCAGTCCCCATGCGAGTTGCTAGGGGACCTCTCGGGATTCCTCTCCCGTCCATGCCGGGGCCTCAGTCCTTGTGTGGAGTCGGGGCCGGAACCTGAGGATTTCTCTCCAGTGTTGCCATGGATCTTGGGGTTCTTCTGAATCTTCCCAGGGGAGTCAGGCCTCGTCTCGAGTGGGGGCATGCACGTGCGCTTTCCTCCCGAGCTGCAGCAGTAGTGTCACGCTTCCTGTCACGTGGATCAAGGGATCTGTGGCTTTCCCTCGAGGCTGTCCCTCGAGGCTTTCCCACGAGGCTTTCCCACAGGGCTGTGCCACGTGCCACCTTGGTGTGAGTCGATCCTCGGCGTGAAAGACGAGCCGGTGAAGGGAAAAGAGGTTCCTCTGGAATGGACTGAGACATCTGGGGGACTCTTGGAATGGTGGCACGAACCTGGAGTTCCTCTCGCTGTTCCTGTTGAGAGAGCCTCCTCTTGAGATGCGACGGGAAGGCCGGGAACTCTTTCCCGACGAAGCAGGGAAAGGATCCCTCATCTCGAGCTACGAGGCGGAATCGGGGCTCCTCTGGATGTGGGCGGGACCCTCGTGATTCCTCTCGAGTGGAGACGGCTAGGTCGGGGAACTTCTTGATTTGCACCAAGGGTGTGAAGGAGCCTTTCGAAGTTCCAGAGGGGAGGTGTGATCAGCCTCGAGACGCCTCAGCGGAAATGGGCCTCATCTCGCCTGGAGGGGAGAACCTCCTGGATTTTCTCGAGTTGCGGCAGGTCTTCTCGAGTTACGACGGGGACCTCAGGGACCCGCTCTTGTGGCCTCAGGAAAGGCCAGTCCCCATGCGAGTTGCTAGGGGACCTCTCAGGATTCCTCTCCCGTCCATGCCGGGGCCTCAGTCCTTGTGTGGAGTCGGGGCCGGAACCTGAGGATTTCTCTCCAGTGTTGCCATGGATCTTGGGGTTCTTCTGAATCTTCCCAGGGGAGTCAGGCCTCGTCTCGAGTGGGGGCATGCACGTGCGCTTTCCTCCCGAGCTGCAGCAGTAGTGTCACGCTTCCTGTCACGTGGATCAAGGGATCTGTGGCTTTCCCTCGAGGCTGTCCCTCGAGGCTTTCCCACGAGGCTTTCCCACAGGGCTGTGCCACGTGCCACCTTGGTGTGAGTCGATCCTCGGCGTGAAAGACGAGCCGGTGAAGGGAAAAGAGGTTCCTCTGGAATGGACTGAGACATCTGGGGGACTCTTGGAATGGTGGCACGAACCTGGAGTTCCTCTCGCTGTTCCTGTTGAGAGAGCCTCCTCTTGAGATGCGACGGGAAGGCCGGGAACTCTTTCCCGACGAAGCAGGGAAAGGATCCCTCATCTCGAGCTACGAGGCGGAATCGGGGCTCCTCTGGATGTGGGCGGGACCCTCGTGATTCCTCTCGAGTGGAGACGGCTAGGTCGGGGAACTTCTTGATTTGCACCAAGGGTGTGAAGGAGCCTTTCGAAGTTCCAGAGGGGAGGTGTGATCAGCCTCGAGACGCCTCAGCGGAAATGGGCCTCATCTCGCCTGGAGGGGAGAACCTCCTGGATTTTCTCGAGTTGCGGCAGGTCTTCTCGAATTACAACGGGGACCTCAGGGACCCGCTCTTGTGGCCTCAGGAAAGGCCAGTCCCCATGCGAGTTGCTAGGGGACCTCTCGGGATTCCTCTCCCGTCCATGCCGGGGCCTCAGTCCTTGTGTGGATTCGGGGCCGGAACCTGAGGATTCCTCTCCAGTGTTGCCATGGATCTTGGGGTGCTTCTGAGTCTCCCAAGGGGAGTCAGGCCTCGTCTCGAGTGGGGGCATGCACGTGCGCTTTCCTCCTGAGCTTCAGCAGTAGTGTCAGGCTTCCTGTCACGAGGATCAAGGGATCTGTGGCTTTCCCTCGAGGCTGTCCCTCGAGGCTTTCCCACGAGGCTTTCCCACAGGGCTGTGCCACGTGCCACCTTGGTGTGAGTCGATCCTCGGCGTGAAAGACGAGCCGGTGAAGGGAAAAGAGGTTCCTCTGGAATGGACTGAGACATCTGGGGGACTCCTGGAATGGTGGCACGACCCTGGAGTTCCTCTCGCCGTTCCTGTTGAGAGGGCCTCCTCTTGAGGTGCGAGGGGAAGGCCGGGAACTCTTTCCCGACGAAGCAGGGAAAGGATCCCTCATCTCGAGCTACGAGGCGGAAACGGGGCTCCTCTGGATGTGGGCGGGACCCTCGTGATTCCTCTCGAGTGGAGACGGGTATGTCGGGGAACTTCTTGATTTGCACCAAGGGTATGAAGGACCTTTCGAAGTTCCAGAGGTGAGGTGTGATCAGCCTCGAGACACCTCAGCGGAAATGGGCCTCATCTCGCCTGGAGGGGAGAACCTCCTGGATTTTCTCGAGTTGCGGCAGGTCTTCTCGAGTTACGACGGGGACCTCAGGGACCCGCTCTGGTGGCCTCAGGAAAGGCCAGTCCCCATGCGAGTTGCTAGGGGACCTCTCGGGATTCCTCTCCCGTCCATGCCGGGGCCTCAGTCCTTGTGTGGAGTCGGGGCCGGAACCTGAGGTTTTCTCTCCAGTGTTGCCATGGATCTTGGGGTTCTTCTGAATCTTCCCAGGGGAGTCAGGCCTCGTCTCGAGTGGGGGCATGCACGTGCGCTTTCCTCCCGAGCTGCAGCAGTAGTGTCACGCTTCCTGTCACGTGGATCAAGGGATCTGTGGCTTTCCCTCGAGGCTGTCCCTCGAGGCTTTCCCACGAGGCTTTCCCACAGGGCTGTGCCACGTGCCACCTTTGTGTGAGTCGATCCTCGGCGTGAAAGACGAGCCGGTGAAGGGAAAAGAGGTTCCTCTGGAATGGACTGAGACATCTGGGGGACTCTTGGAATGGTGGCACGACCCTGGAGTTCCTCTCGCCGTTCCTGTTGAGAGGGCCTCCTCTTGAGATGCGACGGGAACGCCGGGAACTCTTTCCCGACGAAGCAGGGAAAGGATCCCTCATCTCGAGCTACGAGGCGGAAACGGGGCTCCTCTGGATGTGGGCGGTACCCTCGTGATTCCTCTCGAGTGGAGACGGCTAGGTCGGGGAACTTCTTGATTTGCACCAAGGGTGTGAAGGACCTTTCGAAGTTCCAGAGGTGAGGTGTGATCAGCCTCGAGACGCCTCAGCGGAAATGGGCCTCATCTCGCCTGGAGGGGAGAACCTCCTGGATTTTCTCGAGTTGCGGCAGGTCTTCTCGAGTTACGACGGGGACCTCAGGGACCCGCTCTGGTGGCCTCAGGAAAGGCCAGTCCCCATGCGAGTTGCTAGGGGACCTCTCGGGATTCCTCTCCCGTCCATGCCGGGGCCTCAGTCCTTGTGTGGAGTCGGGGCCGGAACCTGAGGATTCCTCTCCAGTGTTGCCATGGATCTTGGGGTGCTTCTGAGTCTCCCCAGGGGAGTCAGGCCTCGTCTCGAGTGGGGGCATGCACGTGCGCTTTCCTCCCGAGCTGCAGCAGTAGTGTCAAGCTTCCTGTCACGTGGATCAAGGGATCTGTGGCTTTCCCTCGAGGCTGTCCCTCGAGGCTTTCCCACGAGGCTTTCCCACAGGGCTGTGCCACGTGCCACCTTGGTGTGCGTCGATCCTCGGCGTGAAAGACGAGCCGGTGAAGGGAAAAGAGGTTCCTCTGGAATGGACTGAGACATCTGGGGGACTCTTGGAATGGTGGCACGACCCTGGAGTTCCTCTCGCCGTTCCTGTTGAGAGGGCCTCCTCTTGAGGTGCGACGGGAAGGCCGGGAACTCTTTCCCGACGAAGCAGGGAAAGGATCCCTCATCTCGAGCTACGAGGCGGAAACGGGGCTCCTCTGGATGTGGGCGGGACCCTCGTGATTCCTCTCGAGTGGAGACGGGTATGTCGGGGAACTTCTTGATTTGCACCAAGGGTGTGAAGGACCCATTCGAAGTTCCAGAGGTGAGGTGTGATCAGCCTCGAGACGCCTCAGTGGAAATGGGCCTCATCTCGCCTGGAGGGGAGAACCTCCTGGATTTTCTCGAGTTGCGGCAAGTCTTCTCGAGTTACGACGGGGACCTCAGGGACCCGCTCTGATGGCCTCAGGAAAGGCCAGTCCCCATGCGAGTTGCTAGGGGACCTCTCGGGATTCCTCTCCCGTCCATGCCGGGGCCTCAGTCCTTGTGTGGAGTCGGGGCCGGAACCTGAGGATTCCTCTCCAGTGTTGCCATGGATCTTGGGGTGCTTCTGAGTCTCCCCAGGGGAGTCAGGCCTCGTCTCGAGTGGGGGCATGCACGTGCGCTTTCCTCCCGAGCTGCAGCAGTAGTGTCACGCTTCCTGTCACGTGGATCAAGGGATCTGTGGCTTTCCCTCGAGGCTGTCCCTCGAGGCTTTCCCACGAGGCTTTCCCACAGGGCTGTGCCACGTGCCACCTTGGTGTGAGTCGATCCTCGGCGTGAAAGACGAGCCGGTGAAGGGAAAAGAGGTTCCTCTGGAATGGACTGAGACATCTGGGGGACTCTTGGAATGGTGGCACGACCCTGGAGTTCCTCTCGCCGTTCCTGTTGAGAGGGCCTCCTCTTGAGGTGCGACGGGAAGGCCGGGAACTCTTTCCCGACGAAGCAGGGAAAGGATCCCTCATCTCGAGCTACGAGGCGGAATCGGGGCTCCTCTGGATGTGGGCGGGACCCTCGTGATTCCTCTCGAGTGGAGACGGCTAGGTCGGGGAACCTCTTGATTTGCACCAAGGGTGTGAAGGACCCTTTCGAAGTTCCAGAGGGGAGGTGTGATCAGCCTCGAGACGCCTCAGCGGAAATGGGCCTCATCTCGCCTGGAGGGGAGAACCTCCTGGATTTTCTCGAGTTGCGGCAGGTCTTCTCGAGTTACGACGGGGTCCTCAGGGACCCGCTCTGGTGGCCTCAGGAAAGGCCAGTCCCCATGCGAGTTGCTAGGGGACCTCTCGGGATTCCTCTCCCGTCCATGCCGGGGCCTCAGTCCTTGTGTTGAGTCGGGGCCGGAACCTGAGGATTCCTCTCCAGTGTTGCCATGGATCTTGGGGTGCTTCTGAGTCTCCCCAGGGGAGTCAGGCCTCGTCTCGAGTGGGGGCATGCACGTGCGCTTTCCTCCCGAGCTGCAGCAGTAGTGTCACGCTTCCTGTCACGTGGATCAAGGGATCTGTGGCTTTCCCTCGAGGCTGTCCCTCGAGGCTTTCCCACGAGGCTTTCCCACAGGGCTGTGCCACGTGCCACCTTGGTGTGCGTCGATCCTCGGCGTGAACGACGAGCCGGTGAAGGGAAAAGAGGTTCCTCTGGAATGGACTGAGACATCTGGGGGACTCTTGGAATGGTGGCACGACCCTGGAGTTCCTCTCGCCGTTCCTGTTGAGAGGGCCTCCTCTTGAGGTGCGACGGGAAGGCCGGGAACTCTTTCCCGACGAAGCAGGGAAAGGATCCCTCATCTCGAGCTACGAGGCGGAAACGGGGCTCCTCTGGATGTGGGCGGGACCCTCGTGATTCCGCTCGAGTGGAGACGGGTATGTCGGGGAACTTCTTGATTTGCACCAAGGGTGTGAAGGACCTTTCGAAGTTCCAGAGGTGAGGTGTGATCAGCCTCGAGACGCCTCAGCGGAAATGGGCCTCATCTCGCCTGGAGGGGAGAACCTCCTGGATTTTCTCGAGTTGCGGCAGGTCTTCTCGAGTTACGACGGGGACCTCAGGGACCCGCTCTGGTGGCCTCAGGAAAGGCCAGTCCCCATGCGAGTTGCTAGGGGACCTCTCGGGATTCCTCTCCCGTCCATGCCGGGGCCTCAGTCCTTGTGTGGAGTCGGGGCCGGAACCTGAGGATTCCTCTCCAGTGTTGCCATGGATCTTGGGGTGCTTCTGAGTCTCCCCAGGGGAGTCAGGCCTCGTCTCGAGTGGGGGCATGCACGTGCGCTTTCCTCCCGAGCTGCAGCAGTAGTGTCAAGCTTCCTGTCACGTGGATCAAGGGATCTGTGGCTTTCCCTCGAGGCTGTCCCTCGAGGCTTTCCCACGAGGCTTTCCCACAGGGCTGTGCCACGTGCCACCTTGGTGTGCGTCGATCCTCGGCGTGAAAGACGAGCCGGTGAAGGGAAAAGAGGTTCCTCTGGAATGGACTGAGACATCTGGGGGACTCTTGGAATGGTGGCACGACCCTGGAGTTCCTCTCGCCGTTCCTGTTGAGAGGGCCTCCTCTTGAGGTGCGACGGGAAGGCCGGGAACTCTTTCCCGACGAAGCAGGGAAAGGATCCCTCATCTCGAGCTACGAGGCGGAAACGGGGCTCCTCTGGATGTGGGCGGGACCCTCGTGATTCCTCTCGAGTGGAGACGGGTATGTCGGGGAACTTCTTGATTTGCACCAAGGGTGTGAAGGACCCATTCGAAGTTCCAGAGGTGAGGTGTGATCAGCCTCGAGACGCCTCAGTGGAAATGGGCCTCATCTCGCCTGGAGGGGAGAACCTCCTGGATTTTCTCGAGTTGCGGCAGGTCTTCTCGAGTTACGACGGGGACCTCAGGGACCCGCTCTGATGGCCTCAGGAAAGGCCAGTCCCCATGCGAGTTGCTAGGGGACCTCTCGGGATTCCTCTCCCGTCCATGCCGGGGCCTCAGTCCTTGTGTGGAGTCGGGGCCGGAACCTGAGGATTCCTCTCCAGTGTTGCCATGGATCTTGGGGTGCTTCTGAGTCTCCCCAGGGGAGTCAGGCCTCGTCTCGAGTGGGGGCATGCACGTGCGCTTTCCTCCCGAGCTGCAGCAGTAGTGTCACGCTTCCTGTCACGTGGATCAAGGGATCTGTGGCTTTCCCTCGAGGCTGTCCCTCGAGGCTTTCCCACGAGGCTTTCCCACAGGGCTGTGCCACGTGCCACCTTGGTGTGAGTCGATCCTCGGCGTGAAAGACGAGCCGGTGAAGGGAAAAGAGGTTCCTCTGGAATGGACTGAGACATCTGGGGGACTCTTGGAATGGTGGCACGACCCTGGAGTTCCTCTCGCCGTTCCTGTTGAGAGGGCCTCCTCTTGAGGTGCGACGGGAAGGCCGGGAACTCTTTCCCGACGAAGCAGGGAAAGGATCCCTCATCTCGAGCTACGAGGCGGAATCGGGGCTCCTCTGGATGTGGGCGGGACCCTCGTGATTCCTCTCGAGTGGAGACGGCTAGGTCGGGGAACCTCTTGATTTGCACCAAGGGTGTGAAGGACCCTTTCGAAGTTCCAGAGGGGAGGTGTGATCAGCCTCGAGACGCCTCAGCGGAAATGGGCCTCATCTCGCCTGGAGGGGAGAACCTCCTGGATTTTCTCGAGTTGCGGCAGGTCTTCTCGAGTTACGACGGGGTCCTCAGGGACCCGCTCTGGTGGCCTCAGGAAAGGCCAGTCCCCATGCGAGTTGCTAGGGGACCTCTCGGGATTCCTCTCCCGTCCATGCCGGGGCCTCAGTCCTTGTGTTGAGTCGGGGCCGGAACCTGAGGATTCCTCTCCAGTGTTGCCATGGATCTTGGGGTGCTTCTGAGTCTCCCCAGGGGAGTCAGGCCTCGTCTCGAGTGGGGGCATGCACGTGCGCTTTCCTCCCGAGCTGCAGCAGTAGTGTCACGCTTCCTGTCACGTGGATCAAGGGATCTGTGGCTTTCCCTCGAGGCTGTCCCTCGAGGCTTTCCCACGAGGCTTTCCCACAGGGCTGTGCCACGTGCCACCTTGGTGTGCGTCGATCCTCGGCGTGAACGACGAGCCGGTGAAGGGAAAAGAGGTTCCTCTGGAATGGACTGAGACATCTGGGGGACTCTTGGAATGGTGGCACGACCCTGGAGTTCCTCTCGCCGTTCCTGTTGAGAGGGCCTCCTCTTGAGGTGCGACGGGAAGGCCGGGAACTCTTTCCCGACGAAGCAGGGAAAGGATCCCTCATCTCGAGCTACGAGGCGGAAACGGGGCTCCTCTGGATGTGGGCGGGACCCTCGTGATTCCTCTCGAGTGGAGACGGGTATGTCGGGGAACTTCTTGATTTGCACCAAGGGTGTGAAGGACCCTTTCGAAGTTCCAGAGGTGAGGTGTGATCAGCCTCGAGACGCCTCAGCGGAAATGGGCCTCATCTCGCCTGGAGGGGAGAACCTCCTGGATTTTCTCGAGTTGCGGCACGTCTTCTCGAGTTACGACGGGGACCTCAGGGACCCGCTCTGATGGCCTCAGGAAAGGCCAGTCCCCATGCGAGTTGCTAGGGGACCTCTCGGGATTCCTCTCCCGTCCATGCCGGGGCCTCAGTCCTTGTGTGGAGTCGGGGCCGGAACCTGAGGATTCCTCTCCAGTGTTGCCATGGATCTTGGGGTGCTTCTGAGTCTCCCCAGGGGAGTCAGGCCTCGTCTCGAGTGGGGGCATGCACGTGCGCTTTCCTCCCGAGCTGCAGCAGTAGTGTCACGCTTCCTGTCACGTGGATCAAGGGATCTGTGGCTTTCCCTCGAGGCTGTCCCTCGAGGCTTTCCCACGAGGCTTTCCCACAGGGCTGTGCCACGTGCCACCTTGGTGTGCGTCGATCCTCCGCGTGAAAGACGAGCCGGTGAAGGGAAAAGAGGTTCCTCTGGAATGGACTGAGACATCTGGGGGACTCTTGGAATGGTGGCACGACCCTGGAGTTCCTCTCGCCGTTCCTGTTGAGAGGGCCTCCTCTTGAGGTGCGACGGGAAGGCCGGGAACTCTTTCCCGACGAAGCAGGGAAAGGATCCCTCATCTCGAGCTACGAGGCGGAATCGGGGCTCCTCTGGATGTGGGCGGGACCCTCGTGATTCCTCTCGAGTGGAGACGGCTAGGTCGGGGAACCTCTTGATTTGCACCAAGGGTGTGAAGGACCCTTTCGAAGTTCCAGAGGGGAGGTGTGATCAGCCTCGAGACGCCTCAGCGGAAATGGGCCTCATCTCGCCTGGAGGGGAGAACCTCCTGGATTTTCTCGAGTTGCGGCAGGTCTTCTCGAGTTACGACGGGGTCCTCAGGGACCCGCTCTGGTGGCCTCAGGAAAGGCCAGTCCCCATGCGAGTTGCTAGGGGACCTCTCGGGATTCCTCTCCCGTCCATGCCGGGGCCTCAGTCCTTGTGTGGAGTCGGGGCCGGAACCTGAGGATTCCTCTCCAGTGTTGCCATGGATCTTGGGGTGCTTCTGAGTCTCCCCAGGGGAGTCAGGCCTCGTCTCGAGTGGGGGCATGCACGTGCGCTTTCCTCCCGAGCTGCAGCAGTAGTGTCACGCTTCCTGTCACGTGGATCAAGGGATCTGTGGCTTTCCCTCGAGGCTGTCCCTCGAGGCTTTCCCACGAGGCTTTCCCACAGGGCTGTGCCACGTGCCACCTTGGTGTGCGTCGATCCTCGGCGTGAACGACGAGCCGGTGAAGGGAAAAGAGGTTCCTCTGGAATGGACTGAGACATCTGGGGGACTCTTGGAATGGTGGCACGACCCTGGAGTTCCTCTCGCCGTTCCTGTTGAGAGGGCCTCCTCTTGAGGTGCGACGGGAAGGCCGGGAACTCTTTCCCGACGAAGCAGGGAAAGGATCCCTCATCTCGAGCTACGAGGCGGAAACGGGGCTCCTCTGGATGTGGGCGGGACCCTCGTGATTCCTCTCGAGTGGAGACGGGTATGTCGGGGAACTTCTTGATTTGCACCAAGGGTGTGAAGGACCCTTTCGAAGTTCCAGAGGTGAGGTGTGATCAGCCTCGAGACGCCTCAGCGGAAATGGGCCTCATCTCGCCTGGAGGGGAGAACCTCCTGGATTTTCTCGAGTTGCGGCACGTCTTCTCGAGTTACGACGGGGACCTCAGGGACCCGCTCTGATGGCCTCAGGAAAGGCCAGTCCCCATGCGAGTTGCTAGGGGACCTCTCGGGATTCCTCTCCCGTCCATGCCGGGGCCTCAGTCCTTGTGTGGAGTCGGGGCCGGAACCTGAGGATTCCTCTCCAGTGTTGCCATGGATCTTGGGGTGCTTCTGAGTCTCCCCAGGGGAGTCAGGCCTCGTCTCGAGTGGGGGCATGCACGTGCGCTTTCCTCCCGAGCTGCAGCAGTAGTGTCACGCTTCCTGTCACGTGGATCAAGGGATCTGTGGCTTTCCCTCGAGGCTGTCCCTCGAGGCTTTCCCACGAGGCTTTCCCACAGGGCTGTGCCACGTGCCACCTTGGTGTGCGTCGATCCTCGGCGTGAAAGACGAGCCGGTGAAGGGAAAAGAGGTTCCTCTGGAATGGACTGAGACATCTGGGGGACTCTTGGAATGGTGGCACGACCCTGGAGTTCCTCTCGCCGTTCCTGTTGAGAGGGCCTCCTCTTGAGGTGCGACGGGAAGGCCGGGAACTCTTTCCCGACGAAGCAGGGAAAGGATCCCTCATCTCGAGCTACGAGGCGGAAACGGGGCTCCTCTGGATGTGGGCGGGACCCTCGTGATTCCTCTCGAGTGGAGACGGGTATGTCGGGGAACTTCTTGATTTGCACCAAGGGTGTGAAGGACCCTTTCGAAGTTCCAGAGGTGAGGTGTGATCAGCCTCGAGACGCCTCAGCGGAAATGGGCCTCATCTCGCCTGGAGGGGAGAACCTCCTGGATTTTCTCGAGTTGCGGCACGTCTTCTCGAGTTACGACGGGGACCTCAGGGACCCGCTCTGATGGCCTCAGGAAAGGCCAGTCCCCATGCGAGTTGCTAGGGGACCTCTCGGGATTCCTCTCCCGTCCATGCCGGGGCCTCAGTCCTTGTGTGGAGTCGGGGCCGGAACCTGAGGATTCCTCTCCAGTGTTGCCATGGATCTTGGGGTGCTTCTGAGTCTCCCCAGGGGAGTCAGGCCTCGTCTCGAGTGGGGGCATGCACGTGCGCTTTCCTCCCGAGCTGCAGCAGTAGTGTCACGCTTCCTGTCACGTGGATCAAGGGATCTGTGGCTTTCCCTCGAGGCTGTCCCTCGAGGCTTTCCCTCGAGGCTTTCCCACGAGGCTTTCCCACAGGGCTGTGCCACGTGCCACCTTGGTATGAGTCGATCCTCGGCGTGAAAGACGAGCCAGTGAAGGGAAAAGAGGTTCCTCTGGAATGGACTGAGACATCTGGGGGACTCTTGGAATGGTGGCACGACCCTGGAGTTCCTCTCGCCGTTCCTGTTGAGAGGGCCTCCTCTTGAGGTGCGACGGGAAGGCCGGGAACTCTTTCCCGACGAAGCAGGGAAAGGATCCCTCATCTCGAGCTACGAGGCGGAAACGGGGCTCCTCTGGATGTGGGCGGGACCCTCGTGATTCCTCTCGAGTGGAGACGGGTATGTCGGGGAACTTCTTGATTTGCACCAAGGGTGTGAAGGACCCTTTCGAAGTTCCAGAGGGGAGGTGTGATCAGCCTCGAGACGCCTCAGCGGAAATGGGCCTCATCTCGCCTGGAGGGGAGAACCTCCTGGATTTTCTCGAGTTGCGGCAGGTCTTCTCGAGTTACGACGGGGACCTCAGGGACTCGCTCTGGTGGCCTCAGGAAAGGCCAGTCCCCATGCGAGTTGCTAGGGGACCTCTCGGGATTCCTCTCCCGTCCATGCCGGGGCCTCAGTCCTTGTGTGGAGTCGGGGCCGGAACCTGAGGATTCCTCTCCAGTGTTGCCATGGATTTTGGGGTGCTTCTGAGTCTCCCCAGGGGAGTCAGGCCTCGTCTCGAGTGGGGGCATGCACAGGCGCTTTCCTCCCGAGCTGCAGCAGTAGTGTCACGCTTCCTGTCACGTGGATCAAGGGATCTGTGGCTTTCCCTCGAGGCTGTCCCTCGAGGCTTTCCCACGAGGCTTTCCCACAGGGCTGTGCCACGTGCCACCTTGGTGTGAGTCGATCCTCGGCGTGAAAGACGAGCCGGTGAAGGGAAAAGAGGTTCCTCTGGAATGGACTGAGACATCTGGGGGACTCTTGGAATGGTGGCACGACCCTGGAGTTCCTCTCGCCGTTCCTGTTGAGAGGGCCTCCTCTTGAGATGCGACGGGAAGGCCGGGAACTCTTTCCCGACGAAGCAGGGAAAGGATCCCTCATCTCGAGCTACGAGGCGGAAACGGGGCTCCTCTGGATGTGGGCGGGACCCTCGTGATTCCTCTCGAGTGGAGACGGCTAGGTCGGGGAACTTCTTGATTTGCACCAAGGGTGTGAAGGACCCTTTAGAAGTTCCAGAGGGGAGGTGTGATCAGCCTCGAGACGCCTCAGCGGAAATGGGCCTCATCTCGCCTGGAGGGGAGAACCTCCTGGATTTTCTCGAGTTGCGGCAGGTCTTCTCGAGTTACGACGGGGACCTCAGGGACCCGCTCTGGTGGCCTCAGGAAAGGCCAGTCCCCATGCGAGTTGCTAGGGGACCTCTCGGGATTCCTCTCCCGTCCATGCCGGGGCCTCAGTCCTTGTGTGGAGTTGGGGCCGGAACCTGAGGATTCCTCTCCAGTGTTGCCATGGATCTTGGGGTGCTTCTGAGTCTCCCCAGGGGAGTCAGGCCTCGTCTCGAGTGGGGGCATGCACGTGCGCTTTCCTCCCGAGCTGCAGCAGTAGTGTCACGCTTCCTGTCACGTGGATCAAGGGATCTGTGGCTTTCCCTCGAGGCTGTCCCTCGAGGCTTTCCCACGAGGCTTTCCCACAGGGCTGTGCCACGTGCCACCTTGGTGTGAGTCGATCCTCGGCGTGAAAGACGAGCCGGTGAAGGGAAAAGAGGTTCCTCTGGAATGCACTGAGACATCTGGGGGACTCTTGGAATGGTGGCACGACCCTGGAGTTCCTCTCGCCGTTCCTGTTGAGAGGGCCTCCTCTTGAGATGCGACGGGAAGGCCGGGAACTCTTTCCCGACGAAGCAGGGAAAGGATCCCTCATCTCGAGCTACGAGGCGGAAACGGGGCTCCTCTGGATGTGGGCGGGACCCTCGTGATTCCTCTCGAGTGGAGACGGCTAGGTCGGGGAACTTCTTGATTTGCACCAAGGGTGTGAAGGAGCCTTTCGAAGTTCCAGAGGGGAGGTGTGATCAGCCTCGAGACGCCTCAGCGGAAATGGGCCTCATCTCGCCTGGAGGGGAGAACCTCCTGGATTTTCTCGAGTTGCGGCAGGTCTTCTCGAGTTACGACGGGGACCTCAGGGACCCGCTCTGGTGGCCTCAGGAAAGGCCAGTCCCCATGCGAGTTGCTAGGGGACCTCTCGGGATTCCTCTCCCGTCCATGCCGGGGCCTCAGTCCTTGTGTGGAGTCGGGGCCGGAACCTGAGGATTCCTCTCCAGTGTTGCCATGGATCTTGGGGTGCTTCTGAGTCTCCCCAGGGGAGTCAGGCCTCGTCTCGAGTGGGGGCATGCACGTGCGCTTTCCTCCCGAGCTGCAGCAGTAGTGTCACGCTTCCTGTCACGTGGATCAAGGGATCTGTGGCTTTCCCTCGAGGCTGTCCCTCGAGGCTTTCCCACGAGGCTTTCCCACAGGGCTGTGCCACGTGCCACCTTGGTGTGATTCGATCCTCGGCGTGAAAGACTAGCCGGTGAAGGGAAAAGAGGTTCCTCTGGAATGGACTGAGACATCTGGGGGACTCTTGGAATGGTGGCACGACCCTGGAGTTCCTCTCGCCGTTCCTGTTGAGAGGGCCTCCTCTTGAGATGCGACGGGAAGGCCGGGAACTCTTTCCCGACGAAGCAGGGAAAGGATCCCTCATCTCGAGCTACGAGGCGGAAACGGCGCTCCTCTGGATGTGGGTGGGACCCTCGTGATTCCTCTCGAGTGGAGACGGCTAGGTCGGGGAACTTCTTGATTTGCACCACGGTGTGAAGGAGCCTTTCGAAGTTCCAGAGGGGAGGTGTGATCAGCCTCGTGACGCCTCAGGGGAAATGGGCCTCATCTCGCCTGGAGGGGAGAACCTCCTGGATTTTCTCGAGTTGCGGCAGGTCTTCTCGAGTTACAACGGGGACCTCAGGGACCCGCTCTTGTGGCTTCAGGAAAGGCCAGTCCCCATGCGAGTTGCTAGGGGACCTCTCGGGATTCCTCTCCCGTCCATGCCGGGGCCTCAGTCCTTGTGTGGATTCGGGGCCGGAACCTGAGGATTCCTCTCCAGTGTTGCCATGGATCTTGGGGTGCTTCTGAGTCTCCCAAGGGGAGTCAGGCCTCGTCTCGAGTGGGGGCATGCACGTGCGCTTTCCTCCCGAGCTTCAGCAGTAGTGTCACGCTTCCTGTCACGAGGATCAAGGGATCTGTGGTTTTCAATCGAGGCTGTCCCTCGAGGCTTTCCCACGAGGCTTTCCCACAGGGCTGTGCCACGTGCCACCTTGGTGTGAGTCGATCCTCGGCGTGAAAGACGAGCCGGTGAAGGGAAAAGAGGTTCCTCTGGAATGGACTGAGACATCTGGGGGACTCCTGGAATGGTGGCACGACCCTGGAGTTCCTCTCGCCGTTCCTGTTGAGAGGGCCTCCTCTTGAGGTGCGACGGGAAGGCCGGGAACTCTTTCCCGACGAAGCAGGGAAAGGATCCCTCATCTCGAGCTACGAGGCGGAAACGGGGCTCCTCTGGATTTGGGCGGGACCATCGTGATTCCTCTCGAGTGGAGACGGGTATGTCGGGGAACTTCTTGATTTGCACCAAGGGTATGAAGGACCTTTCGAAGTTCCAGAGGTGAGGTGTGATCAGCCTCGAGACTCCTCAGCGGAAATGGGCCTCATCTCGCCTGGAGGGGAGAACCTCCTGGATTTTCTCGAGTTGCAGCAGGTCTTCTCGAGTTACGACGGGGACCTCAGGGACCCGCTCTGGTGGCCTCAGGAAAGGCCAGTCCCCATGCGAGTTGCTAGGGGACCTCTCGGGATTCCTCTCCCGTCCATGCGGGGGCCTCAGTCCTTGTGTGGAGTCGGGGCCGGAACCTGAGGATTCCTCTCCAGTGTTGCCATGGATCTTGGGGTGCTTCTGAGTCTCCCCAGGGGAGTCAGGCCTCGTCTCGAGTGGGGGCATGCACGTGCGCTTTCCTCCCGAGCTGCAGCAGTAGTGTCACGCTTCCTGTCACGTGGATCAAGGGATCTGTGGCTTTCCCTCGAGGCTGTCCCTCGAGGCTTTCCCACGAGGCTTTCCCACAGGGCTGTGCCACGTGCCACCTTGGTGTGATTCGATCCTCGGCGTGAAAGACTAGCCGGTGAAGGGAAAAGAGGTTCCTCTGGAATGGACTGAGACATCTGGGGGACTCTTGGAATGGTGGCACGACCCTGGAGTTCCTCTCGCCGTTCCTGTTGAGAGGGCCTCCTCTTGAGGTGCGACGGGAAGGCCGGGAACTCTTTCCCGACGAAGCAGGGAAAGGATCCCTCATCTCGAGCTACGAGGCGGAAACGGGGCTCCTCTGGATGTGGGCGGGACCCTCGTGATTCCTCTCGAGTGGAGACGGGTATGTCGGGGAACTTCTTGATTTGCACCAAGGGTATGAAGGACATTTCGAAGTTCCAGAGGTGAGGTGTGATCAGCCTCGAGACGCCTCAGCGGAAATGGGCCTCATCTCGCCTGGAGGGGAGAACCTCCTGGATTTTCTCGAGTTGCGGCAGGTCTTCTCGAGTTACGACGGGGACCTCAGGGACCCGCTCTGGTGGCCTCAGGAAAGGCCAGTCCCCATGCGAGTTGCTAGGGGACCTCTCGGGATTCCTCTCCCGTCCATGCCGGGGCCTCAGTCCTTGTGTGGAGTCGGGGCCGGAACCTGAGGATTCCTCTCCAGTGTTGCCATGGATCTTGGGGTGCTTCTGAGTCTCCCCAGGGGAGTCAGGCCTCGTCTCGAGTGGGGGCATGCACGTGCGCTTTCCTCCCGAGCTGCAGCAGTAGTGTCACGCTTCCTGTCACGTGGATCAAGGGATCTGTGGCTTTCCCTCGAGACTGTCCCTCGAGGCTTTCCCACGAGGCTTTCCCACAGGGCTGTGCCACGTGCCACCTTGGTGTGAGTCGATCCTCGGCGTGAAAGACGAGGCGGTGTAGGGAAAAGAGGTTCCTCTGGAATGGACTGAGACATCTGGGGGACTCTTGGAATGGTGGCACAACCCTGGAGTTCCTCTCGCCGTTCCTGTTGAGAGGGCCTCCTCTTGAAATGCGACGGGAACGCGGGGAACTCTTTCCCGACGAAGCAGGGAAAGGATCCCTCATCTCGAGCTACGAGGCGGAAACGGGGCTCCTGTGGATGTGGGCGGGACTCTCGTGATTCCTCTTGAGTGGAGACGGCTAGGTCGGGGAACTTTTTGATTTGCACCAAGGGTGTGAAGGACCCTTTCGAAGTTCCAGAGGTGAGGTGTGATCAGCCTCGAGACGCCTCAGCGGAAATGGGCCTCATCTCGCCTGGAGGGGAGAACCTCCTGGATTTTCTCGAGTTGCGGCAGGTCTTCTCGAGTTACGATGGGGACCTCAGGGACCCGCTCTGGTGGCCTCAGGAAAGGCCAGTCCCCATGTGAGTTGCTAGGGGAGCTCTCGGGATTCCTCTCCCGTCCATGCCGGGGCCTCAGTCCTTGTGTGGAGTCGGGGCCGGAACCTGAGGATTCCTCTCCAGTGTTGCCATGGATCTTGGGGTGCTTCTGAGTCTCCCCAGGGGAGTCAGGCCTCGTCTCGAGTGGGGGCATGCACGTGCGCTTTCCTCCCGAGCTGCAGCAGTAGTGTCACGCTTCCTGTCACGTGGATCAAGGGATCTGTGGCTTTCCCTCGAGGCTGTCCCTCGAGGCTTTCCCACGAGGCTTTCCCACAGGGCTGTGCCACGTGCCACCTTGGTGTGAGTCGATCCTCGGCGTGAAAGACGAGCCGGTGAAGGGAAAAGAGGTTCCTCTGGAATGGACTGAGACATCTGGGGGACTCTTGGAATGGTGGCACGACTCTGGAGTTCCTCTCCCCGTTCCTGTTGAGAGGGCCTCCTCTTGAGATGCGACGGGAACGCCGGGAACTCTTTCCCGACGAAGCAGGGAAAGGATCCCTCATCTCGAGCTACGAGGCGGAAACGGGGCTCCTCTGGATGTGGGCGGGACTCTCGTGATTCCTCTCGAGTGGAGACGGCTAGGTAGGGGAACTTCTTGATTTGCACCAAGGGTGTGAAGGACCCTTTCGAAGTTCCCGAGATGAGGTGTGATCAGCCTCGAGACGCCTCAGCAGAAATGGGCCTCATCTCGCCTGGAGGGGAGAACCTCCTGGATTTTCTCGAGTTGCGGCAGGTCTTCTCGAGTTACGACGGGGACCTCAGGGACCCGCTCTGGTGGCCTCAGGAAAGGCCAGTCCCCATGCGAGTTGCTAGGGGACCTCTCGGGATTCCTCTCCCGTCCATGCCGGGGCCTCAGTCCTTGTGTGGAGTCGGGGCCGGAACCTGAGGATTCCTCTCCAGTGTTGCCATGGATCTTGGGGTGCTTCTGAGTCTCCCCAGGGGAGTCAGGCCTCGTCTCGAGTGGGGGCATGCACGTGCGCTTTCCTCCCGAGCTGCAGCAGTAGTGTCACGCTTTTTGTCACGTGGATCAAGGGATCTGTGGCTTTCCCTCGAGGCTGTCCCTCGAGGCTTTCCCACGAGGCTTTCCCACAGGGCTGTGCCACGTGCCACCTTGGTGTGAGTCGATCCTCGGCGTGAAAGACGAGCCGGTGAGGGGAAAAGAGGTTCCTCTGGAATGGACTGAGACATCTGGGGGACTCTTGGAATGGTGGCACGACCCTGGAGTTCCTCTCCCAGTTCCTGTTGAGAGGGCCTCCTCTTGAGGTGCGACGGGAAGGCCGGGAACTCTTTCCCGACGAAGCAGGGAAAGGATCCCTCATCTCGAGCTACGAGGCGGAAACGGGGCTCCTCTGGATGTGGGCGGGACCCTCGTGATTCCTCTCGAGTGGAGACGGCTAGGTCGGGGAACTTCTTGATTTGCACCAAGGGTGTGAAGGAGCCTTTCGAAGTTCCAGAGGTGAGGTGTGATCAGCCTCGAGACGCCTCAGCAGAAATGGGCCTCATCTCGCCTGGAGGGGAGAACCTCCTGGATTTTCTCGAGTTGCGGCAGGTCTTCTCGAGTTACGACGGGGACCTCAGGGACCCGGCCTGGTGGCCTCAGGAAAGGCCAGTCCCCATGCGAGTTGCTAGGGGACCTCTCGGGATTCCTCTCCCGTCCATGCCGGGGCCTCAGTCCTTGTGTGGAGTCGGGGCCGGAACCTGAGGATTCCTCTCCAGTGTTGCCATGGATCTTGGGGTGCTTCTGAGTCTCCCCAGGGGAGTCAGGCCTCGTCTCGAGTGGCGGCATGCACGTGCGCTTTGCTCCCGAGCTGCAGTAGTAGTGTCTCTCTTCCTTTCACGTGGATCAAGGGATCTGTGGCTTTCCCTCGAGGCTGTCCCTCGAGGCTTTCCCACGAGGCTTTCCCACAGGGCTGTGCCACGTGCCACCTTGGTGTGAGTCGATCCTCGGCGTGAAAGACGAGCCGGTGAAGGGAAAAGAGGTTCCTCTGGAATGGACTGAGACATCTGGTGGACTCTTGCAATGGTGGCACGACCCTGGAGTTCCTCTCGCCGTTCCTGTTGAGAGGGCCTCCTCTTGAGATGCGACGGGAAGGCCGGGAACTCTTTCCCGACGAAGCAGGGAAAGGATCCCTCATCTCGAGCTACGAGGCGGAAACGGGGCTCCTCCGGATGTGGGCGGGACCCTCGTGATTCCTCTCGAGTGGAGACGGGTATGTCGGGGAACTTCTTGATTTGCACCAAGGGTGTGAAGGACCCTTTCGAAGTTCCAGAGGTGAGGTGTGATCAGCCTCGAGACGCCTCAGCGGAAATGGGCCTCATCTGGCCTGGAGGGGAGAACCTCCTGGATTTTCTCGAGTTGCGGCAGTTCTTCTCGAGTTACGACGGGGACCTCAGGGACCCGCTCTGGTGGCCTCAGGAAAGGCCAGTCCCCATGCGAGTTGCTAGGGGACCTCTCGGGATTCCTCTCCCGTCCATGCCGGGGCCTCAGTCCTTGTGTGGAGTCGGGGCCGGAACCTGAGGATTCCTCTCCAGTGTTGCCATGGATCTTGGGGTGCTTCTGAGTCTCCCCAGGGGAGTCAGGCCTCGTCTCGAGTGGGGGCATGCACGTGCGCTTTCCTCCCGAGCTGCAGCAGTAGTGTCACGCTTCCTGTCACGTGGATCAAGGGATCTGTGGCTTTCCCTCGACGCTGTCCCTCGAGGCTTTCCCACGAGGCTTTCCCACAGGGCTGTGCCACGTGCCACCTTGGTGTGAGTCGATCCTCGGCGTGAAAGACGAGCCGGTGAAGGGAAAAGAGGTTCCTCTGGAATGGAATGAGACATCTGGGGGACTCTTGGAATGGTGGCACGACCCTGGAGTTCCTCTCGCCGTTCCTGTTGAGAGGGCCTCCTCTTGAGATGCGACGGGAACGCCGGGAACTCTTTCCCGATGAAGCAGGGAAAGGATCCCTCATCTCGAGCTACGAGGCGGAAACGGGGCTCCTCTGGATGTGGGCGGGACCCTCGTGATTCCTCTCGAGTGGAGACGGCTAGGTCGGGGAACTTCTTGATTTGCACCAAGGGTGTGAAGGAGCCTTTCGAAGTTCCAGAGGGGAGGTGTGATCAGCCTCGAGACGCCTCAGCGGAAATGGGCCTCATCTCGCCTGGAGGGGAGAACCTCCTGGATTTTCTCGAGTTGCGGCAGGTCTTCTCGAGTTACGACGGGGACCTGAGGGACCCGCTCTGGTGGCCTCAGGAAAGGCCAGTCCCCATGCGAGTTGCTAGGGGATCTCTCGGGATTCCTCTGCCGTCCATGCCGGGGCCTCAGTCCTTGTGTGGAGTCGGGGCCGGAACCTGAGGATTCCTCTCCAGTGTTGCCATGGATCTTGGGGTGCTTCTGAGTCTCCCCAGGGGAGTCAGGCCTCGTCTCGAGTGGGGGCATGCACGTGCGCTTTCCTCCCGAGCTGCAGCAGTAGTGTCACGCTTTCTGTCACGTGGATCAAGGGATCTGTGGCTTTCCCTCGAGGCTGTCCCTCGAGGATTTCCCACGAGGCTTTCCCACAGGGCTGTGCCACGTGCCACCTTGGTGTGAGTCGATTCTCGGCGTGAAAGACGAGGCGGTGTAGGGAAAAGAGGTTCCTCTGGAATGGACTGAGACATCTGGGGGACTCTTGGAATGGTGGCACGACCCTGGAGTTCCTCTCGCCGTTCCTGTTGAGAGGGCCTCCTCTTGAGGTGCGACGGGAAGGCCGGGAACTCTTTCCCGACGAAGCAGGGAAAGGATCCCTCATCTCGAGCTACGAGGCGGAAACGGGGCTCCTCTGGATGTGGGCGGGACCCTCGTGATTCCTCTCGAGTGGAGACGGCTAGGTCGGGGAACTTCTTGATTTGCACCAAGGGTGTGAAGGACCCTTTCGAAGTTCCAGAGGTGAGGTGTGATCAGCCTCGAGACGCCTCAGCAGAAATGGGCCTCATCTCGCCGGGAGGGGAGAACCTCGTCGATTTTCTCGAGTTGCGGCAGGTCTTCTCGAGCTATGACGGGGACCTCAGGGACCCGCTCTGGTGGCCTCAGGAAAGGCCAGTCCCCATGCGAGTTGCTAGGGGACCTCTCGGGATTCCTCTGCCGTCCATGCCGGGGCCTCAGTCCTTGTGTGGAGTCGGGGCCGGAACCTGAGGATTCCTCTCCAGTGTTGCCATGGATCTTGGGGTGCTTCTGAGTCTCCCCAGGGGAGTCAGGCCTCGTCTCGAGTGGGGGCATGCACGTGCGCTTTCCTCCCGAGCTGCAGCAGTAGTGTCACGCTTCCTGTCACGTGGATCAAGGGATCTGTGGCTTTCCCTCGAGGCTGTCCCTCGAGGCTTTCCCACGAGGCTTTCCCACAGGGCTGTGCCACGTGCCACCTTGGTGTGAGTCGATCCTCGGCGTGAAAGACGAGCCGGTGAAGGGAAAAGAGGTTCCTCTGGAATGGACTGAGACATCTGGGGGACTCTTGGAATGGTGGCACGACCCTGGAGTTCCTCTCGCCGTTCCTGTTGAGAGGGCCTCCTCTTGAGATGCGACGGGAAGGCCGGGAACTCTTTCCCGACGAAGCAGGGAAAGGATCCCTCATCTCGAGCTACGAGGCGGAAACGGGGCTCCTCTGGATGTGGGTGGGACCCTCGTGATTCCTCTCGAGTGGAGACGGGTATGTCAGGGAACTTCTTGATTTGCACCAAGGGTGTGAAGGACCCTTTCGAAGTTCCAGAGGGGAGGTGTGATCAGCCTCGAGACGCCTCAGCGGAAATGGGCCTCATCTCGCCTGGAGAGGAGAACCTCCTGGATTTTCTCGAGTTGCGGCAGGTCTTCTCGAGTTACGACGGGGACCTCAGGGACCCGCTCTGGTGGCCTCAGGAAAGGCCAGTCCCCATGCGAGTTGCTAGGGGACCTCTCGGGATTCCTCTCCCGTCCATGCCGGGGCCTCAGTCCTTGTGTGGAGTCGGGGCCGGAACCTGAGGATTCCTCTCCAGTGTTGCCATGGATCTTGGGGTGCTTCTGAGTCTCCCCAGGGGAGTCAGGCCTCGTCTCGAGTGGGGGCATGCACGTGCGCTTTGCTCCCGAGCTGCAGCAGTAGTGTCTCTCTTCCTTTCACGTGGATCAAGGGATCTGTGGCTTTCCCTCGAGGCTGTCCCTCGAGGCTTTCCCACGAGGCTTTCCCACAGGGCTGTGCCACGTGCCACCTTGGTGTGAGTCGATCCTCGGCGTGAAAGACGAGCCGGTGAAGGGAAAAGAGGTTCCTCTGGAATGGACTGAGACATCTGGGGGACTCTTGGAATGGTGGCACGACCCTGGAGTTCCTCTCGCCGTTCCTGTTGAGAGGGCCTCCTCTTGAGATGCGACGGGAAGGCCGGGAACTCTTTCCCGACGAAGCAGGGAAAGGATCCCTCATCTCGAGCTACGAGGCGGAAACGGGGCTCCTCTGGATGTGGGCGGGACCCTCGTGATTCCTCTCGAGTGGAGACGGGTATGTCGGGGAACTTCTTGATTTGCACCAAGCGTGTGAAGGACCCTTTCGAAGTTCCAGAGGGGAGGAGTGATCAGCCTCGAGACGCCTCAGCGGAAATGGGCCTCATCTCGCCTGGAGGGGAGAACCTCCTGGATTTTCTCGAGTTGCGGCAGGTCTTCTCGAGTTACGACGGGGACCTCAGGGACCCGCTCTGGTGGCCTCAGGAAAGGCCAGTCCCCATGCGAGTTGCTAGGGGACCTCTCGGGATTCCTCTCCCGTCCATGCCGGGGCCTCAGTCCTTGTGTGGAGTCGGGGCCGGAACCTGAGGATTCCTCTCCAGTGTTGCCATGGATCTTGGGGTGCTTCTGAGTCTCCCCAGGGGAGTCAGGCCTCGTCTCGAGTGGGGGCATGCACGTGCGCTTTCCTCCCGAGCTGCAGCAGTAGTGTCACGCTTCCTGTCACGTGGATCAAGGGATCTGTGGCTTTCCCTCGAGGCTGTCCCTCGAGGCTTTCCCACGAGGCTTTCCCACAGGGCTGTGCCACGTGCCACCTTGGTGTGAGTCGATCCTCGGCGTGAAAGACGAGCCGGTGAAGGGAAAAGAGGTTCCTCTGGAATGGACTGAGACATCTGGGGGACTCTTGGAATGGTGGCACGACCCTGGAGTTCCTCTCGCCGTTCCTGTTGAGAGGGCCTCCTCTTGAGATGCGACGGGAAGGCCGGGAAC
Source organism: Budorcas taxicolor (assembly GCF_023091745.1). Lineage (NCBI taxonomy): Eukaryota > Metazoa > Chordata > Mammalia > Artiodactyla > Bovidae > Budorcas > Budorcas taxicolor. The sequence continues at coordinate 768,750 of NC_068925.1, forward strand.
TCTTTCCCGACGAAGCAGGGAAAGGATCCCTCATCTCGAGCTACGAGGCGGAAACGGGGCTCCTCTGGATGTGGGCGGGACCCTCGTGATTCCTCTCGAGTGGAGACGGGTATGTCAGGGAACTTCTTGATTTGCACCAAGGGTGTGAAGGACCCTTTCGAAGTTCCAGAGGGGAGGTGTGATCAGCCTCGAGACGCCTCAGCGGAAATGGGCCTCATCACGCCTGGAGGGGAGAACCTCCTGGATTTTCTCGAGTTGCGGCAGTTCTTCTCGAGTTACGACGGGGACCTCAGGGACCCGCTCTCGTGGCCTCAGGAAAGGCCAGTCCCCATGCGAGTTGCTAAGGGCCATCTCGGGATTCCTCTCCCGTCCATGCCGGGGCTAAAGACCTTGTGTGGAGTCGGGGCCGGAACCTGAGGATTCCTCTCCAGTGTTGCCATGGATCTTGGGGTGCTTCTGAGTCTCCCCAGGGGAGTCAGGCCTCGTCTCGAGTGGGGGCATGCACGTGCGCTTTCCTCCCGAGCTGCAGCAGTAGTGTCACGCTTCCTGTCACGTGGATCAAGGGATCTGTGGCTTTCCCTCGAGGCTGTCCCTCGAGGCTTTCCCACGAGGCTTTCCCACAGGGCTGTGCCACGTGCCACCTTGGTGTGAGTCGATCCTCGGCGTGAAAGACGAGCCGGTGAAGGGAAAAGAGGTTCCTCTGGAATGGACTGAGACATCTGGGGGACTCTTGGAATGGTGGCACGACCCTGGAGTTCCTCTCGCCGTTCCTGTTGAGAGGGCCTCCTCTTGAGATGCGACGGGAAGGCCGGGAACTCTTTCCCGACGAAGCAGGGAAAGGATCCCTCATCTCGAGCTACGAGGCGGAAACGGGGCTCCTCTGGATGTGGGCGGGACCCTCGTGATTCCTCTCGAGTGGAGACGGGTATGTCAGGGAACTTCTTGATTTGCACCAAGGGTGTGAAGGACCCTTTCGAAGTTCCAGAGGGGAGGTGTGATCAGCCTCGAGACGCCTCAGCGGAAATGGGCCTCATCTCGCCTGGAGAGGAGAACCTCCTGGATTTTCTCGAGTTGCGGCAGGTCTTCTCGAGTTACGACGGGGACCTCAGGGACCCGCTCTGGTGGCCTCAGGAAAGGCCAGTCCCCATGCGAGTTGCTAGGGGACCTCTCGGGATTCCTCTCCCGTCCATGCCGGGGCCTCAGTCCTTGTGTGGAGTCGGGGCCGGAACCTGAGGATTCCTCTCCAGTGTTGCCATGGATCTTGGGGTGCTTCTGAGTCTCCCCAGGGGAGTCAGGCCTCGTCTCGAGTGGGGGCATGCACGTGCGCTTTGCTCCCGAGCTGCAGCAGTAGTGTCTCTCTTCCTTTCACGTGGATCAAGGGATCTGTGGCTTTCCCTCGAGGCTGTCCCTCGAGGCTTTCCCACGAGGCTTTCCCACAGGGCTGTGCCACGTGCCACCTTGGTGTGAGTCGATCCTCGGCGTGAAAGACGAGCCGGTGAAGGGAAAAGAGGTTCCTCTGGAATGGACTGAGACATCTGGGGGACTCTTGGAATGGTGGCACGACCCTGGAGTTCCTCTCGCCGTTCCTGTTGAGAGGGCCTCCTCTTGAGATGCGACGGGAAGGCCGGGAACTCTTTCCCGACGAAGTAGGGAAAGGATCCCTCATCTCGAGCTACGAGGCGGAAACGGGGCTCCTCTGGATGTGGGCGGGACCCTCGTGATTCCTCTCGAGTGGAGACGGGTATGTCGGGGAACTTCTTGATTTGCACCAAGCGTGTGAAGGACCCTTTCGAAGTTCCAGAGGGGAGGAGTGATCAGCCTCGAGACGCCTCAGCGGAAATGGGCCTCATCTCGCCTGGAGGGGAGAACCTCCTGGATTTTCTCGAGTTGCGGCAGGTCTTCTCGAGTTACGACGGGGACCTCAGGGACCCGCTCTGGTGGCCTCAGGAAAGGCCAGTCCCCATGCGAGTTGCTAGGGGACCTCTCGGGATTTCTCTCCCGTCCATGCCGGGGCCTCAGTCCTTGTGTGGAGTCGGGGCCGGAACCTGAGGATTCCTCTCCAGTGTTGCCATGGATCTTGGGGTGCTTCTGAGTCTCCCTAGGGGAGTCAGGCCTCTTCTCGACTGGGGGCATGCACGTGCGCTTTCCTCCCGATCTGCAGCAGTAGTGTCACGCTTCCTGTCACGTGGATCAAGGGATCTGTGGCTTTCCCTCGAGGCTGTCCCTCGAGGCTTTCCCACGAGGCTTTCCCACAGGGCTGTGCCACGTGCCACCTTGGTGTGAGTCGATCCTCGGCGTGAAAGACGAGCCAGTGAAGGGAAAAGAGGTTCCTCTGGAATGGACTGAGACATCTGGGGGACTCTTGGAATGGTGGCACGACCCTGGAGTTCCTCTCGCCGTTCCTGTTGAGAGGGCCTCCTCTTGAGATGCGACGTGAAGGCCGGGAACTCTTTCCCGACGATGCAGGGAAAGGATCCCTCATCTCGAGCTACGAGGCGGAAACGGGGCTCCTCTGGATGTGGGCGGGACCCTCGTGATTCCTCTCGAGTGGAGACGGCTAGGTCGGGGAACTTCTTGATTTGCACCAAGGCTGTGAAGGACCCTTTCGAAGTTCCAGAGGTGAGGTGTGATCAGCCTCGAGACGCCTCAGCGGAAATGGGCCTCATCTCGCCTGGAGGGGAGAACCTCCTTGATTTTCTCGAGTTGCGGCAGGTCTTCTCGAGTTACGACGGGGACCTCAGGGACCCGCTCTGGTGGCCTCAGGAAAGGCCAGACCCCATGCGAGTTGCTAGGGGACCTCTCGGGATTCCTCTCCCGTCCATGCCGGGGCCTCAGTCCTTGTGTGGAGTCGGGGCCGGAACCTGAGGATTCCTCTCCAGTGTTGCCATGGATCTTGGGGTGCTTCTGAGTCTCCCCAGGGGAGTCAGGCCTCGTCTCGAGTGGGGGCATGCACGTGCGCTTTGCTCCCGAGCTGCAGCAGTAGTGTCTCTCTTCCTTTCACGTGGATCAAGGGATCTGTGGCTTTCCCTCGAGGCTGTCCCTCGAGGCTTTCCCACGAGGCTTTCCCACAGGGCTGTGCCACGTGCCACCTTGGTGTGAGTCGATCCTCGGCGTGAAAGACGAGCCAGTGAAGGGAAAAGAGGTTCCTCTGGAATGGACTGAGACATCTGGGGGACTCTTGGAATGGTGGCACGACCCTGGAGTTCCTCTCGCCGTTCCTGTTGAGAGGGCCTCCTCTTGAGATGCGACGGGAAGGCCGGGAACTCTTTCCCGACGAAGCAGGGAAAGGATCCCTCATCTCGAGCTACGAGGCGGAAACGGGGCTCCTCTGGATGTGGGCGGGACCCTCGTGATTCCTCTCGAGTGGAGACGGCTAGGTCGGGGAACTTCTGGATTTGCACCAAGCGTGTGAAGGACCCTTTCGAAGTTCCAGAGGGGAGGAGTGATCAGCCTCGAGACGCCTCAGCGGAAATGGGCCTCATCTCGCCTGGAGGGGAGAACCTCCTGGATTTTCTCGAGTTGCGGCAGGTCTTCTCGAGTTACGACGGGGACCTCAGGGACCCGCTCTGGTGGCCTCAGGAAAGGCCAGTCCCCATGCGAGTTGCTAGGGGACCTCTCGGGATTTCTCTCCCGTCCATGCCGGGGCCTCAGTCCTTGTGTGGAGTCGGGGCCGGAACCTGAGGATTCCTCTCCAGTGTTGCCATGGATCTTGGGGTGCTTCTGAGTCTCCCTAGGGGAGTCAGGCCTCGTCTCGACTGGGGGCATGCACGTGCGCTTTCCTCCCGATCTGCAGCAGTAGTGTCACGCTTCCTGTCACGTGGATCAAGGGATCTGTGGCTTTCCCTCGAGGCTGTCCCTCGAGGCTTTCCCACGAGGCTTTCCCACAGGGCTGTGCCACGTGCCACCTTGGTGTGAGTCGATCCTCGGCGTGAAAGACGAGCCAGTGAAGGGAAAAGAGGTTCCTCTGGAATGGACTGAGACATCTGGGGGACTCTTGGAATGGTGGCACGACCCTGGAGTTCCTCTCGCCGGTCCTGTTGAGAGGGCCTCCTCTTGAGATGCGACGGGAAGGCCGGGAACTCTTTCCCGACGAAGCAGGGAAAGGATCCCTCATCTCGAGCTACGAGGCGGAAACGGGGCTCCTCTGGATGTGGGCGGGACCCTCGTGATTCCTCTCGAGTGGCGACGGCTATGTCGGGGAACTTCTTGATTTGCACCAAGGGTGTGAAGGAGCCTTTCGAAGTTCCAGAGGTGAGGTGTGATCAGCCTCGAGACGCCTCAGCGGAAATGGGCCTCATCTCGCCTGGAGGGGAGAACCTCCTGGATTTTCTTGAGTTGCGGCAGGTCTTCTCGAGTTACAACGGGGACCTCAGGGACCCGCTCTGGTGGCCTCAGGAGAGACCAGTCCCCATGCGAGTTGCTAGGGGACCTCTCGGGATTCCTCTCCCGTCCATGCCGGGGCCTCAGTCCTTGTGTGGAGCCGGGGCCGGAACCTGAGGATTCCTCTCCAGTGTTGCCATGGATCTTGGGGTGCTTCTGAGTCTCCCCAGGGGAGTCAGGCCTCGTCTCGAGTGGGGGCATGCACGTGCGCTTTCCTCCCGAGCTGCAGCAGTAGTGTCACGCTTCCTGTCACGTGGATCAAGGGATCTGTGGCTTTCCCTCGAGGCTGTCCCTCGAGGCTTTCCCACGAGGCTTTCCCACAGGGCTGTGCCACGTGCCACCTTGGTGTGAGTCGATCCTCGGCGTGAAAGACGAGCCGGTGAAGGGAAAAGAGGTTCCTCTAGAATGGACTGAGACATCTGGGGGACTCTTGGAATGGTGGCATGACCCTGGAGTTCCTCTCGCCGTTCCTGTTGAGAGGGCCTCCTCTTGAGATGCGACGGGAACGCCGGGAACTCTTTCCCGATGAAGCAGGGAAAGGATCCCTCATCTCGAGCTACGAGGCGGAAACGGGGCTCCTCTGGATGTGGGCGGGACCCTCGTGATTCCTCTCGAGTGGAGACGGCTATGTTCGGGAACTTCTTGATTTGCACCAAGGGTGTGAAGGAGCCTTTCGAAGTTCCAGAGGGGAGGTGTGATCAGCCTCGAGACGCCTCAGCGGAAATGGGCCTCATCTCGCCTGGAGGGGAGAACCTCCTGGATTTTCTCGAGATGCGGCAGGTCTTCTCGAGTTACGACGGGGACCTCAGGGACCCGCTCTGGTGGCCTCAGGAAAGGCCAGTCCCCATGCGAGTTGCTAGGGGACCTCTCGGGATTCCTCTCCCGTCCATGCCGGGGCCTCAGTCCTTGTGTGGAGTCGGGGCCGGAACCTGAGGATTCCTCTCCAGTGTTGCCATGGATCTTGGGGTGCTTCTGAGTCTCCCCAGGGGAGTCAAGCCTCGTCTCGAGTGGGGGCATGCACGTGCGCTTTCCTCCCGAGCTGCAGCAGTAGTGTCACGCTTCCTGTCACGTGGATCAAGGGATCTGTGGCTTTCCCTCGAGGCTGTCCCTCGAGGCTTTCCCACGAGGCTTTCCCACAGGGCTGTGCCACGTGCCACCTTGGTGTGAGTCGATCCTCGGCGTGAAAGACGAGCCGGTGAAGGGAAAAGAGGTTCCTCTGGAATGGACTGAGACATCTGGGGGACTCTTGGAATGGTGGCACGACCCTGGAGTTCCTCTCGCCGTTCCTGTTGAGAGGGCCTCCTCTTGAGATGCGACGGGAACGCCGGGAACTCTTTCCCGATGAAGCAGGGAAAGGATCCCTCATCTCGAGCTACGAGGAGGAAACGGGGCTCCTCTGGATGTGGGCGGGACCCTCGTGATTCCTCTCGAGTGGAGACGGCTAGGTCGGGGAACTTCTTGATTTGCACCAAGGGTGTGAAGGAGCCTTTCAAAGTTCCAGAGGGGAGGTGTGATCAGCCTCGAGACGCCTCAGCGGAAATGGGCCTCATCTCGCCTGGAGGGGAGAACCTCCTGGATTTTCTCGAGTTGCGGCAGGTCTTCTCGAGTTACGACGGGGACCTCAGGGACCCGCTCTGGTGGCCTCAGGAAAGGTCAGTCCCCATGAGAGTTGCTAGGGGACCTCTCGGGATTCCTCTGCCGTCCATGCCGGGGCCTCAGTCCTTGTGTGGAGTCGGGGCCGGAACCTGAGGATTCCTCTGCAGTGTTGCCATGGATCTTGGGGTGCTTCTGAGTCTCCCCAGGGGAGTCAGGCCTCGTCTCGAGTGGGGGCATGCACGTGCGCTTTCCTCCCGAGCTGCAGCAGTAGTGTCACGCTTCCTGTCACGTGGATCAAGGGATCTGTGGCTTTCCCTCAAGGCTGTCCCTCGAGGCTTTCCCACGAGGCTTTCCCACAGGGCTGTGCCACGTGCCACCTTGGTGTGATTCGATCCTCGGCGTGAAAGACGAGCCGGTGAAGGGAAAAGAGGTTCCTCTGGAATGGACTGAGACATCTGGGGGACTCTTGGAATGGTGGCACGACCCTGGAGTTCCTCTCGCCGTTCCTGTTGAGAGGGCCTCCTCTTGAGATGCGACGGGAAGGCCGGGAACTCTTTCCCGACGAAGCAGGGAAAGGATCCCTCATCTCGAGCTACGAGGCGGAAACGGGGCTCCTCTGGATGTGGGCGGGACCCTCGTGATTCCTCTCGAGTGGAGACGGGTATGTCGGGGAACTTCTTGATTTGCACCAAGGGTGTGAAGGAGCCTTTCGAAGTTCCAGAGGGGAGGTGTGATCAGCCTTGAGACGCCTCAGCGGAAATGGGCCTCATCTCGCCTGGAGGGGAGAACCTCCTGGATTTCCTCGAGTTGCGGCAGGTCTTCTCGAGTTACGACGGGGACCTCAGGGACCCGCTCTGGTGGCCTCAGGAAAGGCTAGTCCCCATGCGAGTTGCTAGGGCACCTCTCGGGATTCCTCTCCCGTCCATGCCGGGGCCTCAGTCCTTGTGTGGAGTCGGGGCCGGAACCTGAGGATTCCTCTCCAGTGTTGCCATGGATCTTGGGGTGCTTCTGAGTCTCCCCAGGGGAGACAGGCCTCCTCTCGAGTGGGGGCATGCACGTGCGCTTTCCTCCCGAGCTGCAGCAGTAGTGTCACGCTTCCTGTCACGTGGATCAAGGGATCTGTGGCTTTCCCTCGAGGCTGTCCCTCGAGCCTTTCCCACGAGGCTTTCCCACAGGGCTGTGCCACGTGCCACCTTGGTGTGAGTCGATCCTCGGCGTGAAAGACGAGCCGGTGAAGGGAAAAGAGGTTCCTCTGGAATGGACTGAGACATCTGGGGGACTCTTGGAATGGTGGCACGACCCTGGAGTTCCTCTCGCCGTTCCTGTTGAGAGGGCCTCCTCTTGAGATGCGACGGGAAGGCCGGGAACTCTTTCCCGACGAAGCAGGGAAAGGATCCCTCATCTCGAGCTACGAGGCGGAAACGGGGCTCCTCTGGATGTGGGCGGGACCCTCGTGATTCCTCTCGAGTGGAGACGGCTAGGTCGGGGAACTTCTTGATTTGCACCAAGCGTGTGAAGGACCCTTTCGAAGTTCCAGAGGGGAGGAGTGATCAGCCTCGAGACGCCTCAGCGGAAATGGGCCTCATCTCGCCTGGAGGGGAGAACCTCCTGGATTTTCTCGAGTTGCGGCAGGTCTTCTCGAGTTACGACGGGGACCTCAGGGACCCGCTCTGGTGGCCTCAGGAAAGGCCAGTCCCCATGCGAGTTGCTAGGGGACCTCTCGGGATTCCTCTCCCGTCCATGCCGGGGCCTCAGTCCTTGTGTGGAGTCGGGGCCGGAACCTGAGGATTCCTCTTCAGTGTTGCCATGGATCTTGGGGTGCTTCTGAGTCTCCCCAGGGGAGTCAGGCCTCGTCTCGAGTGGGGGCATGCACGTGCGCTTTCCTCCCGAGCTGCAGCAGTAGTGTCACGCTTCCTGTCACGTGGATCAAGGGATCTGTGGCTTTCCCTCGACGCTGTCCCTCGAGGCTTTCCCACGAGGCTTTCCCACAGGGCTGTGCCACGTGCCACCTTGGTGTGAGTCGATCCTCGGCGTGAAAGACGAGCCGGTGAAGGGAAAAGAGGTTCCTCTGGAATGGACTGAGACATCTGGGGGACTCTTGGAATGGTGGCACGACCCTGGAGTTCCTCTCGCCGTTCCTGTTGAGAGGGCCTCCTCTTGAGATGCGACGGGAACGCCGGGAACTCTTTCCCGATGAAGCAGGGAAAGGATCCCTCATCTCGAGCTACGAGGAGGAAACGGGGCTCCTCTGGATGTGGGCGGGACCCTCGTGATTCCTCTCGAGTGGAGACGGCTAGGTCGGGGAACTTCTTGATTTGCACCAAGGGTGTGAAGGAGCCTTTCGAAGTTCCAGAGGGGAGGTGTGATCAGCCTCGAGACGCCTCAGCGGAAATGGGCCTCATCTCGCCTGGAGGGGAGAACCTCCTGGATTTTCTCGAGTTGCGGTAGGTCTTCTCGAGTTACGACGGGGACCTCAGGGACCCGCTCTGGTGGCCTCAGGAAAGGCCAGTCCCCATGCGAGTTGCTAGGGGACCTCTCGGGATTCCTCTGCCGTCCATGCCGGGGCCTCAGTCCTTGTGTGGAGTCGGGGCCGGAACCTGAGGATTCCTCTGCAGTGTTGCCATGGATCTTGGGGTGCTTCTGAGTCTCCCCAGGGGAGTCAGGCCTCGTCTCGAGTGGGGGCATGCACGTGCGCTTTCCTCCCGAGCTGCAGCAGTAGTGTCACGCTTCCTGTCACGTGGATCAAGGGATCTGTGGCTTTCCCTCAAGGCTGTCCCTCGAGGCTTTCCCACGAGGCTTTCCCACAGGGCTGTGCCACGTGCCACCTTGGTGTGATTCGATCCTCGGCGTGAAAGACGAGCCGGTGAAGGGAAAAGAGGTTCCTCTGGAATGGACTGAGACATCTGGGGGACTCTTGGAATGGTGGCACGACCCTGGAGTTCCTCTCGCCGTTCCTGTTGAGAGGGCCTCCTCTTGAAATGCGACAGGAACGCCGGGAACTCTTTCCCGACGAAGCAGGGAAAGGATCCCTCATCTCGAGCTACGAGGCGGAAACGGGGCTCCTCTGGATGTGGGCGGGACCCTCGTGATTCCTCTCGAGTGGAGACGGGTATGTCGGGGAACTTCTTGATTTGCACCAAGGGTGTGAAGGAGCCTTTCGAAGTTCCAGAGGGGAGGTGTGATCAGCCTCGAGACGCCTCAGCGGAAATGGGCCTCATCTCGCCTGGAGGGGAGAACCTCCTGGATTTCCTCGAGTTGCGGCAGGTCTTCTCGAGTTACGACGGGGACCTCAGCGACCCGCTCTGGTGGCCTCAGGAAAGGCTAGTCCCCATGCGAGTTGCTAGGGCACCTCTCGGGATTCCTCTCCCGTCCATGCCGGGGCCTCAGTCCTTGTGTGGAGTCGGGGCCGGAACCTGAGGATTCCTCTCCAGTGTTGCCATGGATCTTGGGGTGCTTCTGAGTCTCCCCAGGGGAGTCAGGCCTCGTCTCGAGTGGGGGCATGCACGTGCGCTTTCCTCCCGAGCTGCAGCAGTAGTGTCACGCTTCCTGTCACGTGGATCAAGGGATCTGTGGCTTTCCCTCGAGGCTGTCCCTCGAGGCTTTCCCACGAGGCTTTCCCACAGGGCTGTGCCACGTGCCACCTTGGTGTGAGTCGATCCTCGGCGTGAAAGACGAGCCGGTGAAGGGAAAAGAGGTTCCTCTGGAATGGACTGAGACATCTGGGGGACTCTTGGAATGGTGGCACGACCCTGGAGTTCCTCTCGCCGTTCCTGTTGAGAGGGCCTCCTCTTGAGATGCGACGGGAACGCCGGGAACTCTTTCCCGACGAAGCAGGGAAAGGATCCCTCATCTCGAGCTACGAGGCGGAAACGGGGCTCCTCTGGATGTGGGCGGGACCCTCGTGATTCCTCTCGAGTGGCGACGGCTATGTCGGGGAACTTCTTGATTTGCACCAAGGGTGTGAAGGAGCCTTTCAAATTCCAGAGGTGAGGTGTGATCAGCCTCGAGACGCCTCAGCGGAAATGGGCCTCATCTCGCCTGGAGGGGAGAACCTCCTGGATTTTCTCGAGTTGCGGCAGGTCTTCTCGAGTTACAACGGGGACCTCAGGGACCCGCTCTGGTGGCCTCAGGAGAGACCAGTCCCCAGGCGAGTTGCTAGGGGACCTCTCGGGATTCCTCTCCCGTCCATGCCGGGGCCTCAGTCCTTGTGTGGAGCCGGGGCCGGAACCTGAGGATTCCTCTCCAGTGTTGCCATGGATCTTGGGGTGCTTCTGAGTCTCCCCAGGGGAGTCAGGCCTCGTCTCGAGTGGGGGCATGCACGTGCGCTTTCCTCCCGAGCTGCAGCAGTAGTGTCACGCTTCCTGTCACGTGGATCAAGGGATCTGTGGCTTTCCCTCGAGGCTGTCCCTCGAGGCTTTCCCACGAGGCTTTCCCACAGGGCTGTGCCACGTGCCACCTTGGTGTGAGTCGATCCTCGGCGTGAAAGACGAGCCGGTGAAGGGAAAAGAGGTTCCTCTGGAATGGACTGAGACATCTGGGGGACTCTTGGAATGGTGGCATGACCCTGGAGTTCCTCTCGCCGTTCCTGTTGAGAGGGCCTCCTCTTGAGATGCGACGGGAACGCCGGGAACTCTTTCCCGACGAAGCAGGGAAAGGATCCCTCATCTCGAGCTACGAGGCGGAAACGGGGCTCCTCTGGATGTGGGCGGGACCCTCGTGATTCCTCTCGAGTGGAGACGGCTAGGTCGGGGAACTTCTTGATTTGCACCAAGGGTGTGAAGGACCCTTTCGAAGTTCCAGAGGGGAGGTGTGATCAGCCTCGAGACGCCTCAGCGGAAATGGGCCTCATCTCGCCTGGAGGGGAGAACCTCCTGGATTTTCTCGAGTTGCGGCAGGTCTTCTCGAGTTACGACGGGGACCTCAGGGACCCGCTCTGGTGGCCTCAGGAAAGGCCAGTCCCCATGCGAGTTGCTAGGGGACCTCTCGGGATTCCTCTCCCGTCCATGCCGGGGCCTCAGTCCTTGTGTGGAGTCGGGGCCGGAACCTGAGGATTCCTCTCCAGTGTTGCCATGGATCTTGGGGTGCTTCTGAGTCTCCCCAGGGGAGTCAGGCCTCGTCTCGAGTGGGGGCATGCACGTGCGCTTTCCTCCCGAGCTGCAGCAGTAGTGTCACGCTTCCTGTCACGTGGATCAAGGGATCTGTGGCTTTCCCTCGAGGCTGTCCCTCCAGGCTTTCCCACGAGGCTTTCCCACAGGGCTGTGCCACGTGCCACCTTGGTGTGAGTCGATCCTCGGCGTGAAAGACGAGCCGGTGAAGGGAAAAGAGGTTCCTCTGGAATGGACTGAGACATCTGGGGGACTCTTGGAATGGTGGCACGACCCTGGAGTTCCTCTCGCCGTTCCTGTTGAGAGGGCCTCCTCTTGAGATGCGACGGGAACGCCGGGAACTCTTCCCCGATGAAGCAGGGAAAGGATCCCTCATCTCGAGCTACGAGGAGGAAACGGGGCTCCTCTGGATGTGGGCGGGACCCTCGTGATTCCTCTCGAGTGGAGACGGCTAGGTCGGGGAACTTCTTGATTTGCACCAAGGGTGTGAAGGAGCCTTTCGAAGTTCCAGAGGGGAGGTGTGATCAGCCTCGAGACGCCTCAGCGGAAATGGGCCTCATCTCGCCTGGAGGGGAGAACCTCCTGGATTTCCTCGAGTTGCGGCAGGTCTTCTCGAGTTACGACGGGGATCTCAGGGACCCGCTCTGGTGGCCTCAGGAAAGGCTAGTCCCCATGCGACTTGCTAGGGCACCTCTCGGGATTCCTCTCCCGCCCATGCCGCGGCCTCAGTCCTTGTGTGGAGTCGGGGCCGGAACCTGAGGCTTCCTCTCCAGGGTTGCCATGGATCTTGGGGTGCTTCTGAGTCTCCCCAGGGGAGACAGGCCTCGTCTCGAGTGGGGGCATGCACGTGCGCTTTCCTCCCGAGCTGCAGCAGTAGTGTCACGCTTCCTGTCACGTGGATCAAGGGATCTGTGGCTTTCCCTCGAGGCTGTCCCTCGAGGCTTTCCCACGAGGCTTTCCCACAGGGCTGTGCCACGTGCCACCTTGGTGTGAGTCGATCCTCGGCGTGAAAGACGAGCCGGTGAAGGGAAAAGAGGTTCCTCTGGAATGGACTGAGACATCTGGGGGACTCTTGGAATGGTGGCACGACCCTGGAGTTCCTCTCGCCGTTCCTGTTGAGAGGGCCTCCTCTTGAGATGCGACGGAAAGGCCGGGAACTCTTTCCCGACGAAGCAGGGAAAGGATCCCTCATCTCGAGCTACGAGGCGGAAACGGGGCTCCTCTGGATGTGGGCGGGACCCTCGTGATTCCTCTCGAGTGGAGACGGCTAGGTCGGGGAACTTCTTGATTTGCACCAAGCGTGTGAAGGACCCTTTCGAAGTTCCAGAGGGGAGGAGTGATCAGCCTCGAGACGCCTCAGCGGAAATGGGCCTCATCTCGCCTGGAGGGGAGAACCTCCTGGATTTTCTCGAGTTGCGGCAGGTCTTCTCGAGTTACGACGGGGACCTCAGGGACCCGCTCTGGTGGCCTCAGGAAAGGCCAGTCCCCATGCGAGTTGCTAGGGGACCTCTCGGGATTCCTCTCCCGTCCATGCCGGGGCCTCAGTCCTTGTGTGGAGTCGGGGCCGGAACCTGAGGATTCCTCTCCAGTGTTGCCATGGATCTTTGGGTGCTTCTGAGTCTCCCTAGGGGAGTCAGGCCTCGTCTCGAGTGGGGGCATGCACGTGCGCTTTCCTCCCGAGCTGCAGCAGTAGTGTCACGCTTCCTGTCACGTGGATCAAGGGATCTGTGGCTTTCCCTCGAGGCTGTCCCTCGAGGCTTTCCCACGAGGCTTTCCCACAGGGCTGTGCCACGTGCCACCTTGGTGTGAGTCGATCCTCGGCGTGAAAGACGAGGCGGTGTAGGGAAAAGAGGTTCCTCTGGAATGGACTGAGACATCTGGGGGACTCTTGGAATGGTGGCACGACCCTGGAGTTCCTCTCGCCGTTCCTGTTGAGAGGGCCTCCTCTTGAAATGCGACGGGAAGGCCGGGAACTCTTTCCCGACGAAGCAGGGAAAGGATCCCTCATCTCGAGCTACGAGGCGGAAACGGGGCTCCTCTGGATGTGGGCGGGACCCTCGTGATTCCTCTCGAGTGGAGACGGGTATGTCGGGGAACTTCTTGATTTGCACCAAGGGTGTGAAGGACCCTTTCGAAGTTCCAGAGGTGAGGTGTGATCAGCCTCGAGACGCCTCAGCGGAAATGGGCCTCATCTCGCCTGGAGGGGAGAACCTCCTGGATTTTCTCGAGTTGCAGCAGGTCTTCTCGAGTTACGACGGGGACATCAGGGACCCGCTCTGGTGGCCTCAGGAAAGGCCAGTCCCCATGCGAGTTGCTAGGGGACCTCTCGGGATTCCTCTCCCGTCCATGCCGGGGCCTCAGTCCTTGTGGGGAGTCGGGGCCGGAACCTGAGGATTCCTCTCCAGTGTTGCCATGGATCTTGGGGTGCTTCTGAGTCTCCCCAGGGGAGTCAGGCCTCGTCTCGAGTGGGGGCTTGCACGTGCGCTTTCCTCCCAAGCTGCAGCAGTAGTGTCACGCTTCCTGTCACGTGGATCAAGGGATCTGTGGCTTTCCCTCGAGGCTGTCCCTCGAGGCTTTCCCACGAGGCTTTCCCACAGGGCTGTGCCACGTGCCACCTTGGTGTGAGTCGATCCTCGGCGTGAAAGACGAGCCGGTGAAGGGAAAAGAGGTTCCTCTGGAATGGACTGAGACATCTGGGGGACTCTTGGAATGGTGGCACGACCCTGGAGTTCCTCTCGCCGTTTCTGTTGAGAGGGCCTCCTCTTGAAATGCGACGGGAACGCCGGGAAGTCTTTCCCGACGAAGCAGGGAAAGGATCCCTCATCTAGAGCTACGAGGCGGAAACGGGGCTCCTCTGGATGTGGGCGGGACCCTCGTGATTCCTCTCGAGTGGAGACGGGTATGTCGGGGAACTTCTTGATTTGCACCAAGGGTGTGAAGGAGCCTTTCGAAGTTCCAGACGTGAGGTGTGATCAGCCTCGAAACGCCTCAGCGGAAATGGGCCTCATCTCGCCTGGAGGGGAGAACCTCCTGGATTTTCTCGAGTTGCGGCAGGTCTTCTCGAGTTACGACGGGGACCTCAGGGACCCGCTCTGGTGGCCTCAGGAAAGGCCAGTCCCCATGCGAGTTGCTAGGGGACCTCTCGGGATTCCTCTCCCGTCCATGCCGGGGCCTCAGTCCTTGTGTGGAGTCGGGGCCGGAACCTGAGGATTCCTCTCCAGTGTTGCCATGGATCTTGGGGTGCTTCTGAGTCTCCCCAGGGGAGACAGGCCTCCTCTCGAGTGGGGGCATGCACGTGCGCTTTCCTCCCGAGCTGCAGCAGTAGTGTCACGCTTCCTGTCACGTGGATCAAGGGATCTGTGGCTTTCCCTCGAGGCTGTCCCTCGAGGCTTTCCCACGAGGCTTTCCCACAGGGCTGTGCCACGTGCCACCTTGGTGTGAGTCGATCCTCGGCGTGAAAGACGAGCCGGTGAAGGGAAAAGAGGTTCCTCTGGAATGGACTGAGACATCTGGGGGACTCTTGGAATGGTGGCACGACCCTGGAGTTCCTCTCGCCGTTCCTGTTGAGAGGGCCTCCTCTTGAGATGCGACGGGAAGGCCGGGAACTCTTTCCCGACGAAGCAGGGAAAGGATCCCTCATCTCGAGCTACGAGGCGGAAACGGGGCTCCTCTGGATGTGGGCGGGACCCTCGTGATTCCTCTCGAGTGGAGACGGCTAGGTCGGGGAACTTCTTGATTTGCACCAAGCGTGTGAAGGACCCTTTCGAAGTTCCAGAGGGGAGGAGTGATCAGCCTCGAGACGCCTCAGCGGAAATGGGCCTCATCTCGCCTGGAGGGGAGAACCTCCTGGATTTTCTCGAGTTGCGGCAGGTCTTCTCGAGTTACGACGGGGACCTCAGGGACCCGCTCTGGTGGCCTCAGGAAAGGCCAGTCCCCATGCGAGTTGCTAGGGGACCTCTCGGGATTCCTCTCCCGTCCATGCCGGGGCCTCAGTCCTTGTGTGGAGCCGGGGCCGGAACCTGAGGATTCCTCTCCAGTGTTGCCATGGATCTTGGGGTGCTTCTGAGTCTCCCCAGGGGAGTCAGGCCTCGTCTCGAGTGGGGGCATGCACGTGCGCTTTCCTCCCGAGCTGCAGCAGTAGTGTCACGCTTCCTGTCACGTGGATCAAAGGATCTGTGGCTTTCCCTCGAGGCTGTCCCTCGAGGCTTTCCCACGAGGCTTTCCCACAGGGCTGTGCCACGTGCCACCTTGGTGTGAGTCGATCCTCGGCGTGAAAGACGAGCCTGTGAAGGGAAAAGAGGTTCCTCTGGAATGGACTGAGACATCTGGGGGACTCTTGGAATGGTGGCACGACCCTGGAGTTCCTCTCGCCGTTCCTGTTGAGAGGGCCTCCTCTTGAGATGCGACGGGAACGCCGGGAACTCTTTCCCGATAAAGCAGGGAAAGGATCCCTCATCTCGAGCTACGAGGAGGAAACGGGGCTCCTCTGGATGTGGGCGGGACCCTCGTGATTCCTCTCGATTGGAGACGGCTAGGTCGGGGAACTTCTTGATTTGCACCAAGGGTGTGAAGGAGCCTTTCGAAGTTCCAGAGGGGAGGTGTGATCAGCCTCGAGACGCCTCAGCGGAAATGGGCCTCATCTCGCCTGGAGGGGAGAACCTCCTGGATTTTCTCGAGTTGCGGCAGGTCTTCTCGAGTTACGACGGGGACCTCAGGGACCCGCTCTGGTGGCCTCAGGAAAGGCCAGTCCCCATGCGAGTTGCTAGGGGACCTCTCGGGATTCCTCTGCCGTCCATGCCGGGGCCTCAGTCCTTGTGTGGAGTCGGGGCCGGAACCTGAGGATTCCTCTGCAGTGTTGCCATGGATCTTGGGGTGCTTCTGAGTCTCCCCAGGGGAGTCAGGCCTCGTCTCGAGTGGGGGCATGCATGTGCGCTTTCCTCCCGAGCTGCAGCAGTAGTGTCACGCTTCCTGTCACGTGGATCAAGGGATCTGTGGCTTTCCCTCAAGGCTGTCCCTCGAGGCTTTCCCACGAGGCTTTCCCACAGGGCTGTGCCACGTGCCACCTTGGTGTGATTCGATCCTCGGCGTGAAAGACGAGCCGGTGACGGGAAAAGAGGTTCCTCTGGAATGGACTGAGACATCTGGGGGACTCTTGGAATGGTGGCACGACCCTGGAGATCCTCTCGCCGTTCCTGTTGAGAGGGCCTCCTCTTGAGATGCGACGGGAAGGCCGGGAACTCTTTCCCGACGAAGCAGGGAAAGGATCCCTCATCTCGAGCTACGAGGCGGAAACGGGGCTCCTCTGGATGTGGGCGGGACCGTCGTGATTCCTCTCGAGTGGAGACGGCTTGGTCGGGGAACTTCTTGATTTGCACCAAGGGTGTGAAGGAGCCTTTCGAAGTTCCAGAGGGGAGGTGTGATCAGCCTCGAGACGCCTCAGCGGAAATGGGCCTCATCTCGCCTGGAGGGGAGAACCTCCTGGATTTTCTCGAGTTGCGGCAGGTCTTCTCGAGTTACGACGGGGACCTCAGGGACCCGCTCTTGTGGCCTCAGGAAAGGCCAGTCCCCATGCGAGTTGCTAGGGGACCTCTCGGGATTCCTCTCCCGTCCATGCCGGGGCCTCAGTCCTTGTGTGGATTCGGGGCCGGAACCTGAGGATTCCTCTCCAGTGTTGCCATGGATCTTGGGGTGCTTCTGAGTCTTCCCAGGGGAGTCAGGCCTCGTCTCGAGTGGGGGCATGCACGTGCGCTTTCCTCCCGAGCTGCAGCAGTAGTGTCACGCTTCCTGTCACGTGGATCAAGGGATCTGTGGCTTTCCCTCGAGGCTGTCCCTCGAGGCTTTCCCACGAGGCTTTCCCACAGGGCTGTGCCACGTGCCACCTTGGTGTGAGTCGATCCTCGGCGTGAAAGACGAGCCGGTGAAGGGAAAAGAGGTTCCTCTGGAATGGACTGAGACATCTGGGGGACTCTTGGAATGGTGGCACGACCCTGGAGTTCCTCTCGCCGTTTCTGTTGAGAGGGCCTCCTCTTGAAATGCGACGGGAACGCCGGGAACTCTTTCCCGACGAAGCAGGGAAAGGATCCCTCATCTCGAGCTACGAGGCGGAAACGGGGTTCCTCTGGATGTGGGCGGGACCCTCGTGATTCCTCTCGAGTGGAGACGGGTATGTCGGGAAACTTCTTGATTTGCACCAAGGGTGTGAAGGAGCCTTTCGAAGTTCCAGACGTGAGGTGTGATCAGCCTCGAAACGCCTCAGCGGAAATGGGCCTCATCTCGCCTGGAGGGGAGAACCTCCTGGATTTTCTCGAGTTGCGGCAGGTCTTCTCGAGTTACGACGGGGACCTCAGGGACCCGCTCTGGTGGCCTCAGGAAAGGCCAGTCCCCATGCGAGTTGCTAGGGGACCTCTCGGGATTCCTCTCCCGTCCATGCCGGGGCCTCAGTCCTTGTGGGGAGTCGGGGCCGGAACCTGAGGATTCCTCTCCAGTGTTGCCATGGATCTTGGGGTGCTTCTGAGTCTCCCCAGGGGAGTCAGGCCTCGTCTCGAGTGGGGGCTTGCACGTGCGCTTTCCTCCCAAGCTGCAGCAGTAGTGTCACGCTTCCTGTCACGTGGATCAAGGGATCTGTGGCTTTCCCTCGAGGCTGTCCCTCGAGGCTTTCCCACGAGGCTTTCCCACAGGGCTGTGCCACGTGCCACCTTGTTGTGAGTCGATCCTCGGCGTGAAAGACGAGCCGGTGAAGGGAAAAGAGGTTCCTCTGGAATGGACTGAGACATCTGGGGGACTCTTGGAATGGTGGCACGACCCTGGAGTTCCTCTCGCCGTTCCTGTTGAGAGGGCCTCCTCTTGAGATGCGACGGGAACGCCGGGAACTCTTTCCCGATGAAGCAGGGAAAGGATCCCTCATCTCGAGCTACGAGGAGGAAACGGGGCTCCTCTGGATGTGGGCGGGACCCTCGTGATTCCTCTCGAGTGGAGACGGCTAGGTCGGGGAACTTCTTGATTTGCACCAAGGGTGTGAAGGAGCCTTTCGAAGTTCCAGAGGTGAGGTGTGATCAGCCTCGAGACGCCTCATCGGAAATGGGCCTCATCTCGCCTGGAGGGGAGAACCTCCTGGATTTTCTCGAGTTGCGGCAGGTCTTCTCGAGTTACGACGGGGACCTCAGGGACCCGCTCTGGTGGCCTCAGGAAAGGCCAGTCCCCATGCGAGTTGCTAGGGGACCTCTCGGGATTCCTCTCCCGTCCATGCCGGGGCCTCAGTCCTTGTGGGGAGTCGGGGCTGGAACCTGAGGATTCCTCTCCAGTGTTGCCATGGATCTTGGGGTGCTTCTGAGTCTCCCCAGGGGAGTCAGGCCTCGTCTCGAGTGGGGGCATGCACGTGCGCTTTCCTCCCGAGCTGCAGCAGTAGTGTCACGCTTCCTGTCACGTGGATCAAGGGATCTGTGGCTTTCCCTCGAGGCTGTCCCTCGAGGCTTTCCCACGAGGCTTTCCCACAGGGCTGTGCCACGTGCCACCTTGGTGTGAGTCGATCCTCGGCGTGAAAGACGAGCCGGTGAAGGGAAAAGAGGTTCCTCTGGAATGGACTGAGACATCTGGGGGACTCTTGGAATGGTGGCACGACCCTGGAGTTCCTCTCGCCGTTCCTGTTGAGAGGGCCTCCTCTTGAGATGCGACGGGAACGCCGGGAACTCTTTCCCGACGAAGCAGGGAAAGGATCCCTCATCTCGAGCTACGAGGCGGAAACGGGGCTCCTCTGGATGTGGGCGGGACCCTCGTGATTCCTCTCGAGTGGAGACGGGTATGTCGGGGAACTTCTTGATTTGCACCAAGGGTGTGAAGGACCCTTTAGAAGTTCCAGAGGGGAGGTGTGATCAGCCTCGAGACGCCTCAGCGGAAATGGGCCTCATCTCGCCTGGAGGGGAGAACCTCCTGGATTTTCTCGAGTTGCGGCAGGTCTTCTCGAGTTACGACGGGGACCTCAGGGACCCGCTCTGGTGGCCTCAGGAAAGGCCAGTCCCCATGCGAGTTGCTAGGGGACCTCTCGGGATTCCTCTCCCGTCCATGCCGGGGCCTCAGTCCTTGTGTGGAGTCGGGGCCGGAACCTGAGGATTCCTCTCCAGTGTTGCCATGGATCTTGGGGTGCTTCTGAGTCTTCCCAGGGGAGACAGGCCTCGTCTCGAGTGGGGGCATGCACGTGCGCTTTCCTCCCGAGCTGCAGCAGTAGTGTCACGCTTCCTGTCACGTGGATCAAGGGATCTGTGGCTTTCCCTCGAGGCTGTCCCTCGAGGCTTTCCCACGAGGCTTTCCCACAGGGCTGTGCCACGTGCCACCTTGGTGTGAGTCGATCCTCGGCGTGAAAGACGAGCCGGTGAAGGGAAAAGAGGTTCCTCTGGAATGGACTGAGACATCTGGGGGACTCTTGGAATGGTGGCACGACCCTGGAGTTCCTCTCGCCGTTCCTGTTGAGAGGGCCTCCTCTTGAGATGCGACGGGAAGGCCGGGAACTCTTTCCCGACGAAGCAGGGAAAGGATCCCTCATCTCGAGCTACGAGGCGGAAACGGGGCTCCTCTGGATGTGGGCGGGACCCTCGTGATTCCTCTCGAGTGGAGACGGCTAGGTCGGGGAACTTCTTGATTTGCACCAAGCGTGTGAAGGACCCTTTCGAAGTTCCAGAGGGGAGGAGTGATCAGCCTCGAGACGCCTCAGCGGAAATGGGCCTCATCTCGCCTGGAGGGGAGAACCTCCTGGATTTTCTCGAGTTGCGGCAGGTCTTCTCGAGTTACGACGGGGACCTCAGGGACCCGCTCTGGTGGCCTCAGGAAAGGCCAGTCCCCATGCGAGTTGCTAGGGGACCTCTCGGGATTCCTCTCCCGTCCATGCCGGGGCCTCAGTCCTTGTGTGGAGTCGGGGCCGGAACCTGAGGATTCCTCTCCAGTGTTGCCATGGATCTTGGGGTGCTTCTGAGTCTCCCTAGGGGAGTCAGGCCTCGTCTCGAGTGGGGGCATGCACGTGCGCTTTCCTCCCGAGCTGCAGCAGTAGTGTCACGCTTCCTGTCACGTGGATCAAGGGATCTGTGGCTTTCCCTCGAGGCTGTCCCTCGAGGCTTTCCCACGAGGCTTTCCCACAGGGCTGTGCCACGTGCCACCTTGGTGTGAGTCGATCCTCGGCGTGAAAGACGAGGCGGTGTAGGGAAAAGAGGTTCCTCTGGAATGGACTGAGACATCTGGGGGACTCTTGGAATGGTGGCACGACCCTGGAGTTCCTCTCGCCGTTCCTGTTGAGAGGGCCTCCTCTTGAAATGCGACGGGAAGGCCGGGAACTCTTTCCCGACGAAGCAGGGAAAGGATCCCTCATCTCGAGCTACGAGGCGGAAACGGGGCTCCTCTGGATGTGGGCGGGACCCTCGTGATTCCTCTCGAGTGGAGACGGGTATGTCGGGGAACTTCTTGATTTGCACCAAGGGTGTGAAGGACCCTTTCGAAGTTCCAGAGGTGAGGTGTGATCAGCCTCGAGACGCCTCAGCGGAAATGGGCCTCATCTCGCCTGGAGGGGAGAACCTCCTGGATTTTCTCGAGTTGCAGCAGGTCTTCTCGAGTTACGACGGGGACCTCAGGGACCCGCTCTTGTGGCCTCAGGAAAGGCCAGTCCCCATGCGAGTTGCTAGGGGACCTCTCGGGATTCCTCTCCCGTCCATGCCGGGGCCTCAGTCCTTGTGTGGATTCGGGGCCGGAACCTGAGGATTCCTCTCCAGTGTTGCCATGGATCTTGGGGTGCTTCTGAGTCTTCCCAGGGGAGTCAGGCCTCGTCTCGAGTGGGGGCATGCACGTGCGCTTTCCTCCCGAGCTGCAGCAGTAGTGTCACGCTTCCTGTCACGTGGATCAAGGGATCTGTGGCTTTCCCTCGAGGCTGTCCCTCGAGGCTTTCCCACGAGGCTTTCCCACAGGGCTGTGCCACGTGCCACCTTGGTGTGAGTCGATCCTCGGCGTGAAAGACGAGCCGGTGAAGGGAAAAGAGGTTCCTCTGGAATGGACTGAGACATCTGGGGGACTCTTGGAATGGTGGCACGACCCTGGAGTTCCTCTCGCCGTTTCTGTTGAGAGGGCCTCCTCTTGAAATGCGACGGGAACGCCGGGAACTCTTTCCCGACGAAGCAGGGAAAGGATCCCTCATCTCGAGCTACGAGGCGGAAACGGGGTTCCTCTGGATGTGGGCGGGACCCTCGTGATTCCTCTCGAGTGGAGACGGGTATGTCGGGGAACTTCTTGATTTGCACCAAGGGTGTGAAGGAGCCTTTCGAAGTTCCAGACGTGAGGTGTGATCAGCCTCGAAACGCCTCAGCGGAAATGGGCCTCATCTCGCCTGGAGGGGAGAACCTCCTGGATTTTCTCGAGTTGCGGCAGGTCTTCTCGAGTTACGACGGGGACCTCAGGGACCCGCTCTGGTGGCCTCAGGAAAGGCCAGTCCCCATGCGAGTTGCTAGGGGACCTCTCGGGATTCCTCTCCCGTCCATGCCGGGGCCTCAGTCCTTGTGGGGAGTCGGGGCCGGAACCTGAGGATTCCTCTCCAGTGTTGCCATGGATCTTGGGGTGCTTCTGAGTCTCCCCAGGGGAGTCAGGCCTCGTCTCGAGTGGGGGCTTGCACGTGCGCTTTCCTCCCAAGCTGCAGCAGTAGTGTCACGCTTCCTGTCACGTGGATCAAGGGATCTGTGGCTTTCCCTCGAGGCTGTCCCTCGAGGCTTTCCCACGAGGCTTTCCCACAGGGCTGTGCCACGTGCCACCTTGGTGTGAGTCGATCCTCGGCGTGAAAGACGAGATGGTGAAGGGAAAAGAGGTTCCTCTGGAATGGACTGAGACATCTGGGGGACTCTTGGAATGGTGGCACGACCCTGGAGTTCCTCTCGCCGTTCCTGTTGAGAGGGCCTCCTCTTGAGATGCGACGGGAACGCCGGGAACTCTTTCCCGATGAAGCAGGGAAAGGATCCCTCATCTCGAGCTACGAGGAGGAAACGGGGCTCCTCTGGATGTGGGCGGGACCCTCGTGATTCCTCTCGAGTGGAGACGGCTAGGTCGGGGAACTTCTTGATTTGCACCAAGGGTGTGAAGGAGCCTTTCGAAGTTCCAGAGGTGAGGTGTGATCAGCCTCGAGACGCCTCATCGGAAATGGGCCTCATCTCGCCTGGAGGGGAGAACCTCCTGGATTTTCTCGAGTTGCGGCAGGTCTTCTCGAGTTACGACGGGGACCTCAGGGACCCGCTCTGGTGGCCTCAGGAAAGGCCAGTCCCCATGCGAGTTGCTAGGGGACCTCTCGGGATTCCTCTCCCGTCCATGCCGGGGCCTCAGTCCTTGTGGGGAGTCGGGGCCGGAACCTGAGGATTCCTCTCCAGTGTTGCCATGGATCTTGGGGTGCTTCTGAGTCTCCCCAGGGGAGTCAGGCCTCGTCTCGAGTGGGGGCTTGCACGTGCGCTTTCCTCCCAAGCTGCAGCAGTAGTGTCACGCTTCCTGTCACGTGGATCAAGGGATCTGTGGCTTTCCCTCGAGGCTGTCCCTCGAGGCTTTCCCACGAGGCTTTCCCACAGGGCTGTGCCACGTGCCACCTTGGTGTGAGTCGATCCTCGGCGTGAAAGACGAGCCGGTGAAGGGAAAAGAGGTTCCTCTGGAATGGACTGAGACATCTGGGGGACTCTTGGAATGGTGGCACGACCCTGGAGTTCCTCTCGCCGTTCCTGTTGAGAGGGCCTCCTCTTGAGATGCGACGGGAACGCCGGGAAATCTTTCCCGACGAAGCAGGGAAAGGATCCCTCATCTCGAGCTACGAGGCGGAAACGGGGCTCCTCTGGATGTGGGCGGGACCCTCGTGATTCCTCTCGAGTGGAGACGGGTATGTCGGGGAACTTCTTGATTTGCACCAAGGGTGTGAAGGACCCTTTCGAAGTTCCAGAGGGGAGGTGTGATCAGCCTCGAGACGCCTCATTGGAAATGGGCCTCATCTCGCCTGGAGGGGAGAACCTCCTGGATTTTCTCGAGTTGCGGCAGGTCTTCTCGAGTTACGACGGGGACCTCAGGGACCCGCTCTGGTGGCCTCAGGAAAGGCCAGTCCCCATGCGAGTTGCTAGGGGACCTTTCGGGATTCCTCTCCCGTCCATGCCGGGGCCTCAGTCCTTGTGTGGAGTCGGGGCCGGAACCTGAGGATTCCTCTCCAGTGTTGCCATGGATCTTGGGGTGCTTCTGAGTCTCCCCAGGGGAGTCAGGCCTCGTCTCGAGTGGGGGCATGCACGTGCGCTTTCCTCCCAAGCTGCAGCAGTAGTGTCACGCTTCCTGTCACGTGGATCAAGGGATCTGTGGCTTTCCCTCGAGGCTGTCCCTCGAGGCTTTCCCACGAGGCTTTCCCACAGGGCTGTGCCACGTGCCACCTTGGTGTGAGTCGATCCTCGGCGTGAAAGACGAGGCTGTGTAGGGAAAAGAGGTTCCTCTGGAATGGACTGAGACATCTGGGGGACTCTTGGAATGGTGGCACGACCCTGGAGTTCCTCTCGCCGTTCCTGTTGAGAGGGCCTCCTCTTGAAATGCGACGGGAACGCCGGGAACTCTTTCCCGACGAAGCAGGGAAAGGATCCCTCATCTCGAGCTACGAGGCGGAAACGGGGCTCCTCTCGATGTGGGCGGGACTCTCGTGATTCCTCTCGAGTGGAGACGGCTAGGTCGGGGAACTTCTTGATTTGCACCAAGGGTGTGAAGGACCCTTTCGAAGTTCCAGAGGGGAGGTGTGATCAGCCTCGAGACGCCTCAGCGGAAATGGGCCTCATCTCGCCTGGAGGGGAGAACCTCCTGGATTTTCTCGAGTTGCGGCAGGTCTTCTCGAGTTACGACGGGGACCTCAGGGACCCGCTCTGGTGGCCTCAGGAAAGGCCAGTCCCCATGCGAGTTGCTAGGGGACCTCTCGGGATTCCTCTCCCGTCCATGCCGGGGCCTCAGTCCTTGTGGGGAGTCGGGGCTGGAACCTGAGGATTCCTCTCCAGTGTTGCCATGGATCTTGGGGTGCTTCTGAGTCTCCCCAGGGGAGTCAGGCCTCGTCTCGAGTGGGGGCATGCACGTGCGCTTTCCTCCCGAGCTGCAGCAGTAGTGTCACGCTTCCTGTCACGTGGATCAAGGGATCTGTGGCTTTCCCTCGAGGCTGTCCCTCGAGGCTTTCCCACGAGGCTTTCCCACAGGGCTGTGCCACGTGCCACCTTGGTGTGAGTCGATCCTCGGCGTGAAAGACGAGCCGGTGAAGGGAAAAGAGGTTCCTCTGGAATGGACTGAGACATCTGGGGGACTCTTGGAATGGTGGCACGACCCTGGAGTTCCTCTCGCCGTTCCTGTTGAGAGGGCCTCCTCTTGAGATGCGACGGGAACGCCGGGAACTCTTTCCCGACGAAGCAGGGAAAGGATCCCTCATCTCGAGCTACGAGGCGGAAACGGGGCTCCTCTGGATGTGGGCGGGACCCTCGTGATTCCTCTCGAGTGGAGACGGGTATGTCGGGGAACTTCTTGATTTGCACCAAGGGTGTGAAGGACCCTTTCGAAGTTCCAGAGGGGAGGTGTGATCAGCCTCGAGACGCCTCAGCGGAAATGGGCCTCATCTCGCCTGGAGGGGAGAACCTCCTGGATTTTCTCGAGTTGCGGCAGGTCTTCTCGAGTTACGACGGGGACCTCAGGGACCCGCTCTGGTGGCCTCAGGAAAGGCCAGTCCCCATGCGAGTTGCTAGGGGACCTCTCGGGATTCCTCTCCCGTCCATGCCGGGGCCTCAGTCCTTGTGTGGAGTCGGGGCCGGAACCTGAGGATTCCTCTCCAGTGTTGCCATGGATCTTGGGGTGCTTCTGAGTCTTCCCAGGGGAGACAGGCCTCGTCTCGAGTGGGGGCATGCACGTGCGCTTTCCTCCCGAGCTGCAGCAGTAGTGTCACGCTTCCTGTCACGTGGATCAAGGGATCTGTGGCTTTCCCTCGAGGCTGTCCCTCGAGGCTTTCCCACGAGGCTTTCCCACAGGGCTGTGCCACGTGCCACCTTGGTGTGAGTCGATCCTCGGCGTGAAAGACGAGCCGGTGAAGGGAAAAGAGGTTCCTCTGGAATGGACTGAGACATCTGGGGGACTCTTGGAATGGTGGCACGACCCTGGAGTTCCTCTCGCCGTTCCTGTTGAGAGGGCCTCCTCTTGAGATGCGACGGGAAGGCCGGGAACTCTTTCCCGACGAAGCAGGGAAAGGATCCCTCATCTCGAGCTACGAGGCGGAAACGGGGCTCCTCTGGATGTGGGCGGGACCCTCGTGATTCCTCTCGAGTGGAGACGGCTAGGTCGGGGAACTTCTTGATTTGCACCAAGCGTGTGAAGGACCCTTTCGAAGTTCCAGAGGGGAGGAGTGATCAGCCTCGAGACGCCTCAGCGGAAATGGGCCTCATCTCGCCTGGAGGGGAGAACCTCCTGGATTTTCTCGAGTTGCGGCAGGTCTTCTCGAGTTACGACGGGGACCTCAGGGACCCGCTCTGGTGGCCTCAGGAAAGGCCAGTCCCCATGCGAGTTGCTAGGGGACCTCTCGGGATTCCTCTCCCGTCCATGCCGGGGCCTCAGTCCTTGTGTGGAGTCGGGGCCGGAACCTGAGGATTCCTCTCCAGTGTTGCCATGGATCTTGGGGTGCTTCTGAGTCTCCCTAGGGGAGTCAGGCCTCGTCTCGAGTGGGGGCATGCACGTGCGCTTTCCTCCCGAGCTGCAGCAGTAGTGTCACGCTTCCTGTCACGTGGATCAAGGGATCTGTGGCTTTCCCTCGAGGCTGTCCCTCGAGGCTTTCCCACGAGGCTTTCCCACAGGGCTGTGCCACGTGCCACCTTGGTGTGAGTCGATCCTCGGCGTGAAAGACGAGGCGGTGTAGGGAAAAGAGGTTCCTCTGGAATGGACTGAGACATCTGGGGGACTCTTGGAATGGTGGCACGACCCTGGAGTTCCTCTCGCCGTTCCTGTTGAGAGGGCCTCCTCTTGAAATGCGACGGGAAGGCCGGGAACTCTTTCCCGACGAAGCAGGGAAAGGATCCCTCATCTCGAGCTACGAGGCGGAAACGGGGCTCCTCTGGATGTGGGCGGGACCCTCGTGATTCCTCTCGAGTGGAGACGGGTATGTCGGGGAACTTCTTGATTTGCACCAAGGGTGTGAAGGACCCTTTCGAAGTTCCAGAGGTGAGGTGTGATCAGCCTCGAGACGCCTCAGCGGAAATGGGCCTCATCTCGCCTGGAGGGGAGAACCTCCTGGATTTTCTCGAGTTGCAGCAGGTCTTCTCGAGTTACGACGGGGACCTCAGGGACCCGCTCTTGTGGCCTCAGGAAAGGCCAGTCCCCATGCGAGTTGCTAGGGGACCTCTCGGGATTCCTCTCCCGTCCATGCCGGGGCCTCAGTCCTTGTGTGGATTCGGGGCCGGAACCTGAGGATTCCTCTCCAGTGTTGCCATGGATCTTGGGGTGCTTCTGAGTCTTCCCAGGGGAGTCAGGCCTCGTCTCGAGTGGGGGCATGCACGTGCGCTTTCCTCCCGAGCTGCAGCAGTAGTGTCACGCTTCCTGTCACGTGGATCAAGGGATCTGTGGCTTTCCCTCGAGGCTGTCCCTCGAGGCTTTCCCACGAGGCTTTCCCACAGGGCTGTGCCACGTGCCACCTTGGTGTGAGTCGATCCTCGGCGTGAAAGACGAGCCGGTGAAGGGAAAAGAGGTTCCTCTGGAATGGACTGAGACATCTGGGGGACTCTTGGAATGGTGGCACGACCCTGGAGTTCCTCTCGCCGTTTCTGTTGAGAGGGCCTCCTCTTGAAATGCGACGGGAACGCCGGGAACTCTTTCCCGACGAAGCAGGGAAAGGATCCCTCATCTCGAGCTACGAGGCGGAAACGGGGTTCCTCTGGATGTGGGCGGGACCCTCGTGATTCCTCTCGAGTGGAGACGGGTATGTCGGGGAACTTCTTGATTTGCACCAAGGGTGTGAAGGAGCCTTTCGAAGTTCCAGACGTGAGGTGTGATCAGCCTCGAAACGCCTCAGCGGAAATGGGCCTCATCTCGCCTGGAGGGGAGAACCTCCTGGATTTTCTCGAGTTGCGGCAGGTCTTCTCGAGTTACGACGGGGACCTCAGGGACCCGCTCTGGTGGCCTCAGGAAAGGCCAGTCCCCATGCGAGTTGCTAGGGGACCTCTCGGGATTCCTCTCCCGTCCATGCCGGGGCCTCAGTCCTTGTGGGGAGTCGGGGCCGGAACCTGAGGATTCCTCTCCAGTGTTGCCATGGATCTTGGGGTGCTTCTGAGTCTCCCCAGGGGAGTCAGGCCTCGTCTCGAGTGGGGGCTTGCACGTGCGCTTTCCTCCCAAGCTGCAGCAGTAGTGTCACGCTTCCTGTCACGTGGATCAAGGGATCTGTGGCTTTCCCTCGAGGCTGTCCCTCGAGGCTTTCCCACGAGGCTTTCCCACAGGGCTGTGCCACGTGCCACCTTGGTGTGAGTCGATCCTCGGCGTGAAAGACGAGATGGTGAAGGGAAAAGAGGTTCCTCTGGAATGGACTGAGACATCTGGGGGACTCTTGGAATGGTGGCACGACCCTGGAGTTCCTCTCGCCGTTCCTGTTGAGAGGGCCTCCTCTTGAGATGCGACGGGAACGCCGGGAACTCTTTCCCGATGAAGCAGGGAAAGGATCCCTCATCTCGAGCTACGAGGAGGAAACGGGGCTCCTCTGGATGTGGGCGGGACCCTCGTGATTCCTCTCGAGTGGAGACGGCTAGGTCGGGGAACTTCTTGATTTGCACCAAGGGTGTGAAGGAGCCTTTCGAAGTTCCAGAGGTGAGGTGTGATCAGCCTCGAGACGCCTCATCGGAAATGGGCCTCATCTCGCCTGGAGGGGAGAACCTCCTGGATTTTCTCGAGTTGCGGCAGGTCTTCTCGAGTTACGACGGGGACCTCAGGGACCCGCTCTGGTGGCCTCAGGAAAGGCCAGTCCCCATGCGAGTTGCTAGGGGACCTCTCGGGATTCCTCTCCCGTCCATGCCGGGGCCTCAGTCCTTGTGGGGAGTCGGGGCCGGAACCTGAGGATTCCTCTCCAGTGTTGCCATGGATCTTGGGGTGCTTCTGAGTCTCCCCAGGGGAGTCAGGCCTCGTCTCGAGTGGGGGCTTGCACGTGCGCTTTCCTCCCAAGCTGCAGCAGTAGTGTCACGCTTCCTGTCACGTGGATCAAGGGATCTGTGGCTTTCCCTCGAGGCTGTCCCTCGAGGCTTTCCCACGAGGCTTTCCCACAGGGCTGTGCCACGTGCCACCTTGGTGTGAGTCGATCCTCGGCGTGAAAGACGAGCCGGTGAAGGGAAAAGAGGTTCCTCTGGAATGGACTGAGACATCTGGGGGACTCTTGGAATGGTGGCACGACCCTGGAGTTCCTCTCGCCGTTCCTGTTGAGAGGGCCTCCTCTTGAGATGCGACGGGAACGCCGGGAAATCTTTCCCGACGAAGCAGGGAAAGGATCCCTCATCTCGAGCTACGAGGCGGAAACGGGGCTCCTCTGGATGTGGGCGGGACCCTCGTGATTCCTCTCGAGTGGAGACGGGTATGTCGGGGAACTTCTTGATTTGCACCAAGGGTGTGAAGGACCCTTTCGAAGTTCCAGAGGGGAGGTGTGATCAGCCTCGAGACGCCTCATTGGAAATGGGCCTCATCTCGCCTGGAGGGGAGAACCTCCTGGATTTTCTCGAGTTGCGGCAGGTCTTCTCGAGTTACGACGGGGACCTCAGGGACCCGCTCTGGTGGCCTCAGGAAAGGCCAGTCCCCATGCGAGTTGCTAGGGGACCTTTCGGGATTCCTCTCCCGTCCATGCCGGGGCCTCAGTCCTTGTGTGGAGTCGGGGCCGGAACCTGAGGATTCCTCTCCAGTGTTGCCATGGATCTTGGGGTGCTTCTGAGTCTCCCCAGGGGAGTCAGGCCTCGTCTCGAGTGGGGGCATGCACGTGCGCTTTCCTCCCAAGCTGCAGCAGTAGTGTCACGCTTCCTGTCACGTGGATCAAGGGATCTGTGGCTTTCCCTCGAGGCTGTCCCTCGAGGCTTTCCCACGAGGCTTTCCCACAGGGCTGTGCCACGTGCCACCTTGGTGTGAGTCGATCCTCGGCGTGAAAGACGAGGCTGTGTAGGGAAAAGAGGTTCCTCTGGAATGGACTGAGACATCTGGGGGACTCTTGGAATGGTGGCACGACCCTGGAGTTCCTCTCGCCGTTCCTGTTGAGAGGGCCTCCTCTTGAAATGCGACGGGAACGCCGGGAACTCTTTCCCGACGAAGCAGGGAAAGGATCCCTCATCTCGAGCTACGAGGCGGAAACGGGGCTCCTCTCGATGTGGGCGGGACTCTCGTGATTCCTCTCGAGTGGAGACGGCTAGGTCGGGGAACTTCTTGATTTGCACCAAGGGTGTGAAGGACCCTTTCGAAGTTCCAGAGGGGAGGTGTGATCAGCCTCGAGACGCCTCAGCGGAAATGGGCCTCATCTCGCCTGGAGGGGAGAACCTCCTGGATTTTCTCGAGTTGCGGCAGGTCTTCTCGAGTTACGACGGGGACCTCAGGGACCCGCTCTGGTGGCCTCAGGAAAGGCCAGTCCCCATGTGAGTTGCTAGGGGACCTCTCGGGATTCCTCTCCCGTCCATGCCGGGGCCTCAGTCCTTGCGTGGAGTCGGGGCCGGAACCTGAGGATTCCTCTCCAGTGTTGCCATGGATCTTGGGGTGCTTCTGAGTCTCCCCAGGGGAGTCAGGCCTCGTCTCGAGTGGGGGCATGCACGTGCGCTTTCCTCCCGAGCTGCAGCAGTAGTGTCACGCTTCCTGTCACGTGGATCAAGGGATCTGTGGCTTTCCCTCGAGGCTGTCCCTCGAGGCTTTCCCACGAGGCTTTCCCACAGGGCTGTGCCACGTGCCACCTTGGTGTGAGTCGATCCTCGGCGTGAAAGACGAGCCGGTGAAGGGAAAAGAGGTTCCTCTGGAATGGACTGAGACATCTGGGGGACTCTTGGAATGGTGGCACGACCCTGGAGTTCCTCTCGCCGTTCCTGTTGAGAGGGCCTCCTCTTGAGATGTGACGGGAAGGTCGGGAACTCTTTCCCGACGAAGCAGGGAAAGGATCCCTCATCTCGAGCTACGAGGCGGAAACGGGGCTCCTCTGGATGTGGGCGGGACCCTCGTGATTCCTCTCGAGTGGAGACGGCTAGGTCGGGGAACTTCTTGATTTGCACCAAGGGTGTGAAGGACCCTTTCGAAGTTCCCGAGATGAGGTGTGATCAGCCTCGAGACGCCTCAGCGGAAATGGGCCTCATCTCGCCTGGAGGGGAGAACCTCCTGGATTTTCTCGAGTTGCGGCAGGTCTTCTCGAGTTACGACGGGGACCTCAGGGACCCGCTCTGGTGGCCTCAGGAAAGGCCAGTCCCCATGTGAGTTGCTAGGGGACCTCTCGGGATTCCTCTCCCGTCCATGCCGGGGCCTCAGTCCTTGTGTGGAGTCGGGGCCGGAACCTGAGGATTCCTCTCCAGTGTTGCCATGGATCTTGGGGTGCTTCTGAGTCTCCCCAGGGGAGTCAGGCCTCGTCTCGAGTGGGGGCATGCACGTGCGCTTTCCTCCCGAGCTGCAGCAGTAGTGTCACGCTTCCTGTCACGTGGATCAAGGGATCTGTGGCTTTCCCTCGAGGCTGTCCCTCGAGGCTTTCCCACGAGGCTTTCCCACAGGGCTGTGCCACGTGCCACCTTGGTGTGAGTCGATCCTCGGCGTGAAAGACGAGCCGGTGAAGGGAAAAGAGGTTCCTCTGGAATGGACTGAGACATCTGGGGGACTCTTGGAATGGTGGCACGACTCTGGAGTTCCTCTCGCCGTTCCTGTTGAGAGGGCCTCCTCTTGAGATGCGACGGGAACGCCGGGAACTCTTTCCCGACGAAGCAGGGAAAGGATCCCTCATCTCGAGCTACGAGGCGGAAACGGGGCTCCTCTGGATGTGGGCGGGACTCTCGTGATTCCTCTCGAGTGGAGACGGCTAGGTAGGGGAACTTCTTGATTTGCACCAAGGGTGTGAAGGACCCTTTCGAAGTTCCCGAGATGAGGTGTGATCAGCCTCGAGACGCCTCAGCGGAAATGGGCCTCATCTCTCCTGGAGGGGAGAACCTCCTGGATTTTCTCGAGTTGCGGCAGGTCTTCTCGAGTTACGACGGGGACCTCCGGGACCCGCTCTGGTGGCCTCAGGAAAGGCCAGTCCCCATGTGAGTTGCTAGGGGACCTCTCGGGATTCCTCTCCCGTCCATGCCGGGGCCTCAGTCCTTGTGTGGAGTCGGGGCCGGAACCTGAGGATTCCTCTCCAGTGTTGCCATGGATCTTGGGGTGCTTCTGAGTCTCCCCAGGGGAGTCAGGCCTCGTCTCGAGTGGGGGCATGCACGTGCGCTTTCCTCCCGAGCTGCAGCAGTAGTGTCACGCTTCCTGTCACGTGGATCTAGGGATCTGTGGCTTTCCCTCGAGGCTGTCCCTCGAGGCTTTCCCACGAGGCTTTCCCACAGGGCTGTGCCACGTGCCACCTTGGTGTGAGTCGATCCTCGGCGTGAAAGATGAGCCGGTGAAGGGAAAAGAGGTTCCTCTGGAATGGACTGAGACATCTGGGGGACTCTTGGAATGGTGGCACGACCCTGGAGTTCCTCTCGCCGGTCCTGTTGAGAGGGCCTCCTCTTGAGATGCGACGGGAACGCCGGGAACTCTTTCCCGACGAAGCAGGGAAAGGATCCCTCATCTCGAGCTACGAGGCGGAAACGGGGCTCCTCTGGATGTGGGCGGGACCCTCGTGATTCCTCTCGAGTGGAGACGGGTATGTCGGGGAACTTCTTGATTTGCACCAAGGGTGTGAAGGAGCCTTTCGAAGTTCCAGAGGTGAGGTGTGATCAGCCTCGAGACGCCTCAGCGGAAATGGCCTCATCTCGCCTGGAGGGGAGAACCTCCTGGATTTTCTCTAGTTGTGGCAGGTCTTCTCGAGTTACGACGGGGACCTCCGGGACCCGCTCTGGTGGCCTCAGGAAAGGTCAGTCCCCATGTGAGTTGCTAGGGGACCTCTCGGGATTCCTCTCCCGTCCATGCCGGGGCCTCAGTCCTTGTGTGGAGTCGGGGCCGGAACCTGAGGATTCCTCTCCAGTGTTGCCATGGATCTTGGGGTGCTTCTGAGTCTCCCCAGGGGAGTCAGGCCTCGTCTCGAGTGGGGGCATGCACGTGTGCTTTCCTCCCGAGCTGCAGCAGTAGTGTCACGCTTCCTGTCACGTGGATCAAGGGATCTGTGGCTTTCCCTCGAGGCTGTCCCTCGAGGCTTTCCCACGAGGCTTTCCCACAGGGCTGTGCCACGTGCCACCTTGGTGTGAGTCGATCCTCGGCGTGAAAGACGAGCCGGTGAAGGGAAAAGAGGTTCCTCTGGAATGGACTGAGACATCTGGGGGACTCTTGGAATGGTGGCACGACTCTGGAGTTCCTCTCGCCGTTCCTGTTGAGAGGGCCTCCTCTTGAGATGCGACGGGAACGCCGGGAACTCTTTCCCGACGAAGCAGGGAAAGGATCCCTCATCTCGAGCTACGAGGCGGAAACGGGGCTCCTCTGGATGTGGGCGGGACTCTCGTGATTCCTCTCGAGTGGAGACGGCTAGGTAGGGGAACTTCTTGATTTGCACCAAGGGTGTGAAGGACCCTTTCGAAGTTCCCGAGATGAGGTGTGATCAGCCTCGAGACGCCTCAGCGGAAATGGGCCTCATCTCTCCTGGAGGGGAGAACCTCCTGGATTTTCTCGAGTTGCGGCAGGTCTTCTCGAGTTACGACGGGGACCTCAGGGACCCGCTCTGGTGGCCTCAGGAAAGGCCAGTCCCCATGTGAGTTGCTAGGGGACCTCTCGGGATTCCTCTCCCGTCCATGCCGGGGCCTCAGTCCTTGTGTGGAGTCGGGGCCGGAACCTGAGGATTCCTCTCCAGTGTTGCCATGGATCTTGGGGTGCTTCTGAGTCTCCCCAGGGGAGTCAGGCCTCGTCTCGAGTGGGGGCATGCACGTGCGCTTTCCTCCCGAGCTGCAGCAGTAGTGTCACGCTTCCTGTCACGTGGATCAAGGGATCTGTGGCTTTCCCTCGAGGCTGTCCCTCGAGGCTTTCCCACGAGGCTTTCCCACAGGGCTGTGCCACGTGCCACCTTGGTGTGAGTCGATCCTCGGCGTGAAAGATGAGCCGGTGAAGGGAAAAGAGGTTCCTCTGGAATGGACTGAGACATCTGGGGGACTCTTGGAATGGTGGCACGACCCTGGAGTTCCTCTCGCCGGTCCTGTTGAGAGGGCCTCCTCTTGAGATGCGACGGGAACGCCGGGAACTCTTTCCCGACGAAGCAGGGAAAGGATCCCTCATCTCGAGCTACGAGGCGGAAACGGGGCTCCTCTGGATGTGGGCGGGACCCTCGTGATTCCTCTCGAGTGGAGACGGGTATGTCGGGGAACTTCTTGATTTGCACCAAGGGTGTGAAGGAGCCTTTCGAAGTTCCAGAGGTGAGGTGTGATCAGCCTCGAGACGCCTCAGCGGAAATGGCCTCATCTTGCCTGGAGGGGAGAACCTCCTGGATTTTCTCTAGTTGTGGCAGGTCTTCTCGAGTTACGACGGGGACCTCCGGGACCCGCTCTGGTGGCCTCAGGAAAGGCCAGTCCCCATGTGAGTTGCTAGGGGACCTCTCGGGATTCCTCTCCCGTCCATGCCGGGGCCTCAGTCCTTGTGTGGAGTCGGGGCCGTTACCTGAGGATTCCTCTCCAGTGTTGCCATGGATCTTGGGGTGCTTCTGAGTCTCCCCAGGGGAGTCAGGCCTCGTCTCGAGTGGGGGCATGCACGTGCGCTTTCCTCCCGAGCTGCAGCAGTAGTGTCACGCTTCCTGTCACGTGGATCAAGGGATCTGTGGCTTTCCCTCGAGGCTGTCCCTCGAGGCTTTCCCACGAGGCTTTCCCACAGGGATGTGCCACGTGCCACCTTGGTGTGAGTCGATCCTCGGCGTGAAAGACGAGCCGGTGAAGGGAAAAGAGGTTCCTCTGGAGTGGACTGAGACAACTGGGGGACTCTTGGAATGGTGGCACGACCCTGGAGTTCCTCTCGCCGTTCCTGTAGAGAGGGCCTCCTCTTGAGATGCGACGGGAACGCCGGGAACTCTTTCCCGACGAAGCAGGGAAAGGATCCCTCATCTCGAGCTACGAGGCGGAAACGGGGCTCCTCTGGATGTGGGCGGGACCCTCGTGATTCCGCTCGACTGGAGACTGCTAGGTCGGGGAACTTCTTGATTTGCACCAAGGGTGTGAAGGACCCTTTCGAAGTTCCAGAGGGGAGGTGTGATCAGCCTCGAGACGCCTCAGCGGAAATGGGCCTCATCTCGCCTGGAGGGGAGAACCTCCTGGATTTTCTCGAGTTGCGGCAGGTCTTCTCGAGTTACGACGGGGACCTCAGGGACCCGCTCTGGTGGCCTCAGGAAAGGCCAGTCCCCATGCGAGTTGCTAGGGGACCTCTCGGGATTCCTCTCCCGTCCATGCCGGGGCCTCAGTCCTTGTGTGGAGTCGGGGCCGGAACCTGAGGATTCCTCTCCAGTGTTGCCATGGATCTTGGGGTGCTTCTGATTCTCCCCAGAGGAGTCAGGCCTCGTCTCGAGTGGGGGCATGCACGTGCGCTTTTCTCCTGAGCTGCAGCAGTAGTGTCACGCTTCCTGTCACGTGGATCAAGGGATCTGTGGCTTTCCCTCGAGGCTGTCCCTCGAGGCTTTCCCACGAGGCTTTCCCACAGGGCTGTGCCACGTGCCACCTTGGTGTGAGTCGATCCTCGGCGTGAAAGACGAGCCGGTGAAGGGAAAAGAGGTTCCTCTGGAATGGACTGAGAGATCTGGGGGACTCTTGGAATGGTGGCACGACCCTGGAGTTCCTCTCCCAGTTCCTGTAGAGAGGGCCTCCTCTTGAGATGCGACGGGAACGCCGGGAACTCTTTCCCGAAGAAGCAGGGAAAGGATCCCTCATCTCGAGCTACGAGGCGGAAACGGGGCTCCTCTGGATGTGGGCGGGACCCTCGTGATTCCTCTCGAGTGGAGACGGGTATGTCGGGGAACTTCTTGATTTGCACCAAGGGTGTGAAGGACCCTTTCGAAGTTCCAGAGGGGAGGTGTGATCAGCATCGAGACGCCTCAGCGGAAATGGGCCTCATCTCGCCTGGAGGGGAGAACCTCCTGGATTTTCTCGAGTTGCGGCAGGTCTTCTCGAGTTACGACGGGGACCTCAGGGACCCGCTCTGGTGGCCTCAGGAAAGGCCAGTCCCCATGCGAGTTGCTAGGGGACCACTCGGGATTCCTCTCCCGTCCATGCCGGGGCCTCAGTCCTTGTGTGGAGTCGGGGCCGGAACCTGAGGTTTCCACTCCAGTGTTGCCATGGATCTTGGGGTGCTTCTGAGTCTCCCCAGGGGAGTCAGGCCTCGTCTCGAGTGGGGGCATGCACGTGCGCTTTCCTCCCGAGCTGCAGCAGTAGTGTCACGCTTCCTGTCACGTGGATCAAGGGATCTGTGGCTTTCCCTCGAGGCTGTCCCTCGAGGCTTTCCCACGAGGCTTTCCCACAGGGCTGTGCCACGTGCCACCTTGGTGTGAGTCGATCCTCGGCGTGAAAGACGAGCCGGTGAAGGGAAAAGAGGTTCCTCTGGAGTGGACTGAGACATCTGGGGGACTCTTGGAATGGTGGCACGACCCTGGAGTTCCTCTCGCCGTTCCTGTTGAGAGGGCCTCCTCTTGAGATGTGACGGGAACGCCGGGAACTCTTTCCCGACGAAGCAGGGAAAGGATCCCTCATCTCGAGCTACGAGGCGGAAACGGGGCTCCTCTGGATGTGGGCGGGACCCTCGTGATTCCGCTAGACTGGAGACTGCTAGGTCGGGGAACTTCTTGATTTGCACCAAGGGTGTGAAGGAGCCTTTCGAAGTTCCAGAGGTGAGGTGTGATCAGCCTCGAGACGCCTCAGCGGAAATGGCCTCATCTCGCCTGGAGGGGAGAACCTCCTGGATTTTCTCTAGTTGTGGCAGGTCTTCTCGAGTTACGACGGGGACCTCCGGGACCCGCTCTGGTGGCCTCAGGAAAGGCCAGTCCCCATGTGAGTTGCTAGGGGACCTCTCGGGATTCCTCTCCCGTCCATGCCGGGGCCTCAGTCCTTGTGTGGAGTCGGGGCCGTTAGCTGAGGATTCCTCTCCAGTGTTGCCATGGATCTTGGGGTGCTTCTGAGTCTCCCCAGGGGAGTCAGGCCTCGTCTCGAGTGGGGGCATGCACGTGCGCTTTCCTCCCGAGCTGCAGCAGTAGTGTCACGCTTCCTGTCACGTGGATCAAGGGATCTGTGGCTTTCCCTCGAGGCTGTCCCTCGAGGCTTTCCCACGAGGCTTTCCCACAGGGCTGTGCCACGTGCCACCTTGGTGTGAGTCGATCCTCGGCGTGAAAGACGAGCCGGTGAAGGGAAAAGAGGTTCCTCTGGAGTGGACTGAGACAACTGGGGGACTCTTGGAATGGTGGCACGACCCTGGAGTTCCTCTCGCCGTTCCTGTAGAGAGGGCCTCCTGTTGAGATGCGACGGGAACGCCGGGAACTCTTTCCCGACGAAGCAGGGAAAGGATCCCTCATCTCGAGCTACGAGGCGGAAACGGGGCTCCTCTGGATGTGGGCGGGACCCTCGTGATTCCGCTCGACTGGAGACTGCTAGGTCGGGGAACTTCTTGATTTGCACCAAGGGTGTGAAGGACCCTTTCGAAGT
The DNA here is from genome assembly GCF_023091745.1 of Budorcas taxicolor. Lineage (NCBI taxonomy): Eukaryota > Metazoa > Chordata > Mammalia > Artiodactyla > Bovidae > Budorcas > Budorcas taxicolor. The sequence continues at coordinate 805,630 of NC_068925.1, forward strand.
TCCAGAGGGGAGGTGTGATCAGCCTCGAGACGCCTCAGCGGAAATGGGCCTCATCTCGCCTGGAGGGGAGAACCTCCTGGATTTTCTCGAGTTGCGGCAGGTCTTCTCGAGTTACGACGGGGACCTCAGGGACCCGCTCTGGTGGCCTCAGGAAAGGCCAGTCCCCATGCGAGTTGCTAGGGGACCTCTCGGGATTCCTCTCCCGTCCATGCCGGGGCCTCAGTCCTTGTGTGGAGTCGGGGCCGGAACCTGAGGATTCCTCTCCAGTGTTGCCATGGATCTTGGGGTGCTTCTGAGTCTCCCCAGGGGAGTCAGGCCTCGTCTCGAGTGGGGGCATGCACGTGCGCTTTCCTCCCGAGCTGCAGCAGTAGTGTCACGCTTCCTGTCACGTGGATCAAGGGATCTGTGGCTTTCCCTCGAGGCTGTCCCTCGAGGCTTTCCCACGAGGCTTTCCCACAGGGCTGTGCCACGTGCCACCTTGGTGTGAGTCGATCCTCGGCGTGAAAGACGAGGCGGTGTAGGGAAAAGAGGTTCCTCTGGAATGGACTGAGACATCTGGGGGACTCTTGGAATGGTGGCACGACCCTGGAGTTCCTCTCGCCGTTCCTGTTGAGAGGGCCTCCTCTTGAAATGCGACGGGAACGCGGGGAACTCTTTCCCGAAGAAGCAGGGAAAGGATCCCTCATCTCGAGCTACGAGGCGGAAACGGGGCTCCTGTGGATGTGGGCGGGACTCTCGTGATTCCTCTCGAGTGGAGACGGCTAGGTCGGGGAACTTTTTGATTTGCACCATGGGTGTGAAGGACCCTTTCGAAGTTCCAGAGGTGAGGTGTGATCAGCCTCGAGACGCCTCAGCGGAAATGGGCCTCATCTCGCCTGGAGGGGAGAACCTCCTGGATTTTCTCGAGTTGCGGCAGGTCTTCTCGAGTTACGACGGGGACCTCAGGGACCCGCTCTGGTGGCCTCAGGAAAGGCCAGTCCCCATGTGAGTTGCTAGGGGACCTCTCGGGATTCCTCTCCCGTCCATGCCGGGGCTTCAGTCCTTGTGTGGAGTCGGGGCCGGAACCTGAGGATTCCTCTCCAGTGTTGCCATGGATCTTGGGGTGCTTCTGAGTCTCCCCAGGGGAGTCAGGCCTCGTCTCGAGTGGGGGCATGCACGTGCGCTTTCCTCCCGAGCTGCAGCAGTAGTGTCACGCTTCCTGTCACGTGGATCAAGGGATCTGTGGCTTTCCCTCGAGGCTGTCCCTCGAGGCTTTCCCACGAGGCTTTCCCACAGGGCTGTGCCACGTGCCACCTTGGTGTGAGTCGATCCTCGGCGTGAAAGACGAGCCGGTGAAGGGAAAAGAGGTTCCTCTGGAATGGACTGAGACATCTGGGGGACTCTTGGAATGGTGGCACGACTCTGGAGTTCCTCTCGCCGTTCCTGTTGAGAGGGCCTCCTCTTGAGATGCGACGGGAACGCCGGGAACTCTTTCCCGACGAAGCAGGGAAAGGATCCCTCATCTCGAGCTACGAGGCGGAAACGGGGCTCCTCTGGATGTGGGCGGGACTCTCGTGATTCCTCTCGAGTGGAGACGGCTAGGTAGGGGAACTTCTTGATTTGCACCAAGGGTGTGAAGGACCCTTTCGAAGTTCCCGAGATGAGGTGTGATCAGCCTCGAGACTCCTCAGCGGAAATGGGCCTCATCTCTCCTGGAGGGGAGAACCTCCTGGATTTTCTCGAGTTGCGGCAGGTCTTCTCGAGTTACGACGGGGACCTCAGGGACCCGCTCTGGTGGCCTCAGGAAAGGCCAGTCCCCATGTGAGTTGCTAGGGGACCTCTCGGGATTCCTCTCCCGTCCATGCCGGGGCCTCAGTCCTTGTGTGGAGTCGGGGCCGGAACCTGAGGATTCCTCTCCAGTGTTGCCATGGATCTTGGGGTGCTTCTGAGTCTCCCCAGGGGAGTCAGGCCTCGTCTCAAGTGGGGGCATGCACGTGCGCTTTCCTCCCGAGCTGCAGCAGTAGTGTCACGCTTCCTGTCACGTGGATCAAGGGATCTGTGGCTTTCCCTCGAGGCTGTCCCTCGAGGCTTTCCCACGAGGCTTTCCCACAGGGCTGTGCCACGTGCCACCTTGGTGTGAGTCGATCCTCGGCGTGAAAGATGAGCCGGTGAAGGGAAAAGAGGTTCCTCTGGAATGGACTGAGACATCTGGGGGACTCTTGGAATGGTGGCACGACCCTGGAGTTCCTCTCGCCGGTCCTGTTGAGAGGGCCTCCTCTTGAGATGCGACGGGAACGCCGGGAACTCTTTCCCGACGAAGCAGGGAAAGGATCCCTCATCTCGAGCTACGAGGCGGAAACGGGGCTCCTCTGGATGTGGGCGGGACCCTCGTGATTCCTCTCGAGTGGAGACGGGTATGTCGGGGAACTTCTTGATTTGCACCAAGGGTGTGAAGGACCCTTTCGAAGTTCCAGAGGGGAGGTGTGATCAGCCTCGAGACGCCTCAGCGGAAATGGGCCTCATCTCGCCTGGAGGGGAGAACCTCCTGGATTTTCTCGAGTTGCGGCAGGTCTTCTCGAGTTACGACGGGGACCTCAGGGACCCGCTCTGGTGGCCTCAGGAAAGGCCAGTCCCCATGCGAGTTGCTAGGGGACCACTCGGGATTCCTCTCCCGTCCATGCCGGGGCCTCAGTCCTTGTGTGGAGTCGGGGCCGGAACCTGAGGTTTCCACTCCAGTGTTGCCATGGATCTTGGGGTGCTTCTGAGTCTCCCCAGGGGAGTCAGGCCTCGTCTCGAGTGGGGGCATGCACGTGCGCTTTCCTCCCGAGCTGCAGCAGTAGTGTCACGCTTCCTGTCACGTGGATCAAGGGATCTGTGGCTTTCCCTCGAGGCTGTCCCTCGAGGCTTTCCCACGAGGCTTTCCCACAGGGCTGTGCCACGTGCCACCTTGGTGTGAGTCGATCCTCGGCGTGAAAGACGAGCTGGTGAAGGGAAAAGAGGTTCCTCTGGAGTGGACTGAGACAACTGGGGGACTCTTGGAATGGTGGCACGACCCTGGAGTTCCTCTCGCCGTTCCTGTAGAGAGGGCCTCCTCTTGAGATGCGACGGGAACGCCGGGAACTCTTTCCCGACGAAGCAGGGAAAGGATCCCTCATCTCGAGCTACGAGGCGGAAACGGGGCTCCTCTGGATGTGGGCGGGACCCTCGTGATTCCGCTCGACTGGAGACTGCTAGGTCGGGGAACTTTTGATTTGCACCAAGGGTGTGAAGGACCCTTTCGAAGTTCCAGAGGGGAGGTGTGATCAGCCTCGAGACGCCTCAGCGGAAATGGGCCTCATCTCGCCTGGAGGGGAGAACCTCCTGGATTTTCTCGAGTTGCGGCAGGTCTTCTCGAGTTACGACGGGGACCTCAGGGACCCGCTCTGGTGGCCTCCGGAAAGGCCAGTCCCCATGCGAGTTGCTAGGGGACCTCTCGGGATTCCTCTCCCGTCCATGCCGGGGCCTCAGTCCTTGTGTGGAGTCGGGGCCGGAACCTGAGGATTCCTCTCCAGTGTTGCCATGGATCTTGGGGTGCTTCTGATTCTCCCCAGAGGAGTCAGGCCTCGTCTCGAGTGGGGGCATGCACGTGCGCTTTTCTCCCGAGCTGCAGCAGTAGTGTCACGCTTCCTGTCACGTGGATCAAGGGATCTGTGGCTTTCCTTCGAGGCTGTCCCTCGAGGCTTTCCCACGAGGCTTTCCCACAGGGCTGTGCCACGTGCCACCTTGGTGTGAGTCGATCCTCGGCGTGAAAGACGAGCCGGTGAAGGGAAAAGAGGTTCCTCTGGAATGGACTGAGAGATCTGGGGGACTCTTGGAATGGTGGCACGACCCTGGAGTTCCTCTCCCAGTTCCTGTAGAGAGGGCCTCCTCTTGAGATGCGACGGGAACGCCGGGAACTCTTTCCCGAAGAAGCAGGGAAAGGATCCCTCATCTCGAGCTACGAGGCGGAAACGGGGCTCCTCTGGATGTGGGCGGGACCCTCGTGATTCCTCTCGAGTGGAGACGGGTATGTCGGGGAACTTCTTGATTTGCACCAAGGGTGTGAAGGACCCTTTCGAAGTTCCAGAGGGGAGGTGTGATCAGCCTCGAGACGCCTCAGCGGAAATGGGCCTCATCTCGCCTGGAGGGGAGAACCTCCTGGATTTTCTCGAGTTGCGGCAGGTCTTCTCGAGTTACGACGGGGACCTCAGGGACCCGCTCTGGTGGCCTCAGGAAAGGCCAGTCCCCATGCGAGTTGCTAGGGGACCACTCGGGATTCCTCTCCCGTCCATGCCGGGGCCTCAGTCCTTGTGTGGAGTCGGGGCCGGAACCTGAGGTTTCCACTCCAGTGTTGCCATGGATCTTGGGGTGCTTCTGAGTCTCCCCAGGGGAGTCAGGCCTCGTCTCGAGTGGGGGCATGCACGTGCGCTTTCCTCCCGAGCTGCAGCAGTAGTGTCACGCTTCCTGTCACGTGGATCAAGGGATCTGTGGCTTTCCCTCGAGGCTGTCCCTCGAGGCTTTCCCACGAGGCTTTCCCACAGGGCTGTGCCACGTGCCACCTTGGTGTGAGTCGATCCTCGGCGTGAAAGACGAGCCGGTGAAGGGAAAAGAGGTTCCTCTGGAGTGGACTGAGACATCTGGGGGACTCTTGGAATGGTGGCACGACCCTGGAGTTCCTCTCGCCGTTCCTGTTGAGAGGGCCTCCTCTTGAGATGCGACGGGAACGCCGGGAACTCTTTCCCGACGAAGCAGGGAAAGGATCCCTCATCTCGAGCTACGAGGCGGAAACGGGGCTCCTCTGGATGTGGGCGGGACCCTCGTGATTCCGCTAGACTGGAGACTGCTAGGTCGGGGAACTTCTTGATTTGCACCAAGGGTGTGAAGGACCCTTTCGAAGTTCCCGAGATGAGGTGTGATCAGCCTCGAGACGCCTCAGCGGAAATGGGCCTCATCTCGCCTGGAGGGGAGAACCTCCTGGATTTTCTCTAGTTGTGGCAGGTCTTCTCGAGTTACGACGGGGACCTCCGGGACCCGCTCTGGTGGCCTCAGGAAAGGCCAGTCCCCATGTGAGTTGCTAGGGGACCTCTCGGGATTCCTCTCCCGTCCATGCCGGGGCCTCAGTCCTTGTGTGGAGTCGGGGCCGTTAGCTGAGGATTCCTCTCCAGTGTTGCCATGGATCTTGGGGTGCTTCTGAGTCTCCCCAGGGGAGTCAGGCCTCGTCTCGAGTGGGGGCATGCACGTGCGCTTTCCTCCCGAGCTGCAGCAGTAGTGTCACGCTTCCTGTCACGTGGATCAAGGGATCTGTGGCTTTCCCTCGAGGCTGTCCCTCGAGGCTTTCCCACGAGGCTTTCCCACAGGGCTGTGCCACGTGCCACCTTGGTGTGAGTCGATCCTCGGCGTGAAAGACGAGCCGGTGAAGGGAAAAGAGGTTCCTCTGGAGTGGACTGAGACAACTGGGGGACTCTTGGAATGGTGGCACGACCCTGGAGTTCCTCTCGCCGTTCCTGTAGAGAGGGCCTCCTGTTGAGATGCGACGGGAACGCCGGGAACTCTTTCCCGACGAAGCAGGGAAAGGATCCCTCATCTCGAGCTACGAGGCGGAAACGGGGCTCCTCTGGATGTGGGCGGGACCCTCGTGATTCCGCTCGACTGGAGACTGCTAGGTCGGGGAACTTCTTGATTTGCACCAAGGGTGTGAAGGACCCTTTCGAAGTTCCAGAGGGGAGGTGTGATCAGCCTCGAGACGCCTCAGCGGAAATGGGCCTCATCTCGCCTGGAGGGGAGAACCTCCTGGATTTTCTCGAGTTGCGGCAGGTCTTCTCGAGTTACGACGGGGACCTCAGGGACCCGCTCTGGTGGCCTCAGGAAAGGCCAGTCCCCATGCGAGTTGCTAGGGGACCTCTCGGGATTCCTCTCCCGTCCATGCCGGGGCCTCAGTCCTTGTGTGGAGTCGGGGCCGGAACCTGAGGATTCCTCTCCAGTGTTGCCATGGATCTTGGGGTGCTTCTGATTCTCCCCAGAGGAGTCAGGCCTCGTCTCGAGTGGGGGCATGCACGTGCGCTTTTCTCCCGAGCTGCAGCAGTAGTGTCACGCTTCCTGTCACGTGGATCAAGGGATCTGTGGCTTTCCCTCGAGGCTGTCCCTCGAGGCTTTCCCACGAGGCTTTCCCACAGGGCTGTGCCACGTGCCACCTTGGTGTGAGTCGATCCTCGGCGTGAAAGACGAGCCGGTGAAGGGAAAAGAGGTTCCTCTGGAATGGACTGAGAGATCTGGGGGACTCTTGGAATGGTGGCACGACCCTGGAGTTCCTCTCCCAGTTCCTGTAGAGAGGGCCTCCTCTTGAGATGCGACGGGAACGCCGGGAACTCTTTCCCGAAGAAGCAGGGAAAGGATCCCTCATCTCGAGCTACGAGGCGGAAACGGGGCTCCTCTGGATGTGGGCGGGACCCTCGTGATTCCTCTCGAGTGGAGACGGGTATGTCGGGGAACTTCTTGATTTGCACCAAGGGTGTGAAGGACCCTTTCGAAGTTCCAGAGGGGAGGTGTGATCAGCCTCGAGACGCCTCAGCGGAAATGGGCCTCATCTCGCCTGGAGGGGAGAACCTCCTGGATTTTCTCGAGTTGCGGCAGGTCTTCTCGAGTTACGACGGGGACCTCAGGGACCCGCTCTGGTGGCCTCAGGAAAGGCCAGTCCCCATGCGAGTTGCTAGGGGACCACTCGGGATTCCTCTCCCGTCCATGCCGGGGCCTCAGTCCTTGTGTGGAGTCGGGGCCGGAACCTGAGGTTTCCACTCCAGTGTTGCCATGGATCTTGGGGTGCTTCTGAGTCTCCCCAGGGGAGTCAGGCCTCGTCTCGAGTGGGGGCATGCACGTGCGCTTTCCTCCCGAGCTGCAGCAGTAGTGTCACGCTTCCTGTCACGTGGATCAAGGGATCTGTGGCTTTCCCTCGAGGCTGTCCCTCGAGGCTTTCCCACGAGGCTTTCCCACAGGGCTGTGCCACGTGCCACCTTGGTGTGAGTCGATCCTCGGCGTGAAAGACGAGCCGGTGAAGGGAAAAGAGGTTCCTCTGGAGTGGACTGAGACAACTGGGGGACTCTTGGAATGGTGGCACGACCCTGGAGTTCCTCTCGCCGTTCCTGTTGAGAGGGCCTCCTCTTGAGATGCGACGGGAACGCCGGGAACTCTTTCCCGACGAAGCAGGGAAAGGATCCCTCATCTCGAGCTACGAGGCGGAAACGGGGCTCCTCTGGATGTGGGCGGGACCCTCGTGATTCCGCTCGACTGGAGACTGCTAGGTCGGGGAACTTTTGATTTGCACCAAGGGTGTGAAGGACCCTTTCGAAGTTCCAGAGGGGAGGTGTGATCAGCCTCGAGACGCCTCAGCGGAAATGGGCCTCATCTCGCCTGGAGGGGAGAACCTCCTGGATTTTCTCGAGTTGCGGCAGGTCTTCTCGAGTTACGACGGGGACCTCAGGGACCCGCTCTGGTGGCCTCCGGAAAGGCCAGTCCCCATGCGAGTTGCTAGGGGACCTCTCGGGATTCCTCTCCCGTCCATGCCGGGGCCTCAGTCCTTGTGTGGAGTCGGGGCCGGAACCTGAGGATTCCTCTCCAGTGTTGCCATGGATCTTGGGGTGCTTCTGATTCTCCCCAGAGGAGTCAGGCCTCGTCTCGAGTGGGGGCATGCACGTGCGCTTTTCTCCCGAGCTGCAGCAGTAGTGTCACGCTTCCTGTCACGTGGATCAAGGGATCTGTGGCTTTCCTTCGAGGCTGTCCCTCGAGGCTTTCCCACGAGGCTTTCCCACAGGGCTGTGCCACGTGCCACCTTGGTGTGAGTCGATCCTCGGCGTGAAAGACGAGCCGGTGAAGGGAAAAGAGGTTCCTCTGGAATGGACTGAGAGATCTGGGGGACTCTTGGAATGGTGGCACGACCCTGGAGTTCCTCTCCCAGTTCCTGTAGAGAGGGCCTCCTCTTGAGATGCGACGGGAACGCCGGGAACTCTTTCCCGAAGAAGCAGGGAAAGGATCCCTCATCTCGAGCTACGAGGCGGAAACGGGGCTCCTCTGGATGTGGGCGGGACCCTCGTGATTCCTCTCGAGTGGAGACGGGTATGTCGGGGAACTTCTTGATTTGCACCAAGGGTGTGAAGGACCCTTTCGAAGTTCCAGAGGGGAGGTGTGATCAGCCTCGAGACGCCTCAGCGGAAATGGGCCTCATCTCGCCTGGAGGGGAGAACCTCCTGGATTTTCTCGAGTTGCGGCAGGTCTTCTCGAGTTACGACGGGGACCTCAGGGACCCGCTCTGGTGGCCTCAGGAAAGGCCAGTCCCCATGCGAGTTGCTAGGGGACCACTCGGGATTCCTCTCCCGTCCATGCCGGGGCCTCAGTCCTTGTGTGGAGTCGGGGCCGGAACCTGAGGTTTCCACTCCAGTGTTGCCATGGATCTTGGGGTGCTTCTGAGTCTCCCCAGGGGAGTCAGGCCTCGTCTCGAGTGGGGGCATGCACGTGCGCTTTCCTCCCGAGCTGCAGCAGTAGTGTCACGCTTCCTGTCACGTGGATCAAGGGATCTGTGGCTTTCCCTCGAGGCTGTCCCTCGAGGCTTTCCCACGAGGCTTTCCCACAGGGCTGTGCCACGTGCCACCTTGGTGTGAGTCGATCCTCGGCGTGAAAGACGAGCCGGTGAAGGGAAAAGAGGTTCCTCTGGAGTGGACTGAGACATCTGGGGGACTCTTGGAATGGTGGCACGACCCTGGAGTTCCTCTCGCCGTTCCTGTTGAGAGGGCCTCCTCTTGAGATGCGACGGGAACGCCGGGAACTCTTTCCCGACGAAGCAGGGAAAGGATCCCTCATCTCGAGCTACGAGGCGGAAACGGGGCTCCTCTGGATGTGGGCGGGACCCTCGTGATTCCGCTAGACTGGAGACTGCTAGGTCGGGGAACTTCTTGATTTGCACCAAGGGTGTGAAGGACCCTTTCGAAGTTCCCGAGATGAGGTGTGATCAGCCTCGAGACGCCTCAGCGGAAATGGGCCTCATCTCGCCTGGAGGGGAGAACCTCCTGGATTTTCTCTAGTTGTGGCAGGTCTTCTCGAGTTACGACGGGGACCTCCGGGACCCGCTCTGGTGGCCTCAGGAAAGGCCAGTCCCCATGTGAGTTGCTAGGGGACCTCTCGGGATTCCTCTCCCGTCCATGCCGGGGCCTCAGTCCTTGTGTGGAGTCGGGGCCGTTACCTGAGGATTCCTCTCCAGTGTTGCCATGGATCTTGGGGTGCTTCTGAGTCTCCCCAGGGGAGTCAGGCGTCGTCTCGAGTGGGGGCATGCACGTGCGCTTTCCTCCCGAGCTGCAGCAGTAGTGTCACGCTTCCTGTCACGTGGATCAAGGGATCTGTGGCTTTCCCTCGAGGCTGTCCCTCGAGGCTTTCCCACGAGGCTTTCCCACAGGGCTGTGCCACGTGCCACCTTGGTGTGAGTCGATCCTCGGCGTGAAAGACGAGCCGGTGAAGGGAAAAGAGGTTCCTCTGGAGTGGACTGAGACAACTGGGGGACTCTTGGAATGGTGGCACGACCCTGGAGTTCCTCTCGCCGTTCCTGTAGAGAGGGCCTCCTGTTGAGATGCGACGGGAACGCCGGGAACTCTTTCCCGACGAAGCAGGGAAAGGATCCCTCATCTCGAGCTACGAGGCGGAAACGGGGCTCCTCTGGATGTGGGGGGGACCCTCGTGATTCCGCTCGACTGGAGACTGCTAGGTCGGGGAACTTCTTGATTTGCACCAAGGGTGTGAAGGACCCTTTCGAAGTTCCAGAGGGGAGGTGTGATCAGCCTCGAGACGCCTCAGCGGAAATGGGCCTCATCTCGCCTGGAGGGGAGAACCTCCTGGATTTTCTCGAGTTGCGGCAGGTCTTCTCGAGTTACGACGGGGACCTCAGGGACCCGCTCTGGTGGCCTCAGGAAAGGCCAGTCCCCATGCGAGTTGCTAGGGGACCTCTCGGGATTCCTCTCCCGTCCATGCCGGGGCCTCAGTCCTTGTGTGGAGTCGGGGCCGGAACCTGAGGATTCCTCTCCAGTGTTGCCATGGATCTTGGGGTGCTTCTGATTCTCCCCAGAGGAGTCAGGCCTCGTCTCGAGTGGGGGCATGCACGTGCGCTTTTCTCCCGAGCTGCAGCAGTAGTGTCACGCTTCCTGTCACGTGGATCAAGGGATCTGTGGCTTTCCCTCGAGGCTGTCCCTCGAGGCTTTCCCACGAGGCTTTCCCACAGGGCTGTGCCACGTGCCACCTTGGTGTGAGTCGATCCTCGGCGTGAAAGACGAGCCGGTGAAGGGAAAAGAGGTTCCTCTGGAATGGACTGAGAGATCTGGGGGACTCTTGGAATGGTGGCACGACCCTGGAGTTCCTCTCCCAGTTCCTGTAGAGAGGGCCTCCTCTTGAGATGCGACGGGAACGCCGGGAACTCTTTCCCGAAGAAGCAGGGAAAGGATCCCTCATCTCGAGCTACGAGGCGGAAACGGGGCTCCTCTGGATGTGGGCGGGACCCTCGTGATTCCTCTCGAGTGGAGACGGGTATGTCGGGGAACTTCTTGATTTGCACCAAGGGTGTGAAGGACCCTTTCGAAGTTCCAGAGGGGAGGTGTGATCAGCCTCGAGACGCCTCAGCGGAAATGGGCCTCATCTCGCCTGGAGGGGAGAACCTCCTGGATTTTCTCGAGTTGCGGCAGTTCTTCTCGAGTTACGACGGGGACCTCAGGGACCCGCTCTGGTGGCCTCAGGAAAGGCCAGTCCCCATGCGAGTTGCTAGGGGACCACTCGGGATTCCTCTCCCGTCCATGCCGGGGCCTCAGTCCTTGTGTGGAGTCGGGGCCGGAACCTGAGGTTTCCACTCCAGTGTTGCCATGGATCTTGGGGTGCTTCTGAGTCTCCCCAGGGGAGTCAGGCCTCGTCTCGAGTGGGGGCATGCACGTGCGCTTTCCTCCCGAGCTGCAGCAGTAGTGTCACGCTTCCTGTCACGTGGATCAAGGGATCTGTGGCTTTCCCTCGAGGCTGTCCCTCGAGGCTTTCCCACGAGGCTTTCCCACAGGGCTGTGCCACGTGCCACCTTGGTGTGAGTCGATCCTCGGCGTGAAAGACGAGCCGGTGAAGGGAAAAGAGGTTCCTCTGGAGTGGACTGAGACATCTGGGGGACTCTTGGAATGGTGGCACGACCCTGGAGTTCCTCTCGCCGTTCCTGTTGAGAGGGCCTCCTCTTGAGATGCGACGGGAAGGCCGGGAACTCTTTCCCGACGAAGCAGGGAAAGGATCCCTCATCTCGAGCTACGAGGCGGAAACGGGGCTCCTCTGGATGTGGGCGGGACCCTCGTGATTCCGCTAGACTGGAGACTGCTAGGTCGGGGAACTTCTTGATTTGCACCAAGGGTGTGAAGGACCCTTTCGAAGTTCCAGAGGTGAGGTGTGATCAGCCTCGAGACGCCTCAGCGGAAATGGGCCTCATCTCGCCTGGAGGGGAGAACCTCCTGGATTTTCTCGAGTTGCGGCAGGTCTTCTCGAGTTACGACGGGGACCTCAGGGACCCGCTCTGGTGGCCTCAGGAAAGGCCAGTCCCCATGTGAGTTGCTAGGGGACCTCTCGGGATTCCTCTCCCGTCCATGCCGGAGCCTCAGTCCTTGTGTGGAGTCGGGGCCGGAACCTGAGGATTCCTCTCCAGTGTTGCCATGGATCTTGGGGTGCTTCTGAGTCTCCCCAGGGGAGTCAGGCCTCGTCTCGAGTGGGGGCATGCACGTGCGCTTTCCTCCCGAGCTGCAGCAGTAGTGTCACGCTTCCTGTCACGTGGATCAAGGGATCTGTGGCTTTCCCTCGAGGCTGTCCCTCGAGGCTTTCCCACGAGGCTTTCCCACAGGGCTGTGCCACGTGCCACCTTGGTGTGAGTCGATCCTCGGCGTGAAAGACGAGCCGGTGAAGGGAAAAGAGGTTCCTCTGGAATGGACTGAGACATCTGGGGGACTCTTGGAATGGTGGCACGACCCTGGAGTTCCTCTCGCCGGTCCTGTTGAGAGGGCCTCCTCTTGAGATGCGACGGGAACGCCGGGAACTCTTTCCCGACGAAGCAGGGAAAGGATCCCTCATCTCGAGCTACGAGGCGGAAACGGGGCTCCTCTGGATGTGGGCGGGACCCTCCTGATTCCTCTCGAGTGGAGACGGGTATGTCGGGGAACTTCTTGATTTGCACCAAGGGTGTGAAGGAGCCTTTCGAAGTTCCAGAGGTGAGGTGTGATCAGCCTCGAGACGCCTCAGCGGAAATGGGCCTCATCTCGCCTGGAGGGGAGAACCTCCTGGATTTTCTCGAGTTGCGGCAGGTCTTCTCGAGTTACGACGGGGACCACAGGGACCCGCTCTGGTGGCCTCAGGAAAGGCCAGTCCCCATGTGAGTTGCTAGGGGACCTCTCGGGATTCCTCTCCCGTCCATGCCGGGGCCTCAGTCCTTGTGTGGAGTCGGGGCCGGAACCTGAGGATTCCTCTCCAGTGTTGCCATGGATCTTGGGGTGCTTCTGAGTCTCCCCAGGGGAGTCAGGCCTCGTCTCGAGTGGGGGCATGCACGTGCGCTTTCCTCCCGAGCTGCAGCAGTAGTGTCACGCTTCCTGTCACGTGGATCAAGGGATCTGTGGCTTTCCCTCGAGGCTGTCCCTCGAGGCTTTCCCACGAGGCTTTCCCACAGGGCTGTGCCACGTGCCACCTTGGTGTGATTCGATCCTCGGCGTGAAAGACGAGCCGGTGAAGGGAAAAGAGGTTCCTCTGGAATGGACTGAGACATCTGGGGGACTCTTGGAATGGTGGCACGACCCTGGAGTTCCTCTCGCCGGTCCTGTTGAGAGGGCTTCCTCTTGAGATGCGACGGGAATGCCAGGAACTCTTTCCCGACGAAGCAGGGAAAGGATCCCTCATCTCGAGCTACGAGGCGGAAACGGGGCTCCTCTGGATGTGGGCGGGACCCTCGTGATTCCTCTCGAGTGGAGACGGGTATATCGGGGAACTTCTTGATTTGCACCAAGGGTGTGAAGGTGCCTTTCGAAGTTCCAGAGGTGAGGTGTGATCAGCCTCGAGACGCCTCAGCGGAAATGGCCTCATCTCGCCTGGAGGGGAGAACCTCCTGGATTTTCTCTAGTTGTGGCAGGTCTTCTCGAGTTACGACGGGGACCTCCGGGACCCGCTCTGGTGGCCTCAGGAAAGGCCAGTCCCCATGTGAGTTGCTAGGGGACCTCTCGGGATTCCTCTCCCGTCCATGCCGGGGCCTCAGTCCTTGTGTGGAGTCGGGGCCGTTACCTGAGGATTCCTCTCCAGTGTTGCCATGGATCTTGGGGTGCTTCTGAGTCTCCCCAGGGGAGTCAGGCCTCGTCTCGAGTGGGGGCATGCACGTGCGCTTTCCTTCCGAGCTGCAGCAGTAGTGTCACGCTTCCTGTCACGTGGATCAAGGGATCTGTGGCTTTCCCTCGAGGCTGTCCCTCGAGGCTTTCCCACGAGGCTTTCCCACAGGGCTGTGCCACGTGCCACCTTGGTGTGAGTCGATCCTCGGCGTGAAAGACGAGCCGGTGAAGGGAAAAGAGGTTCCTCTGGAGTGGACTGAGACAACTGGGGGACTCTTGGAATGGTGGCACGACCCTGGAGTTCCTCTCGCCGTTCCTGTAGAGAGGGCCTCCTCTTGAGATGCGACGGGAACGCCGGGAACTCTTTCCCGACGAAGCAGGGAAAGGATCCCTCATCTCGAGCTACGAGGCGGAAACGGGGCTCCTCTGGATGTGGGCGGGACCCTCGTTATTCCGCTCGACTGGAGACTGCTAGGTCGGGGAACTTCTTGATTTGCACCAAGGGTGTGAAGGACCCTTTCGAAGTTCCAGAGGGGAGGTGTGATCAGCCTCGAGACGCCTCAGCGGAAATGGGCCTCATCTCGCCTGGAGGGGAGAACCTCCTGGATTTTCTCGAGTTGCGGCAGGTCTTCTCGAGTTACGACGGGGACCTCAGGGACCCGCTCTGGTGGCCTCAGGAAAGGCCAGTCCCCATGCGAGTTGCTAGGGGACCTCTCGGGATTCCTCTCCCGTCCATGCCGGGGCCTCAGTCCTTGTGTGGAGTCGGGGCCGGAACCTGAGGTTTCCTCTCCAGTGTTGCCATGGATCTTGGGGTGCTTCTGATTCTCCCCAGAGGAGTCAGGCCTCGTCTCGAGTGGGGGCATGCACGTGCGCTTTTCTCCCGAGCTGCAGCAGTAGTGTCACGCTTCCTGTCACGTGGATCAAGGGATCTGTGGCTTTCCCTCGAGGCTGTCCCTCGAGGCTTTCCCACGAGGCTTTCCCACAGGGCTGTGCCACGTGCCACCTTGGTGTGAGTCGATCCTCGGCGTGAAAGACGAGCCGGTGAAGGGAAAAGAGGTTCCTCTGGAATGGACTGAGAGATCTGGGGGACTCTTGGAATGGTGGCACGACCCTGGAGTTCCTCTCCCAGTTCCTGTAGAGAGGGCCTCCTCTTGAGATGCGACGGGAACGCCGGGAACTCTTTCCCGAAGAAGCAGGGAAAGGATCCCTCATCTCGAGCTACGAGGCGGAAACGGGGCTCCTCTGGATGTGGGCGGGACCCTCGTGATTCCTCTCGAGTGGAGACGGGTATGTCGGGGAACTTCTTGATTTGCACCAAGGGTGTGAAGGACCCTTTCGAAGTTCCAGAGGGGAGGTGTGATCAGCCTCGAGACGCCTCAGCGGAAATGGGCCTCATCTCGCCTGGAGGGGAGAACCTCCTGGATTTTCTCGAGTTGCGGCAGGTCTTCTCGAGTTACGACGGGGACCTCAGGGACCCGCTCTGGTGGCCTCAGGAAAGGCCAGTCCCCATGCGAGTTGCTAGGGGACCACTCGGGATTCCTCTCCCGTCCATGCCGGGGCCTCAGTCCTTGTGTGGAGTCGGGGCCGGAACCTGAGGTTTCCACTCCAGTGTTGCCATGGATCTTGGGGTGCTTCTGAGTCTCCCCAGGGGAGTCAGGCCTCGTCTCGAGTGGGGGCATGCACGTGCGCTTTCCTCCCGAGCTGCAGCAGTAGTGTCACGCTTCCTGTCACGTGGATCAAGGGATCTGTGGCTTTCCCTCGAGGCTGTCCCTCGAGGCTTTCCCACGAGGCTTTCCCACAGGGCTGTGCCACGTGCCACCTTGGTGTGAGTCGATCCTCGGCGTGAAAGACGAGCCGGTGAAGGGAAAAGAGGTTCCTCTGGAGTGGACTGAGACATCTGGGGGACTCTTGGAATGGTGGCACGACCCTGGAGTTCCTCTCGCCGTTCCTGTTGAGAGGGCCTCCTCTTGAGATGCGACGGGAACGCCGGGAACTCTTTCCCGACGAAGCAGGGAAAGGATCCCTCATCTCGAGCTACGAGGCGGAAACGGGGCTCCTCTGGATGTGGGCGGGACCCTCGTGATTCCGCTAGACTGGAGACTGCTAGGTCGGGGAACTTCTTGATTTGCACCAAGGGTGTGAAGGACCCTTTCGAAGTTCCAGAGGTGAGGTGTGATCAGCCTCGAGACGCCTCAGCGGAAATGGGCCTCATCTCGCCTGGAGGGGAGAACCTCCTGGATTTTCTCGAGTTGCGGCAGGTCTTCTCGAGTTACGACGGGGACCTCAGGGACCCGCTCTGGTGGCCTCAGGAAAGGCCAGTCCCCATGTGAGTTGCTAGGGGACCTCTTGGGATTCCTCTCCCGTCCATGCCGGGGCCTCAGTCCTTGTGTGGAGTCGGGGCCGGAACCTGAGGATTCCTCTCCAGTGTTGCCATGGATCTTGGGGTGCTTCTGAGTCTCCCCAGGGGAGTCAGGCCTCGTCTCGAGTGGGGGCATGCACGTGCGCTTTCCTCCCGAGCTGCAGCAGTAGTGTCACGCTTCCTGTCACGTGGATCAAGGGATCTGTGGCTTTCCCTCGAGGCTGTCCCTCGAGGCTTTCCCACGAGGCTTTCCCACAGGGCTGTGCCACGTGCCACCTTGGTGTGAGTCGATCCTCGGCGTGAAAGACGAGCCGGTGAAGGGAAAAGAGGTTCCTCTGGAATGGACTGAGACATCTGGGAGACTCTTGGAATGGTGGCACGACCCTGGAGTTCCTCTCGCCGGTCCTGTTGAGAGGGCCTCCTCTTGAGATGCGACGGGAACGCCGGGAACTCTTTCCCGACGAAGCAGGGAAAGGATCCCTCATCTCGAGCTACGAGGCGGAAACGGGGCTCCTCTGGATGTGGGCGGGACCCTCGTGATTCCTCTCGAGTGGAGACGGGTATGTCGGGGAACTTCTTGATTTGCACCAAGGGTGTGAAGGAGCCTTTCGAAGTTCCAGAGGTGAGGTGTGATCAGCCTCGAGACGCCTCAGCGGAAATGGCCTCATCTCGCCTGGAGGGGAGAACCTCCTGGATTTTCTCTAGTTGTGGCAGGTCTTCTCGAGTTACGACGGGGACCTCCGGGACCCGCTCTGGTGGCCTCAGGAAAGGCCAGTCCCCATGTGAGTTGCTAGGGGACCTCTCGGGATTCCTCTCCCGTCCATGCCGGGGCCTCAGTCCTTGTGTGGAGTCGGGGCCGTTAGCTGAGGATTCCTCTCCAGTGTTGCCATGGATCTTGGGGTGCTTCTGAGTCTCCCCAGGGGAGTCAGGCCTCGTCTCGAGTGGGGGCATGCACGTGCGCTTTCCTCCCGAGCTGCAGCAGTAGTGTCACGCTTCCTGTCACGTGGATCAAGGGATCTGTGGCTTTCCCTCGAGGCTGTCCCTCGAGGCTTTCCCACGAGGCTTTCCCACAGGGCTGTGCCACGTGCCACCTTGGTGTGAGTCGATCCTCGGCGTGAAAGACGAGCCGGTGAAGGGAAAAGAGGTTCCTCTGGAGTGGACTGAGACAACTGGGGGACTCTTGGAATGGTGGCACGACCCTGGAGTTCCTCTCGCCGTTCCTGTAGAGAGGGCCTCCTGTTGAGATGCGACGGGAACGCCGGGAACTCTTTCCCGACGAAGCAGGGAAAGGATCCCTCATCTCGAGCTACGAGGCGGAAACGGGGCTCCTCTGGATGTGGGCGGGACCCTCGTGATTCCGCTCGACTGGAGACTGCTAGGTCGGGGAACTTCTTGATTTGCACCAAGGGTGTGAAGGACCCTTTCGAAGTTCCAGAGGGGAGGTGTGATCAGCCTCGAGACGCCTCAGCGGAAATGGGCCTCATCTCGCCTGGAGGGGAGAACCTCCTGGATTTTCTCGAGTTGCGGCAGGTCTTCTCGAGTTACGACGGGGACCTCAGGGACCCGCTCTGGTGGCCTCAGGAAAGGCCAGTCCCCATGCGAGTTGCTAGGGGACCTCTCGGGATTCCTCTCCCGTCCATGCCGGGGCCTCAGTCCTTGTGTGGAGTCGGGGCCGGAACCTGAGGATTCCTCTCCAGTGTTGCCATGGATCTTGGGGTGCTTCTGATTCTCCCCAGAGGAGTCAGGCCTCGTCTCGAGTGGGGGCATGCACGTGCGCTTTTCTCCCGAGCTGCAGCAGTAGTGTCACGCTTCCTGTCACGTGGATCAAGGGATCTGTGGCTTTCCCTCGAGGCTGTCCCTCGAGGCTTTCCCACGAGGCTTTCCCACAGGGCTGTGCCACGTGCCACCTTGGTGTGAGTCGATCCTCGGCGTGAAAGACGAGCCGGTGAAGGGAAAAGAGGTTCCTCTGGAATGGACTGAGAGATCTGGGGGACTCTTGGAATGGTGGCACGACCCTGGAGTTCCTCTCCCAGTTCCTGTAGAGAGGGCCTCCTCTTGAGATGCGACGGGAACGCCGGGAACTCTTTCCCGAAGAAGCAGGGAAAGGATCCCTCATCTCGAGCTACGAGGCGGAAACGGGGCTCCTCTGGATGTGGGCGGGACCCTCGTGATTCCTCTCGAGTGGAGACGGGTATGTCGGGGAACTTCTTGATTTGCACCAAGGGTGTGAAGGACCCTTTCGAAGTTCCAGAGGGGAGGTGTGATCAGCCTCGAGACGCCTCAGCGGAAATGGGCCTCATCTCGCCTGGAGGGGAGAACCTCCTGGATTTTCTCGAGTTGCGGCAGGTCTTCTCGAGTTACGACGGGGACCTCAGGGACCCGCTCTGGTGGCCTCAGGAAAGGCCAGTCCCCATGCGAGTTGCTAGGGGACCACTCGGGATTCCTCTCCCGTCCATGCCGGGGCCTCAGTCCTTGTGTGGAGTCGGGGCCGGAACCTGAGGTTTCCACTCCAGTGTTGCCATGGATCTTGGGGTGCTTCTGAGTCTCCCCAGGGGAGTCAGGCCTCGTCTCGAGTGGGGGCATGCACGTGCGCTTTCCTCCCGAGCTGCAGCAGTAGTGTCACGCTTCCTGTCACGTGGATCAAGGGATCTGTGGCTTTCCCTCGAGGCTGTCCCTCGAGGCTTTCCCACGAGGCTTTCCCACAGGGCTGTGCCACGTGCCACCTTGGTGTGAGTCGATCCTCGGCGTGAAAGACGAGCCGGTGAAGGGAAAAGAGGTTCCTCTGGAGTGGACTGAGACATCTGGGGGACTCTTGGAATGGTGGCACGACCCTGGAGTTCCTCTCGCCGTTCCTGTTGAGAGGGCCTCCTCTTGAGATGCGACGGGAACGCCGGGAACTCTTTCCCGACGAAGCAGGGAAAGGATCCCTCATCTCGAGCTACGAGGCGGAAACGGGGCTCCTCTGGATGTGGGCGGGACCCTCGTGATTCCGCTAGACTGGAGACTGCTAGGTCGGGGAACTTCTTGATTTGCACCAAGGGTGTGAAGGACCCTTTCGAAGTTCCAGAGGTGAGGTGTGATCAGCCTCGAGACGCCTCAGCGGAAATGGGCCTCATCTCGCCTGGAGGGGAGAACCTCCTGGATTTTCTCGAGTTGCGGCAGGTCTTCTCGAGTTACGACGGGGACCTCAGGGACCCGGTCTGGTGGCCTCAGGAAAGGCCAGTCCCCATGCGAGTTGCTAGGGGACCTCTCGGGATTCCTCTCCCGTCCATACCGGGGCCTCAGTCCTTGTGTGGAGTCGGGGCCGGAACCTGAGGATTCCTCTCCAGTGTTGCCATGGATCTTGGGGTGCTTCTGAGTCTCCCCAGGGGAGTCAGGCCTCGTCTCGAGTGGGGGCATGCACGTGCGCTTTCCTCCCGAGCTGCAGCAGTAGTGTCACGCTTCCTGTCACGTGGATCAAGGGATCTGTGGCTTTCCCTCGAGGCTGTCCCTCGAGGCTTTCCCACGAGGCTTTCCCACAGGGCTGTGCCACGTGCCACCTTGGTGTGAGTCGATCCTCGGCGTGAAAGACGAGCCGGTGAAGGGAAAAGAGGTTCCTCTGGAATGGACTGAGACATCTGGGGGACTCTTGGAATGGTGGCACGAACCTGGAGTTCCTCTCGCCGTTCCTGTTGAGAGGGCCTCCTCTTGAGATGCGACGGGAACGCCGGGAACTCTTTCCCGACGAAGCAGGGAAAGGATCCCTCATCTCGAGCTACGAGGCGGAAACGGGGCTCCTCTGGATGTGGGCGGGACTCTCGTGATTCCTCTCGAGTGGAGACGGCTAGGTCGGGGAACTTCTTGATTTGCACCAAGGGTGTGAAGGACCCTTTCGAAGTTCCCGAGATGAGGTGTGATCAGCCTCGAGACGCCTCAGCGGAAATGGGCCTCATCTCGCCTGGAGGGGAGAACCTCCTGGATTTTCTCGAGTTGCGGCAGGTCTTCTCGAGTTACGACGGGGACCTCAGGGACCCGCTCTGGTGGCCTCAGGAAAGGCCAGTCCCCATGTGAGTTGCTAGGGGACCTCTCGGGATTCCTCTCCCGTCCATGCCGGGGCCTCAGTCCTTGTGTGGAGTCGGGGCCGGAACCTGAGGATTCCTCTCCAGTGTTGCCATGGATCTTGGGGTGCTTCTGAGCCTCCCCAGGGGAGTCAGGCCTCGTCTCGAGTGGGGGCATGCACGTGCGCTTTCCTCCCGAGCTGCAGCAGTAGTGTCACGCTTCCTGTCATGTGGATCAAGGGATCTGTGGCTTTCCCTCGAGGCTGTCCCTCGAGGCTTTCCCACGAGGCTTTCCCACAGGGCTGTGCCACGTGCCACCTTGGTGTGAGTCGATCCTCGGCGTGAAAGACGAGCCGGTGAAGGGAAAAGAGGTTCCTCTGGAATGGACTGAGACATCTGGGGGACTCTTGGAATGGTGGCACGACACTGGAGTTCCTCTCGCCGGTCCTGTTGAGAGGGCCTCCTCTTGAGATGCGACGGGAACGCCGGGAACTCTTTCCCGACGAAGCAGGGAAAGGATCCCTCATCTCGAGCTACGAGGCGGAAACGGGGCTCCTCTGGATGTGGGCGGGACCCTCGTGATTCCTCTCGAGTGGAGACGGGTATGTCGGGGAACTTCTTGATTTGCACCAAGGGTGTGAAGGTGCCTTTCGAAGTTCCAGAGGTGAGGTGTGATCAGCCTCGAGACGCCTCAGCGGAAATGGGCCTCATCTCGCCTGGAGGGGAGAACCTCCTGGATTTTCTCGAGTTGCGGCAGGTCTTCTCGAGTTACGACGGGGACCTCAGGGACCCGCTCTGGTGGCCTCAGGAAAGGCCAGTCCCCATGTGAGTTGCTAGGGGACCTCTCGGGATTCCTCTCCCGTCCATGCCGGGGCCTCAGTCCTTGTGTGGAGTCGGGGCCGGAACCTGAGGATTCCTCTCCAGTGTTGCCATGGATCTTGGGGTGCTTCTGAGTCTCCCCAGGGGAGTCAGGCCTCGTCTCGAGTGGGGGCATGCACGTGCGCTTTCCTCCCGAGCTGCAGCAGTAGTGTCACGCTTCCTGTCACGTGGATCAAGGGATCTGTGGCTTTCCCTCGAGGCTGTCCCTCGAGGCTTTCCCACGAGGCTTTCCCACAGGGCTGTGCCACGTGCCACCTTGGTGTGATTCGATCCTCGGCGTGAAAGACGAGCCGGTGAAGGGAAAAGAGGTTCCTCTGGAATGGACTGAGACATCTGGGGGACTCTTGGAATGGTGGCACGACCCTGGAGTTCCTCTCGCCGGTCCTGTTGAGAGGGCCTCCTCTTGAGATGCGACGGGAATGCCGGGAACTCTTTCCCGACGAAGCAGGGAAAGGATCCCTCATCTCGAGCTACGAGGCGGAAACGGGGCTCCTCTGGATGTGGGCGGGACCCTCGTGATTCCTCTCGAGTGGAGACGGGTATGTCGGGGAACTTCTTGATTTGCACCAAGGGTGTGAAGGTGCCTTTCGAAGTTCCAGAGGTGAGGTGTGATCAGCCTCGAGACGCCTCAGCGGAAATGGGCCTCATCTCGCCTGGAGGGGAGAACCTCCTGGATTTTCTCGAGTTGCGGCAGGTATTCTCGAGTTACGACGGGGACCTCAGGGACCCGCTCTGGTGGCCTCAGGAAAGGCCAGTCCCCATGCGAGTTGCTAGGGGACCTCTCGGGATTCCTCTCCCGTCCATACCGGGGCCTCAGTCCTTGTGTGGAGTCGGGGCCGGAACCTGAGAATTCCTCTCCAGTGTTGCCATGGATCTTGGGGTGCTTCTGAGTCTCCCCAGGGGAGTCAGGCCTCGTCTCGAGTGGGGGCATGCACGTGCGCTTTCCTCCCGAGCTGCAGCAGTAGTGTCACGCTTCCTGTCACGTGGATCAAGGGATCTGTGGCTTTCCCTCGAGGCTGTCCCTCGAGGCTTTCCCACGAGGCTTTCCCACAGGGCTGTGCCACGTGCCACCTTGGTGTGAGTCGATCCTCGGCGTGAAAGACGAGCCAGTGAAGGGAAAAGAGGTTCCTCTGGAATGGACTGAGACATCTGGGGGACTCTTGGAATGGTGGCACGAACCTGGAGTTCCTCTCGCCGTTCCTGTTGAGAGGGCCTCCTCTTGAGATGCGACGGGAACGCCGGGAACTCTTTCCCGACGAAGCAGGGAAAGGATCCCTCATCTCGAGCTACGAGGCGGAAACGGGGCTCCTCTGGATGTGGGCGGGACTCTCGTGATTCCTCTCGAGTGGAGACGGCTAGGTCGGGGAACTTCTTGATTTGCACCAAGGGTGTGAAGGACCCTTTCGAAGTTCCCGAGATGAGGTGTGATCAGCCTCGAGACGCCTCAGCGGAAATGGGCCTCATCTCGCCTGGAGGGGAGAACCTCCTGGATTTTCTCGAGTTGCGGCAGGTCTTCTCGAGTTACGACGGGGACCTCAGGGACCCGCTCTGGTGGCCTCAGGAAAGGCCAGTCCCCATGTGAGTTGCTAGGGGACCTCTCGGGATTCCTCTCCCGTCCATGCCGGGGCCTCAGTCCTTGTGTGGAGTCGGGGCCGGAACCTGAGGATTCCTCTCCAGTGTTGCCATGGATCTTGGGGTGCTTCTGAGCCTCCCCAGGGGAGTCAGGCCTCGTCTCGAGTGGGGGCATGCACGTGCGCTTTCCTCCCGAGCTGCAGCAGTAGTGTCACGCTTCCTGTCATGTGGATCAAGGGATCTGTGGCTTTCCCTCGAGGCTGTCCCTCGAGGCTTTCCCACGAGGCTTTCCCACAGGGCTGTGCCACGTGCCACCTTGGTGTGAGTCGATCCTCGGCGTGAAAGACGAGCCGGTGAAGGGAAAAGAGGTTCCTCTGGAATGGACTGAGACATCTGGGGGACTCTTGGAATGGTGGCACGACACTGGAGTTCCTCTCGCCGGTCCTGTTGAGAGGGCCTCCTCTTGAGATGCGACGGGAACGCCGGGAACTCTTTCCCGACGAAGCAGGGAAAGGATCCCTCATCTCGAGCTACGAGGCGGAAACGGGGCTCCTCTGGATGTGGGCGGGACCCTCGTGATTCCTCTCGAGTGGAGACGGGTATGTCGGGGAACTTCTTGATTTGCACCAAGGGTGTGAAGGTGCCTTTCGAAGTTCCAGAGGTGAGGTGTGATCAGCCTCGAGACGCCTCAGCGGAAATGGGCCTCATCTCGCCTGGAGGGGAGAACCTCCTGGATTTTCTCGAGTTGCGGCAGGTCTTCTCGAGTTACGACGGGGACCTCAGGGACCCGCTCTGGTGGCCTCAGGAAAGGCCAGTCCCCATGTGAGTTGCTAGGGGACCTCTCGGGATTCCTCTCCCGTCCATGCCGGGGCCTCAGTCCTTGTGTGGAGTCGGGGCCGGAACCTGAGGATTCCTCTCCATTGTTGCCATGGATCTTGGGGTGCTTCTGAGTCTCCCCAGGGGAGTCAGGCCTCGTCTCGAGTGGGGGCATGCACGTGCGCTTTCCTCCCGAGCTGCAGCAGTAGTGTCACGCTTCCTGTCACGTGGATCAAGGGATCTGTGGCTTTCCCTCGAGGCTGTCCCTCGAGGCTTTCCCACGAGGCTTTCCCACAGGGCTGTGCCACGTGCCACCTTGGTGTGAGTCGATCCTCGGCGTGAAAGACGAGCCGGTGAAGGGAAAAGAGGTTCCTCTGGAGTGGACTGAGACATCTGGGGGACTCTTGGAATGGTGGCACGACCCTGGAGTTCCTCTCGCCGTTCCTGTAGAGAGGGCCTCCTCTTGAGATGCGACGGGAACGCCGGGAACTCTTTCCCGACGAAGCAGGGAAAGGATCCCTCATCTCGAGCTACGAGGCGGAAACGGGGCTCCTCTGGATGTGGGCGGGACCCTCGTGATTCCGCTCGACTGGAGACTGCTAGGTCGGGGAACTTCTTGATTTGCACCAAGGGTGTGAAGGTGCCTTTCGAAGTTCCAGAGGTGAGGTGTGATCAGCCTCGAGACGCCTCAGCGGAAATGGGCCTCATCTCGCCTGGAGGGGAGAACCTCCTGGATTTTCTCGAGTTGCGGCAGGTCTTCTCGAGTTACGACGGGGACCTCAGGGACCCGCTTTGGTGGCCTCAGGAAAGGCCAGTCCCCATGCGAGTTGCTAGGGGACCTCTCGGGATTCCTCTCCCGTCCATGCCGGAGCCTCAGTCCTTGTGTGGAGTCGGGGCCGGAACCTGAGGATTCCTCTCCAGTGTTGCCATGGATCTTGGGGTGCTTCTGAGTCTCCCCAGGGGAGTCAGACCTCGTCTCGAGTGGGGGCATGCACGTGCGCTTTCCTCCCGAGCTGCAGCAGTAGTGTCACGCTTCCTGTCACGTGGATCAAGGGATCTGTGGCTTTCCCTCGAGGCTGTCCCTCGAGGCTTTCCCACGAGGCTTTCCCACAGGGCTGTGCCACGTGCCACCTTGGTGTGAGTCGATCCTCGGCGTGAAAGACGAGCCGGTGAAGGGAAAAGAGGTTCCTCTGGAATGGACTGAACATCTGGGGGACTCTTGGAATGGTGGCACGACCCTGGAGTTCCTCTCGCCGTTCCTGTTGAGAGGGCCTCCTCTTGAGATGTGACGGGAACGCCGGGAACTCTTTCCCGACGAAGCAGGGAAAGGATCCCTCAACTCGAGCTACGAGGCGGAAACGGGGCTCCTCTGGATGTGGGCGGGACTCTCGTGATTCCTCTCGAGTGGAGACGGGTATGTCGGGGAACTTCTTGATTTGCACCAAGGGTGTGAAGGACCCTTTCGAAGTTCCCGAGATGAGGTGTGATCAGCCTCGAGACGCCTCAGCGGAAATGGGCCTCATCTCGCCTGGAGGGGAGAACCTCCTGGATTTTCTCGAGTTGCGGCAGGTCTTCTCGAGTTACGACGGGGACCTCAGGGACCCGGTCTGGTGGCCTCAGGAAAGGCCAGTCCCCATGCGAGTTGCTAGGGGACCTCTCGGGATTCCTCTCCCGTCCATACCGGGGCCTCAGTCCTTGTGTGGAGTCGGGGCCGGAACCTGAGGATTCCTCTCCAGTGTTGCCATGGATCTTGGGGTGCTTCTGAGTCTCCCCAGGGGAGTCAGGCCTCGTCTCGAGTGGGGGCATGCACGTGCGCTTTCCTCCCGAGCTGCAGCAGTAGTGTCACGCTTCCTGTCACGTGGATCAAGGGATCTGTGGCTTTCCCTCGAGGCTGTCCCTCGAGGCTTTCCCACGAGGCTTTCCCACAGGGCTGTGCCACGTGCCACCTTGGTGTGAGTCGATCCTCGGCGTGAAAGACGAGCCGGTGAAGGGAAAAGAGGTTCCTCTGGAATGGACTGAGACATCTGGGGGACTCTTGGAATGGTGGCACGAACCTGGAGTTCCTCTCGCCGTTCCTGTTGAGAGGGCCTCCTCTTGAGATGCGACGGGAACGCCGGGAACTCTTTCCCGACGAAGCAGGGAAAGGATCCCTCATCTCGAGCTACGAGGCGGAAACGGGGCTCCTCTGGATGTGGGCGGGACTCTCGTGATTCCTCTCGAGTGGAGACGGCTAGGTCGGGGAACTTCTTGATTTGCACCAAGGGTGTGAAGGACCCTTTCGAAGTTCCCGAGATGAGGTGTGATCAGCCTCGAGACGCCTCAGCGGAAATGGGCCTCATCTCGCCTGGAGGGGAGAACCTCCTGGATTTTCTCGAGTTGCGGCAGGTCTTCTCGAGTTACGACGGGGACCTCAGGGACCCGCTCTGGTGGCCTCAGGAAAGGCCAGTCCGCATGTGAGTTGCTAGGGGACCTCTCGGGATTCCTCTCCCGTCCATGCCGGGGCCTCAGTCCTTGTGTGGAGTCGGGGCCGGAACCTGAGGATTCCTCTCCAGTGTTGCCATGGATCTTGGGGTGCTTCTGAGCCTCCCCAGGGGAGTCAGGCCTCGTCTCGAGTGGGGGCATGCACGTGCGCTTTCCTCCCGAGCTGCAGCAGTAGTGTCACGCTTCCTGTCATGTGGATCAAGGGATCTGTGGCTTTCCCTCGAGGCTGTCCCTCGAGGCTTTCCCACGAGGCTTTCCCACAGGGCTGTGCCACGTGCCACCTTGGTGTGAGTCGATCCTCGGCGTGAAAGACGAGCCGGTGAAGGGAAAAGAGGTTCCTCTGGAATGGACTGAGACATCTGGGGGACTCTTGGAATGGTGGCACGACACTGGAGTTCCTCTCGCCGGTCCTGTTGAGAGGGCCTCCTCTTGAGATGCGACGGGAACGCCGGGAACTCTTTCCCGACGAAGCAGGGAAAGGATCCCTCATCTCGAGCTACGAGGCGGAAACGGGGCTCCTCTGGATGTGGGCGGGACCCTCGTGATTCCTCTCGAGTGGAGACGGGTATGTCGGGGAACTTCTTGATTTGCACCAAGGGTGTGAAGGTGCCTTTCGAAGTTCCAGAGGTGAGGTGTGATCAGCCTCGAGACGCCTCAGCGGAAATGGGCCTCATCTCGCCTGGAGGGGAGAACCTCCTGGATTTTCTCGAGTTGCGGCAGGTCTTCTCGAGTTACGACGGGGACCTCAGGGACCCGCTCTGGTGGCCTCAGGAAAGGCCAGTCCCCATGTGAGTTGCTAGGGGACCTCTCGGGATTCCTCTCCCGTCCATGCCGGGGCCTCAGTCCTTGTGTGGAGTCGGGGCCGGAACCTGAGGATTCCTCTCCATTGTTGCCATGGATCTTGGGGTGCTTCTGAGTCTCCCCAGGGGAGTCAGGCCTCGTCTCGAGTGGGGGCATGCACGTGCGCTTTCCTCCCGAGCTGCAGCAGTAGTGTCACGCTTCCTGTCACGTGGATCAAGGGATCTGTGGCTTTCCCTCGAGGCTGTCCCTCGAGGCTTTCCCACGAGGCTTTCCCACAGGGCTGTGCCACGTGCCACCTTGGTGTGAGTCGATCCTCGGCGTGAAAGACGAGCCGGTGAAGGGAAAAGAGGTTCCTCTGGAGTGGACTGAGACATCTGGGGGACTCTTGGAATGGTGGCACGACCCTGGAGTTCCTCTCGCCGTTCCTGTAGAGAGGGCCTCCTCTTGAGATGCGACGGGAACGCCGGGAACTCTTTCCCGACGAAGCAGGGAAAGGATCCCTCATCTCGAGCTACGAGGCGGAAACGGGGCTCCTCTGGATGTGGGCGGGACCCTCGTGATTCCTCTCGAGTGGAGACGGGTATGTCGGGGAACTTCTTGATTTGCACCAAGGGTGTGAAGGAGCCTTTCGAAGTTCCAGAGGTGAGGTGTGATCAGCCTCGAGACGCCTCAGCGGAAATGGGCCTCATCTCGCCTGGAGGGGAGAACCTCCTGGATTTTCTCGAGTTGCGGCAGGTCTTCTCGAGTTACGACGGGGACCACAGGGACCCGCTCTGGTGGCCTCAGGAAAGGCCAGTCCCCATGTGAGTTGCTAGGGGACCTCTCGGGATTCCTCTCCCGTCCATGCCGGGGCCTCAGTCCTTGTGTGGAGTCGGGGCCGGAACCTGAGGATTCCTCTCCAGTGTTGCCATGGATCTTGGGGTGCTTCTGAGTCTCCCCAGGGGAGTCAGGCCTCGTCTCGAGTGGGGGCATGCACGTGCGCTTTCCTCCCGAGCTGCAGCAGTAGTGTCACGCTTCCTGTCACGTGGATCAAGGGATCTGTGGCTTTCCCTCGAGGCTGTCCCTCGAGGCTTTCCCACGAGGCTTTCCCACAGGGCTGTGCCACGTGCCACCTTGGTGTGATTCGATCCTCGGCGTGAAAGACGAGCCGGTGAAGGGAAAAGAGGTTCCTCTGGAATGGACTGAGACATCTGGGGGACTCTTGGAATGGTGGCACGACCCTGGAGTTCCTCTCGCCGGTCCTGTTGAGAGGGCCTCCTCTTGAGATGCGACGGGAATGCCGGGAACTCTTTCCCGACGAAGCAGAGAAAGGATCCCTCATCTCGAGCTACGAGGCGGAAACGGGGCTCCTCTGGATGTGGGCGGGACCCTCGTGATTCCTCTCGAGTGGAGACGGGTATGTCGGGGAACTTCTTGATTTGCACCAAGGGTGTGAAGGTGCCTTTCGAAGTTCCAGAGGTGAGGTGTGATCAGCCTCGAGACGCCTCAGCGGAAATGGGCCTCATCTCGCCTGGAGGGGAGAACCTCCTGGATTTTCTCGAGTTGCGGCAGGTATTCTCGAGTTACGACGGGGACCTCAGGGACCCGCTCTGGTGGCCTCAGGAAAGGCCAGTCCCCATGCGAGTTGCTAGGGGACCTCTCGGGATTCCTCTCCCGTCCATACCGGGGCCTCAGTCCTTGTGTGGAGTCGGGGCCGGAACCTGAGGATTCCTCTCCAGTGTTGCCATGGATCTTGGGGTGCTTCTGAGTCTCCCCAGGGGAGTCAGGCCTCGTCTCGAGTGGGGGCATGCACGTGCGCTTTCCTCCCGAGCTGCAGCAGTAGTGTCACGCTTCCTGTCACGTGGATCAAGGGATCTGTGGCTTTCCCTCGAGGCTGTCCCTCGAGGCTTTCCCACGAGGCTTTCCCACAGGGCTGTGCCACGTGCCACCTTGGTGTGAGTCGATCCTCGGCGTGAAAGACGAGCCGGTGAAGGGAAAAGAGGTTCCTCTGGAATGGACTGAGACATCTGGGGGACTCTTGGAATGGTGGCACGAACCTGGAGTTCCTCTCGCCGTTCCTGTTGAGAGGGCCTCCTCTTGAGATGCGACGGGAACGCCGGGAACTCTTTCCCGACGAAGCAGGGAAAGGATCCCTCATCTCGAGCTACGAGGCGGAAACGGGGCTCCTCTGGATGTGGGCGGGACTCTCGTGATTCCTCTCGAGTGGAGACGGCTAGGTCGGGGAACTTCTTGATTTGCACCAAGGGTGTGAAGGACCCTTTCGAAGTTCCCGAGATGAGGTGTGATCAGCCTCGAGACGCCTCAGCGGAAATGGGCCTCATCTCGCCTGGAGGGGAGAACCTCCTGGATTTTCTCGAGTTGCGGCAGGTCTTCTCGAGTTACGACGGGGACCTCAGGGACCCGCTCTGGTGGCCTCAGGAAAGGCCAGTCCCCATGTGAGTTGCTAGGGGACCTCTCGGGATTCCTCTCCCGTCCATGCCGGGGCCTCAGTCCTTGTGTGGAGTCGGGGCCGGAACCTGAGGATTCCTCTCCAGTGTTGCCATGGATCTTGGGGTGCTTCTGAGCCTCCCCAGGGGAGTCAGGCCTCGTCTCGAGTGGGGGCATGCACGTGCGCTTTCCTCCCGAGCTGCAGCAGTAGTGTCACGCTTCCTGTCATGTGGATCAAGGGATCTGTGGCTTTCCCTCGAGGCTGTCCCTCGAGGCTTTCCCACGAGGCTTTCCCACAGGGCTGTGCCACGTGCCACCTTGGTGTGAGTCGATCCTCGGCGTGAAAGACGAGCCGGTGAAGGGAAAAGAGGTTCCTCTGGAATGGACTGAGACATCTGGGGGACTCTTGGAATGGTGGCACGACACTGGAGTTCCTCTCGCCGGTCCTGTTGAGAGGGCCTCCTCTTGAGATGCGACGGGAACGCCGGGAACTCTTTCCCGACGAAGCAGGGAAAGGATCCCTCATCTCGAGCTACGAGGCGGAAACGGGGCTCCTCTGGATGTGGGCGGGACCCTCGTGATTCCTCTCGAGTGGAGACGGGTATGTCGGGGAACTTCTTGATTTGCACCAAGGGTGTGAAGGACCCTTTCGAAGTTCCAGAGGTGAGGTGTGATCAGCCTCGAGACGCCTCAGCGGAAATGGGCCTCATCTCGCCTGGAGGGGAGAACCTCCTGGATTTTCTCGAGTTGCGGCAGGTCTTCTCGAGTTACGACGGGGACCTCAGGGACCCGCTCTGGTGGCCTCAGGAAAGGCCAGTCCCCATGTGAGTTGCTAGGGGACCTCTCGGGATTCCTCTCCCGTCCATGCCGGGGCCTCAGTCCTTGTGTGGAGTCGGGGCCGGAACCTGAGGATTCCTCTCCAGTGTTGCCATGGATCTTGGGGTGCTTCTGAGCCTCCCCAGGGGAGTCAGGCCTCGTCTCGAGTGGGGGCATGCACGTGCGCTTTCCTCCCGAGCTGCAGCAGTAGTGTCACGCTTCCTGTCATGTGGATCAAGGGATCTGTGGCTTTCCCTCGAGGCTGTCCCTCGAGGCTTTCCCACGAGGCTTTCCCACAGGGCTGTGCCACGTGCCACCTTGGTGTGAGTCGATCCTCGGCGTGAAAGACGAGCCGGTGAAGGGAAAAGAGGTTCCTCTGGAATGGACTGAGACATCTGGGGGACTCTTGGAATGGTGGCACGACACTGGAGTTCCTCTCGCCGGTCCTGTTGAGAGGGCCTCCTCTTGAGATGCGACGGGAACGCCGGGAACTCTTTCCCGACGAAGCAGGGAAAGGATCCCTCATCTCGAGCTACGAGGCGGAAACGGGGCTCCTCTGGATGTGGGCGGGACCCTCGTGATTCCTCTCGAGTGGAGACGGGTATGTCGGGGAACTTCTTGATTTGCACCAAGGGTGTGAAGGTGCCTTTCGAAGTTCCAGAGGTGAGGTGTGATCAGCCTCGAGACGCCTCAGCGGAAATGGGCCTCATCTCGCCTGGAGGGGAGAACCTCCTGGATTTTCTCGAGTTGCGGCAGGTCTTCTCGAGTTACGACGGGGACCTCAGGGACCCGCTCTGGTGGCCTCAGGAAAGGCCAGTCCCCATGTGAGTTGCTAGGGGACCTCTCGGGATTCCTCTCCCGTCCATGCCGGGGCCTCAGTCCTTGTGTGGAGTCGGGGCCGGAACCTGAGGATTCCTCTCCATTGTTGCCATGGATCTTGGGGTGCTTCTGAGTCTCCCCAGGGGAGTCAGGCCTCGTCTCGAGTGGGGGCATGCACGTGCGCTTTCCTCCCGAGCTGCAGCAGTAGTGTCACGCTTCCTGTCACGTGGATCAAGGGATCTGTGGCTTTCCCTCGAGGCTGTCCCTCGAGGCTTTCCCACGAGGCTTTCCCACAGGGCTGTGCCACGTGCCACCTTGGTGTGAGTCGATCCTCGGCGTGAAAGACGAGCCGGTGAAGGGAAAAGAGGTTCCTCTGGAGTGGACTGAGACATCTGGGGGACTCTTGGAATGGTGGCACGACCCTGGAGTTCCTCTCGCCGTTCCTGTAGAGAGGGCCTCCTCTTGAGATGCGACGGGAACGCCGGGAACTCTTTCCCGACGAAGCAGGGAAAGGATCCCTCATCTCGAGCTACGAGGCGGAAACGGGGCTCCTCTGGATGTGGGCGGGACCCTCGTGATTCCGCTCGACTGGAGACTGCTAGGTCGGGGAACTTCTTGATTTGCACCAAGGGTGTGAAGGACCCTTTCGAAGTTCCAGAGGTGAGGTGTGATCAGCCTCGAGACGCCTCAGCGGAAATGGGCCTCATCTCGCCTGGAGGGGAGAACCTCCTGGATTTTCTCGAGTTGCGGCAGGTCTTCTCGAGTTACGACGGGGACCTCAGGGACCCGCTTTGGTGGCCTCAGGAAAGGCCAGTCCCCATGCGAGTTGCTAGGGGACCTCTCGGGATTCCTCTCCCGTCCATGCCGGAGCCTCAGTCCTTGTGTGGAGTCGGGGCCGGAACCTGAGGATTCCTCTCCAGTGTTGCCATGGATCTTGGGGTGCTTCTGAGTCTCCCCAGGGGAGTCAGACCTCGTCTCGAGTGGGGGCATGCACGTGCGCTTTCCTCCCGAGCTGCAGCAGTAGTGTCACGCTTCCTGTCACGTGGATCAAGGGATCTGTGGCTTTCCCTCGAGGCTGTCCCTCGAGGCTTTCCCACGAGGCTTTCCCACAGGGCTGTGCCACGTGCCACCTTGGTGTGAGTCGATCCTCGGCGTGAAAGACGAGCCGGTGAAGGGAAAAGAGGTTCCTCTGGAATGGACTGAACATCTGGGGGACTCTTGGAATGGTGGCACGACCCTGGAGTTCCTCTCGCCGTTCCTGTTGAGAGGGCCTCCTCTTGAGATGTGACGGGAACGCCGGGAACTCTTTCCCGACGAAGCAGGGAAAGGATCCCTCATCTCGAGCTACGAGGCGGAAACGGGGCTCCTCTGGATGTGGGCGGGACTCTCGTGATTCCTCTCGAGTGGAGACGGGTATGTCGGGGAACTTCTTGATTTGCACCAAGGGTGTGAAGGACCCTTTCGAAGTTCCCGAGATGAGGTGTGATCAGCCTCGAGACGCCTCAGCGGAAATGGGCCTCATCTCGCCTGGAGGGGAGAACCTCCTGGATTTTCTCGAGTTGCGGCAGGTCTTCTCGAGTTACGACGGGGACCTCAGGGACCCGGTCTGGTGGCCTCAGGAAAGGCCAGTCCCCATGCGAGTTGCTAGGGGACCTCTCGGGATTCCTCTCCCGTCCATACCGGGGCCTCAGTCCTTGTGTGGAGTCGGGGCCGGAACCTGAGGATTCCTCTCCAGTGTTGCCATGGATCTTGGGGTGCTTCTGAGTCTCCCCAGGGGAGTCAGGCCTCGTCTCGAGTGGGGGCATGCACGTGCGCTTTCCTCCCGAGCTGCAGCAGTAGTGTCACGCTTCCTGTCACGTGGATCAAGGGATCTGTGGCTTTCCCTCGAGGCTGTCCCTCGAGGCTTTCCCACGAGGCTTTCCCACAGGGCTGTGCCACGTGCCACCTTGGTGTGAGTCGATCCTCGGCGTGAAAGACGAGCCGGTGAAGGGAAAAGAGGTTCCTCTGGAATGGACTGAGACATCTGGGGGACTCTTGGAATGGTGGCACGAACCTGGAGTTCCTCTCGCCGTTCCTGTTGAGAGGGCCTCCTCTTGAGATGCGACGGGAACGCCGGGAACTCTTTCCCGACGAAGCAGGGAAAGGATCCCTCATCTCGAGCTACGAGGCGGAAACGGGGCTCCTCTGGATGTGGGCGGGACTCTCGTGATTCCTCTCGAGTGGAGACGGCTAGGTCGGGGAACTTCTTGATTTGCACCAAGGGTGTGAAGGACCCTTTCGAAGTTCCCGAGATGAGGTGTGATCAGCCTCGAGACGCCTCAGCGGAAATGGGCCTCATCTCGCCTGGAGGGGAGAACCTCCTGGATTTTCTCGAGTTGCGGCAGGTCTTCTCGAGTTACGACGGGGACCTCAGGGACCCGCTCTGGTGGCCTCAGGAAAGGCCAGTCCCCATGTGAGTTGCTAGGGGACCTCTCGGGATTCCTCTCCCGTCCATGCCGGGGCCTCAGTCCTTGTGTGCAGTCGGGGCCGGAACCTGAGGATTCCTCTCCAGTGTTGCCATGGATCTTGGGGTGCTTCTGAGCCTCCCCAGGGGAGTCAGGCCTCGTCTCGAGTGGGGGCATGCACGTGCGCTTTCCTCCCGAGCTGCAGCAGTAGTGTCACGCTTCCTGTCATGTGGATCAAGGGATCTGTGGCTTTCCCTCGAGGCTGTCCCTCGAGGCTTTCCCACGAGGCTTTCCCACAGGGCTGTGCCACGTGCCACCTTGGTGTGAGTCGATCCTCGGCGTGAAAGACGAGCCGGTGAAGGGAAAAGAGGTTCCTCTGGAATGGACTGAGACATCTGGGGGACTCTTGGAATGGTGGCACGACACTGGAGTTCCTCTCGCCGGTCCTGTTGAGAGGGCCTCCTCTTGAGATGCGACGGGAACGCCGGGAAATCTTTCCCGACGAAGCAGGGAAAGGATCCCTCATCTCGAGCTACGAGGCGGAAACGGGGCTCCTCTGGATGTGGGCGGGACCCTCGTGATTCCTCTCGAGTGGAGACGGGTATGTCGGGGAACTTCTTGATTTGCACCAAGGGTGTGAAGGTGCCTTTCGAAGTTCCAGAGGTGAGGTGTGATCAGCCTCGAGACGCCTCAGCGGAAATGGGCCTCATCTCGCCTGGAGGGGAGAACCTCCTGGATTTTCTCGAGTTGCGGCAGGTCTTCTCGAGTTACGACGGGGACCTCAGGGACCCGCTCTGGTGGCCTCAGGAAAGGACAGTCCCCATGTGAGTTGCTAGGGGACCTCTCGGGATTCCTCTCCCGTCCATGCCGGGGCCTCAGTCCTTGTGTGGAGTCGGGGCCGGAACCTGAGGATTCCTCTCCATTGTTGCCATGGATCTTGGGGTGCTTCTGAGTCTCCCCAGGGGAGTCAGGCCTCGTCTCGAGTGGGGGCATGCACGTGCGCTTTCCTCCCGAGCTGCAGCAGTAGTGTCACGCTTCCTGTCACGTGGATCAAGGGATCTGTGGCTTTCCCTCGAGGCTGTCCCTCGAGGCTTTCCCACGAGGCTTTCCCACAGGGCTGTGCCACGTGCCACCTTGGTGTGAGTCGATCCTCGGCGTGAAAGACGAGCCGGTGAAGGGAAAAGAGGTTCCTCTGGAGTGGACTGAGACATCTGGGGGACTCTTGGAATGGTGGCACGACCCTGGAGTTCCTCTCGCCGTTCCTGTAGAGAGGGCCTCCTCTTGAGATGCGACGGGAACGCCGGGAACTCTTTCCTGACGAAGCAGGGAAAGGATCCCTCATCTCGAGCTACGAGGCGGAAACGGGGCTCCTCTGGATGTGGGCGGGACCCTCGTGATTCCTCTCGAGTGGAGACGGGTATGTCGGGGAACTTCTTGATTTGCACCAAGGGTGTGAAGGAGCCTTTCGAAGTTCCAGAGGTGAGGTGTGATCAGCCTCGAGACGCCTCAGCGGAAATGGGCCTCATCTCGCCTGGAGGGGAGAACCTCCTGGATTTTCTCGAGTTGCGGCAGGTCTTCTCGAGTTACGACGGGGACCTCATGGACCCGCTCTGGTGGCCTCAGGAAAGGCCAGTCCCCATGTGAGTTGCTAGGGGACCTCTCGGGATTCCTCTCCCGTCCATGCCGGGGCCTCAGTCCTTGTGTGGAGTCGGGGCCGGAACCTGAGGATTCCTCTCCAGTGTTGCCATGGATCTTGGGGTGCTTCTGAGCCTCCCCAGGGGAGTCAGGCCTCGTCTCGAGTGGGGGCATGCACGTGCGCTTTCCTCCCGAGCTGCAGCAGTAGTGTCACGCTTCCTGTCATGTGGATCAAGGGATCTGTGGCTTTCCCTCGAGGCTGTCCCTCGAGGCTTTCCCACGAGGCTTTCCCACAGGGCTGTGCCACGTGCCACCTTGGTGTGAGTCGATCCTCGGCGTGAAAGACGAGCCGGTGAAGGGAAAAGAGGTTCCTCTGGAATGGACTGAGACATCTGGGGGACTCTTGGAATGGTGGCACGACACTGGAGTTCCTCTCGCCGGTCCTGTTGAGAGGGCCTCCTCTTGAGATGCGACGGGAACGCCGGGAACTCTTTCCCGACGAAGCAGGGAAAGGATCCCTCATCTCGAGCTACGAGGCGGAAACGGGGCTCCTCTGGATGTGGGCGGGACCCTCGTGATTCCTCTCGAGTGGAGACGGGTATGTCGGGGAACTTCTTGATTTGCACCAAGGGTGTGAAGGTGCCTTTCGAAGTTCCAGAGGTGAGGTGTGATCAGCCTCGAGACGCCTCAGCGGAAATGGGCCTCATCTCGCCTGGAGGGGAGAACCTCCTGGATTTTCTCGAGTTGCGGCAGGTCTTCTCGAGTTACGACGGGGACCCCAGGGACCCGCTCTGGTGGCCTCAGGAAAGGCCAGTCCCCATGTGAGTTGCTAGGGGACCTCTTGGGATTCCTCTCCCGTCCATGCCGGGGCCTCAGTCCTTGTGTGGAGTCGGGGCCGGAACCTGAGGATTCCTCTCCATTGTTGCCATGGATCTTGGGGTGCTTCTGAGTCTCCCCAGGGGAGTCAGGCCTCGTCTCGAGTGGGGGCATGCACGTGCGCTTTCCTCCCGAGCTGCAGCAGTAGTGTCACGCTTCCTGTCACGTGGATCAAGGGATCTGTGGCTTTCCCTCGAGGCTGTCCCTCGAGGCTTTCCCACGAGGCTTTCCCACAGGGCTGTGCCACGTGCCACCTTGGTGTGAGTCGATCCTCGGCGTGAAAGACGAGCCGGTGAAGGGAAAAGAGGTTCCTCTGGAGTGGACTGAGACATCTGGGGGACTCTTGGAATGGTGGCACGACCCTGGAGTTCCTCTCGCCGTTCCTGTAGAGAGGGCCTCCTCTTGAGATGCGACGGGAACGCCGGGAACTCTTTCCCGACGAAGCAGGGAAAGGATCCCTCATCTCGAGCTACGAGGCGGAAACGGGGCTCCTCTGGATGTGGGCGGGACCCTCGTGATTCCGCTCGACTGGAGACTGCTAGGTCGGGGAACTTCTTGATTTGCACCAAGGGTGTGAAGGACCCTTTCGAAGTTCCAGAGGTGAGGTGTGATCAGCCTCGAGACGCCTCAGCGGAAATGGGCCTCATCTCGCCTGGAGGGGAGAACCTCCTGGATTTTCTCGAGTTGCGGCAGGTCTTCTCGAGTTACGACGGGGACCTCAGGGACCCGCTTTGGTGGCCTCAGGAAAGGCCAGTCCCCATGCGAGTTGCTAGGGGACCACTCGGGATTCCTCTCCCGTCCATGCCGGAGCCTCAGTCCTTGTGTGGAGTCGGGGCCGGAACCTGAGGATTCCTCTCCAGTGTTGCCATGGATCTTGGGGTGCTTCTGAGTCTCCCCAGGGGAGTCAGACCTCGTCTCGAGTGGGGGCATGCACGTGCGCTTTCCTCCCGAGCTGCAGCAGTAGTGTCACGCTTCCTGTCACGTGGATCAAGGGATCTGTGGCTTTCCCTCGAGGCTGTCCCTCGAGGCTTTCCCACGAGGCTTTCCCACAGGGCTGTGCCACGTGCCACCTTGGTGTGAGTCGATCCTCGGCGTGAAAGACGAGCCGGTGAAGGGAAAAGAGGTTCCTCTGGAATGGACTGAACATCTGGGGGACTCTTGGAATGGTGGCACGACCCTGGAGTTCCTCTCGCCGTTCCTGTTGAGAGGGCCTCCTCTTGAGATGTGACGGGAACGCCGGGAACTCTTTCCCGACGAAGCAGGGAAAGGATCCCTCATCTCGAGCTACGAGGCGGAAACGGGGCTCCTCTGGATGTGGGCGGGACTCTCGTGATTCCTCTCGAGTGGAGACGGGTATGTCGGGGAACTTCTTGATTTGCACCAAGGGTGTGAAGGACCCTTTCGAAGTTCCCGAGATGAGGTGTGATCAGCCTCGAGACGCCTCAGCGGAAATGGGCCTCATCTCGCCTGGAGGGGAGAACCTCCTGGATTTTCTCGAGTTGCGGCAGGTCTTCTCGTGTTACGACGGGGACCTCAGGGACCCGCTCTGGTGGCCTCAGGAAAGGCCAGTCCCCATGCGAGTTGCTAGGGGACCTCTCGGGATTCCTCTCCCGTCCATGCCGGGGCCTCAGTCCTTGTGTGGAGTCGGGGCCGGAACCTGAGGATTCCTCTGCAGTGTTGCCATGGATCTTGGGGTGCTTCTGAGTCTCCCCAGGGGAGTCAGGCCTCGTCTCCAGTGGGGGCATGCACGTGCGCTTTCCTCCCGAGCTGCAGCAGTAGTGTCACGCTTCCTGTCACGTGGATCAAGGGATCTGTGGCTTTCCCTCGAGGCTGTCCCTCGAGGCTTTCCCACGAGGCTTTCCCACAGGGCTGTGCCACGTGCCACCTTGGTGTGAGTCCATCCTCGGCGTGAAAGACGAGCCGGTGAAGGGAAAAGAGGTTCCTCTGGAATGGACTGAGACATCTGGGGGACTCTTGGAATGGTGGCACGACCCTGGAGTT
This sequence comes from Budorcas taxicolor, assembly GCF_023091745.1. Lineage (NCBI taxonomy): Eukaryota > Metazoa > Chordata > Mammalia > Artiodactyla > Bovidae > Budorcas > Budorcas taxicolor. The sequence continues at coordinate 842,936 of NC_068925.1, forward strand.
CCTCTCGCCGTTCCTGTTGAGAGGGCCTCCTCTTGAGATGCGACGGGAACGCCGGGAACTCTTTCCCGACGAAGCAGGGAAAGGATCCCTCATCTCGAGCTACGAGGTGGAAACGGGGCTCCTCTGGATGTGGGCGGGACCCTCGTGATTCCTCTCGAGTGGAGACGGGTATGTCGGGGAACTTCTAGATTTGCACCAAGGGTGTGAAGGACCCTTTCGAAGTTCCAGAGGGGAGGTGTGATCAGCCTCGAGACGCCTCAGCGGAAATGGGCCTCATCTCACCTGGAGGGGAGAACCTCCTGGATTTTCTCGAGTTGCGGCAGGTCTTCTCGAGTTACGACGGGGACCTCAGGGACCCGCTCTGGTGGCCTCAGGAAAGGCCAGTCCCCATGCGAGTTGCTAGGGGACCTCTCGGGATTCCTCTCCCGTCCATGCCGGGGCCTCAGTCCTTGTGTGGAGTCGGGGCCGGAACCTGAGGATTCCTCTGCAGTGTTGCCATGGATCTTGGGGTGCTTCTGAGTCTCCCCAGGGGAGTCAGGCCTCGTCTCGAATGTGGGCATGCACGTGCGCTTTCCTCCCGAGCTGCAGCAGTAGTGTCACGCTTCCTGTCACGTGGATCAAGGGATCTGTGGCTTTCCCTCGAGGCTGTCCCTCGAGGCTTTCCCACGAGGCTTTCCCACAGGGCTGTGCCACGTGCCACCTTGGTGTGAGTCGATCCTCGGCGTGAAAGACGAGCCGGTGAAGGGAAAAGAGGTTCCTCTGGAATGGACTGAGACATCTGGGGGACTCTTGGAATGGTGGCACGACCCTGGAGTTCCTCTCGCCGTTCCTGTTTAGAGGGCCTCCTCTTGAGATGCGACGGGAACGCCGGGAACTCTTTCCCGACGAAGCAGGGAAAGGATCCCTCATCTCGAGCTACGAGGCGGAAACGGGGCTCCTCTGGATGTGGGCGGGACTCTCGTGATTCCTCTCGAGTGGAGACGGCTAGGTCGGGGAACTTCTTGATTTGCACCAAGGGTGTGAAGGACCCTTTCGAAGTTCCCGAGATGAGGTGTGATCAGCCTCGAGACGCCTCAGCGGAAATGGGCCTCATCTCGCCTGGAGGGGAGAACCTCCTGGATTTTCTCGAGTTGCGGCAGGTCTTCTCGAGTTACGACGGGGACCTCAGGGACCCGCTCTGGTGGCCTCAGGAAAGGCCAGTCCCCATGCGAGTTGCTAGGGGACCTCTCGGGATTCCTCTCCCGTCCATGCCGGGGCCTCAGTCCTTGTGTGGAGTCGGGGCCGGAACCTGAGGATTCCTCTCCAGTGTTGCCATGGATCTTGGGGTGCTTCTGATTCTCCCCAGAGGAGTCAGGCCTCGTCTCGAGTGGGGGCATGCACGTGCGCTTTTCTCCCGAGCTGCAGCAGTAGTGTCACGCTTCCTGTCACGTGGATCAAGGGATCTGTGGCTTTCCCTCGAGGCTGTCCCTCGAGGCTTTCCCACGAGGCTTTCCCACAGGGCTGTGCCACGTGCCACCTTGGTGTGAGTCGATCCTCGGCGTGAAAGACGAGCCGGTGAAGGGAAAAGAGGTTCCTCTGGAATGGACTGAGAGATCTGGGGGACTCTTGGAATGGTGGCACGACCCTGGAGTTCCTCTCCCAGTTCCTGTAGAGAGGGCCTCCTCTTGAGATGCGACGGGAACGCCGGGAACTCTTTCCCGAAGAAGCAGGGAAAGGATCCCTCATCTCGAGCTACGAGGCGGAAACGGGGCTCCTCTGGATGTGGGCGGGACCCTCGTGATTCCTCTCGAGTGGAGACGGGTATGTCGGGGAACTTCTTGATTTGCACCAAGGGTGTGAAGGACCCTTTCGAAGTTCCAGAGGGGAGGTGTGATCAGCCTCGAGACGCCTCAGCGGAAATGGGCCTCATCTCGCCTGGAGGGGAGAACCTCCTGGATTTTCTCGAGTTGCGGCAGGTCTTCTCGAGTTACGACGGGGACCTCAGGGACCCGCTCTGGTGGCCTCAGGAAAGGCCAGTCCCCATGCGAGTTGCTAGGGGACCTCTCGGGATTCCTCTCCCGTCCATGCCGGGGCCTCAGTCCTTGTGTGGAGTCGGGGCCGGAACCTGAGGTTTCCACTCCAGTGTTGCCATGGATCTTGGGGTGCTTCTGAGTCTCCCCAGGGGAGTCAGGCCTCGTCTCGAGTGGGGGCATGCACGTGCGCTTTCCTCCCGAGCTGCAGCAGTAGTGTCACGCTTCCTGTCACGTGGATCAAGGGATCTGTGGCTTTCCCTCGAGGCTGTCCCTCGAGGCTTTCCCACGAGGCTTTCCCACAGGGCTGTGCCACGTGCCACCTTGGTGTGAGTCGATCCTCGGCGTGAAAGACGAGCCGGTGAAGGGAAAAGAGGTTCCTCTGGAGTGGACTGAGACATCTGGGGGACTCTTGGAATGGTGGCACGACCCTGGAGTTCCTCTCGCCGTTCCTGTTGAGAGGGCCTCCTCTTGAGATGCGACGGGAACGCCGGGAACTCTTTCCCGACGAAGCAGGGAAAGGATCCCTCATCTCGAGCTACGAGGCGGAAACGGGGCTCCTCTGGATGTGGGCGGGACCCTCGTGATTCCGCTAGACTGGAGACTGCTAGGTCGGGGAACTTCTTGATTTGCACCAAGGGTGTGAAGGACCCTTTCGAAGTTCCAGAGGTGAGGTGTGATCAGCCTCGAGACGCCTCAGCGGAAATGGGCCTCATCTCGCCTGGAGGGGAGAACCTCCTGGATTTTCTCGAGTTGCGGCAGGTCTTCTCGAGTTACGACGGGGACCTCAGGGACCCGCTCTGGTGGCCTCAGGAAAGGCCAGTCCCCATGTGAGTTGCTAGGGGACCTCTTGGGATTCCTCTCCCGTCCATGCCGGAGCCTCAGTCCTTGTGTGGAGTCGGGGCCGGAACCTGAGGATTCCTCTCCAGTGTTGCCATGGATCTTGGGGTGCTTCTGAGTCTCCCCAGGGGAGTCAGGCCTCGTCTCGAGTGGGGGCATGCACGTGCGCTTTCCTCCCGAGCTGCAGCAGTAGTGTCACGCTTCCTGTCACGTGGATCAAGGGATCTGTGGCTTTCCCTCGAGGCTGTCCCTCGAGGCTTTCCCACGAGGCTTTCCCACAGGGCTGTGCCACGTGCCACCTTGGTGTGAGTCGATCCTCGGCGTGAAAGACGAGCCGGTGAAGGGAAAAGAGGTTCCTCTGGAATGGACTGAGACATCTGGGGGACTCTTGGAATGGTGGCACGACCCTGGAGTTCCTCTCGCCGGTCCTGTTGAGAGGGCCTCCTCTTGAGATGCGACGGGAACGCCGGGAACTCTTTCCCGACGAAGCAGGGAAAGGATCCCTCATCTCGAGCTACGAGGCGGAAACGGGGCTCCTCTGGATGTGGGCGGGACCCTCGTGATTCCTCTCGAGTGGAGACGGGTATGTCGGGGAACTTCTTGATTTGCACCAAGGGTGTGAAGGTGCCTTTCGAAGTTCCAGAGGTGAGGTGTGATCAGCCTCGAGACGCCTCAGCGGAAATGGGCCTCATCTCGCCTGGAGGGGAGAACCTCCTGGATTTTCTCGAGTTGCGGCAGGTATTCTCGAGTTACGACGGGGACCTCAGGGACCCGGTCTGGTGGCCTCAGGAAAGGCCAGTCCCCATGCGAGTTGCTAGGGGACCTCTCGGGATTCCTCTCCCGTCCATACCGGGGCCTCAGTCCTTGTGTGGAGTCGGGGCCGGAACCTGAGGATTCCTCTCCAGTGTTGCCATGGATCTTGGGGTGCTTCTGAGTCTCCCCAGGGGAGTCAGGCCTCGTCTCGAGTGGGGGCATGCACGTGCGCTTTCCTCCCGAGCTGCAGCAGTAGTGTCACGCTTCCTGTCACGTGGATCAAGGGATCTGTGGCTTTCCCTCGAGGCTGTCCCTCGAGGCTTTCCCACGAGGCTTTCCCACAGGGCTGTGCCACGTGCCACCTTGGTGTGAGTCGATCCTCGGCGTGAAAGACGAGCCGGTGAAGGGAAAAGAGGTTCCTCTGGAATGGACTGAGACATCTGGGGGACTCTTGGAATGGTGGCACGAACCTGGAGTTCCTCTCGCCGTTCCTGTTGAGAGGGCCTCCTCTTGAGATGCGACGGGAACGCCGGGAACTCTTTCCCGACGAAGCAGGGAAAGGATCCCTCATCTCGAGCTACGAGGCGGAAACGGGGCTCCTCTGGATGTGGGCGGGACTCTCGTGATTCCTCTCGAGTGGAGACGGCTAGGTCGGGGAACTTCTTGATTTGCACCAAGGGTGTGAAGGACCCTTTCGAAGTTCCCGAGATGAGGTGTGATCAGCCTCGAGACGCCTCAGCGGAAATGGGCCTCATCTCGCCTGGAGGGGAGAACCTCCTGGATTTTCTCGAGTTGCGGCAGGTCTTCTCGAGTTACGACGGGGACCTCAGGGACCCGCTCTGGTGGCCTCAGGAAAGGCCAGTCCCCATGTGAGTTGCTAGGGGACCTCTCGGGATTCCTCTCCCGTCCATGCCGGGGCCTCAGTCCTTGTGTGGAGTCGGGGCCGGAACCTGAGGATTCCTCTCCAGTGTTGCCATGGATCTTGGGGTGCTTCTGAGCCTCCCCAGGGGAGTCAGGCCTCGTCTCGAGTGGGGGCATGCACGTGCGCTTTCCTCCCGAGCTGCAGCAGTAGTGTCACGCTTCCTGTCATGTGGATCAAGGGATCTGTGGCTTTCCCTCGAGGCTGTCCCTCGAGGCTTTCCCACGAGGCTTTCCCACAGGGCTGTTCCACGTGCCACCTTGGTGTGAGTCGATCCTCGGCGTGAAAGACGAGCCGGTGAAGGGAAAAGAGGTTCCTCTGGAATGGACTGAGACATCTGGGGGACTCTTGGAATGGTGGCACGACCCTGGAGTTCCTCTCGCCGGTCCTGTTGAGAGGGCCTCCTCTTGAGATGCGACGGGAACGCCGGGAACTCTTTCCCGACGAAGCAGGGAAAGGATCCCTCATCTCGAGCTACGAGGCGGAAACGGGGCTCCTCTGGATGTGGGCGGGACCCTCGTGATTCCTCTCGAGTGGAGACGGGTATGTCGGGGAACTTCTTGATTTGCACCAAGGGTGTGAAGGTGCCTTTCGAAGTTCCAGAGGTGAGGTGTGATCAGCCTCGAGACGCCTCAGCGGAAATGGGCCTCATCTCGCCTGGAGGGGAGAACCTCCTGGATTTTCTCGAGTTGCGGCAGGTCTTCTCGAGTTACGACGGGGACCTCAGGGACCCGCTCTGGTGGCCTCAGGAAAGGCCAGTCCCCATGTGAGTTGCTAGGGGACCTCTCGGGATTCCTCTCCCGTCCATGCCGGGGCCTCAGTCCTTGTGTGGAGTCGGGGCCGGAACCTGAGGATTCCTCTCCATTGTTGCCATGGATCTTGGGGTGCTTCTGAGTCTCCCCAGGGGAGTCAGGCCTCGTCTCGAGTGGGGGCATGCACGTGCGCTTTCCTCCCGAGCTGCAGCAGTAGTGTCACGCTTCCTGTCACGTGGATCAAGGGATCTGTGGCTTTCCCTCGAGGCTGTCCCTCGAGGCTTTCCCACGAGGCTTCCCCACAGGGCTGTGCCACGTGCCACCTTGGTGTGAGTCGATCCTCGGCGTGAAAGACGAGCCGGTGAAGGGAAAAGAGGTTCCTCTGGAGTGGACTGAGACATCTGGGGGACTCTTGGAATGGTGGCACGACCCTGGAGTTCCTCTCGCCGTTCCTGTAGAGAGGGCCTCCTCTTGAGATGCGACGGGAACGCCGGGAACTCTTTCCCGACGAAGCAGGGAAAGGATCCCTCATCTCGAGCTACGAGGCGGAAACGGGGCTCCTCTGGATGTGGGCGGGACCCTCGTGATTCCTCTCGAGTGGAGACGGGTATGTCGGGGAACTTCTTGATTTGCACCAAGGGTGTGAAGGAGCCTTTCGAAGTTCCAGAGGTGAGGTGTGATCAGCCTCGAGACGCCTCAGCGGAAATGGGCCTCATCTCGCCTGGAGGGGAGAACCTCCTGGATTTTCTCGAGTTGCGGCAGGTCTTCTCGAGTTACGACGGGGACCACAGGGACCCGCTCTGGTGGCCTCAGGAAAGGCCAGTCCCCATGTGAGTTGCTAGGGGACCTCTCGGGATTCCTCTCCCGTCCATGCCGGGGCCTCAGTCCTTGTGTGGAGTCGGGGCCGGAACCTGAGGATTCCTCTCCAGTGTTGCCATGGATCTTGGGGTGCTTCTGAGTCTCCCCAGGGGAGTCAGGCCTCGTCTCGAGTGGGGGCATGCACGTGCGCTTTCCTCCCGAGCTGCAGCAGTAGTGTCACGCTTCCTGTCACGTGGATCAAGGGATCTGTGGCTTTCCCTCGAGGCTGTCCCTCGAGGCTTTCCCACGAGGCTTTCCCACAGGGCTGTGCCACGTGCCACCTTGGTGTGATTCGATCCTCGGCGTGAAAGACGAGCCGGTGAAGGGAAAAGAGGTTCCTCTGGAATGGACTGAGACATCTGGGGGACTCTTGGAATGGTGGCACGACCCTGGAGTTCCTCTCGCCGGTCCTGTTGAGAGGGCCTCCTCTTGAGATGCGATGGGAATGCCGGGAACTCTTTCCCGACGAAGCAGGGAAAGGATCCCTCATCTCGAGCTACGAGGCGGAAACGGGGCTCCTCTGGATGTGGGCGGGACCCTCGTGATTCCTCTCGAGTGGAGACGGGTATGTCGGGGAACTTCTTGATTTGCACCAAGGGTGTGAAGGTGCCTTTCGAAGTTCCAGAGGTGAGGTGTGATCAGCCTCGAGACGCCTCAGCGGAAATGGGCCTCATCTCGCCTGGAGGGGAGAACCTCCTGGATTTTCTCGAGTTGCGGCAGGTATTCTCGAGTTACGACGGGGACCTCAGGGACCCGGTCTGGTGGCCTCAGGAAAGGCCAGTCCCCATGCGAGTTGCTAGGGGACCTCTCGGGATTCCTCTCCCGTCCATACCGGGGCCTCAGTCCTTGTGTGGAGTCGGGGCCGGAACCTGAGGATTCCTCTCCATTGTTGCCATGGATCTTGGGGTGCTTCTGAGTCTCCCCAGGGGAGTCAGGCCTCGTCTCGAGTGGGGGCATGCACGTGCGCTTTCCTCCCGAGCTGCAGCAGTAGTGTCACGCTTCCTGTCACGTGGATCAAGGGATCTGTGGCTTTCCCTCGAGGCTGTCCCTCGAGGCTTTCCCACGAGGCTTTCCCACAGGGCTGTGCCACGTGCCACCTTGGTGTGAGTCGATCCTCGGCGTGAAAGACGAGCCGGTGAAGGGAAAAGAGGTTCCTCTGGAATGGACTGAGACATCTGGGGGACTCTTGGAATGGTGGCACGAACCTGGAGTTCCTCTCGCCGTTCCTGTTGAGAGGGCCTCCTCTTGAGATGCGACGGGAAGGCCGGGAACTCTTTCCCGACGAAGCAGGGAAAGGATCCCTCATCTCGAGCTACGAGGCGGAAACGGGGCTCCTCTGGATGTGGGCGGGACTCTCGTGATTCCTCTCGAGTGGAGACGGCTAGGTCGGGGAACTTCTTGATTTGCACCAAGGGTGTGAAGGACCCTTTCGAAGTTCCCGAGATGAGGTGTGATCAGCCTCGAGACGCCTCAGCGGAAATGGGCCTCATCTCGCCTGGAGGGGAGAACCTCCTGGATTTTCTCGAGTTGCGGCAGGTCTTCTCGAGTTACGACGGGGACCTCAGGGACCCGCTCTGGTGGCCTCAGGAAAGGACAGTCCCCATGTGAGTTGCTAGGGGACCTCTCGGGATTCCTCTCCCGTCCATGCCGGGGCCTCAGTCCTTGTGTGGAGTCGGGGCCGGAACCTGAGGATTCCTCTCCAGTGTTGCCATGGATCTTGGGGTGCTTCTGAGCCTCCCCAGGGGAGTCAGGCCTCGTCTCGAGTGGGGGCATGCACGTGCGCTTTCCTCCCGAGCTGCAGCAGTAGTGTCACGCTTCCTGTCATGTGGATCAAGGGATCTGTGGCTTTCCCTCGAGGCTGTCCCTCGAGGCTTTCCCACGAGGCTTTCCCACAGGGCTGTGCCACGTGCCACCTTGGTGTGAGTCGATCCTCGGCATGAAAGACGAGCCGGTGAAGGGAAAAGAGGTTCCTCTGGAATGGACTGAGACATCTGGGGGACTCTTGGAATGGTGGCACGACACTGGAGTTCCTCTCGCCGGTCCTGTTGAGAGGGCCTCCTCTTGAGATGCGACGGGAACGCCGGGAACTCTTTCCCGACGAAGCAGGGAAAGGATCCCTCATCTCGAGCTACGAGGCGGAAACGGGGCTCCTCTGGATGTGGGCGGGACCCTCGTGATTCCTCTCGAGTGGAGACGGGTATGTCGGGGAACTTCTTGATTTGCACCAAGGGTGTGAAGGTGCCTTTCGAAGTCCAGAGGTGAGGTGTGATCAGCCTCGAGACGCCTCAGCGGAAATGGGCCTCATCTCGCCTGGAGGGGAGAACCTCCTGGATTTTCTCGAGTTGCGGCAGGTCTTCTCGAGTTACGACGGGGACCTCAGGGACCCGCTCTGGTGGCCTCAGGAAAGGCCAGTCCCCATGTGAGTTGCTAGGGGACCTCTCGGGATTCCTCTCCCGTCCATGCCGGGGCCTCAGTCCTTGTGTGGAGTCGGGGCCGGAACCTGAGGATTCCTCTCCATTGTTGCCATGGATCTTGGGGTGCTTCTGAGTCTCCCCAGGGGAGTCAGGCCTCGTCTCGAGTGGGGGCATGCACGTGCGCTTTCCTCCCGAGCTGCAGCAGTAGTGTCACGCTTCCTGTCACGTGGATCAAGGGATCTGTGGCTTTCCCTCGAGGCTGTCCCTCGAGGCTTTCCCACGAGGCTTTCCCACAGGGCTGTGCCACGTGCCACCTTGGTGTGAGTCGATCCTCGGCGTGAAAGACGAGCCGGTGAAGGGAAAAGAGGTTCCTCTGGAGTGGACTGAGACATCTGGGGGACTCTTGGAATGGTGGCACGACCCTGGAGTTCCTCTCGCCGTTCCTGTAGAGAGGGCCTCCTCTTGAGATGCGACGGGAACGCCGGGAACTCTTTCCCGACGAAGCAGGGAAAGGATCCCTCATCTCGAGCTACGAGGCGGAAACGGGGCTCCTCTGGATGTGGGCGGGACCCTCGTGATTCCGCTCGACTGGAGACTGCTAGGTCGGGGAACTTCTTGATTTGCACCAAGGGTGTGAAGGACCCTTTCGAAGTTCCAGAGGTGAGGTGTGATCAGCCTCGAGACGCCTCAGCGGAAATGGGCCTCATCTCGCCTGGAGGGGAGAACCTCCTGGATTTTCTCGAGTTGCGGCAGGTCTTCTCGAGTTACGACGGGGACCTCAGGGACCCGCTCTGGTGGCCTCAGGAAAGGCCAGGCCCCATGCGAGTTGCTAGGGGACCTCTCGGGATTCCTCTCCCGTCCATGCCGGAGCCTCAGTCCTTGTGTGGAGTCGGGGCCGGAACCTGAGGATTCCTCTCCAGTGTTGCCATGGATCTTGGGGTGCTTCTGAGTCTCCCCAGGGGAGTCAGACCTCGTCTCGAGTGGGGGCATGCACGTGCGCTTTCCTCCCGAGCTGCAGCAGTAGTGTCACGCTTCCTGTCACGTGGATCAAGGGATCTGTGGCTTTCCCTCGAGGCTGACCCTCGAGGCTTTCCCACGAGGCTTTCCCACAGGGCTGTGCCACGTGCCACCTTGGTGTGAGTCGATCCTCGGCGTGAAAGACGAGCCGGTGAAGGGAAAAGAGGTTCCTCTGGAATGGACTGAACATCTGGGGGACTCTTGGAATGGTAGCACGACCCTGGAGTTCCTCTCGCCGTTCCTGTTGAGAGGGCCTCCTCTTGAGATGTGACGGGAACGCCGGGAACTCTTTCCCGACGAAGCAGGGAAAGGATCCCTCATCTCGAGCTACGAGGCGGAAACGGGGCTCCTCTGGATGTGGGCGGGACTCTCGTGATTCCTCTCGAGTGGAGACGGGTATGTCGGGGAACTTCTTGATTTGCACCAAGGGTGTGAAGGACCCTTTCGAAGTTCCCGAGATGAGGTGTGATCAGCCTCGAGACGCCTCAGCGGAAATGGGCCTCATCTCGCCTGGAGGGGAGAACCTCCTGGACTTTCTCGAGTTGCGGCAGGTCTTCTCGTGTTACGACGGGGACCTCAGGGACCCGCTCTGGTGGCCTCAGGAAAGGCCAGTCCCCATGCGAGTTGCTAGGGGACCTCTCGGGATTCCTCTCCCGTCCATGCCGGGGCCTCAGTCCTTGTGTGGAGTCGGGGCCGGAACCTGAGGATTCCTCTGCAGTGTTGCCATGGATCTTGGGGTGCTTCTGAGTCTCCCCAGGGGAGTCAGGCCTCGTCTCCAGTGGGGGCATGCACGTGCGCTTTCCTCCCGAGCTGCAGCAGTAGTGTCACGCTTCCTGTCACGTGGATCAAGGGATCTGTGGCTTTCCCTCGAGGCTGTCCCTCGAGGCTTTCCCACGAGGCTTTCCCACAGGGCTGTGCCACGTGCCACCTTGGTGTGAGTCGATCTTCGGCGTGAAAGACGAGCCGGTGAAGGGAAAAGAGGTTCCTCTGGAATGGACTGAGACATCTGGGGGACTCTTGGAATGGTGGTACGACCCTGGAGTTCCTCTCGCCGTTCCTGTTGAGAGGGCCTCCTCTTGAGATGCGACGGGAACGCCGGGAACTCTTTCCCGACGAAGCAGGGAAAGGATCCCTCATCTCGAGCTACGAGGCGGAAACGGGGCTCCTCTGGATGTGGGCGGGACTCTCGTGATTCCTCTCGAGTGGAGACGGCTAGGTCGGGGAACTTCTTGATTTGCACCAAGGGTGTGAAGGACCCTTTCGAAGTTCCCGAGATGAGGTGTGATCAGCCTCGAGACGCCTCAGCGGAAATGGGCCTCATCTCGCCTGGAGGGGAGAACCTCCTGGATTTTCTCGAGTTGCGGCAGGTCTTCTCGAGTTACGACGGGGACCTCAGGGACCCGCTCTGGTGGCCTCAGGAAAGGCCAGTCCCCATGTGAGTTGCTAGGGGACCTCTCGGGATTCCTCTCCCGTCCATGCCGGGGCCTCAGTCCTTGTGTGGAGTCGGGGCCGGAACCTGAGGATTCCTCTGCAGTGTTGCCATGGATCTTGGGGTGCTTCTGAGTCTCCCCAGGGGAGTCAGGCCTCGTCTCCAGTGGGGGCATGCACGTGCGCTTTCCTCCCGAGCTGCAGCAGTAGTGTCACGCTTCCTGTCACGTGGATCAAGGGATCTGTGGCTTTCCCTCGAGGCTGTCCCTCGAGGCTTTCCCACGAGGCTTTCCCACAGGGCTGTGCCACGTGCCACCTTGGTCTGAGTCGATCCTCGGCGTGAAAGACGAGCCGGTGAAGGGAAAAGAGGTTCCTCTGGAATGGACTGAGACATCTGGGGGACTCTTGGAATGGTGGCACGACCCTGGAGTTCCTCTCGCCGTTCCTGTTGAGAGGGCCTCCTCTTGAGATGCGACGGGAACGCCGGGAACTCTTTCCCGGCGAAGCAGGGAAAGGATCCCTCATCTCGAGCTACGAGGTGGAAACGGGGCTCCTCTGGATGTGGGCGGGACCCTCGTGATTCCTCTCGAGTGGAGACGGGTATGTCGGGGAACTTCTTGATTTGCACCAAGGGTGTGAAGGACCCTTTCGAAGTTCCAGAGGTGAGGTGTGATCAGCCTCGAGACGCCTCAGCGGAAATGGGCCTCATCTCGCCTGGAGGGGAGAACCTCCTGGATTTTCTCGAGTTGCGGCAGGTCTTCTCGAGTTACGACGGGGACCTCAGGGACCCGCTCTGGTGGTCTCAGGAAAGGCCAGGCCCCATGCGAGTTGCTAGGGGACCTCTCGGGATTCCTCTCCCGTCCATGCCGGGGCCTCAGTCCTTGTGTGGAGTCGGGGCCGGAACCTGAGGATTCCTCTCCAGTGTTGCCATGGATCTTGGGGTGCTTCTGAGTCTCCCCAGGGGAGTCAGGCCTCGTCTCGAGTGGGGGCATGCACGTGCGCTTTCCTCCCGAGCTGCAGCAGTAGTGTCACGCTTCCTGTCACGTGGATCAAGGGATCTGTGGCTTTCCCTCGAGGCTGTCCCTCGAGGCTTTCCCACGAGGCTTTCCCACAGGGCTGTGCCACGTGCCACCTTGGTGTGAGTCGATCCTCGGCGTGAAAGACGAGCCGGTGAAGGGAAAAGAGGTTCCTCTGGAATGGACTGAGACATCTGGGGGACTCTTGGAATGGTGGCACGACCCTGGAGTTCCTCTCGCCGGTCCTGTTGAGAGGGCCTCCTCTTGAGATGCGACGGGAACGCCGGGAACTCTTTCCCGACGAAGCAGGGAAAGGATCCCTCATCTCGAGCTACGAGGCGGAAACGGGGCTCCTCTGGATGTGGGCGGGACCCTCGTGATTCCTCTCGAGTGGAGACGGGTATGTCGCGGAACTTCTTGATTTGCACCAAGGGTGTGAAGGAGCCTTTCGAAGTTCCAGAGGTGAGGTGTGATCAGCCTCGAGACGCCTCAGCGGAAATGGGCCTCATCTCGCCTGGAGGGGAGAACCTCCTGGATTTTCTCGAGTTGCGGCAGGTCTTCTCGTGTTACGACGGGGACCTCAGGGACCCGCTCTGGTGGCCTCAGGAAAGGCCAGTCCCCATGCGAGTTGCTAGGGGACCTCTCGGGATTCCTCTCCCGTCCATGCCGGGGCCTCAGTCCTTGTGTGGAGTCGGGGCCGGAACCTGAGGATTCCTCTGCAGTGTTGCCATGGATCTTGGGGTGCTTCTGAGTCTCCCCAGGGGAGTCAGGCCTCGTCTCCAGTGGGGGCATGCACGTGCGCTTTCCTCCCGAGCTGCAGCAGTAGTGTCACGCTTCCTGTCACGTGGATCAAGGGATCTGTGGCTTTCCCTCGAGGCTGTCCCTCGAGGCTTTCCCACGAGGCTTTCCCACAGGGCTGTGCCACGTGCCACCTTGGTGTGAGTCGATCCTCGGCGTGAAAGACGAGCCGGTGAAGGGAAAAGAGGTTCCTCTGGAATGGACTGAGACATCTGGGGGACTCTTGGAATGGTGGCACGACCCTGGAGTTCCTCTCGCCGTTCCTGTTGAGAGGGCCTCCTCTTGAGATGCGACGGGAACGCCGGGAACTCTTTCCCGACGAAGCAGGGAAAGGATCCCTCATCTCGAGCTACGAGGCGGAAATGGGGCTCCTCTGGATGTGGGCGGCACTCTCGTGATTCCTCTCGAGTGGAGACGGCTAGGTCGGGGAACTTCTTGATTTGCACCAAGGGTGTGAAGGACCCTTTCGAAGTTCCCGAGATGAGGTGTGATCAGCCTCGAGACGCCTCAGCGGAAATGGGCCTCATCTCGCCTGGAGGGGAGAACCTCCTGGATTTTCTCGAGTTGCGGCAGGTCTTCTCGAGTTACGACGGGGACCTCAGGGACCCGCTCTGGTGGCCTCAGGAAAGGCCAGTCCCCATGTGAGTTGCTAGGGGACCTCTCGGGATTCCTCTCCCGTCCATGCCGGGGCCTCAGTCCTTGTGTGGAGTCGGGGCCGGAACCTGAGGATTCCTCTGCAGTGTTGCCATGGATCTTGGGGTGCTTCTGAGTCTCCCCAGGGGAGTCAGGCCTCGTCTCCAGTGGGGGCATGCACGTGCGCTTTCCTCCCGAGCTGCAGCAGTAGTGTCACGCTTCCTGTCACGTGGATCAAGGGATCTGTGGCTTTCCCTCGAGGCTGTCCCTCGAGGCTTTCCCACGAGGCTTTCCCACAGGGCTGTGCCACGTGCCACCTTGGTCTGAGTCGATCCTCGGCGTGAAAGACGAGCCGGTGAAGGGAAAAGAGGTTCCTCTGGAATGGACTGAGACATCTGGGGGACTCTTGGAATGGTGGCACGACCCTGGAGTTCCTCTCGCCGTTCCTGTTGAGAGGGCCTCCTCTTGAGATGCGACGGGAACGCCGGGAACTCTTTCCCGACGAAGCAGGGAAAGGATCCCTCATCTCGAGCTACGAGGTGGAAACGGGGCTCCTCTGGATGTGGGCGGGACCCTCGTGATTCCTCTCGAGTGGAGACGGGTATGTCGGGGAACTTCTTGATTTGCACCAAGGGTGTGAAGGACCCTTTCGAAGTTCCAGAGGGGAGGTGTGATCAGCCTCGAGACGCCTCAGCGGAAATGGGCCTCATCTCGCCTGGAGGGGAGAACCTCCTGGATTTTCTCGAGTTGCGGCAGGTCTTCTCGAGTTACGACGGGGACCTCAGGGACCCGCTCTGGTGGCCTCAGGAAAGGCCAGGCCCCAGGCGAGTTGCTAGGGGACCTCTCGGGATTCCTCTCCCGTCCATGCCGGGGCCTCAGTCCTTGTGTGGAGTCGGGGCCGGAACCTGAGGATTCCTCAACAGTGTTGCCATGGATCTTGGGGTGCTTCTGAGTCTCCCCAGGGGAGTCAGGCCTCGTCTCGAGTGGGGGCATGCACGTGCGCTTTCCTCCCGAGCTGCAGCAGTAGTGTCACGCTTCCTGTCACGTGGATCAAGGGATCTGTGGCTTTCCCTCGAGGCTGTCCCTCGAGGCTTTCCCACGAGGCTTTCCCACAGGGCTGTGCCACGTGCCACCTTGGTGTGAGTCGATCCTCGGCGTGAAAGACGAGCCGGTGAAGGGAAAAGAGGTTCCTCTGGAATGGACTGAGACATCTGGGGGACTCTTGGAATGGTGGCACGACCCTGGAGTTCCTCTCGCCGGTCCTGTTGAGAGGGCCTCCTCTTGAGATGCGACGGGAACGCCGGGAACTCTTTCCCGACGAAGCAGGGAAAGGATCCCTCATCTCGAGCTACGAGGCGGAAACGGGGCTCCTCTGGATGTGGGCGGGACCCTCGTGATTCCTCTCGAGTGGAGACGGGTATGTCGCGGAACTTCTTGATTTGCACCAAGGGTGTGAAGGAGCCTTTCGAAGTTCCAGAGGTGAGGTGTGATCAGCCTCGAGACGCCTCAGCGGAAATGGGCCTCATCTCGCCTGGAGGGGAGAACCTCCTGGATTTTCTCGAGTTGCGGCAGGTCTTCTCGAGTTACGACGGGGACCTCAGGGACCCGCTCTGGTGGCCTCAGGAAAGGCCAGTCCCCATGCGAGTTGCTAGGGGACCTCTCGGGATTCCTCTCCCGTCCATGCCGGGGCCTCAGTCCTTGTGTGGAGTCGGGGCCAGAACCTGAGGATTCCTCTCCAGTGTTGCCATGGATCTTGGGGTGCTTCTGAGTCTCCCCAGGGGAGTCAGGCCTCGTCTCGAGTGGGGGCATGCACGTGCGCTTTCCTCCCGAGCTGCAGCAGTAGTGTCACGCTTCCTGTCACGTGGATCAAGGGATCTGTGGCTTTCCCTCGAGGCTGTCCCTCGAGGCTTTCCCACGAGGCTTTCCCACAGGGCTGTGCCACGTGCCACCTTGGTGTGAGTCGATCCTCGGCGTGAAAGACGAGCCGGTGAAGGGAAAAGAGGTTCCTCTGGAATGGACTGAACATCTGGGGGACTCTTGGAATGGTGGCACGACCCTGGAGTTCCTCTCGCCGTTCCTGTTGAGAGGGCCTCCTCTTGAGATGTGACGGGAACGCCGGGAACTCTTTCCCGACGAAGCAGGGAAAGGATCCCTCATCTCGAGCTACGAGGCGGAAACGGGGCTCCTCTGGATGTGGGCGGGACTCTCGTGATTCCTCTCGAGTGGAGACGGGTATGTCGGGGAACTTCTTGATTTGCACCAAGGGTGTGAAGGACCCTTTCGAAGTTCCCGAGATGAGGTGTGATCAGCCTCGAGACGCCTCAGCGGAAATGGGCCTCATCTCGCCTGGAGGGGAGAACCTCCTGGATTTTCTCGAGTTGCGGCAGGTCTTCTCGTGTTACGACGGGGACCTCAGGGACCCGCTCTGGTGGCCTCAGGAAAGGCCAGTCCCCATGCGAGTTGCTAGGGGACCTCTCGGGATTCCTCTCCCGTCCATGCCGGGGCCTCAGTCCTTGTGTGGAGTCGGGGCCGGAACCTGAGGATTCCTCTGCAGTGTTGCCATGGATCTTGGGGTGCTTCTGAGTCTCCCCAGGGGAGTCAGGCCTCGTCTCCAGTGGGGGCATGCACGTGCGCTTTCCTCCCGAGCTGCAGCAGTAGTGTCACGCTTCCTGTCACGTGGATCAAGGGATCTGTGGCTTTCCCTCGAGGCTGTCCCTCGAGGCTTTCCCACGAGGCTTTCCCACAGGGCTGTGCCACGTGCCACCTTGGTGTGAGTCGATCCTCGGCGTGAAAGACGAGCCGGTGAAGGGAAAAGAGGTTCCTCTGGAATGGACTGAGACATCTGGGGGACTCTTGGAATGGTGGCACGACCCTGGAGTTCCTCTCGCCGTTCCTGTTGAGAGGGCCTCCTCTTGAGATGCGACGGGAACGCCGGGAACTCTTTCCCGACGAAGCAGGGAAAGGATCCCTCATCTCGAGCTACGAGGCGGAAATGGGGCTCCTCTGGATGTGGGCGGGACTCTCGTGATTCCTCTCGAGTGGAGACGGCTAGGTCGGGGAACTTCTTGATTTGCACCAAGGGTGTGAAGGACCCTTTCGAAGTTCCCGAGATGAGGTGTGATCAGCCTCGAGACGCCTCAGCGGAAATGGGCCTCATCTCGCCTGGAGGGGAGAACCTCCTGGATTTTCTCGAGTTGCGGCAGGTCTTCTCGAGTTACGACGGGGACCTCAGGGACCCGCTCTGGTGGCCTCAGGAAAGGCCAGGCCCCATGCGAGTTGCTAGGGGACCTCTCGGGATTCCTCTCCCGTCCATGCCGGGGCCTCAGTCCTTGTGTGGAGTCGGGGCCGGAACCTGAGGATTCCTCTCCAGTGTTGCCATGGATCTTGGGGTGCTTCTGAGTCTCCCCAGGGGAGTCAGGCCTCGTCTCGAGTGGGGGCATGCACGTGCGCTTTCCTCCCGAGCTGCAGCAGTAGTGTCACGCTTCCTGTCACGTGGATCAAGGGATCTGTGGCTTTCCCTCGAGGCTGTCCCTCGAGGCTTTCCCACGAGGCTTTCCCACAGGGCTGTGCCACGTGCCACCTTGGTGTGAGTCGATCCTCGGCGTGAAAGACGAGCCGGTGAAGGGAAAAGAGGTTCCTCTGGAATGGACTGAGACATCTGGGGGACTCTTGGAATGGTGGCACGACCCTGGAGTTCCTCTCGCCGGTCCTGTTGAGAGGGCCTCCTCTTGAGATGCGACGGGAACGCCGGGAACTCTTTCCCGACGAAGCAGGGAAAGGATCCCTCATCTCGAGCTACGAGGCGGAAACGGGGCTCCTCTGGATGTGGGCGGGACCCTCGTGATTCCTCTCGAGTGGAGACGGGTATGTCGCGGAACTTCTTGATTTGCACCAAGGGTGTGAAGGAGCCTTTCGAAGTTCCAGAGGTGAGGTGTGATCAGCCTCGAGACGCCTCAGCGGAAATGGGCCTCATCTCGCCTGGAGGGGAGAACCTCCTGGATTTTCTCGAGTTGCGGCAGGTCTTCTCGAGTTACGACGGGGACCTCAGGGACCCGCTCTGGTGGCCTCAGGAAAGGCCAGTCCCCATGCGAGTTGCTAGGGGACCTCTCGGGATTCCTCTCCCGTCCATGCCGGGGCCTCAGTCCTTGTGTGGAGTCGGGGCCAGAACCTGAGGATTCCTCTCCAGTGTTGCCATGGATCTTGGGGTGCTTCTGAGTCTCCCCAGGGGAGTCAGGCCTCGTCTCGAGTGGGGGCATGCACGTGCGCTTTCCTCCCGAGCTGCAGCAGTAGTGTCACGCTTCCTGTCACGTGGATCAAGGGATCTGTGGCTTTCCCTCGAGGCTGTCCCTCGAGGCTTTCCCACGAGGCTTTCCCACAGGGCTGTGCCACGTGCCACCTTGGTGTGAGTCGATCCTCGGCGTGAAAGACGAGCCGGTGAAGGGAAAAGAGGTTCCTCTGGAATGGACTGAACATCTGGGGGACTCTTGGAATGGTGGCACGACCCTGGAGTTCCTCTCGCCGTTCCTGTTGAGAGGGCCTCCTCTTGAGATGTGACGGGAACGCCGGGAACTCTTTCCCGACGAAGCAGGGAAAGGATCCCTCATCTCGAGCTACGAGGCGGAAACGGGGCTCCTCTGGATGTGGGCGGGACTCTCGTGATTCCTCTCGAGTGGAGACGGGTATGTCGGGGAACTTCTTGATTTGCACCAAGGGTGTGAAGGACCCTTTCGAAGTTCCCGAGATGAGGTGTGATCAGCCTCGAGACGCCTCAGCGGAAATGGGCCTCATCTCGCCTGGAGGGGAGAACCTCCTGGATTTTCTCGAGTTGCGGCAGGTCTTCTCGTGTTACGACGGGGACCTCAGGGACCCGCTCTGGTGGCCTCAGGAAAGGCCAGTCCCCATGCGAGTTGCTAGGGGACCTCTCGGGATTCCTCTCCCGTCCATGCCGGGGCCTCAGTCCTTGTGTGGAGTCGGGGCCGGAACCTGAGGATTCCTCTGCAGTGTTGCCATGGATCTTGGGGTGCTTCTGAGTCTCCCCAGGGGAGTCAGGCCTCGTCTCCAGTGGGGGCATGCACGTGCGCTTTCCTCCCGAGCTGCAGCAGTAGTGTCACGCTTCCTGTCACGTGGATCAAGGGATCTGTGGCTTTCCCTCGAGGCTGTCCCTCGAGGCTTTCCCACGAGGCTTTCCCACAGGGCTGTGCCACGTGCCACCTTGGTGTGAGTCGATCCTCGGCGTGAAAGACGAGCCGGTGAAGGGAAAAGAGGTTCCTCTGGAATGGACTGAGACATCTGGGGGACTCTTGGAATGGTGGCACGACCCTGGAGTTCCTCTCGCCGTTCCTGTTGAGAGGGCCTCCTCTTGAGATGCGACGGGAACGCCGGGAACTCTTTCCCGACGAAGCAGGGAAAGGATCCCTCATCTCGAGCTACGAGGCGGAAACGGGGCTCCTCTGGATGTGGGCGGGACTCTCGTGATTCCTCTCGAGTGGAGACGGCTAGGTCGGGGAACTTCTTGATTTGCACCAAGGGTGTGAAGGACCCTTTCGAAGTTCCCGAGATGAGGTGTGATCAGCCTCGAGACGCCTCAGCGGAAATGGGCCTCATCTCGCCTGGAGGGGAGAACCTCCTGGATTTTCTCGAGTTGCGGCAGGTCTTCTCGAGTTACGACGGGGACCTCAGGGACCCGCTCTGGTGGCCTCAGGAAAGGCCAGTCCCCATGTGAGTTGCTAGGGGACCTCTCGGGATTCCTCTCCCGTCCATGCCGGGGCCTCAGTCCTTGTGTGGAGTCGGGGCCGGAACCTGAGGATTCCTCTGCAGTGTTGCCATGGATCTTGGGGTGCTTCTGAGTCTCCCCAGGGGAGTCAGGCCTCGTCTCCAGTGGGGGCATGCACGTGCGCTTTCCTCCCGAGCTGCAGCAGTAGTGTCACGCTTCCTGTCACGTGGATCAAGGGATCTGTGGCTTTCCCTCGAGGCTGTCCCTCGAGGCTTTCCCACGAGGCTTTCCCACAGGGCTGTGCCACGTGCCACCTTGGTCTGAGTCGATCCTCGGCGTGAAAGACGAGCCGGTGAAGGGAAAAGAGGTTCCTCTGGAATGGACTGAGACATCTGGGGGACTCTTGGAATGGTGGCACGACCCTGGAGTTCCTCTCGCCGTTCCTGTTGAGAGGGCCTCCTCTTGAGATGCGACGGGAACGCCGGGAACTCTTTCCCGACGAAGCAGGGAAAGGATCCCTCATCTCGAGCTACGAGGTGGAAACGGGGCTCCTCTGGATGTGGGCGGGACCCTCGTGATTCCTCTCGAGTGGAGACGGGTATGTCGGGGAACTTCTTGATTTGCACCAAGGGTGTGAAGGACCCTTTCGAAGTTCCAGAGGGGAGGTGTTATCAGCCTCGAGACGCCTCAGCGGAAATGGGCCTCATCTCGCCTGGAGGGGAGAACCTCCTGGATTTTCTCGAGTTGCGGCAGGTCTTCTCGAGTTACGACGGGGACCTCAGGGACCCGCTCTGGTGGCCTCAGGAAAGGCCAGGCCCCATGCGAGTTGCTAGGGGACCTCTCGGGATTCCTCTCCCGTCCATGCCGGGGCCTCAGTCCTTGTGTGGAGTCGGGGCCGGAACCTGAGGATTCCTCTCCAGTGTTGCCATGGATCTTGGGGTGCTTCTGAGTCTCCCCAGGGGAGTCAGGCCTCGTCTCGAGTGGGGGCATGCACGTGCGCTTTCCTCCCGAGCTGCAGCAGTAGTGTCACGCTTCCTGTCACGTGGATCAAGGGATCTGTGGCTTTCCCTCGAGGCTGTCCCTCGAGGCTTTCCCACGAGGCTTTCCCACAGGGCTGTGCCACGTGCCACCTTGGTGTGAGTCGATCCTCGGCGTGAAAGACGAGCCGGTGAAGGGAAAAGAGGTTCCTCTGGAATGGACTGAGACATCTGGGGGACTCTTGGAATGGTGGCACGACCCTGGAGTTCCTCTCGCCGGTCCTGTTGAGAGGGCCTCCTCTTGAGATGCGACGGGAACGCCGGGAACTCTTTCCCGACGAAGCAGGGAAAGGATCCCTCATCTCGAGCTACGAGGCGGAAACGGGGCTCCTCTGGATGTGGGCGGGACCCTCGTGATTCCTCTCGAGTGGAGACGGGTATGTCGCGGAACTTCTTGATTTGCACCAAGGGTGTGAAGGAGCCTTTCGAAGTTCCAGAGGTGAGGTGTTATCAGCCTCGAGACGCCTCAGCGGAAATGGGCCTCATCTCGCCTGGAGGGGAGAACCTCCTGGATTTTCTCGAGTTGCGGCAGGTCTTCTCGAGTTACGACGGGGACCTCAGGGACCCGCTCTGGTGGCCTCAGGAAAGGCCAGTCCCCATGCGAGTTGCTAGGGGACCTCTCGGGATTCCTCTCCCGTCCATGCCGGGGCCTCAGTCCTTGTGTGGAGTCGGGGCCGGAACCTGAGGATTCCTCTCCAGTGTTGCCATGGATCTTGGGGTGCTTCTGAGTCTCCTCAGGGGAGTCAGGCCTCGTCTCGAGTGGGGGCATGCACGTGCGCTTTCCTCCCGAGCTGCAGCAGTAGTGTCACGCTTCCTGTCACGTGGATCAAGGGATCTGTGGCTTTCCCTCGAGGCTGTCCCTCGAGGCTTTCCCACGAGGCTTTCCCACAGGGCTGTGCCACGTGCCACCGTGGTGTGAGTCGATCCTCGGCGTGAAAGACGAGCCGGTGAAGGGAAAAGAGGTTCCTCTGGAATGGACTGAGACATCTGGGGGACTCTTGGAATGGTGGCACGACCCTGGAGTTCCTCTCGCCGTTCCTGTTGAGAGGGCCTCCTCTTGAGATGCGACGGGAATGCCGGGAACTCTTTCCCGACGAAGCAGGGAAAGGATCCCTCATCTTGAGCTACGAGGTGGAAACGGGGCTCCTCTGGATGTGGGCGGAACCCTCGTGATTCCTCTCGAGTGGAGACGGGTATGTCGGGGAACTTCTAGATTTGCACCAAGGGTGTGAAGGACCCTTTCGAAGTTCCAGAGGGGAGGTGTGATCAGCCTCGAGACGCCTCAGCGGAAATGGGCCTCATCTCGCCTGGAGGGGAGAACCTCCTGGATTTTCTCGAGTTGCGGCAGGTCTTCTCGAGTTACGACGGGGACCTCAGGGACCCGCTCTGGTGGCCTCAGGAAAGGCCAGTCCCCATGCGAGTTGCTAGGGGACCTCTCGGGATTCCTCTCCCGTCCATGCCGGGGCCTCAGTCCTTGTGTGGAGTCGGGGCCGGAACCTGAGGATTCCTCTGCAGTGTTGCCATGGATCTTGGGGTGCTTCTGAGTCTCCCCAGGGGAGTCAGGCCTCGTCTCGTGTGGGGGCATGCACGTGCGCTTTCCTCCCGAGCTGCAGCAGTAGTGTCACGCTTCCTGTCACGTGGATCAAGGGATCTGTGGCTTTCCCTCGAGGCTGTCCCTCGAGGCTTTCCCACGAGGCTTTCCCACAGGGCTGTGCCACGTGCCACCTTGGTGTGAGTCGATCCTCGGCGTGAAAGACGAGCCGGTGAAGGGAAAAGAGGTTCCTCTGGAATGGACTGAGATATCTGGGGGACTCTTGGAATGGTGGCACGACCCTGGAGTTCCTCTCGCCGTTCCTGTTGAGAGGGCCTCCTCTTGAGATGCGACGGGAAGGCCGGGAACTCTTTCCCGACGAAGCAGGGAAAGGATCCCTCATCTCGAGCTACGAGGCGGAAACGGGGCTCCTCTGGATGTGGGCGGGACCCTCATGATTCCTCTCGAGTGGAGACGGCTATGTCGGGGAACTTCTTGATTTGCACCAAGGGTGTGAAGGACTCTTTCGAAATTCCAGAGGTGAGGTGTGATCAGCCTCGAGACGCCTCAGCGGAAATGGGCCTCTACTCGCCTGGATGGGAGAACCTCCTGGATTTTCTCGAGTTGCGGCAGGTCTTCTCGAGTTACGACGGGGACCTCAGGGACCCGCTCTGGTGGCCTCAGGAAAGGCCAGTCCCCATGTGAGTTGCTAGGGGACCTCTCGGGATTCCTCTCTCGTCCATGCCGGGGCCTCAGTCCTTGTGTGGAGTCGGGGCCGGAACCTGAGGATTCCTCTGCAGTGTTGCCATGGATCTTGGGGTGCTTCTGAGTCTCCCCAGGGGAGTCAGGCCTCGTCTCGAGTGGGGGCATGCACGTGCGCTTTCCTCCCGAGCTGCAGCAGTAGTGTCACGCTTCCTGTCACGTGAATCAAGGGATCTGTGGCTTTCCCTCGAGGCTGTCCCTCGAGGCTTTCCCACGAGGCTTTCCCACAGGGCTGTGCCACGTGCCACCTTGGTGTGAGTCGATCCTCAGCGTGAAAGACGAGCCGGTGAAGGGAAAAGAGGTTCCTCTGGAATGGACTGAGACATCTGGGGGACTCTTGGAATGGTGGCACGACCCTGGAGTTCCTCTCGCCGTTCCTGTTGGGAGGGCCTCCTCTTGAGATGCGACGGGAACGCCGGGAAATCTTTCCCGACGAAGCAGGGAAAGGATCCCTCATGTCGAGCTATGAGGCGGAAACGGGGCTCCTCTGGATGTGGGCGGGACCCTCGTGATTCCTCTCGAGTGGAGACGGCTAGGTCGGGGAACTTCTTGATTTGCACCAAGGGTGTGAAGGACCCTTTCGAAGTTCCAGAGGTGAGGTGTGATCAGCCTCGAGACGCCTCAGCGGAAATGGGCCTCATCTCGCCTGGAGGGGAGAACCTCCTGGATTTTCTTGAGTTGCGGCAGGTCTTCTCGAGTTACGACGGGGACCTCAGGGACCCGCTCTGGTGGCCTCAGGAAAGGCCAGTCCCCATGCGAGTTGCTAGGGGACCTCTCGGGATTCCTCTCCCGTCCATGCCGGGGCCTCAGTCCTTGTGTGGAGTCGGGGCCGGAACCTGAGGATTCCTCTCCAGTGTTGCCATGGATCTTGGGGTGCTTCTGAGTCTCCCCAGGGGAGTCAGGCCTCGTCTCGAGTGGGGACATGCACGTGCGCTTTCCTCCCGATCTGCAGCAGTAGTGTCACGCTTCCTGTCACGTGGATCAAGGGATCTGTGGCTTTCCCTCGAGGCTGTCCCTCGAGGCTTTCCCACGAGGCTTTCCCACAGGGCTGTGCCACGTGCCACCTTGGTGTGAGTCGATCCTCGGCGTGAAAGACGAGCCGGTGAAGGGAAAAGAGGTTCCTCTGGAATGGACTGAGATATCTGGGGGACTCTTGGAATGGTGGCACGACCCTGGAGTTCCTCTCGCATTTCCTGTTGAGAGGGCCTCCTCTTGAGATGCGACGGGAAGGCCGGGAACTCTTTCCCGACGAAGCAGGGAAAGGATCCCTCATCTCGAGCTACGAGGCGGAAACGGGGCTCCTCTGGATGTGGGCGGGACCCTCATGATTCCTCTCGAGTGGAGACGGCTATGTCGGGGAACTTCTTGATTTGCACCAAGGGTGTGAAGGACTCTTTCGAAATTCCAGAGGTGAGGTGTGATCAGCCTCGAGACGCCTCAGCGGAAATGGGCCTCTACTCGCCTGGATGGGAGAACCTCCTGGATTTTCTCGAGTTGCGGCAGGTCTTCTCGAGTTACGACGGGGACCTCAGGGACCCGCTCTGGTGGCCTCAGGAAAGGCCAGTCCCCATGCGAGTTGCTAGGGGACCTCTCGGGATTCCTCTCCCGTCCATGCCGGGGCCTCAGTCCTTGTGTGGAGTCGGGGCCGGAACCTGAGGATTCCTCTCCAGTGTTGCCATGGATCTTGGGGTGCTTCTGAGTCTCCCCAGGGGAGTCAGGCCTCGTCTCGAGTGGGGGCATGCACGTGCGCTTTCCTCCCGAGCTGCAGCAGTAGTGTCACGCTTCCTGTCACGTGGATCAAGGGATCTGTGGCTTTCCCTCGAGGCTGTCCCTCGAGGCTTTCCCACGAGGCTTTCCCACAGGGCTGTGCCACGTGCCACCTTGGTGTGAGTCGATCCTCGGCGTGAAAGACGAGCCGGTGAAGGGAAAAGAGGTTCCTCTGGAATGGACTGAGACATCTGGGGGACTCTTGGAATGGTGGCACGACCCTGGAGTTCCTCTCGCCGTTCCTGTTGAGAGGGCCTCCTCTTGAGATGCGACGGGAACGCCGGGAAATCTTTCCCGACGAAGCAGGGAAAGGATCCCTCATCTCGAGCTACGAGGCGGAAACGGGGCTCCTCTGGATGTGGGCGGGACCCTCGTGATTCCTCTCGAGTGGAGACGGGTATGTCGGGGAACTTCTTGATTTGCACCAAGGGTGTGAAGGAGCCTTTCGAAGTTCCAGAGGTGAGGTGTGATCAGCCTCGAGACGCCTCAGCGGAAATGGGCCTCATCTCGCCTGGAGGGGAGAACCTCCTGGATTTTCTCGAGTTGCGGCAGGTCTTCTCGAGTTACGACGGGGACCTCAGGGACCCGCTCTGGTGGCCTCAGGAAAGGCCAGTCCCCATGCGAGTTGCTAGGGGACCTCTCGGGATTCCTCTCCCGTCCATGCCGGGGCCTCAGTCCTTGTGTGGAGTTGGGGCCGGAACCTGAGGATTCCTCTCCAGTGTTGCCATGGATCTTGGGGTGCTTCTGAGTCTCCCCAGGGGAGTCAGGCCTCGTCTCGAGTGGGGGCATGCACGTGCGCTTTCCTCCCGAGCTGCAGCAGTAGTGTCACACTTCCTGTCACGTGGATCAAGGGATCTGTGGCTTTCCCTCGAGGCTGTCCCTCGAGGCTTCATACGAGGCTTTCCCACAGGGCTGTGCCACGTGCCACCTTGGTGTGAGTCGATCCTCAGCGTGAAAGACGAGCCGGTGAAGGGAAAAGAGGTTCCTCTGGAATGGACTGAGACATCTGGGGGACTCTTGGAATGGTGGCACGACCCTGGAGTTCCTCTCGCCGTTCCTGTTGGGAGGGCCTCCTCTTGAGATGCGACGGGAACGCCGGGAAATCTTTCCCGACGAAGCAGGGAAAGGATCCCTCATGTCGAGCTATGAGGCGGAAACGGGGCTCCTCTGGATGTGGGCGGGACCCTCGTGATTCCTCTCGAGTGGAGACGGCTAGGTCGGGGAACTTCTTGATTTGCACCAAGGGTGTGAAGGACCCTTTCGAAGTTCCAGAGGTGAGGTGTGATCAGCCTCGAGACGCCTCAGCGGAAATGGGCCTCATCTCGCCTGGAGGGGAGAACCTCCTGGATTTTCTCGAGTTGCGGCAGGTCTTCTCGAGTTACGACGGGGACCTCAGGGACCCGCTCTGGTGGCCTCAGGAAAGGCCAGTCCCCATGCGAGTTGCTAGGGGACCTCTCGGGATTCCTCTCCCGTCCATGCCGGGGCCTCAGTCCTTGTGTTGAGTCGGGGCCGGAACCTGAGGATTCCTCACCAGTGTTGCCATGGATCTTGGGGTGCTTCTGAGTCTCCCCAGGGGAGTCAGGCCTCGTCTCGAGTGGGGGCATGCACGTGCGCTTTCCTCCCGAGCTGCAGCAGTAGTGTCACGCTTCCTGTCACGTGGATCAAGGGATCTGTGGCTTTCCCTCGAGGCTGTCCCTCGAGGCTTTCCCACGAGGCTTTCCCACAGGGCTGTGCCACGTGCCACCTTGGTGTGAGTCGATCCTCGGCGTGAAAGACGAGCCGGTGAAGGGAAAAGAGGTTCCTCTGGAATGGACTGAGACATCTGGGGGACTCTTGGAATGGTGGCACGACCCTGGAGTTCCTCTCGCCGGTCCTGTTGAGAGGGCCTCCTCTTGAAATGCGACGGGAACGCCGGGAACTCTTTCCCGATGAAGCAGGGAAAGGATCCCTCATCTCGAGCTACGAGGCGGAAACGGGGCTCCTCTGGATGTGGGCGGGACCCTCGTGATTCCTCTCGAGTGGAGACGGGTATGTCGGGGAACTTCTTGATTTGCACCAAGGGTGTGAAGGAGCCTTTCGAAGTTTCAGAGGGGAGGTGTGATCAGCCTCGAGACGCCTCAGCGGAAATGGGCCTAATCTCGCCTGGAGGGGAGAACCTCCTGGATTTTCTCGAGTTAAGGCAGGTCTTCTCGAGTTACGACGGGGACCTCAGGGACCCGCTCTGGTGGCCTCAGGAAAGGCCAGTCCCCATGCGAGTTGCTAGGGTACCTCTCGGGATTCCTCTCCCGTCCATGCCGGGGGCTCAGTCCTTGTGTGGAGTCGGGGCCGGAACCTGAGGATTCCTCTCCAGTGTTGCCATGGATCTTGGGGTGCTTCTGAGTCTCCCCAGGGGAGTCAGGCCTCGTCTCGATTGGGGGCATGCACGTGCGCTTTCCTCCCGAGCTGCAGCAGTAGTGTCACGCTTCCTGTCACGTGGATCAAGGGATCTGTGGCTTTCCCTCGAGACTGTCCCTCGAGGCTTTCCCACGAGGCTTTCCCGCAGGGCTGTGCCACGTGCCACCTTGGTGTGAGTCGATCCTCGGCGTGAAAGACGAGCCGGTGAAGTTAAAAGAGGTTCCTCTGGAATGGACTGAGACATCTGGGGGACTCTTGGAATGGTGGCACGACCCTGGAGTTCCTCTCGCCGTTCCTGTAGAGAGGGCCTCCTCTTGAGATGCGACGGGAAGGCCGGGAACTCTTTCCCGACGAAGCAGGGAAAGGATCCCTCATCTCGAGCTACGAGGCGGAAACGGGGCTCCTCTGGATGTGGGCGGGACCCTCGTGATTCCTCTCGAGTGGAGACGGCTAGGTCGGGGAGCTTCTTGATTTGCACCAAGGGTGTGAAGGAGGCTTTCGAAGTTCCAGAGGTGAGGTGTGATCAGCCTCGAGACGCATCAGCGGAAATGGGCCTCATCTCGCCTGGAGGGGAGAACCTCCTGGATTTTCCCGAGTTGCGGCAGGTCTTCTCGAGTTACGACGGGGACCTCAGGGACCCGCTCTGGTGGCCTCAGGAAAGGCCAGTCCCCATGCGAGTTGCTAGGGGACCTCTCGGGATTCCTCTCCCGTCCATGCCGGGGCCTCAGTCCTTGTGTGGAGTCGGGGCCGGAACCTGAGGATTGCTCTCCAGTGTTGCCATGGATCTTTGGGTGCTTCTGAGTCTCCCCAGGGGAGTCAGGCCTCGTCTCGAGTGGGGGCATGCAAGTGCGCTTTCCTCCCGAGCTGCAGCATTAGTGACACGCTTCCTGTCACGTGGATCAAGGGATCTGTGGCTTTCCCTCGAGGCTGTCCCTCGAGGCTTTCCCACGAGGCTTTCCCACAGGGCTGTGCCACGTGCCACCTTGGTGTGAGTCGATCCTCGGCGTGAAAGACGAGCCGGTGAAGGGAAAAGAGGTTCCTCTGGAATGGACTGAGACACCTGTTGGACTCTTGGAATGGTGGCACGACCCTGGAGTTGCTCTCGCCGTTCCTGTTGAGAGGGCCTCCTCTTGAAATGCGACGGGAACGCCGGGAACTCTTTCCCGACGAAGCAGGGAAAGGATCCCTCATCTCGAGCTACGAGGCGGAAACGGGGTTCCTCTGGATGTGGGCGGGACCCTCGTGATTCCTCTCGAGTGGAGACGGGTATGTCAGGGAACTTCTTGATTTGCACCAAGGGTGTGAAGGACCCTTTCGAAGTTCCAGAGGTGAGGTGTGATCAGCCTCGAGACGCCTCAGCGGAAATGTGCCTCATCTCGCCTGGAGGGGAGAACCTCCTGGATTTTCTCGAGTTGCGGCAGGTCTTCTCGAGTTACGACGGGGACCTCAGGGACCCGCTCTGGTGGCCTCAGGAAAGGCCAGTCCCCATGCGAGTTGCTAGGGGACCTCTCGGGATTCCTCTCCCGTCCATGCCGGGGCCTCAGTCCTTGTGTGGAGTCGGGGCCGGAACCTGAGGATTCCTCTCCAGTGTTGCCATGGATCTTGGGGTGCTTCTGAGTCTCCCCAGGGGAGTCAGGCCTCGTCTCGAGTGGGGGCATGCACGTGCGCTTTCCTCCCGAGCTGCAGCAGTAGTGTCACGCTTCCTGTCACGTGGATCAAGGGATCTGTGGCTTTCCCTCGAGGCTGTCCCTCGAGGCTTTCCCACGAGGCTTTCCCACAGGGCTGTGCCACGTGCCACCTTGGTGTGAGTCGATCCTCGGCGTGAAAGACGAGCCGGTGAAGGGAAAAGAGGTTCCTCTGGAATGGACTGAGACACCTGTTGGACTCTTGGAATGGTGGCACGACCCTGGAGTTCCTCTCGCCGTTCCTGTTGAGAGGGCCTCCTCTTGAGATGCGACGGGAACGCCGGGAACTCTTTCCCGACGAAGCAGGGAAAGGATCCCTCATCTCGAGCTACTAGGCAGAAACGGGGCTCCTCTGGATGGGGGCGGGACCCTCGTGATTCCTCTCGAGTGGAGACGGCTATGTCGGGGAACTTCTTGATTTGCACCAAGGGTGTGAAGAACTCTTTCGAAATTCCAGATGTGAGGTGTGATCAGCCTCGAGACGCCTCAGCGGAAATGGGCCTCATCTCGCCTGGAGGGGAGAACCTCCTGGATTTTCTCGAGTTGCGGCAGGTCTTCTCGAGTTACGACGGGGACCTCAGGGACCCGCTCTGGTGGCCTCAGGAAAGGCCAGTCCCCATGCGAGTTGCTAGGGGACCTCTCGGGATTCCTCTCCCGTCCATGCCGGGGCCTCAGTCCTTGTGTGGAGTCGGGGCCGGAACCTGAGGATTCCTCTCCAGTGTTGCCATGGATCTTGGGGTGCTTCTGAGTCTCCCCAGGGGAGTCAGGCCTCGTCTCGAGTGGGGCATGCACGTGCGCTTTCCTCCCGAGATGCAGCAGTAGTGTCACGCTTCCTGTCACGTGGATCAAGGGATCTGTGGCTTTCCCTCGAGGCTGTCCCTCGAGGCTTTCCCACGAGGCTTTCCCACAGGGATGTGCCACGTGCCACCTTGGTGTGAGTCGATCCTCGGCGTGAAAAACGAGCCGGTGAAGGGAAAAGAGGTTTCTCTGGAATGGACTGAGATATCTGGGGGACTCTTGGAATGGTGGCACGACCCTGGAGTTCCTCTCGCCGGTCCTGTTGAGAGGGCCTCCTCTTGAGATGCGACGGGAAGGCCGGGAACTCTTTCCCGACGAAGCAGGGAAAGCATCCCTCATCTCGAGCTACGAAGCGGAAACGGGGTTCCTCTGGATGTGGGCGGGACCCTCGTGATTCCTCTCGAGTGGAGACGGATATGTCGGGGAACTTCTTGATTTGCACCAAGGGTGTGAAGGAGCCTTTCGAAGTTCCAGAGGTGAGGTGTGATCAGCCTCGAGACGCCTCAGCGGAAATGTGCCTCATCTCGCCTGGAGGGGAGAACCTCCTGGATTTTCTCGAGTTGCGGCAGGTCTTCTCGAGTTACGACGGGGACCTCAGGGACCCGCTCTGGTGGCCTCAGGAAAGGCCAGTCCCCATGCGAGTTGCTAGGGGACCTCTCGGGATTCCTCTCCCGTCCATGCCGGGGCCTCAGTCCTTGTGTGGAGTCGGGGCCGGAACCTGAGGATTCCTCTCCAGTGTTGCCATGGATCTTGGGGTGCTTCTGAGTCTCCCCAGGGGAGTCAGGCCTCGTCTCGAGTGGGGGCATGCACGTGCGCTTTCCTCCCGAGCTGCAGCAGTAGTGTCACGCTTCCTGTCACGTGGATCAAGGGATCTGTGGCTTTCCCTCGAGGCTGTCCCTCGAGGCTTTCCCACGAGGCTTTCCCACAGGGCTGTGCCACGTGCCACCTTGGTGTGAGTCGATCCTCGGCGTGAAAGACGAGCCGGTGAAGGGAAAAGAGGTTCCTCTGGAATGGACTGAGACACCTGTTGGACTCTTGGAATGGTGGCACGACCCTGGAGTTCCTCTCGCCGTTCCTGTTGAGAGGGCCTCCTCTTGAGATGCGACGGGAAGGCCGGGAACTCTTTCCCGACGAAGCAGGGAAAGGATCCCTCATCTCGAGCTACTAGGCGGAAACGGGGCTCCTCTGGATGGGGGCGGGACCCTCGTGATTCCTCTCGAGTGGAGACGGCTATGTCGGGGAACTTCTTGATTTGCACCAAGGGTGTGAAGAACTCTTTCGAAATTCCAGATGTGAGGTGTGATCAGCCTCGAGACGCCTCAGCGGAAATGGGCCTCATCTCGCCTGGAGGGGAGAACCTCCTGGATTTTCTCGAGTTGCGGCAGGTCTTCTCGAGTTACGACGGGGACCTCAGGGACCCGCTCTGGTGGCCTCAGGAAAGGCCAGTCCCCATGCGAGTTGCTAGGGGACCTCTCGGGATTCCTCTCCCGTCCATGCCGGGGGCTCAGTCCTTGTGTGGAGTCGGGGCCGGAACCTGAGGATTCCTCTCCAGTGTTGCCATGGATCTTGGGGTGCTTCTGAGTCTCCCCAGGGGAGTCAGGCCTCGTCTCGATTGGGGGCATGCACGTGCGCTTTCCTCCCGAGCTGCAGCAGTAGTGTCACGCTTCCTGTCACGTGGATCAAGGGATCTGTGGCTTTCCATCGAGGCTGTCCCTCGAGGCTTTCCCACGAGGCTTTCCCGCAGGGCTGTGCCACGTGCCACCTTGGTGTGAGTCGATCCTCGGCGTGAAAGACGAGCCGGTGAAGTTAAAAGAGTTTCCTCTGGAATGGACTGAGACATCTGGGGGACTCTTGGAATGGTGGCACGACCCTGGAGTTCCTCTCGCCGTTCCTGTAGAGAGGGCCTCCTCTTGAGATGCGACGGGAAGGCCGGGAACTCTTTCCCGACGAAGCAGGGAAAGGATCCCTCATCTCGAGCTACGAGGCGGAAACGGGGCTCCTCTGGATGTGGGCGGGACCCTCGTGATTCCTCTCGAGTGGAGACGGCTAGGTCGGGGAGCTTCTTGATTTGCACCAAGGGTGTGAAGGAGGCTTTCGAAGTTCCAGAGGTGAGGTGTGATCAGCCTCGAGACGCATCAGCGGAAATGGGCCTCATCTCGCCTGGAGGGGAGAACCTCCTGGATTTTCCCGAGTTGCGGCAGGTCTTCTCGAGTTACGACGGGGACCTCAGGGACCCGCTCTGGTGGCCTCAGGAAAGGCCAGTCCCCATGCGAGTTGCTAGGGGACCTCTCGGGATTCCTCTCCCGTCCATGCCGGGGCCTCAGTCCTTGTGTGGAGTCGGGGCCGGAACCTGAGGATTGCTCTCCAGTGTTGCCATGGATCTTTGGGTGCTTCTGAGTCTCCCCAGGGGAGTCAGGCCTCGTCTCGAGTGGGGGCATGCAAGTGCGCTTTCCTCCCGAGCTGCAGCATTAGTGACACGCTTCCTGTCACGTGGATCAAGGGATCTGTGGCTTTCCCTCGAGGCTGTCCCTCGAGGCTTTCCCACGAGGCTTTCCCACAGGGCTGTGCCACGTGCCACCTTGGTGTGAGTCGATCCTCGGCGTGAAAGACGAGCCGGTGAAGGGAAAAGAGGTTCCTCTGGAATGGACTGAGACACCTGTTGGACTCTTGGAATGGTGGCACGACCCTGGAGTTCCTCTCGCCGTTCCTGTTGAGAGGGCCTCCTCTTGAAATGCGACGGGAACGCCGGGAACTCTTTCCCGACGAAGCAGGGAAAGGATCCCTCATCTCGAGCTACGAGGCGGAAACGGGGTTCCTCTGGATGTGGGCGGGACCCTCGTGATTCCTCTCGAGTGGAGACGGGTATGTCAGGGAACTTCTTGATTTGCACCAAGGGTGTGAAGGACCCTTTCGAAGTTCCAGAGGTGAGGTGTGATCAGCCTCGAGACGCCTCAGCGGAAATGTGCCTCATCTCGCCTGGAGGGGAGAACCTCCTGGATTTTCTCGAGTTGCGGCAGGTCTTCTCGAGTTACGACGGGGACCTCAGGGACCCGCTCTGGTGGCCTCAGGAAAGGCCAGTCCCCATGCGAGTTGCTAGGGGACCTCTCGGGATTCCTCTCCCGTCCATGCCGGGGCCTCAGTCCTTGTGTGGAGTCGGGGCCGGAACCTGAGGATTCCTCTCCAGTGTTGCCATGGATCTTGGGGTGCTTCTGAGTCTCCCCAGGGGAGTCAGGCCTCGTCTCGAGTGGGGGCATGCACGTGCGCTTTCCTCCCGAGCTGCAGCAGTAGTGTCACGCTTCCTGTCACGTGGATCAAGGGATCTGTGGCTTTCCCTCGAGGCTGTCCCTCGAGGCTTTCCCACGAGGCTTTCCCACAGGGCTGTGCCACGTGCCACCTTGGTGTGAGTCGATCCTCGGCGTGAAAGACGAGCCGGTGAAGGGAAAAGAGGTTCCTCTGGAATGGACTGAGACACCTGTTGGACTCTTGGAATGGTGGCACGACCCTGGAGTTCCTCTCGCCGTTCCTGTTGAGAGGGCCTCCTCTTGAGATGCGACGGGAACGCCGGGAACTCTTTCCCGACGAAGCAGGGAAAGGATCCCTCATCTCGAGCTACTAGGCAGAAACGGGGCTCCTCTGGATGGGGGCGGGACCCTCGTGATTCCTCTCGAGTGGAGACGGCTATGTCGGGGAACTTCTTGATTTGCACCAAGGGTGTGAAGAACTCTTTCGAAATTCCAGATGTGAGGTGTGATCAGCCTCGAGACGCCTCAGCGGAAATGGGCCTCATCTCGCCTGGAGGGGAGAACCTCCTGGATTTTCTCGAGTTGCGGCAGGTCTTCTCGAGTTACGACGGGGACCTCAGGGACCCGCTCTGGTGGCCTCAGGAAAGGCCAGGCCCCAGGCGAGTTGCTAGGGGACCTCTCGGGATTCCTCTCCCGTCCATGCCGGGGCCTCAGTCCTTGTGTGGAGTCGGGGCCGGAACCTGAGGATTCCTCTCCAGTGTTGCCATGGATCTTGGGGTGCTTCTGAGTCTCCCCAGGGGAGTCAGGCCTCGTCTCGAGTGGGGGCATGCACGTGCGCTTTCCTCCCGAGCTGCAGCAGTAGTGTCACGCTTCCTGTCACGTGGATCAAGGGATCTGTGGCTTTCCCTCGAGGCTGTCCCTCGAGGCTTTCCCACGAGGCTTTCCCACAGGGCTGTGCCACGTGCCACCTTGGTGTGAGTCGATCCTCGGCGTGAAAGACGAGCCGGTGAAGGGAAAAGAGGTTCCTCTGGAATGGACTGAGACATCTGGGGGACTCTTGGAATGGTGGCACGACCCTGGAGTTCCTCTCGCCGGTCCTGTTGAGAGGGCCTCCTCTTGAGATGCGACGGGAACGCCGGGAACTCTTTCCCGACGAAGCAGGGAAAGGATCCCTCATCTCGAGCTACGAGGCGGAAACGGGGCTCCTCTGGATGTGGGCGGGACCCTCGTGATTCCTCTCGAGTGGAGACGGGTATGTCGCGGAACTTCTTGATTTGCACCAAGGGTGTGAAGGAGCCTTTCGAAGTTCCAGAGGTGAGGTGTGATCAGCCTCGAGACGCCTCAGCGGAAATGGGCCTCATCTCGCCTGGAGGGGAGAACCTCCTGGATTTTCTCGAGTTGCGGCAGGTCTTCTCGAGTTACGACGGGGACCTCAGGGACCCGCTCTGGTGGCCTCAGGAAAGGCCAGTCCCCATGCGAGTTGCTAGGGGACCTCTCGGGATTCCTCTCCCGTCCATGCCGGGGCCTCAGTCCTTGTGTGGAGTCGGGGCCAGAACCTGAGGATTCCTCTCCAGTGTTGCCATGGATCTTGGGGTGCTTCTGAGTCTCCCCAGGGGAGTCAGGCCTCGTCTCGAGTGGGGGCATGCACGTGCGCTTTCCTCCCGAGCTGCAGCAGTAGTGTCACGCTTCCTGTCACGTGGATCAAGGGATCTGTGGCTTTCCTTCGAGGCTGTCCCTCGAGGCTTTCCCACGAGGCTTTCCCACAGGGCTGTGCCACGTGCCACCTTGGTGTGAGTCGATCCTCGGCGTGAAAGACGAGCCGGTGAAGGGAAAAGAGGTTCCTCTGGAATGGACTGAACATCTGGGGGACTCTTGGAATGGTGGCACGACCCTGGAGTTCCTCTCGCCGTTCCTGTTGAGAGGGCCTCCTCTTGAGATGTGACGGGAACGCCGGGAACTCTTTCCCGACGAAGCAGGGAAAGGATCCCTCATCTCGAGCTACGAGGCGGAAACGGGGCTCCTCTGGATGTGGGCGGGACTCTCGTGATTCCTCTCGAGTGGAGACGGGTATGTCGGGGAACTTCTTGATTTGCACCAAGGGTGTGAAGGACCCTTTCGAAGTTCCCGAGATGAGGTGTGATCAGCCTCGAGACGCCTCAGCGGAAATGGGCCTCATCTCGCCTGGAGGGGAGAACCTCCTGGATTTTCTCGAGTTGCGGCAGGTCTTCTCGAGTTACGACGGGGACCTCAGGGACCCGCTCTGGTGGCCTCAGGAAAGGCCAGGCCCCATGCGAGTTGCTAGGGGACCTCTCGGGATTCCTCTCCCGTCCATGCCGGGGCCTCAGTCCTTGTGTGGAGTCGGGGCCGGAACCTGAGGATTCCTCTCCAGTGTTGCCATGGATCT
Organism: Budorcas taxicolor; assembly: GCF_023091745.1. Lineage (NCBI taxonomy): Eukaryota > Metazoa > Chordata > Mammalia > Artiodactyla > Bovidae > Budorcas > Budorcas taxicolor. The sequence continues at coordinate 877,706 of NC_068925.1, forward strand.
TGGGGTGCTTCTGAGTCTCCCCAGGGGAGTCAGGCCTCGTCTCGAGTGGGGGCATGCACGCGCGCTTTCCTCCCGAGCTGCAGCAGTAGTGTCACGCTTCCTGTCACGTGGATCAAGGGATCTGTGGCTTTCCCTCGAGGCTGTCCCTCGAGGCTTTCCCACGAGGCTTTCCCACAGGGCTGTGCCACGTGCCACCTTGGTGTGAGTCGATCCTCGGCGTGAAAGACGAGCCGGTGAAGGGAAAAGAGGTTCCTCTGGAATGGACTGAGACATCTGGGGGACTCTTGGAATGGTGGCACGACCCTGGAGTTCCTCTCGCCGGTCCTGTTGAGAGGGCCTCCTCTTGAGATGCGACGGGAACGCCGGGAACTCTTTCCCGACGAAGCAGGGAAAGGATCCCTCATCTCGAGCTACGAGGCGGAAACGGGGCTCCTCTGGATGTGGGCGGGACCCTCGTGATTCCTCTCGAGTGGAGACGGGTATGTCGCGGAACTTCTTGATTTGCACCAAGGGTGTGAAGGAGCCTTTCGAAGTTCCAGAGGTGAGGTGTGATCAGCCTCGAGACGCCTCAGCGGAAATGGGCCTCATCTCGCCTGGAGGGGAGAACCTCCTGGATTTTCTCGAGTTGCGGCAGGTCTTCTCGAGTTACGACGGGGACCTCAGGGACCCGCTCTGGTGGCCTCAGGAAAGGCCAGTCCCCATGCGAGTTGCTAGGGGACCTCTCGGGATTCCTCTCCCGTCCATGCCGGGGCCTCAGTCCTTGTGTGGAGTCGGGGCCAGAACCTGAGGATTCCTCTCCAGTGTTGCCATGGATCTTGGGGTGCTTCTGAGTCTCCCCAGGGGAGTCAGGCCTCGTCTCGAGTGGGGGCATGCACGTGCGCTTTCCTCCCGAGCTGCAGCAGTAGTGTCACGCTTCCTGTCACGTGGATCAAGGGATCTGTGGCTTTCCCTCGAGGCTGTCCCTCGAGGCTTTCCCACGAGGCTTTCCCACAGGGCTATGCCACGTGCCACCTTGGTGTGAGTCGATCCTCGGCGTGAAAGACGAGCCGGTGAAGGGAAAAGAGGTTCCTCTGGAATGGACTGAACATCTGGGGGACTCTTGGAATGGTGGCACGACCCTGGAGTTCCTCTCGCCGTTCCTGTTGAGAGGGCCTCCTCTTGAGATGTGACGGGAACGCCGGGAACTCTTTCCCGACGAAGCAGGGAAAGGATCCCTCATCTCGAGCTACGAGGCGGAAACGGGGCTCCTCTGGATGTGGGCGGGACTCTCGTGATTCCTCTCGAGTGGAGACGGGTATGTCGGGGAACTTCTTGATTTGCACCAAGGGTGTGAAGGACCCTTTCGAAGTTCCCGAGATGAGGTGTGATCAGCCTCGAGACGCCTCAGCGGAAATGGGCCTCATCTCGCCTGGAGGGGAGAACCTCCTGGATTTTCTCGAGTTGCGGCAGGTCTTCTCGTGTTACGACGGGGACCTCAGGGACCCGCTCTGGTGGCCTCAGGAAAGGCCAGTCCCCATGCGAGTTGCTAGGGGACCTCTCGGGATTCCTCTCCCGTCCATGCCGGGGCCTCAGTCCTTGTGTGGAGTCGGGGCCGGAACCTGAGGATTCCTCTGCAGTGTTGCCATGGATCTTGGGGTGCTTCTGAGTCTCCCCAGGGGAGTCAGGCCTCGTCTCCAGTGGGGGCATGCACGTGCGCTTTCCTCCCGAGCTGCAGCAGTAGTGTCACGCTTCCTGTCACGTGGATCAAGGGATCTGTGGCTTTCCCTCGAGGCTGTCCCTCGAGGCTTTCCCACGAGGCTTTCCCACAGGGCTGTGCCACGTGCCACCTTGGTGTGAGTCGATCCTCGGCGTGAAAGACGAGCCGGTGAAGGGAAAAGAGGTTCCTCTGGAATGGACTGAGACATCTGGGGGACTCTTGGAATGGTGGCACGACCCTGGAGTTCCTCTCGCCGTTCCTGTTGAGAGGGCCTCCTCTTGAGATGCGACGGGAACGCCGGGAACTCTTTCCCGACGAAGCAGGGAAAGGATCCCTCATCTCGAGCTACGAGGCGGAAACGGGGCTCCTCTGGATGTGGGCGGGACTCTCGTGATTCCTCTCGAGTGGAGACGGCTAGGTCGGGGAACTTCTTGATTTGCACCAAGGGTGTGAAGGACCCTTTCGAAGTTCCCGAGATGAGGTGTGATCAGCCTCGAGACGCCTCAGCGGAAATGGGCCTCATCTCGCCTGGAGGGGAGAACCTCCTGGATTTTCTCGAGTTGCGGCAGGTCTTCTCGAGTTACGACGGGGACCTCAGGGACCCGCTCTGGTGGCCTCAGGAAAGGCCAGTCCCCATGTGAGTTGCTAGGGGACCTCTCGGGATTCCTCTCCCGTCCATGCCGGGGCCTCAGTCCTTGTGTGGAGTCGGGGCCGGAACCTGAGGATTCCTCTGCAGTGTTGCCATGGATCTTGGGGTGCTTCTGAGTCTCCCCAGGGGAGTCAGGCCTCGTCTCCAGTGGGGGCATGCACGTGCGCTTTCCTCCCGAGCTGCAGCAGTAGTGTCACGCTTCCTGTCACGTGGATCAAGGGATCTGTGGCTTTCCCTCGAGGCTGTCCCTCGAGGCTTTCCCACGAGGCTTTCCCACAGGGCTGTGCCACGTGCCACCTTGGTCTGAGTCGATCCTCGGCGTGAAAGACGAGCCGGTGAAGGGAAAAGAGGTTCCTCTGGAATGGACTGAGACATCTGGGGGACTCTTGGAATGGTGGCACGACCCTGGAGTTCCTCTCGCCGTTCCTGTTGAGAGGGCCTCCTCTTGAGATGCGACGGGAACGCCGGGAACTCTTTCCCGACGAAGCAGGGAAAGGATCCCTCATCTCGAGCTACGAGGTGGAAACGGGGCTCCTCTGGATGTGGGCGGGACCCTCGTGATTCCTCTCGAGTGGAGACGGGTATGTCGGGGAACTTCTTGATTTGCACCAAGGGTGTGAAGGACCCTTTCGAAGTTCCAGAGGGGAGGTGTTATCAGCCTCGAGACGCCTCAGCGGAAATGGGCCTCATCTCGCCTGGAGGGGAGAACCTCCTGGATTTTCTCGAGTTGCGGCAGGTCTTCTCGAGTTACGACGGGGACCTCAGGGACCCGCTCTGGTGGCCTCAGGAAAGGCCAGGCCCCATGCGAGTTGCTAGGGGACCTCTCGGGATTCCTCTCCCGTCCATGCCGGGGCCTCAGTCCTTGTGTGGAGTCGGGGCCGGAACCTGAGGATTCCTCTCCAGTGTTGCCATGGATCTTGGGGTGCTTCTGAGTCTCCCCAGGGGAGTCAGGCCTCGTCTCGAGTGGGGGCATGCACGTGCGCTTTCCTCCCGAGCTGCAGCAGTAGTGTCACGCTTCCTGTCACGTGGATCAAGGGATCTGTGGCTTTCCCTCGAGGCTGTCCCTCGAGGCTTTCCCACGAGGCTTTCCCACAGGGCTGTGCCACGTGCCACCTTGGTGTGAGTCGATCCTCGGCGTGAAAGACGAGCCGGTGAAGGGAAAAGAGGTTCCTCTGGAATGGACTGAGACATCTGGGGGACTCTTGGAATGGTGGCACGACCCTGGAGTTCCTCTCGCCGGTCCTGTTGAGAGGGCCTCCTCTTGAGATGCGACGGGAACGCCGGGAACTCTTTCCCGACGAAGCAGGGAAAGGATCCCTCATCTCGAGCTACGAGGCGGAAACGGGGCTCCTCTGGATGTGGGCGGGACCCTCGTGATTCCTCTCGAGTGGAGACGGGTATGTCGCGGAACTTCTTGATTTGCACCAAGGGTGTGAAGGAGCCTTTCGAAGTTCCAGAGGTGAGGTGTTATCAGCCTCGAGACGCCTCAGCGGAAATGGGCCTCATCTCGCCTGGAGGGGAGAACCTCCTGGATTTTCTCGAGTTGCGGCAGGTCTTCTCGAGTTACGACGGGGACCTCAGGGACCCGCTCTGGTGGCCTCAGGAAAGGCCAGTCCCCATGCGAGTTGCTAGGGGACCTCTCGGGATTCCTCTCCCGTCCATGCCGGGGCCTCAGTCCTTGTGTGGAGTCGGGGCCGGAACCTGAGGATTCCTCTCCAGTGTTGCCATGGATCTTGGGGTGCTTCTGAGTCTCCTCAGGGGAGTCAGGCCTCGTCTCGAGTGGGGGCATGCACGTGCGCTTTCCTCCCGAGCTGCAGCAGTAGTGTCACGCTTCCTGTCACGTGGATCAAGGGATCTGTGGCTTTCCCTCGAGGCTGTCCCTCGAGGCTTTCCCACGAGGCTTTCCCACAGGGCTGTGCCACGTGCCACCGTGGTGTGAGTCGATCCTCGGCGTGAAAGACGAGCCGGTGAAGGGAAAAGAGGTTCCTCTGGAATGGACTGAGACATCTGGGGGACTCTTGGAATGGTGGCACGACCCTGGAGTTCCTCTCGCCGTTCCTGTTGAGAGGGCCTCCTCTTGAGATGCGACGGGAATGCCGGGAACTCTTTCCCGACGAAGCAGGGAAAGGATCCCTCATCTTGAGCTACGAGGTGGAAACGGGGCTCCTCTGGATGTGGGCGGGACCCTCGTGATTCCTCTCGAGTGGAGACGGGTATGTCGGGGAACTTCTAGATTTGCACCAAGGGTGTGAAGGACCCTTTCGAAGTTCCAGAGGGGAGGTGTGATCAGCCTCGAGACGCCTCAGCGGAAATGGGCCTCATCTCGCCTGGAGGGGAGAACCTCCTGGATTTTCTCGAGTTGCGGCAGGTCTTCTCGAGTTACGACGGGGACCTCAGGGACCCGCTCTGGTGGCCTCAGGAAAGGCCAGTCCCCATGCGAGTTGCTAGGGGACCTCTCGGGATTCCTCTCCCGTCCATGCCGGGGCCTCAGTCCTTGTGTGGAGTCGGGGCCGGAACCTGAGGATTCCTCTGCAGTGTTGCCATGGATCTTGGGGTGCTTCTGAGTCTCCCCAGGGGAGTCAGGCCTCGTCTCGTGTGGGGGCATGCACGTGCGCTTTCCTCCCGAGCTGCAGCAGTAGTGTCACGCTTCCTGTCACGTGGATCAAGGGATCTGTGGCTTTCCCTCGAGGCTGTCCCTCGAGGCTTTCCCACGAGGCTTTCCCACAGGGCTGTGCCACGTGCCACCTTGGTGTGAGTCGATCCTCGGCGTGAAAGACGAGCCGGTGAAGGGAAAAGAGGTTCCTCTGGAATGGACTGAGATATCTGGGGGACTCTTGGAATGGTGGCACGACCCTGGAGTTCCTCTCGCCGTTCCTGTTGAGAGGGCCTCCTCTTGAGATGCGACGGGAAGGCCGGGAACTCTTTCCCGACGAAGCAGGGAAAGGATCCCTCATCTCGAGCTACGAGGCGGAAACGGGGCTCCTCTGGATGTGGGCGGGACCCTCATGATTCCTCTCGAGTGGAGACGGCTATGTCGGGGAACTTCTTGATTTGCACCAAGGGTGTGAAGGACTCTTTCGAAATTCCAGAGGTGAGGTGTGATCAGCCTCGAGACGCCTCAGCGGAAATGGGCCTCTACTCGCCTGGATGGGAGAACCTCCTGGATTTTCTCGAGTTGCGGCAGGTCTTCTCGAGTTACGACGGGGACCTCAGGGACCCGCTCTGGTGGCCTCAGGAAAGGCCAGTCCCCATGTGAGTTGCTAGGGGACCTCTCGGGATTCCTCTCTCGTCCATGCCGGGGCCTCAGTCCTTGTGTGGAGTCGGGGCCGGAACCTGAGGATTCCTCTGCAGTGTTGCCATGGATCTTGGGGTGCTTCTGAGTCTCCCCAGGGGAGTCAGGCCTCGTCTCGAGTGGGGGCATGCACGTGCGCTTTCCTCCCGAGCTGCAGCAGTAGTGTCACGCTTCCTGTCACGTGAATCAAGGGATCTGTGGCTTTCCCTCGAGGCTGTCCCTCGAGGCTTTCCCACGAGGCTTTCCCACAGGGCTGTGCCACGTGCCACCTTGGTGTGAGTCGATCCTCAGCGTGAAAGACGAGCCGGTGAAGGGAAAAGAGGTTCCTCTGGAATGGACTGAGACATCTGGGGGACTCTTGGAATGGTGGCACGACCCTGGAGTTCCTCTCGCCGTTCCTGTTGGGAGGGCCTCCTCTTGAGATGCGACGGGAACGCCGGGAAATCTTTCCCGACGAAGCAGGGAAAGGATCCCTCATGTCGAGCTATGAGGCGGAAACGGGGCTCCTCTGGATGTGGGCGGGACCCTCGTGATTCCTCTCGAGTGGAGACGGCTAGGTCGGGGAACTTCTTGATTTGCACCAAGGGTGTGAAGGACCCTTTCGAAGTTCCAGAGGTGAGGTGTGATCAGCCTCGAGACGCCTCAGCGGAAATGGGCCTCATCTCGCCTGGAGGGGAGAACCTCCTGGATTTTCTTGAGTTGCGGCAGGTCTTCTCGAGTTACGACGGGGACCTCAGGGACCCGCTCTGGTGGCCTCAGGAAAGGCCAGTCCCCATGCGAGTTGCTAGGGGACCTCTCGGGATTCCTCTCCCGTCCATGCCGGGGCCTCAGTCCTTGTGTGGAGTCGGGGCCGGAACCTGAGGATTCCTCTCCAGTGTTGCCATGGATCTTGGGGTGCTTCTGAGTCTCCCCAGGGGAGTCAGGCCTCGTCTCGAGTGGGGACATGCACGTGCGCTTTCCTCCCGATCTGCAGCAGTAGTGTCACGCTTCCTGTCACGTGGATCAAGGGATCTGTGGCTTTCCCTCGAGGCTGTCCCTCGAGGCTTTCCCACGAGGCTTTCCCACAGGGCTGTGCCACGTGCCACCTTGGTGTGAGTCGATCCTCGGCGTGAAAGACGAGCCGGTGAAGGGAAAAGAGGTTCCTCTGGAATGGACTGAGATATCTGGGGGACTCTTGGAATGGTGGCACGACCCTGGAGTTCCTCTCGCATTTCCTGTTGAGAGGGCCTCCTCTTGAGATGCGACGGGAAGGCCGGGAACTCTTTCCCGACGAAGCAGGGAAAGGATCCCTCATCTCGAGCTACGAGGCGGAAACGGGGCTCCTCTGGATGTGGGCGGGACCCTCATGATTCCTCTCGAGTGGAGACGGCTATGTCGGGGAACTTCTTGATTTGCACCAAGGGTGTGAAGGACTCTTTCGAAATTCCAGAGGTGAGGTGTGATCAGCCTCGAGACGCCTCAGCGGAAATGGGCCTCTACTCGCCTGGATGGGAGAACCTCCTGGATTTTCTCGAGTTGCGGCAGGTCTTCTCGAGTTACGACGGGGACCTCAGGGACCCGCTCTGGTGGCCTCAGGAAAGGCCAGTCCCCATGCGAGTTGCTAGGGGACCTCTCGGGATTCCTCTCCCGTCCATGCCGGGGCCTCAGTCCTTGTGTGGAGTCGGGGCCGGAACCTGAGGATTCCTCTCCAGTGTTGCCATGGATCTTGGGGTGCTTCTGAGTCTCCCCAGGGGAGTCAGGCCTCGTCTCGAGTGGGGGCATGCACGTGCGCTTTCCTCCCGAGCTGCAGCAGTAGTGTCACGCTTCCTGTCACGTGGATCAAGGGATCTGTGGCTTTCCCTCGAGGCTGTCCCTCGAGGCTTTCCCACGAGGCTTTCCCACAGGGCTGTGCCACGTGCCACCTTGGTGTGAGTCGATCCTCGGCGTGAAAGACGAGCCGGTGAAGGGAAAAGAGGTTCCTCTGGAATGGACTGAGACATCTGGGGGACTCTTGGAATGGTGGCACGACCCTGGAGTTCCTCTCGCCGTTCCTGTTGAGAGGGCCTCCTCTTGAGATGCGACGGGAACGCCGGGAAATCTTTCCCGACGAAGCAGGGAAAGGATCCCTCATCTCGAGCTACGAGGCGGAAACGGGGCTCCTCTGGATGTGGGCGGGACCCTCGTGATTCCTCTCGAGTGGAGACGGGTATGTCGGGGAACTTCTTGATTTGCACCAAGGGTGTGAAGGAGCCTTTCGAAGTTCCAGAGGTGAGGTGTGATCAGCCTCGAGACGCCTCAGCGGAAATGGGCCTCATCTCGCCTGGAGGGGAGAACCTCCTGGATTTTCTCGAGTTGCGGCAGGTCTTCTCGAGTTACGACGGGGACCTCAGGGACCCGCTCTGGTGGCCTCAGGAAAGGCCAGTCCCCATGCGAGTTGCTAGGGGACCTCTCGGGATTCCTCTCCCGTCCATGCCGGGGCCTCAGTCCTTGTGTGGAGTTGGGGCCGGAACCTGAGGATTCCTCTCCAGTGTTGCCATGGATCTTGGGGTGCTTCTGAGTCTCCCCAGGGGAGTCAGGCCTCGTCTCGAGTGGGGGCATGCACGTGCGCTTTCCTCCCGAGCTGCAGCAGTAGTGTCACACTTCCTGTCACGTGGATCAAGGGATCTGTGGCTTTCCCTCGAGGCTGTCCCTCGAGGCTTCATACGAGGCTTTCCCACAGGGCTGTGCCACGTGCCACCTTGGTGTGAGTCGATCCTCAGCGTGAAAGACGAGCCGGTGAAGGGAAAAGAGGTTCCTCTGGAATGGACTGAGACATCTGGGGGACTCTTGGAATGGTGGCACGACCCTGGAGTTCCTCTCGCCGTTCCTGTTGGGAGGGCCTCCTCTTGAGATGCGACGGGAACGCCGGGAAATCTTTCCCGACGAAGCAGGGAAAGGATCCCTCATGTCGAGCTATGAGGCGGAAACGGGGCTCCTCTGGATGTGGGCGGGACCCTCGTGATTCCTCTCGAGTGGAGACGGCTAGGTCGGGGAACTTCTTGATTTGCACCAAGGGTGTGAAGGACCCTTTCGAAGTTCCAGAGGTGAGGTGTGATCAGCCTCGAGACGCCTCAGCGGAAATGGGCCTCATCTCGCCTGGAGGGGAGAACCTCCTGGATTTTCTCGAGTTGCGGCAGGTCTTCTCGAGTTACGACGGGGACCTCAGGGACCCGCTCTGGTGGCCTCAGGAAAGGCCAGTCCCCATGCGAGTTGCTAGGGGACCTCTCGGGATTCCTCTCCCGTCCATGCCGGGGCCTCAGTCCTTGTGTTGAGTCGGGGCCGGAACCTGAGGATTCCTCACCAGTGTTGCCATGGATCTTGGGGTGCTTCTGAGTCTCCCCAGGGGAGTCAGGCCTCGTCTCGAGTGGGGGCATGCACGTGCGCTTTCCTCCCGAGCTGCAGCAGTAGTGTCACGCTTCCTGTCACGTGGATCAAGGGATCTGTGGCTTTCCCTCGAGGCTGTCCCTCGAGGCTTTCCCACGAGGCTTTCCCACAGGGCTGTGCCACGTGCCACCTTGGTGTGAGTCGATCCTCGGCGTGAAAGACGAGCCGGTGAAGGGAAAAGAGGTTCCTCTGGAATGGACTGAGACATCTGGGGGACTCTTGGAATGGTGGCACGACCCTGGAGTTCCTCTCGCCGGTCCTGTTGAGAGGGCCTCCTCTTGAAATGCGACGGGAACGCCGGGAACTCTTTCCCGATGAAGCAGGGAAAGGATCCCTCATCTCGAGCTACGAGGCGGAAACGGGGCTCCTCTGGATGTGGGCGGGACCCTCGTGATTCCTCTCGAGTGGAGACGGGTATGTCGGGGAACTTCTTGATTTGCACCAAGGGTGTGAAGGAGCCTTTCGAAGTTTCAGAGGGGAGGTGTGATCAGCCTCGAGACGCCTCAGCGGAAATGGGCCTAATCTCGCCTGGAGGGGAGAACCTCCTGGATTTTCTCGAGTTAAGGCAGGTCTTCTCGAGTTACGACGGGGACCTCAGGGACCCGCTCTGGTGGCCTCAGGAAAGGCCAGTCCCCATGCGAGTTGCTAGGGTACCTCTCGGGATTCCTCTCCCGTCCATGCCGGGGGCTCAGTCCTTGTGTGGAGTCGGGGCCGGAACCTGAGGATTCCTCTCCAGTGTTGCCATGGATCTTGGGGTGCTTCTGAGTCTCCCCAGGGGAGTCAGGCCTCGTCTCGATTGGGGGCATGCACGTGCGCTTTCCTCCCGAGCTGCAGCAGTAGTGTCACGCTTCCTGTCACGTGGATCAAGGGATCTGTGGCTTTCCCTCGAGACTGTCCCTCGAGGCTTTCCCACGAGGCTTTCCCGCAGGGCTGTGCCACGTGCCACCTTGGTGTGAGTCGATCCTCGGCGTGAAAGACGAGCCGGTGAAGTTAAAAGAGGTTCCTCTGGAATGGACTGAGACATCTGGGGGACTCTTGGAATGGTGGCACGACCCTGGAGTTCCTCTCGCCGTTCCTGTAGAGAGGGCCTCCTCTTGAGATGCGACGGGAAGGCCGGGAACTCTTTCCCGACGAAGCAGGGAAAGGATCCCTCATCTCGAGCTACGAGGCGGAAACGGGGCTCCTCTGGATGTGGGCGGGACCCTCGTGATTCCTCTCGAGTGGAGACGGCTAGGTCGGGGAGCTTCTTGATTTGCACCAAGGGTGTGAAGGAGGCTTTCGAAGTTCCAGAGGTGAGGTGTGATCAGCCTCGAGACGCATCAGCGGAAATGGGCCTCATCTCGCCTGGAGGGGAGAACCTCCTGGATTTTCCCGAGTTGCGGCAGGTCTTCTCGAGTTACGACGGGGACCTCAGGGACCCGCTCTGGTGGCCTCAGGAAAGGCCAGTCCCCATGCGAGTTGCTAGGGGACCTCTCGGGATTCCTCTCCCGTCCATGCCGGGGCCTCAGTCCTTGTGTGGAGTCGGGGCCGGAACCTGAGGATTGCTCTCCAGTGTTGCCATGGATCTTTGGGTGCTTCTGAGTCTCCCCAGGGGAGTCAGGCCTCGTCTCGAGTGGGGGCATGCAAGTGCGCTTTCCTCCCGAGCTGCAGCATTAGTGACACGCTTCCTGTCACGTGGATCAAGGGATCTGTGGCTTTCCCTCGAGGCTGTCCCTCGAGGCTTTCCCACGAGGCTTTCCCACAGGGCTGTGCCACGTGCCACCTTGGTGTGAGTCGATCCTCGGCGTGAAAGACGAGCCGGTGAAGGGAAAAGAGGTTCCTCTGGAATGGACTGAGACACCTGTTGGACTCTTGGAATGGTGGCACGACCCTGGAGTTGCTCTCGCCGTTCCTGTTGAGAGGGCCTCCTCTTGAAATGCGACGGGAACGCCGGGAACTCTTTCCCGACGAAGCAGGGAAAGGATCCCTCATCTCGAGCTACGAGGCGGAAACGGGGTTCCTCTGGATGTGGGCGGGACCCTCGTGATTCCTCTCGAGTGGAGACGGGTATGTCAGGGAACTTCTTGATTTGCACCAAGGGTGTGAAGGACCCTTTCGAAGTTCCAGAAGTGAGGTGTGATCAGCCTCGAGACGCCTCAGCGGAAATGTGCCTCATCTCGCCTGGAGGGGAGAACCTCCTGGATTTTCTCGAGTTGCGGCAGGTCTTCTCGAGTTACGACGGGGACCTCAGGGACCCGCTCTGGTGGCCTCAGGAAAGGCCAGTCCCCATGCGAGTTGCTAGGGGACCTCTCGGGATTCCTCTCCCGTCCATGCCGGGGCCTCAGTCCTTGTGTGGAGTCGGGGCCGGAACCTGAGGATTCCTCTCCAGTGTTGCCATGGATCTTGGGGTGCTTCTGAGTCTCCCCAGGGGAGTCAGGCCTCGTCTCGAGTGGGGCATGCACGTGCGCTTTCCTCCCGAGATGCAGCAGTAGTGTCACGCTTCCTGTCACGTGGATCAAGGGATCTGTGGCTTTCCCTCGAGGCTGTCCCTCGAGGCTTTCCCACGAGGCTTTCCCACAGGGATGTGCCACGTGCCACCTTGGTGTGAGTCGATCCTCGGCGTGAAAAACGAGCCGGTGAAGGGAAAAGAGGTTTCTCTGGAATGGACTGAGATATCTGGGGGACTCTTGGAATGGTGGCACGACCCTGGAGTTCCTCTCGCCGGTCCTGTTGAGAGGGCCTCCTCTTGAGATGCGACGGGAAGGCCGGGAACTCTTTCCCGACGAAGCAGGGAAAGGATCCCTCATCTCGAGCTACGAAGCGGAAACGGGGTTCCTCTGGATGTGGGCGGGACCCTCGTGATTCCTCTCGAGTGGAGACGGATATGTCGGGGAACTTCTTGATTTGCACCAAGGGTGTGAAGGAGCCTTTCGAAGTTCCAGAGGTGAGGTGTGATCAGCCTCGAGACGCCTCAGCGGAAATGTGCCTCATCTCGCCTGGAGGGGAGAACCTCCTGGATTTTCTCGAGTTGCGGCAGGTCTTCTCGAGTTACGACGGGGACCTCAGGGACCCGCTCTGGTGGCCTCAGGAAAGGCCAGTCCCCATGCGAGTTGCTAGGGGACCTCTCGGGATTCCTCTCCCGTCCATGCCGGGGCCTCAGTCCTTGTGTGGAGTCGGGGCCGGAACCTGAGGATTCCTCTCCAGTGTTGCCATGGATCTTGGGGTGCTTCTGAGTCTCCCCAGGGGAGTCAGGCCTCGTCTCGAGTGGGGGCATGCACGTGCGCTTTCCTCCCGAGCTGCAGCAGTAGTGTCACGCTTCCTGTCACGTGGATCAAGGGATCTGTGGCTTTCCCTCGAGGCTGTCCCTCGAGGCTTTCCCACGAGGCTTTCCCACAGGGCTGTGCCACGTGCCACCTTGGTGTGAGTCGATCCTCGGCGTGAAAGACGAGCCGGTGAAGGGAAAAGAGGTTCCTCTGGAATGGACTGAGACACCTGTTGGACTCTTGGAATGGTGGCACGACCCTGGAGTTCCTCTCGCCGTTCCTGTTGAGAGGGCCTCCTCTTGAGATGCGACGGGAAGGCCGGGAACTCTTTCCCGACGAAGCAGGGAAAGGATCCCTCATCTCGAGCTACTAGGCGGAAACGGGGCTCCTCTGGATGGGGGCGGGACCCTCGTGATTCCTCTCGAGTGGAGACGGCTATGTCGGGGAACTTCTTGATTTGCACCAAGGGTGTGAAGAACTCTTTCGAAATTCCAGATGTGAGGTGTGATCAGCCTCGAGACGCCTCAGCGGAAATGGGCCTCATCTCGCCTGGAGGGGAGAACCTCCTGGATTTTCTCGAGTTGCGGCAGGTCTTCTCGAGTTACGACGGGGACCTCAGGGACCCGCTCTGGTGGCCTCAGGAAAGGCCAGTCCCCATGCGAGTTGCTAGGGGACCTCTCGGGATTCCTCTCCCGTCCATGCCGGGGGCTCAGTCCTTGTGTGGAGTCGGGGCCGGAACCTGAGGATTCCTCTCCAGTGTTGCCATGGATCTTGGGGTGCTTCTGAGTCTCCCCAGGGGAGTCAGGCCTCGTCTCGATTGGGGGCATGCACGTGCGCTTTCCTCCCGAGCTGCAGCAGTAGTGTCACGCTTCCTGTCACGTGGATCAAGGGATCTGTGGCTTTCCATCGAGGCTGTCCCTCGAGGCTTTCCCACGAGGCTTTCCCGCAGGGCTGTGCCACGTGCCACCTTGGTGTGAGTCGATCCTCGGCGTGAAAGACGAGCCGGTGAAGTTAAAAGAGTTTCCTCTGGAATGGACTGAGACATCTGGGGGACTCTTGGAATGGTGGCACGACCCTGGAGTTCCTCTCGCCGTTCCTGTAGAGAGGGCCTCCTCTTGAGATGCGACGGGAAGGCCGGGAACTCTTTCCCGACGAAGCAGGGAAAGGATCCCTCATCTCGAGCTACGAGGCGGAAACGGGGCTCCTCTGGATGTGGGCGGGACCCTCGTGATTCCTCTCGAGTGGAGACGGCTAGGTCGGGGAGCTTCTTGATTTGCACCAAGGGTGTGAAGGAGGCTTTCGAAGTTCCAGAGGTGAGGTGTGATCAGCCTCGAGACGCATCAGCGGAAATGGGCCTCATCTCGCCTGGAGGGGAGAACCTCCTGGATTTTCCCGAGTTGCGGCAGGTCTTCTCGAGTTACGACGGGGACCTCAGGGACCCGCTCTGGTGGCCTCAGGAAAGGCCAGTCCCCATGCGAGTTGCTAGGGGACCTCTCGGGATTCCTCTCCCGTCCATGCCGGGGCCTCAGTCCTTGTGTGGAGTCGGGGCCGGAACCTGAGGATTGCTCTCCAGTGTTGCCATGGATCTTTGGGTGCTTCTGAGTCTCCCCAGGGGAGTCAGGCCTCGTCTCGAGTGGGGGCATGCAAGTGCGCTTTCCTCCCGAGCTGCAGCATTAGTGACACGCTTCCTGTCACGTGGATCAAGGGATCTGTGGCTTTCCCTCGAGGCTGTCCCTCGAGGCTTTCCCACGAGGCTTTCCCACAGGGCTGTGCCACGTGCCACCTTGGTGTGAGTCGATCCTCGGCGTGAAAGACGAGCCGGTGAAGGGAAAAGAGGTTCCTCTGGAATGGACTGAGACACCTGTTGGACTCTTGGAATGGTGGCACGACCCTGGAGTTCCTCTCGCCGTTCCTGTTGAGAGGGCCTCCTCTTGAAATGCGACGGGAACGCCGGGAACTCTTTCCCGACGAAGCAGGGAAAGGATCCCTCATCTCGAGCTACGAGGCGGAAACGGGGTTCCTCTGGATGTGGGCGGGACCCTCGTGATTCCTCTCGAGTGGAGACGGGTATGTCAGGGAACTTCTTGATTTGCACCAAGGGTGTGAAGGACCCTTTCGAAGTTCCAGAGGTGAGGTGTGATCAGCCTCGAGACGCCTCAGCGGAAATGTGCCTCATCTCGCCTGGAGGGGAGAACCTCCTGGATTTTCTCGAGTTGCGGCAGGTCTTCTCGAGTTACGACGGGGACCTCAGGGACCCGCTCTGGTGGCCTCAGGAAAGGCCAGTCCCCATGCGAGTTGCTAGGGGACCTCTCGGGATTCCTCTCCCGTCCATGCCGGGGCCTCAGTCCTTGTGTGGAGTCGGGGCCGGAACCTGAGGATTCCTCTCCAGTGTTGCCATGGATCTTGGGGTGCTTCTGAGTCTCCCCAGGGGAGTCAGGCCTCGTCTCGAGTGGGGGCATGCACGTGCGCTTTCCTCCCGAGCTGCAGCAGTAGTGTCACGCTTCCTGTCACGTGGATCAAGGGATCTGTGGCTTTCCCTCGAGGCTGTCCCTCGAGGCTTTCCCACGAGGCTTTCCCACAGGGCTGTGCCACGTGCCACCTTGGTGTGAGTCGATCCTCGGCGTGAAAGACGAGCCGGTGAAGGGAAAAGAGGTTCCTCTGGAATGGACTGAGACACCTGTTGGACTCTTGGAATGGTGGCACGACCCTGGAGTTCCTCTCGCCGTTCCTGTTGAGAGGGCCTCCTCTTGAGATGCGACGGGAACGCCGGGAACTCTTTCCCGACGAAGCAGGGAAAGGATCCCTCATCTCGAGCTACTAGGCAGAAACGGGGCTCCTCTGGATGGGGGCGGGACCCTCGTGATTCCTCTCGAGTGGAGACGGCTATGTCGGGGAACTTCTTGATTTGCACCAAGGGTGTGAAGAACTCTTTCGAAATTCCAGATGTGAGGTGTGATCAGCCTCGAGACGCCTCAGCGGAAATGGGCCTCATCTCGCCTGGAGGGGAGAACCTCCTGGATTTTCTCGAGTTGCGGCAGGTCTTCTCGAGTTACGACGGGGACCTCAGGGACCCGCTCTGGTGGCCTCAGGAAAGGCCAGTCCCCATGCGAGTTGCTAGGGGACCTCTCGGGATTCCTCTCCCGTCCATGCCGGGGCCTCAGTCCTTGTGTGGAGTCGGGGCCGGAACCTGAGGATTCCTCTCCAGTGTTGCCATGGATCTTGGGGTGCTTCTGAGTCTCCCCAGGGGAGTCAGGCCTCGTCTCGAGTGGGGCATGCACGTGCGCTTTCCTCCCGAGATGCAGCAGTAGTGTCACGCTTCCTGTCACGTGGATCAAGGGATCTGTGGCTTTCCCTCGAGGCTGTCCCTCGAGGCTTTCCCACGAGGCTTTCCCACAGGGCTGTGCCACGTGCCACCTTGGTGTGAGTCGATCCTCGGCGTGAAAGACGAGCCGGTGAAGGGAAAAGAGGTTTCTCTGGAATGGACTGAGATATCTGGGGGACTCTTGGAATGGTGGCACGACCCTGGAGTTCCTCTCGCCGGTCCTGTTGAGAGGGCCTCCTCTTGAGATGCGACGGGAAGGCCGGGAACTCTTTCCCGACGAAGCAGGGAAAGGATCCCTCATGTCGAGCTACGAAGCGGAAACGGGGTTCCTCTGGATGTGGGCGGGACCCTCGTGATTCCTCTCGAGTGGAGACGGATATGTCGGGGAACTTCTTGATTTGCACCAAGGGTGTGAAGGAGCCTTTCGAAGTTCCAGAGGTGAGGTGTGATCAGCCTCGAGACGCCTCAGCGGAAATGTGCCTCATCTCGCCTGGAGGGGAGAACCTCCTGGATTTTCTCGAGTTGCGGCAGGTCTTCTCGAGTTACGACGGGGACCTCAGGGACCCGCTCTGGTGGCCTCAGGAAAGGCCAGTCCCCATGCGAGTTGCTAGGGGACCTCTCGGGATTCCTCTCCCGTCCATGCCGGGGCCTCAGTCCTTGTGTGGAGTCGGGGCCGGAACCTGAGGATTCCTCTCCAGTGTTGCCATGGATCTTGGGGTGCTTCTGAGTCTCCCCAGGGGAGTCAGGCCTCGTCTCGAGTGGGGGCATGCACGTGCGCTTTCCTCCCGAGCTGCAGCAGTAGTGTCACGCTTCCTGTCACGTGGATCAAGGGATCTGTGGCTTTCCCTCGAGGCTGTCCCTCGAGGCTTTCCCACGAGGCTTTCCCACAGGGCTGTGCCACGTGCCACCTTGGTGTGAGTCGATCCTCGGCGTGAAAGACGAGCCGGTGAAGGGAAAAGAGGTTCCTCTGGAATGGACTGAGACACCTGTTGGACTCTTGGAATGGTGGCACGACCCTGGAGTTCCTCTCGCCGTTCCTGTTGAGAGGGCCTCCTCTTGAGATGCGACGGGAAGGCCGGGAACTCTTTCCCGACGAAGCAGGGAAAGGATCCCTCATCTCGAGCTACTAGGCGGAAACGGGGCTCCTCTGGATGGGGGCGGGACCCTCGTGATTCCTCTCGAGTGGAGACGGCTATGTCGGGGAACTTCTTGATTTGCACCAAGGGTGTGAAGAACTCTTTCGAAATTCCAGATGTGAGGTGTGATCAGCCTCGAGACGCCTCAGCGGAAATGGGCCTCATCTCGCCTGGAGGGGAGAACCTCCTGGATTTTCTCGAGTTGCGGCAGGTCTTCTCGAGTTACGACGGGGACCTCAGGGACCCGCTCTGGTGGCCTCAGGAAAGGCCAGTCCCCATGCGAGTTGCTAGGGGACCTCTCGGGATTCCTCTCCCGTCCATGCCGGGGGCTCAGTCCTTGTGTGGAGTCGGGGCCGGAACCTGAGGATTCCTCTCCAGTGTTGCCATGGATCTTGGGGTGCTTCTGAGTCTCCCCAGGGGAGTCAGGCCTCGTCTCGATTGGGGGCATGCACGTGCGCTTTCCTCCCGAGCTGCAGCAGTAGTGTCACGCTTCCTGTCACGTGGATCAAGGGATCTGTGGCTTTCCATCGAGGCTGTCCCTCGAGGCTTTCCCACGAGGCTTTCCCGCAGGGCTGTGCCACGTGCCACCTTGGTGTGAGTCGATCCTCGGCGTGAAAGACGAGCCGGTGAAGTTAAAAGAGTTTCCTCTGGAATGGACTGAGACATCTGGGGGACTCTTGGAATGGTGGCACGACCCTGGAGTTCCTCTCGCCGTTCCTGTAGAGAGGGCCTCCTCTTGAGATGCGACGGGAAGGCCGGGAACTCTTTCCCGACGAAGCAGGGAAAGGATCCCTCATCTCGAGCTACGAGGCGGAAACGGGGCTCCTCTGGATGTGGGCGGGACCCTCGTGATTCCTCTCGAGTGGAGACGGCTAGGTCGGGGAGCTTCTTGATTTGCACCAAGGGTGTGAAGGAGGCCTTCGAAGTTCCAGAGGTGAGGTGTGATCAGCCTCGAGACGCATCAGCGGAAATGGGCCTCATCTCGCCTGGAGGGGAGAACCTCCTGGATTTTCCCGAGTTGCGGCAGGTCTTCTCGAGTTACGACGGGGACCTCAGGGACCCGCTCTGGTGGCCTCAGGAAAGGCCAGTCCCCATGCGAGTTGCTAGGGGACCTCTCGGGATTCCTCTCCCGTCCATGCCGGGGCCTCAGTCCTTGTGTGGAGTCGGGGCCGGAACCTGAGGATTGCTCTCCAGTGTTGCCATGGATCTTTGGGTGCTTCTGAGTCTCCCCAGGGGAGTCAGGCCTCGTCTCGAGTGGGGGCATGCAAGTGCGCTTTCCTCCCGAGCTGCAGCATTAGTGACACGCTTCCTGTCACGTGGATCAAGGGATCTGTGGCTTTCCCTCGAAGCTGTCCCTCGAGGCTTTCCCACGAGGCTTTCCCACAGGGCTGTGCCACGTGCCACCTTGGTGTGAGTCGATCCTCGGCGTGAAAGACGAGCCGGTGAAGGGAAAAGAGGTTCCTCTGGAATGGACTGAGACACCTGTTGGACTCTTGGAATGGTGGCACGACCCTGGAGTTCCTCTCGCCGTTCCTGTTGAGAGGGCCTCCTCTTGAAATGCGACGGGAACGCCGGGAACTCTTTCCCGACGAAGCAGGGAAAGGATCCCTCATCTCGAGCTACGAGGCGGAAACGGGGTTCCTCTGGATGTGGGCGGGACCCTCGTGATTCCTCTCGAGTGGAGACGGGTATGTCAGGGAACTTCTTGATTTGCACCAAGGGTGTGAAGGACCCTTTCGAAGTTCCAGAGGTGAGGTGTGATCAGCCTCGAGACGCCTCAGCGGAAATGTGCCTCATCTCGCCTGGAGGGGAGAACCTCCTGGATTTTCTCGAGTTGCGGCAGGTCTTCTCGAGTTACGACGGGGACCTCAGGGACCCGCTCTGGTGGCCTCAGGAAAGGCCAGTCCCCATGCGAGTTGCTAGGGGACCTCTCGGGATTCCTCTCCCGTCCATGCCGGGGCCTCAGTCCTTGTGTGGAGTCGGGGCCGGAACCTGAGGATTCCTCTCCAGTGTTGCCATGGATCTTGGGGTGCTTCTGAGTCTCCCCAGGGGAGTCAGGCCTCGTCTCGAGTGGGGGCATGCACGTGCGCTTTCCTCCCGAGCTGCAGCAGTAGTGTCACGCTTCCTGTCACGTGGATCAAGGGATCTGTGGCTTTCCCTCGAGGCTGTCCCTCGAGGCTTTCCCACGAGGCTTTCCCACAGGGCTGTGCCACGTGCCACCTTGGTGTGAGTCGATCCTCGGCGTGAAAGACGAGCCGGTGAAGGGAAAAGAGGTTCCTCTGGAATGGACTGAGACACCTGTTGGACTCTTGGAATGGTGGCACGACCCTGGAGTTCCTCTCGCCGTTCCTGTTGAGAGGGCCTCCTCTTGAGATGCGACGGGAACGCCGGGAACTCTTTCCCGACGAAGCAGGGAAAGGATCCCTCATCTCGAGCTACTAGGCAGAAACGGGGCTCCTCTGGATGGGGGCGGGACCCTCGTGATTCCTCTCGAGTGGAGACGGCTATGTCGGGGAACTTCTTGATTTGCACCAAGGGTGTGAAGAACTCTTTCGAAATTCCAGATGTGAGGTGTGATCAGCCTCGAGACGCCTCAGCGGAAATGGGCCTCATCTCGCCTGGAGGGGAGAACCTCCTGGATTTTCTCGAGTTGCGGCAGGTCTTCTCGAGTTACGACGGGGACCTCAGGGACCCGCTCTGGTGGCCTCAGGAAAGGCCAGTCCCCATGCGAGTTGCTAGGGGACCTCTCGGGATTCCTCTCCCGTCCATGCCGGGGCCTCAGTCCTTGTGTGGAGTCGGGGCCGGAACCTGAGGATTCCTCTCCAGTGTTGCCATGGATCTTGAGGTGCTTCTGAGTCTCCCCAGGGGAGTCAGGCCTCGTCTCGAGTGGGGCATGCACGTGCGCTTTCCTCCCGAGATGCAGCAGTAGTGTCACGCTTCCTGTCACGTGGATCAAGGGATCTGTGGCTTTCCCTCGAGGCTGTCCCTCGAGGCTTTCCCACGAGGCTTTCCCACAGGGCTGTGCCACGTGCCACCTTGGTGTGAGTCGATCCTCGGCGTGAAAGACGAGCCGGTGAAGGGAAAAGAGGTTTCTCTGGAATGGACTGAGATATCTGGGGGACTCTTGGAATGGTGGCACGACCCTGGAGTTCCTCTCGCCGGTCCTGTTGAGAGGGCCTCCTCTTGAGATGCGACGGGAAGGCCGGGAACTCTTTCCCGACGAAGCAGGGAAAGGATCCCTCATGTCGAGCTACGAAGCGGAAACGGGGTTCCTCTGGATGTGGGCGGGACCCTCGTGATTCCTCTCGAGTGGAGACGGATATGTCGGGGAACTTCTTGATTTGCACCAAGGGTGTGAAGGAGCCTTTCGAAGTTCCAGAGGTGAGGTGTGATCAGCCTCGAGACGCCTCAGCGGAAATGTGCCTCATCTCGCCTGGAGGGGAGAACCTCCTGGATTTTCTCGAGTTGCGGCAGGTCTTCTCGAGTTACGACGGGGACCTCAGGGACCCGCTCTGGTGGCCTCAGGAAAGGCCAGTCCCCATGCGAGTTGCTAGGGGACCTCTCGGGATTCCTCTCCCGTCCATGCCGGGGCCTCAGTCCTTGTGTGGAGTCGGGGCCGGAACCTGAGGATTCCTCTCCAGTGTTGCCATGGATCTTGGGGTGCTTCTGAGTCTCCCCAGGGGAGTCAGGCCTCGTCTCGAGTGGGGGCATGCACGTGCGCTTTCCTCCCGAGCTGCAGCAGTAGTGTCACGCTTCCTGTCACGTGGATCAAGGGATCTGTGGCTTTCCCTCGAGGCTGTCCCTCGAGGCTTTCCCACGAGGCTTTCCCACAGGGCTGTGCCACGTGCCACCTTGGTGTGAGTCGATCCTCGGCGTGAAAGACGAGCCGGTGAAGGGAAAAGAGGTTCCTCTGGAATGGACTGAGACACCTGTTGGACTCTTGGAATGGTGGCACGACCCTGGAGTTCCTCTCGCCGTTCCTGTTGAGAGGGCCTCCTCTTGAGATGCGACGGGAAGGCCGGGAACTCTTTCCCGACGAAGCAGGGAAAGGATCCCTCATCTCGAGCTACTAGGCGGAAACGGGGCTCCTCTGGATGTGGGCGGGACCCTCGTGATTCCTCTCGAGTGGAGACGGCTATGTCGGGGAACTTCTTGATTTGCACCAAGGGTGTGAAGAACTCTTTCGAAATTCCAGATGTGAGGTGTGATCAGCCTCGAGACGCCTCAGCGGAAATGGGCCTCATCTCGCCTGGAGGGGAGAACCTCCTGGATTTTCTCGAGTTGCGGCAGGTCTTCTCGAGTTACGACGGGGACCTCAGGGACCCGCTCTGGTGGCCTCAGGAAAGGCCAGTCCCCATGCGAGTTGCTAGGGGACCTCTCGGGATTCCTCTCCCGTCCATGCCGGGGCCTCAGTCCTTGTGTGGAGTCGGGGCCGGAACCTGAGGATTCCTCTCCAGTGTTGCCATGGATCTTGGGGTGCTTCTGAGTCTCCCCAGGGGAGTCAGGCCTCGTCTCGAGTGGGGCATGCACGTGCGCTTTCCTCCCGAGATGCAGCAGTAGTGTCACGCTTCCTGTCACGTGGATCAAGGGATCTGTGGCTTTCCCTCGAGGCTGTCCCTCGAGGCTTTCCCACGAGGCTTTCCCACAGGGCTGTGCCACGTGCCACCTTGGTGTGAGTCGATCCTCGGCGTGAAAGACGAGCCGGTGAAGGGAAAAGAGGTTCATCTGGAATGGACTGAGATATCTGGGGGACTCTTGGAATGGTGGCACGACCCTGGAGTTCCTCTCGCCGGTCCTGTTGAGAGGGCCTCCACTTGAGATGCGACGGGAAGGCCGGGAACTCTTTCCCGACGAAGCAGGGAAAGGATCCCTCATGTCGAGCTAGGAAGCGGAAACGAGGCTCCTCTGGATGTGGGCGGGACCCTCATGATTCCTCTCGAGTGGAGACGGGTATGTCGGGGAACTTCTTGATTTGCACCAAGGGTGTGAAGGACTCTTTCGAAATTCCAGAGGTGAGGTGTGATCAGCCTCGAGACGCCTCAGCGGAAATGGGCCTCTACTCGCCTGGATGGGAGAACCTCCTGGATTTTCTCGAGTTGCGGCAGGTCTTCTCGAGTTACGACGGGGACCTCAGGGACCCGCTCTGGTGGCCTCAGGAAAGGCCAGTCCCCATGCGAGTTGCTAGGGGCCCTCTCGGGATTCCTCTCCCGTCCATGCCGGGGCCTCAGTCCTTGTGTGGAGTCGGGGCCGGAACCTGAGAATTCCTCTGCAGTGTTGCCATGGATCTTGGGGTGCTTCTGAGTCTCCCCAGGGGAGTCAGGCCTCGTCTCGAGTGGGGGCATGCACGTGCGCTTTCCTCCCGAGCTGCAGCAGTAGTGTCACGCTTCCTGTCACGTGAATCAAGGGATCTGTGGCTTTCCCTCGAGGCTGTCCCTCGAGGCTTTCCCACGAGGCTTTCCCACAGGGCTGTGCCACGTGCCACCTTGGTGTGAGTCGATCCTCGGCGTGAAAGACGAGCCGGTGAAGGGAAAAGAGGTTCCTCTGGAATGGACTGAGACATCTGGGGGACTCTTGGAATGGTGGCACGACCCTGGAGTTCCTCTCGCCGTTCCTGTTGAGAGGGCCTCCTCTTGAGATGCGACGGGAACGCCGGGAACTCTTTCCCGACGAAGCAGGGAAAGGATCCCTCATCTCGAGCTACGAGGCGGAAACGGGGCTCCTCTGGATGTGGGCGGGACCCTCGTGATTCCTCTCGAGTGGAGACGGCTAGGTCGGGGAACTTCTTGATTTGCACCAAGGGTGTGAAGGAGCCTTTCGAAGTTCCAGAGGTGAGGTGTGATCAGCCTCGAGACGCCTCGGCGGAAATGGGCCTCATCTCGCCTGGAGGGGAGAACCTCCTGGATTTTCTCGAGTTGCGGCAGGTCTTCTCGAGGTAAAACAGGGACTTCAGGGACCCGCTCTGGTGGCCTCATGAAAGGCCAGTCCCCATGCGAGTTGCTAGGGGACCTCTCGGGATTCCTCTCCCATCCATGCCGGGGCCTCAGTCCTTGTGTGGAGTCGGAGCCGGAACCTGAGGATTCCTCTCCAGTGTTGCCATGGATCTTGGGTTGCTTCTGAGTCTCCCCAGGGGAGTCAGGCCTCGTCTCGAGTGGGGGCATGCACGTGCGCTTTCCTCCCGAGCTGCAGCAGTAGTGTCACGCTTCCTGTCACGTGGATCAAGGGATCTGTGGCTTTCCCTCGAGGCTGTCCCTCGAGGCTTTCCCACGAGGCTTTCCCACAGGGCTGTGCCACGTGCCACCTTGGTGTGAGTCGATCCTCGGCGTGAAAGACGAGCCGGTGAAGGGAAAAGAGGTTCCTCTGGAATGGACTGAGACACCTGTTGGACTCTTGGAATGGTGGCACGACCCTGGAGTTCCTCTCGCCGTTCCTGTTGAGAGGGCCTCCTCTTGAGATGCGACGGGAAGGCCGGGAACTCTTTCCCGACGAAGCAGGGAAAGGATCCCTCATCTCGAGCTACGAGGCGGAAACGGGGCTCCTCTGGATGTGGGCGGGACCCTCGTGATTCCTCTCGAGTGGAGACGGGTATGTCGGGGAACTTCTTGATTTGCACCAAGGGTGTGAAGAACTCTTTCGAAATTCCAGAGGTGAGGTGTGATCAGCCTCGAGACGCCTCAGCGGAAATGGGCCTCATCTCGCCTGGAGGGGAGAACCTCCTGGATTTTCTCGAGTTGCGGCAGGTCTTCTCGAGTTACGACGGGGACCTCAGGGACCCGCTCTGGTGGCCTCAGGAAAGGCCAGTCCCCATGCGAGTTGCTAGGGGACCTCTCGGGATTCCTCTCCCGTCCATGCCGGGGCCTCAGTCCTTGTGTGGAGTCGGGGCCGGAACCTGAGGATTCCTCTCCAGTGTTGCCATGGATCTTGGGGTGCTTCTGAGTCTCCCCAGGGGAGTCAGGCCTCGTCTCGAGTGGGGCATGCACGTGCGCTTTCCTCCCGAGATGCAGCAGCAGTGTCACGCTTCCTGTCACGTGGATCAAGGGATCTGTGGCTTTCCCTCGAGGCTGTCCCTCGAGGCTTTCCCACGAGGCTTTCCCGCAGGGCTGTGCCACGTGCCACCTTGGTGTGAGTCGATCCTCGGCGTGAAAGACGAGCCGGTG
Source organism: Budorcas taxicolor (assembly GCF_023091745.1). NCBI lineage: Eukaryota > Metazoa > Chordata > Mammalia > Artiodactyla > Bovidae > Budorcas > Budorcas taxicolor. The sequence continues at coordinate 901,599 of NC_068925.1, forward strand.
AAGGGAAAAGAGGTTCCTCTGGAATGGACTGAGACATCTGGGGGACTCTTGGAATGGTGGCACGACCCTGGAGTTCCTCTCGCCGTTCCTGTTGAGAGGGCCTCCTCTTGAGATGCGACGGGAACGCCGGGAACTCTTTCCCGACGAAGCAGGGAAAGGATCCCTCATCTCGAGCTACGAGGCGGAAACGGGGCTCCTCTGGATGTGGGCGGGACTCTCGTGATTCCTCTCGAGTGGAGACGGCTAGGTCGGGGAACTTCTTGATTTGCACCAAGGGTGTGAAGTACCCTTTCGAAGTTCCCGAGGTGAGGTGTGATCAGCCTCGAGACGCCTCAGCGGAAATGGGCCTCATCTCGCCTGGAGGGGAGAACCTCCTGGATTTTCTCGAGTTGCGGCAGGTCTTCTCGAGTTACGACGGGGACCTCAGGGACCCGCTCTGGTGGCCTCAGGAAAGGCCAGTCCCCATGCGAGTTGCTAGGGGACCTCTCGGGATTCCTCTCCCGTCCATGCCGGGGCCTCAGTCCTTGTGTGGAGTCGGGGCCGGAACCTGAGGATTCCTCTCCAGTGTTGCCATGGATCTTGGGGTGCTTCTGAGTCTCCCCAGGGGAGTCAGGCCTCGTCTCGAGTGGGGCATGCACGTGCGCTTTCCTCCCGAGATGCAGCAGCAGTGTCACGCTTCCTGTCACGTGGATCAAGGGATCTGTGGCTTTCCCTCGAGGCTGTCCCTCGAGGCTTTCCCACGAGGCTTTCCCGCAGGGCTGTGCCACGTGCCACCTTGGTGTGAGTCGATCCTCGGCGTGAAAGACGAGCCGGTGAAGGGAAAAGAGGTTCCTCTGGAATGGACTGAGACATCTGGGGGACTCTTGGAATGGTGGCACGACCCTGGAGTTCCTCTCGCCGTTCCTGTTGAGAGGGCCTCCTCTTGAGATGCGACGGGAACGCCGGGAACTCTTTCCCGACGAAGCAGGGAAAGGATCCCTCATCTCGAGCTACGAGGCGGAAACGGGGCTCCTCTGGATGTGGGCGGGACTCTCGTGATTCCTCTCGAGTGGAGACGGCTAGGTCGGGGAACTTCTTGATTTGCACCAAGGGTGTGAAGTACCCTTTCGAAGTTCCCGAGGTGAGGTGTGATCAGCCTCGAGACGCCTCAGCGGAAATGGGCCTCATCTCGCCTGGAGGGGAGAACCTCCTGGATTTTCTCGAGTTGCGGCAGGTCTTCTCGAGTTACGATGGGGACCTCAGGGACCCGCTCTGGTGGCCTCAGGAAAGGCCAGTCCCCATGTGAGTTGCTAGGGGACCTCTCGGGATTCCTCTCCCGTCCATGCCGGGGCCTCAGTCCTTGTCTGGAGTCGGGGCCAGAACCTGAGGATTCCTCTCCAGTGTTGCCATGGATCTTGGGGTGCTTCTGAGTCTCCCCAGGGGAGTCAGGCCTCGTCTCGAGTGGGGGCATGCACGTGCGCTTTCCTCCCGAGCTGCAGCAGTAGTGTCACGCTTCCTGTCACGTGGATCAAGGGATCTGTGGCTTTCCCTCGAGGCTGTCCCTCGAGGCTTTCCCACGAGGCTTTCCCACAGGGCTGTGCCACGTGCCACCTTGGTGTGAGTCGATCCTCGGCGTGAAAGACGAGCCGGTGAAGGGAAAAGAGGTTCCTCTGGAATGGACTGAGACATCTGGGGGACTCTTGGAATGGTGGCACGACCCTGGAGTTCCTCTCGCCGTTCCTGTTGAGAGGGCCTCCTCTTGAGATGTGACGGGAAGGTCGGGAACTCTTTCCCGACGAAGCAGGGAAAGGATCCCTCATCTCGAGCTACGAGGCGGAAACGGGGCTCCTCTGGATGTGGGCGGGACTCTCGTGATTCTTCTCGAGTGGAGACGGCTAGGTCGGGGAACTTCTTGATTTGCACCAAGGGTGTGAAGGACCCTTTCGAAGTTCCCGAGATGAGGTGTGATCAGCCTCGAGACGCCTCAGCGGAAATGGGCCTCATCTCGCCTGGAGGGGAGAACCTCCTGGATTTTCTCGAGTTGCGGCAGGTCTTCTCGAGTTACGACGGGGACCTCAGGGACCCGCTCTGGTGGCCTCAGGAAAGGCCAGTCCCCATGTGAGTTGCTAGGGGACCTCTCGGGATTCCTCTCCCGTCCATGCCGGGGCCTCAGTCCTTGTGTGGAGTCGGGGCCGGAACCTGAGGATTCCTCTCCAGTTTTGCCATGGATCTTGGGGTGCTTCTGAGTCTCCCCAGGGGAGTCAGGCCTCGTCTCGAGTGGGGGCATGCACGTGCGCTTTCCTCCCGAGCTGCAGCAGTAGTGTCACGCTTCCTGTCACGTGGATCAAGGGATCTGTGGCTTTCCCTCGAGGCTGTCCCTCGAGGCTTTCCCACGAGGCTTTCCCGCAGGGCTGTGCCACGTGCCACCTTGGTGTGAGTCGATCCTCGGCGTGAAAGACGAGCCGGTGAAGGGAAAAGAGGTTCCTCTGGAATGGACTGAGACATCTGGGGGACTCTTGGAATGGTGGCACGACCCTGGAGTTCCTCTCGCCGTTCCTGTTGAGAGGGCCTCCTCTTGAGATGCGACGGGAACGCCGGGAACTCTTTCCCGACGAAGCAGGGAAAAGATCCCTCGTCTCGAGCTACGAGGCGGAAACGGGGCTCCTCTGGATGTGGGCGGGACCCTCGTGATTCCTCTCGAGTGGAGACGGGTATGTCGGGGAACTTCTTGATTTGCACCAAGGGTGTGAAGGACCCTTTCGAAGTTCCAGAGGGGAGGTGTGATCAGCCTCGAGACGCCTCATCGGAAATGGGCCTCATCTCGCCTGGAGGGGAGAACCTCCTGGATTTTCTCGAGTTGCGGCAGGTCTTCTCGAGTTACGACGGGGACCTCAGGGACCCGCTCTGGTGGCCTCAGGAAAGGCCAGTCCCCATGTGAGTTGCTAGGGGACCTCTCGGGATTCCTCTCCCGTCCATGCCGGGGCCTCAGTCCTTGTGTGGAGTCGGGGCCGGAACCTGAGGATTCCTCTCCAGTGTTGCCATGGATCTTGGGGTGCTTCTGAGTCTCCCCAGGGGAGTCAGGCCTCGTCTCGAGTGGGGGCATGCACGTGCGCTTTCCTCCCGAGCTGCAGCAGTAGTGTCACGCTTCCTGTCACGTGGATCAAGGGATCTGTGGCTTTCCCTCGAGGCTGTCCCTCGAGGCTTTCCCACGAGGCTTTCCCGCAGGGCTGTGCCACGTGCCACCTTGGTGTGAGTCGATCCTCGGCGTGAAAGACGAGCCGGTGAAGGGAAAAGAGGTTCCTCTGGAATGGACTGAGACATCTGGGGGACTCTTGGAATGGTGGCACGACCCTGGAGTTCCTCTCGCCGTTCCTGTTGAGAGGGCCTCCTCTTGAGATGCGACGGGAACGCCGGGAACTCTTTCCCGAAGAAGCAGGGAAAGGATCCCTCATCTCGAGCTACGAGGCGGAAACGGGGCTCCTCTGGATGTGGGCGGGACTCTCGTGATTCCTCTCGAGTGGAGACGGCTAGGTCGGGGAACTTCTTGATTTGCACCAAGGGTGTGAAGTACCCTTTCGAAGTTCCAGAGGTGAGGTGTGATCAGCCTCGAGACGCCTCAGCGGAAATGGGCCTCATCTCGCCTGGAGGGGAGAACCTCCTGGATTTTCTCGAGTTGCGGCAGGTCTTCTCGAGTTACGACGGGGACCTCAGGGACCCGCTCTGGTGGCCTCAGGAAAGGCCAGTCCCCATGTGAGTTGCTAGGGGACCTCTCGGGATTCCTCTCCCGTCCATGCCGGGGCCTCAGTCCTTGTGTGGAGTCGGGGCCGGAACCTGAGGATTCCTCTCCAGTGTTGCCATGGATCTTGGGGTGCTTCTGAGTCTCCCCAGGGGAGTCAGGCCTCGTCTCGAGTGGGGGCATGCACGTGCGCTTTCCTCCCGAGCTGCAGCAGTAGTGTCACGCTTCCTGTCACGTGGATCAAGGGATCTGTGGCTTTCCCTCGAGGCTGTCCCTCGAGGCTTTCCCACGAGGCTTTCCCACAGGGCTGTGCCACGTGCCACCTTGGTGTGAGTCGATCCTCGGCGTGAAAGACGAGCCGTTGAAGGGAAAAGAGGTTCCTCTGGAATGGACTGAGACATCTGGGGGACTCTTGGAATGGTGGCACGACCATGGAGTTCCTCTCGCCGTTCCTGTTGAGAGGGCCTCCTCTTGAGATGTGACGGGAAGGTCGGGAACTCTTTCCCGACGAAGCAGGGAAAGAATCCCTCATCTCGAGCTACGAGGCGGAAACGGGGCTGCTCTGGATGTGGGGGGGGACTCTCGTGATTCCTCTCGAGTGGAGACGGCTAGGTCGGGGAACTTCTTGATTTGCACCAAGGGTGTGAAGGACCCTTTCGAAGTTCCCGAGATGAGGTGTGATCAGCCTCGAGACGCCTCAGCGGAAATGGGCCTCATCTCGCCTGGAGGGGAGAACCTCCTGGATTTTCTCGAGTTGCGGCAGGTCTTCTCGAGTTACGACGGGGACCTCAGGGACCCGCTCTGGTGGCCTCAGGAAAGGCCAGTCCCCATGTGAGTTGCTAGGGGACCTCTCGGGATTCCTCTCCCGTCCATGCCGGGGCCTCAGTCCTTGTGTGGAGTCGGGGCCGGAACCTGAGGATTCCTCTCCAGTGTTGCCATGGATCTTGGGGTGCTTCTGAGTCTCCCCAGGGGAGTCAGGCCTCGTCTCGAGTGGGGGCATGCACGTGCGCTTTCCTCCCGAGCTGCAGCAGTAGTGTCACGCTTCCTGTCACGTGGATCAAGGGATCTGTGGCTTTCCCTCGAGGCTGTCCCTCGAGGCTTTCCCACGAGGCTTTCCCGCAGGGCTGTGCCACGTGCCACCTTGGTGTGAGTCGATCCTCGGCGTGAAAGACGAGCCGGTGAAGGGAAAAGAGGTTCCTCTGGAATGGACTGAGACATCTGGGGGACTCTTGGAATGGTGGCACGACCCTGGAGTTCCTCTCGCCGTTCCTGTTGAGAGGGCCTCCTCTTGAGATGCGACGGGAACGCCGGGAACTCTTTCCCGACGAAGCAGGGAAAGGATCCCTCATCTCGAGCTACGAGGCGGAAACGGGGCTCCTCTGGATGTGGGCGGGACTCTCGTGATTCCTCTCGAGTGGAGACGGCTAGGTCGGGGAACTTCTTGATTTGCACCAAGGGTGTGAAGTACCCTTTCGAAGTTCCCGAGGTGAGGTGTGATCAGCCTCGAGACGCCTCAGCGGAAATGGGCCTCATCTCGCCTGGAGGGGAGAACCTCCTGGATTTTCTCGAGTTGCGGCAGGTCTTCTCGAGTTACGACGGGGACCTCAGGGACCCGCTCTGGTGGCCTCAGGAAAGGCCAGTCCCCATGTGAGTTGCTAGGGGACCTCTCGGGATTCCTCTCCCGTCCATGCCGGGGCCTCAGTCCTTGTGTGGAGTCGGGGCCAGAACCTGAGGATTCCTCTCCAGTGTTGCCATGGATCTTGGGGTGCTTCTGAGTCTCCCCAGGGGAGTCAGGCCTCGTCTCGAGTGGGGGCATGCACGTGCGCTTTCCTCCCGAGCTGCAGCAGTAGTGTCACGCTTCCTGTCACGTGGATCAAGGGATCTGTGGCTTTCCCTCGAGGCTGTCCCTCGAGGCTTTCCCACGAGGCTTTCCCACAGGGCTGTGCCACGTGCCACCTTGGTGTGAGTCGATCCTCGGCGTGAAAGACGAGCCGGTGAAGGGAAAAGAGGTTCCTCTGGAATGGCCTGAGACATCTGGGGGACTCTTGGAATGGTGGCACGACCCTGGAGTTCCTCTCGCCGTTCCTGTTGAGAGGGCCTCCTCTTGAGATGTGACGGGAAGGTCGGGAACTCTTTCCCAACGAAGCAGGGAAAGGATCCCTCATCTCGAGCTACGAGGCGGAAACGGGGCTCCTCTGGATGTGGGCGGGACTCTCGTGATTCTTCTCGAGTGGAGACGGCTAGGTCGGGGAACTTCTTGATTTGCACCAAGGGTGTGAAGGACCCTTTCGAAGTTCCAGAGGTGAGGTGTGATCAGCCTCGAGACGCCTCAGCGGAAATGGGCCTCATCTCGCCTGGAGGGGAGAACCTCCTGGATTTTCTCGAGTTGCGGCAGGTCTTCTCGAGTTACGACGGGGACCTCAGGGACCCGCTCTGGTGGCCTCAGGAAAGGCCAGTCCCCATGTGAGTTGCTAGGGGACCTCTCGGGATTCCTCTCCCGTCCATGCCGGGGCCTCAGTCCTTGTGTGGAGTCAGGGCCGGAACCTGAGGATTCCTCTCCAGTGTTGCCATGGATCTTGGGGTGCTTCTGAGTCTCCCCAGGGGAGTCAGGCCTCGTCTCGAGTGGGGGCATGCACGTGCGCTTTCCTCCCGAGCTGCAGCAGTAGTGTCACGCTTCCTCTCACGTGGATCAAGGGATCTGTGGCTTTCCCTCGAGGCTGTCCCTCGAGGCTTTCCCACGAGGCTTTCCCGCAGGGCTGTGCCACGTGCCACCTTGGTGTGAGTCGATCCTCGGCGTGAAAGACGAGCCGGTGAAGGGAAAAGAGGTTCCTCTGGAATGGACTGAGACATCTGGGGGACTCTTGGAATGGTGGCACGACCCTGGAGTTCCTCTCGCCGTTCCTGTTGAGAGGGCCTCCTCTTGAGATGCGACGGGAACGCCGGGAACTCTTTCCCGAAGAAGCAGGGAAAGGATCCCTCATCTCGAGCTACGAGGCGGAAACGGGGCTCCTCTGGATGTGGGCGGGACTCTCGTGATTCCTCTCGAGTGGAGACGGCTAGGTCGGGGAACTTCTTGATTTGCACCAAGGGTGTGAAGTACCCTTTCGAAGTTCCCGAGGTGAGGTGTGATCAGCCTCGAGACGCCTCAGCGGAAATGGGCCTCATCTCGCCTGGAGGGGAGAACCTCCTGGATTTTCTCGAGTTGCGGCAGGTCTTCTCGAGTTACGACGGGGACCTCAGGGACCCGCTCTGGTGGCCTCAGGAAAGGCCAGTCCCCATGTGAGTTGCTAGGGGACCTCTCGGAATTCCTCTCCCGTCCATGCCGGGGCCTCAGTCCTTGTGTGGAGTCGGGGCCGGAACCTGAGGATTCCTCTCCAGTGTTGCCATGGATCTTGGGGTGCTTCTGAGTCTCCCCAGGGGAGTCAGGCCTCGTCTCGAGTGGGGGCATGCACGTGCGCTTTCCTCCCGAGCTGCAGCAGTAGTGTCACGCTTCCTGTCACGTGGATCAAGGGATCTGTGGCTTTCCCTCGAGGCTGTCCCTCGAGGCTTTCCCACGAGGCTTTCCCACAGGGCTGTGCCACGTGCCACCTTGGTGTGAGTCGATCCTCGGCGTGAAAGACGAGCCGGTGAAGGGAAAAGAGGTTCCTCTGGAATGGACTGAGACATCTGGGGGACTCTTGGAATGGTGGCACGACCCTGGAGTTCCTCTCGCCGGTCCTGTTGAGAGGGCCTCCTCTTGAGATGTGACGGGAAGGTCGGGAACTCTTTCCCGACGAAGCAGGGAAAGGATCCCTCATCTCGAGCTACGAGGCGGAAACGGGGCTCCTCTGGATGTGGGCGGGACTCTCGTGATTCTTCTCGAGTGGAGACGGCTAGGTCGGGGAACTACTTGATTTGCACCAAGGGTGTGAAGGACCCTTTCGAAGTTCCCGAGATGAGGTGTGATCAGCCTCGAGACGCCTCAGCGGAAATGGGCCTCATCTCGCCTGGAGGGGAGAACCTCCTGGATTTTCTCGAGTTGCGGCAGGTCTTCTCGAGTTACGACGGGGACCTCAGGGACCCGCTCTGGTGGCCTCAGGAAAGGCCAGTCCCCATGTGAGTTGCTAGGGGACCTCTCGGGATTCCTCTCCCGTCCATGCCGGGGCCTCAGTCCTTGTGTGGAGTCGGGGCCGGAACCTGAGGATTCCTCTCCAGTGTTGCCATGGATCTTGGGGTGCTTCTGAGTCTCCCCAGGGGAGTCAGGCCTCGTCTCGAGTGGGGGCATGCACGTGCGCTTTCCTCCCGAGCTGCAGCAGTAGTGTCACGCTTCCTGTCACGTGGATCAAGGGATCTGTGGCTTTCCCTCGAGGCTGTCCCTCGAGGCTTTCCCACGAGGCTTTCCCGCAGGGCTGTGCCACGTGCCACCTTGGTGTGAGTCGATCCTCGGCGTGAAAGACGAGCCGGTGAAGGGAAAAGAGGTTCCTCTGGAATGGACTGAGACATCTGGGGGACTCTTGGAATGGTGGCACGACCCTGGAGTTCCTCTCGCCGTTCCTGTTGAGAGGGCCTCCTCTTGAGATGCGACGGGAACGCCAGGAACTCTTTCCCGACGAAGCAGGGAAAAGATCCCTCATCTCGAGCTACGAGGCGGAAACGGGCCTCCTCTGGATGTGGGCGGGACCCTCGTGATTCCTCTCGAGTGGAGACGGGTATGTCGGGGAACTTCTTGATTTGCACCAAGGGTGTGAAGGACCCTTTCGATGTTCCAGAGGGGAGGTGTGATCAGCCTCGAGACGCCTCATCGGAAATGGGCCTCATCTCGCCTGGAGGGGAGAACCTCCTGGATTTTCTCGAGTTGCGGCAGGTCTTCTCGAGTTACGACGGGGACCTCAGGGACCCGCTCTGGTGGCCTCAGGAAAGGCCAGTCCCCATGTGAGTTGCTAGGGGACCTCTCGGGATTCCTCTCCCGTCCATGCCGGGGCCTCAGTCCTTGTGTGGAGTCGGGGCCGGAACCTGAGGATTCCTCTCCAGTGTTGCCATGGATCTTGGGGTGCTTCTGAGTCTCCCCAGGGGAGTCAGGCCTCGTCTCGAGTGGGGGCATGCACGTGCGCTTTCCTCCCGAGCTGCAGCAGTAGTGTCACGCTTCCTGTCACGTGGATCAAGGGATCTGTGGCTTTCCCTCGAGGCTGTCCCTCGAGGCTTTCCCACGAGGCTTTCCCACAGGGCTGTGCCACGTGCCACCTTGGTGTGAGTCGATCCTCGGCGTGAAAGACGAGCCGGTGAAGGGAAAAGAGGTTCCTCTGGAATGGACTGAGACATCTGGGGGACTCTTGGAATGGTGGCACGACCCTGGAGTTCCTCTCACCGTTCCTGTTGAGAGGGCCTCCTCTTGAGATGTGAAGGGAAAGTCGGGAACTCTTTCCCGACGAAGCAGGGAAAGGATCCCTCATCTCGAGCTACGAGGCGGAAACGGGGCTCCTCTGGATGTGGGCGGGACCCTCGTGATTCCTCTCGAGTGGAGACGGCTAGGTCGGGGAACTTCTTGATTTGCACCAAGGGTGTGAAGGACCCTTTCGAAGTTCCCGAGATGAGGTGTGATCAGCCTCGAGACGCCTCAGCGGAAATGGGCCTCATCTCGCCTGGAGGGGAGAACCTCCTGGATTTTCTCGAGTTGCGGCAGGTCTTCTCGAGTTACGACGGGGACCTCAGGGACCCGCTCTGGTGGCCTCAGGAAAGGCCAGTCCCCATGTGAGTTGCTAGGCGACCTCTCGGGATTCCTATCCCGTCCATGCCGGGGCCTCAGTCCTTGTGTGGAGTCGGGGCCGGAACCTGAGGATTCCTCTCCAGTGTTGCCATGGATCTTGGGGTGCTTCTGAGTCTCCCTAGGGGAGTCAGGCCTCGTCTCGAGTGGGGGCATGCACGTGCGCTTTCCTCCCGAGCTGCAGCAGTAGTGTCACGCTTCCTGTCACGTGGATCAAGGGATCTGTGGCTTTCCCTCGAGGCTGTCCCTCGAGGCTTTCCCACGAGGCTTTCCCACAGGGCTGTGCCACGTGCCACCTTGGTGTGAGTCGATCCTCGGCGTGAAAGACGAGCCGGTGAAGGGAAAAGAGGTTCCTCTGGAATGGACTGAGACATCTGGGGGACTCTTGGAATGGTGGCACGACCCTGGAGTTCCTCTCGCCGTTCCTGTTGAGAGGGCCTCCTCTTGAGATGCGACGGGAACGCCGGGAACTCTTTCCCGACGAAGCAGGGAAAGGATCCCTCATCTCGAGCTACGAGGCGGAAACGGGGCTCCTCTGGATGTGGGCGGGATCCTCGTGATTCCTCTCGAGTGGAGACGGGTATGTCGGGGAACTTCTTGATTTGCACCAAGGGTGTGAAGGACCCTTTCGAAGTTCCAGAGGGGAGGTGTGATCAGCCTCGAGACGCCTCAGCGGAAATGGGCCTCATCTCGCCTGGAGGGGAGAACCTCCTGGATTTTCTCGAGTTGCGGCAGGTCTTCTCGAGTTACAACGGGGACCTCAGGGACCCGCTCTGGTGGCCTCAGGAAAGGCCAGTCCCCATGCGAGTTGCTAGGGGACCTCTCGGGATTCCTCTCCCGTCCATGCCGGGGCCTCAGTCCTTGTGTGGAGTCGGGGCCGGAACCTGAGGATTCCTCTCCAGTGTTGCCATGGATCTTGGGGTGCTTCTGAGTCTCCCCAGGGGAGTCAGGCCTCGTCTCGAGTGGGGGCATGCACGTGCGCTTTCCTCCCGAGCTGCAGCAGTAGTGTCACGCTTCCTGTCACGTGGATCAAGGGATCTGTGGCTTTCCCTCGAGGCTGTCCCTCGAGGCTTTCCCACGAGGCTTTCCCACAGGGCTGTGCCACGTGCCACCTTGGTGTGAGTCGATCCTCGGCGTGAAATACGAGGCGGTGTAGGGAAAAGAGGTTCCTCTGGAATGGACTGAGACATCTGGGGGACTCTTGGAATGGTGGCACGACCCTGGAGTTCCTCTCGCCGTTCCTGTTGAGAGGGCCTCCTCTTGAGATGCGACGGGAACGCCGGGAACTCTTTCCCGAAGAAGCAGGGAAAGGATCCCTCATCTCGAGCTACGAGGCGGAAACGGGGCTCCTCTGAATGTGGGCGGGACCCTCGTGATTCCTCTCGAGTGGAGACGGGTATGTCGGGGAACTTCTTGATTTGCACCAAGGGTGTGAAGGACCCTTTCGAAGTTCCAGAGGGGAGGTGTGATCAGCCTCGAGACGCCTCAGCGGAAATGGGCCTCAACTCGCCTGGAGGGGAGAACCTCCTGGATTTTCTCGAGTTGCGGCAGGTCTTCTCGAGTTACGACGGGGACCTCAGGGACCCGCTCTGGTGGCCTCAGGAAAGGCCAGTCCCCATGCGAGTTGCTAGGGGACCTCTCGGGATTCCTCTCCCGTCCATGGCGGGGCCTCAGTCCTTGTGTGGAGTCGGGGCCGGAACCTGAGGATTCCTCTCCAGTGTTGCCATGGATCTTGGGGTGCTTCTGAGTCTCCCCAGGGGAGTCAGGCCTCGTCTCGAGTGGGGGCATGCACGTGCGCTTTCCTCCCGAGCTGCAGCAGTAGTGTCACGCTTCCTGTCACGTGGATCAAGGGATCTGTGGCTTTCCCTCGAGGCTGTCCCTCGAGGCTTTCCCACGAGGCTATCCCACATGGCTGTGCCATGTGCCACCTTGGTGTGAGTCGATCCTCGGCGTGAAAGACGAGCCGGTGAAGGGAAAAGAGGTTCCTCTGGAATGGACTGAGACATCTGGGGGACTCTTGGAATGGTGGCACGACCCTGGAGTTCCTCTCCCAGTTCCTGTAGAGAGGGCCTCCTCTTGAGATGCGACGGGAACGCCGGGAACTCTTTCCCGACGAAGCAGGGAAAGGATCCCTCATCTCGAGCTACGAGGCGTAAACGGGGCTCCTCTGGATGTGGGCGGGACCCTCGTGATTCCTCTCGAGTGGAGACGGGTATGTCGGGGAACTTCTGGATTTGCACCAAGGGTGTGAAGGACCCTTTCGAAGTTCCAGAGGTGAGGTGTGATCAGCCTCGAGACGCCTCAGCGGAAATGGGCCTCATCTCGCCTGGAGGGGAGAACCTCCTGGATTTTCTCGAGTTGCGGCAGGTCTTCTCGAGTTACGACGGGGACCTCAGGGACCCGCTCTGGTGGCCTCAGGAAAGGCCAGTCCCCATGCGAGTTGCTAGGGGACCTCTCGGGATTCCTCTCCCGTCCATGCCGGGGCCTCAGTCCTTGTGTGGAGTCGGGGCCGGAACCTGAGGATTCCTCTCCAGTGTTGCCATGGATCTTGGGGTGCTTCTGAGTCTCCCCAGGGGAGTCAGGCCTCGTCTCGAGTGGGGGCATGCACGTGCGCTTTCCTCCCGAGCTGCAGCAGTAGTGTCACGCTTCCTGTCACGTGGATCAAGGGATCTGTGGCTTTCCCGCGAGGCTGTCCCTCGAGGCTTTCCCACGAGGCTTTCCCGCAGGGCTGTGCCACGTGCCACCTTGGTGTGAGTCGATCCTCGGCGTGAAAGACGAGCCGGTGAAGGGAAAAGAGGTTCCTCTGGAATGGACTGAGACATCTGGGGGACTCTTGGAATGCTGGCTCGACCCTGGAGTTCCTCTCGCCGTTCCTGTTGAGAGGGCCTCCTCTTGAGATGCGACGGGAACGCCGGGAACTCTTTCCCGACGAAGCAGGGAAAGGATCCCTCATCTCGAGCTACGAGGCGGAAACGGGGCTCCTCTGGATGTGGGCGGGACCCTCGTGATTCCTCTCGAGTGGAGACGGCTAGGTCGGGGAACTTCTTGATTTGCTCCAAGGGTGTGAAGGACCCTTTCGAAGTTCCAGAGGTGAGGTGTGATCAGCCTCGAGACGCCTCATCGGAAATGGGCCTCATCTCGCCTGGAGGGGAGAACCTCCTGGATTTTCTCGAGTTGCGGCAGGTCTTCTCGAGTTACGACGGGGACCTCAGGGACCCGCTCTGGTGGCCTCAGGAAAGGCCAGTCCCCATGCGAGTTGCTAGGGGACCTCTCGGGATTCCTCTCCCGTCCATGCCGGGGCCTCAGTCCTTGTGTGGAGTCGGGGCCGGAACCTGAGGATTCCTCTCCAGTGTTGCCATGGATCTTGGGGTGCTTCTGAGTCTCCCCAGGGGAGTCAGGCCTCGTCTCGAGTGGGGGCATGCACGTGCGCTTTCCTCCCGAGCTGCAGCATTAGTGTCACGCTTCCTGTCACGTGGATCAAGGGATCTGTGGCTTTCCCTCGAGGCTGTCCCTCGAGGCTTTCCCACGAGGCTTTCCCACAGGGCTGTGCCACGTGCCACCTTGGTGTGAGTCGATCCTCGGCGTGAAAGACGAGCCGGTGAAGGGAAAAGAGGTTCCCCTGGAGTGGACTGAGACATCTGGGGGACTCTTGGAATGGTGGCACGACCCTGGAGTTCCTCTCGCCGTTGCTGTAGAGAGGGCCTCCTCTTGAGATGCGACGGGAACGCCGAGAACTCTTTCCCGACGAAGCAGGGAAAGGATCCCTCATCTCGAGCTACGAGGCGGAAACGGGGCACCTCTGGATGTGGGCGGGACCCTCGTGATTCCGCTCGAGTGGAGACTGCTAGGTCGGGGAACTTCTTGATTTGCACCAAGGGTGTGAAGGACCCTTTCGAAGTTCCAGAGGTGAGGTGTGATCAGCATCGAAACGCCTCAGCGGAAATGGGCCTCATCTCGCCTGGAGGGGAGAACCTCCTGGATTTTCTCGAGTTGCGGCAGGTCTTCTCGAGTTACGACGGGGACCTCAGGGACCCGCTCTGGTGGCCTCAGGAAAGGCCAGTCCCCATGCGAGTTACTAGGGGACCTCTCGGGATTCCTCTCCCGTCCATGCCGGGGCCTCAGTCCTTGTGTGGAGTCGGGGCCGGAACCTGAGGATTCCTCTCCAGTGTTGCCATGGATCTTGGGGTGCTTCTGAGTCTCCCCAGGGGAGTCAGGCCTCGTCTCGAGTGGGGGAATGCACGTGCGCTTTCCTCCCGTGCTGCAGCAGTAGTGTCACGCTTCCTGTCACGTGGATCAAGGGATCTGTGGCTTTCCCTCGAGGCTGTCCCTCGAGGCTTTCCCACGAGGCTTTCCCACAGGGCTGTGCCACGTGCCACCTTGGTGTGAGTCGATCCTCGGCGTGAAAGACGAGCCGGTGAAGGGAAAAGAGGTTCCTCTGGAATGGACTGAGACATCTGGGGGACTCTTGGAATGGTGGCACGACACTGGAGTTCCTCTCGCCGTTCCTGTTGAGAGGGCCTCCTCTTGAGATGCGACGGGAACGCCGGGAACTCTTTCCCGACGAAGCAGGGAAAGGATCCCTCATCTCGAGCTACGAGGCGGAAACGGGGCTCCTCTGGATGTGGGCGGGACCCTCGTGATTCCTCTCGAGTGGAGACGGTTATGTCGGGGAACTTCTGGATTTGCACCAAGGATGTGAGGGACCCTTTCGAAGTTCCAGAGGTGAGGTGTGATCAGCCTCGAGACGCCTCAGCGGAAATGGGCCTCATCTCGCCTGGAGGGGAGAACCTCCTGGATTTTCTCGAGTTGCGGCAGGTCTTCTCGAGTTACGACGGGGACCTCAGGGACCCGCTCTGGTGGCCTCAGGAAAGGCCAGTCCCCATGCGAGTTGCTAGGGGACCTCTCGGGATTCCTCTCCCGTCCATGCCGGGGCCTCAGTCCTTGTGTGGAGTCGGGGCCGGAACCTGAGGATTCCTCTCCAGTGTTGCCATGGATCTTGGGGTGCTTCTGAGTCTCCCCAGGGGAGTCAGGCCTCGTCTCGAGTGGGGGCATGCACGTGCGCTTTCCTCCCGAGCTGCAGCAGTAGTGTCACGCTTCCTGTCACGTGGATCAAGGGATCTGTGGCTTTCCCTCGAGGCTGTCCCTCGAGGCTTTCCCACGAGGCTTTCCCACAGGGCTGTGCCACGTGCCACCTTGGTGTGAGTCGATCCTCGGCGTGAAAGATGAGCCGGTGAAGGGAAAAGAGGTTCCTCTGGAATGGACTGAGACATCTGGGCGACTCTTGGAATGCTGGCTCGACCCTGGAGTTCCTCTCGCCGTTCCTGTTGAGAGGGCCTCCTCTTGAGATGCGACGGGAACGCCGGGAACTCTTTCCCGACGAAGCAGGGAAAGGATCCCTCATCTCGAGCTACGAGGCGGAAACGGGGCTCCTCTGGATGTGGGCGGGACCCTCGTGATTCCTCTCGAGTGGAGACGGCTAGGTCGGGGAACTTCTTGATTTGCACCAAGGGTGTGAAGGACCCTTTCGAAGTTCCAGAGGTGAGGTGTGATCAGCCTCGAGACGCCTCATCGGAAATGGGCCTCATCTCGACTGGAGGGGAGAACCTCCTGGATTTTCTCGAGTTGCGGCAGGTCTTCTCGAGTTACGATGGGGACCTCAGGGACCCGCTCTGGAGGCCTCAGGAAAGGCCAGTCCCCATGCGAGTTGCTAGGGGACCTCTCGGGATTCCTCTCCCGTCCATGCCGGGGCCTCAGTCCTTGTGTGGAGTCGGGGCCGGAACCTGAGGATTCCTCTCCAGTGTTGCCATGGATCTTGGGGTGCTTCTGAGTCTCCCCAGGGGAGTCAGGCCTCGTCTCGAGTGGGGGCATGCACGTGCGCTTTCCTCCCGAGCTGCAGCAGTAGTGTCACGCTTCCTGTCACGTGGATCAAGGGATCTGTGGCTTTCCCTCGAGGCTGTCCCTCGAGGCTTTCCCACGAGGCTTTCCCACAGGGCTGTGCCACGTGCCACCTTGGTGTGAGTCGATCCTCGGCGTGAAAGACGAGCCGGTGAAGGGAAAAGAGGTTCCTCTGGAATGGACTGAGACATCTGGGGGACTCTTGGAATGGTGGCACGACCCTGGAGTTCCTCTCGCCGTTCCTGTTGAGAGGGCCTCCTCTTGAGATGCGACGGGAACGCCGGGAACTCTTTCCCGACGAAGCAGGGAAAGGATCCCTCATCTCGAGCTACGAGGCGGAAACGGGGCTCCTCTGGATGTGGGCGGGACCCTCGTGATTCCTCTCGAGTGGAGACGGTTATGTCGGGGAACTTCTGGATTTGCACCAAGGGTGTGAAGGACCCTTTCGAAGTTCCAGAGGTGAGGTGTGATCAGCCTCGAGACGCCTCAGCGGAAATGGGCCTCATCTCGCCTGGAGGGGAGAACCTCCTGGATTTTCTCGAGTTGCGGCAGGTCTTCTCGAGTTACGACGGGGACCTCAGGGACCCGCTCTGGTGGCCTCAGGAAAGGCCAGTCCCCATGCGAGTTGCTAGGGGACCTCTCGGGATTCCTCTCCCGTCCATGGCGGGGCCTCAGTCCTTGTGTGGAGTCGGGGCCGGAACCTGAGGATTCCTCTCCAGTGTTGCCATGGATCTTGGGGTGCTTCTGAGTCTCCCCAGGGGAGTCAGGCCTCGTCTCGAGTGGGGGCATGCACGTGCGCTTTCCTCCCCAGCTGCAGCAGTAGTGTCACGCTTCCTGTCACGTGGATCAAGGGATCTGTGGCTTTCCCTCGAGGCTGTCCCTCGAGGCTTTCCCACGAGGCTTTCCCACAGGGCTGTGCCACGTGCCACCTTGGTGTGAGTCGATCCTCGGCGTGAAAGACGAGCCGGTGAAGGGAAAAGAGGTTCCTCTGGAATGGACTGAGACATCTGGGGGACTCTTGGAATGCTGGCTCGACCCTGGAGTTCCTCTCGCCGTTCCTGTTGAGAGGGCCTCCTCTTGAGATGCGACGGGAACGCCGGGAACTCTTTCCCGACGAAGCAGGGAAAGGATCCCTCATCTCGAGCTACGAGGCGGAAACGGGGCTCCTCTGGATGTGGGCGGGACCCTCGTGATTCCTCTCGAGTGGAGACGGGTATGTCGGGGAACTTCTTTATTTGCACCAAGGGTGTGAAGGAGCCTTTCCAAGTTCCAGAGGTGAGGTGTGATCAGCCTCGAGACGCCTCAGTGGAAATGGGCCTCATCTCGCCTGGAGGGGAGAACCTCCTGGATTTTCTCGAGTTGCGGCAGGTCTTCTCGAGTTACGACGGGGACCTCAGGGACCCGCTCTGGTGGCCTCAGGAAAGGCCAGTCCCCATGCGAGTTGCTAGGGGACCTCTCGGGATTCCTCTCCCGTCCATGCCGGGGCCTCAGTCCTTGTGTGGAGTCGGGGCCGGAACCTGAGGATTCCTCTCCAGTGTTGCCATGGATCTTGGGGTGCTTCTGAGTCTCCCCAGGGGAGTCAGGCCTCGTCTCGAGTGGGGGCATGCACGTGCGCTTTCCTCCCGAGCTGCAGCAGTAGTGTCACGCTTCCTGTCACGTGGATCAAGGGATCTGTGGCTTTCCCTCGAGGCTGTCCCTCGAGGCTTTCCCACGAGGCTTTCCCACAGGGCTGTGCCACGTGCCACCTTGGTGTGAGTCGATCCTCGGCGTGAAAGACGAGCCGGTGAAGGGAAAAGAGGTTCCTCTGGAATGGACTGAGACATCTGGGGGACTCTTGGAATGGTGGCACGACCCTGGAGTTCCTCTCGCCGGTCCTGTTGAGAGGGCCTCCTCTTGAGATGCGACGGGAACGCCGGGAAATCTTTCCCGACGAAGCAGGGAAAGGATCCCTCATCTCGAGCTACGAGGCGGAAACGGGGCTCCTCTGGATGTGGGCGGGACCCTCGTGATTCCTCTCGAGTGGAGACGGGTATGTCGGGGAACGTCTTGATTTGCACCATGGGTGTGAAGGACCCTTTCGAAGTTCCAGAGGGGAGGTGTGATCAGCCTCGAGACGCCTCAGCGGAAATGGGCCTCATCTCGCCTGGAGGGGAGAACCTCCTGGATTTTCTCGAGTTGCGGCAGGTCTTCTCGAGTTACGACGGGGACCTCAGGGACCCGCTCTGGTGTCCTCAGGAAAGGCCAGTCCCCATGCGAGTTGCTAGGGGACCTCTCGGGATTCCTCTCCCGTCCATGCCGGGGCCTCAGTCCTTGTGTGGAGTCGGGGCCGGAACCTGAGGATTCCTCTCCAGTGTTGCCATGGATCTTGGGGTGCTTCTGAGTCTCCCCAGGGGAGTCAGGCCTCGTCTCGAGTGGGGGCATGCACGTGCGCTTTCCTCCCGAGCTGCAGCAGTAGTGTCACGCTTCCTGTCACGTGGATCAAGGGATCTGTGGCTTTCCCTCGAGGCTGTCCCTCGAGGCTTTCCCACGAGGCTTTCCCACAGGGCTGTGCCACGTGCCACCTTGGTGTGAGTCGATCCTCGGCGTGAAAGACGAGCCGGTGAAGGGAAAAGAGGTTCCTATGGAATGGACTGAGACATCTGGGGGACTCTTGGAATGGTGGCACGACCCTGGAGTTTCTCTCGCCGTTCCTGTTGAGAGGGCCTCGTCTTGAGATGCGACGGGAACGCCGGGAACTCTTTCCCGACGAAGCAGGGAAAGGATCCCTCATCTCGAGCTACGAGGCGGAAACGGGGCTCCTCTGGATGTGGGCGGGACTCTCGTGATTCCTCTCGAGTGGAGATGGCTAGGTCGGGGAACTTCTTGATTTGCACCAAGGGTGTGAGGACCCTTTCAAAGTTCCAGAGGGGGGGTGTGATCAGCCTCGAGACGCCTCAGCGGAAATGGGCCTCATCTCGCCTGGAGGGGAGAACCTCCTGGATTTTCTCGAGTTGCGGCAGGTCTTCTCGAGTTACGACAGGGACCTCAGGGACCCGCTCTGGTGGCCTCAGGAAAGGCCAGTCCCCATGCGAGTTGCTAGGGGACCTCTCGGGATTCCTCTCCCGTCCATGTCGGGGCCTCAGTCCTTGTGTGGAGACGGGGCCGGAACCTGAGGATTGCTCTCCAGTGTTGCCATGGATCTTGGGGTGCTTCTGAGTCTCCCCAGGGGAGTCAGGCCTCGTCTCGAGTGGGGGCATGCACGTGCGCTTTCCTCCCGAGCTGCAGCAGTAGTGTCACGCTTCCTGTCACGTGGATCAAGGGATCTGTGGCTTTCCCTCGAGGCTGTCCCTCGAGGCTTTCCCACGAGGCTTTCCCACAGGGCTGTGCCACGTGCCACCTTGGTGTGAGTCGATCCTCGGCGTGAAAGACGAGCCGGTGAAGGGAAAAGAGGTTCCTCTGGAATGGACTGAGACATCTGGGGGACTCTTGGAATGCTGGCTCGACCCTGGAGTTCCTCTCGCCGTTCCTGTTGAGAGGGCCTCCTCTTGAGATGCGACGGGAACGCCGGGAACTCTTTCCCGACGAAGCAGGGAAAGGATCCCTCATCTCGAGCTACGAGGCGGAAACGGGGCTCCTCTGGATGTGGGCGGGACCCTCGTGATTCCGCTCGAGTGGAGACTGCTAGGTCGGGGAACTTCTTGATTTGCACCAAGGGTGTGAAGGACCCTTTCGAAGTTCCAGAGGTGAGGTGTGATCAGCCTCGAGACGCCTCAGCGGAAATGGGCCTCATCTCGCCTGGATGGGAGAACGTCCTGGATTTTCTCGAGTTGCGGCAGGTCTTCTCGAGTTACGACGGGGACCTCAGGGACCCGCTCTGGTGGCCTCAGGAAAGGCCAGTCCCCATGCGAGTTGCTAGGGGACCTCTCGGGATTCCTCTCCCGTCCATGCCGGGGCCTCAGTCCTTGTGTGGAGTCGGGGCCGGAACCTGAGGATTGCTCTCCAGTGTTGCCATGGATCTTGGGGTGCTTCTGAGTCTCCCCAGGGGAGTCAGGCCTCGTCTCGAGTGGGGGCATGCACGTGCGCTTTCCTCCCGAGCTGCAGCAGTAGTGTCACGCTTCCTGTCACGTGGATCAAGGGATCTGTGGCTTTCCCTCGAGGCTGTCCCTCGAGGCTTTCCCACGAGGCTTTCCCACAGGGCTGTGCCACGTGCCACCTTGGTGTGAGTCGATCCTCGGCGTGAAAGACGAGCCGGTGAAGGGAAAAGAGGTTCCTCTGGAATGGACTGAGACATCTGGGGGACTCTTGGAATGCTGGCTCGACCGTGGAGTTCCTCTCGCCGTTCCTGTTGAGAGGGCCGCCTCTTGAGATGCGACGGGAACGCCGGGAACTCTTTCCCGACGAAGCAGGGAAAGGATCCCTCATCTCGAGCTACGAGGCGGAAACGGGGCTCCTCTGGATGTGGGCGGGACCGTCGTGATTCCTCTCGAGTGGAGACGGCTTGGTCGGGGAACTTCTTGATTTGCACCAAGGGTGTGAAGGAGCCTTTCGAAGTTCCAGAGGTGAGGTGTGATCAGCCTCGAGACGCCTCAGCGGAAATTGGCCTCATCTCGCCTGGAGGGGAGAACCTCCTGGATTTTCTCGAGTTGCGGCAGGTCTTCTCGAGTTACGACGGGGACCTCAGGGACCCGCTCTGGTGGCCTCAGGAAAGGCCAGTCCCCATGCGAGTTGTTAGGGGACCTCTCGGGATTCCTCTCCCGTCCATGGCGGGGCCTCAGTCCTTGTGTGGAGTCGGGGCCGGAACCTGAGGATTCCTCTCCAGTGTTGCCATGGATCTTGGGGTGCTTCTGAGTCTCCCCAGGGGAGTTAGGCCTCGTCTCGAGTGGGGGCATGCACGTGCGCTTTGCTCCCGAACTGCAGCAGTAGTGTCACGCTTCCTGTCACGTGGATCAAGGGATCTGTGGCTTTCCCTCGAGGCTGTCCCTCGAGGCTTTCCCACGAGGCTTTCCCACAGGGCTGTGCCACGTGCCACCTTGGTGTGAGTCGATCCTCGGCGTGAAAGACGAGCCGGTGAAGGGAAAAGAGGTTCCTCTGGAATGGACTGAGACATCTGGGGGACTCTTGGAATGGTGGCACGACCCTGGAGTTCCTCTCGCCGTTCCTGTTGAGAGGGCCTCCTCTTGAGATGCGACGGGAACGCCGGGAACTCTTTCCCGACGAAGCAGGGAAAGGATCCCTCATCTCGAGCTACGAGGCGGAAACGGGGCTCCTCTGGATGTGGGCGGGACCCTCGTGATTCCTCTCGAGTGGAGACGGGTATGTCGGGGAACTTCTTGATTTGCACCAAGGGTGTGAAGGACCCTTTCGAAGTTCCAGAGGTGAGGTGTGATCAGCCTCGAGACGCCTCAGCGGAAATGGGCCTCATCTCGCCTGGAGGGGAGAACCTCCTGGATTTTCTCGAGTTGCGGCAGGTCTTCTCGAGTTACGACGGGGACCTCAGGGACCCGCTCTGGTGGCCTCAGGAAAGGCCAGTCCCCATGCGAGTTGCTAGGGGACCTCTCGGGATTCCTCTCCCTTCCATGGCGGGGCCTCAGTCCTTGTGTGGAGTCGGGGCCGGAACCTGAGGATTCCTCTCCAGTGTTGCCATGGATCTTGGGGTGCTTCTGAGTCTCCCCAGGGGAGTCAGGCCTCGTCTCGAGTGGGGGCATGCACGTGCGCTTTCCTCCCGAGCTGCAGCAGTAGTGTCACGCTTCCTGTCACGTGGATCAAGGGATCTGTGGCTTTCCCTCGAGGCTGTCCCTCGAGGCTTTCCCACGAGGCTTTCCCACAGGGCTGTGCCACGTGCCACCTTGGTGTGAGTCGATGCTCGGCGTGAAAGACGAGGCGGTGTAGGGAAAAGAGGTTCCTCTGGAATGGACTGAGACATCTGGGGGACTCTTGGAATGGTGGCACGACCCTGGAGTTCCTCTCGCCGTTCCTGTTGAGAGGGCCTCCTCTTGAAATGCGACGGGAACGCCGGGAACTCTTTCCCGACGAAGCAGGGAATGGATCCCTCATCTCGAGCTAGCAGGCGGAAACGGGGCTCCTCTGGATGTGGGCGGGACCCTCGTGATTCCTCTCGAGTGGAGACGGGTATGTCGGGGAACTTCTTTATTTGCACCAAGGGTGTGAAGGAGCCTTTCCAAGTTCCAGAGGTGAGGTGTGATCAGCCTCGAGACGCCTCAGTGGAAATGGGCCTCATCTCGCCTGGAGGGGAGAACCTCCTGGATTTTCTCGAGTTGCGGCAGGTCTTCTCGAGTTACGACGGGGACCTCAGGGACCCGCTCTGGTGGCCTCAGGAAAGGCCAGTCCCCATGCGAGTTGCTAGGGGACCTCTCGGGATTCCTCTCCCGTCCATGCCGGGGCCTCAGTCCTTGTGTGGAGTCGGGGCCGGAACCTGAGGATTCCTCTCCAGTGTTGCCATGGATCTTGGGGTGCTTCTGAGTCTCCCCAGGGGAGTCAGGCCTCGTCTCGAGTGGGGGCATGCACGTGCGCTTTCCTCCCGAGCTGCAGCAGTAGTGTCACGCTTCCTGTCACGTGGATCAAGGGATCTGTGGCTTTCCCTCGAGGCTGTCCCTCGAGGCTTTCCCACGAGGCTTTCCCACAGGGCTGTGCCACGTGCCACCTTGGTGTGAGTCGATCCTCGGCGTGAAAGACGAGCCGGTGAAGGGAAAAGAGGTTCCTCTGGAATGGACTGAGACATCTGGGGGACTCTTGGAATGGTGGCACGACCCTGGAGTTCCTCTCGCCGGTCCTGTTGAGAGGGCCTCCTCTTGAGATGCGACGGGAAGGCCGGGAACTCTTTCCCGACGAAGCAGGGAAAGGATCCCTCATCTCGAGCTACGAGGCGGAAACGGGGCTCCTCTGGATGTGGGCGGGACCCTCGTGATTCCTCTCGAGTGGAGACGGGTATGTCGGGGAACGTCTTGATTTGCACCATGGGTGTGAAGGACCCTTTCGAAGTTCCAGAGGGGAGGTGTGATCAGCCTCGAGACGCCTCAGCGGAAATGGGCCTCATCTCGCCTGGAGGGGAGAACCTCCTGGATTTTCTCGAGTTGCGGCAGGTCTTCTCGAGTTACGACGGGGACCTCAGGGACCCGCTCTGGTGTCCTCAGGAAAGGCCAGTCCCCATGCGAGTTGCTAGGGGACCTCTCGGGATTCCTCTCCCGTCCATGCCGGGGCCTCAGTCCTTGTGTGGAGTCGGGGCCGGAACCTGAGGATTCCTCTCCAGTGTTGCCATGGATCTTGGGGTGCTTCTGAGTCTCCCCAGGGGAGTCAGGCCTCGTCTCGAGTGGGGGCATGCACGTGCGCTTTCCTCCCGAGCTGCAGCAGTAGTGTCACGCTTCCTGTCACGTGGATCAAGGGATCTGTGGCTTTCCCTCGAGGCTGTCCCTCGAGGCTTTCCCACGAGGCTTTCCCACAGGGCTGTGCCACGTGCCACCTTGGTGTGAGTCGATCCTCGGCGTGAAAGACGAGCCGGTGAAGGGAAAAGAGGTTCCTATGGAATGGACTGAGACATCTGGGGGACTCTTGGAATGGTGGCACGACCCTGGAGTTTCTCTCGCCGTTCCTGTTGAGAGGGCCTCGTCTTGAGATGCGACGGGAACGCCGGGAACTCTTTCCCGACGAAGCAGGGAAAGGATCCCTCATCTCGAGCTACGAGGCGGAAACGGGGCTCCTCTGGATGTGGGCGGGACTCTCGTGATTCCTCTCGAGTGGAGATGGCTAGGTCGGGGAACTTCTTGATTTGCACCAAGGGTGTGAAGGACCCTTTCAAAGTTCCAGAGGGGGGGTGTGATCAGCCTCGAGACGCCTCAGCGGAAATGGGCCTCATCTCGCCTGGAGGGGAGAACCTCCTGGATTTTCTCGAGTTGCGGCAGGTCTTCTCGAGTTACGACAGGGACCTCAGGGACCCGCTCTGGTGTCCTCAGGAAAGGCCAGTCCCCATGCGAGTTGCTAGGGGACCTCTCGGGATTCCTCTCCCGTCCATGTCGGGGCCTCAGTCCTTGTGTGGAGACGGGGCCGGAACCTGAGGATTGCTCTCCAGTGTTGCCATGGATCTTGGGGTGCTTCTGAGTCTCCCCAGGGGAGTCAGGCCTCGTCTCGAGTGGGGGCATGCACGTGCGCTTTCCTCCCGAGCTGCAGCAGTAGTGTCACGCTTCCTGTCACGTGGATCAAGGGATCTGTGGCTTTCCCTCGAGGCTGTCCCTCGAGGCTTTCCCACGAGGCTTTCCCACAGGGCTGTGCCACGTGCCACCTTGGTGTGAGTCGATCCTCGGCGTGAAAGACGAGCCGGTGAAGGGAAAAGAGGTTCCTCTGGAATGGACTGAGACATCTGGGGGACTCTTGGAATGGTGGCACGACCCTGGAGTTCCTCTCGCCGGTCCTGTTGAGAGGGCCTCCTCTTGAGATGCGACGGGAACGCCGGGAAATCTTTCCCGACGAAGCAGGGAAAGGATCCCTCATCTCGAGCTACGAGGCGGAAACGGGGCTCCTCTGGATGTGGGCGGGACCCTCGTGATTCCTCTCGAGTGGAGACGGGTATGTCGGGGAACGTCTTGATTTGCACCATGGGTGTGAAGGACCCTTTCGAAGTTCCAGAGGGGAGGTGTGATCAGCCTCGAGACGCCTCAGCGGAAATGGGCCTCATCTCGCCTGGAGGGGAGAACCTCCTGGATTTTCTCGAGTTGCGGCAGGTCTTCTCGAGTTACGACGGGGACCTCAGGGACCCGCTCTGGTGTCCTCAGGAAAGGCCAGTCCCCATGCGAGTTGCTAGGGGACCTCTCGGGATTCCTCTCCCGTCCATGCCGGGGCCTCAGTCCTTGTGTGGAGTCGGGGCCGGAACCTGAGGATTCCTCTCCAGTGTTGCCATGGATCTTGGGGTGCTTCTGAGTCTCCCCAGGGGAGTCAGGCCTCGTCTCGAGTGGGGGCATGCACGTGCGCTTTCCTCCCGAGCTGCAGCAGTAGTGTCACGCTTCCTGTCACGTGGATCAAGGGATCTGTGGCTTTCCCTCGAGGCTGTCCCTCGAGGCTTTCCCACGAGGCTTTCCCACAGGGCTGTGCCACGTGCCACCTTGGTGTGAGTCGATCCTCGGCGTGAAAGACGAGCCGGTGAAGGGAAAAGAGGTTCCTATGGAATGGACTGAGACATCTGGGGGACTCTTGGAATGGTGGCACGACCCTGGAGTTTCTCTCGCCGTTCCTGTTGAGAGGGCCTCGTCTTGAGATGCGACGGGAACGCCGGGAACTCTTTCCCGACGAAGCAGGGAAAGGATCCCTCATCTCGAGCTACGAGGCGGAAACGGGGCTCCTCTGGATGTGGGCGGGACTCTCGTGATTCCTCTCGAGTGGAGATGGCTAGGTCGGGGAACTTCTTGATTTGCACCAAGGGTGTGAAGGACCCTTTCAAAGTTCCAGAGGGGGGGTGTGATCAGCCTCGAGACGCCTCAGCGGAAATGGGCCTCATCTCGCCTGGAGGGGAGAACCTCCTGGATTTTCTCGAGTTGCGGCAGGTCTTCTCGAGTTACGACAGGGACCTCAGGGACCCGCTCTGGTGGCCTCAGGAAAGGCCAGTCCCCATGCGAGTTGCTAGGGGACCTCTCGGGATTCCTCTCCCGTCCATGTCGGGGCCTCAGTCCTTGTGTGGAGACGGGGCCGGAACCTGAGGATTGCTCTCCAGTGTTGCCATGGATCTTGGGGTGCTTCTGAGTCTCCCCAGGGGAGTCAGGCCTCGTCTCGAGTGGGGGCATGCACGTGCGCTTTCCTCCCGAGCTGCAGCAGTAGTGTCACGCTTCCTGTCACGTGGATCAAGGGATCTGTGGCTTTCCCTCGAGGCTGTCCCTCGAGGCTTTCCCACGAGGCTTTCCCACAGGGCTGTGCCACGTGCCACCTTGGTGTGAGTCGATCCTCGGCGTGAAAGACGAGCCGGTGAAGGGAAAAGAGGTTCCTCTGGAATGGACTGAGACATCTGGGGGACTCTTGGAATGCTGGCTCGACCCTGGAGTTCCTCTCGCCGTTCCTGTTGAGAGGGCCTCCTCTTGAGATGCGACGGGAACGCCGGGAACTCTTTCCCGACGAAGCAGGGAAAGGATCCCTCATCTCGAGCTACGAGGCGGAAACGGGGCTCCTCTGGATGTGGGCGGGACCCTCGTGATTCCGCTCGAGTGGAGACTGCTAGGTCGGGGAACTTCTTGATTTGCACCAAGGGTGTGAAGGACCCTTTCGAAGTTCCAGAGGTGAGGTGTGATCAGCCTCGAGACGCCTCAGCGGAAATGGGCCTCATCTCGCCTGGATGGGAGAACGTCCTGGATTTTCTCGAGTTGCGGCAGGTCTTCTCGAGTTACGACGGGGACCTCAGGGACCCGCTCTGGTGGCCTCAGGAAAGGCCAGTCCCCATGCGAGTTGCTAGGGGACCTCTCGGGATTCCTCTCCCGTCCATGCCGGGGCCTCAGTCCTTGTGTGGAGTCGGGGCCGGAACCTGAGGATTGCTCTCCAGTGTTGCCATGGATCTTGGGGTGCTTCTGAGTCTCCCCAGGGGAGTCAGGCCTCGTCTCGAGTGGGGGCATGCACGTGCGCTTTCCTCCCGAGCTGCAGCAGTAGTGTCACGCTTCCTGTCACGTGGATCAAGGGATCTGTGGCTTTCCCTCGAGGCTGTCCCTCGAGGCTTTCCCACGAGGCTTTCCCACAGGGCTGTGCCACGTGCCACCTTGGTGTGAGTCGATCCTCGGCGTGAAAGACGAGCCGGTGAAGGGAAAAGAGGTTCCTCTGGAATGGACTGAGACATCTGGGGGACTCTTGGAATGCTGGCTCGACCGTGGAGTTCCTCTCGCCGTTCCGTTGAGAGGGCCGCCTCTTGAGATGCGACGGGAACGCCGGGAACTCTTTCCCGACGAAGCAGGGAAAGGATCCCTCATCTCGAGCTACGAGGCGGAAACGGGGCTCCTCTGGATGTGGGCGGGACCGTCGTGATTCCTCTCGAGTGGAGACGGCTTGGTCGGGGAACTTCTTGATTTGCACCAAGGGTGTGAAGGAGCCTTTCGAAGTTCCAGAGGTGAGGTGTGATCAGCCTCGAGACGCCTCAGCGGAAATTGGCCTCATCTCGCCTGGAGGGGAGAACCTCCTGGATTTTCTCGAGTTGCGGCAGGTCTTCTCGAGTTACGACGGGGACCTCAGGGACCCGCTCTGGTGGCCTCAGGAAAGGCCAGTCCCCATGCGAGTTGCTAGGGGACCTCTCGGGATTCCTCTCCCGTCCATGGCGGGGCCTCAGTCCTTGTGTGGAGTCGGGGCCGGAACCTGAGGATTCCTCTCCAGTGTTGCCATGGATCTTGGGGTGCTTCTGAGTCTCCCCAGGGGAGTTAGGCCTCGTCTCGAGTGGGGGCATGCACGTGCGCTTTGCTCCCGAACTGCAGCAGTAGTGTCACGCTTCCTGTCACGTGGATCAAGGGATCTGTGGCTTTCCCTCGAGGCTGTCCCTCGAGGCTTTCCCACGAGGCTTTCCCACAGGGCTGTGCCACGTGCCACCTTGGTGTGAGTCGATCCTCGGCGTGAAAGACGAGCCGGTGAAGGGAAAAGAGGTTCCTCTGGAATGGACTGAGACATCTGGGGGACTCTTGGAATGGTGGCACGACCCTGGAGTTCCTCTCGCCGTTCCTGTTGAGAGGGCCTCCTCTTGAGATGCGACGGGAACGCCGGGAACTCTTTCCCGACGAAGCAGGGAAAGGATCCCTCATCTCGAGCTACGAGGCGGAAACGGGGCTCCTCTGGATGTGGGCGGGACCCTCGTGATTCCTCTCGAGTGGAGACGGGTATGTCGGGGAACTTCTTGATTTGCACCAAGGGTGTGAAGGACCCTTTCGAAGTTCCAGAGGTGAGGTGTGATCAGCCTCGAGACGCCTCAGCGGAAATGGGCCTCATCTCGCCTGGAGGGGAGAACCTCCTGGATTTTCTCGAGTTGCGGCAGGTCTTCTCGAGTTACGACGGGGACCTCAGGGACCCGCTCTGGTGGCCTCAGGAAAGGCCAGTCCCCATGCGAGTTGCTAGGGGACCTCTCGGGATTCCTCTCCCTTCCATGGCGGGGCCTCAGTCCTTGTGTGGAGTCGGGGCCGGAACCTGAGGATTCCTCTCCAGTGTTGCCATGGATCTTGGGGTGCTTCTGAGTCTCCCCAGGGGAGTCAGGCCTCGTCTCGAGTGGGGGCATGCACGTGCGCTTTCCTCCCGAGCTGCAGCAGTAGTGTCACGCTTCCTGTCACGTGGATCAAGGGATCTGTGGCTTTCCCTCGAGGCTGTCCCTCGAGGCTTTCCCACGAGGCTTTCCCACAGGGCTGTGCCACGTGCCACCTTGGTGTGAGTCGATGCTCGGCGTGAAAGACGAGGCGGTGTAGGGAAAAGAGGTTCCTCTGGAATGGACTGAGACATCTGGGGGACTCTTGGAATGGTGGCACGACCCTGGAGTTCCTCTCGCCGTTCCTGTTGAGAGGGCCTCCTCTTGAAATGCGACGGGAACGCCGGGAACTCTTTCCCGACGAAGCAGGGAATGGATCCCTCATCTCGAGCTAGCAGGCGGAAACGGGGCTCCTCTGGATGTGGGCGGGACCCTCGTGATTCCTCTCGAGTGGAGACGGGTATGTCGGGGAACTTCTTTATTTGCACCAAGGGTGTGAAGGAGCCTTTCCAAGTTCCAGAGGTGAGGTGTGATCAGCCTCGAGACGCCTCAGTGGAAATGGGCCTCATCTCGCCTGGAGGGGAGAACCTCCTGGATTTTCTCGAGTTGCGGCAGGTCTTCTCGAGTTACGACGGGGACCTCAGGGACCCGCTCTGGTGGCCTCAGGAAAGGCCAGTCCCCATGCGAGTTGCTAGGGGACCTCTCGGGATTCCTCTCCCGTCCATGCCGGGGCCTCAGTCCTTGTGTGGAGTCGGGGCCGGAACCTGAGGATTCCTCTCCAGTGTTGCCATGGATCTTGGGGTGCTTCTGAGTCTCCCCAGGGGAGTCAGGCCTCGTCTCGAGTGGGGGCATGCACGTGCGCTTTCCTCCCGAGCTGCAGCAGTAGTGTCACGCTTCCTGTCACGTGGATCAAGGGATCTGTGGCTTTCCCTCGAGGCTGTCCCTCGAGGCTTTCCCACGAGGCTTTCCCACAGGGCTGTGCCACGTGCCACCTTGGTGTGAGTCGATCCTCGGCGTGAAAGACGAGCCGGTGAAGGGAAAAGAGGTTCCTCTGGAATGGACTGAGACATCTGGGGGACTCTTGGAATGGTGGCACGACCCTGGAGTTCCTCTCGCCGGTCCTGTTGAGAGGGCCTCCTCTTGAGATGTGACGGGAACGCCGGGAAATCTTTCCCGACGAAGCAGGGAAAGGATCCCTCATCTCGAGCTACGAGGCGGAAACGGGGCTCCTCTGGATGTGGGCGGGACCCTCGTGATTCCTCTCGAGTGGAGACGGGTATGTCGGGGAACGTCTTGATTTGCACCATGGGTGTGAAGGACCCTTTCGAAGTTCCAGAGGGGAGGTGTGATCAGCCTCGAGACGCCTCAGCGGAAATGGGCCTCATCTCGCCTGGAGGGGAGAACCTCCTGGATTTTCTCGAGTTGCGGCAGGTCTTCTCGAGTTACGACGGGGACCTCAGGGACCCGCTCTGGTGTCCTCAGGAAAGGCCAGTCCCCATGCGAGTTGCTAGGGGACCTCTCGGGATTCCTCTCCCGTCCATGCCGGGGCCTCAGTCCTTGTGTGAGTCGGGGCCGGAACCTGAGGATTCCTCTCAGTGTTGCCATGGATCTTGGGGTGCTTCTGAGTCTCCCCAGGGGAGTCAGGCCTCGTCTCGAGTGGGGGCATGCACGTGCGCTTTCCTCCCGAGCTGCAGCAGTAGTGTCACGCTTCCTGTCACGTGGATCAAGGGATCTGTGGCTTTCCCTCGAGGCTGTCCCTCGAGGCTTTCCCACGAGGCTTTCCCACAGGGCTGTGCCACGTGCCACCTTGGTGTGTGATTCGATCCTCGGCGTGAAAGACGAGCCGGTGAAGGGAAAAGAGGTTCCTCTGGAATGGACTGAGACATCTGGGGGACTCTTGGAATGGTGGCACGACCCTGGAGTTCCTCTCGCTGGTCCTGTTGAGAGGGCCTCCTCTTGAGATGCGACGGGAACGCCGGGAACTCTTTCCCGAAGAAGCAGGGAAAGGATCCCTCATCTCGAGCTACGAGGCGGAAACGGGGCTCCTCTGGATGTGGGCGGGACCCTCGTGATTCCTCTCGAGTGGAGACGGGTATGTCGGGGAACTTCTTGATTTGCACCAAGGGTGTGAAGGACCCTTTCGAAGTTCCAGAGGTGAGGTGTGATCAGCCTCGAGACGCCTCAGCGGAAATGGGCCTCATTTCGCCTGGAGGGGAGAACCTCCTGGATTTTCTCGAGTTGCGCGACAGGTCTTCTCGAGTTACGACGGGGACCTCAGGGACCCGCTCTGGTGGCCTCACGAAAGGCCAGTCCCCATGCGAGTTGCTAGGGGACCTCTCGGGATTCCTCTCCCGTCCATGCCGGGGCCTCAGTCCTTGTGTGGAGTCGGGGCCGGAACGTGAGGATTCCTCTCCAGTGTTGCCATGGATCTTGGGGTGCTTCTGAGTCTCCCCAGGGGAGTCAGGCCTCGTCTCGAGTGGGGGCATGCACGTGCGCTTTCCTCCCGAGCTGCAGCAGTAGTGTCACGCTTCCTGTCACGTGGATCAAGGGATCTGTGGCTTTCCCTCGAGGCTGTCCCTCGAGGCTTTCCCACGAGGCTTTCCCACAGGGCTGTGCCACGTGCCACCTTGGTGTGAGTCGATCCTCGGCGTGAAAGACGAGCCGGTGAAGGGAAAAGAGTTTCCTCTGGAATGGACTGAGACATCTGGGGAACTCTTGGAATGGTGGCACGACCCTGGAGTTCCTCTAGCCGTTCCTGTTGAGAGGGCCTCCTCTTGAGATGCGACGGGAAGGCCGGGAACTCTTTCCCGACGAAGCAGGGAAAGGATCCCTCATCTCGAGCTACGATCGGAAACGGGGATCCTCTGGATGTGGGCGGGACCCTCGTGATTCCTCTCGAGTGGAGACGGCTAGGTCGGGGAACTTCTTGATTTGCACCAAGGGTGTGAAGGAGCCTTTCGAAGTTCCAGAGGTGAGGTGTGATCAGCCTCGAGACGCCTCAGCGGAAATGGGCCTCATCTCGCCTGGAGGGGAGAACCTCCTGGATTTTCTCGAGTTGCGGCAGGTCTTCTCGAGTTACGACGGGGACCTCAGGGACCCGCTCTGGTGGCCTCAGGAAAGGCCAGTCCCCATGCGAGTTGCTAGGGGACCTCTCGGGATTCCTCTCCCGTCCATGCCGGGGCCTCAGTCCTTGTGTGGAGTCGGGGCCGGAACCTGAGGATTCCTCTCCAGTGTTGCCATGGATCTTGGGGTGCTTCTGAGTCTCCCCAGGGGAGTCAGGCCTCGTCTCGAGTGGGGGCATGCACGTGCGCTTTCCTCCCGAGCTGCAGCAGTAGTGTCACGCTTCCTGTCACGTGGATCAAGGGATCTGTGGCTTTCCCTCGAGGCTGTCCCTCGAGGCTTTCCCACGAGGCTTTCCCACAGGGCTGTGCCACGTGCCACCTTGGTGTGAGTCGATCCTCGGCGTGAAAGACGAGCCGGTGAAGGGAAAAGAGGTTCCTCTGGAATGGACTGAGACATCTGGGGGACTCTTGGAATGGTGGCACGACCCTGGAGTTCCTCTCGCCGGTCCTGTTGAGAGGGCCTCCTCTTGAGATGCGACGGGAACGCCGGGAACTCTTTCCCGACGAAGCAGGGAAAGGATCCCTCATCTCGAGCTACGAGGCGGAATCGGGGCTCCTCTGGATGTGGGCGGGACCCTCGTGATTCCTCTCGAGTGGAGACGGGTATGTCGGGGAAATTCTTGATTTGCACCAAGGGTGTAAAGGAGCCTTTCGAAGTTCCAGAGGTGAGGTGTGATCAGCCTCGAGACGCCTCAGCGGAAATGGGCCTCATCTCGCCTGGAGGGGAGAACCTCCTGGATTTTCTCGAGTTGCGGCAGGTCTTCTCGAGTTACGACGGGGACCTCAGGGACCCGCTCTGGTGGCCTCAGGAAAGGCCAGTCCCCATGCGAGTTGCTAGGGGACCTCTCGGGATTCCTCTCCCGTCCATGCCGGGGCCTCAGTCCTGGTGTGGAGTCGGGGCCGGAACCTGAGGATTCCTCTCCAGTGTTGCCATGGATCTTGGGGTGCTTCTGAGTCTCCCCAGGGGAGTCAGGCCTCGTCTCGAGTGGGGGCATGCACGTGCGCTTTCCTCCCGAGCTGCAGCAGTAGTGTCACGCTTCCTGTCACGTGGATCAAGGGATCTGTGGCTTTCCCTCGAGGCTGTCCCTCGAGGCTTTCCCACGAGTCTTTCCCAAAGGGCTGTGCCACGTGCCACCTTGGTGTGAGTCGATCCTCGGCGTGAAAGACGAGCCGGTGAAGGGAAAAGAGGTTCCTCTGGAATGGACTGAGACATCTGGGGGACTCTTGGAATGGTGGCACGACCCTGGAGTTCCTCTCGCTGGTCCTGTTGAGAGGGCCTCCTTTTGAGATGCGACGGGAACGCCGGGAACTCTTTCCCGACGAAGCAGGGAAAGGATCCCTCATCTCGAGCTACGAGGCGGAAACGGGGCTCCTCTGGATGTGGGCGGGACCCTCGTGATTCCTCTCGAGTGGAGACGGGTATGTCGGGGAACTTCTTGATTTGCACCAAGGGTGTGAAGGACCCTTTCGAAGTTCCAGAGGTGAGGTGTGATCAGCTTCGAGACGCCTCAGCGGAAATGGGCCTCATCTCGCCTGGAGGGGAGAACCTCCTGGATTTTCTCGAGTTGCGGCAGGTCTTCTCGAGTTACGACGGGGACCTCAGGGACCCGCTCTGGTGGCATCAGGAAAGGCCAGTCCCCATGCGAGTTGCTAGGGGACCTCTCGGGATTCCTCTCCCGTCCATGCCGGGGCCTCAGTCCTTGTGTGGAGTCGGGGCCGGAACCTGAGGATTGCTCTCCAGTGTTGCCATGGATCTTGGGGTGCTTCTGAGTCTCCCCAGGGGATTCAGGCCTCGTCTCGAGTGGGGGCATGCACGTGCGCTTTCCTCCCGAGCTGCAGCAGTAGTGTCACGCTTCCTGTCACGTGGATCAAGGGATCTGTGGCTTTCCCTCGAGGCTGTCCCTCGAGGCTTTCCCACGAGGCTTTCCCACAGGGCTGTGCCACGTGCCACCTTGGTGTGAGTCGATCCTCGGCGTGAAAGACGAGCCGGTGAAGGGAAAAGAGGTTCCTCTGGAATGGACTGAGACATCTGGTGGACTCTTGGAATGGTGGCACGACCCTGGAGTTCCTCTCGCCGTTCCTGTTGAGAGGGCCTCCTCTTGAGATGCGACGGGAACGCCGGGAACTCTTTCCCGACGAAGCAGGGAAAGGATCCCTCATCTCGAGCTACGAGGCGGAAACGGGGCTCCTCTGGATGTGGGCGGGACTCTCGTGATTCCTCTCGAGTGGAGACGGCTAGGTCGGGGAACTTCTTGATTTGCACCAAGGGTGTGAAAGACCCTTTCGAAGTTCCAGAGGTGAGGTGTGATCAGCCTCGAGAAGCCTCAGCGGAAATGGGCCTCATCTCGCCTGGAGGGGAGAACCTCCTGGATTTTCTCGAGTTGCGGCAGGTCTTCTCGAGTTACGACGGGGACCTCAGGGACCCGCTCTGGTGGCCTCAGGAAAGGCCAGTCCCCATGTGAGTTGCTAGGGGACCTCTCGGGATTCCTCTCCCGTCCATGCCGGGGCCTCAGTCCTTGTGTGGAGTCGGGGCCGGAACCTGAGGATTCCTCTCCAGTGTTGCCATGGATCTTGGGGTGCTTCTGAGTCTCCCCAGGGGAGTCAGGCCTCGTCTCGAGTGGGGGCATGCACGTGCGCTTTCCTCCCGAGCTGCAGCGGTAGTGTCACGCTTCCTGTCACGTGGATCAAGGGATCTGTGGCTTTCCCTCGAGGCTGTCCCTCGAGGCTTTCCCACGAGGCTTTCCCACAGGGCTGTGCCACGTGCCACCTTGGTGTGAGTCGATCCTCGGCGTGAAAGACGAGCCGGTGAAGGGAAAAGAGGTTCCTCTGGAATGGACTGAGACATCTGGGGGACTCTTGGAATGGTGGCACGACCCTGGAGTTCCTCTCGCCGTTCCTGTTGAGAGGGCCTCCTCTTGAGATGCGACGGGAACGCCGGGAACTCTTTCCCGACGAAGCAGGGAAAGGATCCCTCATCTAGAGCTACGAGGCGGAAACGGGGCTCCTCTGGATGTGGGCGGGACCCTCGTGATTCCTCTCGAGTGGAGACGGGTATGTCGGGGAACTTCTTGATTTGCACCAAGGGTGTGAAGGAGCCTTTCGAAGTGCCAGAGGTGAGGTGTGATCAGCCTCGAGACGCCTCAGCGGAAATGGGCCTCATCTCGCCTGGAGGGGAGAACCTCCTGGATTTTCTCGAGTTGCGGCAGGTCTTCTCGAGTTACGACGGGGACCTCAGGGACCCGCTCTGGTGGCCTCAGGAAAGGCCAGTCCCCATGCGAGTTGCTAGGGGACCTCTCGGGATTCCTCTCCCGTCCATGCCGGGGCCTCAGTCCTTGTGTGGAGTCGGGGCCGGAACCTGAGGATTGCTCTCCAGTGTTGCCATGGATCTTGGGGTGCTTCTGAGTCTCCACAGGGGAGTCAGGCCTCGTCTCGAGTGGGGGCATGCACGTGCGCTTTCCTCCCGAGCTGCAGCAGTAGTGTCACGCTTCCTGTCACGTGGATCAAGGGATCTGTGGCTTTCCCTCGAGGCTGTCCCTCGAGGCTTTCCCACGAGGCTTTCCCACAGGGCTGTGCCACGTGCCACCTTGGTGTGAGTCGATCCTCGGCGTGAAAGACGAGCCGGTGAAGGGAAAAGAGGTTCCTCTGGAATGGACTGAGACATCTGGGGGACTCTTGGAATGGTGGCACGACCCTGGAGTTCCTCTCGCGGTTCCTGTTGAGAGGGCCTCCTCTTGAGATGCGACGGGAACGCCGGGAACTCTTTCCCGACGAAGCAGGGAAAGGATCCCTCATCTCGAGCTACGAGGCGGAAACGGGGCTCCTCGGGATGTGGGCGGGACCCTCGTGATTCCTCTCGAGTGGAGACGGGTATGTCGGGGAACTTCTTGATTTGCACCAAGGGTGTGAAGGACCCTTTCGAAGTTCCAGAGGTGAGGTGTGATCAGCCTCGAGACGCCTCAGCGGAAATGGGCCTCATCTCGCCTGGAGGGGAGAACCTCCTTGATTTTCTCGAGTTGCGGCAGGTCTTCTCGAGTTACGACGGGGACCTCAGGGACCCGCTCTGGTGGCCTCAGGAAAGGCCAGTCCCCATGCGAGTTGCTAGGGGACCTCTCGGGATTCCTCTCCCGTCCATGCCGGGGCCTCAGTCCTTGTGTGGAGTCGGGGCCGGAACCTGAGGATTGCTCTCCAGTGTTGCCATGGATCTTGGGGTGCTTCTGAGTCTCCACAGGGGAGTCAGGCCTCGTCTCGAGTGGGGGCATGCACGTGCGCTTTCCTCCCGAGCTGCAGCAGTAGTGTCACGCTTCCTGTCACGTGGATCAAGGGATCTGTGGCTTTCCCTCGAGGCTGTCCCTCGAGGCTTTCCCACGAGGCTTTCCCACAGGGCTGTGCCACGTGCCACCTTGGTGTGAGTCGATCCTCGGCGTGAAAGACGAGCCGGTGAAGGGAAAAGAGGTTCCTCTGGAATGGACTGAGACATCTGGGGGACTCTTGGAATGGTGGCACGACCCTGGAGTTCCTCTCGCGGTTCCTGTTGAGAGGGCCTCCTCTTGAGATGCGACGGGAACGCCGGGAACTCTTTCCCGACGAAGCAGGGAAAGGATCCCTCATCTCGAGCTACGAGGCGGAAACGGGGCTCCTCGGGATGTGGGCGGGACCCTCGTGATTCCTCTCGAGTGGAGACGGGTATGTCGGGGAACTTCTTGATTTGCACCAAGGGTGTGAAGGACCCTTTCGAAGTTCCAGAGGTGAGGTGTGATCAGCCTCGAGACGCCTCAGCGGAAATGGGCCTCATCTCGCCTGGAGGGGAGAACCTCCTTGATTTTCTCGAGTTGCTTCAGGTCTTCTCGAGTTACGACGGGGACCTCAGGGACCCGCTCTGGTGGCCTCAGGAAAGGCCAGTCCCCATGCGAGTTGCTAGGGGACCTCTCGGGATTCCTCTCCCGTCCATGCCGGGGCCTCAGTCCTTGTGTGGAGTCGGGGCCGGAACCTGAGGATTCCTCTGCAGTGTTGCCATGGATCTTGGGGTGCTTCTGAGTCTCCCCAGGGGAGTCAGGCCTCGTCTCCAGTGGGGGCATTCACGTGCGCTTTCCTCCCGAGCTGCAGCAGTAGTGTCACGCTTCCTGTCACGTGGATCAAGGGATCTGTGGCTTTCCCTCGAGGCTGTCCCTCGAGGCTTTCCCACGAGGCTTTCCCACAGGGCTGTGCCACGTGCCACCTTGGTGTGAGTCGATCCTCGGCGTGAAAGACGAGCCGGTGAAGGGAAAAGAGGTTCCTCTGGAATGGACTGAGACATCTGGGGGACTCTTGGAATGGTGGCACGACCCTGGAGTTCCTCTCGCCGTTCCTGTTGAGAGGGCCTCCTCTTGAGATGCGACGGGAAGGCCGGGAACTCTTTCCCGACGAAGCAGGGAAAGGATCCCTCATCTCGAGCTACGAGGCGGAAACGGGGCTCCTCTGGATGTGGGCGGGACTCTCGTGATTCCTCTAGAGTGGAGACGGCTAGGTCGGGGAACTTCTTGATTTGCACCAAGGGTGTGAAGGACCCTTTCTAAGTTCCAGAGGGGAGGTGTGATCAGCCTCGAGACGCCTCAGCGGAAATGGGCCTCATCTCGCCTGGAGGGGAGAACCTCCTGGATTTTCTCGAGTTGCGGCAGGTCTTCTCGAGTTACGACGGGGACCTCAGGGACCCGCTCTGGTGGCCTCAGGAAAGGCCAGTCCCCATGCGAGTTGCTAGGGGACCTCTCGGGATTCCTCTCCCGTCCATGCCGGGGCCTCAGTCCTTGTGTGGAGTCGGGGCCGGAACCTGAGGATTCCTCTCCAGTGTTGCCATGGATCTTGGGGTGCTTCTGAGTCTCCCCAGGGGAGTCAGGCCTCGTCTCGAGTGGGGGCTTGCACGTGCGCTTTCCTCCCAAGCTGCAGCAGTAGTGTCACGCTTCCTGTCACGTGGATCAAGGGATCTGTGGCTTTCCCTCGAGGCTGTCCCTCGAGGCTTTCCCACGAGGCTTTCCCACAGGGCTGTGCCACGTGCTACCTTGGTGTGAGTCGATCCTCGGCGTGAAAGACGAGCCGGTGAAGGGAAAAGAGGTTCCTCTGGAATGGACTGAGACATCTGGGGGACTCTTGGAATGGTGGCACGACCCTGGAGTTCCTCTCGCCGTTCCTGTTGAGAGGGCCTCCTCTTGAGATGCGACGGGAACGCCGGGAACTCTTTCCCGACGAAGCAGGGAAAGGAACACTCATCTCGAGCTACGAGGCGGAATCGGGGCTCCTCTGGATGTGGGCGGGACCCTCGTGATTCCTCTCGAGTGGAGACGGGTATGTCGGGGAAATTCTTGATTTGCACCAAGGGTGTAAAGGAGCCTTTCGAAGTTCCAGAGGTGAGGTGTGATCAGCCTCGAGACGCCTCAGCGGAAATGGGCCTCATCTCGCCTGGAGGGGAGAACCTCCTGGATTTTCTCGAGTTGCGGCAGGTCTTCTCGAGTTACGACGGGGACCTCAGGGACCCGCTCTGGTGGCCTCAGGAAAGGCCAGTCCCCATGCGAGTTGCTAGGGGACCTCTCGGGATTCCTCTCCCGTCCATGCCGGGGCCTCAGTCCTGGTGTGGAGTCGGGGCCGGAACCTGAGGATTCCTCTCCAGTGTTGCCATGGATCTTGGGGTGCTTCTGAGTCTCCCCAGGGGAGTCAGGCCTCGTCTCGAGTGGGGGCATGCACGTGCGCTTTCCTCCCGAGCTGCAGCAGTAGTGTCACGCTTCCTGTCACGTGGATCAAGGGATCTGTGGCTTTCCCTCGAGGCTGTCCCTCGAGGCTTTCCCACGAGTCTTTCCCAAAGGGCTGTGCCACGTGCCACCTTGGTGTGAGTCGATCCTCGGCGTGAAAGACGAGCCGGTGAAGGGAAAAGAGGTTCCTCTGGAATGGACTGAGACATCTGGGGGACTCTTGGAATGGTGGCACGACCCTGGAGTTCCTCTCGCTGGTCCTGTTGAGAGGGCCTCCTTTTGAGATGCGACGGGAACGCCGGGAACTCTTTCCCGACGAAGCAGGGAAAGGATCCCTCATCTCGAGCTACGAGGCGGAAACGGGGCTCCTCTGGATGTGGGCGGGACCCTCGTGATTCCTCTCGAGTGGAGACGGGTATGTCGGGGAACTTCTTGATTTGCACCAAGGGTGTGAAGGACCCTTTCGAAGTTCCAGAGGTGAGGTGTGATCAGCTTCGAGACGCCTCAGCGGAAATGGGCCTCATCTCGCCTGGAGGGGAGAACCTCCTGGATTTTCTCGAGTTGCGGCAGGTCTTCTCGAGTTACGACGGGGACCTCAGGGACCCGCTCTGGTGGCATCAGGAAAGGCCAGTCCCCATGCGAGTTGCTAGGGGACCTCTCGGGATTCCTCTCCCGTCCATGCCGGGGCCTCAGTCCTTGTGTGGAGTCGGGGCCGGAACCTGAGGATTGCTCTCCAGTGTTGCCATGGATCTTGGGGTGCTTCTGAGTCTCCCCAGGGGATTCAGGCCTCGTCTCGAGTGGGGGCATGCACGTGCGCTTTCCTCCCGAGCTGCAGCAGTAGTGTCACGCTTCCTGTCACGTGGATCAAGGGATCTGTGGCTTTCCCTCGAGGCTGTCCCTCGAGGCTTTCCCACGAGGCTTTCCCACAGGGCTGTGCCACGTGCCACCTTGGTGTGAGTCGATCCTCGGCGTGAAAGACGAGCCGGTGAAGGGAAAAGAGGTTCCTCTGGAATGGACTGAGACATCTGGTGGACTCTTGGAATGGTGGCACGACCCTGGAGTTCCTCTCGCCGTTCCTGTTGAGAGGGCCTCCTCTTGAGATGCGACGGGAACGCCGGGAACTCTTTCCCGACGAAGCAGGGAAAGGATCCCTCATCTCGAGCTACGAGGCGGAAACGGGGCTCCTCTGGATGTGGGCGGGACTCTCGTGATTCCTCTCGAGTGGAGACGGCTAGGTCGGGGAACTTCTTGATTTGCACCAAGGGTGTGAAAGACCCTTTCGAAGTTCCAGAGGTGAGGTGTGATCAGCCTCGAGAAGCCTCAGCGGAAATGGGCCTCATCTCGCCTGGAGGGGAGAACCTCCTGGATTTTCTCGAGTTGCGGCAGGTCTTCTCGAGTTACGACGGGGACCTCAGGGACCCGCTCTGGTGGCCTCAGGAAAGGCCAGTCCCCATGTGAGTTGCTAGGGGACCTCTCGGGATTCCTCTCCCGTCCATGCCGGGGCCTCAGTCCTTGTGTGGAGTCGGGGCCGGAACCTGAGGATTCCTCTCCAGTGTTGCCATGGATCTTGGGGTGCTTCTGAGTCTCCCCAGGGGAGTCAGGCCTCGTCTCGAGTGGGGGCATGCACGTGCGCTTTCCTCCCGAGCTGCAGCGGTAGTGTCACGCTTCCTGTCACGTGGATCAAGGGATCTGTGGCTTTCCCTCGAGGCTGTCCCTCGAGGCTTTCCCACGAGGCTTTCCCACAGGGCTGTGCCACGTGCCACCTTGGTGTGAGTCGATCCTCGGCGTGAAAGACGAGCCGGTGAAGGGAAAAGAGGTTCCTCTGGAATGGACTGAGACATCTGGGGGACTCTTGGAATGGTGGCACGACCCTGGAGTTCCTCTCGCCGTTCCTGTTGAGAGGGCCTCCTCTTGAGATGCGACGGGAACGCCGGGAACTCTTTCCCGACGAAGCAGGGAAAGGATCCCTCATCTAGAGCTACGAGGCGGAAACGGGGCTCCTCTGGATGTGGGCGGGACCCTCGTGATTCCTCTCGAGTGGAGACGGGTATGTCGGGGAACTTCTTGATTTGCACCAAGGGTGTGAAGGAGCCTTTCGAAGTGCCAGAGGTGAGGTGTGATCAGCCTCGAGACGCCTCAGCGGAAATGGGCCTCATCTCGCCTGGAGGGGAGAACCTCCTGGATTTTCTCGAGTTGCGGCAGGTCTTCTCGAGTTACGACGGGGACCTCAGGGACCCGCTCTGGTGGCCTCAGGAAAGGCCAGTCCCCATGCGAGTTGCTAGGGGACCTCTCGGGATTCCTCTCCCGTCCATGCCGGGGCCTCAGTCCTTGTGTGGAGTCGGGGCCGGAACCTGAGGATTGCTCTCCAGTGTTGCCATGGATCTTGGGGTGCTTCTGAGTCTCCACAGGGGAGTCAGGCCTCGTCTCGAGTGGGGGCATGCACGTGCGCTTTCCTCCCGAGCTGCAGCAGTAGTGTCACGCTTCCTGTCACGTGGATCAAGGGATCTGTGGCTTTCCCTCGAGGCTGTCCCTCGAGGCTTTCCCACGAGGCTTTCCCACAGGGCTGTGCCACGTGCCACCTTGGTGTGAGTCGATCCTCGGCGTGAAAGACGAGCCGGTGAAGGGAAAAGAGGTTCCTCTGGAATGGACTGAGACATCTGGGGGACTCTTGGAATGGTGGCACGACCCTGGAGTTCCTCTCGCGGTTCCTGTTGAGAGGGCCTCCTCTTGAGATGCGACGGGAACGCCGGGAACTCTTTCCCGACGAAGCAGGGAAAGGATCCCTCATCTCGAGCTACGAGGCGGAAACGGGGCTCCTCGGGATGTGGGCGGGACCCTCGTGATTCCTCTCGAGTGGAGACGGGTATGTCGGGGAACTTCTTGATTTGCACCAAGGGTGTGAAGGACCCTTTCGAAGTTCCAGAGGTGAGGTGTGATCAGCCTCGAGACGCCTCAGCGGAAATGGGCCTCATCTCGCCTGGAGGGGAGAACCTCCTTGATTTTCTCGAGTTGCGGCAGGTCTTCTCGAGTTACGACGGGGACCTCAGGGACCCGCTCTGGTGGCCTCAGGAAAGGCCAGTCCCCATGCGAGTTGCTAGGGGACCTCTCGGGATTCCTCTCCCGTCCATGCCGGGGCCTCAGTCCTTGTGTGGAGTCGGGGCCGGAACCTGAGGATTGCTCTCCAGTGTTGCCATGGATCTTGGGGTGCTTCTGAGTCTCCACAGGGGAGTCAGGCCTCGTCTCGAGTGGGGGCATGCACGTGCGCTTTCCTCCCGAGCTGCAGCAGTAGTGTCACGCTTCCTGTCACGTGGATCAAGGGATCTGTGGCTTTCCCTCGAGGCTGTCCCTCGAGGCTTTCCCACGAGGCTTTCCCACAGGGCTGTGCCACGTGCCACCTTGGTGTGAGTCGATCCTCGGCGTGAAAGACGAGCCGGTGAAGGGAAAAGAGGTTCCTCTGGAATGGACTGAGACATCTGGGGGACTCTTGGAATGGTGGCACGACCCTGGAGTTCCTCTCGCGGTTCCTGTTGAGAGGGCCTCCTCTTGAGATGCGACGGGAACGCCGGGAACTCTTTCCCGACGAAGCAGGGAAAGGATCCCTCATCTCGAGCTACGAGGCGGAAACGGGGCTCCTCGGGATGTGGGCGGGACCCTCGTGATTCCTCTCGAGTGGAGACGGGTATGTCGGGGAACTTCTTGATTTGCACCAAGGGTGTGAAGGACCCTTTCGAAGTTCCAGAGGTGAGGTGTGATCAGCCTCGAGACGCCTCAGCGGAAATGGGCCTCATCTCGCCTGGAGGGGAGAACCTCCTTGATTTTCTCGAGTTGCTTCAGGTCTTCTCGAGTTACGACGGGGACCTCAGGGACCCGCTCTGGTGGCCTCAGGAAAGGCCAGTCCCCATGCGAGTTGCTAGGGGACCTCTCGGGATTCCTCTCCCGTCCATGCCGGGGCCTCAGTCCTTGTGTGGAGTCGGGGCCGGAACCTGAGGATTCCTCTGCAGTGTTGCCATGGATCTTGGGGTGCTTCTGAGTCTCCCCAGGGGAGTCAGGCCTCGTCTCCAGTGGGGGCATTCACGTGCGCTTTCCTCCCGAGCTGCAGCAGTAGTGTCACGCTTCCTGTCACGTGGATCAAGGGATCTGTGGCTTTCCCTCGAGGCTGTCCCTCGAGGCTTTCCCACGAGGCTTTCCCACAGGGCTGTGCCACGTGCCACCTTGGTGTGAGTCGATCCTCGGCGTGAAAGACGAGCCGGTGAAGGGAAAAGAGGTTCCTCTGGAATGGACTGAGACATCTGGGGGACTCTTGGAATGGTGGCACGACCCTGGAGTTCCTCTCGCCGTTCCTGTTGAGAGGGCCTCCTCTTGAGATGCGACGGGAAGGCCGGGAACTCTTTCCCGACGAAGCAGGGAAAGGATCCCTCATCTCGAGCTACGAGGCGGAAACGGGGCTCCTCTGGATGTGGGCGGGACTCTCGTGATTCCTCTAGAGTGGAGACGGCTAGGTCGGGGAACTTCTTGATTTGCACCAAGGGTGTGAAGGACCCTTTCTAAGTTCCAGAGGGGAGGTGTGATCAGCCTCGAGACGCCTCAGCGGAAATGGGCCTCATCTCGCCTGGAGGGGAGAACCTCCTGGATTTTCTCGAGTTGCGGCAGGTCTTCTCGAGTTACGACGGGGACCTCAGGGACCCGCTCTGGTGGCCTCAGGAAAGGCCAGTCCCCATGCGAGTTGCTAGGGGACCTCT
This sequence comes from Budorcas taxicolor, assembly GCF_023091745.1. Taxonomy (NCBI): domain Eukaryota; kingdom Metazoa; phylum Chordata; class Mammalia; order Artiodactyla; family Bovidae; genus Budorcas; species Budorcas taxicolor. The sequence goes on from NC_068925.1 coordinate 943,701, forward strand.
CGGGATTCCTCTCCCGTCCATGCCGGGGCCTCAGTCCTTGTGTGGAGTCGGGGCCGGAACCTGAGGATTCCTCTCCAGTGTTGCCATGGATCTTGGGGTGCTTCTGAGTCTCCCCAGGGGAGTCAGGCCTCGTCTCGAGTGGGGGCTTGCACGTGCGCTTTCCTCCCAAGCTGCAGCAGTAGTGTCACGCTTCCTGTCACGTGGATCAAGGGATCTGTGGCTTTCCCTCGAGGCTGTCCCTCGAGGCTTTCCCACGAGGCTTTCCCACAGGGCTGTGCCACGTGCTACCTTGGTGTGAGTCGATCCTCGGCGTGAAAGACGAGCCGGTGAAGGGAAAAGAGGTTCCTCTGGAATGGACTGAGACATCTGGGGGACTCTTGGAATGGTGGCACGACCCTGGAGTTCCTCTCGCCGTTCCTGTTGAGAGGGCCTCCTCTTGAAATGCGACGGGAACGCCGGGAACTCTTTCCCGACGAAGCAGGGAAAGGATCCCTCATCTCGAGCTACGAGGCGGAAACGGGGCTCCTCTGGATGTGGGCGGGACCCTCGTGATTCCTCTCGAGTGGAGACGGGTATGTCGGGGAACTTCTTGATTTGCACCAAGGGTGTGAAGGAGCCTTTCGAAGTTCCAGAGGTGAGGTGTGATCAGCTTCGAGACGCCTCAGCGGAAATGGGCCTCATCTCGCCTGGAGGGGAGAACCTCCTGGATTTTCTCGAGTTGCGGCAGGTCTTCTCGAGTTACGACGGGGACCTCAGGGACCCGCTCTGGTGGCCTCAGGAAAGGCCAGTCCCCATGCGAGTTGCTAGGGGACCTCTCGGGATTCCTCTCCCGTCCATGCCGGGGCCTCAGTCCTTGTGTGGAGTCGGGGCCGGAACCTGAGGATTCCTCTCCAGTGTTGCCATGGATCTTGGGGTGCTTCTGAGTCTCCCCAGGGGAGTCAGGCCTCGTCTCGAGTGGGGGCATGCACGTGCGCTTTCCTCCCGAGCTGCGGCAGTAGTGTCACGCTTCCTGTCACGTGGATCAAGGGATCTGTGGCTTTCCCTCGAGGCTGTCCCTCGAGGCTTTCCCACGAGGCTTTCCCACAGGGCTGTGCCACGTGCCACCTTGGTGTGAGTCGATCCTCGGCGTGAAAGACGAGGCGGTGTAGGGAAAAGAGGTTCCTCTGGAATGGACTGAGACATCTGGGGGACTCTTGGAATGGTGGCACGACCCTGGAGTTCCTCTCGCCGTTCCTGTTGAGAGGGCCTCCTCTTGAAATGCGACGGGAACGGCGGGAACTCTTTCCCGACGAAGCAGGGAAAGGATCCCTCATCTCGAGCTACGAGGCGGAAACGGGGCTCCTCTGGATGTGGGCGGGACCCTCGTGATTCCTCTCGAGTGGAGACGGGTATGTCGGGGAACTTCTTGATTTGCACCAAGGGTGTGAAGGAGCCTTTCGAAGTTCCAGAGGTGAGGTGTGATCAGCCTCGAGACGCCTCAGCGGAAATGGGCCTCATCTCGCCTGGAGGGGAGAACCTCCTGGATTTTCTCGAGTTGCGGCAGGTCTTCTCGAGTTACGACGGGGACCTCAGGGACCCGCTCTGGTGGCCTCAGGAAAAGCCAGTCCCCATGCGAGTTGCTAGGGGACCTCTCGGGATTCCTCTCCCGTCCATGCCGGGGCCTCAGTCCTTGTGTGGAGTCGGGGCCGGAACCTGAGGATTCCTCTGCAGTGTTGCCATGGATCTTGGGGTGCTTCTGAGTCTCCCCAGGGGAGTCAGGCCTCGTCTCGAGTGGGGGCATGCACGTGCGCTTTCCTCCCGAGCTGCAGCAGTAGTGTCACGCCTCCTGTCACGTGGATCAAGGGATCTGTGGCTTTCCCTCGAGGCTGTCCCTCGAGGCTTTCCCACGAGGCTTTCCCACAGGGCTGTGCCACGTGCCACCTTGGTGTGAGTCGATCCTCGGCGTGAAAGACGAGGCGGTGTAGGGAAAAGAGGTTCCTCTGGAATGGACTGAGACATCTGGGGGACTCTTGGAATGGTGGCACGACCCTGGAGTTCCTCTCGCCGTTCCTGTTGAGAGGGCCTCCTCTTGAAATGCGACGGAAACGCCGGGAACTCTTTCCCGACGAAGCAGGGAAAGGATCCCTCATCTCGAGCTACGAGGCGGAAACGGGGCTCCTCTGGATGTGGGCGGGACCCTCGTGATTCCTCTCGAGTGGAGACGGGTATGTCGGGGAACTTCTTGATTTGCACCAAGGGTGTGAAGGAGCCTTTCGAAGTTCCAGAGGTGAGGTGTGATCAGCCTCGAGACGCCTCAGCGGAAATGGGCCTCATCTCGCCTGGAGGGGAGAACCTCCTGGATTTTCTCGAGTTGCGGCAGGTCTTCTCGAGTTACGACGGGGACCTCAGGGACCCGCTCTGGTGGCCTCAGGAAAGGCCAGTCCCCATGCGAGTTGCTAGGGGACCTCTCGGGATTCCTCTCCCGTCCATGCCGGGGCCTCAGTCCTTGTGTGGAGTCGGGGCCGGAACCTGAGGATTCCTCTCCAGTGTTGCCATGGATCTTGGGGTGCTTCTGAGTCTCCCCAGGGGAGTCAGGCCTCGTCTGGTGTAGGGGCATGCACGTGCGCTTTCCTCCCGAGCTGCAGCAGTAGTGTCACGCTTCCTGTCACGTGGATCAAGGGATCTGTGGCTTTCCCTCGAGGCTGTCCCTCGAGGCTTTCCCACGAGGCTTTCCCACAGGGCTGTGCCACGTGCCACCTTGGTGTGAGTCGATCCTCGGCGTGAAAGACGAGGCGGTGTAGGGAAAAGAGGTTCCTCTGGAATGGACTGAGACATCTGGGGGACTCTTGGAATGGTGGCACGACCCTGGAGATCCTCTCGCCGTTCCTGTTGAGAGGGCCTCCTCTTGAAATGCGACGGGAACGCCGGGAACTCTTTCCCGACGAAGCAGGGAAAGGATCCCTCATCTCGATCTACGAGGCGGAAACGGGGCTCCTCTGGATGTGGGCGGGACCCTCGTGATTCCTCTCGAGTGGAGACGGGTATGTCGGGGAACTTCTTGATTTGCACCAAGGGTGTGAAGGAGCCTTTCGAAGTTCCAGAGGTGAGGTGTGATCAGCCTCGAGACGCCTCAGCGGAAATGGGCCTCATCTCGCCTGGAGGGGAGAACCTCCTGGATTTTCTCGAGTTGCGGCAGGTCTTCTCGAGTTACGACGGGGACCTCAGGGACCCGCTCTGGTGGCCTCAGGAAAGGCCAGTCCCCATGCGAGTTGCTAGGGGACCTCTCGGGATTCCTCTCCCGTCCATGCCGGGGCCTCAGTCCTTGTGTGGAGTCGGGGCCGGAACCTGAGGATTCCTCTCCAGTGTTGCCATGGATCTTGGGGTGCTTCTGAGTCTCCCCAGGGGAGTCAGGCCTCGTCTCGAGTTGGGGCTTGCACGTGCGCTTTCCTCCCAAGCTGCAGCAGTTGTGTCACGCTTCCTGTCACGTGGATCAAGGGATCTGTGGCTTTCCCTCGAGGCTGTCCCTCGAGGCTTTCCCACGAGGCTTTCCCACAGGGCTGTGCCACGTGCCACCTTGGTGTGAGTCGATCCTCGGCGTGAAAGACGAGCCGGTGAAGGGAAAAGAGGTTCCTCTGGAATGGACTGAGACATCTGGGGGACTCTTGGAATGGTGGCACGACCCTGGAGTTCCTCTCGCCGTTCCTGTTGAGAGGGCCTCCTCTTGAAATGCGACGGGAACGCCGGGAACTCTTTCCCGACGAAGCAGGGAAAGGATCCCTCATCTCGAGCTACGAGGCGGAAACGGGGCTCCTGTGGATGTGGGCGGGACCCTCGTGATTCCTCTCGAGTGGAGACGGGTATGTCGGGGAACATCTTGATTTGCACAAAGGGTGTGAAGGACCCTTTCGAAGTTCCAGAGGTGAGGTGTGATCAGCCTCGAGACGCCTCAGCGGAAATGGGCCTCATCTCGCCTGGAGGGGAGAACCTCCTGGATTTTCTCGAGTTGCAGCAGGTCTTCTCGAGTTACGACGGGGACCTCAGGGACCCGCTCTGATGGCCTCAGGAAAGGCCAGTCCCCATGCGAGTTGCTAGGGGACCTCTCGGGATTCCTCTCCCGTCCATGCCGGGGCCTCAGTCCTTGTGTGGAGTCGGGGCCGGAACCTGAGGATTCCTCTCCAGTGTTGCCATGGATCTTGGGGTGCTTCTGAGTCTTCCCAGGGGAGTCAGGCCTCGTCTCGAGTGGGGGCATGCACGTGCGCTTTCCTCCCAAGCTGCAGCAGTAGTGTCACGCTTCCTGTCACGTGGATCAAGGGATCTGTGGCTTTCCCTCGAGGCTGTCCCTCGAGGCTTTCCCACGAGGCTTTCCCACAGGGCTGTGCCACGTGCCACCTTGGTGTGAGTCGATCCTCGGCGTGAAAGACGAGCCGGTGAAGGGAAAAGAGGTTCCTCTGGAATGGACTGAGACATCTGGGGGACTCTTGGAATGGTGGCACGACCCTGGAGTTCCTCTCGCCGTTCCTGTTGAGAGGGCCTCCTCTTGAAATGCGACGGGAACGCCGGGAACTCTTTCCCGACGAAGCAGGGAAAGGATCCGTCATCTCGAGCTACGAGGCGGAAACGGGGTTCCTCTGGATGTGGGCGGGACCCTCGTGATTCCTCTCGAGTGGAGACGGGTATGTCGGGGAACTTCTGGATTTGCACCAAGGGTGTGAAGGATCCTTTCGAAGTTCGAGAGGTGAGGTGTGATCAGCCTCGAGACGCCTCAGCGGAAATGGGCCTCATCTCGCCTGGAGGGGAGAACCTCCTGGATTTTCTCGAGTTGCGGCAGGTCTTCTCGAGTTACGACGGGGACCTCAGGGACCCGCTCTGGTGGCCTCAGGAAAGGCCAGTCCCCATGCGAGTTGCTAGGGGACCTCTCGGGATTCCTCTCCCGTCCATGCCGGGGCCTCAGTCCTTGTGTGGAGTCGGGGCCGGAACCTGAGGATTCCTCTCCAGTGTTGCCATGGATCTTGGGGTGCTTCTGAGTCTTCCCAGGGGAGTCAGGCCTCGTCTCGAGTGGGGGCTTGCACGTGCGCTTTCCTCCCAAGCTGCAGCAGTAGTGTCACGCTTCCTGTCACGTGGATCAAGGGATCTGTGGCTTTCCCTCGAGGCTGTCCCTCGAGGCTTTCCCACGAGGCTTTCCCACAGGGCTGTGCCACGTGCCACCTTGGTGTGAGTCGATCCTCGGCGTGAAAGACGAGCCGGTGAAGGGAAAAGAGGTTCCTCTGGAATGGACTGAGACATCTGGGGGACTCTTGGAATGGTGGCACGACCCTGGAGTTCCTCTCGCCGTTCCTGTTGAGAGGGCCTCCTCTTGAAATGCGTCGGGAACGCCGGGAACTCTTTCCCGACGAAGCAGGGAAAGGATCCCTCATCTCGAGCTACGAGGCGGAAACGGGGTTCCTCTGGATGTGGGCGGGACCCTCGTGATTCCTCTCGAGTGGAGACGGGTATGTCGGGGAACTTCTGGATTTGCACCAAGGGTGTGAAGGATCCTTTCGAAGTTCGAGAGGTGAGGTGTGATCAGCCTCGAGACGCCTCAGCGGAAATGGGCCTCATCTCGCCTGGAGGGGAGAACCTCCTGGATTTTCTCGAGTTGCGGCAGGTCTTCTCGAGTTACGACGGGGACCTCAGGGACCCGCTCTGGTGGCCTCAGGAAAGGCCAGTCCCCATGCGAGTTGCTAGGGGACCTCTCGGGATTCCTCTCCCGTCCATGCCGGGGCCTCAGTCCTTGTGTGGAGTCGGGGCCGGAACCTGAGGATTCCTCTCCAGTGTTGCCATGGATCTTGGGGTGCTTCTGAGTCTTCCCAGGGGAGTCAGGCCTCGTCTCGAGTGGGGGCTTGCACGTGCGCTTTCCTCCCAAGCTGCAGCAGTAGTGTCACGCTTCCTGTCACGTGGATCAAGGGATCTGTGCCTTTCCCTCGAGGCTGTCCCTCGAGGCTTTCCCACGAGGCTTTCCCACAGGGCTGTGCCACGTGCCACCTTGGTGTGAGTCGATCCTCGGCGTGAAAGACGAGCCGGTGAAGGGAAAAGAGGTTCCTCTGGAATGGACTGAGACATCTGGGGGACTCTTGGAATGGTGGCACGACCCTGGAGTTCCTCTCGCCGTTCCTGTTGAGAGGGCCTCCTCTTGAAATGCGACGGGAACGCCGGGAACTCTTTCCCGACGAAGCAGGGAAAGGATCCCTCATCTCGAGCTACGAGGCGGAAACGGGGCTCCTCTGGATGTGGGCGGGACCCTCGTGATTCCTCTCGAGTGGAGACGGGTATGTCGGGGAACTTCTTGATTTGCACCAAGGGTGTGAAGGACCCTTTCGAAGTTCCAGAGGTGAGGTGTGATCAGCCTCGAGACGCCTCAGCGGAAATGGGCCTCATCTCGCCTGGAGGGGAGAACCTCCTGGATTTTCTCGAGTTGCGGCAGGTCTTCTCGAGTTACGACGGGGACTTCAGGGACCCGCTCTGGTGGCCTCAGGAAAGGCCAGTCCCCATGCGAGTTGCTAGGGGACCTCTCGGGATTCCTCTCCCGTCCATGCCGGGGCCTCAGTCCTTGTGTGGAGTCGGGGCCGGAACCTGAGGATTCCTCTGCAGTGTTGCCATGGATCTTGGGGTGCTTCTGAGTCTCCCCAGGGGAGTCAGGCCTCGTCTCGAGTGGGGGCATGCACGTGCGCTTTCCTCCCGAGCTGCAGCAGTAGTGTCACGCTTCCTGTCACGTGGATCAAGGGATCTGTGGCTTTCCCTCGAGGCTGTCCCTCGAGGCTTTCCCACGAGGCTTTCCCACAGGGCTGTGCCACGTGCCACCTTGGTGTGAGTCGATCCTCGGCGTGAAAGACGAGGCGGTGTAGGGAAAAGAGGTTCCTCTGGAATGGACTGAGACATCTGGGGGACTCTTGGAATGGTGGCACGACCCTGGAGTTCCTCTCGCCGTTCCTGTTGAGAGGGCCTCCTCTTGAAATGCGACGGGAACGCCGGGAACTCTTTCCCGACGAAGCAGGGAAAGGATCCCTCATCTCGATCTACGAGGCGGAAACGGGGCTCCTCTGGATGTGGGCAGGACCCTCGTGATTCCTCTCGAGTGGAGACGGGTATGTCGGGGAACTTCTTGATTTGCACCAAGGGTGTGAAGGAGCCTTTCGAAGTTCCAGAGGTGAGGTGTGATCAGCCTCGAGACGCCTCAGCGGAAATGGGCCTCATCTCGCCTGGAGGGGAGAACCTCCTGGATTTTCTCGAGTTGCGGCAGGTCTTCTCGAGTTACGACGGGGACCTCAGGGACCCGCTCTGGTGGCCTCAGGAAAGGCCAGTCCCCATGCGAGTTGCTAGGGGACCTCTCGGGATTCCTCTCCCGTCCATGCCGGGGCCTCAGTCCTTGTGTGGAGTCGGGGCCGGAACCTGAGGATTCCTCTCCAGTGTTGCCATGGATCTTGGGGTGCTTCTGAGTCTCCCCAGGGGAGTCAGGCCTCGTCTCGAGTGGGGGCTTGCACGTGCGCTTTCCTCCCAAGCTGCAGCAGTAGTGTCACGCTTCCTGTCACGTGGATCAAGGGATCTGTGGCTTTCCCTCGAGGCTGTCCCTCGAGGCTTTCCCACGAGGCTTTCCCACAGGGCTGTGCCACGTGCCACCTTGGTGTGAGTCGATCCTCGGCGTGAAAGACGAGCCGGTGAAGGGAAAAGAGGTTCCTCTGGAATGGACTGAGACATCTGGGGGACTCTTGGAATGGTGGCACGACCCTGGAGTTCCTCTCGCCGTTCCTGTTGAGAGGGCCTCCTCTTGAAATGCGACGGGAACGCCGGGAACTCTTTCCCGACGAAGCAGGGAAAGGATCCCTCATCTCGAGCTACGAGGCGGAAACGGGGCTCCTCTGGATGTGGGCGGGACCCTCGTGATTCCTCTCGAGTGGAGACGGGTATGTCGGGGAACTTCTTGATTTGCACCAAGGGTGTGAAGGAGCCTTTCGAAGTTCCAGAGGTGAGGTGTGATCAGCCTCGAGACGCCTCAGCGCAAATGGGCCTCATCTCGCCTGGAGGGGAGAACCTCCTGGATTTTCTCGAGTTGCGGCAGGTCTTCTCGAGTTACGACGGGGACCTCAGGGACCCGCTCTGGTGGCCTCAGGAAAGGCCAGTCCCCATGCGAGTTGCTAGGGGACCTCTCGGGATTCCTCTCCCGTCCATGCCGGGGCCTCAGTCCTTGTGTGGAGTCGGGGCCGGAACCTGAGGATTCCTCTCCAGTGTTGCCATGGATCTTGGGGTGCTTCTGAGTCTCCCCAGGGGAGTCAGGCCTCGTCTCGAGTGGGGGCATGCACGTGCGCTTTCCTCCCGAGCTGCAGCAGTAGTGTCACGCTTCCTGTCACGTGGATCAAGGGATCTGTGGCTTTCCCTCGAGGCTGTCCCTCGAGGCTTTCCCACGAGGCTTTCCCACAGGGCTGTGCCACGTGCCACCTTGGTGTGAGTCGATCCTCGGCGTGAAAGACGAGGCGGTGTAGGGAAAAGAGGTTCCTCTGGAATGGACTGAGACATCTGGGGGACTCTTGGAATGGTGGCACGACCCTGGAGTTCCTCTCGCCGTTCCTGTTGAGAGGGCCTCCTCTTGAAATGCGACGGGAACGCCGGGAACTCTTTCCCGACGAAGCAGGGAAAGGATCCCTCATCTCGATCTACGAGGCGGAAACGGGGCTCCTCTGGATGTGGGCAGGACCCTCGTGATTCCTCTCGAGTGGAGACGGGTATGTCGGGGAACTTCTTGATTTGCACCAAGGGTGTGAAGGAGCCTTTCGAAGTTCCAGAGGTGAGGTGTGATCAGCCTCGAGACGCCTCAGCGGAAATGGGCCTCATCTCGCCTGGAGGGGAGAACCTCCTGGATTTTCTCGAGTTGCGGCAGGTCTTCTCGAGTTACGACGGGGACCTCAGGGACCCGCTCTGGTGGCCTCAGGAAAGGCCAGTCCCCATGCGAGTTGCTAGGGGACCTCTCGGGATTCCTCTCCCGTCCATGCCGGGGCCTCAGTCCTTGTGTGGAGTCGGGGCCGGAACCTGAGGATTCCTCTCCAGTGTTGCCATGGATCTTGGGGTGCTTCTGAGTCTCCCCAGGGGAGTCAGGCCTCGTCTCGAGTGGGGGCTTGCACGTGCGCTTTCCTCCCAAGCTGCAGCAGTAGTGTCACGCTTCCTGTCACGTGGATCAAGGGATCTGTGGCTTTCCCTCGAGGCTGTCCCTCGAGGCTTTCCCACGAGGCTTTCCCACAGGGCTGTGCCACGTGCCACCTTGGTGTGAGTCGATCCTCGGCGTGAAAGACGAGCCGGTGAAGGGAAAAGAGGTTCCTCTGGAATGGACTGAGACATCTGGGGGACTCTTGGAATGGTGGCACGACCCTGGAGTTCCTCACGCCGTTCCTGTTGAGAGGGCCTCCTCTTGAAATGCGACGGGAACGCCGGGAACTCTTTCCCGACGAAGCAGGGAAAGGATCCCTCATCTCGAGCTACGAGGCGGAAACGGGGCTCCTCTGGATGTGGGCGGGACCCTCGTGATTCCTCTCGAGTGGAGACGGGTATGTCGGGGAACTTCTGGATTTGCACCAAGGGTGTGAAGGAGCCTTTCGAAGTTCCAGAGGTGAGGTGTGATCAGCCTCGAGACGCCTCAGCGGAAATGGGCCTCATCTCGCCTGGAGGGGAGAACCTCCTGGATTTTCTCGAGTTGCGGCAGGTCTTCTCGAGTTACGACGGGGACCTCAGGGACCCGCTCTGGTGGCCTCAGGAAAGGCCAGTCCCCATGCGAGTTGCTAGGGGACCTCTCGGGATTCCTCTCCTGTCCATGCCGGGGCCTCAGTCCTTGTGTGGAGTCGGGGCCGGAACCTGAGGATTCCTCTCCAGTGTTGCCATGGATCTTGGGGTGCTTCTGAGTCTCCCCAGGGGAGTCAGGCCTCGTCTCGAGTGGGGGCATGCACGTGCGCTTTGCTCCCGAGCTGCAGCAGTAGTGTCACGCTTCCTGTCACGTGGATCAAGGGATCTGTGGCTTTCCCTCGAGGCTGTCCCTCGAGGCTTTCCCACGAGGCTTTCCCACAGGGCTGTGCCACGTGCCACCTTGGTGTGAGTCGATCCTCGGCGTGAAAGACGAGGCGGTGTAGGGAAAAGAGGTTCCTCTGGAATGGACTGAGACATCTGGGGGACTCTTGGAATGGTGGCACGACCCTGGAGTTCCTCTCGCCGTTCCTGTTGAGAGGGCCTCCTCTTGAAATGCGACGGGAACGCCGGGAACTCTTTCCCGACGAAGCAGGGAAAGGATCCCTCATCTCGAGCTACGAGGCGGAAACGGGGCTCCTGTGGATGTGGGCGGGACCCTCGTGATTCCTCTCGAGTGGAGACGGGTATGTCGGGGAACATCTTGATTTGCACCAAGGGTGTGAAGGACCCTTTCGAAGTTCCAGAGGTGAGGTGTGATCAGCCTCGAGACGCCTCAGCGGAAATGGGCCTCATCTCGCCTGGAGGGGAGAACCTCCTGGATTTTCTCGAGTTGCAGCAGGTCTTCTCGAGTTACGACGGGGACCTCAGGGACCCGCTCTGATGGCCTCAGGAAAGGCCAGTCCCCATGCGAGTTGCTAGGGGACCTCTCGGGATTCCTCTCCCGTCCATGCCGGGGCCTCAGTCCTTGTGTGGAGTCGGGGCCGGAACCTGAGGATTCCTCTCCAGTGTTGCCATGGATCTTGGGGTGCTTCTGAGTCTTCCCAGGGGAGTCAGGCCTCGTCTCGAGTGGGGGCATGCACGTGCGCTTTCCTCCCAAGCTGCAGCAGTAGTGTCACGCTTCCTGTCACGTGGATCAAGGGATCTGTGGCTTTCCCTCGAGGCTGTCCCTCGAGGCTTTCCCACGAGGCTTTCCCACAGGGCTGTGCCACGTGCCACCTTGGTGTGAGTCGATCCTCGGCGTGAAAGACGTGCCGGTGAAGGGAAAAGAGGTTCCTCTGGAATGGACTGAGACATCTGGGGGACTCTTGGAATGGTGGCACGACCCTGGAGTTCCTCTCGCCGTTCCTGTTGAGAGGGCCTCCTCTTGAAATGCGTCGGGAACGCCGGGAACTCTTTGCCGACGAAGCAGGGAAAGGATCCCTCATCTCGAGCTACGAGGCGGAAACGGGGTTCCTCTGGATGTGGGCGGGACCCTCGTGTTTCCTCTCGAGTGGAGACGGGTATGTCGGGGAACTTCTGGATTTGCACCAAGGGTGTGAAGGAGCCTTTCGAAGTTCGAGAGGTGAGGTGTGATCAGCCTCGAGACGCCTCAGCGGAAATGGGCCTCATCTCGCCTGGAGGGGAGAACCTCCTGGATTTTCTCGAGTTGCGGCAGGTCTTCTCGAGTTACGACGGGGACCTCAGGGACCCGCTCTGGTGGCCTCAGGAAAGGCCAGTCCCCATGCGAGTTGCTAGGGGACCTCTCGGGATTTCTCTCCCGTCCATGCCGGGGCCTCAGTCCTTGTGTGGAGTCGGGGCCGGAACCTGAGGATTCCTCTCCAGTGTTGCCATGGATCTTGGGGTGCTTCTGAGTCTCCCCAGGGGAGTCAGGCCTCGTCTCGAGTGGGGGCTTGCACGTGCGCTTTCCTCCCAAGCTGCAGCAGTAGTGTCACGCTTCCTGTCACGTGGATCAAGGGATCTGTGGCTTTCCCTCGAGGCTGTCCCTCGAGGCTTTCCCACGAGGCTTTCCCACAGGGCTGTGCCACGTGCCACCTTGGTGTGAGTCGATCCTCGGCGTGAAAGACGAGGCGGTGTAGGGAAAAGAGGTTCCTCTGGAATGGACTGAGACATCTGGGGGACTCTTGGAATGGTGGCACGACCCTGGAGTTCCTCTCGCCGTTCCTGTTGAGAGGGCCTCCTCTTGAAATGCGACGGGAACGCCGGGAACTCTTTCCCGACGAAGCAGGGAAAGGATCCCTCATCTCGAGCTACGAGGCGGAAACGGGGCTCCTCTGGATGTGGGCGGGACCCTCGTGATTCCTCTCGAGTGGAGACGGGTATGTCGGGGAACTTCTTGATTTGCACCAAGGGTGTGAAGGAGCCTTTCGAAGTTCCAGAGGTGAGGTGTGATCAGCCTCGAGACGCCTCAGCGGAAATGGGCCTCATCTCGCCTGGAGGGGAGAACCTCCTGGATTTTCTCGAGTTGCGGCAGGTCTTCTCGAGTTACGACGGGGACCTCAGGGACCCGCTCTGGTGGCCTCAGGAAAGGCCAGTCCCCATGCGAGTTGCTAGGGGACCTCTCGGGATTCCTCTCCCGTCCATGCCGGGGCCTCAGTCCTTGTGTGGAGTCGGGGCCGGAACCTGAGGATTCCTCTGCAGTGTTGCCATGGATCTTGGGGTGCTTCTGAGTCTCCCCAGGGGAGTCAGGCCTCGTCTCGAGTGGGGGCATGCACGTGCGCTTTCCTCCCGAGCTGCAGCAGTAGTGTCACGCTTCCTGTCACGTGGATCAAGGGATCTGTGGCTTTCCCTCGAGGCTGTCCCTCGAGGCTTTCCCACGAGGCTTTCCCACAGGGCTGTGCCACGTGCCACCTTGGTGTGAGTCGATCCTCGGCGTGAAAGACGAGGCGGTGTAGGGAAAAGAGGTTCCTCTGGAATGGACTGAGACATCTGGGGGACTCTTGGAATGGTGGCACGACCCTGGAGTTCCTCTCGCCGTTCCTGTTGAGAGGGCCTCCTCTTGAAATGCGACGGGAACGCCGGGAACTCTTTCCCGACGAAGCAGGGAAAGGATCCCTCATCTCGAGCTACGAGGCGGAAACGGGGCTCCTCTGGATGTGGGCGGGACCCTCGTGATTCCTCTCGAGTGGAGACGGGTATGTCGGGGAACTTCTTGATTTGCACCAAGGGTGTGAAGGAGCCTTTCGAAGTTCCAGAGGTGAGGTGTGATCAGCCTCGAGACGCCTCAGCGGAAATGGGCCTCATCTCGCCTGGAGGGGAGAACCTCCTGGATTTTCTCGAGTTGCGGCAGGTCTTCTCGAGTTACGACGGGGACCTCAGGGACCCGCTCTGGTGGCCTCAGGAAAGGCCAGTCCCCATGCGAGTTGCTAGGGGACCTCTCGGGATTCCTCTCCCGTCCATGCCGGGGCCTCAGTCCTTGTGTGGAGTCGGCGCCGGAACCTGAGGATTCCTCTCCAGTGTTGCCATGGATCTTGGGGTGCTTCTGAGTCTCCCCAGGGGAGTCAGGCCTCGTCTCGAGTGGGGGCTTGCACGTGCGCTTTCCTCCCAAGCTGCAGCAGTAGTGTCACGCTTCCTGTCACGTGGATCAAGGGATCTGTGGCTTTCCCTCGAGGCTGTCCCTCGAGGCTTTCCCACGAGGCTTTCCCACAGGGCTGTGCCACGTGCCACCTTGGTGTGAGTCGATCCTCGGCGTGAAAGATGAGCCGGTGAAGGGAAAAGAGGTTCCTCTGGAATGGACTGAGACATCTGGGGGACTCTTGGAATGGTGGCACGACCCTGGAGTTCCTCTCGCCGTTCCTGTTGAGAGGGCCTCCTCTTGAAATGCGACGGGAACGCCGGGAACTCTTTCCCGACGAAGCAGGGAAAGGATCCCTCATCTCGAGCTACGAGGCGGAAACGGGGCTCCTCTGGATGTGGGCGGGACCCTCGTGATTCCTCTCGAGTGGAGACGGGTATGTCGGGGAAATTCTTGATTTGCACCAAGGGTGTGAAGGACCCTTTCGAAGTTCCAGAGGTGAGGTGTGATCAGCCTCGAGACGCCTCAGCGGAAATGGGCCTCATCTCGCCTGGAGGGGAGAACCTCCTGGATTTTCTCGAGTTGCGGCAGGTCTTCTCGAGTTACGACGGGGACCTCAGGGACCCGCTCTGGTGGCCTCAGGAAAGGCAGTCCCCATGCGAGTTGCTAGGGGACCTCTCGGGATTCCTCTCCCGTCCATGCCGGGGCCTCAGTCCTTGTGTGGAGTCGGGGCCGGAACCTGAGGATTCCTCTGCAGTGTTGCCATGGATCTTGGGGTGCTTCTGAGTCTCCCCAGGGGAGTCAGGCCTCGTCTCGAGTGGGGGCATGCACGTGCGCTTTCCTCCCGAGCTGCAGCAGTAGTGTCACGCTTCCTGTCACGTGGATCAAGGGATCTGTGGCTTTCCCTCGAGGCTGTCCCTCGAGGCTTTCCCACGAGGCTTTCCCACAGGGCTGTGCCACGTGCCACCTTGGTGTGAGTCGATCCTCGGCGTGAAAGACGAGGCGGTGTAGGGAAAAGAGGTTCCTCTGGAATGGACTGAGACATCTGGGGGACTCTTGGAATGGTGGCACGACCCTGGAGTTCCTCTCGCCGTTCCTGTTGAGAGGGCCTCCTCTTGAAATGCGACGGGAACGCCGGGAACTCTTTCCCGACGAAGCAGGGAAAGGATCCCTCATCTCGAGCTACGAGGCGGAAACGGGGCTCCTCTGGATGTGGGCGGGACCCTCGTGATTCCTCTCGAGTGGAGATGGGTATGTCGGGGAACTTCTTGATTTGCACCAAGGGTGTGAAGGAGCCTTTCGAAGTTCCAGAGGTGAGGTGTGATCAGCCTCGAGACGCCTCAGCGGAAATGGGCCTCATCTCGCCTGGAGGGGAGAACCTCCTGGATTTTCTCGAGTTGCGGTAGGTCTTCTCGAGTTACGACGGGGACCTCAGGGACCCGCTCTGGTGGCCTCAGGAAAGGCCAGTCCCCATGCGAGTTGCTAGGGGACCTCTCGGGATTCCTCTCCCGTCCATGCCGGGGCCTCAGTCCTTGTGTGGAGTCGGCGCCGGAACCTGAGGATTCCTCTCCAGTGTTGCATGGATCTTGGGGTGCTTCTGAGTCTCCCCAGGGGAGTCAGGCCTCGTCTTGAGTGGGGGCTTGCACGTGCGCTTTCCTCCCAAGCTGCAGCAGTAGTGTCACGCTTCCTGTCACGTGGATCAAGGGATCTGTGGCTTTCCCTCGAGGCTGTCCCTCGAGGCTTTCCCACGAGGCTTTCCCACAGGGCTGTGCCACGTGCCACCTTGGTGTGAGTCGATCCTCGGCGTGAAAGACGAGGCGGTGTAGGGAAAAGAGGTTCCTCTGGAATGGACTGAGACATCTGGGGGACTCTTGGAATGGTGGCACGACCCTGGAGTTCCTCTCGCCGTTCCTGTTGAGAGGGCCTCCTCTTGAAATGCGACGGGAACGCCGGGAACTCTTTCCCGACGAAGCAGGGAAAGGATCCCTCATCTCGAGCTACGAGGCGGAAACGGGGCTCCTGTGGATGTGGGCGGGACCCTCGTGATTCCTCTCGAGTGGAGACGGGTATGTCGGGGAACTTCTTGATTTGCACCAAGGGTGTGAAGGAGCCTTTCGAAGTTCCAGAGGTGAGGTGTGATCAGCCTCGAGACGCCTCAGCGGAAATGGGCCTCATCTCGCCTGGAGGGGAGAACCTCCTGGATTTTCTCGAGTTGCGGCAGGTCTTCTCGAGTTACGACGGGGACCTCAGGGACCCGCTCTGGTGGCCTCAGGAAAGGCCAGTCCCCATGCGAGTTGCTAGGGGACCTCTCGGGATTCCTCTCCCGTCCATGCCGGGGCCTCAGTCCTTGTGTGGAGTCGGGGCCGGAACCTGAGGATTCCTCTGCAGTGTTGCCATGGATCTTGGGGTGCTTCTGAGTCTCCCCAGGGGAGTCAGGCCTCGTCTCGAGTGGGGGCATGCACGTGCGCTTTCCTCCCGAGCTGCAGCAGTAGTGTCACGCTTCCTGTCACGTGGATCAAGGGATCTGTGGCTTTCCCTCGAGGCTGTCCCTCGAGGCTTTCCCACGAGGCTTTCCCACAGGGCTGTGCCACGTGCCACCTTGGTGTGAGTCGATCCTCGGCGTGAAAGACGAGGCGGTGTAGGGAAAAGAGGTTCCTCTGGAATGGACTGAGACATCTGGGGGACTCTTGGAATGGTGGCACGACCCTGGAGTTCCTCTCGCCGTTCCTGTTGAGAGGGCCTCCTCTTGAGATGTGACGGGAACGCCGGGAACTCTTTCCCGACGAAGCAGGGAAAGGATCCCTCATCTCGAGCTACGAGGCGGAAACGGGGCTCCTCTGGATGTGGGCGGGACCCTCGTGATTCCTCTCGAGTGGAGACGGGTATGTCGGGGAACTTCTTGATTTGCACCAAGGGTGTGAAGGAGCCTTTCGAAGTTCCAGAGGTGAGGTGTGATCAGCCTCGAGACGCCTCAGCGGAAATGGGCCTCATCTCGCCTGGAGGGGAGAACCTCCTGGATTTTCTCGAGTTGCGGCAGGTCTTCTCGAGTTACGACGGGGACCTCAGGGACCCGCTCTGGTGGCCTCAGGAAAGGCCAGTCCCCATGCGAGTTGCTAGGGGACCTCTCGGGATTCCTCTCCCGTCCATGCCGGGGCCTCAGTCCTTGTGTGGAGTCGGGGCCGGAACCTGAGGATTCCTCTCCAGTGTTGCCATGGATCTTGGGGTGCTTCTGAGTCTCCCCAGGGGAGTCAGGCCTCGTCTCGAGTGGGGGCTTGCACGTGCGCTTTCCTCCCAAGCTGCAGCAGTAGTGTCACGCTTCCTGTCACGTGGATCAAGGGATCTGTGGCTTTCCTTCGAGGCTGTCCCTCGAGGCTTTCCCACGAGGCTTTCCCACAGGGCTGTGCCACGTGCCACCTTGGTGTGAGTCGATCCTCGGCGTGAAAGACGAGCCGGTGAAGGGAAAAGAGGTTCCTCTGGAATGGACTGAGACATCTGGGGGACTCTTGGAATGGTGGCACGACCCTGGAGTTCCTCTCGCCGTTCCTGTTGAGAGGGCCTCCTCTTGAAATGCGACGGGAACGCCGGGAACTCTTTCCCGACGAAGCAGGGAAAGGATCCCTCATCTCGAGCTACGAGGCGGAAACGGGGCTCCTCTGGATGTGGGCGGGACCCTCGTGATTCCTCTCGAGTGGAGACGGGTATGTCGGGGAAATTCTTGATTTGCACCAAGGGTGTGAAGGACCCTTTCGAAGTTCCAGAGGTGAGGTGTGATCAGCCTCGAGACGCCTCAGCGGAAATGGGCCTCATCTCGCCTGGAGGGGAGAACCTCCTGGATTTTCTCGAGTTGCGGCAGGTCTTCTCGAGTTACGACGGGGACCTCAGGGACCCGCTCTGGTGGCCTCAGGAAAGGCAGTCCCCATGCGAGTTGCTAGGGGACCTCTCGGGATTCCTCTCCCGTCCATGCCGGGGCCTCAGTCCTTGTGTGGAGTCGGGGCCGGAACCTGAGGATTCCTCTGCAGTGTTGCCATGGATCTTGGGGTGCTTCTGAGTCTCCCCAGGGGAGTCAGGCCTCGTCTCGAGTGGGGGCATGCACGTGCGCTTTCCTCCCGAGCTGCAGCAGTAGTGTCACGCTTCCTGTCACGTGGATCAAGGGATCTGTGGCTTTCCCTCGAGGCTGTCCCTCGAGGCTTTCCCACGAGGCTTTCCCACAGGGCTGTGCCACGTGCCACCTTGGTGTGAGTCGATCCTCGGCGTGAAAGACGAGGCGGTGTAGGGAAAAGAGGTTCCTCTGGAATGGACTGAGACATCTGGGGGACTCTTGGAATGGTGGCACGACCCTGGAGTTCCTCTCGCCATTCCTGTTGAGAGGGCCTCCTCTTGAAATGCGACGGGAACGCCGGGAACTCTTTCCCGACGAAGCAGGGAAAGGATCCCTCATCTCGAGCTACGAGGCGGAAATGGGGCTCCTCTGGATGTGGGCGGGACCCTCGTGATTCCTCTCGAGTGGAGATGGGTATGTCGGGGAACTTCTTGATTTGCACCAAGGGTGTGAAGGAGCCTTTCGAAGTTCCAGAGGTGAGGTGTGATCAGCCTCGAGACGCCTCAGCGGAAATGGGCCTCATCTCGCCTGGAGGGGAGAACCTCCTGGATTTTCTCGAGTTGCGGTAGGTCTTCTCGAGTTACGACGGGGACCTCAGGGACCCGCTCTGGTGGCCTCAGGAAAGGCCAGTCCCCATGCGAGTTGCTAGGGGACCTCTCGGGATTCCTCTCCCGTCCATGCCGGGGCCTCAGTCCTTGTGTGGAGTCGGCGCCGGAACCTGAGGATTCCTCTCCAGTGTTGCATGGATCTTGGGGTGCTTCTGAGTCTCCCCAGGGGAGTCAGGCCTCGTCTTGAGTGGGGGCTTGCACGTGCGCTTTCCTCCCAAGCTGCAGCAGTAGTGTCACGCTTCCTGTCACGTGGATCAAGGGATCTGTGGCTTTCCCTCGAGGCTGTCCCTCGAGGCTTTCCCACGAGGCTTTCCCACAGGGCTGTGCCACGTGCCACCTTGGTGTGAGTCGATCCTCGGCGTGAAAGACGAGGCGGTGTAGGGAAAAGAGGTTCCTCTGGAATGGACTGAGACATCTGGGGGACTCTTGGAATGGTGGCACGACCCTGGAGTTCCTCTCGCCGTTCCTGTTGAGAGGGCCTCCTCTTGAAATGCGACGGGAACGCCGGGAACTCTTTCCCGACGAAGCAGGGAAAGGATCCCTCATCTCGAGCTACGAGGCGGAAACGGGGCTCCTCTGGATGTGGGCGGGACCCTCGTGATTCCTCTCGAGTGGAGACGGGTATGTCGGGGAACTTCTTGATTTGCACCAAGGGTGTGAAGGAGCCTTTCGAAGTTCCAGAGGTGAGGTGTGATCAGCCTCGAGACGCCTCAGCGGAAATGGGCCTCATCTCGCCTGGAGGGGAGAACCTCCTGGATTTTCTCGAGTTGCGGCAGGTCTTCTCGAGTTACGACGGGGACCTCAGGGACCCGCTCTGGTGGCCTCAGGAAAGGCCAGTCCCCATGCGAGTTGCTAGGGGACCTCTCGGGATTCCTCTCCCGTCCATGCCGGGGCCTCAGTCCTTGTGTGGAGTCGGGGCCGGAACCTGAGGATTCCTCTCCAGTGTTGCCATGGATCTTGGGGTGCTTCTGAGTCTCCCCAGGGGAGTCAGGCCTCGTCTCGAGTGGGGGCATGCACGTGCGCTTTCCTCCCGAGCTGCAGCAGTAGTGTCACGCTTCCTGTCACGTGGATCAAGGGATCTGTGGCTTTCCCTCGAGGCTGTCCCTCGAGGCTTTCCCACGAGGCTTTCCCACAGGGCTGTGCCACGTGCCACCTTGGTGTGAGTCGATCCTCGGCGTGAAAGACGAGGCGGTGTAGGGAAAAGAGGTTCCTCTGGAATGGACTGAGACATCTGGGGGACTCTTGGAATGGTGGCACGACCCTGGAGTTCCTCTCGCCGTTCCTGTTGAGAGGGCCTCCTCTTGAAATGCGACGGGAACGCCGGGAACTCTTTCCCGACGAAGCAGGGAAAGGATCCCTCATCTCGAGCTACGAGGCGGAAACGGGGCTCCTCTGGATGTGGGCGGGACTCTCGTGATTCCTCTCGAGTGGAGACGGGTATGTCGGGGAACTTCTTGATTTGCACCAAGGGTGTGAAGGACCCTTTCGAAGTTCCAGAGGGGAGGTGTGATCAGCCTCGAGACGCCTCAGCGGAAATGGGCCTCATCTCGCCTGGAGGGGAGAACCTCCTGGATTTTCTCGAGTTGCGGCAGGTCTTCTCGAGTTACGACGGGGACCTCAGGGACCCGCTCTGGTGGCCTCAGGAAAGGCCAGTCCCCATGCGAGTTGCTAGGGGACCTCTCGGGATTCCTCTCCCGTCCATGCCGGGGCCTCAGTCCTTGTGTGGAGTCGGGGCCGGAACCTGAGGATTCCTCTCCAGTGTTGCCATGGATCTTGGGGTGCTTCTGAGTCTCCCCAGGGGAGTCAGGCCTCGTCTCGAGTGGGGGCTTGCACGTGCGCTTTCCTCCCAAGCTGCAGCAGTAGTGTCACGCTTCCTGTCACGTGGATCAAGGGATCTGTGGCTTTCCCTCGAGGCTGTCCCTCGAGGCTTTCCCACGAGGCTTTCCCACAGGGCTGTGCCACGTGCCACCTTGGTGTGAGTCGATCCTCGGCGTGAAAGACGAGCCGGTGAAGGGAAAAGAGGTTCCTCTGGAATGGACTGAGACATCTGGGGGACTCTTGGAATGGTGGCACGACCCTGGAGTTCCTCTCACCGTTCCTGTTGAGAGGGCCTCCTCTTGAAATGCGACGGGAACGCCGGGAACTCTTTCCCGACGAAGCAGGGAAAGGATCCCTCATCTCGAGCTACGAGGCGGAAACGGGGCTCCTCTGGATGTGGGCGGGACCCTCGTGATTCCTCTCGAGTGGAGACGGGTATGTCGGGGAACTTCTTGATTTGCACCAAGGGTGTGAAGGACCCTTTCGAAGTTCCAGAGGTGAGGTGTGATCAGCCTCGAGACGCCTCAGCGGAAATGGGCCTCATCTCGCCTGGAGGGGAGAACCTCCTGGATTTTCTCGAGTTGCGGCAGGTCTTCTCGAGTTACGACGGGGACCTCAGGGACCCGCTCTGGTGGCCTCAGGAAAGGCAGTCCCCATGCGAGTTGCTAGGGGACCTCTCGGGATTCCTCTCCCGTCCATGCCGGGGCCTCAGTCCTTGTGTGGAGTCGGGGCCGGAACCTGAGGATTCCTCTGCAGTGTTGCCATGGATCTTGGGGTGCTTCTGAGTCTCCCCAGGGGAGTCAGGCCTCGTCTCGAGTGGGGGCATGCACGTGCGCTTTCCTCCCGAGCTGCAGCAGTAGTGTCACGCTTCCTGTCACGTGGATCAAGGGATCTGTGGCTTTCCCTCGAGGCTGTCCCTCGAGGCTTTCCCACGAGGCTTTCCCACAGGGCTGTGCCACGTGCCACCTTGGTGTGAGTCGATCCTCGGCGTGAAAGACGAGGCGGTGTAGGGAAAAGAGGTTCCTCTGGAATGGACTGAGACATCTGGGGGACTCTTGGAATGGTGGCACGACCCTGGAGTTCCTCTCGCCGTTCCTGTTGAGAGGGCCTCCTCTTGAAATGCGACGGGAACGCCGGGAACTCTTTCCCGACGAAGCAGGGAAAGGATCCCTCATCTCGATCTACGAGGCGGAAACGGGGCTCCTCTGGATGTGGGCGGGACCCTCGTGATTCCTCTCGAGTGGAGACGGGTATGTCGGGGAACTTCTTGATTTGCACCAAGGGTGTGAAGGAGCCTTTCGAAGTTCCAGAGGTGAGGTGTGATCAGCCTCGAGACGCCTCAGCGGAAATGGGCCTCATCTCGCCTGGAGGGGAGAACCTCCTGGATTTTCTCGAGTTGCGGCAGGTCTTCTCGAGTTACGACGGGGACCTCAGGGACCCGCTCTGGTGGCCTCAGGAAAGGCCAGTCCCCATGCGAGTTGCTAGGGGACCTCTCGGGATTCCTCTCCCGTCCATGCCGGGGCCTCAGTCCTTGTGTGGAGTCGGGGCCGGAACCTGAGGATTCC
This sequence comes from Budorcas taxicolor, assembly GCF_023091745.1. Taxonomy (NCBI): domain Eukaryota; kingdom Metazoa; phylum Chordata; class Mammalia; order Artiodactyla; family Bovidae; genus Budorcas; species Budorcas taxicolor. Next base: position 964,983 of record NC_068925.1, read on the forward strand.
TCTCCAGTGTTGCCATGGATCTTGGGGTGCTTCTGAGTCTCCCCAGGTGAGTCAGGCCTCGTCTCGAGTGGGGGCTTGCACGTGCGCTTTCCTCCCAAGCTGCAGCAGTAGTGTCACGCTTCCTGTCACGTGGATCAAGGGATCTGTGGCTTTCCCTCGAGGCTGTCCCTCGAGGCTTTCCCACGAGGCTTTCCCACAGGGCTGTGCCACGTGCCACCTTGGTGTGAGTCGATCCTCGGCGTGAAAGACGAGCCGGTGAAGGGAAAAGAGGTTCCTCTGGAATGGACTGAGACATCTGGGGGACTCTTGGAATGGTGGCACGACCCTGGAGTTCCTCTCGCCGTTCCTGTTGAGAGGGCCTCCTCTTGAAATGCGACGGGAACGCCGGGAACTCTTTCCCGACGAAGCAGGGAAAGGATCCCTCATCTCGAGCTACGAGGCGGAAACGGGGCTCCTCTGGATGTGGGCGGGACCCTCGTGATTCCTCTCGAGTGGAGACGGGTATGTCGGGGAACTTCTTGATTTGCACCAAGGGTGTGAAGGACCCTTTCGAAGTTCCTGAGGTGAGGTGTGATCAGCCTCGAGACGCCTCAGCGGAAATGGGCCTCATCTCGCCTGGAGGGGAGAACCTCCTGGATTTTCTCGAGTTGCGGCAGGTCTTCTCGAGTTACGACGGGGACCTCAGGGACCCGCTCTGGTGGCCTCAGGAAAGGCAGTCCCCATGCGAGTTGCTAGGGGACCTCTCGGGATTCCTCTCCCGTCCATGCCGGGGCCTCAGTCCTTGTGTGGAGTCGGGGCCGGAACCTGAGGATTCCTCTGCAGTGTTGCCATGGATCTTGGGGTGCTTCTGAGTCTCCCCAGGGGAGTCAGGCCTCGTCTCGAGTGGGGGCATGCACGTACGCTTTCCTCCCGAGCTGCAGCAGTAGTGTCACGCTTCCTGTCACGTGGATCAAGGGATCTGTGGCTTTCCCTCGAGGCTGTCCCTCGAGGCTTTCCCACGAGGCTTTCCCACAGGGCTGTGCCACGTGCCACCTTGGTGTGAGTCGATCCTCGGCGTGAAAGACGAGGCGGTGTAGGGAAAGAGGTTCCTCTGGAATGGACTGAGACATCTGGGGGACTCTTGGAATGGTGGCACGACCCTGGAGTTCCTCTCGCCGTTCCTGTTGAGAGGGCCTCCTCTTGAAATGCGACGGGAACGCCGGGAACTCTTTCCCGACGAAGCAGGGAAAGGATCCCTCATCTCGAGCTACGAGGCGGAAACGGGGCTCCTCTGGATGTGGGCGGGACCCTCGTGATTCCTCTCGAGTGGAGACGGGTATGTCGGGGAACTTCTTGATTTACACCAAGGGTGTGAAGGAGCCTTTCGAAGTTCTAGAGGTGAGGTGTGATCAGCCTCGAGACGCCTCAGCGGAAATGGGCCTCATCTCGCCTGGAGGGGAGAACCTCCTGGATTTTCTCGAGTTGCGGCAGGTCTTCTCGAGTTACGACGGGGACCTCAGGGACCCGCTCTGGTGGCCTCAGGAAAAGCCAGTCCCCATGCGAGTTGCTAGGGGACCTCTCGGGATTCCTCTCCCGTCCATGCCGGGGCCTCAGTCCTTGTGTGGAGTCGGGGCCGGAACCTGAGGATGGCTCTCCAGTGTTGCCATGGATCTTGGGGTGCTTCTGAGTCTCCCCAGGGGAGTCAGGCCTCGTCTCGAGTGGGGGCATGCACGTGCGCTTTCCTCCCGAGCTGCAGCAGTAGTGTCACGCTTCCTGTTACGTGGATCAAGGGATCTGTGGCTTTCCCTCGAGGCTGTCCCTCGAGGCTTTCCCACGAGGCTTTCCCACAGGGCTGTGCCACGTGCCACCTTGGTGTGAGTCGATCCTCGGCGTGAAAGACGAGGCGGTGTAGGGGAAAGAGGTTCCTCTGGAATGGACTGAGACATCTGGGGGACTCTTGGAATGGTGGCACGAACCTGGAGTTCCTCTCGCCGTTCCTGTTGAGAGGGCCTCCTCTTGAAATGCGACGGGAACGCCGGGAACTCTTTCCCGACGAAGCAGGGAAAGGATCCCTCATCTCAAGCTACGAGGCGGAAACGGGGCTCCTCTGGATGTGGGCGGGACCCTCGTGATTCCTCTCGAGTGGAGACGGGTATGTCGGGGAACTTCTTGATTTGCACCAAGGGTGTGAAGGAGCCTTTCGAAGTTCCAGAGGTGAGGTGTGATCAGCCTCGAGACGCCTCAGCGGAAATGGGCCTCATCTCGCCTGGAGGGGAGAACCTCCTGGATTTTCTCGAGTTGCGGCAGGTCTTCTCGAGTTACGACGGGGACCTCAGGGACCCGCTCTGGTGGCCTCAGGAAAGGCCAGTCCCCATGCGAGTTGCTAGGGGACCTCTCGGGATTCCTCTCCCGTCCATGCCGGGGCCTCAGTCCTTGTGTGGAGTCGGGGCCGGAACCTGAGGATTCCTCTCCAGTGTTGCCATGGATCTTGGGGTGCTTCTGAGTCTCCCCAGGGGAGTCAGGCCTCGTCTCGAGTGGGGGCTTGCACGTGCGCTTTCCTCCCAAGCTGCAGCAGTAGTGTCACGCTTCCTGTCACGTGGATCAAGGGATCTGTGGCTTTCCCTCGAGGCTGTCCCTCGAGGCTTTCCCACGAGGCTTTCCCACAGGGCTGTGCCACGTGCCACCTTGGTGTGAGTCGATCCTCGGCGTGAAAGACGAGCCGGTGAAGGGAAAAGAGGTTCCTCTGGAATGGACTGAGACATCTGGGGGACTCTTGGAATGGTGGCACGATCCTGGAGTTCGTCACGCCGTTCCTGTTGAGAGGGCCTCCTCTTGAAATGCGACGGGAATGCCGGGAACTCTTTCCCGACGAAGCAGGGAAAGGATCCCTCATCTCGAGCTACGAGGCGGAAACGGGGCTCCTCTGGATGTGGGCGGGACCCTCGTGATTCCTCTCGAGTGGAGACGGGTATGTCGGGGAACTTCTGGATTTGCACCAAGGGTGTGAAGGAGCCTTTCGAAGTTCAGAGGTGAGGTGTGATCAGGCTCGAGACGCCTCAGCGGAAATGGGCCTCATCTCGCCTGGAGGGGAGAACCTCCTGGATTTTCTCGAGTTGCGGCAGGTCTTCTCGAGTTACGACGGGGACCTCAGGGACCCGCTCTGGTGGCCTCAGGAAAGGCCAGTCCCCATGCGAGTTGCTAGGGGACCTCTCGGGATTCCTCTCCTGTCCATGCCGGGGCCTCAGTCCTTGTGTGGAGTCGGGGCCGGAACCTGAGGATTCCTCTCCAGTGTTGCCATGGATCTTGGGGTGTTTCTGAGACTTCCCAGGGGAGTCAGGCCTCGTCTCGAGTGGGGGCATGCACGTGCGCTTTGCTCCCGAGCTGCAGCAGTAGTGTCACGCTTCCTGTCACGTGGATCAAGGGATCTGTGGCTTTCCCTCGAGGCTGTCCCTCGAGGCTTTCCCACGAGGCTTTCCCACAGGGCTGTGCCACGTGCCACCTTGGTGTGAGTCGATCCTCGGCGTGAAAGACGAGGCGGTGTAGGGAAAAGAGGTTCCTCTGGAATGGACTGAGACATCTGGGGGACTCTTGGAATGGTGGCACGACCCTGGAGTTCCTCTCGCCGTTCCTGTTGAGAGGGCCTCCTCTTGAAATGCGACGGGAACGCCGGGAACTCTTTCCCGACGAAGCAGGGAAAGGATCCCTCATCTCGAGCTACGAGGCGGAAACGGGGCTCCTGTGGATGTGGGCGGGACCCTCGTGATTCCTCTCGAGTGGAGACGGGTATGTCGGGGAACATCTTGATTTGCACCAAGGGTGTGAAGGACCCTTTCGAAGTTCCAGAGTTGAGGTGTGATCAGCCTCGAGACGCCTCAGCGGAAATGGGCCTCATCTCGCCTGGAGGGGAGAACCTCCTGGATTTTCTCGAGTTGCAGCAGGTCTTCTCGAGTTACGACGGGGACCTCAGGGACCCGCTCTGATGGCCTCAGGAAAGGCCAGTCCCCATGCGAGTTGCTAGGGGACCTCTCGGGATTCCTCTCCCGTCCATGCCGGGGCCTCAGTCCTTGTGTGGAGTCGGGGCCGGAACCTGAGGATTCCTCTCCAGTGTTGCCATGGATCTTGGGGTGCTTCTGAGTCTTCCCAGGGGAGTCAGGCCTCGTCTCGAGTGGGGGCATGCACGTGCGCTTTCCTCCCAAGCTGCAGCAGTAGTGTCACGCTTCCTGTCACGTGGATCAAGGGATCTGTGGCTTTCCCTCGAGGCTGTCCCTCGAGGCTTTCCCACGAGGCTTTCCCACAGGGCTGTGCCACGTGCCACCTTGGTGTGAGTCGATCCTCGGCGTGAAAGACGAGCCGGTGAAGGGAAAAGAGGTTCCTCTGGAATGGACTGAGACATCTGGGGGACTCTTGGAATGGTGGCACGACCCTGGAGTTCCTCTCGCCGTTCCTGTTGAGAGGGCCTCCTCTTGAAATGCGACGGGAACGCCGGGAACTCTTTCCCGACGAAGCAGGGAAAGGATCCCTCATCTCGAGCTACGAGGCGGAAACGGGGCTCCTCTGGATGTGGGCGGGACCCTCGTGATTCCTCTCGAGTGGAGACGGGTATGTCGGGGAACTTCTTGATTTGCACCAAGGGTGTGAAGGAGCCTTTCGAAGTTCCAGAGGTGAGGTGAGATCAGCCTCGAGACGCCTCAGCGGAAATGGGCCTCATCTCGCCTGGAGGGGAGAACCTCCTGGATTTTCTCGAGTTGCGGCAGGTCTTCTCGAGTTACGACGGGGACCTCAGGGACCCGCTCTGGTGGCCTCAGGAAAGGCCAGTCCCCATGCGAGTTGCTAGGGGACCTCTCGGGATTCCTCTCCCGTCCATGCCGGGGCCTCAGTCCTTGTGTGGAGTCGGGGCCGGAACCTGAGGATTCCTCTCCAGTGTTGCCATGGATCTTGGGGTGCTTCTGAGTCTCCCCAGGGGAGTCAGGCCTCGTCTCGAGTGGGGGCATGCACGTGCGCTTTCCTCCCGAGCTGCAGCAGTAGTGTCACGCTTCCTGTCACATGGATCAAGGGATCTGTGGCTTTCCCTTGAGGCTGTCCCTCGAGGCTTTCCCACGAGGCTTTCCCACAGGGCTGTGCCACGTGCCACCTTGGTGTGAGTCGATCCTCGGCGTGAAAGACGAGCCGGTGAAGGGAAAAGAGGTTCCTCTGGAATGGACTGAGACATCTGGGGGACTCTTGGAATGGTGGCACGACCCTGGAGTTCCTCTCGCCGTTCCTGTTGAGAGGGCCTCCTCTTGAGATGCGACGGGAACGCCGGGAACTCTTTCCCGACGAAGCAGGGCAAGGATCCCTCATCTCGAGCTACGAGGCGGAAACGGGGCTCCTCTGGATGTGGGCGGGACCCTCGTGATTCCTCTCGAGTGGAGACGGGTATGTCGGGGAACTTCTGGATTTGCACCAAGGGTGTGAAGGAGCCTTTCGAAGTTCGAGAGGTGAGGTGTGATCAGCCTCGAGACGCCTCAGCGGAAATGGGCCTCATCTCGCCTGGAGGGGAGAACCTCCTGGATTTTCTCGAGTTGCGGCAGGTCTTCTCGAGTTAATACGGGGACCTCAGGGACCCGCTCTGGTGGCCTCAGGAAAGGCCAGTCCCCATGCGAGTTGCTAGGGGACCTCTCGGGATTCCTCTCCCGTCCATGCCGGGGCCTCAGTCCTTGTGTGGAGTCGGGGCCGGAACCTGAGGATTCCTCTCCAGTGTTGCCATGGATCTTGGGGTGCTTCTGAGTCTCCCCAGGGGAGTCAGGCCTCGTCTCGAGTGGGGGCTTGCACGTGCGCTCTCCTCCCAAGCTGCAGCAGTAGTGTCACGCTTCCTGTCACGTGGATCAAGGGATCTGTGGCTTTCCCTCGAGGCTGTCCCTCGAGGCTTTCCCACGAGGCTTTCCCACAGGGCTGTGCCACGTGCCACCTTGGTGTGAGTCGATCCTCGGCGTGAAAGACGAGCCGGTGAAGGGAAAAGAGGTTCCTCTGGAATGGACTGAGACATCTGGGGGACTCTTGGAATGGTGGCACGACCCTGGAGTTCCTCTCGCCGTTCCTGTTGAGAGGGCCTCCTCTTGAAATGCGACGGGAACGCCGGGAACTCTTTCCCGACGAAGCAGGGAAAGGATCCCTCATCTCGAGCTACGAGGCGGAAACGGGGCTCCTCTGGATGTGGGCGGGACCCTCGTGATTCCTCTCGAGTGGAGACGGGTATGTCGGGGAACTTCTTGATTTGCACCAAGGGTGTGAAGGAGCCTTTCGAAGTTCCAGAGGTGAGGTGTGATCAGCCTCGAGACGCCTCAGCGGAAATGGGCCTCATCTCGCCTGGAGGGGAGAACCTCCTGGATTTTCTCGAGTTGCGGCAGGTCTTCTCGAGTTACGACGGGGACCTCAGGGACCCGCTCTGGTGGCCTAAAGAAAGGCCAGTCCCCATGCGAGTTGCTAGGGGACCTCTCGGGATTCCTCTCCCGTCCATGCCGGGGCCTCAGTCCTTGCGTGGAGTCGGGGCCGGAACCTGAGGATTCCTCTCCAGTGTTGCCATGGATCTTGGGGTGCTTCTGAGTCTTCCCAGGGGAGTCAGGCCTCGTCTCGAGTGGGGGCATGCACGTGCGCTTTCCTCCCAAGCTGCAGCAGTAGTGTCACGCTTCCTGTCACGTGGATCAAGGGATCTGTGGCTTTCCCTCGAGGCTGTCCCTCGAGGCTTTCCCACGAGGCTTTCCCACAGGGCTGTGCCACGTGCCACCTTGGTGTGAGTCGATCCTCGGCGTGAAAGACGAGCCGGTGAAGGGAAAAGAGGTTCCTCTGGAATGGACTGAGACATCTGGGGGACTCTTGGAATGGTGGCACGACCCTGGAGTTCCTCTCGCCGTTCCTGTTGAGAGGGCCTCCTCTTGAAATGCGACGGGAACGCCGGGAACTCTTTCCCGACGAAGCAGGGAAAGGATCCCTCATCTCGAGCTACGAGGCGGAAACGGGGTTCCTCTGGATGTGGGCGGGACCCTCGTGATTCCTCTCGAGTGGAGACGGGTATGTCGGGGAACTTCTGGATTTGCACCAAGGGTGTGAAGGAGCCTTTCGAAGTTCGAGAGGTGAGGTGTGATCAGCCTCGAGACGCCTCAGCGGAAATGGGCCTCATCTCGCCTGGAGGGGAGAACCTCCTGGATTTTCTCGAGTTGCGGCAGGTCTTCTCGAGTTACGACGGGGACCTCAGGGACCCGCTCTGGTGGCCTCCGGAAAGGCCAGTCCCCATGCGAGTTGCTAGGGGACCTCTCGGGATTCCTCTCCCGTCCATGCCAGGGCCTCAGTCCTTGTGTGGAGTCGGCGCCGGAACCTGAGGATTCCTCTCCAGTGTTGCATGGATCTTGGGGTGCTTCTGAGTCTCCCCAGGGGAGTCAGGCCTCGTCTTGAGTGGGGGCTTGCACGTGCGCTTTCCTCCCAAGCTGCAGCAGTAGTGTCACGCTTCCTGTCACGTGGATCAAGGGATCTGTGGCTTTCCCTCGAGGCTGTCCCTCGAGGCTTTCCCACGAGGCTTTCCCACAGGGCTGTGCCACGTGCCACCTTGGTGTGAGTCGATCCTCGGCGTGAAAGACGAGCCGGTGAAGGGAAAAGAGGTTCCTCTGGAATGGACTGAGACATCTGGGGGACTCTTGGAATGGTGGCACGACCCTGGAGTTCCTCTCGCCGTTCCTGTTGAGAGGGCCTCCTCTTGAAATGCGACGGGAACGCCGGGAACTCTTTCCCGACGAAGCAGGGAAAGGATCCCTCATCTCGAGCTACGAGGCGGAAACGGGGCTCCTCTGGATGTGGGCGGGACTCTCGTGATTCCTCTCGAGTGGACACGGCTAGGTCGGGGAACTTCTTGATTTGCACCAAGGGTGTGAAGGAGCCTTTCGAAGTTCCCGAGGTGAGGTGTGATCAGCCTCGAGACGCCTCAGCGGAAATGGGCCTCATCTCGCCTGGAGGGGAGAACCTCCTGGATTTTCTCGAGTTGCGGCAGGTCTTCTCGAGTTACGACGGGGACCTCAGGGACCCGCTCTGGTGGCCTCAGGAAAGGCCAGTCCCCATGTGAGTTGCTAGGGGACCTCTCGGGATTCCTCTCCCGTCCATGCCGGGGCCTCAGTCCTTGTGTGGAGTCGGGGCCGGAACCTGAGGATTCCTCTCCAGTGTTGCCATGGATCTTGGGGTGCTTCTGAGTCTCCCCAGGGGAGTCAGGCCTCGTCTCGAGTGGGGGCATGCACGTGCGCTTTCCTCCCGAGCTGCAGCAGTAGTGTCACGCTTCCTGTCACGTGGATCAAGGGATCTGTGGCTTTCCCTCGAGGCTGTCCCTCGAGGCTTTCCCACGAGGCTTTCCCACAGGGCTGTGCCACGTGCCACCTTGGTGTGAGTCGATCCTCGGCGTGAAAGACGAGCCGGTGAAGGGAAAAGAGGTTCCTCTGGAATGGACTGAGACATCTGGGGGACTCTTGGAATGGTGGCACGACCCTGGAGTTCCTCTCGCCGTTCCTGTTGAGAGGGCCTCCTCTTGAGATGCGACGGGAACGCCGGGAACTCTTTCCCGACGAAGCAGGGAAAGGATCCCTCATCTCGAGCTACGAGGCGGAAACGGGGCTCCTCTGGATGTGGGCGGGACTCTCGTGATTCCTCTCGAGTGGAGACGGCTAGGTCGGGGAACTTCTTGATTTGCACCAAGGGTGTGAAGGAGCCTTTCGAAGTTCGAGAGGTGAGGTGTGATCAGCCTCGAGACGCCTCAGCGGAAATGGGCCTCATCTCGCCTGGAGGGGAGAACCTCCTGGATTTTCTCGAGTTGCGGCAGGTCTTCTCGAGTTACGACGGGGACCTCAGGGACCCGCTCTGGTGGCCTCAGGAAAGGCCAGTCCCCATGTGAGTTGCTAGGGGACCTCTCGGGATTCCTCTCCCGTCCATGCCGGGGCCTCAGTCCTTGTGTGGAGTCGGGGCCGGAACCTGAGAATTCCTCTCCAGTGTTGCCATGGATCTTGGGGTGCTTCTGAGTCTCCCCAGGGGAGTCAGGCCTCGTCTCGAGTGGGGGCATGCACGTGCGCTTTCCTCCCGAGCTGCAGCAGTAGTGTCACGCTTCCTGTCACGTGGATCAAGGGATCTGTGGCTTTCCCTCGAGGCTGTCCCTCGAGGCTTTCCCACGAGGCTTTCCCACAGGGCTGTGCCACGTGCCACCTTGGTGTGAGTCGATCCTCGGCGTGAAAGACGAGCCGGTGAAGGGAAAAGAGGTTCCTCTGGAATGGACTGAGACATCTGGGGGACTCTTGGAATGGTGGCACGACCCTGGAGTTCCTCTCGCCGTTCCTGTTGAGAGGGCCGCCTCTTGAGATGCGACGGGAACGCCGGGAACTCTTTCCCGACGAAGCAGGGAAAGGATCCCTCATCTCGAGCTACGAGGCGGAAACGGGGCTCCTCTGGATGTGGGCGGGACCCTCGTGATTCCTCTCGAGTGGAGACGGCTAGGTCGGGGAACTTCTTGATTTGCACCAAGGGTGTGAAGGAGCCTTTCGAAGTTCGAGAGGTGAGGTGTGATCAGCCTCGAGACGCCTCAGCGGAAATGGGCCTCATCTCGCCTGGAGGGGAGAACCTCCTGGATTTTCTCGAGTTGCGCGACAGGTCTTCTCGAGTTACGACGGGGACCTCAGGGACCCGCTCTGGTGGCCTCAGGAAAGGCCAGTCCCCATGCGAGTTGCTAGGGGACCTCTCGGGATTCCTCTCCCGTCCATGGCGGGGCCTCAGTCCTTGTGTGGAGTCGGGGCCGGAACCTGAGGATTCCTCTGCAGTGTTGCCATGGATCTTGGGGTGCTTCTGAGTCTCCCCAGGGGAGTCAGGCCTCGTCTCGAGTGGGGGCATGCACGTGCGCTTTCCTCCCTAGCTGCAGCAGTAGTGTCACGCTTCCTATCACGTGGATCAAGGGATCTGTGGCTTTCCCTCGAGGCTGTCCCTCGAGGCTTTCCCACGAGGCTTTCCCACAGGGCTGTGCCACGTGCCACCTTGGTGTGAGTCGATCCTCGGCGTGAAAGACGAGCCGGTGAAGGGAAAAGAGGTTCCTCTGGAATGGACTGAGACATCTGGGGGACTCTTGGAATGGTGGCACGACCCTGGAGTTCCTCTCGCCGTTCCTGTTGAGAGGGCCTCCTCTTGAGATGTGACGGGAAGGTCGGGAACTCTTTCCCGACGAAGCAGGGAAAGGATCCCTCATCTCGAGCTACGAGGCGGAAACGGGGCTCCTCTGGATGTGGGCGGGACTCTCGTGATTCCTCTCGAGTGGAGACGGGTAGGTCGGGGAACTTCTTGATTTGCACCAAGGGTGTGAAGGACCCTTTCGAAGTTCCCGAGATGAGGTGTGATCAGCCTCGAGACGCCTCAGCGGAAATGGGCCTCATCTCGCCTGGAGGGGAGAACCTCCTGGATTTTCTCGAGTTGCGGCAGGTCTTCTCGAGTTACGACGGGGACCTCAGGGACCCGCTCTGGTGGCCTCAGGAAAGGCCAGTCCCCATGTGAGTTGCTAGGGGACCTCTCGGGATTCCTCTCCCGTCCATGCCGGGCCCTCAGTCCTTGTGTTGAGTCGGGGCCGGAACCTGAGGATTCCTCTCCAGTGTTACCATGGATCTTGGGGTGCTTCTGAGTCTCCCCAGGGGAGTCAGGCCTCGTCTCGATTGGGGGCATGCACGTGCGCTTTCCTCCCGAGCTGCAGCAGTAGTGTCACGCTTCCTGTCACGTGGATCAAGGGATCTGTGGCTTTCCCTCGAGGCTGTCCCTCGAGGCTTTCCCACAGGGCTGTGCCACGTGCCACCTTGGTGTGAGTCGATCCTCGGCGTGAAAGACGAGCCGGTGAAGGGAAAAGAGGTTCCTCTGGAATGGACTGAGACATCTGGGGGACTCTTGGAATGGTGGCACGACCCTGGAGTTCCTCTCGCCGGTCCTGTTGAGAGGGCCTCCTCTTGAGATGCGACGGGAACGCCGGGAACTCTTTCCCGACGAAGCAGGGAAAGGATCCCTCATCTCGAGCTACGAGGCGGAAACGGGGCTCCTCTGGATGTGGGCGGGACCCTCGTGATTCCTCTCGAGTGGAGACGGGTATGTCGGGGAACTTCTTGATTTGCACCAAGGGTGTGAAGGAGCCTTTCGAAGTCCAGAGGGGAGGTGTGATCAGACTCGAGACGCCTCAGCGGAAATGGGCCTCATCTCGCCTGGAGGGGAGAACCTCCTGGATTTTCTCGAGTTGCAGCAGGTCTTCTCGAGTTACGACGGGGACCTCAGGGACCCGCTCTGATGGCCTCAGGAAAGGCCAGTCCCCATGCGAGTTGCTAGGGGACCTCTCGGGATTCCTCTCCCGTCCATGCCGGGGCCTCAGTCCTTGTGTGGAGTCGGGGCCGGAACCTGAGGATTCCTCTCCAGTGTTGCCATGGATCTTGGGGTGCTTCTGAGTCTTCCCAGGGGAGTCAGGCCTCGTCTCGAGTGGGGGCATGCACGTGCGCTTTCCTCCCAAGCTGCAGCAGTAGTGTCACGCTTCCTGTCACGTGGATCAAGGGATCTGTGGCTTTCCCTCGAGGCTGTCCCTCGAGGCTTTCCCACGAGGCTTTCCCACAGGGCTGTGCCACGTGCCACCTTGGTGTGAGTCGATCCTCGGCGTGAAAGACGAGCCGGTGAAGGGAAAAGAGGTTCCTCTGGAATGGACTGAGACATCTGGGGGACTCTTGGAATGGTGGCACGACCCTGGAGTTCCTCTCGCCGTTCCTGTTGAGAGGGCCTCCTCTTGAAATGCGACGGGAACGCCGGGAACTCTTTCCCGACGAAGCAGGGAAAGGATCCCTCATCTCGAGCTACGAGGCGGAAACGGGGCTCCTCTGGATGTGGGCGGGACCCTCGTGATTCCTCTCGAGTGGAGACGGGTATGTCGGGGAACTTCTTGATTTGCACCAAGGGTGTGAAGGAGCCTTTCGAAGTTCCAGAGGTGAGGTGAGATCAGCCTCGAGACGCCTCAGCGGAAATGGGCCTCATCTCGCCTGGAGGGGAGAACCTCCTGGATTTTCTCGAGTTGCGGCAGGTCTTCTCGAGTTACGACGGGGACCTCAGGGACCCGCTCTGGTGGCCTCAGGAAAGGCCAGTCCCCATGCGAGTTGCTAGGGGACCTCTCGGGATTCCTCTCCCGTCCATGCCGGGGCCTCAGTCCTTGTGTGGAGTCGGGGCCGGAACCTGAGGATTCCTCTCCAGTGTTGCCATGGATCTTGGGGTGCTTCTGAGTCTCCCCAGGGGAGTCAGGCCTCGTCTCGAGTGGGGGCATGCACGTGCGCTTTCCTCCCGAGCTGCAGCAGTAGTGTCAGGCTTCCTGTCACGTGGATCAAGGGATCTGTGGCTTTCCCTTGAGGCTGTCCCTCGAGGCTTTCCCACGAGGCTTTCCCACAGGGCTGTGCCACGTGCCACCTTGGTGTGAGTCGATCCTCGGCGTGAAAGACGAGCCGGTGAAGGGAAAAGAGGTTCCTCTGGAATGGACTGAGACATCTGGGGGACTCTTGGAATGGTGGCACGACCCTGGAGTTCCTCTCGCCGTTCCTGTTGAGAGGGCCTCCTCTTGAGATGCGACGGGAACGCCGGGAACTCTTTCCCGACGAAGCAGGGCAAGGATCCCTCATCTCGAGCTACGAGGCGGAAACGGGGCTCCTCTGGATGTGGGCGGGACCCTCGTGATTCCTCTCGAGTGGAGACGGGTATGTCGGGGAACTTCTGGATTTGCACCAAGGGTGTGAAGGAGCCTTTCGAAGTTCGAGAGGTGAGGTGTGATCAGCCTCGAGACGCCTCAGCGGAAATGGGCCTCATCTCGCCTGGAGGGGAGAACCTCCTGGATTTTCTCGAGTTGCGCGACAGGTCTTCTCGAGTTACGACGGGGACCTCAGGGACCCGCTCTGGTGGCCTCAGGAAAGGCCAGTCCCCATGCGAGTTGCTAGGGGACCTCTCGGGATTCCTCTCCCGTCCATGGCGGGGCCTCAGTCCTTGTGTGGAGTCGGGGCCGGAACCTGAGGATTCCTCTGCAGTGTTGCCATGGATCTTGGGGTGCTTCTGAGTCTCCCCAGGGGAGTCAGGCCTCGTCTCGAGTGGGGGCATGCACGTGCGCTTTCCTCCCTAGCTGCAGCAGTAGTGTCACGCTTCCTATCACGTGGATCAAGGGATCTGTGGCTTTCCCTCGAGGCTGTCCCTCGAGGCTTTCCCACGAGGCTTTCCCACAGGGCTGTGCCACGTGCCACCTTGGTGTGAGTCGATCCTCGGCGTGAAAGACGAGCCGGTGAAGGGAAAAGAGGTTCCTCTGGAATGGACTGAGACATCTGGGGGACTCTTGGAATGGTGGCACGACCCTGGAGTTCCTCTCGCCGTTCCTGTTGAGAGGGCCTCCTCTTGAGATGTGACGGGAAGGTCGGGAACTCTTTCCCGACGAAGCAGGGAAAGGATCCCTCATCTCGAGCTACGAGGCGGAAACGGGGCTCCTCTGGATGTGGGCGGGACTCTCGTGATTCCTCTCGAGTGGAGACGGGTAGGTCGGGGAACTTCTTGATTTGCACCAAGGGTGTGAAGGACCCTTTCGAAGTTCCCGAGATGAGGTGTGATCAGCCTCGAGACGCCTCAGCGGAAATGGGCCTCATCTCGCCTGGAGGGGAGAACCTCCTGGATTTTCTCGAGTTGCGGCAGGTCTTCTCGAGTTACGACGGGGACCTCAGGGACCCGCTCTGGTGGCCTCAGGAAAGGCCAGTCCCCATGTGAGTTGCTAGGGGACCTCTCGGGATTCCTCTCCCGTCCATGCCGGGCCCTCAGTCCTTGTGTTGAGTCGGGGCCGGAACCTGAGGATTCCTCTCCAGTGTTACCATGGATCTTGGGGTGCTTCTGAGTCTCCCCAGGGGAGTCAGGCCTCGTCTCGATTGGGGGCATGCACGTGCGCTTTCCTCCCGAGCTGCAGCAGTAGTGTCACGCTTCCTGTCACGTGGATCAAGGGATCTGTGGCTTTCCCTCGAGGCTGTCCCTCGAGGCTTTCCCACAGGGCTGTGCCACGTGCCACCTTGGTGTGAGTCGATCCTCGGCGTGAAAGACGAGCCGGTGAAGGGAAAAGAGGTTCCTCTGGAATGGACTGAGACATCTGGGGGACTCTTGGAATGGTGGCACGACCCTGGAGTTCCTCTCGCCGGTCCTGTTGAGAGGGCCTCCTCTTGAGATGCGACGGGAACGCCGGGAACTCTTTCCCGACGAAGCAGGGAAAGGATCCCTCATCTCGAGCTACGAGGCGGAAACGGGGCTCCTCTGGATGTGGGCGGGACCCTCGTGATTCCTCTCGAGTGGAGACGGGTATGTCGGGGAACTTCTTGATTTGCACCAAGGGTGTGAAGGAGCCTTTCGAAGTCCAGAGGGGAGGTGTGATCAGACTCGAGACGCCTCAGCGGAAATGGGCCTCATCTCGCCTGGAGGGGAGAACCTCCTGGATTTTCTCGAGTTGCAGCAGGTCTTCTCGAGTTACGACGGGGACCTCAGGGACCCGCTCTGATGGCCTCAGGAAAGGCCAGTCCCCATGCGAGTTGCTAGGGGACCTCTCGGGATTCCTCTCCCGTCCATGCCGGGGCCTCAGTCCTTGTGTGGAGTCGGGGCCGGAACCTGAGGATTCCTCTCCAGTGTTGCCATGGATCTTGGGGTGCTTCTGAGTCTTCCCAGGGGAGTCAGGCCTCGTCTCGAGTGGGGGCATGCACGTGCGCTTTCCTCCCAAGCTGCAGCAGTAGTGTCACGCTTCCTGTCACGTGGATCAAGGGATCTGTGGCTTTCCCTCGAGGCTGTCCCTCGAGGCTTTCCCACGAGGCTTTCCCACAGGGCTGTGCCACGTGCCACCTTGGTGTGAGTCGATCCTCGGCGTGAAAGACGAGCCGGTGAAGGGAAAAGAGGTTCCTCTGGAATGGACTGAGACATCTGGGGGACTCTTGGAATGGTGGCACGACCCTGGAGTTCCTCTCGCCGTTCCTGTTGAGAGGGCCTCCTCTTGAAATGCGACGGGAACGCCGGGAACTCTTTCCCGACGAAGCAGGGAAAGGATCCCTCATCTCGAGCTACGAGGCGGAAACGGGGCTCCTCTGGATGTGGGCGGGACCCTCGTGATTCCTCTCGAGTGGAGACGGGTATGTCGGGGAACTTCTTGATTTGCACCAAGGGTGTGAAGGAGCCTTTCGAAGTTCCAGAGGTGAGGTGAGATCAGCCTCGAGACGCCTCAGCGGAAATGGGCCTCATCTCGCCTGGAGGGGAGAACCTCCTGGATTTTCTCGAGTTGCGGCAGGTCTTCTCGAGTTACGACGGGGACCTCAGGGACCCGCTCTGGTGGCCTCAGGAAAGGCCAGTCCCCATGCGAGTTGCTAGGGGACCTCTCGGGATTCCTCTCCCGTCCATGCCGGGGCCTCAGTCCTTGTGTGGAGTCGGGGCCGGAACCTGAGGATTCCTCTCCAGTGTTGCCATGGATCTTGGGGTGCTTCTGAGTCTCCCCAGGGGAGTCAGGCCTCGTCTCGAGTGGGGGCATGCACGTGCGCTTTCCTCCCGAGCTGCAGCAGTAGTGTCAGGCTTCCTGTCACGTGGATCAAGGGATCTGTGGCTTTCCCTTGAGGCTGTCCCTCGAGGCTTTCCCACGAGGCTTTCCCACAGGGCTGTGCCACGTGCCACCTTGGTGTGAGTCGATCCTCGGCGTGAAAGACGAGCCGGTGAAGGGAAAAGAGGTTCCTCTGGAATGGACTGAGACATCTGGGGGACTCTTGGAATGGTGGCACGACCCTGGAGTTCCTCTCGCCGTTCCTGTTGAGAGGGCCTCCTCTTGAGATGCGACGGGAACGCCGGGAACTCTTTCCCGACGAAGCAGGGCAAGGATCCCTCATCTCGAGCTACGAGGCGGAAACGGGGCTCCTCTGGATGTGGGCGGGACCCTCGTGATTCCTCTCGAGTGGAGACGGGTATGTCGGGGAACTTCTGGATTTGCACCAAGGGTGTGAAGGACCCTTTCGAAGTTCCAGAGGTGAGGTGTGATCAGCCTCGAGACGCCTCAGCGGAAATGGGCCTCATCTCGCCTGGAGGGGAGAACCTCCTGGATTTTCTCGAGTTGCGGCAGGTCTTCTCGAGTTAATACGGGGACCTCAGGGACCCGCTCTGGTGGCCTCAGGAAAGGCCAGTCCCCATGCGAGTTGCTAGGGGACCTCTCGGGATTCCTCTCCCGTCCATGCCGGGGCCTCAGTCCTTGTGTGGAGTCGGGGCCGGAACCTGAGGATTCCTCTCCAGTGTTGCCATGGATCTTGGGGTGCTTCTGAGTCTCCCCAGGGGAGTCAGGCCTCGTCTCGAGTGGGGGCTTGCACGTGCGCTCTCCTCCCAAGCTGCAGCAGTAGTGTCACGCTTCCTGTCACGTGGATCAAGGGATCTGTGGCTTTCCCTCGAGGCTGTCCCTCGAGGCTTTCCCACGAGGCTTTCCCACAGGGCTGTGCCACGTGCCACCTTGGTGTGAGTCGATCCTCGGCGTGAAAGACGAGCCGGTGAAGGGAAAAGAGGTTCCTCTGGAATGGACTGAGACATCTGGGGGACTCTTGGAATGGTGGCACGACCCTGGAGTTCCTCTCGCCGTTCCTGTTGAGAGGGCCTCCTCTTGAAATGCGACGGGAACGCCGGGAACTCTTTCCCGACGAAGCAGGGAAAGGATCCCTCATCTCGAGCTACGAGGCGGAAACGGGGCTCCTCTGGATGTGGGCGGGACCCTCGTGATTCCTCTCGAGTGGAGACGGGTATGTCGGGGAACTTCTTGATTTGCACCAAGGGTGTGAAGGAGCCTTTCGAAGTTCCAGAGGTGAGGTGTGATCAGCCTCGAGACGCCTCAGCGGAAATGGGCCTCATCTCGCCTGGAGGGGAGAACCTCCTGGATTTTCTCGAGTTGCGGCAGGTCTTCTCGAGTTACGACGGGGACCTCAGGGACCCGCTCTGGTGGCCTAAAGAAAGGCCAGTCCCCATGCGAGTTGCTAGGGGACCTCTCGGGATTCCTCTCCCGTCCATGCCGGGGCCTCAGTCCTTGCGTGGAGTCGGGGCCGGAACCTGAGGATTCCTCTCCAGTGTTGCCATGGATCTTGGGGTGCTTCTGAGTCTTCCCAGGGGAGTCAGGCCTCGTCTCGAGTGGGGGCATGCACGTGCGCTTTCCTCCCAAGCTGCAGCAGTAGTGTCACGCTTCCTGTCACGTGGATCAAGGGATCTGTGGCTTTCCCTCGAGGCTGTCCCTCGAGGCTTTCCCACGAGGCTTTCCCACAGGGCTGTGCCACGTGCCACCTTGGTGTGAGTCGATCCTCGGCGTGAAAGACGAGCCGGTGAAGGGAAAAGAGGTTCCTCTGGAATGGACTGAGACATCTGGGGGACTCTTGGAATGGTGGCACGACCCTGGAGTTCCTCTCGCCGTTCCTGTTGAGAGGGCCTCCTCTTGAAATGCGACGGGAACGCCGGGAACTCTTTCCCGACGAAGCAGGGAAAGGATCCCTCATCTCGAGCTACGAGGCGGAAACGGGGTTCCTCTGGATGTGGGCGGGACCCTCGTGATTCCTCTCGAGTGGAGACGGGTATGTCGGGGAACTTCTGGATTTGCACCAAGGGTGTGAAGGAGCCTTTCGAAGTTCGAGAGGTGAGGTGTGATCAGCCTCGAGACGCCTCAGCGGAAATGGGCCTCATCTCGCCTGGAGGGGAGAACCTCCTGGATTTTCTCGAGTTGCGGCAGGTCTTCTCGAGTTACGACGGGGACCTCAGGGACCCGCTCTGGTGGCCTCCGGAAAGGCCAGTCCCCATGCGAGTTGCTAGGGGACCTCTCGGGATTCCTCTCCCGTCCATGCCAGGGCCTCAGTCCTTGTGTGGAGTCGGCGCCGGAACCTGAGGATTCCTCTCCAGTGTTGCATGGATCTTGGGGTGCTTCTGAGTCTCCCCAGGGGAGTCAGGCCTCGTCTTGAGTGGGGGCTTGCACGTGCGCTTTCCTCCCAAGCTGCAGCAGTAGTGTCACGCTTCCTGTCACGTGGATCAAGGGATCTGTGGCTTTCCCTCGAGGCTGTCCCTCGAGGCTTTCCCACGAGGCTTTCCCACAGGGCTGTGCCACGTGCCACCTTGGTGTGAGTCGATCCTCGGCGTGAAAGACGAGCCGGTGAAGGGAAAAGAGGTTCCTCTGGAATGGACTGAGACATCTGGGGGACTCTTGGAATGGTGGCACGACCCTGGAGTTCCTCTCGCCGTTCCTGTTGAGAGGGCCTCCTCTTGAAATGCGACGGGAACGCCGGGAACTCTTTCCCGACGAAGCAGGGAAAGGATCCCTCATCTCGAGCTACGAGGCGGAAACGGGGCTCCTCTGGATGTGGGCGGGACTCTCGTGATTCCTCTCGAGTGGACACGGCTAGGTCGGGGAACTTCTTGATTTGCACCAAGGGTGTGAAGGAGCCTTTCGAAGTTCCCGAGGTGAGGTGTGATCAGCCTCGAGACGCCTCAGCGGAAATGGGCCTCATCTCGCCTGGAGGGGAGAACCTCCTGGATTTTCTCGAGTTGCGGCAGGTCTTCTCGAGTTACGACGGGGACCTCAGGGACCCGCTCTGGTGGCCTCAGGAAAGGCCAGTCCCCATGTGAGTTGCTAGGGGACCTCTCGGGATTCCTCTCCCGTCCATGCCGGGGCCTCAGTCCTTGTGTGGAGTCGGGGCCGGAACCTGAGGATTCCTCTCCAGTGTTGCCATGGATCTTGGGGTGCTTCTGAGTCTCCCCAGGGGAGTCAGGCCTCGTCTCGAGTGGGGGCATGCACGTGCGCTTTCCTCCCGAGCTGCAGCAGTAGTGTCACGCTTCCTGTCACGTGGATCAAGGGATCTGTGGCTTTCCCTCGAGGCTGTCCCTCGAGGCTTTCCCACGAGGCTTTCCCACAGGGCTGTGCCACGTGCCACCTTGGTGTGAGTCGATCCTCGGCGTGAAAGACGAGCCGGTGAAGGGAAAAGAGGTTCCTCTGGAATGGACTGAGACATCTGGGGGACTCTTGGAATGGTGGCACGACCCTGGAGTTCCTCTCGCCGTTCCTGTTGAGAGGGCCTCCTCTTGAGATGCGACGGGAACGCCGGGAACTCTTTCCCGACGAAGCAGGGAAAGGATCCCTCATCTCGAGCTACGAGGCGGAAACGGGGCTCCTCTGGATGTGGGCGGGACTCTCGTGATTCCTCTCGAGTGGAGACGGCTAGGTCGGGGAACTTCTTGATTTGCACCAAGGGTGTGAAGGAGCCTTTCGAAGTTCGAGAGGTGAGGTGTGATCAGCCTCGAGACGCCTCAGCGGAAATGGGCCTCATCTCGCCTGGAGGGGAGAACCTCCTGGATTTTCTCGAGTTGCGGCAGGTCTTCTCGAGTTACGACGGGGACCTCAGGGACCCGCTCTGGTGGCCTCAGGAAAGGCCAGTCCCCATGTGAGTTGCTAGGGGACCTCTCGGGATTCCTCTCCCGTCCATGCCGGGGCCTCAGTCCTTGTGTGGAGTCGGGGCCGGAACCTAGAATTCCTCTCCAGTGTTGCCATGGATCTTGGGGTGCTTCTGAGTCTCCCCAGGGGAGTCAGGCCTCGTCTCGAGTGGGGGCATGCACGTGCGCTTTCCTCCCGAGCTGCAGCAGTAGTGTCACGCTTCCTGTCACGTGGATCAAGGGATCTGTGGCTTTCCCTCGAGGCTGTCCCTCGAGGCTTTCCCACGAGGCTTTCCCACAGGGCTGTGCCACGTGCCACCTTGGTGTGAGTCGATCCTCGGCGTGAAAGACGAGCCGGTGAAGGGAAAAGAGGTTCCTCTGGAATGGACTGAGACATCTGGGGGACTCTTGGAATGGTGGCACGACCCTGGAGTTCCTCTCGCCGTTCCTGTTGAGAGGGCCTCCTCTTGAGATGCGACGGGAACGCCGGGAACTCTTTCCCGACGAAGCAGGGAAAGGATCCCTCATCTCGAGCTACGAGGCGGAAACGGGGCTCCTCTGGATGTGGGCGGGACCCTCGTGATTCCTCTCGAGTGGAGACGGCTAGGTCGGGGAACTTCTTGATTTGCACCAAGGGTGTGAAGGAGCCTTTCGAAGTTCGAGAGGTGAGGTGTGATCAGCCTCGAGACGCCTCAGCGGAAATGGGCCTCATCTCGCCTGGAGGGGAGAACCTCCTGGATTTTCTCGAGTTGCGCGACAGGTCTTCTCGAGTTACGACGGGGACCTCAGGGACCCGCTCTGGTGGCCTCAGGAAAGGCCAGTCCCCATGCGAGTTGCTAGGGGACCTCTCGGGATTCCTCTCCCGTCCATGGCGGGGCCTCAGTCCTTGTGTGGAGTCGGGGCCGGAACCTGAGGATTCCTCTGCAGTGTTGCCATGGATCTTGGGGTGCTTCTGAGTCTCCCCAGGGGAGTCAGGCCTCGTCTCGAGTGGGGGCATGCACGTGCGCTTTCCTCCCTAGCTGCAGCAGTAGTGTCACGCTTCCTATCACGTGGATCAAGGGATCTGTGGCTTTCCCTCGAGGCTGTCCCTCGAGGCTTTCCCACGAGGCTTTCCCACAGGGCTGTGCCACGTGCCACCTTGGTGTGAGTCGATCCTCGGCGTGAAAGACGAGCCGGTGAAGGGAAAAGAGGTTCCTCTGGAATGGACTGAGACATCTGGGGGACTCTTGGAATGGTGGCACGACCCTGGAGTTCCTCTCGCCGTTCCTGTTGAGAGGGCCTCCTCTTGAGATGTGACGGGAAGGTCGGGAACTCTTTCCCGACGAAGCAGGGAAAGGATCCCTCATCTCGAGCTACGAGGCGGAAACGGGGCTCCTCTGGATGTGGGCGGGACTCTCGTGATTCCTCTCGAGTGGAGACGGGTAGGTCGGGGAACTTCTTGATTTGCACCAAGGGTGTGAAGGACCCTTTCGAAGTTCCCGAGATGAGGTGTGATCAGCCTCGAGACGCCTCAGCGGAAATGGGCCTCATCTCGCCTGGAGGGGAGAACCTCCTGGATTTTCTCGAGTTGCGGCAGGTCTTCTCGAGTTACGACGGGGACCTCAGGGACCCGCTCTGGTGGCCTCAGGAAAGGCCAGTCCCCATGTGAGTTGCTAGGGGACCTCTCGGGATTCCTCTCCCGTCCATGCCGGGCCCTCAGTCCTTGTGTTGAGTCGGGGCCGGAACCTGAGGATTCCTCTCCAGTGTTACCATGGATCTTGGGGTGCTTCTGAGTCTCCCCAGGGGAGTCAGGCCTCGTCTCGATTGGGGGCATGCACGTGCGCTTTCCTCCCGAGCTGCAGCAGTAGTGTCACGCTTCCTGTCACGTGGATCAAGGGATCTGTGGCTTTCCCTCGAGGCTGTCCCTCGAGGCTTTCCCACAGGGCTGTGCCACGTGCCACCTTGGTGTGAGTCGATCCTCGGCGTGAAAGACGAGCCGGTGAAGGGAAAAGAGGTTCCTCTGGAATGGACTGAGACATCTGGGGGACTCTTGGAATGGTGGCACGACCCTGGAGTTCCTCTCGCCGGTCCTGTTGAGAGGGCCTCCTCTTGAGATGCGACGGGAACGCCGGGAACTCTTTCCCGACGAAGCAGGGAAAGGATCCCTCATCTCGAGCTACGAGGCGGAAACGGGGCTCCTCTGGATGTGGGCGGGACCCTCGTGATTCCTCTCGAGTGGAGACGGGTATGTCGGGGAACTTCTTGATTTGCACCAAGGGTGTGAAGGAGCCTTTCGAAGTCCAGAGGGGAGGTGTGATCAGACTCGAGACGCCTCAGCGGAAATGGGCCTCATCTCGCCTGGAGGGGAGAACCTCCTGGATTTTCTCGAGTTGCGGCAGGTCTTCTCGAGTTACGACGGGGACCTCAGGGACCCGCTCTGGTGGCCTCAGGAAAGGCCAGTCCCCATGTGAGTTGCTAGGGGACCTCTCGGGATTCCTCTCCCGTCCATGGCGGGGCCTCAGTCCTTGTGTGGAGTCGGGGCCGGAACCTGAGGATTCCTCTCCAGTGTTGCCATGGATCTTGGGGTGCTTCTGAGTCTCCCCAGGGGAGTCAGGCCTCGTCTCGAGTGGGGGCATGCACGTGCGCTTTCCTCCCGAGCTGCAGCAGTAGTGTCACGCTTCCTGTCACGTGGATCAAGGGATCTGTGGCTTTCCCTTGAGGCTGTCCCTCGAGGCTTTCCCACGAGGCTTTCCCACAGGGCTGTGCCACGTGCCACCTTGGTGTGAGTCGATCCTCGGCGTGAAAGACGAGCCGGTGAAGGGAAAAGAGGTTCCTCTGGAATGGACTGAGACATCTGGGGGACTCTTGGAATGGTGGCACGACCCTGGAGTTCCTCTCGCCGTTCCTGTTGAGAGGGCCTCCTCTTGAGATGTGACGGGAAGGTCGGGAACTCTTTCCCGACGAAGCAGGGAAAGGATCCCTCATCTCGAGCTACGAGGCGGAAACGGGGCTCCTCTGGATGTGGGCGGGACTCTCGTGATTCCTCTCGAGTGGAGACGGGTATGTCGGGGAACTTCTTGATTTGCACCAAGGGTGTGAAGGACCCTTTCGAAGTTCCCGAGATGAGGTGTGATCAGCCTCGAGACGCCTCAGCGGAAATGGGCCTCATCTCGCCTGGAGGGGAGAACCTCCTGGATTTTCTCGAGTTGCGGCAGGTCTTCTCGAGTTACGACGGGGACCTCAGGGACCCGCTCTGGTGGCCTCAGGAAAGGCCAGTCCCCATGTGAGTTGCTAGGGGACATCTCGGGATTCCTCTCCCGTCCATGCCGGGGCCTCAGTCCTTGTGTGGAGTCGGGGCCGGAACCTGAGGATTCCTCTCCAGTGTTGCCATGGATCTTGGGGTGCTTCTGAGTCTCCCCAGGGGAGTCAGGCCTCGTCTCGAGTGGGGGCATGCACGTGCGCTTTCCTCCCGAGCTGCAGCAGTAGTGTCACGCTTCCTGTCACGTGGATCAAGGGATCTGTGGCTTTCCCTCGAGGCTGTCCCTCGAGGCTTTCCCACGAGGCTTTCCCACAGGGCTGTGCCACGTGCCACCTTGGTGTGAGTCGATCCTCGGCGTGAAAGACGAGCCGGTGAAGGGAAAAGAGTTTCCTCTGGAATGGACTGAGACATCTGGGGGACTCTTGGAATGGTGGCACGACCCTGGAGTTCCTCTCGCCGTTCCTGTTGAGAGGGCCTCCTCTTGAAATGCGACGGGAACGCCGGGAACTCTTTCCCGACGAAGCAGGGAAAGGATCCCTCATCTCGAGCTACGAGGCGGAAACGGGGCTCCTCTGGATGTGGGCGGGACTCTCGTGATTCCTCTCGAGTGGAGACGGGTATGTCGGGGAACTTCTTGAATTGCACCAAGGGTGTGAAGGACCCTTTCGAAGTTCCCGAGATGAGGTGTGATCAGCCTCGAGACGCCTTAGCGGAAATGGGCCTCATCTCGCCTGGAGGGGAGAACCTCCTGGATTTTCTCGAGTTGCGGCAGGTCTTCTCGAGTTACGACGGGGACCTCAGGGACCCGCTCTGGTGGCCTCAGGAAAGGCCAGTCCCCATGTGAGTTGCTAGGGGACATCTCGGGATTCCTCTCCCGTCCATGCCGGGGCCTCAGTCCTTGTGTGGAGTCGGGGCCGGAACCTGAGGATTCCTCTCCAGTGTTGCCATGGATCTTGGGGTGCTTCTGAGTCTCCCCAGGGGAGTCAGGCCTCGTCTCGAGTGGGGGCATGCACGTGCGCTTTCCTCCCGAGCTGCAGCAGTAGTGTCACGCTTCCTGTCACGTGGATCAAGGGATCTGTGGCTTTCCCTCGAGGCTGTCCCTCGAGGCTTTCCCACGAGGCTTTCCCACAGGGCTGTGCCACGTGCCACCTTGGTGTGTGTCGATCCTCGGCGTGAAAGACGAGCCGGTGAAGGGAAAAGAGGTTCCTCTGGAATGGACTGAGACATCTGGGGGACTCTTGGAATGGTGGCACGACCCTGGAGTTCCTCTCGCCGTTCCTGTTGAGAGGGCCTCCTCTTGAGATGCGACGGGAACGCCGGGAACTCTTTCCCGACGAAGCAGGGAAAGGATCCCTCATCTCGAGCTACGAGGCGGAAACGGGGCTCCTCTGGATGTGGGCGGGACCCTCGTGATTCCTCTCGAGTGGAGACGGGTATGTCGGGGAACTTCTTGATTTGCACCAAGGGTGTGAAGGACCCTTTCGAAGTTCCAGAGGTGAGGTGTGATCAGCCTCGAGACGCCTCAGCGGAAATGGGCCTCATCTCGCCTGGAGGGGAGAACCTCCTGGATTTTCTCGAGTTGCGGCAGGTCTTCTCGAGTTACGACGGGGACCTCAGGGACCCGCTCTGGTGGCCTCAGGAAAGGCCAGTCCCCATGCGAGTTGCTAGGGGACCTCTCGGGATTCCTCTCCCGTCCATGCCGGGGCCTCAGTCCTTGTGTGGAGTCGGGGCCCGAACCTGAGGATTCCTCTGCAGTGTTGCCATGGATCTTGGGGTGCTTCTGAGTCTCCCCAGAGGAGTCAGGCCTCGTCTCGAGTGGGGGCATGCACGTGCGCTTTCCTCCCGAGCTGCAGCAGTAGTGTCACGCTTCCTGTCACGTGGATCAAGGGATCTGTGGCTTTCCCTCGAGGCTGTCCCTCGAGGCTTTCCCACGAGGCTTTCCCACAGGGCTGTGCCACGTGCCACCTTGGTGTGAGTCGATCCTCGGCGTGAAAGACGAGCCGGTGAAGGGAAAAGAGGTTCCTCTGGAATGGACTGAGACATCTGGGGGACTCTTGGAATGGTGGCACGACCCTGGAGTTCCTCTCCCAGTTCCTGTAGAGAGGGCCTCCTCTTGAGATGCGACGGGAACGCCGGGAACTCTTTCCCGAAGAAGCAGGGAAAGGATCCCTCATCTCGAGCTATGAGGCGGAAACGGGGCTCCTCTGGATGTGGGCGGGACCCTCGTGATTCCTCTCGAGTGGAGACGGGTATGTCGGGGAACTTCTTGATTTGCACCAAGGGTGTGAAGGACCCTTTCGAAGTTCCAGAAGGGAGGTGTGATCAGCCTCGAGACGCCTCAGCGGAAATGGGCCTCATCTCGCCTGGAGGGGAGAACCTCCTGGATTTTCTCGAGTTGCGGCAGGTCTTCTCGAGTTACGACGGGGACCTCAGGGACCCGCTCTGGTGGCCTCAGGAAAGGCCAGTCCCCATGCGAGTTGCTAGGGGACCTCTCGGGATTCCTCTCCCGTCCATGCCGGGGCCTCAGTCCTTGTGTGGAGTCGGGGCCCGAACCTGAGGATTCCTCTGCAGTGTTGCCATGGATCTTGGGGTGCTTCTGAGTCTCCCCAGAGGAGTCAGGCCTCGTCTCGAGTGGGGGCATGCACGTGCGCTTTCCTCCCGAGCTGCAGCAGTAGTGTCACGCTTCCTGTCACGTGGATCAAGGGATCTGTGGCTTTCCCTCGAGGCTGTCCCTCGAGGCTTTCCCACGAGGCTTTCCCACAGGGCTGTGCCACGTGCCACCTTGGTGTGAGTCGATCCTCGGCATGAAAGACGAGCCGGTGAAGGGAAAAGAGGTTCCTCTGGAATGGACTGAGACATCTGGGGGACTCTTGGAATGGTGGCACGACCCTGGAGTTCCTCTCGCCGTTCCTGTAGAGAGGGCCTCCTCTTGAGATGCGACGGGAACGCCGGGAACTCTTTCCCGAAGAAGCAGGGAAAGGATCCCTCATCTCGAGCTATGAGGCGGAAACGGGGCTCCTCTGGATGTGGGCGGGACCCTCGTGATTCCTCTCGAGTGGAGACGGGTATGTCGGGGAACTTCTTGATTTGCACCAAGGGTGTGAAGGACCCTTTCGAAGTTCCAGAAGGGAGGTGTGATCAGCCTCGAGACGCCTCAGCGGAAATGGGCCTCATCTCGCCTGGAGGGGAGAACCTCCTGGATTTTCTCGAGTTGCGGCAGGTCTTCTCGAGTTACGACGGGGACCTCAGGGACCCGCTCTGGTGGCCTCAGGAAAGGCCAGTCCACATGCGAGTTGCTAGGGGACCTCTCGGGATTCCTCTCCCGTCCATGCCGGGGCCTCAGTCCTTGTGTGGAGTCGGGGCCGGAACCTGAGGATTGCTCTCCAGTGTTGCCATGGATCTTGGGGTGCTTCTGAGTCTCCCCAGGGGAGTCAGGCCTCGTCTCCAGTGGGGGCATGCACGTGCGCTTTCCTCCCGAGCTGCAGCAGTAGTGTCACGCTTCCTGTCACGTGGATCAAGGGATCTGTGGCTTTCCCTCGAGGCTGTCCCTCGAGGCTTTCCCACGAGGCTTTCCCACAGGGCTGTGCCACGTGCCACCTTGGTGTGAGTCGATCCTCGGCGTGAAAGACGAGCCGGTGAAGGGAAAAGAGGTTCCTCTGGAATGGACTGAGACATCTGGGGGACTCTTGGAATGGTGGCACGACCCTGGAGTTCCTCTCGCCGTTCCTGTTGAGAGGGCCTCCTCTTGAGATGCGACGGTAACGCCGGGAACTCTTTCCCGTCGAAGCAGGGAAAGGATCCCTCATCTCGAGCTACGAGGCGGAAACGGGGCTCCTCTGGATGTGGGCGGGACCCTCGTGATTCCTCTCGAGTGGAGACGGGTATGTCGGGGAACTTCTTGATTTGCACCAAGGGTGTGAAGGACCCTTTCGAAGTTCCAGAGGTGAGGTGTGATCAGCCTCGAGACGCCTCATCGGAAATGGGCCTCATCTCGCCTGGAGGGGAGAACCTCCTGGATTTTCTCGAGTTGCGGCAGGTCTTCTCGAGTTACGACGGGGACCTCAGGGACCCGCTCTGGTGGCCTCAGGAAAGGCCAGTCCCCATGCGAGTTGCTAGGGGACCTCTCGGGATTCCTCTACCGTCCATGCCGGGGCCTCAGTCCTTGTGTGGAGTCGGGGCCGGAACCTGAGGATTCCTCTGCAGTGTTGCCATGGATCTTGGGGTGCTTCTGAGTCTCCCCAGAGGAGTCAGGCCTCGTCTCGAGTGGGGGCATGCACGTGCGCTTTCCTCCCGAGCTGCAGCAGTAGTGTCACGCTTCCTGTCACGTGGATCAAGGGATCTGTGGCTTTCCCTCGAGGCTGTCCCTCGAGGCTTTCCCACGAGGCTTTCCCACAGGGCTGTGCCACGTGCCACCTTGGTGTGAGTCGATCCTCGGCGTGAAAGACGAGCCGGTGAAGGGAAAAGAGGTTCCTCTGGAATGGACTGAGACATCTGGGGGACTCTTGGAATGGTGGCACGACCCTGGAGTTCCTCTCCCAGTTCCTGTAGAGAGGGCCTCCTCTTGAGATGCGACGGGAACGCCGGGAACTCTTTCCCGAAGAAGCAGGGAAAGGATCCCTCATCTCGAGCTATGAGGCGGAAACGGGGCTCCTCTGGATGTGGGCGGGACCCTCGTGATTCCTCTCGAGTGGAGACGGGTATGTCGGGGAACTTCTTGATTTGCACCAAGGGTGTGAAGGACCCTTTCGAAGTTCCAGAAGGGAGGTGTGATCAGCCTCGAGACGCCTCAGCGGAAATGGGCCTCATCTCGCCTGGAGGGGAGAACCTCCTGGATTTTCTCGAGTTGCGGCAGGTCTTCTCGAGTTACGACGGGGACCTCAGGGACCCGCTCTGGTGGCCTCAGGAAAGGCCAGTCCCCATGCGAGTTGCTAGGGGACCTCTCGGGATTCCTCTCCCGTCCATGCCGGGGCCTCAGTCCTTGTGTGGAGTCGGGGCCGGAACCTGAGGATTGCTCTCCAGTGTTGCCATGGATCTTGGGGTGCTTCTGAGTCTCCCCAGGGGAGTCAGGCCTCGTCTCGAGTGGGGGCATGCACGTGCGCTTTCCTCCCGAGCTGCAGCAGTAGTGTCACGCTTCCTGTCACGTGGATCAAGGGATCTGTGGCTTTCCCTCGAGGCTGTCCCTCGAGGCTTTCCCACGAGGCTTTCCCACAGGGCTGTGCCACGTGCCACCTTGGTGTGAGTCGATCCTCGGCGTGAAAGACGAGCCGGTGAAGGGAAAAGAGGTTCCTCTGGAGTGGACTGAGACATCTGGGGGACTCTTGGAATGGTGGCACGACCCTGGAGTTCCTCTCGCCGTTCCTGTAGAGAGGGCCTCCTCTTGAGATGCGACGGGAACGCCGGGAACTCTTTCCCGACGAAGCAGGGAAAGGATCCCTCATCTCGAGCTACGAGGCGGAAACGGGGCTCCTCTGGATGTGGGCGGGACCCTCGTGATTCCGCTCGACTGGAAACTGCTAGGTCGGGGAACTTCTTGATTTGCACCAAGGGTGTGAAGGACCCTTTCGAAGTTCCAGAGGTGAGGTGTGATCAGCCTCGAGACGCCTCAGCGGAAATGGGCCTCATCTCGCCTGGAGGGGAGAACCTCCTGGATTTTCTCGAGTTGCGGCAGGTCTTCTCGAGTTACGACGGGGACCTCAGGGACCCGCTCTGGTGGCCTCAGGAAAGGCCAGTCCACATGCGAGTTGCTAGGGGACCTCTCGGGATTCCTCTCCCGTCCATGCCGGGGCCTCAGTCCTTGTGTGGAGTCGGGGCCGGAACCTGAGGATTCCTCTCCAGTGTTGCCATGGATCTTGGGGTGCTTCTGAGTCTCCCCAGGGGAGTCAGGCCTCGTCTCGAGTGGGGGCATGCACGTGCGCTTTCCTCCCGAGCTGCAGCAGTAGTGTCACGCTTCCTGTCACGTGGATCAAGGGATCTGTGGCTTTCCCTCGAGGCTGTCCCTCGAGGCTTTCCCACGAGGCTTTCCCACAGGGCTGTGCCACGTGCCACCTTGGTGTGAGTCGATCCTCGGCGTGAAAGACGAGCCAGTGAAGGGAAAAGAGGTTCCTCTGGAATGGACTGAGACATCTGGGGGACTCTTGGAACGGTGGCACGACCCTGGAGTTCCTCTCGCCGGTCCTGTTGAGAGGGCCTCCTCTTGAGATGCGACGGGAACGCCGGGAACTCTTTCCCGACGAAGCAGGGAAAGGATCCCTCATCTCGAGCTACGAGGCGGAAACGGGGCTCCTCTGGATGTGGGCGGGAGTCTCGTGATTCCTCTCGAGTGGAGACGGGTATGTCGGGGAACTTCTTGATTTGCACCAAGGGTGTGAAGGACCCTTTCGAAGTTCCCGAGATGAGGTGTGATCAGCCTCGAGACGCCTCAGCGGAAATGGGCCTCATCTCGCCTGGAGGGGAGAACCTCCTGGATTTTCTCGAGTTGCGGCAGGTCTTCTCGAGTTACGACTGGGACCTCAGGGACCCGCTCTGGTGGTCTCAGGAAAGGCCAGTCCCCATGTGAGTTGCTAGGGGACATCTCGGGATTCCTCTCCCGTCCATGCCGGGGCCTCAGTCCTTGTGTGGAGTCGGGGCCGGAACCTGAGGATTCCTCTCCAGTGTTGCCATGGATCTTGGGGTGCTTCTGAGTCTCCCCAGGGGAGTCAGGCCTCGTCTCGAGTGGGGGCATGCACGTGCGCTTTCCTCCCGAGCTGCAGCAGTAGTGTCACGCTTCCTGTCACGTGGATCAAGGAATCTGTGGCTTTCCCTCGAGGCTGTCCCTCGAGGCTTTCCCACGAGGCTTTCCCACAGGGCTGTGCCACGTGCCACCTTGGTGTGAGTCGATCCTCGGCGTGAGAGAGGAGCCGGTGAAGGGAAAAGAGGTTCCTCTGGAATGGACTGAGACATCTGGGGGACTCTTGGAATGGTGGCACGACCCTGGAGTTCCTCTCGCCGTTCCTGTAGAGAGGGCCTCCTCTTGAGATGCGACGGGAACGCCGGGAACTCTTTCCCGACGAAGCAGGGAAAGGATCCCTCATCTCGAGCTACGAGGCGGAAACGGGGCTCCTCTGGATGTGGGCGGGACCCTCGTGATTCCGCTCGACTGGAGACTGCTAGGTCGGGGAACTTCTTGATTTGCACCAAGGGTGTGAAGGACCCTTTCGAAGTTCCAGAGGTGAGGTGTGATCAGCCTCGAGACGCCTCAGCGGAAATGGGCCTCATCTCGCCTGGAGGGGAGAACCTCCTGGATTTTCTCGAGTTGCGGCAGGTCTTCTCGAGTTACGACGGGGACCGCAGGGACCCGCTCTGGTGGCCTCAGGAAAGGCCAGTCCCCATGTGAGTTGCTAGGGGACCTCTCGGGATTCCTCTCCCGTCCATGCCGGGGCCTCAGTCCTTGTGTGGAGTCGTGGCCGGAACCTGAGGATTGCTCTCCAGTGTTGCCATGGATCTTGGGGTGCTTCTGAGTCTCCCCAGGGGAGTCAGGCCTCGTCTCGAGTGGGGGCATGCACGTGCGCTTTCCTCCCGAGCTGCAGCAGTAGTGTCACGCTTCCTGTCACGTGGATCAAGGGATCTGTGGCTTTCCCTCGAGGCTGTCCCTCGAGGCTTTCCCACGAGGCTTTCCCACAGGGCTGTGCCACGTGCCACCTTGGTGTGAGTCGATCCTCGGCGTGAAAGACGAGCCGGTGAAGGGAAAAGAGGTTCCTCTGGAATGGACTGAGACATCTGGGGGACTCTTGGAATGGTGGCACGACCCTGGAGTTCCTCTCGCCGGTCCTGTTGAGAGGGCCTCCTCTTGAGATGCGACGGGAACGCCGGGAACTCTTTCCCGACGAAGCAGGGAAAGGATCCCTCATCTCGAGCTACGAGGCGGAAACGGGGCTCCTCTGGATGTGGGCGGGACCCTCGTGATTCCTCTCGAGTGGAGACGGGTATGTCGGGGAACTTCTTAATTTGCACCAAGGTTATGAAGGACCCTTTCGAAGTTCCAGAGGGGAGGTGTGATCAGCCTCGAGACGCCTCAGCGGAAATGGGCCTCATCTCGCCTGGAGGGGAGAACCTCCTGGATTTTCTCGAGTTGCGGCAGGTCTTCTCGAGTTACGACGGGGACCTCAGGGACCCGCTCTGGTGGCCTCAGGAAAGGCCAGTCCCCATGCGAGTTGCTAGGGGACCTCTCGGGATTCCTCTCCCGTCCATGCCGGGGCCTCAGTCCTTGTGTGGAGTCGGGGCCGGAACCTGAGGATTCCTCTCCAGTGTTGCCATGGATCTTGGGGTGCTTCTGAGTCTCCCCAGGGGAGTCAGGCCTCGTCTCGAGTGGGGGCATGCACGTGCGCTTTCCTCCCGAGCTGCAGCAGTAGTGTCACGCTTCCTGTCACGTGGATCAAGGGATCTGTGGCTTTCCCTCGAGGCTGTCCCTCGAGGCTTTCCCACGAGGCTTTCCCACAGGGCTGTGCCACGTGCCACCTTGGTGTGAGTCGATCCTCGGCGTGAAAGACGAGCCGGTGAAGGGAAAAGAGGTTCCTCTGGAGTGGACTGAGACATCTGGGGGACTCTTGGAATGGTGGCACGACCCTGGAGTTCCTCTCGCCGTTCCTGTAGAGAGGGCCTCCTCTTGAGATGCGACGGGAACGCCGGGAACTCTTTCCCGACGAAGCAGGGAAAGGATCCCTCATCTCGAGCTACGAGGCGGAAACGGGGCTCCTCTGGATGTGGGCGGGACCCTCGTGATTCCGCTCGACTGGAGACTGCTAGGTCGGGGAACTTCTTGATTTGCACCAAGGGTGTGAAGGACCCTTTCGAAGTTCCAGAGGTGAGGTGTGATCAGCCTCGAGACGCCTCAGCGGAAATGGGCCTCTTCTCGCCTGGAGGGGAGAACCTCCTGGATATTCTCGAGTTGCGGCAGGTCTTCTCGAGTTACGACGGGGACCTCAGGGACCCGCTCTGGTGGCCTCAGGAAAGGCCAGTCCCCATGCGAGTTGCTTGGGGACCTCTCGGGATTCCTCTCCCGTCCATGCCGGAGCCTCAGTCCTTGTGTGGAGTCGGGGCCGGAACCTGAGGATTCCTCTCCAGTGTTGCCATGGATCTTGGGGTGCTTCTGAGTCTCCCCAGGGGAGTCAGGCCTCGTCTCGTGTGGGGGCATGCACGTGCGCTTTCCTCCCGAGCTGCAGCAGTAGTGTCACGCTTCCTGTCACGTGGATCAAGGGATCTGTGGCTTTCCCTCGAGGCTGTCCCTCGAGGCTTTCCCACGAGGCTTTCCCACAGGGCTGTGCCACGTGCCACCTTGGTGTGAGTCGATCCTCGGCGTGAGAGACGAGCCGGTGAAGGGAAAAGAGGTTCCTCTGGAATGGACTGAGACATCTGGGGGACTCTTGGAATGGTGGCACGACCCTGGAGTTCCTCTCGCCGGTCCTGTTGAGAGGGCCTCCTCTTGAGATGCGACGGGAACGCCGGGAACTCTTTCCCGACGAAGCAGGGAAAGGATCCCTCATCTCGAGCTACGAGGCGGAAACGGGGCTCCTCTGGATGTGGGCGGGACCCTCGTGATTCCGCTCGACTGGAGACTGCTAGGTCGGGGAACTTCTTGATTTGCACCAAGGGTGTGAAGGACCCTTTCGAAGTTCCAGAGGTGAGGTGTGATCAGCCTCGAGACGCCTCAGCGGAAATGGGCCTCATCTCGCCTGGAGGGGAGAACCTCCTGGATTTTCTCGAGTTGCGGCAGGTCTTCTCGAGTTACGACGGGGACCTCAGGGACCCGCTCTGGTGGCCTCAGGAAAGGCCAGTCCCCATGTGAGTTGCTAGGGGACCTCTCGGGATTCCTCTCCCGTCCATGCCGGGGCCTCAGTCCTTGTGTGGAGTCGTGGCCGGAACCTGCGGATTGCTCTCCAGTGTTGCCATGGATCTTGGGGTGCTTCTGAGTCTCCCCAGGGGAGTCAGGCCTCGTCTCGAGTGGGGGCATGCACGTGCGCTTTCCTCCCGAGCTGCAGCAGTAGTGTCACGCTTCCTGTCACGTGGATCAAGGGATCTGTGGCTTTCCCTCGAGGCTGTCCCTCGAGGCTTTCCCACGAGGCTTTCCCACAGGGCTGTGCCACGTGCCACCTTGGTGTGAGTCGATCCTCGGCGTGAAAGACGAGCCGGTGAAGGGAAAAGAGGTTCCTCTGGAATGGACTGAGACATCTGGGGGACTCTTGGAATGGTGGCACGACCCTGGAGTTCCTCTCGCCGGTCCTGTTGAGAGGGCCTCCTCTTGAGATGCGACGGGAACGCCGGGAACTCTTTCCCGACGAAGCAGGGAAAGGATCCCTCATCTCGAGCTACGAGGCGGAAACGGGGCTCCTCTGGATGTGGGCGGGACCCTCGTGATTCCTCTCGAGTGGAGACGGGTATGTCGGGGAACTTCTTAATTGGACCAAGGTTATGAAGGACCCTTTCGAAGTTCCAGAGGGGAGGTGTGATCAGCCTCGAGACGCCTCAGCGGAAATGGGCCTCATCTCGCCTGGAGGGGAGAACCTCCTGGATTTTCTCGAGTTGCGGCAGGTCTTCTCGAGTTACGACGGGGACCTCAGGGACCCGCTCTGGTGGCCTCAGGAAAGGCCAGTCCCCATGCGAGTTGCTAGGGGACCTCTCGGGATTCCTCTCCCGTCCATGCCGGGGCCTCAGTCCTTGTGTGGAGTCGGGGCCGGAACCTGAGGATTCCTCTCCAGTGTTGCCATGGATCTTGGGGTGCTTCTGAGTCTCCCCAGGGGAGTCAGGCCTCGTCTCGAGTGGGGGCATGCACGTGCGCTTTCCTCCCGAGCTGCAGCAGTAGTGTCACGCTTCCTGTCACGTGGATCAAGGGATCTGTGGCTTTCCCTCGAGGCTGTCCCTCGAGGCTTTCCCACGAGGCTTTCCCACAGGGCTGTGCCACGTGCCACCTTGGTGTGAGTCGATCCTCGGCGTGAAAGACGAGCCGGTGAAGGGAAAAGAGGTTCCTCTGGAGTGGACTGAGACATCTGGGGGACTCTTGGAATGGTGGCACGACCCTGGAGTTCCTCTCGCCGTTCCTGTAGAGAGGGCCTCCTCTTGAGATGCGACGGGAACGCCGGGAACTCTTTCCCGACGAAGCAGGGAAAGGATCCCTCATCTCGAGCTACGAGGCGGAAACGGGGCTCCTCTGGATGTGGGCGGGACCCTCGTGATTCCGCTCGACTGGAGACTGCTAGGTCGGGGAACTTCTTGATTTGCACCAAGGGTGTGAAGGACCCTTTCGAAGTTCCAGAGGGGAGGTGTGATCAGCCTCGAGACGCCTCAGCGGAAATGGGCCTCATCTCGCCTGGAGGGGAGAACCTCCTGGATATTCTCGAGTTGCGGCAGGTCTTCTCGAGTTACGACGGGGACCTCAGGGACCCGCTCTGGTGGCCTCAGGAAAGGCCAGTCCCCATGCGAGTTGCTTGGGGACCTCTCGGGATTCCTCTCCCGTCCATGCCGGAGCCTCAGTCCTTGTGTGGAGTCGGGGCCGGAACCTGAGGATTCCTCTCCAGTGTTGCCATGGATCTTGGGGTGCTTCTGAGTCTCCCCAGGGGAGTCAGGCCTCGTCTCGAGTGGGGGCATGCACGTGCGCTTTCCTCCCGAGCTGCAGCAGTAGTGTCACGCTTCCTGTCACGTGGATCAAGGGATCTGTGGCTTTCCCTCGAGGCTGTCCCTCGAGGCTTTCCCACGAGGCTTTCCCACAGGGCTGTGCCACGTGCCACCTTGGTGTGAGTCGATCCTCGGCGTGAAAGACGAGCCGGTGAAGGGAAAAGAGGTTCCTCTGGAATGGACTGAGACATCTGGGGGACTCTTGGAATGGTGGCACGACCCTGGAGTTCCTCTCGCCGGTCCTGTTGAGAGGGCCTCCTCTTGAGATGCGACGGGAACGCCGGGAACTCTTTCCCGACGAAGCAGGGAAAGGATCCCTCATCTCGAGCTACGAGGCGGAAACGGGGCTCCTCTGGATGTGGGCGGGACTCTCGTGATTCCTCTCGAGTGGAGACGGCTAGGTCGGGGAACTTCTTGATTTGCACCAAGGGTGTGAAGGACCCTTTCGAAGTTCCCGAGATGAGGTGTGATCAGCCTCGAGACGCCTCAGCGGAAATGGGCCTCATCTCGCCTGGAGGGGAGAACCTCCTGGATTTTCTCGAGTTGCGGCAGGTCTTATCGAGTTACGACGGGGACCTCAGGGACCCGCTCTGGTGGCCTCAGTAAAGGCCAGTCCCCATGTGAGTTGCTAGGGGACCTCTCGGGATTCCTCTCCCGTCCATGCCGGGGCCTCAGTCCTTGTGTGGAGTCGGGGCCGGAACCTGAGGATTCCTCTCCAGTGTTGCCATGGATCTTGGGGTGCTTCTGAGTCTCCCCAGGGGAGTCAGGCCTCGTCTCGAGTGGGGGCATGCACGTGCGCTTTCCTCCCGAGCTGCAGCAGTAGTGTCACGCTTCCTGTCACGTGGATCAAGGGATCTGTGGCATTCCCTCGAGGCTGTCCCTCGAGGCTTTCCCACGAGGCTTTCCCACAGGGCTGTGCCACGTGCCACCTTGGTGTGAGTCGATCCTCGGCGTGAAAGACGAGCCGGTGAAGGGAAAAGAGGTTCCTCTGGAGTGGACTGAGACATCTGGGGGACTCTTGGAATGGTGGCACGACCCTGGAGTTCCTCTCGCCGTTCCTGTAGAGAGGGCCTCCTCTTGAGATGCGACGGGAACGCCGGGAACTCTTTCCCGACGAAGCAGGGAAAGGATCCCTCATCTCGAGCTACGAGGCGGAAACGGGGCTCCTCTGGATGTGGGCGGGACCCTCGTGATTCCGCTCGACTGGAGACTGCTAGGTCGGGGAACTTCTTGATTTGCACCAAGGGTGTGAAGGACCCTTTCGAAGTTCCAGAGGTGAGGTGTGATCAGCCTCGAGACGCCTCAGCGGAAATGGGCCTCATCTCGCCTGGAGGGGAGAACCTCCTGGATTTTCTCGAGTTGCGGCAGGTCTTCTCGAGTTACGACGGGGACCTCAGGGACCCGCTCTCGTGGCCTCAGGAAAGGCCAGTCCCCATGTGAGTTGCTAGGGGACCTCTCGGGATTCCTCTCCCGTCCATGCCGGGGCCTCAGTCCTTGTGTGGAGTCGTGGCCGGAACCTGAGGATTGCTCTCCAGTGTTGCCATGGATCTTGGGGTGCTTCTGAGTCTCCCCAGGGGAGTCAGGCCTCGTCTCGAGTGGGGGCATGCACGTGCGCTTTCCTCCCGAGCTGCAGCAGTAGTGTCACGCTTCCTGTCACGTGGATCAAGGGATCTGTGGCTTTCCCTCGAGGCTGTCCCTCGAGGCTTTCCCACGAGGCTTTCCCACAGGGCTGTGCCACGTGCCACCTTGGTGTGAGTCGATCCTCGGCGTGAAAGACGAGCCGGTGAAGGGAAAAGAGGTTCCTCTGGAATGGACTGAGACATCTGGGGGACTCTTGGAATGGTGGCACGACCCTGGAGTTCCTCTCGCCGGTCCTGTTGAGAGGGCCTCCTCTTGAGATGCGACGGGAACGCCGGGAACTCTTTCCCGACGAAGCAGGGAAAGGATCCCTCATCTCGAGCTACGAGGCGGAAACGGGGCTCCTCTGGATGTGGGCGGGACCCTCGTGATTCCTCTCGAGTGGAGACGGGTATGTCGGGGAACTTCTTAATTTGCACCAAGGTTATGAAGGACCCTTTCGAAGTTCCAGAGGGGAGGTGTGATCAGCCTCGAGACGCCTCAGCGGAAATGGGCCTCATCTCGCCTGGAGGGGAGAACCTCCTGGATTTTCTCGAGTTGCGGCAGGTCTTCTCGAGTTACGACGGGGACCTCAGGGACCCGCTCTGGTGGCCTCAGGAAAGGCCAGTCCCCATGCGAGTTGCTAGGGGACCTCTCGGGATTCCTCTCCCGTCCATGCCGGGGCCTCAGTCCTTGTGTGGAGTCGGGGCCGGAACCTGAGGATTCCTCTCCAGTGTTGCCATGGATCTTGGGGTGCTTCTGAGTCTCCCCAGGGGAGTCAGGCCTCGTCTCGAGTGGGGGCATGCACGTGCGCTTTCCTCCCGAGCTGCAGCAGTAGTGTCACGCTTCCTGTCACGTGGATCAAGGGATCTGTGGCTTTCCCTCGAGGCTGTCCCTCGAGGCTTTCCCACGAGGCTTTCCCACAGGGCTGTGCCACGTGCCACCTTGGTGTGAGTCGATCCTCGGCGTGAAAGACGAGCCGGTGAAGGGAAAAGAGGTTCCTCTGGAGTGGACTGAGACATCTGGGGGACTCTTGGAATGGTGGCACGACCCTGGAGTTCCTCTCGCCGTTCCTGTAGAGAGGGCCTCCTCTTGAGATGCGACGGGAACGCCGGGAACTCTTTCCCGACGAAGCAGGGAAAGGATCCCTCATCTCGAGCTACGAGGCGGAAACGGGGCTCCTCTGGATGTGGGCGGGACCCTCGTGATTCCGCTCGACTGGAGACTGCTAGGTCGGGGAACTTCTTGATTTGCACCAAGGGTGTGAAGGACCCTTTCGAAGTTCCAGAGGTGAGGTGTGATCAGCCTCGAGACGCCTCAGCGGAAATGGGCCTCATCTCGCCTGGAGGGGAGAACCTCCTGGATTTTCTCGAGTTGCGGCAGGTCTTCTCGAGTTACGACGGGGACCTCAGGGACCCGCTCTCGTGGCCTCAGGAAAGGCCAGTCCCCATGTGAGTTGCTAGGGGACCTCTCGGGATTCCTCTCCCGTCCATGCCGGGGCCTCAGTCCTTGTGTGGAGTCGTGGCCGGAACCTGAGGATTGCTCTCCAGTGTTGCCATGGATCTTGGGGTGCTTCTGAGTCTCCCCAGGGGAGTCAGGCCTCGTCTCGAGTGGGGGCATGCACGTGCGCTTTCCTCCCGAGCTGCAGCAGTAGTGTCACGCTTCCTGTCACGTGGATCAAGGGATCTGTGGCTTTCCCTCGAGGCTGTCCCTCGAGGCTTTCCCACGAGGCTTTCCCACAGGGCTGTGCCACGTGCCACCTTGGTGTGAGTCGATCCTCGGCGTGAAAGACGAGCCGGTGAAGGGAAAAGAGGTTCCTCTGGAATGGACTGAGACATCTGGGGGACTCTTGGAATGGTGGCACGACCCTG
The DNA here is from genome assembly GCF_023091745.1 of Budorcas taxicolor. Taxonomy (NCBI): domain Eukaryota; kingdom Metazoa; phylum Chordata; class Mammalia; order Artiodactyla; family Bovidae; genus Budorcas; species Budorcas taxicolor. Next base: position 1,002,804 of record NC_068925.1, read on the forward strand.
GAGTTCCTCTCGCCGGTCCTGTTGAGAGGGCCTCCTCTTGAGATGCGACGGGAACGCCGGGAACTCTTTCCCGACGAAGCAGGGAAAGGATCCCTCATCTCGAGCTACGAGGCGGAAACGGGGCTCCTCTGGATGTGGGCGGGACCCTCGTGATTCCTCTCGAGTGGAGACGGGTATGTCGGGGAACTTCTTGATTTGCACCAAGGGTGTGAAGGACCCTTTCGAAGTTCCAGAGGTGAGGTGTGATCAGCCTCGAGACGCCTCATCGGAAATGGGCCTCATCTCGCCTGGAGGGGAGAACCTCCTGGATTTTCTGGAGTTGCGGCAGGTCTTCTCGAGTTATGACGGGGACCTCAGGGACCCGCTCTGGTGGCCTCAGGAAAGGCCAGTCCCCATGCGAGTTGCTAGGGGACCTCTCGGGATTCCTCTCCCGTCCATGCCGGGGCCTCAGTCCTTGTGTGGAGTCGGGGCCGGAACCTGAGGATTCCTCTCCAGTGTTGCCATGGATCTTGGGGTGCTTCTGAGTCTCCCCAGGGGAGTCAGGCCTCGTCTCGAGTGGGGGCATGCACGTGCACTTTCCTCCCGAGCTGCAGCAGTAGTGTCACGCTTCCTGTCACGTGGATCAAGGGATCTGTGGCTTTCCCTCGAGGCTGTCCCTCGAGGCTTTCCCACGAGGCTTTCCCACAGGGCTGTGCCACGTGCCACCTTGGTGTGAGTCGATCCTCGGCGTGAAAGACGAGCCGGTGAAGGGAAAAGAGGTTCCTCTGGAATGGACTGAGACATCTGGGGGACTCTTGGAATGGTGGCACGACCCTGGAGTTCCTCTCCCAGTTCCTGTAGAGAGGGCCTCCTCTTGAGATGCGACGGGAACGCCGGGAACTCTTTCCCGAAGAAGCAGGGAAAGGATCCCTCATCTCGAGCTACGAGGCGGAAACGGGGCTCCTCTGGATGTGGGCGGGACCCTCGTGATTCCTCTCGAGTGGAGACGGGTATGTCGGGGAACTTCTTAATTTGCACCAAGGTTATGAAGGACCCTTTCGAAGTTCCAGAGGGGAGGTGTGATCAGGCTCGAGACGCCTCAGCGGAAATGGGCCTCATCTCGCCTGGAGGGGAGAACCTCCTGGATTTTCTCGAGTTGCGGCAGGTCTTCTCGAGTTACGACGGGGACCTCAGGGACCCGCTCTGGTGGCCTCAGGAAAGGCCAGTCCCCATGCGAGTTGCTAGGGGACCTCTCGGGATTCCTCTCCCGTCCATGCCGGGGCCTCAGTCCTTGTGTGGAGTCGGGGCCGGAACCTGAGGATTCCTCTCCAGTGTTGCCATGGATCTTGGGGTGCTTCTGAGTCTCCCCACGGGAGTCAGGCCTCGTCTCGAGTGGGGGCATGCACGTGCGCTTTCCTCCCGAGCTGCAGCAGTAGTGTCACGCTTCCTGTCACGTGGATCAAGGGATCTGTGGCTTTCCCTCGAGGCTGTCCCTCGAGGCTTTCCCACGAGGCTTTCCCACAGGGCTGTGCCACGTGCCACCTTGGTGTGAGTCGATCCTCGGCGTGAAAGACGAGCCGGTGAAGGGAAAAGAGGTTCCTCTGGAGTGGACTGAGACATCTGGGGGACTCTTGGAATGGTGGCACGACCCTGGAGTTCCTCTCGCCGTTCCTGTAGAGAGGGCCTCCTCTTGAGATGCGACGGGAACGCCGGGAACTCTTTCCCGACGAAGCAGGGAAAGGATCCCTCATCTCGAGCTACGAGGCGGAAACGGGGCTCCTCTGGATGTGGGCGGGACCCTCGTGATTCCGCTCGACTGGAGACTGCTAGGTCGGGGAACTTCTTGATTTGCACCAAGGGTGTGAAGGACCCTTTCGAAGTTCCAGAGGTGAGGTGTGATCAGCCTCGAGACGCCTCAGCGGAAATGGGCCTCATCTCGCCTGGAGGGGAGAACCTCCTGGATTTTCTCGAGTTGCGGCAGGTCTTCTCGAGTTACGACGGGGACCTCAGGGACCCGCTCTGGTGGCCTCAGGAAAGGCCAGTCCCCATGCGAGTTGCTTGGGGACCTCTCGGGATTCCTCTCCCGTCCATGCCGGAGCCTCAGTCCTTGTGTGGAGTCGGGGCCGGAACCTGAGGATTCCTCTCCAGTGTTGCCATGGATCTTGGGGTGCTTCTGAGTCTCCCCAGGGGAGTCAGGCCTCGTCTCGAGTGGGGGCATGCACGTGCGCTTTCCTCCCGAGCTGCAGCAGCAGTGTCACGCTTCCTGTCACGTGGATCAAGGGATCTGTGGCTTTCCCTCGAGGCTGTCCCTCGAGGCTTTCCCACGAGGCTTTCCCACAGGGCTGTGCCACGTGCCACCTTGGTGTGAGTCGATCCTCGGCGTGAAAGACGAGCCGGTGAAGGGAAAAGAGGTTCCTCTGGAATGGACTGAGACATCTGGGGGACTCTTGCAATGGTGGCACGACCCTGGAGTTCCTCTCGCCGGTCCTGTTGAGAGGGCCTCCTCTTGAGATGCGACGGGAACGCCGGGAACTCTTTCCCGACGAAGCAGTTAAAGGATCCCTCATCTCGAGCTACGAGGCGGAAACGGGGCTCCTCTGGATGTGGGCGGGACTCTCGTGATTCCTCTCGAGTGGAGACGGCTAGGTCGGGGAACTTCTTGATTTGCACCAAGGGTGTGAAGGACCCTTTCGAAGTTCCCGAGATGAGGTGTGATCAGCCTCGAGACGCCTCAGCGGAAATGGGCCTCATCTCGCCTGGAGGGGAGAACCTCCTGGATTTTCTCGAGTTGCGGCAGGTCTTCTCGAGTTACGACGGGGACCTCAGGGACCCGCTCTGGTGGCCTCAGGAAAGGCCAGTCCCCATGTGAGTTGCTAGGGGACCTCTCGGGATTACTCTCCCGTCCATGCCGGGGCCTCAGTCCTTGTGTGGAGTCGTGGCCGGAACCTGAGGATTGCTCTCCAGTGTTGCCATGGATCTTGGGGTGCTTCTGAGTCTCCCCAGGGGAGTCAGGCCTCGTCTCGAGTGGGGGCATGCACGTGCGCTTTCCTCCCGAGCTGCAGCAGTAGTGTCACGCTTCCTGTCACGTGGATCAAGGGATCTGTGGCTTTCCCTCGAGGCTGTCCCTCGAGGCTTTCCCACGAGGCTTTCCCACAGGGCTGTGCCACGTGCCACCTTGGTGTGAGTCGATCCTCGGCGTGAAAGACGAGCCGGTGAAGGGAAAAGAGGTTCCTCTGGAATGGACTGAGACATCTGGGGGACTCTTGGAATGCTGGCTCGACCCTGGAGTTCCTCTCGCCGTTCCTGTTGAGAGGGCCTCCTCTTGAGATGCGACGGGAACGCCGGGAACTCTTTCCCGACGAAGCAGGGAAAGGATCCCTCATCTCGAGCTACGAGGCGGAAACGGGGCTCCTCTGGATGTGGGCGGGACCCTCGTGATTCCTCTCGAGTGGAGACGGGTATGTCGGGGAACTTCTTGATTTGCACCAAGGGTGTGAAGGAGCCTTTCGAAGTTCCAGAGGTGAGGTGTGATCAGCCTCGAGACGCCTCAGCGGAAATGGGCCTCATCTCGCCTGGAGGGGAGAACCTCCTGGATTTTCTCGAGTTGCGGCAGGTCTTCTCGAGTTACGACGGGGACCTCAGGGACCCGCTCTGGTGGCCTCAGGAAAGGCCAGTCCCCATGTGAGTTGCTAGGGGACCTCTCGGGATTCCTCTCCCGTCCATGCCGGGGCCTCAGTCCTTGTGTGGAGTCGGGGCCGGAACCTGAGGATTCCTCTCCAGTGTTGCCATGTATCTTGGGGTGCTTCTGAGTCTCCCCAGGGGAGTCAGGCCTCGTCTCGAGTGGGGGCATGCACGTGCGCTTTCCTCCCGAGCTGCAGCAGTAGTGTCACGCTTCCTGTCACGTGGATCAAGGGATCTGTGGCTTTCCCTCGAGGCTGTCCCTCGAGGCTTTCCCACGAGGCTTTCCCACAGGGCTGTGCCACGTGCCACCTTGGTGTGAGTCGATCCTCGGCGTGAAAGACGAGCCGGTGAAGGGAAAAGAGGTTCCTCTGGAGTGGACTGAGACATCTGGGGGACTCTTGGAATGGTGGCACGACCCTGGAGTTCCTCTCGCCGTTCCTGTTGAGAGGGCCTCCTCTTGAGATGCGACGGGAACGCCGGGAACTCTTTCCCGACGAAGCAGGGAAAGGATCCCTCATCTCGAGCTACGAGGCGGAAACGGGGCTCCTCTGGATGTGGGCGGGACCCTCGTGATTCCTCTCGAGTGGAGACGGGTATGTCGGGGAACTTCTTGATTTGCACCAAGGGTGTGAAGGAGCCTTTCGAAGTTCCAGAGGTGAGGTGGGATCAGCCTCGAGACGCCTCATCGGAAATGGGCCTCATCTCGCCTGGAGGGGAGAACCTCCTGGATTTTCTCGAGTTGCGGCAGGTCTTCTCGAGTTACGACGGGGACCTCAGGGACCCGCTCTGGTGGCCTCAGGAAAGGCCAGTCCCCATGCGAGTTGCTAGGGGACCTCTCGGGATTCCTCTCCCGTCCATGCCGGGGCCTCAGTCCTTGTGTGGAGTCGGGGCCGGAACCTGAGGATTCCTCTCCAGTGTTGCCATGGATCTTGGGGTGCTTCTGAGTCTCCCCAGAGGAGTCAGGCCTCGTCTCGAGTGGGGGCATGCACGTGCGCTTTCCTCCCGAGCTGCAGCAGTAGTGTCACACTTCCTGTCACGTGGATCAAGGGATCTGTGGCTTTCCCTCGAGGCTGTCCCTCGAGGCTTTCCCACGAGGCTTTCCCACAGGGCTGTGCCACGTGCCACCTTGGTGTGAGTCGATCCTCGGCGTGAAAGACGAGCCGGTGAAGGGAAAAGAGGTTCCTCTGGAATGGACTGAGACATCTGGGGGACTCTTGGAATGGTGGCACGACCCTGGAGTTCCTCTCCCAGTTCCTGTAGAGAGGGCCTCCTCTTGAGATGCGACGGGAACGCCGGGAACTCTTTCCCGAAGAAGCAGGGAAAGGATCCCTCATCTCGAGCTACGAGGCGGAAACGGGGCTCCTCTGGATGTGGGCGGGACCCTCGTGATTCCTCTCGAGTGGAGACGGGTATGTCGGGGAACTTCTTGATTTGCACCAAGGGTATGAAGGACCCTTTCGAAGTTCCAGAGGGGAGGTGTGATCAGGCTCGAGACGCCTCAGCGGAAATGGGCCTCATCTCGCCTGGAGGGGAGAACCTCCTGGATTTTCTCGAGTTGCGGCAGGTCTTCTCGAGTTACGACGGGGACCTCAGGGACCCGCTCTGGTGGCCTCAGGAAAGGCCAGTCCCCATGCGAGTTGCTAGGGGACCTCTCGGGATTCCTCTCCCGTCCATGCCGGGGCCTCAGTCCTTGTGTGGAGTCGGGGCCGGAACCTGAGGATTCCTCTCCAGTGTTGCCATGGATCTTGGGGTGCTTCTGAGTCTCCCCAGGGGAGTCAGGCCTCGTCTTGAGTGGGGGCATGCACGTGCGCTTTCCTCCCGAGCTGCAGCAGTAGTGTCACGCTTCCTGTCACGTGGATCAAGGGATCTGTGGCTTTCCCTCGAGGCTGTCCCTCGAGGCTTTCCCACGAGGCTTTCCCACAGGGCTGTGCCACGTGCCACCTTGGTGTGAGTCGATCCTCGGCGTGAAAGACGAGCCGGTGAAGGGAAAAGAGGTTCCTCTGGAATGGACTGAGACATCTGGGGGACTCTTGGAATGGTGGCACGACCCTGGAGTTCCTCTCGCCGGTCCTGTTGAGAGGGCCTCCTCTTGAGATGCGACGGGAACGCCGGGAACTCTTTCCCGACGAAGCAGGGAAAGGATCCCTCATCTCGAGCTACGAGGCGGAAACGGGGCTCCTCTGGATGTGGGCGGGACCCTCGTGATTCCTCTCGAGTGGAGACGGGTATGTCGGGGAACTTCTTGATTTGCACCAAGGGTGTGAAGGAGCCTTTCGAAGTTCCAGAGGTGAGGTGTGATCAGCCTCGAGACGCCTCAGCGGAAATGGGCCTCATCTCGCCTGGAGGGGAGAACCTCCTGGATTTTCTCGAGTTGCGGCAGGTCTTCTCGAGTTACGACGGGGACCTCAGGGACCCGCTCTGGTGGCCTCAGGAAAGGCCAGTCCCCATGCGAGTTGCTAGGGGACCTCTCGGGATTCCTCTCCCGTCCATGCCGGAGCCTCAGTCCTTGTGTGGAGTCGGGGCCGGAACCTGAGGATTCCTCTCCAGTGTTGCCATGGATCTTGGGGTGCTTCTGAGTCTCCCCAGGGGAGTCAGGCCTCGTCTCGATTGGGCGCATGCACGTGCGCTTTCCTCCCGAGCTGCAGCAGTACTGTCACGCTTCCTGTCACGTGGATCAAGGGATCTGTGGCTTTCCCTCGAGGCTGTCCCTCGAGGCTTTCCCACGAGGCTTTCCCACAGGGCTGTGCCACGTGCCACCTTGGTGTGAGTCGATCCTCGGCGTGAAAGACGAGCCGGTGAAGGGAAAAGAGGTTCCTCTGGAATGGACTGAGACATCTGGGGGACTCTTGGAATGGTGGCACGACCCTGGAGTTCCTCTCGCCGGTCCTGTTGAGAGGGCCTCCTCTTGAGATGCGACGGGAACGCCGGGAACTCTTTCCCGACGAAGCAGGGAAAGGATCCCTCATCTCGAGCTACGAGGCGGAAAAGGGGCTCCTCTGGATGTGGGCGGGACTCTCGTGATTCCTCTCCAGTGGAGACGGCTAGGTCGGGGAACTTCTTGATTTGCACCAAGGGTGTGAAGGACCCTTTCGAAGTTCCCGAGATGAGGTGTGATCAGCCTCGAGACGCCTCAGCGGAAATGGGCCTCATCTCGCCTGGAGGGGAGAACCTCCTGGATTTTCTCGAGTTGCGGCAGCTCTTCTCGAGTTACGACGGGGACCTCAGGGACCCGCTCTGGTGGCCTCAGGAAAGGCCAGTCCCCATGTGAGTTGCTAGGGGACCTCTCGGGATTCCTCTCCCGTCCATGCCGGGGCCTCAGTCCTTGTGTGGAGTCGGGGCCGGAACCTGAGGATTCCTCTCCAGTGTTGCCATGGATCTTGGGGTGCTTCTGAGTCTCCCCAGGGGAGTCAGGCCTCGTCTCGAGTGGGGGCATGCACGTGCGCTTTCCTCCCGAGCTGCAGCAGTAGTGTCACGCTTCCTGTCACGTGGATCAAGGGATCTGTGGCTTTCCCTCGAGGCTGTCCCTCGAGGCTTTCCCACGAGGCTTTCCCACAGGGCTGTGCCACGTGCCACCTTGGTGTGAGTCGATCCTCGGCGTGAAAGACGAGCCGGTGAAGGGAAACGAGGTTCCTCTGGAATGGACTGAGACATCTGGGGGACTCTTAGAATGGTGGCACGACCCTGGAGTTCCTCTCGCCGTTCCTGTTGAGAGGGCCTCCTCTTGAGATGCGACGGGAACGCCGGGAACTCTTTCCCGACGAAGCAGGGAAAGGATCCCTCATCTCGAGCTACGAGGCGGAAACGGGGCTCCTCTGGATGTGGGCGGGACCCTCGTGATTCCTCTCGAGTGGAGACGGGTATGTCGGGGAACTTCTTGATTTGCACCAAGGGTGTGAAGGACCCTTTCGAAGTTCCAGAGGGGAGGTGTGATCAGCCTCGAGACGCCTCATCGGAAATGGGCCTCATCTCGTCTGGAGGGGAGAACCTCCTGGATTTTCTCGAGTTGCGGCAGGTCTTCTCGAGTTACGACGGGGACCTCAGGGACCCGCTCTGGTGGCCTCAGGAAAGGCCAGTCCCCATGCGAGTTGCTAGGGGACCTCTCGGGATTCCTCTCCCGTCCATGCCGGGGCCTCAGTCCTTGTGTGGAGTCGGGGCCGGAACCTGAGGATTCCTCTCCAGTGTTGCCATGGATCTTGGGGTGCTTCTGAGTCTCCCCAGAGGAGTCAGGCCTCGTCTCGAGTGGGGGCATGCACGTGCGCTTTCCTCCCGAGCTGCAGCAGTAGTGTCACGCTTCCTGTCACGTGGATCAAGGGATCTGTGGCTTTCCCTCGAGGCTGTCCCTCGAGGCTTTCCCACGAGGCTTTCCCACAGGGCTGTGCCACGTGCCACCTTGGTGTGAGTCGATCCTCGGCGTGAAAGACGAGCCGGTGAAGGGAAAAGAGGTTCCTCTGGAATGGACTGAGACATCTGGGGGACTCTTGGAATGGTGGCACGACCCTGGAGTTCCTCTCGCCGTTCCTGTTGAGAGGGCCTCCTCTTGAGATGCGACGGGAAGGCCGGGAACTCTTTCCCGACGAAGCAGGGAAAGGATCCCTCATCTCGAGCTACGAGGCGGAAACGGGGCTCCTCTGGATGTGGGCGGGACCGACGTGATTCCTCTCGAGTGGAGACGGCTAGGTCGGGGAACTTCTTGATTTGCACCAAGGGTGTGAAGGACCCTTTCGAAGTTCCAGAGGTGAGGTGTGATCAGCCTCGAGACGCCTCATCGGAAATGGGCCTCATCTCGCCTGGAGGGGAGAACCTCCTGGATTTTCTCGAGTTGCGGCAGGTCTTCTCGAGTTACGACGGGGACCTCAGGGACCCGCTCTGGTGGCCTCAGGAAAGGCCAGTCCCCATGCGAGTTGCTAGGGGACCTCTCGGGATTCCTCTCCCGTCCATGCCGGGGCCTCGGTCCTTGTGTGGAGTCGGGGCCGGTACCTGAGGATTCCTCTCCAGTGTTGCCATGGATCTTGGGGTGCTTCTGAGTCTCCCCAGAGGAGTCAGGCCTCGTCTCGAGTGGGGGCATGCACGTGCGCTTTCCTCCCGAGCTGCAGCAGTAGTGTCACGCTTCCTGTCACGTGGATCAAGGGATCTGTGGCTTTCCCTCGAGGCTGTCCCTCGAGGCTTTCCCACGAGGCTTTCCCACAGGGCTGTGCCACGTGCCACCTTGGTGTGAGTCGATCCTCGGCGTGAAAGACGAGCCGGTGAAGGGAAAAGAGGTTCCTCTGGAATGGACTGAGACATCTGGGGGACTCTTGGAATGGTGGCACGACTCTGGAGTTCCTCTCGCCGTTCCTGTTGAGAGGGCCTCCTCTTGAGATGTGACGGGAAGGTCGGGAACACTTTCCCGACGAAGCAGGGAAAGGATCCCTCATCTCGAGCTACGAGGCGGAAACGGGAATCCTCTGGATGTGGGCGGGACTCTCGTGATTCCTCTCGAGTGGAGACGGGTATGTCGGGGAACTTCTTGATTTGCACCAAGGGTGTGAAGGACCCTTTCGAAGTTCCAGAGGGGAGGTGTGATCAGCCTCGAGACGCCTCAGCGGAAATGGGCCTCATCTCGCCTGGAGGGGAGAACCTCCTGGATTTTCTCGAGTTGCGGCAGGTCTTCTCGAGTTACGACGGGGACCTCAGGGACCCGCTCTGGTGGCCTCAGGAAAGGCCAGTCCCCGTGCGAGTTGCTAGGGGACCTCTCGGGATTCCTCTCCCGTCCATGCCGGGGCCTCAGTCCTTGTGTTGAGTCGGGGCCGGAACCTGAGGATTCCTCTCCAGTGTTGCCATGGATCTTGGGGTGCTTCTGAGTCTCCCCAGGGGAGTCAGGCCTCGTCTCGAGTGGGGGCATGCACGTGCGCTTTCCTCCCGAGCTGCAGCAGTAGTGTCACGCTTCCTGTCACGTGGATCAAGGGATCTGTGGCTTTCCCTCGAGGCTGTCCCTCGAGGCTTTCCCACGAGGCTTTCCCACAGGGCTGTGCCACGTGCCACCTTGGTGTGAGTCGATCCTCGGCGTGAAAGACGAGGCGGTGTAGGGAAAAGAGGTTCCTCTGGAATGGACTGAGACATCTGGGGGACTCTTGGAATGGTGGCACGACCCTGGAGTTCCTCTCGCCGTTCCTGTTGAGAGGGCCTCCTCTTGAAATGCGACGGGAACGCCGGGAACTCTTTCCCGACGAAGCAGGGAAAGGATCCCTCATCTCGAGCTACGAGGCGGAAACGGGGCTCCTCTGGATGTGGGCGGGACTCTCGTGATTCCTCTCGAGTGGAGACGGCTAGGTCGGGGAACTTCTTGATTTGCACCAAGGGTGTGAAGGACCCTTTCGAAGTTCCCGAGATGAGGTGTGATCAGCCTCGAGACGCCTCAGCGGAAATGGGCCTCATCTCGCCTGGAGGGGAGAACCTCCTGGATTTTCTCGAGTTGCGGCAGGTCTTCTCGAGTTACGACGGGGACCTCAGGGACCCGCTCTGGTGGCCTCAGGAAAGGCCAGTCCCCATGTGAGTTGCTAGGGGACCTCTCGGGATTCCTCTCCCGTCCATGCCGGGGCCTCAGTCCTTGTGTGGAGTCGGGGCCGGAACCTGAGGATTCCTCTCCAGTGTTGCCATGGATCTTGGGGTGCTTCTGAGCCTCCCCAGGGGAGTCAGGCCTCGTCTCGTGTGGGGGCATGCACGTGCGCTTTCCTCCCGAGCTGCAGCAGTAGTGTCACGCTTCCTGTCACGTGGATCAAGGGATCTGTGGCTTTCCCTCGAGGCTGTCCCTTGAGGCTTTCCCACGAGGCTTTCCCACAGGGCTGTGCCACGTGCCACCTTGGTGTGAGTCGATCCTCCGCGTGAAAGACGAGCCGGTGAAGGGAAAAGAGGTTCCTCTGGAATGGACTGAGACATCTGGGGGACTCTTGGAATGGTGGCACGACCCTGGAGTTCCTCTCGCCGTTCCTGTTGAGAGGGCCTCCTCTTGAGATGCGACGGGAACGCCGGGAACTCTTTCCCGACGAAGCAGGGAAAGGATCCCTCATCTCGAGCTACGAGGCGGAAACGGGGCTCCTCTGGATGTGGGCGGGACCCTCGTGATTCCTCTCGAGTGGAGACGGGTATGTCGGGGAACTTCTTGATTTGCACCAAGGGTGTGAAGGACCCTTTCGAAGTTCCAGAGGTGAGGTGTGATCAGCCTCGAGACGCCTCAGCGGAAATGGGCCTCATCTCGCCTGGAGGGGAGAACCTCCTGGATTTTCTCGAGTTGCGGCAGGTCTTCTCGAGTTACGACGGGGACCTCCGGGACCCGCTCTGGTGGCCTCAGGAAAGGCCAGTCCCCATGTGAGTTGCTAGGGGACCTCTCGGGATTCCTCTCCCGTCCATGCCGGGGCCTCAGTCCTTGTGTGGAGTCGGGGCCGTTACCTGAGGATTCCTCTCCAGTGTTGCCATGGATCTTGGGGTGCTTCTGAGGCTCCCCAGGGGAGTCAGGCCTCGTCTCGAGTGGGGGCATGCACGTGCGCTTTCCTCCCGAGCTGCAGCAATAGTGTCACGCTTCCTGTCACGTGGATCAAGGGATCTGTGGCTTTCCCTCGAGGCTGTCCCTCGAGGCTTTCCCACGAGGCTTTCCCACAGGGCTGTGCCACGTGCCACCTTGGTGTGAGTCGATCTTCGGCGTGAAAGACGAGCCGGTGAAGGGAAAAGAGGTTCCTCTGGAATGGACTGAGACATCTGGGGGACTCTTGGAATGGTGGCACGACCCTGGAGTTCCTCTCGCCGTTCCTGTTGAGAGGGCCTCCTCTTGAGATGCGACGGGAAGGCCGGGAACTCTTTCCCGACGAAGCAGGGAAAGGATCCCTCATCTCGAGCTACGAGGCGGAAACGGGGCTCCTCTGGATGTGGGCGGGACCCACGTGATTCCTCTCGAGTGGAGACGGCTAGGTCGGGGAACTTCTTGATTTGCACCAAGGGTGTGAAGGAGCCTTTCGAAGTTCCAGAGGTGAGGTGTGATCAGCCTCGAGACGCCTCATCGGAAATGGGCCTCATCTCGCCTGGAGGGGAGAACCTCCTGGATTTTCTCGAGTTGCGGCAGGTCTTCTCGAGTTACGACGGGGACCTCAGGGACCCGCTCTGGTGGCCTCAGGAAAGGCCAGTCCCCATGCGAGTTGCTAGGGGACCTCTCGGGATTCCTCTCCCGTCCATGCCGGGGCCTCAGTCCTTGTGTGGAGTCGGGGCCGGAACCTGAGGATTCCTCTCCAGTGTTGCCATGGATCTTGGGGTGCTTCTGAGTCTCCCCAGAGGAGTCAGGCCTCGTCTCGAGTGGGGGCATGCACGTGCGCTTTCCTCCCGAGCTGCAGCAGTAGTGTCACGCTTCCTGTCACGTGGATCAAGGGATCTGTGGCTTTCCCTCGAGGCTGTCCCTCGAGGCTTTCCCACGAGGCTTTCCCACAGGGCTGTGCCACGTGCCACCTTGGTGTGAGTCGATCCTCGGCGTGAAAGACGAGCCGGTGAAGGGAAAAGAGGTTCCTCTGGAATGGACTGAGACATCTGGGGGACTCTTGGAATGGTGGCACGACTCTGGAGTTCCTCTCGCCGTTCCTGTTGAGAGGGCCTCCTCTTGAGATGTGACGGGAAGGTCGGGAACACTTTCCCGACGAAGCAGGGAAAGGATCCCTCATCTCGAGCTACGAGGCGGAAACGGGAATCCTCTGGATGTGGGCGGGACTCTCGTGATTCCTCTCGAGTGGAGACGGGTATGTCGGGGAACTTCTTGATTTGCACCAAGGGTGTGAAGGACCCTTTCGAAGTTCCAGAGGGGAGGTGTGATCAGCCTCGAGACGCCTCAGCGGAAATGGGCCTCATCTCGGCTGGAGGGGAGAACCTCCTGGATTTTCTCGAGTTGCGGCAGGTCTTCTCGAGTTACGACGGGGACCTCAGGGACCCGCTCTGGTGGCCTCAGGAAAGGCCAGTCCCCGTGCGAGTTGCTAGGGGACCTCTCGGGATTCCTCTCCCGTCCATGCCGGGGCCTCAGTCCTTGTGTGGAGTCGGGGCCGGAACCTGAGGATTCCTCTCCAGTGTTGCCATGGATCTTGGGGTGCTTCTGAGTCTCCCCAGGGGAGTCAGGCCTCGTCTCGAGTGGGGGCATGCACGTGCGCTTTGCTCCCGAGCTGCAGCAGTAGTGTCACGCTTCCTGTCACGTGGATCAAGGGATCTGTGGCTTTCCCTCGAGGCTGTCCCTCGAGGCTTTCCCACGAGGCTTTCCCACAGGGCTGTGCCACGTGCCACCTTGGTGTGAGTCGATCCTCGGCGTGAAAGACGAGGCGGTGTAGGGAAAAGAGGTTCCTCTGGAATGGACTGAGACATCTGGGGGACTCTTGGAATGGTGGCACGGCCCTGGAGTTCCTCTCGCCGTTCCTGTTGAGAGGGCCTCCTCTTGAAATGCGACGGGAACGCCGGGAACTCTTTCCCGACGAAGCAGGGAAAGGATCCCTCATCTCGAGCTACGAGGCGGAAACGGGGCTCCTCTGGATGTGGGCGGGACTCTCGTGATTCCTCTCGAGTGGAGACGGCTAGGTCGGGGAACTTCTTGATTTGCACCAAGGGTGTGAAGGACCCTTTCGAAGTTCCCGAGATGAGGTGTGATCAGCCTCGAGACGCCTCAGCGGAAATGGGCCTCATCTCGCCTGGAGGGGAGAACCTCCTGGATTTTCTCGAGTTGCGGCAGGTCTTCTCGAGTTACGACGGGGACCTCAGGGACCCGCTCTGGTGGCCTCAGGAAAGGCCAGTCCCCATGTGAGTTGCTAGGGGACCTCTCGGGATTCCTCTCCCGTCCATGCCGGGGCCTCAGTCCTTGTGTGGAGTCGGGGCCGGAACCTGAGGATTCCTCTCCAGTGTTGCCATGGATCTTGGGGTGCTTCTGAGTCTCCCCAGGGGAGTCAGGCGTCGTCTCGTGTGGGGGCATGCACGTGCGCTTTCCTCCCGAGCTGCAGCAGTAGTGTCACGCTTCCTGTCACGTGGATCAAGGGATCTGTGGTTTTCCCTCGAGGCTGTCCCTTGAGGCTTTCCCACGAGGCTTTCCCACAGGGCTGTGCCACGTGCCACCTTGGTGTGAGTCGATCCTCGGCGTGAAAGACGAGCCGGTGAAGGGAAAAGAGGTTCCTCTGGAATGGACTGAGACATCTGGGGGACTCTTGGAATGGTGGCACGACCCTGGAGTTCCTCTCGCCGTTCCTGTTGAGAGGGCCTCCTCTTGAGATGCGACGGGAACGCCGGGAACTCTTTCCCGACGAAGCAGGGAAAGGATCCCTCATCTCGAGCTACGAGGCGGAAACGGGGCTCCTCTGGATGTGGGCGGGACCCTCGTGATTCCTCTCGAGTGGAGACGGGTATGTCGGGGAACTTCTTGATTTGCACCAAGGGTGTGAAGGACCCTTTCGAAGTTCCAGAGGTGAGGTGTGATCAGCCTCGAGACGCCTCTGCGGAAATGGGCCTCATCTCGCCTGGAGGGGAGAACCTCCTGGATTTTCTCGAGTTGCGGCAGGTCTTCTCGAGTTACGACGGGGACCTCCGGGACCCGCTCTGGTGGCCTCAGGAAAGGCCAGTCCCCATGTGAGTTGCTAGGGGACCTCTCGGGATTCCTCTCCCGTCCATGCCGGGGCCTCAGTCCTTGTGTGGAGTCGGGGCCGTTACCTGAGGATTCCTCTCCAGTGTTGCCATGGATCTTGGGGTGCTTCTGAGTCTCCCCAGGGGAGTCAGGCCTCGTCTCGAGTTGGGGCATGCACGTGCGCTTTCCTCCCGAGCTGCAGCAGTAGTGTCACGCTTCCTGTCACGTGGATCAAGGGATCTGTGGCTTTCCCTCGAGGCTGTCCCTCGAGGCTTTCCCACGAGGCTTTCCCACAGGGCTGTGCCACGTGCCACCTTGGTGTGAGTCGATCCTCGGCGTGAAAGACGAGCCGGTGAAGGGAAAAGAGGTTCCTCTGGAATGGACTGAGACATCTGGGGGACTCTTGGAATGGTGGCACGACCCTGGAGTTCCTCTCGCCGTTCCTGTTGAGAGGGCCTCCTCTTGAGATGCGACGGGAACGCCGGGAAATCTTTCCCGACGAAGCAGGGAAAGGATCCCTCATCTCGAGCTACGAGGCGGAAACGGGGCTCCTCTGGATGTGGGCGGGACCCACGTGATTCCTCTCGAGTGGAGACGGCTAGGTCGGGGAACTTCTTGATTTGCACCAAGGGTGTGAAGGACCCTTTCGAAGTTCCAGAGGTGAGGTGTGATCAGCCTCGAGACGCCTCATCGGAAATGGGCCTCATCTCGCCTGGAGGGGAGAACCTCCTGGATTTTCTCGAGTTGCGGCAGGTCTTCTCGAGTTACGACGGGGACCTCAGGGACCCGCTCTGGTGGCCTCAGGAAAGGCCAGTCCCCATGCGAGTTGCTAGGGGACCTCTCGGGATTCCTCTCCCGTCCATGCCGGGGCCTCAGTCCTTGTGTGGAGTCGGGGCCGGAACCTGAGGATTCCTCTCCAGTGTTGCCATGGATCTTGGGGTGCTTCTGAGTCTCCCCAGAGGAGTCAGGCCTCGTCTCGAGTGGGGGCATGCACGTGCGCTTTCCTCCCGAGCTGCAGCAGTAGTGTCACGCTTCCTGTCACGTGGATCAAGGGATCTGTGGCTTTCCCTCGAGGCTGTCCCTCGAGGCTTTCCCACGAGGCTTTCCCACAGGGCTGTGCCACGTGCCACCTTGGTGTGAGTCGATCCTCGGCGTGAAAGACGAGCCGGTGAAGGGAAAAGAGGTTCCTCTGGAATGGACTGAGACATCTGGGGGACTCTTGGAATGGTGGCACGACTCTGGAGTTCCTCTCGCCGTTCCTGTTGAGAGGGCCTCCTCTTGAGATGTGACGGGAAGGTCGGGAACACTTTCCCGACGAAGCAGGGAAAGGATCCCTCATCTCGAGCTACGAGGCGGAAACGGGAATCCTCTGGATGTGGGCGGGACTCTCGTGATTCCTCTCGAGTGGAGACGGGTATGTCGGGGAACTTCTTGATTTGCACCAAGGGTGTGAAGGACCCTTTCGAAGTTCCAGAGGGGAGGTGTGATCAGCCTCGAGACGCCTCAGCGGAAATGGGCCTCATCTCGCCTGGAGGGGAGAACCTCCTGGATTTTCTCGAGTTGCGGCAGGTCTTCTCGAGTTACGACGGGGACCTCAGGGACCCGCTCTGGTGGCCTCAGGAAAGGCCAGTCCCCGTGCGAGTTGCTAGGGGACCTCTCGGGATTCCTCTCCCGTCCATGCCGGGGCCTCAGTCCTTGTGTTGAGTCGGGGCCGGAACCTGAGGATTCCTCTCCAGTGTTGCCATGGATCTTGGGGTGCTTCTGAGTCTCCCCAGGGGAGTCAGGCCTCGTCTCGAGTGGGGGCATGCACGTGCGCTTTGCTCCCGAGCTGCAGCAGTAGTGTCACGCTTCCTGTCACGTGGATCAAGGGATCTGTGGCTTTCCCTCGAGGCTGTCCCTCGAGGCATTCCCACGAGGCTTTCCCACAGGGCTGTGCCACGTGCCACCTTGGTGTGAGTCGATCCTCGGCGTGAAAGACGAGGCGGTGTAGGGAAAAGAGGTTCCTCTGGAATGGACTGAGACATCTGGGGGACTCTTGGAATGGTGGCACGACCCTGGAGTTCCTCTCGCCGTTCCTGTTGAGAGGGCCTCCTCTTGAAATGCGACGGGAACGCCGGGAACTCTTTCCCGACGAAGCAGGGAAAGGATCCCTCATCTCGAGCTACGAGGCGGAAACGGGGCTCCTCTGGATGTGGGCGGGACTCTCGTGATTCCTCTCGAGTGGAGACGGCTAGGTCGGGGAACTTCTTGATTTGCACCAAGGGTGTGAAGGACCCTTTCGAAGTTCCCGAGATGAGGTGTGATCAGCCTCGAGACGCCTCAGCGGAAATGGGCCTCATCTCGCCTGGAGGGGAGAACCTCCTGGATTTTCTCGAGTTGCGGCAGGTCTTCTCGAGTTACGACGGGGACCTCAGGGACCCGCTCTGGTGGCCTCAGGAAAGGCCAGTCCCCATGTGAGTTGCTAGGGGACCTCTCGGGATTCCTCTCCCGTCCATGCCGGGGCCTCAGTCCTTGTGTGGAGTCGGGGCCGGAACCTGAGGATTCCTCTCCAGTGTTGCCATGGATCTTGGGGTGCTTCTGAGTCTCCCCAGGGAAGTCAGGCCTCGTCTCGTGTGGGGGCATGCACGTGCGCTTTCCTCCCGAGCTGCAGCAGTAGTGTCACGCTTCCTGTCACGTGGATCAAGGGATCTGTGGCTTTCCCTCGAGGCTGTCCCTTGAGGCTTTCCCACGAGGCTTTCCCACAGGGCTGTGCCACGTGCCACCTTGGTGTGAGTCGATCCTCGGCGTGAAAGACGAGCCGGTGAAGGGAAAAGAGGTTCCTCTGGAATGGACTGAGACATCTGGGGGACTCTTGGAATGGTGGCACGACCCTGGAGTTCCTCTCGCCGTTCCTGTTGAGAGGGCCTCCTCTTGAGATGCGACGGGAACGCCGGGAACTCTTTCCCGACGAAGCAGGGAAAGGATCCCTCATCTCGAGCTACGAGGCGGAAACGGGGCTCCTCTGGATGTGGGCGGGACCCTCGTGATTCCTCTCGAGTGGAGACGGGTATGTCGGGGAACTTCTTGATTTGCACCAAGGGTGTGAAGGACCCTTTCGAAGTTCCAGAGGTGAGGTGTGATCAGCCTCGAGACGCCTCAGCGGAAATGGGCCTCATCTCGCCTGGAGGGGAGAACCTCCTGGATTTTCTCGAGTTGCGGCAGGTCTTCTCGAGTTACGACGGGGACCTCCGGGACCCGCTCTGGTGGCCTCAGGAAAGGCCAGTCCCCATGTGAGTTGCTAGGGGACCTCTCGGGATTCCTCTCCCGTCCATGCCGGGGCCTCAGTCCTTGTGTGGAGTCGGGGCCGTTACCTGAGGATTCCTCTCCAGTGTTGCCATGGATCTTGGGTTGCTTCTGAGTCTCCCCAGGGGAGTCAGGCCTCGTCTCGAGTGGGGGCATGCACGTGCGCTTTCCTCCCGAGCTGCAGCAGTAGTGTCACGCTTCCTGTCACGTGGATCAAGGGATCTGTGGCTTTCCCTCGAGGCTGTCCCTCGAGGCTTTCCCACGAGGCTTTCCCACAGGGCTGTGCCACGTGCCACCTTGGTGTGAGTCGATCCTCGGCGTGAAAGACGAGCCGGTGAAGGGAAAAGAGGTTCCTCTGGAATGGACTGAGACATCTGGGGGACTCTTGGAATGGTGGCACGACCCTGGAGTTCCTCTCGCCGTTCCTGTTGAGAGGGCCTCCTCTTGAGATGCGACGGGAACGCCGGGAACTCTTTCCCGACGAAGCAGGGAAAGGATCCCTCATCTCGAGCTACGAGGCGGAAACGGGGCTCCTCTGGATGTGGGCGGGACCCACGTGATTCCTCTCGAGTGGAGACGGCTAGGTCGGGGAACTTCTTGATTTGCACCAAGGGTGTGAAGGACCCTTTCGAAGTTCCAGAGGTGAGGTGTGATCAGCCTCGAGACGCCTCATCGGAAATGGGCCTCATCTCGCCTGGAGGGGAGAACCTCCTGGATTTTCTCGAGTTGCGGCAGGTCTTCTCGAGTTACGACGGGGACCTCAGGGACCCGCTCTGGTGGCCTCAGGAAAGGCCAGTCCCCATGCGAGTTGCTAGGGGACCTCTCGGGATTCCTCTCCCGTCCATGCCGGGGCCTCAGTCCTTGTGTGGAGTCGGGGCCGGAACCTGAGGATTCCTCTCCAGTGTTGCCATGGATCTTGGGGTGCTTCTGAGTCTCCCCAGAGGAGTCAGGCCTCGTCTCGAGTCGGGGCATGCACGTGCGCTTTCCTCCCGAGCTGCAGCAGTAGTGTCACGCTTCCTGTCACGTGGATCAAGGGATCTGTGGCTTTCCCTCGAGGCTGTCCCTCGAGGCTTTCCCACGAGGCTTTCCCACAGGGCTGTGCCACGTGCCACCTTGGTGTGAGTCGATCCTCGGCGTGAAAGACGAGCCGGTGAAGGGAAAAGAGGTTCCTCTGGAATGGACTGAGACATCTGGGGGACTCTTGGAATGGTGGCACGACCCTGGAGTTCCTCTCCCAGTTCCTGTAGAGAGGGCCTCCTCTTGAGATGCGACGGGAACGCCGGGAACTCTTTCCCGAAGAAGCAGGGAAAGGATCCCTCATCTCGAGCTACGAGGCGGAAACGGGGCTCCTCTGGATGTGGGCGGGACCCTCGTGATTCCTCTCGAGTGGAGACGGGTATGTCGGGGAACTTCTTGATTTGCACCAAGGGTGTGAAGGACCCTTTCGAAGTTCCAGAGGGGAGGTGTGATCAGCCTCGAGACGCCTCAGCGGAAATGGGCCTCATCTCGCCTGGAGGGGAGAACCTCCTGGATTTTCTCGAGTTGCGGCAGGTCTTCTCGAGTTACGACGGGGACCTCAGGGACCCGCTCTGGTGGCCTCAGGAAAGGCCAGTCCCCATGCGAGTTGCTAGGGGACCTCTCGGGATTCCTCTCCCGTCCATGCCGGGGCCTCAGTCCTTGTGTGGAGTCGGGGCCGGAACCTGAGGATTCCTCTCCAGTGTTGCCATGGATCTTGGGGTGCTTCTGAGTCTCCCAAGGGGAGTCAGGCCTCGTCTCGAGTGGGGGCATGCACGTGCGCTTTCCTCCCGAGCTGCAGCAGTAGTGTCACGCTTCCTGTCACGTGGATCAAGGGATCTGTGGCTTTCCCTCGAGGCTGTCCCTCGAGGCTTTCCCACGAGGCTTTCCCACAGGGCTGTGCCACGTGCCACCTTGGTGTGAGTCGATCCTCGGCATGAAAGACGAGCCGGTGAAGGGGAAAGAGGTTCCTCTGGAATGGACTGAGACATCTGGGGGACTCTTGGTATGGTGGCACGACCCTGGAGTTCCTCTCGCCGTTCCTGTTGAGAGGGCCTCCTCTTGAGATGCGACGGGAACGCCGGGAACTCTTTCCCGACGAAGCAGGGAAAGGATCCCTCATCTCGAGCTACGAGGCGGAAACGGGGCTCCTCTGGATGTGGGCGGGACCCTCGTGATTCCTCTCGAGTGGAGACGGGTATGTCGGGGAACTTCTTGATTTGCACCAAGGGTGTGAAGGACCCTTTCGAAGTTCCAGAGGTGAGGTGTGATCAGCCTCGAGACGCCTCAGCGGAAATGGGCCTCATCTCGCCTGGAGGGGAGAACCTCCTGGATTTTCTCGAGTTGCGGCAGGTCTTCTCGAGTTACGACGGGGACCTCCGGGACCCGCTCTGGTGGCCTCAGGAAAGGCCAGTCCCCATGTGAGTTGCTAGGGGACCTCTCGGGATTCCTCTCCCGTCCATGCCGGGGCCTCAGTCCTTGTGTGGAGTCGGGGCCGTTACCTGAGGATTCCTCTCCAGTGTTGCCATGGATCTTGGGTTGCTTCTGAGTCTCCCCAGGGGAGTCAGGCCTCGTCTCGAGTGGGGGCATGCACGTGCGCTTTCCTCCCGAGCTGCAGCAGTAGTGTCACGCTTCCTGTCACGTGGATCAAGGGATCTGTGGCTTTCCCTCGAGGCTGTCCCTCGAGGCTTTCCCACGAGGCTTTCCCACAGGGCTGTGCCACGTGCCACCTTGGTGTGAGTCGATCCTCGGCGTGAAAGACGAGCCGGTGAAGGGAAAAGAGGTTCCTCTGGAATGGACTGAGACATCTGGGGGACTCTTGGAATGGTGGCACGACCCTGGAGTTCCTCTCGCCGTTCCTGTTGAGAGGGCCTCCTCTTGAGATGCGACGGGAACGCCGGGAACTCTTTCCCGACGAAGCAGGGAAAGGATCCCTCATCTCGAGCTACGAGGCGGAAACGGGGCTCCTCTGGATGTGGGCGGGACCCACGTGATTCCTCTCGAGTGGAGACGGCTAGGTCGGGGAACTTCTTGATTTGCACCAAGGGTGTGAAGGACCCTTTCGAAGTTCCAGAGGTGAGGTGTGATCAGCCTCGAGACGCCTCATCGGAAATGGGCCTCATCTCGCCTGGAGGGGAGAACCTCCTGGATTTTCTCGAGTTGCGGCAGGTCTTCTCGAGTTACGACGGGGACCTCAGGGACCCGCTCTGGTGGCCTCAGGAAAGGCCAGTCCCCATGCGAGTTGCTAGGGGACCTCTCGGGATTCCTCTCCCGTCCATGCCGGGGCCTCAGTCCTTGTGTGGAGTCGGGGCCGGAACCTGAGGATTCCTCTCCAGTGTTGCCATGGATCTTGGGGTGCTTCTGAGTCTCCCCAGAGGAGTCAGGCCTCGTCTCGAGTCGGGGCATGCACGTGCGCTTTCCTCCCGAGCTGCAGCAGTAGTGTCACGCTTCCTGTCACGTGGATCAAGGGATCTGTGGCTTTCCCTCGAGGCTGTCCCTCGAGGCTTTCCCACGAGGCTTTCCCACAGGGCTGTGCCACGTGCCACCTTGGTGTGAGTCGATCCTCGGCGTGAAAGACGAGCCGGTGAAGGGAAAAGAGGTTCCTCTGGAATGGACTGAGACATCTGGGGGACTCTTGGAATGGTGGCACGACCCTGGAGTTCCTCTCCCAGTTCCTGTAGAGAGGGCCTCCTCTTGAGATGCGACGGGAACGCCGGGAACTCTTTCCCGAAGAAGCAGGGAAAGGATCCCTCATCTCGAGCTACGAGGCGGAAACGGGGCTCCTCTGGATGTGGGCGGGACCCTCGTGATTCCTCTCGAGTGGAGACGGGTATGTCGGGGAACTTCTTGATTTGCACCAAGGGTGTGAAGGACCCTTTCGAAGTTCCAGAGGGGAGGTGTGATCAGCCTCGAGACGCCTCAGCGGAAATGGGCCTCATCTCGCCTGGAGGGGAGAACCTCCTGGATTTTCTCGAGTTGCGGCAGGTCTTCTCGAGTTACGACGGGGACCTCAGGGACCCGCTCTGGTGGCCTCAGGAAAGGCCAGTCCCCATGCGAGTTGCTAGGGGACCTCTCGGGATTCCTCTCCCGTCCATGCCGGGGCCTCAGTCCTTGTGTGGAGTCGGGGCCGGAACCTGAGGATTCCTCTCCAGTGTTGCCATGGATCTTGGGGTGCTTCTGAGTCTCCCAAGGGGAGTCAGGCCTCGTCTCGAGTGGGGGCATGCACGTGCGCTTTCCTCCCGAGCTGCAGCAGTAGTGTCACGCTTCCTGTCACGTGGATCAAGGGATCTGTGGCTTTCCCTCGAGGCTGTCCCTCGAGGCTTTCCCACGAGGCTTTCCCACAGGGCTGTGCCACGTGCCACCTTGGTGTGAGTCGATCCTCGGCATGAAAGACGAGCCGGTGAAGGGGAAAGAGGTTCCTCTGGAATGGACTGAGACATCTGGGGGACTCTTGGTATGGTGGCACGACCCTGGAGTTCCTCTCGCCGTTCCTGTTGAGAGGGCCTCCTCTTGAGATGCGACGGGAACGCCGGGAACTCTTTCCCGACGAAGCAGGGAAAGGATCCCTCATCTCGAGCTACGAGGCGGAAACGGGGCTCCTCTGGATGTGGGCGGGACCCTCGTGATTCCTCTCGAGTGGAGACGGGTATGTCGGGGAACTTCTTGATTTGCACCAAGGGTGTGAAGGACCCTTTCGAAGTTCCAGAGGTGAGGTGTGATCAGCCTCGAGACGCCTCAGCGGAAATGGGCCTCATCTCGCCTGGAGGGGAGAACCTCCTGGATTTTCTCGAGTTGCGGCAGGTCTTCTCGAGTTACGACGGGGACCTCCGGGACCCGCTCTGGTGGCCTCAGGAAAGGCCAGTCCCCATGTGAGTTGCTAGGGGACCTCTCGGGATTCCTCTCCCGTCCATGCCGGGGCCTCAGTCCTTGTGTGGAGTCAGGGCCGTTACCTGAGGATTCCTCTCCAGTGTTGCCATGGATCTTGGGGTGCTTCTGAGTCTCCCCAGGGGAGTCAGGCCTCGTCTCGAGTGGGGGCATGCACGTGCGCTTTCCTCCCTAGCTGCAGCAGTAGTGTCACGCTTCCTGTCACGTGGATCAAGGGATCTGTGGCTTTCCCTCGAGGCTGTCCCTCGAGGCTTTCCCACGAGGCTTTCCCACAGGGCTGTGCCACGTGCCACCTTGGTGTGAGTCGATCCTCGGCGTGAAAGACGAGCCGGTGAAGGGAAAAGAGGTTCCTCTGGAATGGACTGAGACATCTGGGGGACTCTTGGAATGGTGGCACGACCCTGGAGTTCCTCTCGCCGTTCCTGTTGAGAGGGCCTCCTCTTGAGATGCGACGGGAACGCCGGGAACTCTTTCCCGACGAAGCAGGGAAAGGATCCCTCATCTCGAGCTACGAGGCGGAAACGGGGCTCCTCTGGATGTGGGCGGGACCCACGTGATTCCTCTCGAGTGGAGACGGCTAGGTCGGGGAACTTCTTGATTTGCACCAAGGGTGTGAAGGACCCTTTCGAAGTTCCAGAGGTGAGGTGTGATCAGCCTCGAGACGCCTCATCGGAAATGGGCCTCATCTCGCCTGGAGGGGAGAACCTCCTGGATTTTCTCGAGTTGCGGCAGGTCTTCTCGAGTTACGACGGGGACCTCAGGGACCCGCTCTGGTGGCCTCAGGAAAGGCCAGTCCCCATGCGAGTTGCTAGGGGACCTCTCGGGATTCCTCTCCCGTCCATGCCGGGGCCTCAGTCCTTGTGTGGAGTCGGGGCCGGAACCTGAGGATTCCTCTCCAGTGTTGCCATGGATCTTGGGGTGCTTCTGAGTCTCCCCAGAGCAGTCAGGCCTCGTCTCGAGTGGGGGCATGCACGTGCGCTTTCCTCCCGAGCTGCAGCAGTAGTGTCACGCTTCCTGTCAAGTGGATCAAGGGATCTGTGGCTTTCCCTCGAGGCTGTCCCTCGAGGCTTTCCCACGAGGCTTTCCCACAGGGCTGTGCCACGTGCCACCTTGGTGTGAGTCGATCCTCGCCGTGAAAGACGAGCCGGTGAAGGGAAAAGAGGTTCCTCTGGAATGGACTGAGACATCTGGGGGACTCTTGGAATGGTGGCACGACCCTGGAGTTCCTCTCCCAGTTCCTGTAGAGAGGGCCTCCTCTTGAGATGCGACGGGAACGCCGGGAACTCTTTCCCGAAGAAGCAGGGAAAGGATCCCTCATCTCGAGCTACGAGGCGGAAACGGGGCTCCTCTGGATGTGGGCGGGACCCTCGTGATTCCTCTCGAGTGGAGACGGGTATGTCGGGGAACTTCTTGATTTGCACCAAGGGTGTGAAGGACCCTTTCGAAGTTCCAGAGGGGAGGTGTGATCAGCCTCGAGACGCCTCAGCGGAAATGGGCCTCATCTCGCCTGGAGGGGAGAACCTCCTGGATTTTCTCGAGTTGCGGCAGGTCTTCTCGAGTTACGACGGGGATCTCAGGGACCCGCTCTGGTGGCCTCAGGAAAGGCCAGTCCCCATGCGAGTTACTAGGGGACCTCTCGGGATTCCTCTCCCGTCCATGCCGGGGCCTCAGTCCTTGTGTGGAGTCGGGGCCGGAACCTGAGGATTCCTCTCCAGTGTTGCCATGGATCTTGGGGTGCTTCTGAGTCTCCCCAGGGGAGTCAGGCCTCGTCTCGAGTGGGGGCATGCACGTGCGCTTTCCTCCCGAGCTGCAGCAGTAGTGTCACGCTTCCTGTCACGTGGATCAAGGGATCTGTGGCTTTCCCTCGAGGCTGTCCCTCGAGGCTTTCCCACGAGGCTTTCCCACAGGGCTGTGCCACGTGCCACCTTGGTGTGAGTCGATCCTCGGCGTGAAAGACGAGCCGGTGAAGGGAAAAGAGGTTCCTCTGGAATGGACTGAGACATCTGGGGGACTCTTGGAATGGTGGCACGACCCTGGAGTTCCTCTCCCAGTTCCTGTAGAGAGGGCCTCCTCTTGAGATGCGACGGGAACGCCGGGAACTCTTTCCCGAAGAAGCAGGGAAAGGATCCCTCATCTCGAGCTACGAGGCGGAAACGGGGCTCCTCTGGATGTGGGCGGGACCCTCGTGATTCCTCTCGAGTGGAGACGGGTATGTCGGGGAACTTCTTGATTTGCACCAAGGGTGTGAAGGACCCTTTCGAAGTTCCAGAGGGGAGGTGTGATCAGCCTCGAGACGCCTCAGCGGAAATGGGCCTCATCTCGCCTGGAGGGGAGAACCTCCTGGATTTTCTCGAGTTGCGGCAGGTCTTCTCGAGTTACGACGGGGACCTCCGGGACCCGCTCTGGTGGCCTCAGGAAAGGCCAGTCCCCATGCGAGTTGCTAGGGGACCTCTCGGGATTCCTCTCCCGTCCATGCCGGGGCCTCAGTCCTTGTGTGGAGTCGGGGCCGGAACCTGAGGATTCCTCTCCAGTGTTGCCATGGATCTTGGGGTGCTTCTGAGTCTCCCCAGGGGAGTCAGGCCTCGTCTCGAGTGGGGGCATGCACGTGCGCTTTCCTCCCGAGCTGCAGCAGTAGTGTCACGCTTCCTGTCACGTGGATCAAGGGATCTGTGGCTTTCCCTCGAGGCTGTCCCTCGAGGCTTTCCCACGAGGCTTTCCCACAGGGCTGTGCCACGTGCCACCTTGGTGTGAGTCGATCCTCGGCGTGAAAGACGAGCCGGTGAAGGGAAAAGAGGTTCCTCTGGAATGGACTGAGACATCTGGGGGACTCTTGGAATGGTGGCACGACCCTGGAGTTCCTCTCGCCGTTCCTGTTGAGAGGGCCTCCTCTTGAGATGCGACGGGAACGCCGGGAACTCTTTCCCGACGAAGCAGGGAAAGGATCCCTCATCTCGAGCTACGAGGCGGAAACGGGGCTCCTCTGGATGTGGGCGGGACCCTCGTGATTCCTCTCGAGTGGAGACGGGTATGTCGGGGAACTTCTTGATTTGCACCAAGGGTGTGAAGGACCCTTTCGAAGTTCCAGAGGTGAGGTGTGATCAGCCTCGAGACGCCTCAGCGGAAATGGGCCTCATCTCGCCTGGAGGGGAGAACCTCCTGGATTTTCTCGAGTTGCGGCAGGTCTTCTCGAGTTACGACGGGGACCTCCGGGACCCGCTCTGGTGGCCTCAGGAAAGGCCAGTCCCCATGTGAGTTGCTAGGGGACCTCTCGGGATTCCTCTCCCGTCCATGCCGGGGCCTCAGTCCTTGTGTGGAGTCGGGGCCGTTACCTGAGGATTCCTCTCCAGTGTTGCCATGGATCTTGGGTTGCTTCTGAGTCTCCCCAGGGGAGTCAGGCCTCGTCTCGAGTGGGGGCATGCACGTGCGCTTTCCTCCCGAGCTGCAGCAGTAGTGTCACGCTTCCTGTCACGTGGATCAAGGGATCTGTGGCTTTCCCTCGAGGCTGTCCCTCGAGGCTTTCCCACGAGGCTTTCCCACAGGGCTGTGCCACGTGCCACCTTGGTGTGAGTCGATCCTCGGCGTGAAAGACGAGCCGGTGAAGGGAAAAGAGGTTCCTCTGGAATGGACTGAGACATCTGGGGGACTCTTGGAATGGTGGCACGACCCTGGAGTTCCTCTCGCCGTTCCTGTTGAGAGGGCCTCCTCTTGAGATGCGACGGGAACGCCGGGAACTCTTTCCCGACGAAGCAGGGAAAGGATCCCTCATCTCGAGCTACGAGGCGGAAACGGGGCTCCTCTGGATGTGGGCGGGACCCACGTGATTCCTCTCGAGTGGAGACGGCTAGGTCGGGGAACTTCTTGATTTGCACCAAGGGTGTGAAGGACCCTTTCGAAGTTCCAGAGGTGAGGTGTGATCAGCCTCGAGACGCCTCATCGGAAATGGGCCTCATCTCGCCTGGAGGGGAGAACCTCCTGGATTTTCTCGAGTTGCGGCAGGTCTTCTCGAGTTACGACGGGGACCTCAGGGACCCGCTCTGGTGGCCTCAGGAAAGGCCAGTCCCCATGCGAGTTGCTAGGGGACCTCTCGGGATTCCTCTCCCGTCCATGCCGGGGCCTCAGTCCTTGTGTGGAGTCGGGGCCGGAACCTGAGGATTCCTCTCCAGTGTTGCCATGGATCTTGGGGTGCTTCTGAGTCTCCCCAGAGGAGTCAGGCCTCGTCTCGAGTCGGGGCATGCACGTGCGCTTTCCTCCCGAGCTGCAGCAGTAGTGTCACGCTTCCTGTCACGTGGATCAAGGGATCTGTGGCTTTCCCTCGAGGCTGTCCCTCGAGGCTTTCCCACGAGGCTTTCCCACAGGGCTGTGCCACGTGCCACCTTGGTGTGAGTCGATCCTCGGCGTGAAAGACGAGCCGGTGAAGGGAAAAGAGGTTCCTCTGGAATGGACTGAGACATCTGGGGGACTCTTGGAATGGTGGCACGACCCTGGAGTTCCTCTCCCAGTTCCTGTAGAGAGGGCCTCCTCTTGAGATGCGACGGGAACGCCGGGAACTCTTTCCCGAAGAAGCAGGGAAAGGATCCCTCATCTCGAGCTACGAGGCGGAAACGGGGCTCCTCTGGATGTGGGCGGGACCCTCGTGATTCCTCTCGAGTGGAGACGGGTATGTCGGGGAACTTCTTGATTTGCACCAAGGGTGTGAAGGACCCTTTCGAAGTTCCAGAGGGGAGGTGTGATCAGCCTCGAGACGCCTCAGCGGAAATGGGCCTCATCTCGCCTGGAGGGGAGAACCTCCTGGATTTTCTCGAGTTGCGGCAGGTCTTCTCGAGTTACGACGGGGACCTCAGGGACCCGCTCTGGTGGCCTCAGGAAAGGCCAGTCCCCATGCGAGTTGCTAGGGGACCTCTCGGGATTCCTCTCCCGTCCATGCCGGGGCCTCAGTCCTTGTGTGGAGTCGGGGCCGGAACCTGAGGATTCCTCTCCAGTGTTGCCATGGATCTTGGGGTGCTTCTGAGTCTCCCAAGGGGAGTCAGGCCTCGTCTCGAGTGGGGGCATGCACGTGCGCTTTCCTCCCGAGCTGCAGCAGTAGTGTCACGCTTCCTGTCACGTGGATCAAGGGATCTGTGGCTTTCCCTCGAGGCTGTCCCTCGAGGCTTTCCCACGAGGCTTTCCCACAGGGCTGTGCCACGTGCCACCTTGGTGTGAGTCGATCCTCGGCATGAAAGACGAGCCGGTGAAGGGGAAAGAGGTTCCTCTGGAATGGACTGAGACATCTGGGGGACTCTTGGTATGGTGGCACGACCCTGGAGTTCCTCTCGCCGTTCCTGTTGAGAGGGCCTCCTCTTGAGATGCGACGGGAACGCCGGGAACTCTTTCCCGACGAAGCAGGGAAAGGATCCCTCATCTCGAGCTACGAGGCGGAAACGGGGCTCCTCTGGATGTGGGCGGGACCCTCGTGATTCCTCTCGAGTGGAGACGGGTATGTCGGGGAACTTCTTGATTTGCACCAAGGGTGTGAAGGACCCTTTCGAAGTTCCAGAGGTGAGGTGTGATCAGCCTCGAGACGCCTCAGCGGAAATGGGCCTCATCTCGCCTGGAGGGGAGAACCTCCTGGATTTTCTCGAGTTGCGGCAGGTCTTCTCGAGTTACGACGGGGACCTCCGGGACCCGCTCTGGTGGCCTCAGGAAAGGCCAGTCCCCATGTGAGTTGCTAGGGGACCTCTCGGGATTCCTCTCCCGTCCATGCCGGGGCCTCAGTCCTTGTGTGGAGTCAGGGCCGTTACCTGAGGATTCCTCTCCAGTGTTGCCATGGATCTTGGGGTGCTTCTGAGTCTCCCCAGGGGAGTCAGGCCTCGTCTCGAGTGGGGGCATGCACGTGCGCTTTCCTCCCTAGCTGCAGCAGTAGTGTCACGCTTCCTGTCACGTGGATCAAGGGATCTGTGGCTTTCCCTCGAGGCTGTCCCTCGAGGCTTTCCCACGAGGCTTTCCCACAGGGCTGTGCCACGTGCCACCTTGGTGTGAGTCGATCCTCGGCGTGAAAGACGAGCCGGTGAAGGGAAAAGAGGTTCCTCTGGAATGGACTGAGACATCTGGGGGACTCTTGGAATGGTGGCACGACCCTGGAGTTCCTCTCGCCGTTCCTGTTGAGAGGGCCTCCTCTTGAGATGCGACGGGAACGCCGGGAACTCTTTCCCGACGAAGCAGGGAAAGGATCCCTCATCTCGAGCTACGAGGCGGAAACGGGGCTCCTCTGGATGTGGGCGGGACCCACGTGATTCCTCTCGAGTGGAGACGGCTAGGTCGGGGAACTTCTTGATTTGCACCAAGGGTGTGAAGGACCCTTTCGAAGTTCCAGAGGTGAGGTGTGATCAGCCTCGAGACGCCTCATCGGAAATGGGCCTCATCTCGCCTGGAGGGGAGAACCTCCTGGATTTTCTCGAGTTGCGGCAGGTCTTCTCGAGTTACGACGGGGACCTCAGGGACCCGCTCTGGTGGCCTCAGGAAAGGCCAGTCCCCATGCGAGTTGCTAGGGGACCTCTCGGGATTCCTCTCCCGTCCATGCCGGGGCCTCAGTCCTTGTGTGGAGTCGGGGCCGGAACCTGAGGATTCCTCTCCAGTGTTGCCATGGATCTTGGGGTGCTTCTGAGTCTCCCCAGAGCAGTCAGGCCTCGTCTCGAGTGGGGGCATGCACGTGCGCTTTCCTCCCGAGCTGCAGCAGTAGTGTCACGCTTCCTGTCAAGTGGATCAAGGGATCTGTGGCTTTCCCTCGAGGCTGTCCCTCGAGGCTTTCCCACGAGGCTTTCCCACAGGGCTGTGCCACGTGCCACCTTGGTGTGAGTCGATCCTCGGCGTGAAAGACGAGCCGGTGAAGGGAAAAGAGGTTCCTCTGGAATGGACTGAGACATCTGGGGGACTCTTGGAATGGTGGCACGACCCTGGAGTTCCTCTCCCAGTTCCTGTAGAGAGGGCCTCCTCTTGAGATGCGACGGGAACGCCGGGAACTCTTTCCCGAAGAAGCAGGGAAAGGATCCCTCATCTCGAGCTACGAGGCGGAAACGGGGCTCCTCTGGATGTGGGCGGGACCCTCGTGATTCCTCTCGAGTGGAGACGGGTATGTCGGGGAACTTCTTGATTTGCACCAAGGGTGTGAAGGACCCTTTCGAAGTTCCAGAGGGGAGGTGTGATCAGCCTCGAGACGCCTCAGCGGAAATGGGCCTCATCTCGCCTGGAGGGGAGAACCTCCTGGATTTTCTCGAGTTGCGGCAGGTCTTCTCGAGTTACGACGGGGATCTCAGGGACCCGCTCTGGTGGCCTCAGGAAAGGCCAGTCCCCATGCGAGTTACTAGGGGACCTCTCGGGATTCCTCTCCCGTCCATGCCGGGGCCTCAGTCCTTGTGTGGAGTCGGGGCCGGAACCTGAGGATTCCTCTCCAGTGTTGCCATGGATCTTGGGGTGCTTCTGAGTCTCCCCAGGGGAGTCAGGCCTCGTCTCGAGTGGGGGCATGCACGTGCGCTTTCCTCCCGAGCTGCAGCAGTAGTGTCACGCTTCCTGTCACGTGGATCAAGGGATCTGTGGCTTTCCCTCGAGGCTGTCCCTCGAGGCTTTCCCACGAGGCTTTCCCACAGGGCTGTGCCACGTGCCACCTTGGTGTGAGTCGATCCTCGGCGTGAAAGACGAGCCGGTGAAGGGAAAAGAGGTTCCTCTGGAATGGACTGAGACATCTGGGGGACTCTTGGAATGGTGGCACGACCCTGGAGTTCCTCTCGCCGTTCCTGTTGAGAGGGCCTCCTCTTGAGATGCGACGGGAACGCCGGGAACTCTTTCCCGACGAAGCAGGGAAAGGATCCCTCATCTCGAGCTACGAGGCGGAAACGGGGCTCCTCTGGATGTGGGCGGGACCCTCGTGATTCCGCTCCACTGGAGACTGCTAGATCGGGGAACTTCTGGATTTGCACCAAGGGTGTGAAGGACCCTTTCGAAGTTCCAGAGGTGAGGTGTGATCAGCCTCGAGACGCCTCAGCGGAAATGGGCCTCATCTCGCCTGGAGGGGAGAACCTCCTGGATTTTCTCGAGTTGCGGCAGGTCTTCTCGAGTTACGACGGGGACCTCAGGGACCCGCTCTGGTGGCCTCAGGAAAGGCCAGTCCCCATGCGAGTTGCTAGGGGACCTCTCGGGATTCCTCTCCCGTCCATGCCGGGGCCTCAGTCCTTGTGTGGAGTCGGGGCCGGAACCTGAGGATTCCTCTCCAGTGTTGCCATGGATCTTGGGGTGCTTCTGAGTCTCCCCAGGGGAGTCAGGCCTCGTCTCGAGTGGGGGCATGCACGTGCGCTTTCCTCCCGAGCTGCAGCAGTAGTGTCACGCTTCCTGTCACGTGGATCAAGGGATCTGTGGCTTTCCCTCGAGGCTGTCCCTCGAGGCTTTCCCACGAGGCTTTCCCACAGGGCTGTGCCACGTGCCACCTTGGTGTGAGTCGATCCTCGGCGTGAAAGACGAGCCGGTGAAGGGAAAAGAGGTTCCTCTGGAATGGACTGAGACATCTGGGGGACTCTTGGAATGGTGGCACGACCCTGGAGTTCCTCTCGCCGTTCCTGTTGAGAGGGCCTCCTCTTGAGATGCGACGGGAACGCCGGGAAATCTTTCCCGACGAAGCAGGGAAAGGATCCCTCATCTCGAGCTACGAGGCGGAAACGGGGCTCCTCTGGATGTGGGCGGGACCCTCGAGATTCCTCTCGAGTGGAGACGGGTATGTCGGGGAACTTCTTGATTTGCACCAAGGGTGTGAAGGACCCTTTCGAAGTTCCAGAGGTGAGGTGTGATCAGCCTCGAGACGCCTCATCGGAAATGGGCCTCATCTCGCCTGGAGGGGAGAACCTCCTGGATTTTCTCGAGTTGCGGCAGGTCTTCTCGAGTTACGACGGGGACCTCAGGGACCCGCTCTGGTGGCCTCAGGAAAGGCCAGTCCCCATGCGAGTTGCTAGGGGACCTCTCGGGATTCCTCTCCCGTCCATGCCGGGGCCTCAGTCCTTGTGTGGAGTCGGGGCCGGAACCTGAGGATTCCTCTCCAGTGTTGCCATGGATCTTGGGGTGCTTCTGAGTCTCCCCAGGGGAGTCAGGCCTCGTCTCGAGTGGGGGCATGCACGTGCGCTTTCCTCCCGAGCTGCAGCAGTAGTGTCACGCTTCCTGTCACGTGGATCAAGGGATCTGTGGCTTTCCCTCGAGGCTGTCCCTCGAGGCTTTCCCACGAGGCTTTCCCACAGGGCTGTGCCACGTGCCACCTTGGTGTGAGTCGATCCTCGGCGTGAAAGACGAGCCGGTGAAGGGAAAAGAGGTTCCTCTGGAGTGGACTGAGACATCTGGGGGACTCTTGGAATGGTGGAACGACCCTGGAGTTCCTCTCGCCGTTCCTGTAGAGAGGGCCTCCTCTTGAGATGCGACGGGAACGCCGGGAACTCTTTCCCGAAGAAGCAGGGAAAGGATCCCTCATCTCGAGCTACGAGGCGGAAACGGGGCTCCTCTGGATGTGGGCGGGACCCTCGTGATTCCGCTCGACTGGAGACTGCTAGGTCGGGGAACTTCTTGATTTGCACCAAGGGTGTGAAGGACCCTTTCGAAGTTCCAGAGGTGAGGTGTGATCAGCCTCGAGACGCCTCATCGGAAATGGGCCTCATCTCGCCTGGAGGGGAGAACCTCCTGGATTTCTCGAGTTGCGGCACGTCTTCTCGAGTTACGACGGGGACCTCAGGGACCCGCTCTGGTGGCCTCAGGAAAGGCCAGTCCCCATGCGAGTTGCTAGGGGACCTCTCGGGATTCCTCTCCCGTCCATGCCGGGGCCTCAGTCCTTGTGTGGAGTCGGGGCCGCAACCTGAGGATTCCTCTCCAGTGTTGCCATGGATCTTGGGGTGCTTCTGAGTCTCCCCAGGGGAGTCAGGCCTCGTCTCGAGTGGGGGCATGCACGTGCGCTTTCCTCCCGAGCTGCAGCAGTAGTGTCACGCTTCCTGTCACGTGGATCAAGGGATCTGTGGCTTTCCCTCGAGGCTGTCCCTCGAGGCTTTCCCACGAGGCTTTCCCACAGGGCTGTGCCACGTGCCACCTTGGTGTGAGTCGATCCTCGGCGTGAAAGACGAGCCGGTGAAGGGAAAAGAGGTTCCTCTGGAGTGGACTGAGACATCTGGGGGACTCTTGGAATGGTGGCACGACCCTGGAGTTCCTCTCGCCGTTCCTGTAGAGAGGGCCTCCTCTTGAGATGCGACGGGAACGCCGGGAACTCTTTCCCGACGAAGCAGGGAAAGGATCCCTCATCTCGAGCTACGAGGCGGAAACGGGGCTCCTCTGGATGTGGGCGGGACCCTCGTGATTCCGCTCGAGTGGAGACTGCTAGGTCGGGGAACTTCTGGATTTGCACCAAGGGTGTGAAGGACCCTTTCGAAGTTCCAGAGGTGAGGTGTGATCAGCCTCGAGACGCCTCAGCGGAAATGGGCCTCATCTCGCCTGGAGGGGAGAACCTCCTGGATTTTCTCGAGTTGCGGCAGGTCTTCTCGAGTTACGACGGGGACCTCAGGGACCCGCTCTGGTGGCCTCAGGAAAGGCCAGTCCCCATGCGAGTTGCTAGGGGACCTCTCGGGATTCCTCTCCCGTCCATGCCGGGGCCTCAGTCCTTGTGTGGAGTCGGGGCCGGAACCTGAGGATTCCTCTCCAGTGTTGCCATGGATCTTGGGGTGCTTCTGAGTCTCCCCAGGGGAGTCAGGCCTCGTCTCGAGTGGGGGCATGCACGTGCGCTTTCCTCCCGAGCTGCAGCAGTAGTGTCACGCTTCCTGTCACGTGGATCAAGGGATCTGTGGCTTTCCCTCGAGGCTGTCCCTCGAGGCTTTCCCACGAGGCTTTCCCACAGGGCTGTGCCACGTGCCACCTTGGTGTGAGTCGATCCTCGGCGTGAAAGACGAGCCGGTGAAGGGAAAAGAGGTTCCTCTGGAATGGACTGAGACATCTGGGGGACTCTTGGAATGGTGGCACGACCCTGGAGTTCCTCTCCCAGTTCCTGTAGAGAGGGCCTCCTCTTGAGATGCGACGGGAACGCCGGGAACTCTTTCCCGAAGAAGCAGGGAAAGGATCCCTCATCTCGAGCTACGAGGCGGAAACGGGGCTCCTCTGGATGTGGGCGGGACCCTCGTGATTCCTCTCGAGTGGAGACGGGTATGTCGGGGAACTTCTTGATTTGCACCAAGGGTGTGAAGGACCCTTTCGAAGTTCCAGAGGGGAGGTGTGATCAGCCTCGAGACGCCTCAGCGGAAATGGGCCTCATCTCGCCTGGAGGGGAGAACCTCCTGGAATTTCTCGAGTTGCGGCAGGTCTTCTCGAGTTACGACGGGGACCTCAGGGACCCGCTCTGGTGGCCTCAGGAAAGGCCAGTCCCCATGCGAGTTGCTAGGGGACCTCTCGGGATTCCTCTCCCGTCCATGCCGGGGCCTCAGTCCTTGTGTGGAGTCGGGGCCGGAACCTGAGGATTCCTCTCCAGTGTTGCCATGGATCTTGGGGTGCTTCTGAGTCTCCCCAGGGGAGTCAGGCCTCGTCTCGAGTGGGGGCATGCACGTGCGCTTTCCTCCCGAGCTGCAGCAGTAGTGTCACGCTTCCTGTCACGTGGATCAAGGGATCTGTGGCTTTCCCTCGAGGCTGTCCCTCGAGGCTTTCCCACGAGGCTTTCCCACAGGGCTGTGCCAGGTGCCACCTTGGTGTGAGTCGATCCTCGGCGTGAAAGACGAGCCGGTGAAGGGGAAAGAGGTTCCTCTGGAATGGACTGAGACATCTGGGGGACTCTTGGTATGGTGGCACGACCCTGGAGTTCCTCTCGCCGTTCCTGTTGAGAGGGCCTCCTCTTGAGATGCGACGGGAACGCCGGGAACTCTTTCCCGACAAAGCAGGGAAAGGATCCCTCATCTCGAGCTACGAGGCGGAAACGGGGCTCCTCTGGATGTGGGCGGGACCCTCGTGATTCCTCTCGAGTGGAGACGGGTATGTCGGGGAACTTCTTGATTTGCACCAAGGGTGTGAAGGACCCTTTCGAAGTTCCAGAGGTGAGGTGTGATCAGCCTCGAGACGCCTCAGCGGAAATGGGCCTCATCTCGCCTGGAGGGGAGAACCTCCTGGATTTTCTCGAGTTGCGGCAGGTCTTCTCGAGTTACGACGGGGACCTCCGGCACCCGCTCTGGTGGCCTCAGGAAAGGCCAGTCCCCATGTGAGTTGCTAGGGGACCTCTCGGGATTCCTCTCCCGTCCATGCCGGGGCCTCAGTCCTTGTGTGGAGTCGGGGCCGGAACCTGAGGATTCCTCTCCAGTGTTGCCATGGATCTTGGGGTGCTTCTGAGTCTCCCCAGGGGAGTCAGGCCTCGTCTCGAGTGGGGGCATGCACGTGCGCTTTCCTCCCGAGCTGCAGCAGTAGTGTCACGCTTCCTGTCACGTGGATCAAGGGATCTGTGGCTTTCCCTCGAGGCTGTCCCTCGAGGCTTTCCCACGAGGCTTTCCCACAGGGCTGTGCCACGTGCCACCTTGGTGTGAGTCGATCCTCGGCGTGAAAGACGAGCCGGTGAAGGGAAAAGAGGTTCCTCTGGAATGGACTGAGACATCTGGGGGACTCTTGGTATGGTGGCACGACCCTGGAGTTCCTCTCGCCGTTCCTGTTGAGAGGGCCTCCTCTTGAGATGCGACGGGAACGCCGGGAACTCTTTCCTGACGAAGCAGGGAAAGGATCCCTCATCTCGAGCTACGAGGCGGAAACGGGGCTCCTCTGGATGTGGGCGGGACCCTCGTGATTCCTCTCGAGTGGAGACGGCTAGGTCGGGGAACTTCTTGATTTGCAACAAGGGTGTGAAGGACCCTTTCGAAGTTCCAGAGGGGAGGTGTGATCAGCCTCGAGACGCCTCAGCGGAAATGGGCCTCATCTCGCCTGGAGGGGAGAACCTCCTGGATTTTCTCGAGTTGCGGCAGGTGTTCTCGAGTTACGACGGGGACCTCAGGGACCCGCTCTGGTGGCCTCAGGAAAGGCCAGTCCCCATGCGAGTTGCTAGGGGACCTCTCGGGATTCCTCTCCCGTCCATGCCGGGGCCTCAGTCCTTGTGTGGAGTCGGGGCCGGAACCTGAGGATTCCTCTCCAGTGTTGCCATGGATCTTGGGGTGCTTCTGAGTCTCCCCAGGGGAGTCAGGCCTCGTCTCGAGTGGGGGCATGCACGTGCGCTTTCCTCCCGAGCTGCAGCAGTAGTGTCACGCTTCCTGTCACGTGGATCAAGGGATCTGTGGCTTTCCCTCGAGGCTGTCCCTCGAGGCTTTCCCACGAGGCTTTCCCACAGGGCTGTGCCACGTGCCACCTTGGTGTGAGTCGATCCTCGGCGTGAAAGACGAGCCGGTGAAGGGAAAAGAGGTTCCTCTGGAATGGACTGAGACATCTGGGGGACTCTTGGAATGGTGGCACGACCCTGGAGTTCCTCTCGCCGTTCCTGTTGAGAGGGCCTCCTCTTGAGATGCGACGGGAACGCCGGGAACTCTTTCCCGACGAAGCAGGGAAAGGATCCCTCATCTCGAGCTACGAGGCGGAAACGGGGCTCCTCTGGATGTGGGCGGGACCCTCGTGATTCCTCTCGAGTGGAGACGGCTAGGTCGGGGAACTTCTTGATTTGCACCAACGGTGTGAAGGACCCTTTCGAAGTTCCAGAGGTGAGGTGTGATCAGCCTCGAGACGCCTCATCGGAAATGGGCCTCATCTCGCCTGGAGGGGAGAACCTCCTGGATTTTCTCGAGTTGCGGCAGGTCTTCTCGAGTTACGACGGGGACCTCAGGGACCCGCTCTGGTGGCCTCAGGAAAGGCCAGTCCCCATGCGAGTTGCTAGGGGACCTCTCGGGATTCCTCTCCCGTCCATGCCGGGGCCTCAGTCCTTGTGTGGAGTCGGGGCCGGAACCTGAGGATTCCTCTCCAGTGTTGCCATGGATCTTGGGGTGCTTCTGAGTCTCCCCAGGGGAGTCAGGCCTCGTCTCGAGTGGGGGCATGCACGTGCGCTTTCCTCCCGAGCTGCAGCAGTAGTGTCACGCTTCCTGTCACGTGGATCAAGGGATCTGTGGCTTTCCCTCGAGGCTGTCCCTCGAGGCTTTCCCACGAGGCTTTCCCACAGGGCTGTGCCACGTGCCACCTTGGTGTGAGTCGATCCTCGGCGTGAAAGACGAGCCGGTGAAGGGAAAAGAGGTTCCTCTGGAGTGGACTGAGACATCTGGGGGACTCTTGGAATGGTGGCACGACCCTGGAGTTCCTCTCGCCGTTCCTGTAGAGAGGGCCTCCTCTTGAGATGCGACGGGAACGCCGGGAACTCTTTCCCGACGAAGCAGGGAAAGGATCCCTCATCTCGAGCTACGAGGCG
The DNA here is from genome assembly GCF_023091745.1 of Budorcas taxicolor. NCBI lineage: Eukaryota > Metazoa > Chordata > Mammalia > Artiodactyla > Bovidae > Budorcas > Budorcas taxicolor. Next base: position 1,039,637 of record NC_068925.1, read on the forward strand.
GAAACGGGGCTCCTCTGGATGTGGGCGGGACCCTCGTGATTCCGCTCGAGTGGAGACTGCTAGGTCGGGGAACTTCTGGATTTGCACCAAGGGTGTGAAGGACCCTTTCGAAGTTCCAGAGGTGAGGTGTGATCAGCCTCGAGACGCCTCAGCGGAAATGGGCCTCATCTCGCCTGGAGGGGAGAACCTCCTGGATTTTTTCGAGTTGCGGCAGGTCTTCTCGAGTTACGACGGGGACCTCAGGGACCCGCTCTGGTGGCCTCAGGAAAGGCCAGTCCCCATGCGAGTTGCTAGGGGACCTCTCGGGATTCCTCTCCCGTCCATGCCGGGGCCTCAGTCCTTGTGTGGAGTCGGGGCCGGAACCTGAGGATTGCTCTCCAGTGTTGCCATGGATCTTGGGGTGCTTCTGAGTCTCCCCAGGGGAGTCAGGCCTCGTCTCGAGTGGGGGCATGCACGTGCGCTTTCCTCCCGAGCTGCAGCAGTAGTGTCACGCTTCCTGTCACGTGGATCAAGGGATCTGTGGCTTTCCCTCGAGGCTGTCCCTCGAGGCTTTCCCACGAGGCTTTCCCACAGGGCTGTGCCACGTGCCACCTTGGTGTGAGTCGATCCTCGGCGTGAAAGACGAGCCGGTGAAGGGAAAAGAGGTTCCTCTGGAATGGACTGAGACATCTGGGGGACTCTTGGAATGGTGGCACGACCCTGGAGTTCCTCTCGCCGTTCCTGTTGAGAGGGCCTCCTCTTGAGATGCGACGGGAACGCCGGGAAATCTTTCCCGACGAAGCAGGGAAAGGATCCCTCATCTCGAGCTACGAGGCGGAAACGGGGCTCCTCTGGATGTGGGCGGGACCCTCGTGATTCCTCTCGAGTGGAGACGGCTAGGTCGGGGAACTTCTTGATTTGCACCAAGGGTGTGAAGGACCCTTTCGAAGTTCCAGAGGTGAGGTGTGATCAGCCTCGAGACGCCTCAGCGGAAATGGGCCTCATCTCGCCTGGAGGGGAGAACCTCCTGGATTTTCTCGAGTTGCGGCAGGTCTTCTCGAGTTACGACGGGGACCTCAGGGACCCGCTCTGGTGGCCTCAGGAAAGGCCAGTCCCCATGCGAGTTGCTAGGGGACCTCTCGGGATTCCTCTCCCGTCCATGCCGGGGCGTCAGTCCTTGTGTGGAGTCGGGGCCGGAACCTGAGGATTCCTCTCCAGTGTTGCCATGGATCTTGGGGTGCTTCTGAGTCTCCCCAGGGGAGTCAGGCCTCGTCTCGAGTGGGGGCATGCACGTGCGCTTTCCTCCCGAGCTGCAGCAGTAGTGTCACGCTTCCTGTCACGTGGATCAAGGGATCTGTGGCTTTCCCTCGAGGCTGTCCCTCGAGGCTTTCCCACGAGGCTTTCCCACAGGGCTGTGCCACGTGCCACCTTGGTGTGAGTCGATCCTCGGCGTGAAAGACGAGCCGGTGAAGGGAAAAGAGCTTCCTCTGGAATGGACTGAGACATCTGGGGGACTCTTGGAATGGTGGCACGACCCTGGAGTTCCTCTCGCCGTTCCTGTTGAGAGGGCCTCCTCTTGAGATGCGACGGGAACGCCGGGAACTCTTTCCCGACGAAGCAGGGAAAGGATCCCTCATCTCGAGCTACGAGGCGGAAACGGGGCTCCTCTGGATGTGGGCGGGACCCTCGTGATTCCGCTCGAGTGGAGACTGCTAGGTCGGGGAACTTCTGGATTTGCACCAAGGGTGTGAAGGACCCTTTCGAAGTTCCAGAGGTGAGGTGTGATCAGCCTCGAGACGCCTCAGCGGAAATGGGCCTCATCTCGCCTGGAGGGGAGAACCTCCTGGATTTTTTCGAGTTGCGGCAGGTCTTCTCGAGTTACGACGGGGACCTCAGGGACCCGCTCTGGTGGCCTCAGGAAAGGCCAGTCCCCATGCGAGTTGCTAGGGGACCTCTCGGGATTCCTCTCCCGTCCATGCCGGGGCCTCAGTCCTTGTGTGGAGTCGGGGCCGGAACCTGAGGATTGCTCTCCAGTGTTGCCATGGATCTTGGGGTGCTTCTGAGTCTCCCCAGGGGAGTCAGGCCTCGTCTCGAGTGGGGGCATGCACGTGCGCTTTCCTCCCGAGCTGCAGCAGTAGTGTCACGCTTCCTGTCACGTGGATCAAGGGATCTGTGGCTTTCCCTCGAGGCTGTCCCTCGAGGCTTTCCCACGAGGCTTTCCCACAGGGCTGTGCCACGTGCCACCTTGGTGTGAGTCGATCCTCGGCGTGAAAGACGAGCCGGTGAAGGGAAAAGAGGTTCCTCTGGAATGGACTGAGACATCTGGGGGACTCTTGGAATGGTGGCACGACCCTGGAGTTCCTCTCGCCGTTCCTGTTGAGAGGGCCTCCTCTTGAGATGCGACGGGAACGCCGGGAACTCTTTCCCGACGAAGCAGGGAAAGGATCCCTCATCTCGAGCTACGAGGCGGAAACGGGTCTCCTCTGGATGTGGGCGGGACCCTCGTGATTCCTCTCGAGTGGAGACGGTTAGGTCGGGGAACTTCTGGATTTGCACCAAGGGTGTGAAGGACCCTTTCGAAGTTCCAGAGGTGAGGTGTGATCAGCCTCGAGACGCCTCAGCGGAAATGGGCCTCATCTCGCCTGGAGGGGAGAACCTCCTGGATTTTCTCGAGTTGCGGCAGGTCTTCTCGAGTTACGACGGGGACCTCAGGGACCCGCTCTGGTGGCCTCAGGAAAGGCCAGTCCCCATGCGAGTTGCTAGGGGACCTCTCGGGATTCCTCTCCCGTCCATGCCGGGGCCTCAGTCCTTGTGTGGAGTCGGGGCCGGAACCTGAGGATTCCTCTCCAGTGTTGCCATGGATCTTGGGGTGCTTCTGAGTCTCCCCAGGGGAGTCAGGCCTCGTCTCGAGTGGGGGCATGCACGTGCGCTTTCCTCCCGAGCTGCAGCAGTAGTGTCACGCTTCCTGTCACGTGGATCAAGGGATCTGTGGCTTTCCCTCGAGGCTGTCCCTCGAGGCTTTCCCACGAGGCTTTCCCACAGGGCTGTGCCACGTGCCACCTTGGTGTGAGTCGATCCTCGGCGTGAAAGACGAGCCGGTGAAGGGAAAAGAGGTTCCTCTGGAATGGACTGAGACATCTGGGGGACTCTTGGTATGGTGGCACGACCCTGGAGTTCCTCTCGCCGTTCCTGTTGAGAGGGCCTCCTCTTGAGATGCGACGGGAACGCCGGGAACTCTTTCCTGACGAAGCAGGGAAAGGATCCCTCATCTCGAGCTACGAGGCGGAAACGGGGCTCCTCTGGATGTGGGCGGGACCCTCGTGATTCCTCTCGAGTGGAGACGGCTAGGTCGGGGAACTTCTTGATTTGCAACAAGGGTGTGAAGGACCCTTTCGAAGTTCCAGAGGGGAGGTGTGATCAGCCTCCAGACGCCTCAGCGGAAATGGGCCTCATCTCGCCTGGAGGGGAGAACCTCCTGGATTTTCTCGAGTTGCGGCAGGTCTTCTCGAGTTACGACGGGGACCTCAGGGACCCGCTCTGGTGGCCTCAGGAAAGGCCAGTCCCCATGCGAGTTGCTAGGGGACCTCTCGGGATTCCTCTCCCGTCCATGCCGGGGCCTCAGTCCTTGTGTGGAGTCGGGGCCGGAACCTGAGGATTCCTCTCCAGTGTTGCCATGGATCTTGGGGTGCTTCTGAGTCTCCCCAGGGGAGTCAGGCCTCGTCTCGAGTGGGGGCATGCACGTGCGCTTTCCTCCCGAGCTGCAGCAGTAGTGTCACGCTTCCTGTCACGTGGATCAAGGGATCTGTGGCTTTCCCTCGAGGCTGTCCCTCGAGGCTTTCCCACGAGGCTTTCCCACAGGGCTGTGCCACGTGCCACCTTGGTGTGAGTCGATCCTCGGCGTGAAAGACGAGCCGGTGAAGGGAAAAGAGGTTCCTCTGGAGTGGACTGAGACATCTGGGGGACTCTTGGAATGGTGGCACGACCCTGGAGTTCCTCTCGCCGTTCCTGTAGAGAGGGCCTCCTCTTGAGATGCGACGGGAACGCCGGGAACTCTTTCCCGACGAAGCAGGGAAAGGATCCCTCATCTCGAGCTACGAGGCGGAAACGGGGCTCCTCTGGATGTGGGCGGGACCCTCGTGATTCCGCTCGAGTGGAGACTGCTAGATCGGGGAACTTCTTGATTTGCACCAAGGGTGTGAAGGACCCTTTCGAAGTTCCAGAGGTGAGGTGTGATCAGCCTCGAGACGCCTCATCGGAAATGGGCCTCATCTCGCCTGGAGGGGAGAACCTCCTGGATTTTCTCGAGTTGCGGCAGGTCTTCTCGAGTTACGACGGGGACCTCAGGGACCCGCTCTGGTGGCCTCAGGAAAGGCCAGTCCCCATGCGAGTTGCTAGGGGACCTCTCGGGATTCCTCTCCCGTCCATGCCGGGGCCTCAGTCCTTGTGTGGAGTCGGGGCCGGAACCTGAGGATTCCTCTCCAGTGTTGCCATGGATCTTGGGGTGCTTCTGAGTCTCCCCAGGGGAGTCAGGCCTCGTCTCGAGTGGGGGCATGCACGTGCGCTTTCCTCCCGAGCTGCAGCAGTAGTGTCACGCTTCCTGTCACGTGGATCAAGGGATCTGTGGCTTTCCCTCGAGGCTGTCCCTCGAGGCTTTCCCACGAGGCTTTCCCACAGGGCTGTGCCACGTGCCACCTTGGTGTGAGTCGATCCTCGGCGTGAAAGACGAGCCGGTGAAGGGAAAAGAGGTTCCTCTGGAGTGGACTGAGACATCTGGGGGACTCTTGGAATGGTGGCACGACCCTGGAGTTCCTCTCGCCGTTCCTGTAGAGAGGGCCTCCTCTTGAGATGCGACGGGAACGCCGGGAACTCTTTCCCGACGAAGCAGGGAAAGGATCCCTCATCTCGAGCTACGAGGCGGAAACGGGGCTCCTCTGGATGTGGGCGGGACCCTCGTGATTCCGCTCGACTGGAGACTGCTAGGTCGGGGAACTTCTTGATTTGCACCAAGGGTGTGAAGGACCCTTTCGAAGTTCCAGAGGTGAGGTGTGATCAGCCTCGAGACGCCTCATCGGAAATGGGCCTCATCTCGCCTGGAGGGGAGAACCTCCTGGATTTCTCGAGTTGCGGCAGGTCTTCTCGAGTTACGACGGGGACCTCAGGGACCCGCTCTGGTGGCCTCAGGAAAGGCCAGTCCCCATGCGAGTTGCTAGGGGACCTCTCGGGATTCCTCTCCCGTCCATGCCGGGGCCTCAGTCCTTGTGTGGAGTCGGGGCCGCAACCTGAGGATTCCTCTCCAGTGTTGCCATGGATCTTGGGGTGCTTCTGAGTCTCCCCAGGGGAGTCAGGCCTCGTCTCGAGTGGGGGCATGCACGTGCGCTTTCCTCCCGAGCTGCAGCAGTAGTGTCACGCTTCCTGTCACGTGGATCAAGGGATCTGTGGCTTTCCCTCGAGGCTGTCCCTCGAGGCTTTCCCACGAGGCTTTCCCACAGGGCTGTGCCACGTGCCACCTTGGTGTGAGTCGATCCTCGGCGTGAAAGACGAGCCGGTGAAGGGAAAAGAGGTTCCTCTGGAGTGGACTGAGACATCTGGGGGACTCTTGCAATGGTGGCACGACCCTGGAGTTCCTCTCGCCGTTCCTGTAGAGAGGGCCTCCTCTTGAGATGCGACGGGAACGCCGGGAACTCTTTCCCGACGAAGCAGGGAAAGGATCCCTCATCTCGAGCTACGAGGCGGAAACGGGGCTCCTCTGGATGTGGGCGGGACCCTCGTGATTCCGCTCGACTGGAGACTGCTAGATCGGGGAACTTCTTGATTTGCACCAAGGGTGTGAAGGACCCTTTCGAAGTTCCAGAGGTGAGGTGTGATCAGCCTCGAGACGCCTCATCGGAAATGGGCCTCATCTCGCCTGGAGGGGAGAACCTCCTGGATTTTCTCGAGTTGCGGCAGGTCTTCTCGAGTTACGACGGGGACCTCAGGGACACGCTCTGGTGGCCTCAGGAAAGGCCAGTCCCCATGCGAGTTGCTAGGGGACCTCTCGGGATTCCTCTCCCGTCCATGCCGGGGCCTCAGTCCTTGTGTGGAGTCGGGGCCGGAACCTGAGGATTCCTCTCCAGTGTTGCCATGGATCTTGGGGTGCTTCTGAGTCTCCCCAGGGGAGTCAGGCCTCGTCTCGAGTGGGGGCATGCACGTGCGCTTTCCTCCCGAGCTGCAGCAGTAGTGTCACGCTTCCTGTCACGTGGATCAAGGGATCTGTGGCTTTCCCTCGAGGCTGTCCCTCGAGGCTTTCCCACGAGGCTTTCCCACAGGGCTGTGCCACGTGCCACCTTGGTGTGAGTCGATCCTCGGCGTGAAAGACGAGCCGGTGAAGGGAAAAGAGGTTCCTCTGGAGTGGACTGAGACATCTGGGGGACTCTTGGAATGGTGGCACGACCCTGGAGTTCCTCTCGCCGTTCCTGTAGAGAGGGCCTCCTCTTGAGATGCGACGGGAACGCCGGGAACTCTTTCCCGACGAAGCAGGGAAAGGATCCCTCATCTCGAGCTACGAGGCGGAAACGGGGCTCCTCTGGATGTGGGCGGGACCCTCGTGATTCCGCTCGACTGGAGACTGCTAGGTCGGGGAACTTCTTGATTTGCACCAAGGGTGTGAAGGACCCTTTCGAAGTTCCAGAGGTGAGGTGTGATCAGCCTCGAGACGCCTCATCGGAAATGGGCCTCATCTCGCCTGGAGGGGAGAACCTCCTGGATTTCTCGAGTTGCGGCAGGTCTTCTCGAGTTACGACGGGGACCTCAGGGACCCGCTCTGGTGGCCTCAGGAAAGGCCAGTCCCCATGCGAGTTGCTAGGGGACCTCTCGGGATTCCTCTCCCGTCCATGCCGGGGCCTCAGTCCTTGTGTGGAGTCGGGGCCGCAACCTGAGGATTCCTCTCCAGTGTTGCCATGGATCTTGGGGTGCTTCTGAGTCTCCCCAGGGGAGTCAGGCCTCGTCTCGAGTGGGGGCATGCACGTGCGCTTTCCTCCCGAGCTGCAGCAGTAGTGTCACGCTTCCTGTCACGTGGATCAAGGGATCTGTGGCTTTCCCTCGAGGCTGTCCCTCGAGGCTTTCCCACGAGGCTTTCCCACAGGGCTGTGCCACGTGCCACCTTGGTGTGAGTCGATCCTCGGCGTGAAAGACGAGCCGGTGAAGGGAAAAGAGGTTCCTCTGGAGTGGACTGAGACATCTGGGGGACTCTTGGAATGGTGGCACGACCCTGGAGTTCCTCTCGCCGTTCCTGTAGAGAGGGCCTCCTCTTGAGATGCGACGGGAACGCCGGGAACTCTTTCCCGACGAAGCAGGGAAAGGATCCCTCATCTCGAGCTACGAGGCGGAAACGGGGCTCCTCTGGATGTGGGCGGGACCCTCGTGATTCCGCTCGAGTGGAGACTGCTAGGTCGGGGAACTTCTGGATTTGCACCAAGGGTGTGAAGGACCCTTTCGAAGTTCCAGAGGTGAGGTGTGATCAGCCTCGAGACGCCTCATCGGAAATGGGCCTCATCTCGCCTGGAGGGGAGAACCTCCTGGATTTTTTCGAGTTGCGGCAGGTCTTCTCGAGTTACGACGGGGACCTCAGGGACCCGCTCTGGTGGCCTCAGGAAAGGCCAGTCCCCATGCGAGTTGCTAGGGGACCTCTCGGGATTCCTCTCCCGTCCATGCCGGGGCCTCAGTCCTTGTGTGGAGTCGGGGCCGGAACCTGAGGATTGCTCTCCAGTGTTGCCATGGATCTTGGGGTGCTTCTGAGTCTCCCCAGGGGAGTCAGGCCTCGTCTCGAGTGGGGGCATGCACGTGCGCTTTCCTCCCGAGCTGCAGCAGTAGTATCACGCTTCCTGTCACGTGGATCAAGGGATCTGTGGCTTTCCCTCGAGGCTGTCCCTCGAGGCTTTCCCACGAGGCTTTCCCACAGGGCTGTGCCACGTGCCACCTTGGTGTGAGTCGATCCTCGGCGTGAAAGACGAGCCGGTGAAGGGAAAAGAGGTTCCTCTGGAATGGACTGAGACATCTGGGGGACTCTTGGAATGGTGGCACGACCCTGGAGTTCCTCTCGCCGTTCCTGTTGAGAGGGCCTCCTCTTGAGATGCGACGGGAACGCCGGGAACTCTTTCCCGACGAAGCAGGGAAAGGATCCCTCATCTCGAGCTACGAGGCGGAAACGGGTCTCCTCTGGATGTGGGCGGGACCCTCGTGATTCCTCTCGAGTGGAGACGGTTATGTCGGGGAACTTCTGGATTTGCACCAAGGGTGTGAAGGACCCTTTCGAAGTTCCAGAGGTGAGGTGTGATCAGCCTCGAGACGCCTCAGCGGAAATGGGCCTCATCTCGCCTGGAGGGGAGAACCTCCTGGATTTTCTCGAGTTGCGGCAGGTCTTCTCGAGTTACGACGGGGACCTCAGGGACCCGCTCTGGTGGCCTCAGGAAAGGCCAGTCCCCATGCGAGTTGCTAGGGGACCTCTCGGGATTCCTCTCCCGTCCATGCCGGGGCCTCAGTCCTTGTGTGGAGTCGGGGCCGGAACCTGAGGATTCCTCTCCAGTGTTGCCATGGATCTTGGGGTGCTTCTGAGTCTCCCCAGGGGAGTCAGGCCTCGTCTCGAGTGGGGGCATGCACGTGCGCTTTCCTCCCGAGCTGCAGGAGTAGTGTCACGCTTCCTGTCACGTGGATCAAGGGATCTGTGGCTTTCCCTCGAGGCTGTCCCTCGAGGCTTTCCCACGAGGCTTTCCCACAGGGCTGTGCCACGTGCCACCTTGGTGTGAGTCGATCCTCGGCGTGAAAGACGAGCCGGTGAAGGGAAAAGAGGTTCCTCTGGAATGGAGTGAGACATCTGGGGGACTCTTGGAATGCTGGCTCGACCCTGGAGTTCCTCTCGCCGTTCCTGTTGAGAGGGCCTCCTCTTGAGATGCGACGGGAACGCCGGGAACTCTTTCCCGACGAAGCAGGGAAAGGATCCCTCATCTCGAGCTACGAGGCGGAAACGGGGCTCCTCTGGATGTGGGCGGGACCCTCGTGATTCCGCTCGAGTGGAGACTGCTAGGTCGGGGAACTTCTGGATTTGCACCAAGGGTGTGAAGGACCCTTTCGAAGTTCCAGAGGTGAGGTGTGATCAGCCTCGAGACGCCTCAGCGGAAATGGGCCTCATCTCGCCTGGAGGGGAGAACCTCCTGGATTTTCTCGAGTTGCGGCAGGTCTTCTCGAGTTACGACGGGGACCTCAGGGACCCGCTCTGGTGGCCTCAGGAAAGGCCAGTCCCCATGCGAGTTGCTAGGGGACCTCTCGGGATTCCTCTCCCGTCCATGCCGGGGCCTCAGTCCTTGTGTGGAGTCGGGGCCGGAACCTGAGGATTGCTCTCCAGTGTTGCCATGGATCTTGGGGTGCTTCTGAGTCTCCCCAGGGGAGTCAGGCCTCGTCTCGAGTGGGGGCATGCACGTGCGCTTTCCTCCCGAGCTGCAGCAGTAGTGTCACGCTTCCTGTCACGTGGATCAAGGGATCTGTGGCTTTCCCTCGAGGCTGTCCCTCGAGGCTTTCCCACGAGGCTTTCCCACAGGGCTGTGCCACGTGCCACCTTGGTGTGAGTCGATCCTCGGCGTGAAAGACGAGCCGGTGAAGGGAAAAGAGGTTCCTCTGGAATGGACTGAGACATCTGGGGGACTCTTGGAATGGTGGCACGACCCTGGAGTTCCTCTCGCCGTTCCTGTTGAGAGGGCCTCCTCTTGAGATGCGACGGGAACGCCGGGAAATCTTTCCCGACGAAGCAGGGAAAGGATCCCTCATCTCGAGCTACGAGGTGGAAACGGGGCTCCTCTGGATGTGGGCGGGACCCTCGTGATTCCTCTCGAGTGGATACGGCTAGGTCGGGGAACTTCTTGATTTGCACCAAGGGTGTGAAGGACCCTTTCGAAGTTCCAGAGGTGAGGTGTGATCAGCCTCGAGACGCCTCAGCGGAAATGGGCCTCATCTCGCCTGGAGGGGAGAACCTCCTGGATTTTCTCGAGTTGCGGCAGGTCTTCTCGAGTTACGACGGGGACCTCAGGGACCCGCTCTGGTGGCCTCAGGAAAGGCCAGTCCCCATGCGAGTTGCTAGGGGACCTCTCGGGATTCCTCTCCCGTCCATGCCGGGGCCTCAGTCCTTGTGTGGAGTCGGGGCCGGAACCTGAGGATTCCTCTCCAGTGTTGCCATGGATCTTGGGGTGCTTCTGAGTCTCCCCAGGGGAGTCAGGCCTCGTCTCGAGTGGGGGCATGCACGTGCGCTTTCCTCCCGAGCTGCAGCAGTAGTGTCACGCTTCCTGTCACGTGGATCAAGGGATCTGTGGCTTTCCCTCGAGGCTGTCCCTCGAGGCTTTCCCACGAGGCTTTCCCACAGGGCTGTGCCACGTGCCACCTTGGTGTGAGTCGATCCTCGGCGTGAAAGACGAGCCGGTGAAGGGAAAAGAGGTTCCTCTGGAATGGACTGAGACATCTGGGGGACTCTTGGAATGGTGGCACGACCCTGGAGTTCCTCTCGCCGTTCCTGTTGAGAGGGCCTCCTCTTGAGATGCGACGGGAACGCCGGGAACTCTTTCCCGACGAAGCAGGGAAAGGATCCCTCATCTCGAGCTACGAGGCGGAAACGGGTCTCCTCTGGATGTGGGCGGGACCCTCGTGATTCCTCTCGAGTGGAGACGGTTATGTCGGGGAACTTCTGGATTTGCACCAAGGGTGTGAAGGACCCTTTCGAAGTTCCAGAGGTGAGGTGTGATCAGCCTCGAGACGCCTCAGCGGAAATGGGCCTCATCTCGCCTGGAGGGGAGAACCTCCTGGATTTTCTCGAGTTGCGGCAGGTCTTCTCGAGTTACGACGGGGACCTCAGGGACCCGCTCTGGTGGCCTCAGGAAAGGCCAGTCCCCATGCGAGTTGCTAGGGGACCTCTCGGGATTCCTCTCCCGTCCATGCCGGGGCCTCAGTCCTTGTGTGGAGTCGGGGCCGGAACCTGAGGATTCCTCTCCAGTGTTGCCATGGATCTTGGGGTGCTTCTGAGTCTCCCCAGGGGAGTCAGGCCTCGTCTCGAGTGGGGGCATGCACGTGCGCTTTCCTCCCGAGCTGCAGCAGTAGTGTCACGCTTCCTGTCACGTGGATCAAGGGATCTGTGGCTTTCCCTCGAGGCTGTCCCTCGAGGCTTTCCCACGAGGCTTTCCCACAGGGCTGTGCCACGTGCCACCTTGGTGTGAGTCGATCCTCGGCGTGAAAGACGAGCCGGTGAAGGGAAAAGAGGTTCCTCTGGAATGGACTGAGACATCTGGGGGACTCTTGGAATGGTGGCACGACCCTGGAGTTCCTCTCGCCGTTCCTGTTGAGAGGGCCTCCTCTTGAGATGCGACGGGAACGCCGGGAACTCTTTCCCGACGAAGCAGGGAAAGGATCCCGCATCTCGAGCTACGAGGCGGAAACGGGGCTCCTCTGGATGTGGGCGGGACCCTCGTGATTCCTCTCGAGTGGAGACGGGTATGTCGGGGAACTTCTTGATTTGCACCAAGGGTGTGAAGGACCCTTTCGAAGTTCCAGAGGGGAGGTGTGATCAGCCTCGAGACGCCTCAGCGGAAATGGGCCTCATCTCGCCTGGAGGGGAGAACCTCCTGGATTTTCTCGAGTTGCGGCAGGTCTTCTCGAGTTACGACGGGGACCTCAGGGACCCGCTCTGGTGGCCTCAGGAAAGGCCAGTCCCCATGCGAGTTGCTAGGGGACCTCTCGGGATTCCTCTCCCGTCCATGCCGGGGCCTCAGTCCTTGTGTGGAGTCGGGGCCGGAACCTGAGGATTCCTCTCCAGTGTTGCCATGGATCTTGGGGTGCTTCTGAGTCTCCCCAGGGGAGTCAGGCCTCGTCTCGAGTGGGGGCATGCACGTGCGCTTTCCTCCCGAGCTGCAGCAGTAGTGTCACGCTTCCTGTCACGTGGATCAAGGGATCTGTGGCTTTCCCTCGAGGCTTTCCCACGAGGCTTTCCCACAGGGCTGTGCCACGTGCCACCTTGGTGTGAGTCGATCCTCGGCGTGAAAGACGAGCCGGTGAAGGGAAAAGAGGTTCCTCTGGAGTGGACTGAGACATCTGGGGGACTCTTGGAATGGTGGCACGACCCTGGAGTTCCTCTCGCCGTTCCTGTAGAGAGGGCCTCCTCTTGAGATGCGACGGGAACGCCGGGAACTCTTTCCCGACGAAGCAGGGAAAGGATCCCTCATCTCGAGCTACGAGGCGGAAACGGGGCTCCTCTGGATGTGGGCGGGACCCTCGTGATTCCGCTCGAGTGGAGACTGCTAGGTCGGGGAACATCTTGATTTGCACCAAGGGTGTGAAGGACCCTTTCGAAGTTCCAGAGGTGAGGTGTGATCAGCCTCGAGACGCCTCAGCGGAAATGGGCCTCATCTCGCCTGGAGGGGAGAACCTCCTGGATTTTCTCGAGTTGCGGCAGGTCTTCTCGAGTTACGACGGGGACCTCAGGGACCCGCTCTGGTGGCCTCAGGAAAGGCCAGTCCCCATGTGAGTTGCTAGGGGACCTCTCGGGATTCCTCTCCCGTCCATGCCGGGGCCTCAGTCCTTGTGTGGAGTCGGGGCCGGAACCTGAGGATTGCTCTCCAGTGTTGCCATGGATCTTGGGGTGCTTCTGAGTCTCCCCAGGGGAGTCAGGCCTCGTCTCGAGTGGGGGCATGCACGTGCGCTTTCCTCCCGAGCTGCAGCAGTAGTGTCACGCTTCCTGTCACGTGGATCAAGGGATCTGTGGCTTTCCCTCGAGGCTGTCCCTCGAGGCTTTCCCACGAGGCTTTCCCACAGGGCTGTGCCACGTGCCACCTTGGTGTGAGTCGATCCTCGGCGTGAAAGACGAGCCGGTGAAGGGAAAAGAGGTTCCTCTGGAATGGACTGAGACATCTGGGGGACTCTTGGAATGGTGGCACGACCCTGGAGTTCCTCTCGCCGTTCCTGTTGAGAGGGCCTCCTCTTGAGATGCGACGGGAACGCCGGGAACTCTTTCCCGACGAAGCAGGGAAAGGATCCCTCATCTCGAGCTACGAGGCGGAAACGGGGCTCCTCTGGATGTGGGCGGGACCCTCGTGATTCCTCTCGAGTGGAGACGGCTATGTCGGGGAACTTCTTGATTTGCACCAAGGGTGTGAAGGAGCCTTTCGAAGTTCCAGAGGTGAGGTGTGATCAGCCTCGAGACGCCTCAGCGGAAATGGGTCTCATCGCGCCTGGAGGGGAGAACCTCCTGGATTTTCTCGAATTGCGGCAGGTCTTCTCGAGTTACGACGGGGACCTCAGGGACCCGCTCTGGTGGCCTCAGGAAAGGCCAGTCCCCATGCGAGTTGCTAGGGGACCTCTCGGGATTCCTCTCCCGTCCATGCCGGGGCCTCAGTCCTTGTGTGGAGTCGGGGCCGGAACCTGAGGATTCCTCTCCAGTGTTGCCATGGATCTTGGGGTGCTTCTGAGTCTCCCCAGGGGAGTCAGGCCTCGTCTCGAGTGGGGGCATGCACGTGCGCTTTCCTCCCGAGCTGCAGCAGTAGTGTCACGCTTCCTGTCACGTGGATCAAGGGATCTGTGGCTTTCCCTCGAGGCTGTCCCTCGAGGCTTTCCCACGAGGCTTTCCCACAGGGCTGTGCCACGTGCCACCTTGGTGTGAGTCGATCCTCGGCGTGAAAGACGAGCCGGTGAAGGGAAAAGAGGTTCCTCTGGAATGGACTGAGACATCTGGGGGACTCTTGGAATGGTGGCACGACCCTGGAGTTCCTCTCGCCGGTTCTGTTGAGAGGGCCTCCTCTTGAGATGCGACGGGAACGCCAGGAACTCTTTCCCGACGAAGCAGGGAAAGGATCCCTCATCTCGAGCTACGAGGCGGAAACGGGACTCCTCTGGATTTGGGCGGGACCCTCGTGATTCCTCTCGAGTGGAGACGGTTATGTCGGGGAACTTCTGGATTTGCACCAAGGGTGTGAAGGACCCTTTCGAAGTTCCAGAGGTGAGGTGTGATCAGCCTCGAGACGCCTCAGCGGAAATGGGCCTCATCTCGCCTGGAGGGGAGAACCTCCTGGATTTTCTCGAGTTGCGGCAGGTCTTCTCGAGTTACGACGGGGACCTCAGGGACCCGCTCTGGTGGCCTCAGGAAAGGCCAGTCCCCATGCGAGTTGCTAGGGGACCTCTCGGGATTCCTCTCCCGTCCATGCCGGGGCCTCAGTCCTTGTGTGGAGTCGGGGCCGGAACCTGAGGATTCCTCTCCAGTGTTGCCATGGATCTTGGGGTGCTTCTGAGTCTCCCCAGGGGAGTCAGGCCTCGTCTCGAGTGGGGGCATGCACGTGCGCTTTGCTCCCGAGCTGCAGCAGTAGTGTCACGCTTCCTGTCACGTGGATCAAGGGATCTGTGGCTTTCCCTCGAGGCTGTCCCTCGAGGCTTTCCCACGAGGCTTTCCCACAGGGCTGTGCCACGTGCCACCTTGGTGTGAGTCGATCCTCGGCGTGAAAGACGAGCCGGTGAAGGGAAAAGAGGTTCCTCTGGAATAGACTGAGACATCTGGGGGACTCTTGGAATGCTGGCTCGACCCTGGAGTTCCTCTCGCCGTTCCTGTTGAGAGGGCCTCCTCTTGAGATGCGACGGGAACGCCGGGAACTCTTTCCCGACGAAGCAGGGAAAGGATCCCTCATCTCGAGCTACGAGGCGGAAACGGGGCTCCTCTGGATGTGGGCGGGACCCTCGTGATTCCTCTCGAGTGGAGACGGGTATGTCGGGGAACTTCTTGATTTGCACCAAGGGTGTGAAGGAGCCTTTCGAAGTTCCAGAGGGGGGGTGTGATCAGCCTCGAGACGCCTCAGCGGAAATGGGCCTCATCTCGCCTGGAGGGGAGAACCTCCTGGATTTTCTCGAGTTGCGGCAGGTCTTCTCGAGTTACGACGGGGACCTCAGGGACCCGCTCTGGTGGCCTCAGGAAAGGCCAGTCCCCATGCGAGTTGCTAGGGGACCTCTCGGGATTCCTCTCCCGTCCATGGCGGGGCCTCAGTCCTTGTGTGGAGTCGGGGCCGGAACCTGAGGATGGCTCTCCAGTGTTGCCATGGATCTTGGGGTGCTTCTGAGTCTCCCCAGGGGAGTCAGGCCTCGTCTCGAGTGGGGGCATGCACGTGCGCTTTCCTCCCGAGCTGCAGCAGTAGTGTCACGCTTCCTGTCACGTGGATCAAGGGATCTGTGGCTTTCCCTCGAGGCTTTCCCACGAGGCTTTCCCACAGGGCTGTGCCACGTGCCACCTTGGTGTGAGTCGATCCTCGGCGTGAAAGACGAGCCGGTGAAGGGAAAAGAGGTTCCTCTGGAGTGGACTGAGACATCTGGGGGACTCTTGGAATGGTGGCACGACCCTGGAGTTCCTCTCGCCGTTCCTGTAGAGAGGGCCTCCTCTTGAGATGCGACGGGAACGCCGGGAACTCTTTCCCGACGAAGCAGGGAAAGGATCCCTCATCTCGAGCTACGAGGCGGAAACGGGGCTCCTCTGGATGTGGGCGGGACCCTCGTGATTCCGCTCGAGTGGAGACTGCTAGGTCGGGGAACATCTTGATTTGCACCAAGGGTGTGAAGGACCCTTTCGAAGTTCCAGAGGTGAGGTGTGATCAGCCTCGAGACGCCTCAGCGGAAATGGGCCTCATCTCGCCTGGAGGGGAGAACCTCCTGGATTTTCTCGAGTTGCGGCAGGTCTTCTCGAGTTACGACGGGGACCTCAGGGACCCGCTCTGGTGGCCTCAGGAAAGGCCAGTCCCCATGTGAGTTGCTAGGGGACCTCTCGGGATTCCTCTCCCGTCCATGCCGGGGCCTCAGTCCTTGTGTGGAGTCGGGGCCGGAACCTGAGGATTGCTCTCCAGTGTTGCCATGGATCTTGGGGTGCTTCTGAGTCTCCCCAGGGGAGTCAGGCCTCGTCTCGAGTGGGGGCATGCACGTGCGCTTTCCTCCCGAGCTGCAGCAGTAGTGTCACGCTTCCTGTCACGTGGATCAAGGGATCTGTGGCTTTCCCTCGAGGCTGTCCCTCGAGGCTTTCCCACGAGGCTTTCCCACAGGGCTGTGCCACGTGCCACCTTGGTGTGAGTCGATCCTCGGCGTGAAAGACGAGCCGGTGAAGGGAAAAGAGGTTCCTCTGGAATGGACTGAGACATCTGGGGGACTCTTGGAATGGTGGCACGACCCTGGAGTTCCTCTCGCCGTTCCTGTTGAGAGGGCCTCCTCTTGAGATGCGACGGGAACGCCGGGAACTCTTTCCCGACGAAGCAGGGAAAGGATCCCTCATCTCGAGCTACGAGGCGGAAACGGGGCTCCTCTGGATGTGGGCGGGACCCTCGTGATTCCTCTCGAGTGGAGACGGCTATGTCGGGGAACTTCTTGATTTGCACCAAGGGTGTGAAGGAGCCTTTCGAAGTTCCAGAGGTGAGGTGTGATCAGCCTCGAGACGCCTCAGCGGAAATGGGTCTCATCGCGCCTGGAGGGGAGAACCTCCTGGATTTTCTCGAATTGCGGCAGGTCTTCTCGAGTTACGACGGGGACCTCAGGGACCCGCTCTGGTGGCCTCAGGAAAGGCCAGTCCCCATGCGAGTTGCTAGGGGACCTCTCGGGATTCCTCTCCCGTCCATGCCGGGGCCTCAGTCCTTGTGTGGAGTCGGGGCCGGAACCTGAGGATTCCTCTCCAGTGTTGCCATGGATCTTGGGGTGCTTCTGAGTCTCCCCAGGGGAGTCAGGCCTCGTCTCGAGTGGGGGCATGCACGTGCGCTTTCCTCCCGAGCTGCAGCAGTAGTGTCACGCTTCCTGTCACGTGGATCAAGGGATCTGTGGCTTTCCCTCGAGGCTGTCCCTCGAGGCTTTCCCACGAGGCTTTCCCACAGGGCTGTGCCACGTGCCACCTTGGTGTGAGTCGATCCTCGGCGTGAAAGACGAGCCGGTGAAGGGAAAAGAGGTTCCTCTGGAATGGACTGAGACATCTGGGGGACTCTTGGAATGGTGGCACGACCCTGGAGTTCCTCTCGCCGGTTCTGTTGAGAGGGCCTCCTCTTGAGATGCGACGGGAACGCCAGGAACTCTTTCCCGACGAAGCAGGGAAAGGATCCCTCATCTCGAGCTACGAGGCGGAAACGGGACTCCTCTGGATTTGGGCGGGACCCTCGTGATTCCTCTCGAGTGGAGACGGTTATGTCGGGGAACTTCTGGATTTGCACCAAGGGTGTGAAGGACCCTTTCGAAGTTCCAGAGGTGAGGTGTGATCAGCCTCGAGACGCCTCAGCGGAAATGGGCCTCATCTCGCCTGGAGGGGAGAACCTCCTGGATTTTCTCGAGTTGCGGCAGGTCTTCTCGAGTTACGACGGGGACCTCAGGGACCCGCTCTGGTGGCCTCAGGAAAGGCCAGTCCCCATGCGAGTTGCTAGGGGACCTCTCGGGATTCCTCTCCCGTCCATGCCGGGGCCTCAGTCCTTGTGTGGAGTCGGGGCCGGAACCTGAGGATTCCTCTCCAGTGTTGCCATGGATCTTGGGGTGCTTCTGAGTCTCCCCAGGGGAGTCAGGCCTCGTCTCGAGTGGGGGCATGCACGTGCGCTTTGCTCCCGAGCTGCAGCAGTAGTGTCACGCTTCCTGTCACGTGGATCAAGGGATCTGTGGCTTTCCCTCGAGGCTGTCCCTCGAGGCTTTCCCACGAGGCTTTCCCACAGGGCTGTGCCACGTGCCACCTTGGTGTGAGTCGATCCTCGGCGTGAAAGACGAGCCGGTGAAGGGAAAAGAGGTTCCTCTGGAATAGACTGAGACATCTGGGGGACTCTTGGAATGCTGGCTCGACCCTGGAGTTCCTCTCGCCGTTCCTGTTGAGAGGGCCTCCTCTTGAGATGCGACGGGAACGCCGGGAACTCTTTCCCGACGAAGCAGGGAAAGGATCCCTCATCTCGAGCTACGAGGCGGAAACGGGGCTCCTCTGGATGTGGGCGGGACCCTCGTGATTCCTCTCGAGTGGAGACGGGTATGTCGGGGAACTTCTTGATTTGCACCAAGGGTGTGAAGGAGCCTTTCGAAGTTCCAGAGGGGGGGTGTGATCAGCCTCGAGACGCCTCAGCGGAAATGGGCCTCATCTCGCCTGGAGGGGAGAACCTCCTGGATTTTCTCGAGTTGCGGCAGGTCTTCTCGAGTTACGACGGGGACCTCAGGGACCCGCTCTGGTGGCCTCAGGAAAGGCCAGTCCCCATGCGAGTTGCTAGGGGACCTCTCGGGATTCCTCTCCCGTCCATGGCGGGGCCTCAGTCCTTGTGTGGAGTCGGGGCCGGAACCTGAGGATGGCTCTCCAGTGTTGCCATGGATCTTGGGGTGCTTCTGAGTCTCCCCAGGGGAGTCAGGCCTCGTCTCGAGTGGGGGCATGCACGTGCGCTTTCCTCCCGAGCTGCAGCAGTAGTGTCACGCTTCCTGTCACGTGGATCAAGGGATCTGTGGCTTTCCCTCGAGGCTGTCCCTCGAGGCTTTCCCACGAGGCTTTCCCACAGGGCTGTGCCACGTGCCACCTTGGTGTGAGTCGATCCTCGGCGTGAAAGACGAGCCGGTGAAGGGAAAAGAGGTTCCTCTGGAATGGACTGAGACATCTGGGGGACTCTTGGAATGGTGGCACGACCCTGGGGTTGCTCTCGCCGTTCCTGTTGAGAGGGCCTCCTCTTGAGATGCGACGGGAAGGCCGGGAACTCTTTCCCGACGAAGCAGGGAAAGGATCCCTCATCTCGAGCTACGAGGCGGAAACGGGGCTCCTCTGGATGTGGGCGGGACCCTCGTGATTCCTCTCGAGTGGAGACGGTTATGTCGGGGAACTTCTGGATTTGCACCAAGGGTGTGAAGGACCCTTTCGAAGTTCCAGAGGTGAGGTGTGATCAGCCTCGAGACGCCTCAGCGGAAATGGGCCTCATCTCGCCTGGAGGGGAGAACCTCCTGGATTTTCTCGAGTTGCGGCAGGTCTTCTCGAGTTACGACGGGGACCTCAGGGACCCGCTCTGGTGGCCTCAGGAAAGGCCAGTCCCCATGCGAGTTGCTAGGGGACCTCTCGGGATTCCTCTCCCGTCCATGCCGGGGCCTCAGTCCTTGTGTGGAGTCGGGGCCGGAACCTGAGGATTGCTCTCCAGTGTTGCCATGGATCTTGGGGTGCTTCTGAGTCTCCCCAGGGGAGTCAGGCCTCGTCTCGAGTGGGGGCATGCACGTGCGCTTTCCTCCCGAGCTGCAGCAGTAGTGTCACGCTTCCTGTCACGTGGATCAAGGGATCTGTGGCTTTCCCTCGAGGCTGTCCCTCGAGGCTTTCCCACGAGGCTTTCCCACAGGGCTGTGCCACGTGCCACCTTGGTGTGAGTCGATCCTCGGCGTGAAAGACGAGCCGGTGAAGGGAAAAGAGGTTCCTCTGGAATGGACTGAGACATCTGGGGGACTCTTGGAATGCTGGCTCGACCCTGGAGTTCCTCTCGCCGTTCCTGTTGAGAGGGCCTCCTCTTGAGATGCGACGGGAACGCCGGGAACTCTTTCCCGACGAAGCAGGGAAAGGATCCCTCATCTCGAGCTACGAGGCGGAAACGGGGCTCCTCTGGATGTGGGCGGGACCCTCGTGATTCCTCTCGAGTGGAGACGGGTATGTCGGGGAACTTCTTTATTTGCACCAAGGGTGTGAAGGAGCCTTTCGAAGTTCCAGAGGTGAGGTGTGATCAGCCTCGAGACGCCTCAGCGGAAATGGGCCTCATCTCGCCTGGAGGGGAGAACCTCCTGGATTTTCTCGAGTTGCGGCAGGTCTTCTCGAGTTACGACGGGGACCTCAGGGACCCGCTCTGGTGGCCTCAGGAAAGGCCAGTCCCCATGCGAGTTGCTAGGGGACCTCTCGGGATTCCTCTCCCGTCCATGGCGGGGCCTCAGTCCTTGTGTGGAGTCGGGGCCGGAACCTGAGGATGGCTCTCCAGTGTTGCCATGGATCTTGGGGTGCTTCTGAGTCTCCCCAGGGGAGTCAGGCCTCGTCTCGAGTGGGGGCATGCACGTGCGCTTTCCTCCCGAGTTGCAGCAGTAGTGTCACGCTTCCTGTCACGTGGATCAAGGGATCTGTGGCTTTCCCTCGAGGCTGTCCCTCGAGGCTTTCCCACGAGGCTTTCCCACAGGGCTGTGCCACGTGCCACCTTGGTGTGAGTCGATCCTCGGCGTGAAAGACGAGCCGGTGAAGGGAAAAGAGGTTCCTCTGGAATGGACTGAGACATCTGGGGGACTCTTGGAATGGTGGCACGACCCTGGAGTTCCTCTCGCCGTTCCTGTTGAGAGGGCCTCCTCTTGAGATGCGACGGGAAGGCCGGGAACTCTTTCCCGACGAAGCAGGGAAAGGATCCCTCATCTCGAGCTACGAGGCGGAAACGGGGCTCCTCTGGATGTGGGCGGGACCCTCGTGATTCCTCTCGAGTGGAGACGGTTATGTCGGGGAACTTCTGGATTTGCACCAAGGGTGTGAAGGACCCTTTCGAAGTTCCAGAGGTGAGGTGTGATCAGCCTCGAGACGCCTCAGCGGAAATGGGCCTCATCTCGCCTGGAGGGGAGAACCTCCTGGATTTTCTCGAGTTGCGGCAGGTCTTCTCGAGTTACGACGGGGACCTCAGGGACCCGCTCTGGTGGCCTCAGGAAAGGCCAGTCCCCATGCGATTTGCTAGGGGACCTCTCGGGATTCCTCTCTCGTCCATGCCGGGGCCTCAGTCCTTGTGTGGAGTCGGGGCCGGAACCTGAGGATTCCTCTCCAGTGTTGCCATGGATCTTGGGGTGCTTCTGAGTCTCCCCAGGGGAGTCAGGCCTCGTCTCGAGTGGGGGCATGCACGTGCGCTTTCCTCCCGAGCTGCAGCAGTAGTGTCACGCTTCCTGTCACGTGGATCAAGGGATCTGTGGCTTTCCCTCGAGGCTGTCCCTCGAGGCTTTCCCACGAGGCTTTCCCACAGGGCTGTGCCACGTGCCACCTTGGTGTGAGTCGATCCTCGGCGTGAAAGACGAGCCGGTGAAGGGAAAAGAGGTTCCTCTGTAATGGACTGAGACATCTGGGGGACTCTTGGAATGGTGGCACGACCCTGGGGTTGCTCTCGCCGTTCCTGTTGAGAGGGCCTCCTCTTGAGATGCGACGGGAAGGCCGGGAACTCTTTCCCGACGAAGCAGGGAAAGGATCCCTCATCTCGAGCTACGAGGCGGAAACGGGGCTCCTCTGGATGTGGGCGGTACCCTCGTGATTCCTCTCGAGTGGAGACGGTTATGTCGGGGAACTTCTGGATTTGCACCAAGGGTGTGAAGGACCCTTTCGAAGTTCCAGAGGTGAGGTGTGATCAGCCTCGAGACGCCTCAGCGGAAATGGGCCTCATCTCGCCTGGAGGGGAGAACCTCCTGGATTTTCTCGAGTTGCGGCAGGTCTTCTCGAGTTACGACGGGGACCTCAGGGACCCGCTCTGGTGGCCTCAGGAAAGGCTAGTCCCCATGCGAGTTGCTAGGGGACCTCTCGGGATTCCTCTCCCGTCCATGGCGGGGCCTCAGTCCTTGTGTGGAGTCGGGGACGGAACCTGAGGATTCCTCTCAAGTGTTGCCATGGATCTTGGGGTGCTTCTGAGTCTCCCCAGGGGAGTCAGGCCTCGTCTCCAGTGGGGGCATGCACGTGCGCTTTGCTCCCGAGCTGCAGCAGTAGTGTCACGCTTCCTGTCACGTGGATCAAGGGATCTGTGGCTTTCCCTCGAGGCTGTCCCTCGAGGCTTTCCCACGAGGCTTTCCCACAGGGCTGTGCCACGTGCCACCTTGGTGTGAGTCGATCCTCGGCGTGAAAGACGAGCCGGTGAAGGGAAAAGAGGTTCCTCTGGAATGGACTGAGACATCTGGGGGACTCTTGGAATGCTGGCTCGACCCTGGAGTTCCTCTCGCCGTTCCTGTTGAGAGGGCCTCCTCTTGAGATGCGACGGGAACGCCGGGAACTCTTTCCCGACGAAGCAGGGAAAGGATCCCTCATCTCGAGCTACGAGGCGGAAACGGGGCTCCTCTGGATGTGGGCGGGACCCTCGTGATTCCTCTCGAGTGGAGACGGGTATGTCGGGGAACTTCTTTATTTGCACCAAGGGTGTGAAGGAGCCTTTCGAAGTTCCAGAGGTGAGGTGTGATCAGCCTCGAGACGCCTCAGCGGAAATGGGCCTCATCTCGCCTGGAGGGGAGAACCTCCTGGATTTTCTCGAGTTGCGGCAGGTCTTCTCGAGTTACGACGGGGACCTCAGGGACCCGCTCTGGTGGCCTCAGGAAAGGCCAGTCCCCATGCGAGTTGCTAGGGGACCTCTCGGGATTCCTCTCCCGTCCATGGCGGGGCCTCAGTCCTTGTGTGGAGTCGGGGCCGGAACCTGAGGATGGCTCTCCAGTGTTGCCATGGATCTTGGGGTGCTTCTGAGTCTCCCCAGGGGAGTCAGGCCTCGTCTCGAGTGGGGGCATGCACGTGCGCTTTCCTCCCGAGTTGCAGCAGTAGTGTCACGCTTCCTGTCACGTGGATCAAGGGATCTGTGGCTTTCCCTCGAGGCTGTCCCTCGAGGCTTTCCCACGAGGCTTTCCCACAGGGCTGTGCCACGTGCCACCTTGGTGTGAGTCGATCCTCGGCGTGAAAGACGAGCCGGTGAAGGGAAAAGAGGTTCCTCTGGAATGGACTGAGACATCTGGGGGACTCTTGGAATGGTGGCACGACCCTGGAGTTCCTCTCGCCGTTCCTGTTGAGAGGGCCTCCTCTTGAGATGCGACGGGAACGCCGGGAACTCTTTCCCGACGAAGCAGGGAAAGGATCCCTCATCTCGAGCTACGAGGCGGAAACGGGGCTCCTCTGGATGTGGGCGGGACCCTCGTGATTCCTCTCGAGTGGAGACGGTTATGTCGGGGAACTTCTGGATTTGCACCAAGGGTGTGAAGGACCCTTTCGAAGTTCCAGAGGTGAGGTGTGATCAGCCTCGAGACGCCTCAGCGGAAATGGGCCTCATCTCGCCTGGAGGGGAGAACCTCCTGGATTTTCTCGAGTTGCGGCAGGTCTTCTCGAGTTACAACGGGGACCTCAGGGACCCGCTCTGGTGGCCTCAGGAAAGGCCAGTCCCCATGCGATTTGCTAGGGGACCTCTCGGGATTCCTCTCCCGTCCATGGCGGGGCCGCAGTCCTTGTGTGGAGTCGGGGCCGGAACCTGAGGATTCCTCTCCAGTGTTGCCATGGATCTTGGGGTGCTTCTGAGTCTCCCCAGGGGAGTCAGGCCTCGTCTCGAGTGGGGGCATGCACGTGCGCTTTCCTCCCGAGCTGCAGCAGTAGTGTCACGCTTCCTGTCACGTGGATCAAGGGATCTGTGGCTTTCCCTCGAGGCTGTCCCTCGAGGCTTTCCCACGAGGCTTTCCCACAGGGCTGTGCCACGTGCCACCTTGGTGTGAGTCGATCCTCGGCGTGAAAGACGAGCCGGTGAAGGGAAAAGAGGTTCCTCTGGAATGGACTGAGACATCTGGGGGACTCTTGGTATGGTGGCACGACCCTGGAGTTCCTCTCGCCGGTCCTGTTGAGAGGGCCTCCTCTTGAGATGCGACGGGAACGCCGGGAACTCTTTCCCGACGAAGCAGGGAAAGGATCCCTCATCTCGAGCTACGAGGCGGAAACGGGGCTCCTCTGGATGTGGGCGGGACCCTCGTGATTCCTCTCGAGTGGAGACGGGTATGTCGGGGAACTTCTTTATTTGCACCAAGGGTGTGAAGGAGCCTTTCGAAGTTCCAGAGGTGAGGTGTGATCAGCCTCGAGACGCCTCAGCGGAAATGGGCCTCATCTCGCCTGGAGGGGAGAACCTCCTGGATTTTCTCGAGTTGCGGCAGGACTTCTCGAGTTACGACGGGGACCTCAGGGACCCGCTCTGGTGGCCTCAGGAAAGGCCAGTCCCCATGCGAGTTGCTAGGGGACCTCTCGGGATTCCTCTCCCGTCCATGGCGGGGCCTCAGTCCTTGTGTGGAGTCGGGGCCGGAACCTGAGGATGGCTCTCCAGTGTTGCCATGGATCTTGGGGTGCTTCTGAGTCTCCCCAGGGGAGTCAGGCCTCGTCTCGAGTGGGGGCATGCACGTGCGCTTTCCTCCCGAGCTGCAGCAGTAGTGTCACGCTTCCTGTCACGTGGATCAAGGGATCTGTGGCTTTCCCTCGAGGCTGTCCCTCGAGGCTTTCCCACGAGGCTTTCCCACAGGGCTGTGCCACGTGCCACCTTGGTGTGAGTCGATCCTCGGCGTGAAAGACGAGCCGGTGAAGGGAAAAGAGGTTCCTCTGGAATGGACTGAGACATCTGGGGGACTCTTGGAATGGTGGCACGACCCTGGAGTTCCTCTCGCCGGTCCTGTTGAGAGGGCCTCCTCTTGAGATGCGACGGGAACGCCGGGAACTCTTTCCCGACGAAGCAGGGAAAGGATCCCTCATCTCGAGCTACGAGGCGGAAACGGGGCTCCTCTGGATGTGGGCGGGACCCTCGTGATTCCTCTCGAGTGGAGACGGTTATGTCGGGGAACTTCTGGATTTGCACCAAGGGTGTGAAGGACCCTTTCAAGTTCCAGAGGTGAGGTGTGATCAGCCTCGAGACGCCTCAGCGGAAATGGGCCTCATCTCGCCTGGAGGGGAGAACCTCCTGGATTTTCTCGAGTTGCGGCAGGTCTTCTCGAGTTACGACGGGGACCTCAGGGACCCGCTCTGGTGGCCTCAGGAAAGGCCAGTCCCCATGCGAGTTGCTATGGGACCTCTCGGGATTCCTCTCCCGTCCATGCCGGGGCCTCAGTCCTTGTGTGGAGTCGGGGCCGGAACCTGAGGATTGCTCTCCAGTGTTGCCATGGATCTTGGGGTGCTTCTGAGTCTCCCCAGGGGAGTCAGGCCTCGTCTCGAGTGGGGGCATGCACGTGCGCTTTCCTCCCGAGCTGCAGCAGTAGTGTCACGCTTCCTGTCACGTGGATCAAGGGATCTGTGGCTTTCCCTCGAGGCTGTCCCTCGAGGCTTTCCCACGAGGCTTTCCCACAGGGCTGTGCCACGTGCCACCTTGGTGTGAGTCGATCCTCGGCGTGAAAGACGAGCCGGTGAAGGGAAAAGAGGTTCCTCTGGAATGGACTGAGACATCTGGGGGACTCTTGGAATGCTGGCTCGACCCTGGAGTTCCTCTCGCCGTTCCTGTTGAGAGGGCCTCCTCTTGAGATGCGACGGGAACGCCGGGAACTCTTTCCCGACGAAGCAGGGAAAGGATCCCTCATCTCGAGCTACGAGGCGGAAACGGGGCTCCTCTGGATGTGGGCGGGACCCTCGTGATTCCTCTCGAGTGGAGACGGGTATGTCGGGGAACTTCTTTATTTGCACCAAGGGTGTGAAGGAGCCTTTCGAAGTTCCAGAGGTGAGGTGTGATCAGCCTCGAGACGCCTCAGCGGAAATGGGCCTCATCTCGCCTGGAGGGGAGAACCTCCTGGATTTTCTCGAGTTGCGGCAGGTCTTCTCGAGTTATGACGGGGACCTCAGGGACCCGCTCTGGTGGCCTCAGGAAAGGCCAGTCCCCATGCGAGTTGCTAGGGGACCTCTCCGGATTCCTCTCCCGTCCGTGGCGGGGCCTCAGTCCTTGTGTGGAGTCGGGGCCGGAACCTGAGGATGGCTCTCCAGTGTTGCCATGGATCTTGGGGTGCTTCTGAGTCTCCCCAGGGGAGTCAGGCCTCGTCTCGAGTGGGGGCATGCACGTGCGCTTTCCTCCCGAGCTGCAGCAGTAGTGTCACGCTTCCTGTCACGTGGATCAAGGGATCTGTGGCTTTCCCTCGAGGCTGTCCCTCGAGGCTTTCCCACGAGGCTTTCCCACAGGGCTGTGCCACGTGCCACCTTGGTGTGAGTGGATCCTCGGCGTGAAAGACGAGCCGGTGAAGGGAAAAGAGGTTCCTCTGTAATGGACTGAGACATCTGGGGGACTCTTGGAATGGTGGCACGACCCTGGGGTTGCTCTCTCCTTTCCTGTTGAGAGGGCCTCCTCTTGAGATGCGACGGGAAGGCCGGGAACTCTTTCCCGACGAAGCAGGGAAAGGATCCCTCATCTCGAGCTACGAGGCGGAAACGGGGCTCCTCTGGATGTGGGCGGGACCCTCGTGATTCCTCTCGAGTGGAGACGGTTATGTCGGGGAACTTCTGGATTTGCACCAAGGGTGTGAAGGAACCTTTCGAAGTTCCAGAGGTGAGGTGTGATCAGCCTCGAGACGCCTCAGCGGAAATGGGCCTCATCTCGCCTGGAGGGGAGAACCTCCTGGATTTTCTCGAGTTGCGGCAGGTCTTCTCGAGTTACGACGGGGACCTCAGGGACCCGCTCTGGTGGCCTCAGGAAAGGCCAGTCCCCATGCGAGTTGCTAGGGGACCTCTCGGGATTCCTCTCCCGTCCATGCCGGGGCCTCAGTCCTTGTGTGGAGTCGGGGCCGGAACCTGAGGATTGCTCTCCAGTGTTGCCATGGATCTTGGGGTGCTTCTGAGTCTCCCCAGGGGAGTCAGGCCTCGTCTCGTGTGGGGGCATGCACGTGCGCTTTCCTCCCGAGCTGCAGCAGTAGTGTCACGCTTCCTGTCACGTGGATCAAGGGATCTGTGGCTTTCCCTCGAGGCTGTCCCTCGAGGCTTTCCCACGAGGCTTTCCCACAGGGCTGTGCCACGTGCCACCTTGGTGTGAGTCGATCCTCGGCGTGAAAGACGAGCCGGTGAAGGGAAAAGAGGTTCCTCTGGAATGGACTGAGACATCTGGGGGACTCTTGGAATGGTGGCACGACCCTGGAGTTCCTCTCGCCGGTCCTGTTGTAGGGCCTCCTCTTGAGATGCGACGGGAACGCCGGGAACTCTTTCCCGACGAAGCAGGGAAAGGATCCCTCATCTCGAGCTACGAGGCGGAAACGGGGCTCCTCTGGATGTGGGCGGGACCCTCGTGATTCCTCTCGAGTGGAGACGGTTATGTCGGGGAACTTCTGGATTTGCACCAAGGGTGTGAAGGACCCTTTCGAAGTTCCAGAGGTGAGGTGTGATCAGCCTCGAGACGCCTCAGCGGAAATGGGCCTCATCTCGCCTGGAGGGGAGAACCTCCTGGATTTTCTCGAGTTGCGGCAGGTCTTCTCGAGTTACGACGGGGACCTCAGGGACCCGCTCTGGTGGCCTCAGGAAAGGCCAGTCCCCATGCGAGTTGCTAGGGGACCTCTCGGGATTCCTCTCCCGTCCATGCCGGGGCCTCAGTCCTTGTGTGGAGTCGGGGACGGAACCTGAGGATTGCTCTCAAGTGTTGCCATGGATCTTGGGGTGCTTCTGAGTCTCCCCAGGGGAGTCAGGCCTCGTCTCCAGTGGGGGCATGCACGTGCCCTTTCCTCCCGAGTTGCAGCAGTAGTGTCACGCTTCCTGTCACGTGGATCAAGGGATCTGTGGCTTTACCTCGAGGCTGTCCCTCCAGGCTTTCCCACGAGGCTTTCCCACAGGGCTGTGCCACGTGCCACCTTGGTGTGAGTCGATCCTCGGCGTGAAAGACGAGCCGGTGAAGGGAAAAGAGGTTCCTCTGGAATGGACTGAGACATCTGGGGGACTCTTGGAATGCTGGCTCGACCCTGGAGTTCCTCTCGCCGTTCCTGTTGAGAGGGCCTCCTCTTGAGATGCGACGGGAACGCCGGGAACTCTTTCCCGACGAAGCAGGGAAAGGATCCCTCATCTCGAGCTACGAGGCGGAAACGGGGCTCCTCTGGATGTGGGCGGGACCCTCGTGATTCCTCTCGAGTGGAGACGGGTATGTCGGGGAACCTCTTGATTTGCACCAAGGGTGTGAAGGACCCTTTCGAAGTTCCAGAGGTGAGGTGTGATCAGCCTCGAGACGCCTCAGCGGAAATGGGCCTCATCTCGCCTGGAGGGGAGAACCTCCTGGATTTTCTCGAGTTGCGGCAGGTCTTCTCGAGTTACGACGGGGACCTCAGGGACCCGCTCTGGTGGCCTCAGGAAAGGCCCGTCCCCATGCGAGTTGCTATGGGACCACTCGGGATTCCTCTCCCGTCCATGCCGGGGCCTCAGTCCTTGTGTGGTCGGGGCCGGAACCTGAGGATTGCTCTCCAGTGTTGCCATGGATCTTGGGGTGCTTCTGAGTCTCCCCAGGGGAGTCAGGCCTCGTCTCGAGTGGGGGCATGCACGTGCGCTTTCCTCCCGAGCTGCAGCAGTAGTGTCACGCTTCCTGTCACGTGGATCAAGGGATCTGTGGCTTTCCCTCGAGGCTGTCCCTCGAGGCTTTTCCACGAGGCTTTCCCACAGGGCTGTGCCACGTGCCACCTTGGTGTGAGTCGATCCTCGGCGTGAAAGACGAGCCGGTGAAGGGAAAAGAGGTTCCTCTGGAATGGACTGAGACATCTGGGGGACTCTTGGAATGCTGGCTCGACCCTGGAGTTCCTCTCGCCGTTCCTGTTGAGAGGGCCTCCTCTTGAGATGCGACGGGAACGCCGGGAACTCTTTCCCGACGAAGCAGGGAAAGGATCCCTCATCTCGAGCTACGAGGCGGAAACGGGGCTCCTCTGGATGTGGGCGGGACCCTCGTGAT
The DNA here is from genome assembly GCF_023091745.1 of Budorcas taxicolor. NCBI lineage: Eukaryota > Metazoa > Chordata > Mammalia > Artiodactyla > Bovidae > Budorcas > Budorcas taxicolor. The sequence continues at coordinate 1,068,205 of NC_068925.1, forward strand.
TCCTCTCGAGTGGAGACGGGTATGTCGGGGAACTTCTTTATTTGCACCAAGGGTGTGAAGGAGCCTTTCGAAGTTCCAGAGGTGAGGTGTGATCAGCCTCGAGACGCCTCAGCGGAAATGGGCCTCATCTCGCCTGGAGGGGAGAACCTCCTGGATTTTCTCGAGTTGCGGCAGGTCTTCTCGAGTTATGACGGGGACCTCAGGGACCCGCTCTGGTGGCCTCAGGAAAGGCCAGTCCCCATGCGAGTTGCTAGGGGACCTCTCCGGATTCCTCTCCCGTCCATGGCGGGGCCTCAGTCCTTGTGTGGAGTCGGGGCCGGAACCTGAGGATGGCTCTCCAGTGTTGCCATGGATCTTGGGGTGCTTCTGAGTCTCCCCAGGGGAGTCAGGCCTCGTCTCGAGTGGGGGCATGCACGTGCGCTTTCCTCCCGAGCTGCAGCAGTAGTGTCACGCTTCCTGTCACGTGGATCAAGGGATCTGTGGCTTTCCCTCGAGGCTGTCCCTCGAGGCTTTCCCACGAGGCTTTCCCACAGGGCTGTGCCACGTGCCACCTTGGTGTGAGTCGATCCTCGGCGTGAAAGACGAGCCGGTGAAGGGAAAAGAGGTTCCTCTGTAATGGACTGAGACATCTGGGGGACTCTTGGAATGGTGGCACGACCCTGGGGTTGCTCTCGCCGTTCCTGTTGAGAGGGCCTCCTCTTGAGATGCGACGGGAAGGCCGGGAACTCTTTCCCGACGAAGCAGGGAAAGGATCCCTCATCTCGAGCTACGAGGCGGAAACGGGGCTCCTCTGGATGTGGGCGGTACCCTCGTGATTCCTCTCGAGTGGAGACGGTTATGTCGGGGAACTTCTGGATTTGCACCAAGGGTGTGAAGGACCCTTTCGAAGTTCCAGAGGTGAGGTGTGATCAGCCTCGAGACGCCTCAGCGGAAATGGGCCTCATCTCGCCTGGAGGGGAGAACCTCCTGGATTTTCTCGAGTTGCGGCAGGTCTTCTCGAGTTACGACGGGGACCTCAGGGACCCGCTCTGGTGGCCTCAGGAAAGGCCAGTCCCCATGCGAGTTGCTAGGGGACCTCTCGGGATTCCTCTCCCGTCCATGGCGGGGCCTCAGTCCTTGTGTGGAGTCGGGGACGGAACCTGAGGATTCCTCTCAAGTGTTGCCATGGATCTTGGGGTGCTTCTGAGTCTCCCCAGGGGAGTCAGGCCTCGTCTCCAGTGGGGGCATGCACGTGCGCTTTGCTCCCGAGCTGCAGCAGTAGTGTCACGCTTCCTGTCACGTGGATCAAGGGATCTGTGGCTTTCCCTCGAGGCTGTCCCTCGAGGCTTTCCCACGAGGCTTTCCCACAGGGCTGTGCCACGTGCCACCTTGGTGTGAGTCGATCCTCGGCGTGAAAGACGAGCCGGTGAAGGGAAAAGAGGTTCCTCTGGAATGGACTGAGACATCTGGGGGACTCTTGGAATGCTGGCTCGACCCTGGAGTTCCTCTCGCCGTTCCTGTTGAGAGGGCCTCCTCTTGAGATGCGACGGGAACGCCGGGAACTCTTTCCCGACGAAGCAGGGAAAGGATCCCTCATCTCGAGCTACGAGGCAGAAACGGGGCTCCTCTGGATGTGGGCGGGACCCTCGTGATTCCTCTCGAGTGGAGACGGGTATGTCGGGGAACTTCTTTATTTGCACCAAGGGTGTGAAGGAGCCTTTCGAAGTTCCAGAGGTGAGGTGTGATCAGCCTCGAGACGCCTCAGCGGAAATGGGCCTCATCTCGCCTGGAGGGGAGAACCTCCTGGATTTTCTCGAGTTGCGGCAGGTCTTCTCGAGTTACGACGGGGACCTCAGGGACCCGCTCTGGTGGCCTCAGGAAAGGCCAGTCCCCATGCGAGTTGCTAGGGGACCTCTCGGGATTCCTCTCCCGTCCATGGCGGGGCCTCAGTCCTTGTGTGGAGTCGGGGCCGGAACCTGAGGATGGCTCTCCAGTGTTGCCATGGATCTTGGGGTGCTTCTGAGTCTCCCCAGGGGAGTCAGGCCTCGTCTCGAGTGGGGGCATGCACGTGCGCTTTCCTCCCGAGTTGCAGCAGTAGTGTCACGCTTCCTGTCACGTGGATCAAGGGATCTGTGGCTTTCCCTCGAGGCTGTCCCTCGAGGCTTTCCCACGAGGCTTTCCCACAGGGCTGTGCCACGTGCCACCTTGGTGTGAGTCGATCCTCGGCGTGAAAGACGAGCCGGTGAAGGGAAAAGAGGTTCCTCTGGAATGGACTGAGACATCTGGGGGACTCTTGGAATGGTGGCACGACCCTGGAGTTCCTCTCGCCGTTCCTGTTGAGAGGGCCTCCTCTTGAGATGCGACGGGAAGGCCGGGAACTCTTTCCCGACGAAGCAGGGAAAGGATCCCTCATCTCGAGCTACGAGGCGGAAACGGGGCTCCTCTGGATGTGGGCGGGACCCTCGTGATTCCTCTCGAGTGGAGACGGTTATGTCGGGGAACTTCTGGATTTGCACCAAGGGTGTGAAGGACCCTTTCGAAGTTCCAGAGGTGAGGTGTGATCAGCCTCGAGACGCCTCAGCGGAAATGGGCCTCATCTCGCCTGGAGGGGAGAACCTCCTGGATTTTCTCGAGTTGCGGCAGGTCTTCTCGAGTTACAACGGGGACCTCAGGGACCCGCTCTGGTGGCCTCAGGAAAGGCCAGTCCCCATGCGATTTGCTAGGGGACCTCTCGGGATTCCTCTCCCGTCCATGGCGGGGGCCGCAGTCCTTGTGTGGAGTCGGGGCCGGAACCTGAGGATTCCTCTCCAGTGTTGCCATGGATCTTGGGGTGCTTCTGAGTCTCCCCAGGGGAGTCAGGCCTCGTCTCGAGTGGGGGCATGCACGTGCGCTTTCCTCCCGAGCTGCAGCAGTAGTGTCACGCTTCCTGTCACGTGGATCAAGGGATCTGTGGCTTTCCCTCGAGGCTGTCCCTCGAGGCTTTCCCACGAGGCTTTCCCACAGGGCTGTGCCACGTGCCACCTTGGTGTGAGTCGATCCTCGGCGTGAAAGACGAGCCGGTGAAGGGAAAAGAGGTTCCTCTGGAATGGACTGAGACATCTGGGGGACTCTTGGTATGGTGGCACGACCCTGGAGTTCCTCTCGCCGGTCCTGTTGAGAGGGCCTCCTCTTGAGATGCGACGGGAACGCCGGGAACTCTTTCCCGACGAAGCAGGGAAAGGATCCCTCATCTCGAGCTACGAGGCGGAAACGGGGCTCCTCTGGATGTGGGCGGGACCCTCGTGATTCCTCTCGAGTGGAGACGGGTATGTCGGGGAACTTCTTTATTTGCACCAAGGGTGTGAAGGAGCCTTTCGAAGTTCCAGAGGTGAGGTGTGATCAGCCTCGAGACGCCTCAGCGGAAATGGGCCTCATCTCGCCTGGAGGGGAGAACCTCCTGGATTTTCTCGAGTTGCGGCAGGACTTCTCGAGTTACGACGGGGACCTCAGGGACCCGCTCTGGTGGCCTCAGGAAAGGCCAGTCCCCATGCGAGTTGCTAGGGGACCTCTCGGGATTCCTCTCCCGTCCATGGCGGGGCCTCAGTCCTTGTGTGGAGTCGGGGCCGGAACCTGAGGATGGCTCTCCAGTGTTGCCATGGATCTTGGGGTGCTTCTGAGTCTCCCCAGGGGAGTCAGGCCTCGTCTCGAGTGGGGGCATGCACGTGCGCTTTCCTCCCGAGCTGCAGCAGTAGTGTCACGCTTCCTGTCACGTGGATCAAGGGATCTGTGGCTTTCCCTCGAGGCTGTCCCTCGAGGCTTTCCCACGAGGCTTTCCCACAGGGCTGTGCCACGTGCCACCTTGGTGTGAGTCGATCCTCGGCGTGAAAGACGAGCCGGTGAAGGGAAAAGAGGTTCCTCTGGAATGGACTGAGACATCTGGGGGACTCTTGGAATGGTGGCACGACCCTGGAGTTCCTCTCGCCGGTCCTGTTGAGAGGGCCTCCTCTTGAGATGCGACGGGAACGCCGGGAACTCTTTCCCGACGAAGCAGGGAAAGGATCCCTCATCTCGAGCTACGAGGCGGAAACGGGGCTCCTCTGGATGTGGGAGGGACCCTCGTGATTCCTCTCGAGTGGAGACGGTTATGTCGGGGAACTTCTGGATTTGCACCAAGGGTGTGAAGGACCCTTTCAAGTTCCAGAGGTGAGGTGTGATCAGCCTCGAGACGCCTCAGCGGAAATGGGCCTCATCTCGCCTGGAGGGGAGAACCTCCTGGATTTTCTCGAGTTGCGGCAGGTCTTCTCGAGTTACGACGGGGACCTCAGGGACCCGCTCTGGTGGCCTCAGGAAAGGCCAGTCCCCATGCGAGTTGCTATGGGACCTCTCGGGATTCCTCTCCCGTCCATGCCGGGGCCTCAGTCCTTGTGTGGAGTCGGGGCCGGAACCTGAGGATGGCTCTCCAGTGTTGCCATGGATCTTGGGGTGCTTCTGAGTCTCCCCAGGGGAGTCAGGCCTCGTCTCGAGTGGGGGCATGCACGTGCGCTTTCCTCCCGAGCTGCAGCAGTAGTGTCACGCTTCCTGTCACGTGGATCAAGGGATCTGTGGCTTTCCCTCGAGGCTGTCCCTCGAGGCTTTCCCACGAGGCTTTCCCACAGGGCTGTGCCACGTGCCACCTTGGTGTGAGTCGATCCTCGGCGTGAAAGACGAGCCGGTGAAGGGAAAAGAGGTTCCTCTGTAATGGACTGAGACATCTGGGGGACTCTTGGAATGGTGGCACGACCCTGGGGTTGCTCTCGCCTTTCCTGTTGAGAGGGCCTCCTCTTGAGATGCGACGGGAAGGCCGGGAACTCTTTCCCGACGAAGCAGGGAAAGGATCCCTCATCTCGAGCTACGAGGCGGAAACGGGGCTCCTCTGGATGTGGGCGGGACCCTCGTGATTCCTCTCGAGTGGAGACGGTTATGTCGGGGAACTTCTGGATTTGCACCAAGGGTGTGAAGGACCCTTTCGAAGTTCCAGAGGTGAGGTGTGATCAGCCTCGAGACGCCTCAGCGGAAATGGGCCTCATCTCGCCTGGAGGGGAGAACCTCCTGGATTTTCTCGAGTTGCGGCAGGTCTTCTCGAGTTACGACGGGGACCTCAGGGACCCGCTCTGGTGGCCTCAGGAAAGGCCAGTCCCCATGCGAGTTGCTAGGGGACCTCTCGGGATTCCTCTCCCGTCCATGCCGGGGCCTCAGTCCTTGTGTGGAGTCGGGGCCGGAACCTGAGGATTGCTCTCCAGTGTTGCCATGGATCTTGGGGTGCTTCTGAGTCTCCCCAGGGGAGTCAGGCCTCGTCTCGAGTGGGGGCATGCACGTGCGCTTTCCTCCCGAGCTGCAGCAGTAGTGTCACGCTTCCTGTCACGTGGATCAAGGGATCTGTGGCTTTCCCTCGAGGCTGTCCCTCGAGGCTTTCCCACGAGGCTTTCCCACAGGGCTGTGCCACGTGCCACCTTGGTGTGAGTCGATCCTCGGCGTGAAAGACGAGCCGGTGAAGGGAAAAGAGGTTCCTCTGGAATGGACTGAGACATCTGGGGGACTCTTGGAATGCTGGCTCGACCCTGGAGTTCCTCTCGCCGTTCCTGTTGAGAGGGCCTCCTCTTGAGATGCGACGGGAACGCCGGGAACTCTTTCCCGACGAAGCAGGGAAAGGATCCCTCATCTCGAGCTACGAGGCGGAAACGGGGCTCCTCTGGATGTGGGCGGGACCCTCGTGATTCCTCTCGAGTGGAGACGGGTATGTCGGGGAACTTCTTTATTTGCACCAAGGGTGTGAAGGAGCCTTTCGAAGTTCCAGAGGTGAGGTGTGATCAGCCTCGAGACGCCTCAGCGGAAATGGGCCTCATCTCGCCTGGAGGGGAGAACCTCCTGGATTTTCTCGAGTTGCGGCAGGTCTTCTCGAGTTATGACGGGGACCTCAGGGACCCGCTCTGGTGGCCTCAGGAAAGGCCAGTCCCCATGCGAGTTGCTAGGGGACCTCTCCGGATTCCTCTCCCGTCCATGGCGGGGCCTCAGTCCTTGTGTGGAGTCGGGGCCGGAACCTGAGGATGGCTCTCCAGTGTTGCCATGGATCTTGGGGTGCTTCTGAGTCTCCCCAGGGGAGTCAGGCCTCGTCTCGAGTGGGGGCATGCACGTGCGCTTTCCTCCCGAGCTGCAGCAGTAGTGTCACGCTTCCTGTCACGTGGATCAAGGGATCTGTGGCTTTCCCTCGAGGCTGTCCCTCGAGGCTTTCCCACGAGGCTTTCCCACAGGGCTGTGCCACGTGCCACCTTGGTGTGAGTCGATCCTCGGCGTGAAAGACGAGCCGGTGAAGGGAAAAGAGGTTCCTCTGTAATGGACTGAGACATCTGGGGGACTCTTGGAATGGTGGCACGACCCTGGGGTTGCTCTCGCCTTTCCTGTTGAGAGGGCCTCCTCTTGAGATGCGACGGGAAGGCCGGGAACTCTTTCCCGACGAAGCAGGGAAAGGATCCCTCATCTCGAGCTACGAGGCGGAAACGGGGCTCCTCTGGATGTGGGCGGGACCCTCGTGATTCCTCTCGAGTGGAGACGGTTATGTCGGGGAACTTCTGGATTTGCACCAAGGGTGTGAAGGACCCTTTCAAGTTCCAGAGGTGAGGTGTGATCAGCCTCGAGACGCCTCAGCGGAAATGGGCCTCATCTCGCCTGGAGGGGAGAACCTCCTGGATTTTCTCGAGTTGCGGCAGGTCTTCTCGAGTTACGACGGGGACCTCAGGGACCCGCTCTGGTGGCCTCAGGAAAGGCCAGTCCCCATGCGAGTTGCTATGGGACCTCTCGGGATTCCTCTCCCGTCCATGCCGGGGCCTCAGTCCTTGTGTGGAGTCGGGGCCGGAACCTGAGGATTGCTCTCCAGTGTTGCCATGGATCTTGGGGTGCTTCTGAGTCTCCCCAGGGGAGTCAGGCCTCGTCTCGAGTGGGGGCATGCACGTGCGCTTTCCTCCCGAGCTGCAGCAGTAGTGTCACGCTTCCTGTCACGTGGATCAAGGGATCTGTGGCTTTCCCTCGAGGCTGTCCCTCGAGGCTTTCCCACGAGGCTTTCCCACAGGGCTGTGCCACGTGCCACCTTGGTGTGAGTCGATCCTCGGCGTGAAAGACGAGCCGGTGAAGGGAAAAGAGGTTCCTCTGGAATGGACTGAGACATCTGGGGGACTCTTGGAATGCTGGCTCGACCCTGGAGTTCCTCTCGCCGTTCCTGTTGAGAGGGCCTCCTCTTGAGATGCGACGGGAACGCCGGGAACTCTTTCCCGACGAAGCAGGGAAAGGATCCCTCATCTCGAGCTACGAGGCGGAAACGGGGCTCCTCTGGATGTGGGCGGGACCCTCGTGATTCCTCTCGAGTGGAGACGGGTATGTCGGGGAACTTCTTTATTTGCACCAAGGGTGTGAAGGAGCCTTTCGAAGTTCCAGAGGTGAGGTGTGATCAGCCTCGAGACGCCTCAGCGGAAATGGGCCTCATCTCGCCTGGAGGGGAGAACCTCCTGGATTTTCTCGAGTTGCGGCAGGTCTTCTCGAGTTATGACGGGGACCTCAGGGACCCGCTCTGGTGGCCTCAGGAAAGGCCAGTCCCCATGCGAGTTGCTAGGGGACCTCTCCGGATTCCTCTCCCGTCCATGGCGGGGCCTCAGTCCTTGTGTGGAGTCGGGTCGGAACCTGAGGATGGCTCTCCAGTGTTGCCATGGATCTTGGGGTGCTTCTGAGTCTCCCCAGGGGAGTCAGGCCTCGTCTCGAGTGGGGGCATGCACGTGCGCTTTCCTCCCGAGCTGCAGCAGTAGTGTCACGCTTCCTGTCACGTGGATCAAGGGATCTGTGGCTTTCCCTCGAGGCTGTCCCTCGAGGCTTTCCCACGAGGCTTTCCCACAGGGCTGTGCCACGTGCCACCTTGGTGTGAGTCGATCCTCGGCGTGAAAGACGAGCCGGTGAAGGGAAAAGAGGTTCCTCTGTAATGGACTGAGACATCTGGGGGACTCTTGGAATGGTGGCACGACCCTGGGGTTGCTCTCGCCTTTCCTGTTGAGAGGGCCTCCTCTTGAGATGCGACGGGAAGGCCGGGAACTCTTTCCCGACGAAGCAGGGAAAGGATCCCTCATCTCGAGCTACGAGGCGGAAACGGGGCTCCTCTGGATGTGGGCGGGACCCTCGTGATTCCTCTCGAGTGGAGACGGTTATGTCGGGGAACTTCTGGATTTGCACCAAGGGTGTGAAGGACCCTTTCGAAGTTCCAGAGGTGAGGTGTGATCAGCCTCGAGACGCCTCAGCGGAAATGGGCCTCATCTCGCCTGGAGGGGAGAACCTCCTGGATTTTCTCGAGTTGCGGCAGGTCTTCTCGAGTTACGACGGGGACCTCAGGGACCCGCTCTGGTGGCCTCAGGAAAGGCCAGTCCCCATGCGAGTTGCTAGGGGACCTCTCGGGATTCCTCTCCCGTCCATGCCGGGGCCTCAGTCCTTGTGTGGAGTCGGGGCCGGAACCTGAGGATTGCTCTCCAGTGTTGCCATGGATCTTGGGGTGCTTCTGAGTCTCCCCAGGGGAGTCAGGCCTCGTCTCGAGTGGGGGCATGCACGTGCGCTTTCCTCCCGAGCTGCAGCAGTAGTGTCACGCTTCCTGTCACGTGGATCAAGGGATCTGTGGCTTTCCCTGGAGGCTGTCCCTCGAGGCTTTCCCACGAGGCTTTCCCACAGGGCTGTGCCACGTGCCACCTTGGTGTGAGTCGATCCTCGGCGTGAAAGACGAGCCGGTGAAGGGAAAAGAGGTTCCTCTGGAATGGACTGAGACATCTGGGGGACTCTTGGAATGGTGGCACGACCCTGGAGTTCCTCTCGCCGGCCCTGTTGTAGGGCCTCCTCTTGAGATGCGACGGGAACGCCGGGAACTCTTTCCCGACGAAGCAGGGAAAGGATCCCTCATCTCGAGCTACGAGGCGGAAACGGGGCTCCTCTGGATGTGGGCGGGACCCTCGTGATTCCTCTCGAGTGGAGACGGTTATGTCGGGGAACTTCTGGATTTGCACCAAGGGTGTGAAGGACCCTTTCGAAGTTCCAGAGGTGAGGTGTGATCAGCCTCGAGACGCCTCAGCGGAAATGGGCCTCATCTCGCCTGGAGGGGAGAACCTCCTGGATTTTCTCGAGTTGCGGCAGGTCTTCTCGAGTTACGACGGGGACCTCAGGGACCCGCTCTGGTGGCCTCAGGAAAGGCCAGTCCCCATGCGAGTTGCTAGGGGACCTCTCGGGATTCCTCTCCCGTCCATGCCGGGGCCTCAATCCTTGTGTGGAGTCGGGGACGGAACCTGAGGATTCCTCTCAAGTGTTGCCATGGATCTTGGGGTGCTTCTGAGTCTCCCCAGGGGAGTCAGGCCTCGTCTCCAGTGGGGGCATGCACGTGCGCTTTCCTCCCGAGTTGCAGCAGTAGTGTCACGCTTCCTGTCACGTGGATCAAGGGATCTGTGGCTTTCCCTCGAGGCTGTCCCTCGAGGCTTTCCCACGAGGCTTTCCCACAGGGCTGTGCCACGTGCCACCTTGGTGTGAGTCGATCCTCGGCGTGAAAGACGAGCCGGTGAAGGGAAAAGAGGTTCCTCTGGAATGGACTGAGACATCTGGGGGACTCTTGGAATGCTGGCTCGACCCTGGAGTTCCTCTCGCCGTTCCTGTTGAGAGGGCCTCCTCTTGAGATGCGACGGGAACGCCGGGAACTCTTTCCCGACGAAGCAGGGAAAGGATCCCTCATCTCGAGCTACGAGGCGGAAACGGGGCTCCTCTGGATGTGGGCGGGACCCTCGTGATTCCTCTCGAGTGGAGACGGGTATGTCGGGGAACCTCTTGATTTGCACCAAGGGTGTGAAGGACCCTTTCGAAGTTCCAGAGGTGAGGTGTGATCAGCCTCGAGACGCCTCAGCGGAAATGGGCCTCATCTCGCCTGGAGGGGAGAACCTCCTGGATTTTCTCGAGTTGCGGCAGGTCTTCTCGAGTTACGACGGGGACCTCAGGGACCCGCTCTGGTGGCCTCAGGAAAGGCCAGTCCCCATGCGAGTTGCTATGGGACCACTCGGGATTCATCTCCCGTCCATGCCGGGGCCTCAGTCCTTGTGTGGAGTCGGGGCCGGAACCTGAGGATTGCTCTCCAGTGTTGCCATGGATCTTGGGGTGCTTCTGAGTCTCCCCAGGGGAGTCAGGCCTCGTCTCGAGTGGGGGCATGCACGTGCGCTTTCCTCCCGAGCTGCAGCAGTAGTGTCACGCTTCCTGTCACGTGGATCAAGGGATCTGTGGCTTTCCCTCGTGGCTGTCCCTCGAGGCTTTCCCACGAGGCTTTCCCACAGGGCTGTGCCACGTGCCACCTTGGTGTGAGTCGATCCTCGGCGTGAAAGACGAGCCGGTGAAGGGAAAAGAGGTTCCTCTGGAATGGACTGAGACATCTGGGGGACTCTTGGAATGCTGGCTCGACCCTGGAGTTCCTCTCGCCGTTCCTGTTGAGAGGGCCTCCTCTTGAGATGCGACAGGAACGCCGGGAACTCTTTCCCGACGAAGCAGGGAAAGGATCCCTCATCTCGAGCTACGAGGCGGAAACGGGGCTCCTCTGGATGTGGGCGGGACCCTCGTGATTCCTCTCGAGTGGAGACGGGTATGTCGGGGAACTTCTTGATTTGCACCAAGGGTGTGAAGGAGCCTTTCGAAGTTCCAGAGGTGAGGTGTGATCAGCCTCGAGACGCCTCAGCGGAAATGGGCCTCATCTCGCCTGGAGGGGAGAACCTCCTGGATTTTCTCGAGTTGCGGCAGGTCTTCTCGAGTTATGACGGGGACCTCAGGGACCCGCTCTGGTGGCCTCAGGAAAGGCCAGTCCCCATGCGAGTTGCTAGGGGACCTCTCCGGATTCCTCTCCCGTCCATGGCGGGGCCTCAGTCCTTGTGTGGAGTCGGGGCCGGAACCTGAGGATGGCTCTCCAGTGTTGCCATGGATCTTGGGGTGCTTGTGAGTCTCCCCAGGGGAGTCAGGCCTCGTCTCGAGTGGGGGCATGCACGTGCGCTTTCCTCCCGAGCTGCAGCAGTAGTGTCACGCTTCCTGTCACGTGGATCAAGGGATCTGTGGCTTTCCCTCGAGGCTGTCCCTCGAGGCTTTCCCACGAGGCTTTCCCACAGGGCTGTGCCACGTGCCACCTTGGTGTGAGTCGATCCTCGGCGTGAAAGACGAGCCGGTGAAGGGAAAAGAGGTTCCTCTGTAATGGACTGAGACATCTGGGGGACTCTTGGAATGGTGGCACGACCCTGGGGTTGCTCTCGCCTTTCCTGTTGAGAGGGCCTCCTCTTGAGATGCGACGGGAAGGCCGGGAACTCTTTCCCGACGAAGCAGGGAAAGGATCCCTCATCTCGAGCTACGAGGCGGAAACGGGGCTCCTCTGGATGTGGGCGGGACCCTCGTGATTCCTCTCGAGTGGAGACGGTTATGTCGGGGAACTTCTGGATTTGCACCAAGGGTGTGAAGGACCCTTTCGAAGTTCCAGAGGTGAGGTGTGATCAGCCTCGAGACGCCTCAGCGGAAATGGGCCTCATCTCGCCTGGAGGGGAGAACCTCCTGGATTTTCTCGAGTTGCGGCAGGTCTTCTCGAGTTACGACGGGGACCTCAGGGACCCGCTCTGGTGGCCTCAGGAAAGGCCAGTCCCCATGCGAGTTGCTAGGGGACCTCTCGGGATTCCTCTCCCGTCCATGCCGGGGCCTCAGTCCTTGTGTGGAGTCGGGGCCGGAACCTGAGGATTGCTCTCCAGTGTTGCCATGGATCTTGGGGTGCTTCTGAGTCTCCCCAGGGGAGTCAGGCCTCGTCTCGAGTGGGGGCATGCACGTGCGCTTTCCTCCCGAGCTGCAGCAGTAGTGTCACGCTTCCTGTCACGTGGATCAAGGGATCTGTGGCTTTCCCTCGAGGCTGTCCCTCGAGGCTTTCCCACGAGGCTTTCCCACAGGGCTGTGCCACGTGCCACCTTGGTGTGAGTCGATCCTCGGCGTGAAAGACGAGCCGGTGAAGGGAAAAGAGGTTCCTCTGGAATGGACTGAGACATCTGGGGGACTCTTGGAATGGTGGCACGACCCTGGAGTTCCTCTCGCCGGCCCTGTTGAGAGGGCCTCCTCTTGAGATGCGACGGGAACGCCGGGAACTCTTTCCCGACGAAGCAGGGAAAGGATCCCTCATCTCGAGCTACGAGGCGGAAACGGGGCTCCTCTGGATGTGGGCGGGACCCTCGTGATTCCTCTCGAGTGGAGACGGTTATGTCGGGGAACTTCTGGATTTGCACCAAGGGTGTGAAGGACCCTTTCGAAGTTCCAGAGGTGAGGTGTGATCAGCCTCGAGACGCCTCAGCGGAAATGGGCCTCATCTCGCCTGGAGGGGAGAACCTCCTGGATTTTCTCGAGTTGCGGCAGGTCTTCTCGAGTTACGACGGGGACCTCAGGGACCCGCTCCGGTGGCCTCAGGAAAGGCCAGTCCCCATGCGAGTTGCTAGGGGACCTCTCGGGATTCCTCTCCCGTCCATGCCGGGGCCTCAATCCTTGTGTGGAGTCGGGGACGGAACCTGAGGATTGCTCTCAAGTGTTGCCATGGATCTTGGGGTGCTTCTGAGTCTCCCCAGGGGAGTCAGGCCTCGTCTCGAGTGGGGGCATGCACGTGCGCTTTCCTCCCGAGCTGCAGCAGTAGTGTCACGCTTCCTGTCACGTGGATCAAGGGATCTGTGGCTTTCCCTCGAGGCTGTCCCTCGAGGCTTTCCCACGAGGCTTTCCCACAGGGCTGTGCCACGTGCCACCTTGGTGTGAGTCGATCCTCGGCGTGAAAGACGAGCCGGTGAAGGGAAAAGAGGTTCCTCTGGAATGGACTGAGACATCTGGGGGACTCTTGGAATGCTGGCTCGACCCTGGAGTTCCTCTCGCCGTTCCTGTTGAGAGGGCCTCCTCTTGAGATGCGACGGGAACGCCGGGAACTCTTTCCCGACGAAGCAGGGAAAGGATCCCTCATCTCGAGCTACGAGGCGGAAACGGGGCTCCTCTGGATGTGGGCGGGACCCTCGTGATTCCTCTCGAGTGGAGACGGGTATGTCGGGGAACCTCTTGATTTGCACCAAGGGTGTGAAGGACCCTTTCGAAGTTCCAGAGGTGAGGTGTGATCAGCCTCGAGACGCCTCAGCGGAAATGGGCCTCATCTCGCCTGGAGGGGAGAACCTCCTGGATTTTCTCGAGTTGCGGCAGGTCTTCTCGAGTTACGACGGGGACCTCAGGGACCCGCTCTGGTGGCCTCAGGAAAGGCCAGTCCCCATGCGAGTTGCTATGGGACCTCTCGGGATTCCTCTCCCGTCCATGCCGGGGCCTCAGTCCTTGTGTGGAGTCGGGGCCGGAACCTGAGGATTGCTCTCCAGTGTTGCCATGGATCTTGGGGTGCTTCTGAGTCTCCCCAGGGGAGTCAGGCCTCGTCTCGAGTGGGGGCATTCACGTGCGCTTTCCTCCCGAGCTGCAGCAGTAGTGTCACGCTTCCTGTCACGTGGATCAAGGGATCTGTGGCTTTCCCTCGAGGCTGTCCCTCGAGGCTTTCCCACGAGGCTTTCCCACATTGCTGTGCCACGTGCCACCTTGGTGTGAGTCGATCCTCAGCGTGAAAGACGAGCCGGTGAAGGGGAAAGAGGTTCCTCTGGAATGGACTGAGACATCTGGGGGACTCTTGGAATGGTGGCACGACCCTGGAGTTCCTCTCGCCGTTCCTGTTGAGAGGGCCTCCTCTTGAGATGCGACGGGAACGCCGGGAACTCTTTCCCGACGAAGCAGGGAAAGGATCCCTCATCTCGAGCTACGAGGCGGAAACGGGGCTCCTCTGGATGTGGGCGGGACCCTCGTGATTCCTCTCGAGTGGAGACGGTTATGTCGGGGAACTTCTGGATTTGCACCAAGGGTGTGAAGGACCCTTTCGAAGTTCCAGAGGTGAGGTGTGATCAGCCTCGAGACGCCTCAGCGGAAATGGGCCTCATCTCGCCTGGAGGGGAGAACCTCCTGGATTTTCTCGAGTTGCGGTAGGTCTTCTCGAGTTACGACGGGGACCTCAGGGACCCGCTCTGGTGGCCTCAGGAAAGGCCAGTCCCCATGCGAGTTGCTAGGGGACCTCTCGGGATTCCTCTCCCGTACATGCCGGGGCCTCAGTCCTTGTGTGGAGTCGGGGCCGGAACCTGAGGATTCCTCTCCAGTGTTGCCATGGATCTTGGGGTGCTTCTGAGTCTCCCCAGGGGAGTCAGGCCTCGTCTCCAGTGGGGGCATGCACGTGCGCTTTGCTCCCGAGCTGCAGCAGTAGTGTCACGCTTCCTGTCACGTGGATCAAGGGATCTGTGGCTTTCCCTCGAGGCTGTCCCTCGAGGCTTTCCCACGAGGCTTTTCCACAGGGCTGTGCCACGTGCCACCTTGGTGTGAGTCGATCCTCGGCGTGAAAGATGAGCCGGTGAAGGGAAAAGAGGTTCCTCTGGAATGGACTGAGACATCTGGGGGACTCTTGGAATGCTGGCTCGACCGTGGAGTTCCTCTGCCGTTCCTGTTGAGAGGGCCTCCTCTTGAGATGCGACGGGAACGCCGGGAACTCTTTCCCGACGAAGCAGGGAAAGGATCCCTCATCTCGAGCTACGAGGCGGAAACGGGGCTCCTCTGGATGTGGGCGGGACCCTCGTGATTCCTCTCGAGTGGAGACGGGTATGTCGGGGAACTTCTTTATTTGCACCAAGGGTGTGAAGGAGCCTTTCGAAGTTCCAGAGGTGAGGTGTGATCAGCCTCGAGACGCCTCAGCGGAAATGGGCCTCATCTCGCCTGGAGGGGAGAACCTCCTGGATTTTCTCGAGTTGCGGCAGGTCTTCTCGAGTTACGACGGGGACCTCAGGGACCCGCTCTGGTGGCCTCAGGAAAGGCCAGTCCCCATGCGAGTTGCTAGGGGACCTCTCGGGATTCCTCTCCCGTCCATGCCGGGGCCTCAGTCCTTGTGTGGAGTCGGGGCCGGAACCTGAGGATTCCTCTCCAGTGTTGCCATGGATCTTGGGGTGCTTCTGAGTCTCCCCAGGGGAGTCAGGCCTCGTCTCCAGTGGGGGCATGCACGTGCGCTTTCCTCCCGAGCTGCAGCAGTAGTGTCACGCTTCCTGTCACGTGGATCAAGGGATCTGTGGCTTTCCCTCGAGGCTGTCCCTCGAGGCTTTCCCACGAGGCTTTCCCACAGGGCTGTGCCACGTGCCACCTTGGTGTGAGTCGATCCTCGGCGTGAAAGACGAGCCGGTGAAGGGAAAAGAGGTTCCTCTGGAATGGACTGAGACATCTGGGGGACTCTTGGAATGGTGGCACGACCCTGGAGTTCCTCTCGCCGGTCCTGTTGAGAGGGCCTCCTCTTGAGATGCGACGGGAATGCCGGGAACTCTTTCCCGACGAAGCAGGGAAAGGATCCCTCATCTCGAGCTATGAGGTGGAAACGGGGCTCCTCTGGATGTGGGCGGGACCCTCGTGATTCCTCTCGAGTGGAGACGGTTATGTCGGGGAACTTCTGGATTTGCACCAAGGGTGTGAAGGACCCTTTCGAAGTTCCAGAGGTGAGGTGTGATCAGCCTCGAGACGCCTCAGCGGAAATGGACCTCATCTCGCCTGGAGGGGAGAACCTCCTGGATTTTCTCGAGTTGCGGCAGGTCTTCTCGAGTTACGACGGGGACCTCAGGGACCCGCTCTGGTGGCCTCAGGAAAGGCCAGTCCCCATGCGAGTTGCTAGGGGACCTCTCGGGATTCCTCTCCCGTCCATGCCGGGGCCTCAGTCCTTGTGTGGAGTCGGGGCCGGAACCTGAGGATTCCTCTCCAGGGTTGCCATGGATCTTGGGGTGCTTCTGAGTCTCCCCAGGGGAGTCAGGCCTCGTCTCGAGTGGGGGCATGCACGTGCGCTTTGCTCCCGAGCTGCAGCAGTAGTGTCACGCTTCCTGTCACGTGGATCAAGGGATCTGTGGCTTTCCCTCGAGGCTGTCCCTCGAGGCTTTCCCACGAGGCTTTCCCACAGGGCTGTGCCACGTGCCACCTTGGTGTGAGTCGATCCTCGGCGTGAAAGACGAGCCGGTGAAGGGAAAAGAGGTTCCTCTGGAATGGACTGAGACATCTGGGGGACTCTTGGAATGCTGGCTCGACCCTGGAGTTCCTCTCGCCGTTCCTGTTGAGAGGGCCTCCTCTTGAGATGCGACGGGAACGCCGGGAACTCTTTCCCGACGAAGCAGGGAAAGGATCCCTCATCTCGAGCTACGAGGCGGAAACGGGGCTCCTCTGGATGTGGGCGGGACCCTCGTGATTCCTCTCGAGTGGAGACGGGTATGTCGGGGAACTTCTTTATTTGCACCAAGGGTGTGAAGGAGCCTTTCGAAGTTCCAGAGGTGAGGTGTGATCAGCCTCGAGACGCCTCAGCGGAAATGGGCCTCATCTCGCCTGGAGGGGAGAACCTCCTGGATTTTCTCGAGTTGCGGCAGGTCTTCTCGAGCTACGACGGGGACCTCAGGGACCCGCTCTGGTGGCCTCAGGAAAGGCCAGTCCCCATGCGAGTTGCTAGGGGACCTCTCGGGATTCCTCTCCCGTCCATGCCGGGGCCTCAGTCCTTGTGTGGAGTCGGGGCCGGAACCTGAGGATTCCTCTCCAGTGTTGCCATGGATCGTGGGGTGCTTCTGAGTCTCCCCAGGGGAGTCAGGCCTCGTCTCGAGTGGGGGCATGCACGTGCGCTTTCCTCCCGAGCTGCAGCAGTAGTGTCACGCTTCCTGTCACGTGGATCAAGGGATCTGTGGCTTTCCCTCGAGGCTGTCCCTCGAGGCTTTCCCACGAGGCTTTCCCACAGGGCTGTGCCACGTGCCACCTTGGTGTGAGTCGATCCTCGGCGTGAAAGACGAGCCGGTGAAGGGAAAAGAGGTTCCTCTGGAATGGACTGAGACATCTGGGGGACTCTTGGAATGCTGGCTCGACCGTGGAGTTCCTCTCGCCGTTCCTGTTGAGAGGGCCTCCACTTGAGATGCGACGGGAACGCCGGGAACTCTTTCCCGACGAAGCAGGGAAAGGATCCCTCATCTCGAGCTACGAGGCGGAAACGGGGCTCCTCTGGATGTGGGCGGGACCCTCGTGATTCCTCTCGAGTGGAGACGAGTATGTCGGGGAACTTCTTGATTTGCACCAAGGGTGTGAAGGAGCCTTTCGAAGTTCCAGAGGTGAGGTGTGATCAGCCTCGAGACGCCTCAGCGGAAATGGGCCTCATCTCGCCTGGAGGGGAGAACCTCCTGGATTTTCTCGAGGTGCGGCAGGTCTTCTCGAGTTACGACGGGGACCTCAGGGACCCGCTCTGGTGGCCTCAGGAAAGGCCAGTCCCCATGCGAGTTGCTAGGGGACCTCTCGGGATTCCTCTCCCGTCCATGCCGGGGCCTCAGTCCTTGTGTGGAGTTGGGGCCGGAACCTGAGGATTCCTCTCCAGTATTGCCATGGATCGTGGGGTGCTTCTGAGTTTCCCCAGGGGAGTCAGGCCTCGTCTCGAGTGGGGGCATGCACGTGCGCTTTCCTCCCGAGCTGCAGCAGTAGTGTCACGCTTCCTGTCACGTGGATCAAGGGATCTGTGGCTTTCCCTCGAGGCTGTCCCTCGAGGCTTTCCCACGAGGCTTTCCCACAGGGCTGTGCCACGTGCCACCTTGGTGTGAGTCGATCCTCGGCGTGAAAGACTAGCCGGTGAAGGGAAAAGAGGTTCCACTGGAATGGACTGAGACATCTGGGGGACTCTTGGAATGGTGGCACGACCCTGGAGTTCCTCTCGCCGGTCCTGTTGAGAGGGCCTCCTCTTGAGATGCGACGGGAACGCCGGGAACTCTTTCCCGACGAAGCAGGGAAAGGATCCCTCATCTCGAGCTACGAGGCAGAAACGGGGCTCCTCTGGATGTGGGCGGGACCCTCGTGATTCCTCTCGAGTGGAGACGGGTATGTCGGGGAACGTCTTGATTTGCACCAAGGGTGTGAAGGACCCTTTCGAAGTTCCAGAGGGGAGGTGTGATCAGCCTCGAGACGCCTCAGCGGAAATGGGCCTCATCTCGCCTGGAGGGGAGAACCTCCTGGATTTTCTCGAGTTGCGGCAGGTCTTCTCGAGTTACGACGGGGACCTCAGGGACCCGCTCTGGTGGCCTCAGGAAAGGCCAGTCCCCATGCGAGTTGCTAGGGGACCTCTCGGGATTCCTCTCCCGTCCATGCCGGGGCCTCAGTCCTTGTGTGGAGTCGGGGCCGGAACCTGAGGATTCCTCTCCAGTGTTTCCATGGATCTTGGGGTGCTTCTGAGTCTCCCCAGGGGAGTCAGGCCTCGTCTCGAGTGGGGGCATGCACGTGCGCTTTCCTCCCGAGCTGCAGCGGTAGTGTCACGCTTCCTGTCACGTGGATCAAGGGATCTGTGGCTTTCCCTCGAGGCTGTCCCTCGAGGCTTTCCCACGAGGCTTTCCCACAGGGCTGTGCCACGTGCCACCTTGGTGTGAGTCGATCCTCGGCGTGAAAGACGAGCCGGTGAAGGGAAAAGAGGTTCCTCTGGAATGGACTGAGACATCTGGGGGACTCTTGGAATGGTGGCACGACCCTGGAGTTCCTCTCGCCGTTCCTGTTGAGAGGGCCTCCTCTTGAGATGCGACGGGAACGCCGGGAACTCTTTCCCGACGAAGCAGGGAAAGGATCCCTCATCTCGAGCTACGAGGCGGAAACGGGGCTCCTCTGGATGTGGGCGGGACCCTCGTGATTCCTCTCGAGTGGAGACGGTTATGTCGGGGAACTTCTGGATTTGCACCAAGGGTGTGAAGGACCCTTTCGAAGTTCCAGAGGTGAGGTGTGATCAGCCTCGAGACGCCTCAGCGGAAATGGGCCTCATCTCGCCTGGAGGGGAGAACCTCCTGGATTTTCTCGAGTTGCGGCAGGTCTTCTCGAGTTACGACGGGGACCTCAGGGACCCGCTCTGGTGGCCTCAGGAAAGGCCAGTCCCCATGCGAGTTGCTAGGGGACCTCTCGGGATTCCTCTCCCGTCCATGCCGGGGCCTCAGTCCTTGTGTGGAGTCGGGGCCGGAACCTGAGGATTCCTCTCCAGTGTTGCCATGGATCGTGGGGTGCTTCTGAGTCTCCCCAGGGGAGTCAGGCCTCGTCTCGAGTGGGGGCATGCACGTGCGCTTTCCTCCCGAGCTTCAGCAGTAGTGTCACGCTTCCTGTCACGTGGATCAAGGGATCTGTGGCTTTCCCTCGAGGCTGTCCCTCGAGGCTTTCCCACGAGGCTTTCCCACAGGGCTGTGCCACGTGCCACCTTGGTGTGAGTCGATCCTCGGCGTGAAAGACGAGCCGGTGAAGGGAAAAGAGGTTCCTCTGGAATGGACTGAGACATCTGGGGGACTCTTGGAATGCTGGCTCGACCGTGGAGTTCCTCTCGCCGTTCCTGTTGAGAGGGCCTCCTCTTGAGATGCGACGGGAACGCCGGGAACTCTTTCCCGACGAAGCAGGGAAAGGATCCCTCATCTCGAGCTACGAGGCGGAAACGGGGCTCCTCTGGATGTGGGCGGGACCCTCGTGATTCCTCTCGAGTGGAGACGAGTATGTCGGGGAACTTCTTGATTTGCACCAAGGGTGTGAAGGAGCCTTTCGAAGTTCCAGAGGTGAGGTGTGATCAGCCTCGAGAGGCCTCAGCGGAAATGGGCCTCATCTCGCCTGGAGGGGAGAACCTCCTGGATTTTCTCGAGGTGCGGCAGGTCTTCTCGAGTTACGACGGGGACCTCAGGGACCCGCTCTGGTGGCCTCAGGAAAGGCCAGTCCCCATGCGAGTTGCTAGGGGACCTCTCGGGATTCCTCTCCCGTCCATGCCGGGGCCTCAGTCCTTGTGTGGATTTGGGGCCGGAACCTGAGGATTCCTCTCCAGTATTGCCATGGATCGTGGGGTGCTTCTGAGTCTCCCCAGGGGAGTCAGGCCTCGTCTCGAGTGGGGGCATGCACGTGCGCTTTCCTCCCGAGCTGCAGCAGTAGTGTCACGCTTCCTGTCACGTGGATCAAGGGATCTGTGGCTTTCCCTCGAGGCTGTCCCTCGAGGCTTTCCCACGAGGCTTTCCCACAGGGCTGTGCCACGTGCCACCTTGGTGTGAGTCGATCCTCGGCGTGAAAGACGAGCCGGTGAAGGGAAAAGAGGTTCCACTGGAATGGACTGAGACATCTGGGGGACTCTTGGAATGGTGGCACGACCCTGGAGTTCCTCTCGCCGGTCCTGTTGAGAGGGCCTCCTCTTGAGATGCGACGGGAACGCCGGGAACTCTTTCCCGACGAAGCAGGGAAAGGATCCCTCATCTCGAGCTACGAGGCAGAAACGGGGCTCCTCTGGATGTGGGCGGGACCCTCGTGATTCCTCTCGAGTGGAGACGGGTATGTCGGGGAACGTCTTGATTTGCACCAAGGGTGTGAAGGACCCTTTCGAAGTTCCAGAGGGGAGGTGTGATCAGCCTCGAGACGCCTCAGCGGAAATGGGCCTCATCTCGCCTGGAGGGGAGAACCTCCTGGATTTTCTCGAGTTGCGGCAGGTCTTCTCGAGTTACGACGGGGACCTCAGGGACCCGCTCTGGTGGCCTCAGGAAAGGCCAGTCCCCATGCGAGTTGCTAGGGGACCTCTCGGGATTCCTCTCCCGTCCATGCCGGGGCCTCAGTCCTTGTGTGGAGTCGGGGCCGGAACCTGAGGATTCCTCTCCAGTGTTTCCATGGATCTTGGGGTGCTTCTGAGTCTCCCCAGGGGAGTCAGGCCTCGTCTCGAGTGGGGGCATGCACGTGCGCTTTCCTCCCGAGCTGCAGCGGTAGTGTCACGCTTCCTGTCACGTGGATCAAGGGATCTGTGGCTTTCCCTCGAGGCTGTCCCTCGAGGCTTTCCCACGAGGCTTTCCCACAGGGCTGTGCCACGTGCCACCTTGGTGGGAGTCGATCCTCGGCGTGAAAGACGAGCCGGTGAAGGGAAAAGAGGTTCCTCTGGAATGGACTGAGACATCTGGGGGACTCTTGGAATGGTGGCACGACCCTGGAGTTCCTCTCGCCGTTCCTGTTGAGAGGGCCTCCTCTTGAGATGCGACGGGAACGCCGGGAACTCTTTCCCGACGAAGCAGGGAAAGGATCCCTCATCTCGAGCTACGAGGCGGAAACGGGGCTCCTCTGGATGTGGGCGGGACCCTCGTGATTCCTCTCGAGTGGAGACGGGTATGTCGGGGAACTTCTTGATTTGCACCAAGGGTGTGAAGGAGCCTTTCGAAGTTCCAGAGGTGAGGTGTGATCAGCCTCGAGACGCCTCAGCGGAAATGGGCCTCATCTCGCCTGGAGGGGAGAACCTCCTGGATTTTCTCGAGTTGTGGCAGGTCATCTCGAGTTACGACGGGGACCTCAGGGACCCGCTCTGGTGGCCTCAGGAAAGGCCAGTCCCCATGCGAGTTGCTAGGGGACCTCTCGGGATTCCTCTCCCGTCCATGGCGGGGCCTCAGTCCTTGTGTGGAGTCGGGGCCGGAACCTGGGGATTGCTCTCCAGTGTTGCCATGGATCTTGGGGTGCTTCTGAGTCTCCCCAGGGGAGTCAGGCCTCGTCTCGAGTGGGGGCATGCACGTGCGCTTTCCTCCCGAGCTGCAGCAGTAGTGTCACGCTTCCTGTCACGTGGTTCAAGGGATCTGTGGCTTTCCCTCGAGGCTGTCCCTCGAGGCTTTCCCACGAGGCTTTCCCACAGGGCTGTGCCACGTGCCACCTTGGTGTGAGTCGATCCTCGGCGTGAAAGACGAGCCGGTGAAGGGAAAAGAGGTTCCTCTGGAATGGACTGAGACATCTGGGGGACTCTTGGAATGGTGGCACGACCCTGGAGTTCCTCTCGCCGGTCCTGTTGAGAGGGCCTCCTCTTGAGATGCGACGGGAACGCCGGGAACTCTTTCCCGACGAAGCAGGGAAAGGATCCCTCATCTCGAGCTACGAGGCGGAAACGGGGCTCCTCTGGATGTGGGCGGGACCCTCGTGATTCCTCTCGAGTGGAGACGGGTATGTCGGGGAACTTCTTGATTTGCACCAAGGGTGTGAAGGACCCTTTCGAAGTTCCAGAGGTGAGGTGTGATCAGCCTCGAGACGCCTCAGCGGAAATGGGTCTCATCTCGCCTGGAGGGGAGAACCTCCTGGATTTTCTCGAGTTGCGGCAGGTCTTCTCGAGTTACGACGGGGACCTCAGGGACCCGCTCTTGTGGCCTCAGGAAAGGCCAGTCCCCATGTGAGTTGCTAGGGGACCTCTCGGGATTCCTCTCCCGTCCATGCCGGGGCCTCAGTCCTTGTGTGGAGTCGGGGCCGGAACCTTAGGATTCCTCTCCAGTGTTGCCATGGATCTTGGGGTGCTTCTGAGACTCCCCAGGGGAGTCAGGCCTCGTCTCGAGTGGGGGCATGCACGTGCGCTTTCCTCCCGAGCTGCAGCAGTAGTGTCACGCTTCCTGTCACGTGGATCAAGGGATCTGTGGCTTTCCCTCGAGGCTGTCCCTCGAGGCTTTCCCACGAGGCTTTCCCACAGGGCTGTGCCACGTGCCACCTTGGTGTGAGTCGATCCTCGGCGTGAAAGACGAGCCGGTGAAGGGAAAAGAGGTTCCTCTGGAATGGACTGAGACATCTGGGGGACTCTTGGAATGGTGGCACGACCCTGGAGTTCCTCTCGCCGTTCCTGTTGAGAGGGCCTCCTCTTGAGATGCGACGGGAACGCCGGGAACTCTTTCCCGACGAAGCAGGGAAAGGATCCCTCATCTCGAGCTACGAGGCGGAAACGGGGCTCCTCTGGATGTGGGCGGGACCCTCGTGATTCCTCTCGAGTGGAGACGGCTATGTCGGGGAACTTCTTGATTTGCACCAAGGGTGTGAAGGACCCTTTCGAAGTTCCAGAGGTGAGGTGTGATCAGCCTCGAGACGCCTCAGCGGAAATGGGCCTCATCTCGCCTGGAGGGGAGAACCTCCTGGATTTTCTCGAGTTGCGGCAGGTCTTCTCGAGTTACGACGGGGACCTCAGGGACCCGCTCTGGTGGCCTCAGGAAAGGCCAGTCCCCATGCGAGTTGCTAGGGGACCTCTCGGGATTCCTCTCCCGTCCATGGCGGGGCCTCAGTCCTCGTGTGGAGTCGGGGCCGGAACATGAGGATTGCTCTCCAGGGTTGCCATGGATCTTGGGGTGCTTCTGAGTCTCCCCAGGGGAGTCAGGCCTCGTCTCGAGTGGGGGCATGCACGTGCGCTTTCCTCCCGAGCTGCAGCAGTAGTGTCACCCTTCCTGTCACGTGGATCAAGGGATCTGTGGCTTTCCCTCGAGGCTGTCCCTCGAGGCTTTCCCACGAGGCTTTCCCACAGGGCTGTGCCACGTGCCACCTTGGTGTGAGTCGATCCTCGGCGTGAAAGACTAGCCGGTGAAGGGAAAAGAGGTTCCTCTGGAATGGACTGAGACATCTGGGGGACTCTTGGAATGCTGGCTCGACCCTGGAGTTCCTCTCGCCGTTCCTGTTGAGAGGGCCTCCTCTTGAGATGCGACGGGAACGCCGGGAACTCTTTCCCGACGAAGCAGGGAAAGGATCCCTCATCTCGAGCTACGAGGCGGAAACGGGGCTCCTCTGGATGTGGGCGGGACCCTCGTGATTCCTCTCGAGTGGAGACGGGTATGTCGGGGAACTTCTTGATTTGCACCAAGGGTGTGAAGGAGCCTTTCGAAGTTCCAGAGGTGAGGTGTGATCAGCCTCGAGACGCCTCAGCGGAAATGGGCCTCATCTCGCCTGGAGGGGAGAACCTCCTGGATTTTCTCGAGTTGCGGCAGGTCATCTCGAGTTACGACGGGGACCTCAGGGACCCGCTCTGGTGGCCTCAGGAAAGGCCAGTCCCCATGCGAGTTGCTAGGGGACCTCTCGGGATTCCTCTCCCGTCCATGGCGGGGCCTCAGTCCTTGTGTGGAGTCGGGGCCGGAACCTGAGGATTGCTCTCCAGGGTTGCCATGGATCTTGGGGTGCTTCTGAGTCTCCCCAGGGGAGTCAGGCCTCGTCTCGAGTGGGGGCATGCACGTGCGCTTTCCTCCCGAGCTGCAGCAGTAGTGTCACGCTTCCTGTCACGTGGATCAAGGGATCTGTGGCTTTCCCTCGAGGCTGTCCCTCGAGGCTTTCCCACGAGGCTTTCCCACAGGGCTGTGCCACGTGCCACCTTGGTGTGAGTCGATCCTCGGCGTGAAAGACTAGCCGGTGAAGGGAAAAGAGGTTCCTCTGGAATGGACTGAGACATCTGGGGGACTCTTGGAATGCTGGCTCGACCCTGGAGTTCCTCTCGCCGTTCCTGTTGAGAGGGCCTCCTCTTGAGATGCGACGGGAACGCCGGGAACTCTTTCCCGACGAAGCAGGGAAAGGATCCCTCATCTCGAGCTACGAGGCGGAAACGGGGCTCCTCTGGATGTGGGCGGGACCCTCGTGATTCCTCTCGAGTGGAGACGGGTATGTCGGGGAACTTCTTGATTTGCACCAAGGGTGTGAAGGAGCCTTTCGAAGTTCCAGAGGTGAGGTGTGATCAGCCTCGAGACGCCTCAGCGGAAATGGGCCTCATCTCGCCTGGAGGGGAGAACCTCCTGGATTTTCTCGAGTTGCAGCAGGTCTTCTCGAGTTACGACGGGGACCTCAGGGACCCGCTCTGGTGGCCTCAGGAAAGGCCAGTCCCCATGCGAGTTGCTAGGGGACCTCTCGGGATTCCTCTCCCGTCCATGCCGGGGCCTCAGTCCTTGTGTGGAGTCGGGGCCGGAACCTGAGGATTCCTCTCCAGTGTTGCCATGGATCTTGGGGTGCTTCTGAGTCTCCCCAGGGGAGTCAGGCCTCGTCTCGAGTGGGGGCATGCACGTGCGCTTTCCTCCCGAGCTGCAGCAGTAGTGTCACGCTTCCTGTCACGTGGATCAAGGGATCTGTGGCTTTCCCTCGAGGCTGTCCCTCGAGGCTTTCCCACGAGGCTTTCCCACAGGGCTGTGCCACGTGCCACCTTGGTGTGAGTCGATCCTCGGCGTGAAAGACGAGGCGGTGTAGGGAAAAGAGGTTCCTCTGGAAAGGACTGAGACATCTGGGGGACTCTTGGAATGGTGGCACGACCCTGGAGTTCCTCTCGCCGTTCTGTTGAGAGGGCCTCTTCTTGAGGTGCGACGGGAAGGCCGGGAACTCTTTCCCGACGAAGCAGGGAAAGGATCCCTCATCTCGAGCTACGAGGCGGAAACGGGGCTCCTCTGGATGTGGGCGGGACCCTCGTGATTCCTCTCGAGTGGAGACGGGTATGTCGGGGAACTTCTTGATTTGCACCAAGGGTGTGAAGGAGCCTTTCGAAGTTCCAGAGGTGAGGTGTGATCAGCCTCGAGACGCCTCAGCGGAAATGGGCCTCATCTCGCCTGGAGGGGAGAACCTCCTGGATTTTCTCGAGTTGCGGCAGGTCATCTCGAGTTACGACGGGGACCTCAGGGACCCGCTCTGGTGGCCTCAGGAAAGGCCAGTCCCCATGCGAGTTGCTAGGGGACCTCTCGGGATTCCTCTCCCGTCCATGGCGGGGCCTCAGTCCTTGTGTGGAGTCGGGGCCGGAACCTGGTGATTGCTCTCCAGTGTTGCCATGGATCTTGGGGTGCTTCTGAGTCTCCCCAGGGGAGTCAGGCCTCGTCTCGAGTGGGGGCTTGCACGTGCGCTTTCCTCCCGAGCTGCAGCAGTAGTGTCACGCTTCCTGTCACGTGGATCAAGGGATCTGTGGCTTTCCCTCGAGGCTGTCCCTCGAGGCTTTCCCACGAGGCTTTCCCACAGGGCTGTGCCACGTGCCACCTTCGTGTGAGTCGAACCTCGGCGTGAAAGACGAGCCGGTGAAGGGAAAGGAGGTTCCTCTGGAATGGACTGAGACATCTGGGGGACTCTTGGAATGCTGGCTCGACCCTGGAGTTCCTCTCGCCTTTCCTGTTGAGAGGGCCTCCTCTTGAGATGCGACGGGAACGCCGGGAACTCTTTCCCGACGAAGCAGGGAAAGGATCCCTCATCTCGAGCTACGAGGCGGAAACGGGGCTCCTCTGGATGTGGGCGGGACCCTCGTGATTCCTCTCGAGTGGAGACGGGTATGTCGGGGAACTTCTTGATTTGCACCAAGGGTGTGAAGGAGCCTTTCGAAGTTCCAGAGGTGAGGTGTGATCAGCCTCGAGACGCCTCAGCGGAAATGGGCCTCATCTCGCCTGGAGGGGAGAACCGCCTGGATTTTCTCGAGTTGCGGCAGGTCTTCTCGAGTTACGACGGGGACCTCAGGGACCCGCTCTGGTGGCCTCAGGAAAGGCCAGTTCCCATGCGAGTTGCTAGGGGACCTCTCGGGATTCCTCTCCCGTCCATGCCGGGGCCTCAGTCCTTGTGTGGAGTCGGGGACGGAACCTGAGGATTCCTCTCCAGTGTTGCCATGGATCTTGGGGTGCTTCTGAGTCTCCCCAGGGGAGTCAGGCCTCGTCTCGAGTGGGGGCATGCACGTGCGCTTTCCTCCCGAGCTGCAGCAGTAGTGTCACGCTTCCTGTCACGTGGATCAAGGGATCTGTGGCTTTCCCTCGAGGCTGTCCCTCGAGGCTTTCCCACGAGGCTTTCCCACAGGGCTGTGCCACGTGCCACCTTGGTGTGAGTCGATCCTCGGCGTGAAAGACAAGCCGGTGAAGGGAAAAGAGGTTCCTCTGGAAAGGACTGAGACATCTGGGGGACTCTTGGAATGGTGGCACGACCCTGGAGTTCCTCTCGCCGTTCCTGTTGAGAGGGCCTCCTCTTGAGATGCGACGGGAACGCCGGGAACTCTTTCCCGACGAAGCAGGGAAAGGATCCCTCATCTCGAGTTAAGAGGCGGAAACGGGGCTCCTCTGGATGTGGGCGGGACCCTCGTGATTCCTCTCGAGTGGAGACGGGTATGTCGGGGAACTTCTTGATTTGCACCAAGGGTGTGAAGGACCCTTTCGAAGTTCCAGAGGTGAGGTGTGATCAGCCTCGAGACGCCTCAGCGGAAATGGGCCTCATCTCGCCTGGAGGGGAGAACCTCCTGGATTTTCTCGAGTTGCGGCAGGTCTTCTCGAGTTACGACGGGGACCTCAGGGACCCGCTCTGGTGGCCTCAGGAAAGGCCAGTCCCCATGCGAGTTGCTAGGGGACCTCTCGGGATTCCTCTCCCGTCCATGCCGGGGCCTCAGTCCTTGTGTGGAGTCGGGGCCGGAACCTGAGGATTGCTCTCCAGTGTTGCCATGGATCTTGGGGTGCTTCTGAGACTCCCCAGGGGAGTCAGGCCTCGTCTCGAGTGGGGGCATGCACGTGCGCTTTCCTCCCGAGCTGCAGCAGTAGTGTCACGCTTCCTGTCACGTGGATCAAGGGATCTGTGGCTTTCCCTCGAGGCTGTCCCTCGAGGCTTTACCACAGGGCTGTGCCACGTGCCACCTTGGTGTGAGTCGATCCTCGGCGTGAAAGACGAGCCGGTGAAGGGAAAAGAGGTTCCTCTGAAATGGACTGAGACATCTGGGGGACTCTTGGAATGGTGGCACGACCCTGGAGTTCCTCTCGCCGTTCCTGTTGAGAGGGCCTCCTCTTGAGATGCGACGGGAACGCCGGGAACTCTTTCCCGACGAAGCAGGGAAAGGATCCCTCATCTCGAGCTACGAGGCGGAAACGGGGCTCCTCTGGATGTGGGCGGGACTCTCGTGATTCCTCTCGAGTGGAGACGGCTAGGTCGGGGAACTTCTTGATTTGCACCAAGGGTGTGAAGGACCCTTTCGAAGTTCCAGAGGTGAGGTGTGATCAGCCTCGAGACGCCTCAGCGGAAATGGGCCTCATCTCGCCTGGAGGGGAGAACCTCCTGGATTTTCTCGAGTTGCGGCAGGTCTTCTCGAGTTACGACGGGGACCTCAGGGACCCGCTCTGGTGGCCTCAGGAAAGGCCAGTCCCCATGCGAGTTGCTAGGGGACCTCTCGGGTTTCCTCTCCCGTCCATGCCGGGGCCTCAGTCCTTGTGTGGACTCGGGGCCGGAACCTGAGGATTCCTCTCCAGTGTTGCCATGGATCTTGGGGTGCTTCTGAGTCTCCCCAGGGGAGTCAGGCCTCGTCTCCAGTGGGGGCATGCACGTGCGCTTTCCTCCCCAGCTGCAGCAGTAGTGTCACGCTTCCTGTCACGTGGATCAAGGGATCTGTGGCTTTCCCTCGAGGCTGTCCCTCGAGGCTTTCCCACGAGGCTTTCCCACAGGGCTGTGCCACGTGCCACCTTGGTGTGAGTCGATCCTCGGCGTGAAAGACGAGCCGGTGAAGGGAAAAGAGGTTCCTCTGGAATGGACTGAGACATCTGGGGGACTCTTGGAATGGTGGCACGACCCTGGAGTTCCTCTCGCCGTTCCTGTTGAGAGGGCCTCCTCTTGAGATGCGACGGGAACGCCGGGAACTCTTTCCCGACGAAGCAGGGAAAGGATCCCTCATCTCGAGCTACGAGGCGGAAACGGGGCTCCTCTGGATGTGGGCGGGACTCTCGTGATTCCTCTCGAGTGGAGACGGGTATGTCGGGGAACTTCTTGATTTGCACCAAGGGTGTGAAGGACCCTTTCGAAGTTCCAGAGGTGAGGTGTGATCAGCCTCGAGACGCCTCAGCGGAAATGGGCCTCATCTCGCCTGGAGGGGAGAACCTCCTGGATTTTCTCGAGTTGCGGCAGGTCTTCTCGAGTTACGACGGGGACCTCAGGGACCCGCTCTGGTGGCCTCAGGAAAGGCCAGTCCCCATGCGAGTTGCTAGGGGACCTCTCGGGATTCCTCTCCCGTCCATGCCGGGGCCTCAGTCCTTGTGTGGAGTCGGGGCCGGAACCTGAGGATTGCTCACCAGTGTTGCCATGGATCTTGGGGTGCTTCTGAGTCTCCCCAGGGGAGTCAGGCCTCGTCTCGAGTGGGGGCATTCACGTGCGCTTTCCTCCCGAGCTGCAGCAGTAGTGTCACGCTTCCTGTCACGTGGATCAAGTTATCTGTGGCTTTCCCTCGAGGCTGTCCCTCGAGGCTTTCCCACGAAGCTTTCCCACAGGGCTTTGCTACGTGCCACCTTGGTGTGAGTCGATCCTCGGCGTGAAAGACGAGCCGGTGAAGGGAAAAGAGGTTCCTCTGGAATGGACTGAGACATCTGGGGGACTGTTGGAATGGTGGCACGACCCTGGAGTTCCTCTCGCCGTTCCTGTTGAGAAGGCCTCCTCTTGAGATGCGACGGGAACGCCGGGAACTCTTTCCCGACGAAGCAGGGAAAGGATCCCTCATCTCGAGCTACGAGGCGGAAACGGGGCTCCTCTGGATGTGGGCGGGACTCTCGTGATTCCTCTCGAGTGGAGACGGCTAGGTCGGAGAACTTCTTGATTTGCACCAAGGGTGTGAAGGACCCTTTCGAAGTTCCAGAGGTGAGGTGTGATCAGCCTCGAGACGCCTCAGCGGAAATGGGCCTCATCTCGCCTGGAGGGGAGAACCTCCTGGATTTTCTCGAGTTGCGGCAGGTCTTCTCGAGTTACGACGGGGACCTCAGGTACCCGCTCTGGTGGCCTCAGGAAAGGCCAGTCCCCATGCGAGTTGCTAGGGGACCTCTCGGGATTCCTCTCCCGTCCATGCCGGGGCCTCAGTCCTTGTGTGGAGTCGGGGCCGGAACCTGAGGATTGCTCTCCAGTGTTGCCATGGATCTTGGGGTGCTTCTGAGTCTCCCCAGGGGAGTCAGGCCTCGTCTCGAGTGGGGGCATGCACGTGCGCTTTCCTCCCGAGCTGCAGCAGTAGTGTCACGCTTCCTGTCACGTGGATCAAGGGATCTGTGGCTTTCCCTCGAGGCTGTCCCTCGAGGCTTTCCCACGAGGCTTTCCCACAGGGCTGTGCCACGTGCCACCTTGGTGTGAGTCGATCCTCGGCGTGAAAGACGAGCCGGTGAAGGGAAAAGAGGTTCCTCTGGAAAGGACTGAGACATCTGGGGGACTCTTGGAATGGTGGCACGACCCTGGAGTTCCTCTCGCCGTTCCTGTTGAGAGGGCCTCCTCTTGAGATGCGACGGGAACGCCGGGAACTCTTTCCCGACGAAGCAGGGAAAGGATCCCTCATCTCGAGCTAAGAGGCGGAAACGGGGCTCCTCTGGATGTGGGCGGGACCCTCGTGATTCCTCTCGAGTGGAGACGGGTATGTCGGGGAACTTCTTGATTTGCACCAAGGGTGTGAAGGACCCTTTCGAAGTTCCAGAGGTGAGGTGTGATCAGCCTCGAGACGCCTCAGCGGAAATGGGCCTCATCTCGCCTGGAGGGGAGAACCTCCTGGATTTTCTCGAGTTGCGGCAGGTCTTCTCGAGTTACGACGGGGACCTCAGGGACCCGCTCTGGTGGCCTCAGGAAAGGCCAGTCCCCATGCGAGTTGCTAGGGGACCTCTCGGGATTCCTCTCCCGTCCATGCCGGGGCCTCAGTCCTTGTGTGGAGTCGGGGCCGGAACCTGAGGATTGCTCTCCAGTGTTGCCATGGATCTTGGGGTGCTTCTGAGACTCCCCAGGGGAGTCAGGCCACGTCTCGAGTGGGGGCATGCACGTGCGCTTTCCTCCCGAGCTGCAGCAGTAGTGTCACGCTTCCTGTCACGTGGATCAAGGGATCTGTGGCTTTCCCTCGAGGCTGTCCCTCGAGGCTTTCCCACGAGGCTTTCCCACAGGGCTGTGCCACGTGCCACCTTGGTGTGAGTCGATCCTCGGCGTGAAAGACGAGCCGGTGAAGGGAAAAGAGGTTCCTCTGGAATGGACTGAGACATCTGGGGGACTCTTGGAATGGTGGCACGACCCTGGAGTTCCTCTCGCCGTTCCTGTTGAGAGGGCCTCCTCTTGAGATGCGACGGGAACGCCGGGAACTCTTTCCCGACGAAGCAGGGAAAGGATCCCTCATCTCGAGCTACGAGGCGGAAACGGGGCTCCTCTGGATGTGGGCGGGACTCTCGTGATTCCTCTCGAGTGGAGACGGCTAGGTCGGGGAACTTCTTGATTTGCACCAAGGGTGTGAAGGACCCTTTCGAAGTTCCAGAGGGGAGGTGTGATCAGCCTCGAGACGCCTCAGCGGAAATGGGCCTCATCTCGACTGGAGGGGAGAACCTCCTGGATTTTCTCGAGTTGCGGCAGGTCTTCTCGAGTTACGACGGGGACCTCAGGGACCCGCTCTGGTGGCCTCAGGAAAGGCCAGTCCCCATGCGAGTTGCTAGGGGACCTCTCGGGATTCCTCTCCCGTCCATGCCGGGGCCTCAGTCCTTGTGTGGAGTCGGGGCCGGAACCTGAGGATTGCTCTCCATTGTTGCCATGGATCTTGGGGTGCTTCTGAGTCTCCCCAGGGGAGTCAGGCCTCGTCTCGAGTGGGGGCATGCACGTGCGCTTTCCTCCCGAGCTGCAGCAGTAGTGTCACGCTTCCTGTCACGTGGATCAAGGGATCTGTGGCTTTCCCTCGAGGCTGTCCCTCGAGGCTTTCCCACAGGGCTGTGCCACGTGCCACCTTGGTGTGAGTCGATCCTCGGCGTGAAAGACGAGCCGGTGAAGGGAAAAGAGGTTCCTCTGGAATGGACTGAGACATCTGGGGGACTCTTGGAATGGTGGCACGACCCTGGAGTTCCTCTCGCCGTTCCTGTTGAGAGGGCCTCCTCTTGAGATGCGACGGGAACGCCGGGAACTCTTTCCCGACGAAGCAGGGAAAGGATCCCTCATCTCGAGCTACGAGGCGGAAACGGGGCTCCTCTGGATGTGGGCGGGACTCTCGTGATTCCTCTCGAGTGGAGACGGCTAGGTCGGGGAACTTCTTGATTTGCACCAAGGGTGTGAAGGACCCTTTCGAAGTTCCAGAGGTGAGGTGTGATCAGCCTCGAGACGCCTCAGCGGAAATCGGCCTCATCTCGACTGGAGGGGAGAACCTCCTGGATTTTCTCGAGTTGCGGCAGGTCTTCTCGAGTTACGACGGGGACCTCAGGGACCCGCTCTGGTGGCCTCAGGAAAGGCCAGTCCCCATGCGAGTTGCTAGGGGACCTCTCGGGATTCCTCTCCCGTCCATGCCGGGGCCTCAGTCCTTGTGTGGAGCCGGGGCCGGAACCTGAGGATTGCTCTCCATTGTTGCCATGGATCTTGGGGTGCTTCTGAGTCTCCCCAGGGGAGTCAGGCCTCGTCTCGAGTGGGGGCATGCACGTGCGCTTTCCTCCCGAGCTGCAGCAGTAGTGTCACGCTTCCTGTCACGTGGATCAAGGGATCTGTGGCTTTCCCTCGAGGCTGTCCCTCGAGGCTTTCCCACAGGGCTGTGCCACGTGCCACCTTGGTGTGAGTCGATCCTCGGCGTGAAAGACGAGCCGGTGAAGGGAAAAGAGGTTCCTCTGGAATGGACTGAGACATCTGGGGGACTCTTGGAATGGTGGCACGACCCTGGAGTTCCTCTCGCCGTTCCTGTTGAGAGGGCCTCCTCTTGAGATGCGACGGGAACGCCGGGAACTCTTTCCCGACGAAGCAGGGAAAGGATCCCTCATCTCGAGCTACGAGGCGGAAACGGGGCTCCTCTGGATGTGGGCGGGACTCTCGTGATTCCTCTCGAGTGGAGACGGGTATGTCGGGGAACTTCTTGATTTGCACCAAGGGTGTGAAGGACCCTTTCGAAGTTCCAGAGGTGAGGTGTGATCAGCCTCGAGACGCCTCAGCGGAAATGGGCCTCATCTCGCCTGGAGGGGAGAACCTCCTGGATTTTCTCGAGTTGCGGCAGGTCTTCTCGAGTTACGACGGGGACCTCAGGGACCCGCTCTGGTGGCCTCAGGAAAGGCCAGTCCCCATGCGAGTTGCTAGGGGACCTCTCGGGATTCCTCTCCCGTCCATGCCGGGGCCTCAGTCCTTGTGTGGAGTCGGGGCCGGAACCTGAGGATTGCTCACCAGTGTTGCCATGGATCTTGGGGTGCTTCTGAGTCTCCCCAGGGGAGTCAGGCCTCGTCTCGAGTGGGGGCATGCACGTGCGCTTTCCTCCCGAGCTGCAGCAGTAGTGTCACGCTTCCTGTCACGTGGATCAAGGGATCTGTGGCTTTCCCTCGAGGCTGTCCCTCGAGGCTTTCCCACGAGGCTTTCCCACAGGGCTTTGCTACGTGCCACCTTGGTGTGAGTCGATCCTCGGCGTGAAAGACGAGCCGGTGAAGGGAAAAGAGGTTCCTCTGGAATGGACTGAGACATCTGGGGGACTGTTGGAATGGTGGCACGACCCTGGAGTTCCTCTCGCCGTTCCTGTTGAGAAGGCCTCCTCTTGAGATGCGACGGGAACGCCGGGAACTCTTTCCCGACGAAGCAGGGAAAGGATCCCTCATCTCGAGCTACGAGGCGGAAACGGGGCTCCTCTGGATGTGGGCGGGACTCTCGTGATTCCTCTCGAGTGGAGACGGCTAGGTCGGAGAACTTCTTGATTTGCACCAAGGGTGTGAAGGACCCTTTCGAAGTTCCAGAGGTGAGGTGTGATCAGCCTCGAGACGCCTCAGCGGAAATGGGCCTCATCTCGCCTGGAGGGGAGAACCTCCTGGATTTTTTCGAGTTGCGGCAGGTCTTCTCGAGTTACGACGGGGACCTCAGGTACCCGCTCTGGTGGCCTCAGGAAAGGCCAGTCCCCATGCGAGTTGCTAGGGGACCTCTCGGGATTCCTCTCCCGTCCATGCCGGGGCCTCAGTCCTTGTGTGGAGTCGGGGCCGGAACCTGAGGATTGCTCTCCAGTGTTGCCATGGATCTTGGGGTGCTTCTGAGTCTCCCCAGGGGAGTCAGGCCTCGTCTCGAGTGGGGGCATGCACGTGCGCTTTCCTCCCGAGCTGCAGCAGTAGTGTCACGCTTCCTGTCACGTGTATCAAGGGATCTGTGGCTTTCCCTCGAGGCTGTCCCTCGAGGCTTTCCCACGAGGCTTTCCCACAGGGCTGTGCCACGTGCCACCTTGGTGTGAGTCGATCCTCGGCGTGAAAGACGAGCCGGTGAAGGGAAAAGAGGTTCCTCTGGAAAGGACTGAGACATCTGGGGGACTCTTGGAATGGTGGCACGACCCTGGAGTTCCTCTCGCCGTTCCTGTTGAGAGGGCCTCCTCTTGAGATGCGACGGGAACGCCGGGAACTCTTTCCCGACGAAGCAGGGAAAGGATCCCTCATCTCGAGCTAAGAGGCGGAAACGGGGCTCCTCTGGATGTGGGCGGGACCCTCGTGATTCCTCTCGAGTGGAGACGGGTATGTCGGGGAACTTCTTGATTTGCACCAAGGGTGTGAAGGACCCTTTCGAAGTTCCAGAGGTGAGGTGTGATCAGCCTCGAGACGCCTCAGCGGAAATGGGCCTCATCTCGCCTGGAGGGGAGAACCTCCTGGATTTTCTCGAGTTGCGGCAGGTCTTCTCGAGTTACGACGGGGACCTCAGGGACCCGCTCTGGTGGCCTCAGGAAAGGCCAGTCCCCATGCGAGTTGCTAGGGGACCTCTCGGGATTCCTCTCCCGTCCATGCCGGGGCCTCAGTCCTTGTGTGGAGTCGGGGCCGGAACCTGAGGATTGCTCTCCAGTGTTGCCATGGATCTTGGGGTGCTTCTGAGACTCCCCAGGGGAGTCAGGCCACGTCTCGAGTGGGGGCATGCACGTGCGCTTTCCTCCCGAGCTGCAGCAGTAGTGTCACGCTTCCTGTCACGTGGATCAAGGGATCTGTGGCTTTCCCTCGAGGCTGTCCCTCGAGGCTTTCCCACGAGGCTTTCCCACAGGGCTGTGCCACGTGCCACCTTGGTGTGAGTCGATCCTCGGCGTGAAAGACGAGCCGGTGAAGGGAAAAGAGGTTCCTCTGGAATGGACTGAGACATCTGGGGGACTCTTGGAATGGTGGCACGACCCTGGAGTTCCTCTCGCCGTTCCTGTTGAGAGGGCCTCCTCTTGAGATGCGACGGGAACGCCGGGAACTCTTTCCCGACGAAGCAGGGAAAGGATCCCTCATCTCGAGCTACGAGGCGGAAACGGGGCTCCTCTGGATGTGGGCGGGACTCTCGTGATTCCTCTCGAGTGGAGACGGCTAGGTCGGGGAACTTCTTGATTTGCACCAAGGGTGTGAAGGACCCTTTCGAAGTTCCAGAGGGGAGGTGTGATCAGCCTCGAGACGCCTCAGCGGAAATGGGCCTCATCTCGACTGGAGGGGAGAACCTCCTGGATTTTCTCGAGTTGCGGCAGGTCTTCTCGAGTTACGACGGGGACCTCAGGGACCCGCTCTGGTGGCCTCAGGAAAGGCCAGTCCCCATGCGAGTTGCTAGGGGACCTCTCGGGATTCCTCTCCCGTCCATGCCGGGGCCTCAGTCCTTGTGTGGAGTCGGGGCCGGAACCTGAGGATTGCTCTCCATTGTTGCCATGGATCTTGGGGTGCTTCTGAGTCTCCCCAGGGGAGTCAGGCCTCGTCTCGAGTGGGGGCATGCACGTGCGCTTTCCTCCCGAGCTGCAGCAGTAGTGTCACGCTTCCTGTCACGTGGATCAAGGGATCTGTGGCTTTCCCTCGAGGCTGTCCCTCGAGGCTTTCCCACAGGGCTGTGCCACGTGCCACCTTGGTGTGAGTCGATCCTCGGCGTGAAAGACGAGCCGGTGAAGGGAAAAGAGGTTCCTCTGGAATGGACTGAGACATCTGGGGGACTCTTGGAATGGTGGCACGACCCTGGAGTTCCTCTCGCCGTTCCTGTTGAGAGGGCCTCCTCTTGAGATGCGACGGGAACGCCGGGAACTCTTTCCCGACGAAGCAGGGAAAGGATCCCTCATCTCGAGCTACGAGGCGGAAACGGGGCTCCTCTGGATGTGGGCGGGACTCTCGTGATTCCTCTCGAGTGGAGACGGCTAGGTCGGGGAACTTCTTGATTTGCACCAAGGGTGTGAAGGACCCTTTCGAAGTTCCAGAGGTGAGGTGTGATCAGCCTCGAGACGCCTCAGCGGAAATCGGCCTCATCTCGACTGGAGGGGAGAACCTCCTGGATTTTCTCGAGTTGCGGCAGGTCTTCTCGAGTTACGACGGGGACCTCAGGGACCCGCTCTGGTGGCCTCAGGAAAGGCCAGTCCCCATGCGAGTTGCTAGGGGACCTCTCGGGATTCCTCTCCCGTCCATGCCGGGGCCTCAGTCCTTGTGTGGAGCCGGGGCCGGAACCTGAGGATTGCTCTCCATTGTTGCCATGGATCTTGGGGTGCTTCTGAGTCTCCCCAGGGGAGTCAGGCCTCGTCTCGAGTGGGGGCATGCACGTGCGCTTTCCTCCCGAGCTGCAGCAGTAGTGTCACGCTTCCTGTCACGTGGATCAAGGGATCTGTGGCTTTCCCTCGAGGCTGTCCCTCGAGGCTTTCCCACAGGGCTGTGCCACGTGCCACCTTGGTGTGAGTCGATCCTCGGCGTGAAAGACGAGCCGGTGAAGGGAAAAGAGGTTCCTCTGGAATGGACTGAGACATCTGGGGGACTCTTGGAATGGTGGCACGACCCTGGAGTTCCTCTCGCCGTTCCTGTTGAGAGGGCCTCCTCTTGAGATGCGACGGGAACGCCGGGAACTCTTTCCCGACGAAGCAGGGAAAGGATCCCTCATCTCGAGCTACGAGGCGGAAACGGGGCTCCTCTGGATGTGGGCGGGACTCTCGTGATTCCTCTCGAGTGGAGACGGCTAGGTCGGGGAACTTCTTGATTTGCACCAAGGGTGTGAAGGACCCTTTCGAAGTTCCAGAGGTGAGGTGTGATCAGCCTCGAGACGCCTCAGCGGAAATGGGCCTCATCTCGCCTGGAGGGGAGAACCTCCTGGATTTTCTCGAGTTGCGGCAGGTCTTCTCGAGTTACGACGGGGACCTCAGGGACCCGCTCTGGTGGCCTCAGGAAAGGCCAGTCCCCATGCGAGTTGCTAGGGGACCTCTCGGGATTCCTCTCCCGTCCATGCCGGGGCCTCAGTCCTTGTGTGGAGTCGGGGCCGGAACCTGAGGATTGCTCACCAGTGTTGCCATGGATCTTGGGGTGCTTCTGAGTCTCCCCAGGGGAGTCAGGCCTCGTCTCGAGTGGGGGCATGCACGTGCGCTTTCCTCCCGAGCTGCAGCAGTAGTGTCACGCTTCCTGTCACGTGGATCAAGGGATCTGTGGCTTTCCCTCGAGGCTGTCCCTCGAGGCTTTCCCACGAGGCTTTCCCACAGGGCTTTGCTACGTGCCACCTTGGTGTGAGTCGATCCTCGGCGTGAAAGACGAGCCGGTGAAGGGAAAAGAGGTTCCTCTGGAATGGACTGAGACATCTGGGGGACTGTTGGAATAGTGGCACGACCCTGGAGTTCCTCTCGCCGTTCCTGTTGAGAAGGCCTCCTCTTGAGATGCGACGGGAACGCCGGGAACTCTTTCCCGACGAAGCAGGGAAAGGATCCCTCATCTCGAGCTACGAGGCGGAAACGGGGCTCCTCTGGATGTGGGCGGGACTCTCGTGATTCCTCTCGAGTGGAGACGGCTAGGTCGGAGAACTTCTTGATTTGCACCAAGGGTGTGAAGGACCCTTTCGAAGTTCCAGAGGTGAGGTGTGATCAGCCTCGAGACGCCTCAGCGGAAATGGGCCTCATCTCGCCTGGAGGGGAGAACCTCCTGGATTTTTTCGAGTTGCGGCAGGTCTTCTCGAGTTACGACGGGGACCTCAGGTACCCGCTCTGGTGGCCTCAGGAAAGGCCAGTCCCCATGCGAGTTGCTAGGGGACCTCTCGGGATTCCTCTCCCGTCCATGCCGGGGCCTCAGTCCTTGTGTGGAGTCGGGGCCGGAACCTGAGGATTGCTCTCCAGTGTTGCCATGGATCTTGGGGTGCTTCTGAGTCTCCCCAGGGGAGTCAGGCCTCGTCTCGAGTGGGGGCATGCACGTGCGCTTTCCTCCCGAGCTGCAGCAGTAGTGTCACGCTTCCTGTCACGTGTATCAAGGGATCTGTGGCTTTCCCTCGAGGCTGTCCCTCGAGGCTTTCCCACGAGGCTTTCCCACAGGGCTGTGCCACGTGCCACCTTGGTGTGAGTCGATCCTCGGCGTGAAAGACGAGCCGGTGAAGGGAAAAGAGGTTCCTCTGGAAAGGACTGAGACATCTGGGGGACTCTTGGAATGGTGGCACGACCCTGGAGTTCCTCTCGCCGTTCCTGTTGAGAGGGCCTCCTCTTGAGATGCGACGGGAACGCCGGGAACTCTTTCCCGACGAAGCAGGGAAAGGATCCCTCATCTCGAGCTAAGAGGCGGAAACGGGGCTCCTCTGGATGTGGGCGGGACCCTCGTGATTCCTCTCGAGTGGAGACGGGTATGTCGGGGAACTTCTTGATTTGCACCAAGGGTGTGAAGGACCCTTTCGAAGTTCCAGAGGTGAGGTGTGATCAGCCTCGAGACGCCTCAGCGGAAATGGGCCTCATCTCGCCTGGAGGGGAGAACCTCCTGGATTTTCTCGAGTTGCGGCAGGTCTTCTCGAGTTACGACGGGGACCTCAGGGACCCGCTCTGGTGGCCTCAGGAAAGGCCAGTCCCCATGCGAGTTGCTAGGGGACCTCTCGGGATTCCTCTCCCGTCCATGCCGGGGCCTCAGTCCTTGTGTGGAGTCGGGGCCGGAACCTGAGGATTGCTCTCCAGTGTTGCCATGGATCTTGGGGTGCTTCTGAGACTCCCCAGGGGAGTCAGGCCACGTCTCGAGTGGGGGCATGCACGTGCGCTTTCCTCCCGAGCTGCAGCAGTAGTGTCACGCTTCCTGTCACGTGGATCAAGGGATCTGTGGCTTTCCCTCGAGGCTGTCCCTCGAGGCTTTCCCACGAGGCTTTCCCACAGGGCTGTGCCACGTGCCACCTTGGTGTGAGTCGATCCTCGGCGTGAAAGACGAGCCGGTGAAGGGAAAAGAGGTTCCTCTGGAATGGACTGAGACATCTGGGGGACTCTTGGAATGGTGGCACGACCCTGGAGTTCCTCTCGCCGTTCCTGTTGAGAGGGCCTCCTCTTGAGATGCGACGGGAACGCCGGGAACTCTTTCCCGACGAAGCAGGGAAAGGATCCCTCATCTCGAGCTACGAGGCGGAAACGGGGCTCCTCTGGATGTGGGCGGGACTCTCGTGATTCCTCTCGAGTGGAGACGGCTAGGTCGGGGAACTTCTTGATTTGCACCAAGGGTGTGAAGGACCCTTTCGAAGTTCCAGAGGGGAGGTGTGATCAGCCTCGAGACGCCTCAGCGGAAATGGGCCTCATCTCGACTGGAGGGGAGAACCTCCTGGATTTTCTCGAGTTGCGGCAGGTCTTCTCGAGTTACGACGGGGACCTCAGGGACCCGCTCTGGTGGCCTCAGGAAAGGCCAGTCCCCATGCGAGTTGCTAGGGGACCTCTCGGGATTCCTCTCCCGTCCATGCCGGGGCCTCAGTCCTTGTGTGGAGTCGGGGCCGGAACCTGAGGATTGCTCTCCATTGTTGCCATGGATCTTGGGGTGCTTCTGAGTCTCCCCAGGGGAGTCAGGCCTCGTCTCGAGTGGGGGCATGCACGTGCGCTTTCCTCCCGAGCTGCAGCAGTAGTGTCACGCTTCCTGTCACGTGGATCAAGGGATCTGTGGCTTTCCCTCGAGGCTGTCCCTCGAGGCTTTCCCACAGGGCTGTGCCACGTGCCACCTTGGTGTGAGTCGATCCTCGGCGTGAAAGACGAGCCGGTGAAGGGAAAAGAGGTTCCTCTGGAATGGACTGAGACATCTGGGGGACTCTTGGAATGGTGGCACGACCCTGGAGTTCCTCTCGCCGTTCCTGTTGAGAGGGCCTCCTCTTGAGATGCGACGGGAACGCCGGGAACTCTTTCCCGACGAAGCAGGGAAAGGATCCCTCATCTCGAGCTACGAGGCGGAAACGGGGCTCCTCTGGATGTGGGCGGGACTCTCGTGATTCCTCTCGAGTGGAGACGGCTAGGTCGGGGAACTTCTTGATTTGCACCAAGGGTGTGAAGGACCCTTTCGAAGTTCCAGAGGTGAGGTGTGATCAGCCTCGAGACGCCTCAGCGGAAATCGGCCTCATCTCGACTGGAGGGGAGAACCTCCTGGATTTTCTCGAGTTGCGGCAGGTCTTCTCGAGTTACGACGGGGACCTCAGGGACCCGCTCTGGTGGCCTCAGGAAAGGCCAGTCCCCATGCGAGTTGCTAGGGGACCTCTCGGGATTCCTCTCCCGTCCATGCCGGGGCCTCAGTCCTTGTGTGGAGCCGGGGCCGGAACCTGAGGATTGCTCTCCATTGTTGCCATGGATCTTGGGGTGCTTCTGAGTCTCCCCAGGGGAGTCAGGCCTCGTCTCGAGTGGGGGCATGCACGTGCGCTTTCCTCCCGAGCTGCAGCAGTAGTGTCACGCTTCCTGTCACGTGGATCAAGGGATCTGTGGCTTTCCCTCGAGGCTGTCCCTCGAGGCTTTCCCACAGGGCTGTGCCACGTGCCACCTTGGTGTGAGTCGATCCTCGGCGTGAAAGACGAGCCGGTGAAGGGAAAAGAGGTTCCTCTGGAATGGACTGAGACATCTGGGGGACTCTTGGAATGGTGGCACGACCCTGGAGTTCCTCTCGCCGTTCCTGTTGAGAGGGCCTCCTCTTGAGATGCGACGGGAACGCCGGGAACTCTTTCCCGACGAAGCAGGGAAAGGATCCCTCATCTCGAGCTACGAGGCGGAAACGGGGCTCCTCTGGATGTGGGCGGGACTCTCGTGATTCCTCTCGAGTGGAGACGGCTAGGTCGGGGAACTTCTTGATTTGCACCAAGGGTGTGAAGGACCCTTTCGAAGTTCCAGAGGTGAGGTGTGATCAGCCTCGAGACGCCTCAGCGGAAATGGGCCTCATCTCGCCTGGAGGGGAGAACCTCCTGGATTTTCTCGAGTTGCGGCAGGTCTTCTCGAGTTACGACGGGGACCTCAGGGACCCGCTCTGGTGGCCTCAGGAAAGGCCAGTCCCCATGCGAGTTGCTAGGGGACCTCTCGGGTTTCCTCTCCCGTCCATGCCGGGGCCTCAGTCCTTGTGTGGAGTCGGGGCCGGAACCTGAGGATTCCTCTCCAGTGTTGCCATGGATCTTGGGGTGCTTCTGAGTCTCCCCAGGGGAGTCAGGCCTCGTCTCGAGTGGGGGCATGCACGTGCGCTTTCCTCCCCAGCTGCAGCAGTAGTGTCACGCTTCCTGTCACGTGGATCAAGGGATCTGTGGCTTTCCCTCGAGGCTGTCCCTCGAGGCT
The DNA here is from genome assembly GCF_023091745.1 of Budorcas taxicolor. Taxonomy (NCBI): domain Eukaryota; kingdom Metazoa; phylum Chordata; class Mammalia; order Artiodactyla; family Bovidae; genus Budorcas; species Budorcas taxicolor. Next base: position 1,109,420 of record NC_068925.1, read on the forward strand.
TTCCCACGAGGCTTTCCCACAGGGCTGTGCCACGTGCCACCTTGGTGTGAGTCGATCCTCGGCGTGAAAGACGAGCCGGTGAAGGGAAAAGAGGTTCCTCTGGAATGGACTGAGACATCTGGGGGACTCTTGGAATGGTGGCACGACCCTGGAGTTCCTCTCGCCGTTCCTGTTGAGAGGGCCTCCTCTTGAGATGCGACGGGAACGCCGGGAACTCTTTCCCGACGAAGCAGGGAAAGGATCCCTCATCTCGAGCTACGAGGCGGAAACGGGGCTCCTCTGGATGTGGGCGGGACTCTCGTGATTCCTCTCGAGTGGAGACGGCTAGGTCGGGGAACTTCTTGATTTGCACCAAGGGTGTGAAGGACCCTTTCGAAGTTCCAGAGGTGAGGTGTGATCAGCCTCGAGACGCCTCAGGGGAAATGGGCCTCATCTCGCCTGGAGGGGAGAACCTCCTGGATTTTCTCGAGTTGCGGCAGGTCTTCTCGAGTTACGACGGGGACCTCAGGGACCCGCTCTGGTGGCCTCAGGAAAGGCCAGTCCCCATGCGAGTTGCTAGGGGACCTCTCGGGATTCCTCTCCCGTCCATGCCGGGGCCTCAGTCCTTGTGTGGAGACGGGGCCGGAACCTGAGGATTGCTCTCCAGTGTTGCCATGGATCTTGGGGTGCTTCTGAGTCTCCCCAGGGGAGTCAGGCCTCGTCTCGAGTGGGGGCATGCACGTGCGCTTTCCTCCCGAGCTGCAGCAGTAGTGTCACGCTTCCTGTCACGTGGATCAAGGGATCTGTGGCTTTCCCTCGAGGCTGTCCCTCGAGGCTTTCCCACGAGGCTTTCCCACAGGGCTGTGCCACGTGCCACCTTGGTGTGAGTCGATCCTCGGCGTGAAAGACGAGCCGGTGAAGGGAAAAGAGGTTCCTCTGGAATGGACTGAGACATCTGGGGGATTCTTGGAATGGTGGCACGACCCTGGAGTTCCTCTCGCCGTTCCTGTTGAGAGGGCCTCCTCTTGAGATGCGACGGGAACGCCGGGAACTCTTTCCCGACGAAGCAGGGAAAGGATCCCTCATCTCGAGCTACGAGGCGGAAACGGGGCTCCTCTGGATGTGGGCGGGACTCTCGTGATTCCTTTCGAGTGGAGACGGCTAGGTCGGGGAACTTCTTGATTTGCACCAAGGGTGTGAAGGACCCTTTCGAAGTTCCAGAGGGGAGGTGTGATCAGCCTCGAGACGCCTCAGAGGAAATGGGCCTCATCTCGCCTGGAGGGGAGAACCTCCTGGATTTTCTCGAGTTGCGGCAGGTCTTCTCGAGTTACGACGGGGACCTCAGGGACCCGCTCTGGTGGCCTCAGGAAAGGCCAGTCCCCATGCGAGTTGCTAGGGGACCTCTCGGGATTCCTCTCCCGTCCATGCCGGGGCCTCAGTCCTTGTGTGGAGTTGGCGCCGGAACCTGAGGATTGCTCTCCAGTGTTGCCATGGATCTTGGGGTGCTTCTGAGTCTCCCCAGGGGAGTCAGGCCTCGTCTCGAGTGGGGGCATGCACGTGCGCTTTCCTCCCGAGCTGCAGCAGTAGTGTCACGCTTCCTGTCACGTGGATCAAGGGATCTGTGGCTTTCCCTCGAGGCTGTCCCTCGAGGCTTTCCCACGAGGCTTTCCCACAGGGCTGTGCCACGTGCCACCTTGGTGTGAGTCGATCCTCGGCGTGAAAGACGAGCCGGTGAAGGGAAAAGTGGTTCCTCTGGAATGGACTGAGACATCTGGGGGACTCTTGGAATGGTGGCACGACCCTGGAGTTCCTCTCGCCGTTCCTGTTGAGAGGGCCTCCTCTTGAGATGCGACGGGAAGGCCGGGAACCCTTTCCCGACGAAGCAGGGAAAGGATCCCTCATCTCGAGCTACGAGGCGGAAACGGGGCTCCTCTGGATGTGGGCGGGACTCTCGTGATTCCTCTCGAGTGGAGACGGCTAGGTCGGGGAACTTCTTGATTTGCACCAAGGGTGTGAAGGACCCTTTCGAAGTTCCAGAGGTGAGGTGTGATCAGCCTCGAGACGCCTCAGCGGAAATGGGCCTCATCTCGCCTGGAGGGGAGAACCTCCTGGATTTTCTCGAGTTGCGGCAGGTCTTCTCGAGTTACGACGGGGACCTCAGGGACCCGCTCTGGTGGCCTCAGGAAAGGCCAGTCCCCATGCGAGTTGCTAGGGGACCTCTCGGGATTCCTCTCCCGTCCATGCCGGGGCCTCAGTCCTTGTGTGGAGTCGGGGCCGGAAACTGAGGATTGCTCTCCAGTGTTGCCATGGATCTTGGGGTGCTTCTGAGTCTCCCCAGGGGAGTCAGGCCTCGTCTCGAGTGGGGGCATGCACGTGCGCTTTCCTCCCGAGCTGCAGCAGTGGTGTCACGCTTCCTGTAACGTGGATCAAGGGATCTGTGGCTTTCCCTCGAGGCTGTCCCTCGAGGCTTTCCCACGAGGCTTTCCCACAGGGCTGTGCCACGTGCCACCTTGGTGTGAGTCGATCCTCGGCGTGAAAGACGAGCCGGTGAAGGGAAAAGAGGTTCCTCTGGAATGGACTGAGACATCTGGGGGACTCTTGGAATGGTGGCACGACCCTGGAGTTCCTCTCGCCGTTCCTGTTGAGAGGGCCTCCTCTTGAGATGCGACGGGAACGCCGGGAACTCTTTCCCGACGAAGCAGGGAAAGGATCCCTCATCTCGAGCTACGAGGCGGAAACGGGGCTCCTCTGGATGTGGGCGGGACTCTCGTGATTCCTCTCGAGTGGAGACGGCTAGGTCGGGGAACTTCTTGATTTGCACCAAGGGTGTGAAGGACCCTTTCGAAGTTCCAGAGGTGAGGTGTGATCAGCCTCGAGACGCCTCAGCGGAAATGGGCCTCATCTCGCCTGGAGGGGAGAACCTCCTGGATTTTCTCGAGTTGCGGCAGGTCTTCTCGAGTTACGACGGGGACCTCAGGGACCCGCTCTGGTGGCCTCAGGAAAGGCCAGTCCCCATGCGAGTTGCTAGGGGACCTCTCGGGATTCCTCTCCCGTCCATGCCGGGGCCTCAGTCCTTGTGTGGAGTCGGGGCCGGAACCTGAGGATTCCTCTCCAGTGTTGCCATGGATCTTGGGGTGCTTCTGAGTCTCCCCAGGGGAGTCAGGCCTCGTCTCGAGTGGGGGCATGCACGTGCGCTTTCCTCCCGAGCTGCAGCAGTAGTGTCACGCTTCCTGTCACGTGGATCAAGGGATCTGTGGCTTTTCCTCGAGGCTGTCCCTCGAGGCTTTCCCACGAGGCTTTCCCACAGGGCTGTGCCACGTGCCACCTTGGTGTGAGTCGATCCTCGGCGTGAAACACGAGCCGGTGAAGGGAAAAGAGGTTCCTCTGGAATGGACTGAGACATCTGGGGGACTCTTGGAATGGTGGCACGACCCTGGAGTTCCTCTCGCCGTTCCTGTTGAGAGGGCCTCCTCTTGAGATGCGACGGGAAGGCCGGGAACCCTTTCCCGACGAAGCAGGGAAAGGATCCCTCATCTCGAGCTACGAGGCGGAAACGGGGCTCCTCTGGATGTGGGCGGGACCCTCGTGATTCCTCTCGAGTGGAGACGGGTATGTCGGGGAACTTCTTGATTTGCACCAAGGGTGTGAAGGACCCTTTCGAAGTTCCAGAGGTGAGGTGTGATCAGCCTCGAGACGCCACAGCGGAAATGGGCCTCATCTCGCCTGGAGGGGAGAACCTCCTGGATTTTCTCGAGTTGCGGCAGGTCTTCTCGAGTTACGACGGGGACCTCAGGGACCCGCTCTGGTGGCCTCAGGAAAGGCCAGTCCCCATGCGAGTTGCTAGGGGACCTCTCGGGATTCCTCTCCCGTCCATGCCGGGGCCTCAGTCCTTGTGTGGAGTTGGGGCCGGAACCTGAGGATTGCTCTCCAGTGTTGCCATGGATCTTGGGGTGCTTCTGAGTCTCCCCAGGGGAGTCAGGCCTCGTCTCGAGTGGGGGCATGCACGTGCGCTTTCCTCCCGTGCTGCAGCAGTAGTGTCACGCTTCCTGTCACGTGGATCAAGGGATCTGTGGCTTTCCCTCGAGGCTGTCCCTCGAGGCTTTCCCACGAGGCTTTCCCACAGGGCTGTGCCACGTGCCACCTTGGTGTGAGTCGATCCTCGGCGTGAAAGACGAGCCGGTGAAGGGAAAAGTGGTTCCTCTGGAATGGACTGAGACATCTGGGGGACTCTTGGAATGGTGGCACGACCCTGGAGTTCCTCTCGCCGTTCCTGTTGAGAGGGCCTCCTCTTGAGATGCGACGGGAAGGCCGGGAACCCTTTCCCGACGAAGCAGGGAAAGGATCCCTCATCTCGAGCTACGAGGCGGAAACGGGGCTCCTCTGGATGTGGGCGGGACTCTCGTGATTCCTCTCGAGTGGAGACGGCTAGGTCGGGGAACTTCTTGATTTGCACCAAGGGTGTGAAGGACCCTTTCGAAGTTCCAGAGGAGAGGTGTGATCAGCCTCGAGACGCCTCAGCGGAAATGGGCCTCATCTCGCCTGGAGGGGAGAACCTCCTGGATTTTCTCGAGTTGCGGCAGGTCTTCTCGAGTTACGACGGGGACCTCAGGGACCCGCTCTGGTGGCCTCAGGAAAGGCCAGTCCCCATGCGAGTTGCTAGGGGACCTCTCGGGATTCCTCTCCCGTCCATGCCGGGGCCTCAGTCCTTGTGTGGAGTCGGGGCCGGAACCTGAGGATTGCTCTCCAGTGTTGCCATGGATCTTGGGGTGCTTCTGAGTCTCCCCACGGGAGTCAGGCCTCGTCTCGAGTGGGGGCATGCACGTGCGCTTTCCTCCCGAGCTGCAGCAGTAGTGTCACGCTTCCTGTCACGTGGATCAAGGGATCTGTGGCTTTCCCTCGAGGCTGTCCCTCGAGGCTTTCCCACGAGGCTTTCCCACAGGGCTGTGCCACGTGCCACCTTGGTGTGAGTCGATCCTCGGCGTGAAAGACGAGCCGGTGAAGGGAAAAGTGGTTCCTCTGGAATGGACTGAGACATCTGGGGGACTCTTGGAATGGTGGCACGACCCTGGAGTTCCTCTCGCCGTTCCTGTTGAGAGGGCCTCCTCTTGAGATGCGACGGGAACGCCGGGAACTCTTTCCCGACGAAGCAGGGAAAGGATCCCTCATCTCGAGCTACGAGGCGGAAACGGGGCTCCTCTGGATGTGGGCGGGACTCTCGTGATTCCTCTCGAGTGGAGACGGTTAGGTCGGGGAACTTCTTGATTTGCACCAAGGGTGTGAAGGACCCTTTCGAAGTTCCAGAGGTGAGGTGTGATCAGCCTCGAGACGCCTCAGCGGAAATGGGCCTCATCTCGCCTGGAGGGGAGAACCTCCTGGATTTTCTCGAGTTGCGGCAGGTCTTCTCGAGTTACGACGGGGACCTCAGGGACCCGCTCTGGTGGCCTCAGGAAAGGCCAGTCCCCATGCGAGTTGCTAGGGGACCTCTCGGGATTCCTCTCCCGTCCATGCCGGGGCCTCAGTCCTTGTGTGGAGTCGGGGCCGGAACCTGAGGATTGCTCTCCAGTGTTGCCATGGATCTTGGGGTGCTTCTGAGTCTCCCCAGGGGAGTCAGGCCTCGTCTCGAGTGGGGGCATGCACGTGCGCTTTCCTCCCGAGCTGCAGCAGTAGTGTCACGCTTCCTGTCACGTGGATCAAGGGATCTGTGGCTTTCCCTCGAGGCTGTCCCTCGAGGCTTTCCCACGAGGCTTTCCCACAGGGCTGTGCCACGTGCCACCTTGGTGTGAGTCGATCCTCGGCGTGAAAGACGAGCCGGTGAAGGGAAAAGAGGTTCCTCTGGAATGGACTGAGACATCTGGGGGACTCTTGGAATGGTGGCACGACCCTGGAGTTCCTCTCGCCGTTCCTGTTGAGAGGGCCTCCTCTTGAGATGCGACGGGAACGCCGGGAACTCTTTCCCGACGAAGCAGGGAAAGGATCCCTCATCTCGAGCTACGAGGCGGAAACGGGGCTCCTCTGGATGTGGGCGGGACTCTCGTGATTCCTCTCGAGTGGAGACGGTTAGGTCGGGGAACTTCTTGATTTGCACCAAGGGTGTGAAGGACCCTTTCGAAGTTCCAGAGGTGAGGTGTGATCAGCCTCGAGACGCCTCAGCGGAAATGGGCCTCATCTCGCCTGGAGGGGAGAACCTCCTGGATTTTCTCGAGTTGCGGCAGGTCTTCTCGAGTTACGACGGGGACCTCAGGGACCCGCTCTGGTGGCCTCAGGAAAGGCCAGTCCCCATGCGAGTTGCTAGGGGACCTCTCGGGATTCCTCTCCCGTCCATGCCGGGGCCTCAGTCCTTGTGTGGAGTCGGGGCCGGAACCTGAGGATTGCTCTCCAGTGTTGCCATGGATCTTGGGGTGCTTCTGAGTCTCCCCAGGGGAGTCAGGCCTCGTCTCGAGTGGGGGCATGCACGTGCGCTTTCCTCCCGAGCTGCAGCAGTAGTGTCACGCTTCCTGTCACGTGGATCAAGGGATCTGTGGCTTTCCCTCGAGGCTGTCCCTCGAGGCTTTCCCACGAGGCTTTCCCACAGGGCTGTGCCACGTGCCACCTTGGTGTGAGTCGATCCTCGGCGTGAAAGACGAGCCGGTGAAGGGAAAAGAGGTTCCTCTGGAATGGACTGAGACATCTGGGGGACTCTTGGAATGGTGGCACGACCCTGGAGTTCCTCTCGCCGTTCCTGTTGAGAGGGCCTCCTCTTGAGATGCGACGGGAACGCCGGGAACTCTTTCCCGACGAAGCAGGGAAAGGATCCCTCATCTCGAGCTACGAGGCGGAAACGGGGCTCCTCTGGATGTGGGCGGGACTCTCGTGATTCCTCTCGAGTGGAGACGGCTAGGTCGGGGAACTTCTTGATTTGCACCAAGGGTGTGAAGGACCCTTTCGAAGTTCCAGAGGTGAGGTGTGATCAGCCTCGAGACGCCTCAGCGGAAATGGGCCTCATCTCGCCTGGAGGGGAGAACCTCCTGGATGTTCTCGAGTTGCGGCAGGTCTTCTCGAGTTACGACGGGGACCTCAGGGACCCGCTCTGGTGGCCTCAGGAAAGGCCAGTCCCCATGCGAGTTGCTAGGGGACCTCTCGGGATTCCTCTCCCGTCCATGCCGGGGCCTCAGTCCTTGTGTGGAGTCGGGGCCGGAACCTGAGGATTCCTCTCCAGTGTTGCCATGGATCTTGGGGTGCTTCTGAGTCTCCCCAGGGGAGTCAGGCCTCGTCTCGAGTGGGGGCATGCACGTGCGCTTTCCTCCCGAGCTGCAGCAGTAGTGTCACGCTTCCTGTCACGTGGATCAAGGGATCTGTGGCTTTCCCTCGAGGCTGTCCCTCCAGGCTTTCCCACGAGGCTTTCCCACAGGGCTGTGCCACGTGCCACCTTGGTGTGAGTCGATCCTCGGCGTGAAAGACGAGCCGGTGAAGGGAAAAGAGGTTCCTCTGGAATGGACTGAGACATCTGGGGGACTCTTGGAATGGTGGCACGACCCTGGAGTTCCTCTCGCCGTTCCTGTTGAGAGGGCCTCCTCTTGAGATGCGACGGGAAGGCCGGGAACCCTTTCCCGACGAAGCAGGGAAAGGATCCCTCATCTCGAGCTACGAGGCGGAAACGGGGCTCCTCTGGATGTGGGCGGGACTCTCGTGATTCCTCTCGAGTGGAGACGGCTAGGTCGGGGAACTTCTTGATTTGCACCAAGGGTGTGAAGGAGCCTTTCGAAGTTCCAGAGGTGAGGTGTGATCAGCCTCGAGACGCCTCAGCGGAAATGGGCCTCATCTCGCCTGGAGGGGAGAACCTCCTGGATTTTCTCGAGTTGCGGCAGGTCTTCTCGAGTTACGACGGGGACCTCAGGGACCCGCTCTGGTGGCCTCAGGAAAGGCCAGTCCCCATGCGAGTTGCTAGGGGACCTCTCGGGATTCCTCTCCCGTCCATGCCGGGGCCTCAGTCCTTGTGTGGAGTCGGGGCCGGAACCTGAGGATTGCTCTCCAGTGTTGCCATGGATCTTGGGGTGCTTCTGAGTCTCCCCACGGGAGTCAGGCCTCGTCTCGAGTGGGGGCATGCACGTGCGCTTTCCTCCCGAGCTGCAGCAGTAGTGTCACGCTTCCTGTCACGTGGATCAAGGGATCTGTGGCTTTCCCTCGAGGCTGTCCCTCGAGGCTTTCCCACGAGGCTTTCCCACAGGGCTGTGCCACGTGCCACCTTGGTGTGAGTCGATCCTCGGCGTGAAAGACGAGCCGGTGAAGGGAAAAGAGGTTCCTCTGGAATGGACTGAGACATCTGGGGGACTCTTGGAATGGTGGCACGACCCTGGAGTTCCTCTCGCCGTTCCTGTTGAGAGGGCCTCCTCTTGAGATGCGACGGGAACGCCGGGAACTCTTTCCCGACGAAGCAGGGAAAGGATCCCTCATCTCGAGCTACGAGGCGGAAACGGGGCTCCTCTGGATGTGGGCGGGACTCTCGTGATTCCTCTCGAGTGGAGACGGCTAGGTCGCGGAACTTCTTGATTTGCACCAAGGGTGTGAAGGACCCTTTCGAAGTTCCAGAGGTGAGGTGTGATCAGCCTCGAGACGCCTCAGCGGAAATGGGCCTCATCTCGCCTGGAGGGGAGAACCTCCTGGATTTTCTCGAGTTGCGGCAGGTCTTCTCGAGTTACGACGGGGACCTCAGGGACCCGCTCTGGTGGCCTCAGGAAAGGCCAGTCCCCATGCGAGTTGCTAGGGGACCTCTCGGGATTCCTCTCCCGTCCATGCCGGGGCCTCAGTCCTTGTGTGGAGTCGGGGCCGGAACCTGAGGATTGCTCTCCAGTGTTGCCATGGATCTTGGGGTGCTTCTGAGTCTCCCCAGGGGAGTCAGGCCTCGTCTCGAGTGGGGGCATGCACGTGCGCTTTCCTCCCGAGCTGCAGCAGTAGTGTCACGCTTCCTGTCACGTGGATCAAGGGATCTGTGGCTTTCCCTCGAGGCTGTCCCTCGAGGCTTTCCCACGAGGCTTTCCCACAGGGCTGTGCCACGTGCCACCTTGGTGTGAGTCGATCCTCGGCGTGAAAGACGAGCCGGTGAAGGGAAAAGAGGTTCCTCTGGAAAGGACTGAGACATCTGGGGGACTCTTGGAATGGTGGCACGACCCTGGAGTTCCTCTCGCCGTTCCTGTTGAGAGGGCCTCCTCTTGAGATGCGACGGGAACGCCGGGAACTCTTTCCCGACGAAGCAGGGAAAGGATCCCTCATCTCGAGCTAAGAGGCGGAAACGGGGCTCCTCTGGATGTGGGCGGGACCCTCGTGATTCCTCTCGAGTGGAGACGGGTATGTCGGGGAACTTCTTGATTTGCACCAAGGGTGTGAAGGACCCTTTCGAAGTTCCAGAGGTGAGGTGTGATCAGCCTCGAGACGCCTCAGCGGAAATGGGCCTCATCTCGCCTGGAGGGGAGAACCTCCTGGATTTTCTCGAGTTGCGGCAGGTCTTCTCGAGTTACGACGGGGACCTCAGGGACCCGCTCTGGTGGCCTCAGGAAAGGCCAGTCCCCATGCGAGTTGCTAGGGGACCTCTCGGGATTCCTCTCCCGTCCATGCCGGGGCCTCAGTCCTTGTGTGGAGTCGGGGCCGGAACCTGAGTATTCCTCTCCAGTGTTGCCATGGATCTTGGGGTGCTTCTGAGTCTCCCCAGGGGAGTCAGGCCTCGTCTCGAGTGGGGGCATGCACGTGCGCTTTCCTCCCGAGCTGCAGCAGTAGTGTCACGCTTCCTGTCACGTGGATCAAGGGATCTGTGGCTTTCCCTCGAGGCTGTCCCTCGAGGCTTTCCCACGAGGCTTTCCCACAGGGCTGTGCCACGTGCCACCTTGGTGTGAGTCGATCCTCGGCGTGAAAGACGAGCCGGTGAAGGGAAAAGTGGTTCCTCTGGAATGGACTGAGACATCTGGGGGACTCTTGGAATGGTGGCACGACCCTGGAGTTCCTCTCGCCGTTCCTGTTGAGAGGGCCTCCTCTTGAGATGCGACGGGAAGGCCGGGAACCCTTTCCCGACGAAGCAGGGAAAGGATCCCTCATCTCGAGCTACGAGGCGGAAACGGGGCTCCTCTGGATGTGGGCGGGACTCTCGTGATTCCTCTCGAGTGGAGACGGCTAGGTCGGGGAACTTCTTGATTTGCACCAAGGGTGTGAAGGACCCTTTCGAAGTTCCAGAGGTGAGGTGTGATCAGCCTCGAGACGCCTCAGCGGAAATGGGCCTCATCTCGCCTGGAGGGGAGAACCTCCTGGATTTTCTCGAGTTGCGGCAGGTCTTCTCGAGTTACGACGGGGACCTCAGGGACCCGCTCTGGTGGCCTCAGGAAAGGCCAGTCCCCATGCGAGTTGCTAGGGGACCTCTCGGGATTCCTCTCCCGTCCATGCCGGGGCCTCAGTCCTTGTGTGGAGTCGGGGCCGGAACCTGAGGATTGCTCTCCAGTGTTGCCATGGATCTTGGGGTGCTTCTGAGTCTCCCCACGGGAGTCAGGCCTCGTCTCGAGTGGGGGCATGCACGTGCGCTTTCCTCCCGAGCTGCAGCAGTAGTGTCACGCTTCCTGTCACGTGGATCAAGGGATCTGTGGCTTTCCCTCGAGGCTGTCCCTCGAGGCTTTCCCACGAGGCTTTCCCACAGGGCTGTGCCACGTGCCACCTTGGTGTGAGTCGATCCTCGGCGTGAAAGACGAGCCGGTGAAGGGAAAAGAGGTTCCTCTGGAATGGACTGAGACATCTGGGGGACTCTTGGAATGGTGGCACGACCCTGGAGTTCCTCTCGCCGTTCCTGTTGAGAGGGCCTCCTCTTGAGATGCGACGGGAACGCCGGGAACTCTTTCCCGACGAAGCAGGGAAAGGATCCCTCATCTCGAGCTACGAGGCGGAAACGGGGCTCCTCTGGATGTGGGCGGGACTCTCGTGATTCCTCTCGAGTGGAGACGGCTAGGTCGGGGAACTTCTTGATTTGCACCAAGGGTGTGAAGGACCCTTTCGAAGTTCCAGAGGTGAGGTGTGATCAGCCTCGAGACGCCTCAGCGGAAATGGGCCTCATCTCGCCTGGAGGGGAGAACCTCCTGGATTTTCTCGAGTTGCGGCAGGTCTTCTCGAGTTACGACGGGGACCTCAGGGACCCGCTCTGGTGGCCTCAGGAAAGGCCAGTCCCCATGCGAGTTGCTAGGGGACCTCTCGGGATTCCTCTCCCGTCCATGCCGGGGCCTCAGTCCTTGTGTGGAGTCGGGGCCGGAACCTGAGGATTCCTCTCCAGTGTTGCCATGGATCTTGGGGTGCTTCTGAGTCTCCCCAGGGGAGTCAGGCCTCGTCTCGAGTGGGGGCATGCACGTGCGCTTTCCTCCCGAGCTGCAGCAGTAGTGTCACGCTTCCTGTCACGTGGATCAAGGGATCTGTGGCTTTCCCTCGAGGCTGTCCCTCGAGGCTTTCCCACGAGGCTTTCCCACAGGGCTGTGCCACGTGCCACCTTGGTGTGAGTCGATCCTCGGCGTGAAAGACGAGCCGGTGAAGGGAAAAGAGGTTCCTCTGGAATGGACTGAGACATCTGGGGGACTCTTGGAATGGTGGCACGACCCTGGAGTTCCTCTCGCCGTTCCTGTTGAGAGGGCCTCCTCTTGAGATGCGACGGGAAGGCCGGGAACCCTTTCCCGACGAAGCAGGGAAAGGATCCCTCATCTCGAGCTACGAGGCGGAAACGGGGCTCCTCTGGATGTGGGCGGGACCCTCGTGATTCCTCTCGAGTGGAGACGGGTATGTCGGGGAACTTCTTGATTTGCACCAAGGGTGTGAAGGACCCTTTCGAAGTTCCAGAGGTGAGGTGTGATCAGCCTCGAGACGCCTCAGCGGAAATGGGCCTCATCTCGCCTGGAGGGGAGAACCTCCTGGATTTTCTCGAGTTGCTGCAGGTCTTCTCGAGTTACGACGGGGACCTCAGGGACCCGCTCTGGTGGCCTCAGGAAAGGCCAGTCCCCATGCGAGTTGCTAGGGGACCTCTCGGGATTCCTCTCCCGTCCATGCCGGGGCCTCAGTCCTTGTGTGGAGTCGGGGCCGGAACCTGAGGATTGCTCTCCAGTGTTGCCATGGATCTTGGGGTGCTTCTGAGTCTCCCCAGGGGAGTCAGGCCTCGTCTCGAGTGGGGGCATGCACGTGCGCTTTCCTCCCGAGCTGCAGCAGTAGTGTCACGCTTCCTGTCACGTGGATCAAGGGATCTGTGGCTTTCCCTCGAGGCTGTCCCTCGAGGCTTTCCCACGAGGCTTTCCCACAGGGCTGTGCCACGTGCCACCTTGGTGTGAGTCGATCCTCGGCGTGAAAGACGAGCCGGTGAAGGGAAAAGAGGTTCCTCTGGAATGGACTGAGACATCTGGGGGACTCTTGGAATGGTGGCACGACCCTGGAGTTCCTCTCGCCGTTCCTGTTGAGAGGGCCTCCTCTTGAGATGCGACGGGAACGCCGGGAACTCTTTCCCGACGAAGCAGGGAAAGGATCCCTCATCTCGAGCTACGAGGCGGAAACGGGGCTCCTCTGGATGTGGGCGGGACTCTCGTGATTCCTCTCGAGTGGAGACGGCTAGGTCGGGGAACTTCTTGATTTGCACCAAGGGTGTGAAGGACCCTTTCGAAGTTCCAGAGGTGAGGTGTGATCAGCCTCGAGACGCCTCAGCGGAAATGGGCCTCATCTCGCCTGGAGGGGAGAACCTCCTGGATTTTCTCGAGTTGCGGCAGGTCTTCTCGAGTTACGACGGGGACCTCAGGGACCCGCTCTGGTGGCCTCAGGAAAGGCCAGTCCCCATGCGAGTTGCTAGGGGACCTCTCGGGATTCCTCTCCCGTCCATGCCGGGGCCTCAGTCCTTGTGTGGAGTCGGGGCCGGAACCTGAGGATTGCTCTCCAGTGTTGCCATGGATCTTGGGGTGCTTCTGAGTCTCCCCAGGGGAGTCAGGCCTCGTCTCGAGTGGGGGCATGCACGTGCGCTTTCCTCCCGAGCTGCAGCAGTAGTGTCACGCTTCCTGTCACCTGGATCAAGGGATCTGTGGCTTTCCCTCGAGGCTGTCCCTCGAGGCTTTCCCACAGGGCTGTGCCACGTGCCACCTTGGTGTGAGTCGATCCTCGGCGTGAAAGACGAGCCGGTGAAGGGAAAAGAGGTTCCTCTGGAATGGACTGAGACATCTGGGGGACTCTTGGAATGGTGGCACGACCCTGGAGTTCCTCTCGCCGTTCCTGTTGAGAGGGCCTCCTCTTGAGATGCGACGGGAACGCCGGGAACTCTTTCCCGACGAAGCAGGGAAAGGATCCCTCATCTCGAGCTACGAGGCGGAAACGGGGCTCCTCTGGATGTGGGCGGGACTCTCGTGATTCCTCTCGAGTGGAGACGGGTATGTCGGGGAACTTCTTGATTTGCACCAAGGGTGTGAAGGACCCTTTCGAAGTTCCAGAGGTGAGGTGTGATCAGCCTCGAGACGCCTCAGCGGAAATGGGCCTCATCTCGCCTGGAGGGGAGAACCTCCTGGATTTTCTCGAGTTGCGGCAGGTCTTCTCGAGTTACGACGGGGACCTCAGGGACCCGCTCCGGTGGCCTCAGGAAAGGCCAGTCCCCATGCGAGTTGCTAGGGGACCTCTCGGGATTCCTCTCCCGTCCATGCCGGGGCCTCAGTCCTTGTGTGGAGACGGGGCCGGAACCTGAGGATTGCTCTCCAGTGTTGCCATGGATCTTGGGGTGCTTCTGAGTCTCCCCAGGGGAGTCAGGCCTCGTCTCGAGTGGGGGCATGCACGTGCGCTTTCCTCCCGAGCTGCAGCAGTAGTGTCACGCTTCCTGTCACGTGGATCAAGGGATCTGTGGCTTTCCCTCGAGGCTGTCCCTCGAGGCTTTCCCACGAGGCTTTCCCACAGGGCTGTGCCACGTGCCACCTTGGTGTGAGTCGATCCTCGGCGTGAAAGACGAGCCGGTGAAGGGAAAAGTGGTTCCTCTGGAATGGACTGAGACATCTGGGGGCCTCTTGGAATGGTGGCACGACCCTGGAGTTCCTCTCGCCGTTCCTGTTGAGAGGGCCTCCTCTTGAGATGCGACGGGAAGGCCGGGAACCCTTTCCCGACGAAGCAGGGAAAGGATCCCTCATCTCGAGCTACGAGGCGGAAACCGGGCTCCTCTGGATGTGGGCGGGACTCTCGTGATTCCTCTCCAGTGGAGACGGCTAGGTCGGGGAACTTCTTGATTTGCACCAAGGGTGTGAAGGACCCTTTCGAAGTTCCAGAGGTGAGGTGTGATCAGCCTCGAGACGCCTCAGGGGAAATGGGCCTCATCTCGCCTGGAGGGGAGAACCTCCTGGATTTTCTCGAGTTGCGGCAGGTCTTCTCGAGTTACGACGGGGACCTCAGGGACCCGCTCTGGTGGCCTCAGGAAAGGCCAGTCCCCATGCGAGTTGCTAGGGGACCTCTCGGGATTCCTCTCCCGTCCATGCCGGGGCCTCAGTCCTTGTGTGGAGTCGGGGCCGGAACCTGAGGATTGCTCTCCAGTGTTGCCATGGATCTTGGGGTGCTTCTGAGTCTCCCCAGGGGAGTCAGGCCTCGTCTCGAGTGGGGGCATGCACGTGCGCTTTCCTCCCGAGCTGCAGCAGTAGTGTCACGCTTCCTGTCACGTGGATCAAGGGATCTGTGGCTTTCCCTCGAGGCTGTCCCTCGAGGCTTTCCCACGAGGCTTTCCCACAGGGCTGTGCCACGTGCCACCTTGGTGTGAGTCGATCCTCGGCGTGAAAGACGAGCCGGTGAAGGGAAAAGAGGTTCCTCTGGAATGGACTGAGACATCTGGGGGACTCTTGAAATGGTGGCACGACCCTGGAGTTCCTCTCGCCGTTCCTGTTGAGAGGGCCTCCTCTTGAGATGCGACGGGAACGCCGGGAACTCTTTCCCGACGAAGCAGGGAAAGGATCCCTCATCTCGAGCTACGAGGCGGAAACGGGGCTCCTCTGGATGTGGGCGGGACTCTCGTGATTCCTCTCGAGTGGAGACGGCTAGGTCGGGGAACTTCTTGATTTGCACCAAGGGTGTGAAGGACCCTTTCGAAGTTCCAGAGGTGAGGTGTGATCAGCCTCGAGACGCCTCAGCGGAAATGGGCCTCATCTCGCCTGGAGGGGAGAACCTCCTGGATTTTCTCGAGTTGCGGCAGGTCTTCTCGAGTTACGACGGGGACCTCAGGGACCCGCTCCGGTGGCCTCAGGAAAGGCCAGTCCCCATGCGAGTTGCTAGGGGACCTCTCGGGATTCCTCTCCCGTCCATGCCGGGGCCTCAGTCCTTGTGTGGAGACGGGGCCGGAACCTGAGGATTGCTCTCCAGTGTTGCCATGGATCTTGGGGTGCTTCTGAGTCTCCCCAGGGGAGTCAGGCCTCGTCTCGAGTGGGGGCATGCACGTGCGCTTTCCTCCCGAGCTGCAGCAGTAGTGTCACGCTTCCTGTCACGTGGATCAAGGGATCTGTGGCTTTCCCTCGAGGCTGTCCCTCGAGGCTTTCCCACGAGGCTTTCCCACAGGGCTGTGCCACGTGCCACCTTGGTGTGAGTCGATCCTCGGCGTGAAAGACGAGCCGGTGAAGGGAAAAGTGGTTCCTCTGGAATGGACTGAGACATCTGGGGGCCTCTTGGAATGGTGGCACGACCCTGGAGTTCCTCTCGCCGTTCCTGTTGAGAGGGCCTCCTCTTGAGATGCGACGGGAAGGCCGGGAACCCTTTCCCGACGAAGCAGGGAAAGGATCCCTCATCTCGAGCTACGAGGCGGAAACCGGGCTCCTCTGGATGTGGGCGGGACTCTCGTGATTCCTCTCCAGTGGAGACGGCTAGGTCGGGGAACTTCTTGATTTGCACCAAGGGTGTGAAGGACCCTTTCGAAGTTCCAGAGGTGAGGTGTGATCAGCCTCGAGACGCCTCAGGGGAAATGGGCCTCATCTCGCCTGGAGGGGAGAACCTCCTGGATTTTCTCGAGTTGCGGCAGGTCTTCTCGAGTTACGACGGGGACCTCAGGGACCCGCTCTGGTGGCCTCAGGAAAGGCCAGTCCCCATGCGAGTTGCTAGGGGACCTCTCGGGATTCCTCTCCCGTCCATGCCGGGGCCTCAGTCCTTGTGTGGAGTCGGGGCCGGAACCTGAGGATTGCTCTCCAGTGTTGCCATGGATCTTGGGGTGCTTCTGAGTCTCCCCAGGGGAGTCAGGCCTCGTCTCGAGTGGGGGCATGCACGTGCGCTTTCCTCCCGAGCTGCAGCAGTAGTGTCACGCTTCCTGTCACGTGGATCAAGGGATCTGTGGCTTTCCCTCGAGGCTGTCCCTCGAGGCTTTCCCACGAGGCTTTCCCACAGGGCTGTGCCACGTGCCACCTTGGTGTGAGTCGATCCTCGGCGTGAAAGACGAGCCGGTGAAGGGAAAAGAGGTTCCTCTGGAATGGACTGAGACATCTGGGGGACTCTTGGAATGGTGGCACGACCCTGGAGTTCCTCTCGCCGTTCCTGTTGAGAGGGCCTCCTCTTGAGATGCGACGGGAACGCCGGGAACTCTTTCCCGACGAAGCAGGGAAAGGATCCCTCATCTCGAGCTACGAGGCGGAAACGGGGCTCCTCTGGATGTGGGCGGGACTCTCGTGATTCCTCTCGAGTGGAGACGGCTAGGTCGGGGAACTTCTTGATTTGCACCAAGGGTGTGAAGGACCCTTTCGAAGTTCCAGAGGGGAGGTGTGATCAGCCTCGAGACGCCTCAGTGGAAATGGGCCTCATCTCGCCTGGAGGGGAGAACCTCCTGGATTTTCTCGAGTTGCGGCAGGTCTTCTCGAGTTACGACGGGGACCTCAGGGACCCGCTCTGGTGGCCTCAGGAAAGGCCAGTCCCCATGCGAGTTGCTAGGGGACCTCTCGGGATTCCTCTCCCGTCCATGCCGGGGCCTCAGTCCTTGTGTGGAGTCGGGGCCGGAACCTGAGGATTGCTCTCCAGTGTTGCCATGGATCTTGGGGTGCTTCTGAGTCTCCCCAGGGGAGTCAGGCCTCGTCTCGAGTGGGGGCATGCACGTGCGATTTCCTCCCGAGCTGCAGCAGTAGTGTCACGCTTCCTGTCACGTGGATCAAGGGATCTGTGGCTTTCCCTCGAGGCTGTCCCTCGAGGCTTTCCCACGAGGCTTTCCCACAGGGCTGTGCCACGTGCCACCTTGGTGTGAGTCGATCCTCGGCGTGAAAGACGAGCCGGTGAAGGGAAAAGAGGTTCCTCTGGAATGGACTGAGACATCTGGGGGACTCTTGGAATGGTGGCACGACCCTGGAGTTCCTCTCGCCGTTCCTGTTGAGAGGGCCTCCTCTTGAGATGCGACGGGAACGCCGGGAACTCTTTCCCGACGAAGCAGGGAAAGGATCCCTCATCTCGAGCTACGAGGCGGAAACGGGGCTCCTCTGGATGTGGGCGGGACTCTCGTGATTCCTCTCGAGTGGAGACGGCTAGGTCGGGGAACTTCTTGATTTGCACCAAGGGTGTGAAGGACCCTTTCGAAGTTCCAGAGGTGAGGTGTGATCAGCCTCGAGACGCCTCAGCGGAAATGGGCCTCATCTCGCCTGGAGGGGAGAACCTCCTGGATTTTCTCGAGTTGCGGCAGGTCTTCTCGAGTTACGACGGGGACCTCAGGGACCCGCTCTGGTGGCCTCAGGAAAGGCCAGTCCCCATGCGAGTTGCTAGGGGACCTCTCGGGATTCCTCTCCCGTCCATGCCGGGGCCTCAGTCCTTGTGTGGAGTCGGGGCCGGAACCTGAGGATTGCTCTCCAGTGTTGCCATGGATCTTGGGGTGCTTCTGAGTCTCCCCAGGGGAGTCAGGCCTCGTCTCGAGTGGGGGCATGCACGTGCGCTTTCCTCCCGAGCTGCAGCAGTAGTGTCACGCTTCCTGTCACGTGGATCAAGGGATCTGTGGCTTTCCCTCGAGGCTGTCCCTCGACTCTTTCCCACGAGGCTTTCCCACAGGGCTGTGCCACGTGCCACCTTGGTGTGAGTCGATCCTCGGCGTGAAAGACGAGCCGGTGAAGGGAAAAGAGGTTCCTCTGGAATGGACTGAGACATCTGGGGGACTCTTGGAATGGTGGCACGACCCTGGAGTTCCTCTCGCCGTTCCTGTTGAGAGGGCCTCCTCTTGAGATGCGACGGGAACGCCGGGAACTCTTTCCCGACGAAGCAGGGAAAGGATCCCTCATCTCGAGCTACGAGGCGGAAACGGGGCTCCTCTGGATGTGGGCGGGACTCTCGTGATTCCTCTCGAGTGGAGACGGCTAGGTCGGGGAACTTCTTGATTTGCACCAAGGGTGTGAAGGACCCTTTCGAAGTTCCAGAGGGGAGGTGTGATCAGCCTCGAGACGCCTCAGTGGAAATGGGCCTCATCTCGCCTGGAGGGGAGAACCTCCTGGATTTTCTCGAGTTGCGGCAGGTCTTCTCGAGTTACGACGGGGACCTCAGGGACCCGCTCTGGTGGCCTCAGGAAAGGCCAGTCCCCATGCGAGTTGCTAGGGGACCTCTCGGGATTCCTCTCCCGTCCATGCCGGGGCCTCAGTCCTTGTGTGGAGTCGGGGCCGGAACCTGAGGATTGCTCTCCAGTGTTGCCATGGATCTTGGGGTGCTTCTGAGTCTCCCCAGGGGAGTCAGGCCTCGTCTCGAGTGGGGGCATGCACGTGCGATTTCCTCCCGAGCTGCAGCAGTAGTGTCACGCTTCCTGTCACGTGGATCAAGGGATCTGTGGCTTTCCCTCGAGGCTGTCCCTCGAGGCTTTCCCACGAGGCTTTCCCACAGGGCTGTGCCACGTGCCACCTTGGTGTGAGTCGATCCTCGGCGTGAAAGACGAGCCGGTGAAGGGAAAAGAGGTTCCTCTGGAATGGACTGAGACATCTGGGGGACTCTTGGAATGGTGGCACGACCCTGGAGTTCCTCTCGCCGTTCCTGTTGAGAGGGCCTCCTCTTGAGATGCGACGGGAACGCCGGGAACTCTTTCCCGACGAAGCAGGGAAAGGATCCCTCATCTCGAGCTACGAGGCGGAAACGGGGCTCCTCTGGATGTGGGCGGGACTCTCGTGATTCCTCTCGAGTGGAGACGGCTAGGTCGGGGAACTTCTTGATTTGCACCAAGGGTGTGAAGGACCCTTTCGAAGTTCCAGAGGTGAGGTGTGATCAGCCTCGAGACGCCTCAGCGGAAATGGGCCTCATCTCGCCTGGAGGGGAGAACCTCCTGGATTTTCTCGAGTTGCGGCAGGTCTTCTCGAGTTACGACGGGGACCTCAGGGACCCGCTCTGGTGGCCTCAGGAAAGGCCAGTCCCCATGCGAGTTGCTAGGGGACCTCTCGGGATTCCTCTCCCGTCCATGCCGGGGCCTCAGTCCTTGTGTGGAGTCGGGGCCGGAACCTGAGGATTGCTCTCCAGTGTTGCCATGGATCTTGGGGTGCTTCTGAGTCTCCCCAGGGGAGTCAGGCCTCGTCTCGAGTGGGGGCATGCACGTGCGCTTTCCTCCCGAGCTGCAGCAGTAGTGTCACGCTTCCTGTCACGTGGATCAAGGGATCTGTGGCTTTCCCTCGAGGCTGTCCCTCGAGGCTTTCCCACGAGGCTTTCCCACAGGGCTGTGCCACGTGCCACCTTGGTGTGAGTCGATCCTCGGCGTGAAAGACGAGCCGGTGAAGGGAAAAGAGTTTCCTCTGGAATGGACTGAGACATCTGGGGGACTCTTGGAATGGTGGCACGACCCTGGAGTTCCTCTCGCCGTTCCTGTTGAGAGGGCCTCCTCTTGAGATGCGACGGGAACGCCGGGAACTCTTTCCCGACGAAGCAGGGAAAGGATCCCTCATCTCGAGCTACGAGGCGGAAACGGGGCTCCTCTGGATGTGGGCGGGACTCTCGTGATTCCTCTCGAGTGGAGACGGCTAGGTCGGGGAACTTCTTGATTTGCACCAAGGGTGTGAAGGACCCTTTCGAAGTTCCAGAGGTGAGGTGTGATCAGCCTCGAGACGCCTCAGCGGAAATGGGCCTCATCTCGCCTGGAGGGGAGAACCTCCTGGATTTTCTCGAGTTGCGGCAGGTCTTCTCGAGTTACGACGGGGACCTCAGGGACCCGCTCTGGTGGCCTCAGGAAAGGCCAGTCCCCATGCGAGTTGCTAGGGGACCTCTCGGGATTCCTCTCCCGTCCATGCCGGGGCCTCAGTCCTTGTGTGGAGTCGGGGCCGGAACCTGAGGATTGCTCTCCAGTGTTGCCATGGATCTTGGGGTGCTTCTGAGACTCCCCAGGGGAGTCAGGCCTCGTCTCGAGTGGGGGCATGCACGTGCGCTTTCCTCCCGAGCTGCAGCAGTAGTGTCACGCTTCCTGTCACGTGGATCAAGGGATCTGTGGCTTTCCCTCGAGGCTGTCCCTCGAGGCTTTCCCACGAGGCTTTCCCACAGGGCTGTGCCACGTGCCACCTTGGTGTGAGTCGATCCTCGGCGTGAAAGACGAGCCGGTGAAGGGAAAAGAGGTTCCTCTGGAATGGACTGAGACATCTGGGGGACTCTTGGAATGGTGGCACGACCCTGGAGTTCCTCTCGCCGTTCCTGTTGAGAGGGCCTCCTCTTGAGATGCGACGGGAACGCCGGGAACTCTTTCCCGACGAAGCAGGGAAAGGATCCCTCATCTCGAGCTACGAGGCGGAAACGGGGCTCCTCTGGATGTGGGCGGGACTCTCGTGATTCCTCTCGAGTGGAGACGGCTAGGTCGGGGAACTTCTTGATTTGCACCAAGGGTGTGAAGGACCCTTTCGAAGTTCCAGAGGTGAGGTGTGATCAGCCTCGAGACGCCTCAGCGGAAATGGGCCTCATCTCGCCTGGAGGGGAGAACCTCCTGGATTTTCTCGAGTTGCGGCAGGTCTTCTCGAGTTACGACGGGGACCTCAGGGACCCGCTCTGGTGGCCTCAGGAAAGGCCAGTCCCCATGCGAGTTGCTAGGGGACCTCTCGGGATTCCTCTCCCGTCCATGCCGGGGCCTCAGTCCTTGTGTGGAGTCGGGGCCGGAACCTGAGGATTGCTCTCCAGTGTTGCCATGGATCTTGGGGTGCTTCTGAGTCTCCCCAGGGGAGTCAGGCCTCGTCTCGAGTGGGGGCATGCACGTGCGCTTTCCTCCCGAGCTGCAGCAGTAGTGTCACGCTTCCTGTCACCTGGATCAAGGGATCTGTGGCTTTCCCTCGAGGCTGTCCCTCGAGGCTTTCCCACAGGGCTGTGCCACGTGCCACCTTGGTGTGAGTCGATCCTCGGCGTGAAAGACGAGCCGGTGAAGGGAAAAGAGGTTCCTCTGGAATGGACTGAGACATCTGGGGGACTCTTGGAATGGTGGCACGACCCTGGAGTTCCTCTCGCCGTTCCTGTTGAGAGGGCCTCCTCTTGAGATGCGACGGGAACGCCGGGAACTCTTTCCCGACGAAGCAGGGAAAGGATCCCTCATCTCGAGCTACGAGGCGGAAACGGGGCTCCTCTGGATGTGGGCGGGACTCTCGTGATTCCTCTCGAGTGGAGACGGCTAGGTCGGGGAACTTCTTGATTTGCACCAAGGGTGTGAAGGACCCTTTCGAAGTTCCAGAGGTGAGGTGTGATCAGCCTCGAGACGCCTCAGCGGAAATGGGCCTCATCTCGCCTGGAGGGGAGAACCTCCTGGATTTTCTCGAGTTGCGGCAGGTCTTCTCGAGTTACGACGGGGACCTCAGGGACCCGCTCCGGTGGCCTCAGGAAAGGCCAGTCCCCATGCGAGTTGCTAGGGGACCTCTCGGGATTCCTCTCCCGTCCATGCCGGGGCCTCAGTCCTTGTGTGGAGTCGGGGCCGGAACCTGAGGATTGCTCTCCAGTGTTGCCATGGATCTTGGGGTGCTTCTGAGTCTCCCCAGGGGAGTCAGGCCTCGTCTCGAGTGGGGGCATGCACGTGCGCTTTCCTCCCGAGCTGCAGCAGTAGTGTCACGCTTCCTGTCACGTGGATCAAGGGATCTGTGGCTTTCCCTCGAGGCTGTCCCTCGAGGCTTTCCCACGAGGCTTTCCCACAGGACTGTGCCACGTGCCACCTTGGTGTGAGTCGATCCTCGGCGTGAAAGACGAGCCGGTGAAGGGAAAAGTGGTTCCTCTGGAATGGACTGAGACATCTGGGGGCCTCTTGATATGGTGGCACGACCCTGGAGTTCCTCTCGCCGTTCCTGTTGAGAGGGCCTCCTCTTGAGATGCGACGGGAAGGCCGGGAACCCTTTCCCGACGAAGCAGGGAAAGGATCCCTCATCTCGAGCTACGAGGCGGAAACCGGGCTCCTCTGGATGTGGGCGGGACTCTCGTGATTCCTCTCCAGTGGAGACGGCTAGGTCGGGGAACTTCTTGATTTGCACCAAGGGTGTGAAGGACCCTTTCGAAGTTCCAGAGGGGAGGTGTGATCAGCCTCGAGACGCCTCAGTGGAAATGGGCCTCATCTCGCCTGGAGGGGAGAACCTCCTGGATTTTCTCGAGTTGCGGCAGGTCTTCTCGAGTTACGACGGGGACCTCAGGGACCCGCTCTGGTGGCCTCAGGAAAGGCCAGTCCCCATGCGAGTTGCTAGGGGACCTCTCGGGATTCCTCTCCCGTCCATGCCGGGGCCTCAGTCCTTGTGTGGAGTCGGGGCCGGAACCTGAGGATTGCTCTCCAGTGTTGCCATGGATCTTGGGGTGCTTCTGAGTCTCCCCAGGGGAGTCAGGCCTCGTCTCGAGTGGGGGCATGCACGTGCGATTTCCTCCCGAGCTGCAGCAGTAGTGTCACGCTTCCTGTCACGTGGATCAAGGGATCTGTGGCTTTCCCTCGAGGCTGTCCCTCGAGGCTTTCCCACGAGGCTTTCCCACAGGGCTGTGCCACGTGCCACCTTGGTGTGAGTCGATCCTCGGCGTGAAAGACGAGCCGGTGAAGGGAAAAGAGGTTCCTCTGGAATGGACTGAGACATCTGGGGGACTCTTGGAATGGTGGCACGACCCTGGAGTTCCTCTCGCCGTTCCTGTTGAGAGGGCCTCCTCTTGAGATGCGACGGGAACGCCGGGAACTCTTTCCCGACGAAGCAGGGAAAGGATCCCTCATCTCGAGCTACGAGGCGGAAACGGGGCTCCTCTGGATGTGGGCGGGACTCTCGTGATTCCTCTCGAGTGGAGACGGCTAGGTCGGGGAACTTCTTGATTTGCACCAAGGGTGTGAAGGACCCTTTCGAAGTTCCAGAGGTGAGGTGTGATCAGCCTCGAGACGCCTCAGCGGAAATGGGCCTCATCTCGCCTGGAGGGGAGAACCTCCTGGATTTTCTCGAGTTGCGGCAGGTCTTCTCGAGTTACGACGGGGACCTCAGGGACCCGCTCTGGTGGCCTCAGGAAAGGCCAGTCCCCATGCGAGTTGCTAGGGGACCTCTCGGGATTCCTCTCCCGTCCATGCCGGGGCCTCAGTCCTTGTGTGGAGTCGGGGCCGGAACCTGAGGATTGCTCTCCAGTGTTGCCATGGATCTTGGGGTGCTTCTGAGTCTCCCCAGGGGAGTCAGGCCTCGTCTCGAGTGGGGGCATGCACGTGCGCTTTCCTCCCGAGCTGCAGCAGTAGTGTCACGCTTCCTGTCACGTGGATCAAGGGATCTGTGGCTTTCCCTCGAGGCTGTCCCTCGAGGCTTTCCCACGAGGCTTTCCCACAGGGCTGTGCCACGTGCCACCTTGGTGTGAGTCGATCCTCGGCGTGAAAGACGAGCCGGTGAAGGGAAAAGAGTTTCCTCTGGAATGGACTGAGACATCTGGGGGACTCTTGGAATGGTGGCACGACCCTGGAGTTCCTCTCGCCGTTCCTGTTGAGAGGGCCTCCTCTTGAGATGCGACGGGAACGCCGGGAACTCTTTCCCGACGAAGCAGGGAAAGGATCCCTCATCTCGAGCTACGAGGCGGAAACGGGGCTCCTCTGGATGTGGGCGGGACTCTCGTGATTCCTCTCGAGTGGAGACGGCTAGGTCGGGGAACTTCTTGATTTGCACCAAGGGTGTGAAGGACCCTTTCGAAGTTCCAGAGGTGAGGTGTGATCAGCCTCGAGACGCCTCAGCGGAAATGGGCCTCATCTCGCCTGGAGGGGAGAACCTCCTGGATTTTCTCGAGTTGCGGCAGGTCTTCTCGAGTTACGACGGGGACCTCAGGGACCCGCTCTGGTGGCCTCAGGAAAGGCCAGTCCCCATGCGAGTTGCTAGGGGACCTCTCGGGATTCCTCTCCCGTCCATGCCGGGGCCTCAGTCCTTGTGTGGAGTCGGGGCCGGAACCTGAGGATTGCTCTCCAGTGTTGCCATGGATCTTGGGGTGCTTCTGAGACTCCCCAGGGGAGTCAGGCCTCGTCTCGAGTGGGGGCATGCACGTGCGCTTTCCTCCCGAGCTGCAGCAGTAGTGTCACGCTTCCTGTCACGTGGATCAAGGGATCTGTGGCTTTCCCTCGAGGCTGTCCCTCGAGGCTTTCCCACGAGGCTTACCCACAGGGCTGTGCCACGTGCCACCTTGGTGTGAGTCGATCCTCGGCGTGAAAGACGAGCCGGTGAAGGGAAAAGAGGTTCCTCTGGAATGGACTGAGACATCTGGGGGACTCTTGGAATGGTGGCACGACCCTGGAGTTCCTCTCGCCATTCCTGTTGAGAGGGCCTCCTCTTGAGATGCGACGGGAAGGCCGGGAACCCTTTCCCGACGAAGCAGGGAAAGGATCCCTCATCTCGAGCTACGAGGCGGAAACGGGGCTCCTCTGGATGTGGGCGGGACTCTCGTGATTCCTCTCGAGTGGAGACGGCTAGGTCGGGGAACTTCTTGATTTGCACCAAGGGTGTGAAGGACCCTTTCGAAGTTCCAGAGGTGAGGTGTGATCAGCCTCGAGACGCCTCAGCGGAAATGGGCCTCATCTCGCCTGGAGGGGAGAACCTCCTGGATTTTCTCGAGTTGCGGCAGGTCTTCTCGAGTTACGACGGGGACCTCAGGGACCCGCTCTGGTGGCCTCAGGAAAGGCCAGTCCCCATGCGAGTTGCTAGGGGACCTCTCGGGATTCCTCTCCCGTCCATGCCGGGGCCTCAGTCCTTGTGTGGAGTCGGGGCCGGAACCTGAGGATTGCTCTCCAGTGTTGCCATGGATCTTGGGGTGCTTCTGAGTCTCCCCAGGGGAGTCAGGCCTCGTCTCGAGTGGGGGCATGCACGTGCGCTTTCCTCCCGAGCTGCAGCAGTAGTGTCACGCTTCCTGTCACGTGGATCAAGGGATCTGTGGCTTTCCCTCGAGGCTGTCCCTCGAGGCTTTCCCACGAGGCTTTCCCACAGGGCTGTGCCACGTGCCACCTTGGTGTGAGTCGATCCTCGGCGTGAAAGACGAGCCGGTGAAGGGAAAAGAGGTTCCTCTGGAAAGGACTGAGACATCTGGGGGACTCTTGGAATGGTGGCACGACCCTGGAGTTCCTCTCGCCGTTCCTGTTGAGAGGGCCTCCTCTTGAGATGCGACGGGAACGCCGGGAACTCTTTCCCGACGAAGCAGGGAAAGGATCCCTCATCTCGAGCTACGAGGCGGAAACAGGGCTCCTCAGGATGTGGGCGGGACCCTCGTGATTCCTCTCGAGTGGAGACGGGTATGTCGGGGAACTTCTTGATTTGCACCAAGGGTGTGAAGGACCCTTTCGAAGTTCCAGAGGTGAGGTGTGATAAGCCTCGAGACGCCTCAGCGGAAATGGGCCTCATCTCGCCTGGAGGGGAGAACCTCCTGGATTTTCTCGAGTTGCGGCAGGTCTTCTCGAGTTACGACGGGGACCTCAGGGACCCGCTCTGGTGGCCTCAGGAAAGGCCAGTCCCCATGCGAGTTGCTAGGTGACCTCTCGGGATTCCTCTCCCGTCCATGCCGGGGCCTCAGTCCTTGTGTGGAGTCGGGGCCGGAACCTGAGGATTGCTCTCCAGTGTTGCCATGGATCTTGGGGTGCTTCTGAGACTCCCCAGGGGAGTCAGGCCTCGTCTCGAGTGGGGGCATGCACGTGCGCTTTCCTCCCGAGCTGCAGCAGTAGTGTCACGCTTCCTGTCACGTGGATCAAGGGATCTGTGGCTTTCCCTCGAGGCTGTCCCTCGAGGCTTTCCCACGAGGCTTTCCCACAGGGCTGTGCCACGTGCCACCTTGGTGTGAGTCGATCCTCGGCGTGAAAGACGAGCCGGTGAAGGGAAAAGAGGTTCCTCTGGAATGGACTGAGACATCTGGGGGACTCTTGGAATGGTGGCACGACCCTGGAGTTCCTCTCGCCATTCCTGTTGAGAGGGCCTCCTCTTGAGATGCGACGGGAAGGCCGGGAACCCTTTCCCGACGAAGCAGGGAAAGGATCCCTCATCTCGAGCTACGAGGCGGAAACGGGGCTCCTCTGGATGTGGGCGGGACTCTCGTGATTCCTCTCGAGTGGAGACGGCTAGGTCGGGGAACTTCTTGATTTGCACCAAGGGTGTGAAGGACCCTTTCGAAGTTCCAGAGGTGAGGTGTGATCAGCCTCGAGACGCCTCAGCGGAAATGGGCCTCATCTCGCCTGGAGGGGAGAACCTCCTGGATTTTCTCGAGTTGCGGCAGGTCTTCTCGAGTTACGACGGGGACCTCAGGGACCCGCTCTGGTGGCCTCAGGAAAGGCCAGTCCCCATGCGAGTTGCTAGGGGACCTCTCGGGATTCCTCTCCCGTCCATGCCGGGGCCTCAGTCCTTGTGTGGAGTCGGGGCCGGAACCTGAGGATTGCTCTCCAGTGTTGCCATGGATCTTGGGGTGCTTCTGAGTCTCCCCAGGGGAGTCAGGCCTCGTCTCGAGTGGGGGCATGCACGTGCGCTTTCCTCCCGAGCTGCAGCAGTAGTGTCACGCTTCCTGTCACGTGGATCAAGGGATCTGTGGCTTTCCCTCGAGGCTGTCCCTCGAGGCTTTCCCACGAGGCTTTCCCACAGGGCTGTGCCACGTGCCACCTTGGTGTGAGTCGATCCTCGGCGTGAAAGACGAGCCGGTGAAGGGAAAAGAGGTTCCTCTGGAAAGGACTGAGACATCTGGGGGACTCTTGGAATGGTGGCACGACCCTGGAGTTCCTCTCGCCGTTCCTGTTGAGAGGGCCTCCTCTTGAGATGCGACGGGAACGCCGGGAACTCTTTCCCGACGAAGCAGGGAAAGGATCCCTCATCTCGAGCTACGAGGCGGAAACGGGGCTCCTCTGGATGTGGGCGGGACCCTCGTGATTCCTCTCGAGTGGAGACGGGTATGTCGGGGAACTTCTTGATTTGCACCAAGGGTGTGAAGGACCCTTTCGAAGTTCCAGAGGTGAGGTGTGATAAGCCTCGAGACGCCTCAGCGGAAATGGGCCTCATCTCGCCTGGAGGGGAGAACCTCCTGGATTTTCTCGAGTTGCGGCAGGTCTTCTCGAGTTACGACGGGGACCTCAGGGACCCGCTCTGGTGGCCTCAGGAAAGGCCAGTCCCCATGCGAGTTGCTAGGTGACCTCTCGGGATTCCTCTCCCGTCCATGCCGGGGCCTCAGTCCTTGTGTGGAGTCGGGGCCGGAACCTGAGGATTGCTCTCCAGTGTTGCCATGGATCTTGGGGTGCTTCTGAGACTCCCCAGGGGAGTCAGGCCTCGTCTCGAGTGGGGGCATGCACGTGCGCTTTCCTCCCGAGCTGCAGCAGTAGTGTCACGCTTCCTGTCACGTGGATCAAGGGATCTGTGGCTTTCCCTCGAGGCTGTCCCTCGAGGCTTTCCCACGAGGCTTTCCCACAGGGCTGTGCCACGTGCCACCTTGGTGTGAGTCGATCCTCGGCGTGAAAGACGAGCCGGTGAAGGGAAAAGAGGTTCCTCTGGAATGGACTGAGACATCTGGGGGACTCTTGGAATGGTGGCACGACCCTGGAGTTCCTCTCGCCATTCCTGTTGAGAGGGCCTCCTCTTGAGATGCGACGGGAAGGCCGGGAACCCTTTCCCGACGAAGCAGGGAAAGGATCCCTCATCTCGAGCTACGAGGCGGAAACGGGGCTCCTCTGGATGTGGGCGGGACTCTCGTGATTCCTCTCGAGTGGAGACGGCTAGGTCGGGGAACTTCTTGATTTGCACCAAGGGTGTGAAGGACCCTTTCGAAGTTCCAGAGGTGAGGTGTGATCAGCCTCGAGACGCCTCAGCGGAAATGGGCCTCATCTCGCCTGGAGGGGAGAACCTCCTGGATTTTCTCGAGTTGCGGCAGGTCTTCTCGAGTTACGACGGGGACCTCAGGGACCCGCTCTGGTGGCCTCAGGAAAGGCCAGTCCCCATGCGAGTTGCTAGGGGACCTCTCGGGATTCCTCTCCCGTCCATGCCGGGGCCTCAGTCCTTGTGTGGAGTCGGGGCCGGAACCTGAGGATTGCTCTCCAGTGTTGCCATGGATCTTGGGGTGCTTCTGAGTCTCCCCAGGGGAGTCAGGCCTCGTCTCGAGTGGGGGCATGCACGTGCGCTTTCCTCCCGAGCTGCAGCAGTAGTGTCACGCTTCCTGTCACGTGGATCAAGGGATCTGTGGCTTTCCCTCGAGGCTGTCCCTCGAGGCTTTCCCACGAGGCTTTCCCACAGGGCTGTGCCACGTGCCACCTTGGTGTGAGTCGATCCTCGGCGTGAAAGACGAGCCGGTGAAGGGAAAAGAGGTTCCTCTGGAATGGACTGAGACATCTGGGGGACTCTTGGAATGGTGGCACGACCCTGGAGTTCCTCTCGCCGTTCCTGTTGAGAGGGCCTCCTCTTGAGATGCGACGGGAACGCCGGGAACTCTTTCCCGACGAAGCAGGGAAAGGATCCCTCATCTCGAGCTACCAGGCGGAAACGGGGCTCCTCTGGATGTGGGCGGGACTCTCGTGATTCCTCTCGAGTGGAGACGGCTAGGTCGGGGAACTTCTTGATTTGCACCAAGGGTGTGAAGGACCCTTTCGAAGTTCCAGAGGTGATGTGTGATCAGCCTCGAGACGCCTCAGCGGAAATGGGCCTCATCTCGCCTGGAGGGGAGAACCTCCTGGATTTTCTCGAGTTGCGGCAGGTCTTCTCGAGTTACGACGGGGACCTCAGGGACCCGCTCTGGTGGCCTCAGGAAAGGCCAGTCCCCATGCGAGTTGCTAGGGGACCTCTCGGGATTCCTCTCCCGTCCATGCCGGGGCCTCAGTCCTTGTGTGGAGTCGGGGCCGGAACCTGAGGATTGCTCTCCAGTGTTGCCATGGATCTTGGGGTGCTTCTGAGTCTCCCCAGGGGAGTCAGGCCTCGTCTCGAGTGGGGGCATGCACGTGCGCTTTCCTCCCGAGCTGCAGCAGTAGTGTCACGCTTCCTGTCACGTGGATCAAGGGATCTGTGGCTTTCCCTCGAGGCTGTCCCTCGAGGCTTTCCCACGAGGCTTTCCCACAGGGCTGTGCCACGTGCCACCTTGGTGTGAGTCGATCCTCGGCGTGAAAGACGAGCCGGTGAAGGGAAAAGAGGTTCCTCTGGAAAGGACTGAGACATCTGGGGGACTCTTAGAATGGTGGCACGACCCTGGAGTTCCTCTCGCCGTTCCTGTTGAGAGGGCCTCCTCTTGAGATGCGACGGGAACGCCGGGAACTCTTTCCCGATGAAGCAGGGAAAGGATCCCTCATCTCGAGCTAAGAGGCGGAATCGGGGCTCCTCTGGATGTGGGCGGGACCCTCGTGATTCCTCTCGAGTGGAGACGGGTATGTCGGGGAACTTCTTGATTTGCACCAAGGGTGTGAAGGACCCTTTCGAAGTTCCAGAGGTGAGGTGTGATCAGCCTCGAGACGCCTCAGCGGAAATGGGCCTCATCTCGCCTGGAGGGGAGAACCTCCTGGATTTTCTCGAGTTGCGGCAGGTCTTCTCGAGTTACGACGGGGACCTCAGGGACCCGCTCTGGTGGCCTCAGGAAAGGCCAGTCCCCATGCGAGTTGCTAGGGGACCTCTCGGGATTCCTCTCCCGTCCATGCCGGGGCCTCAGTCCTTGTGTGGAGTCGGGGCCGGAACCTGAGGATTCCTCTCCAGTGTTGCCATGGATCTTGGGGTGCTTCTGAGACTCCCCAGGGGAGTCAGGCCTCGTCTCGAGTGGGGGCATGCACGTGCGCTTTCCTCCCGAGCTGCAGCAGTAGTGTCACGCTTCCTGTCACGTGGATCAAGGGATCTGTGGCTTTCCCTCGAGGCTGTCCCTCGAGGCTTTCCCACAGGGCTGTGCCACGTGCCACCTTGGTGTGAGTCGATCCTCGGCGTGAAAGACGAGCCGGTGAAGGGAAAAGAGGTTCCTCTGGAATGGACTGAGACATCTGGGGGACTCTTGGAATGGTGGCACGACCCTGGAGTTCCTCTCGCCGTTCCTGTTGAGAGGGCCTCCTCTTGAGATGCGACGGGAACGCCGGGAACTCTTTCCCGACGAAGCAGGGAAAGGATCCCTCATCTCGAGCTACGAGGCGGAAACGGGGCTCCTCTGGATGTGGGCGGGACTCTCGTGATTCCTCTCGAGTGGAGACGGCTAGGTCGGGGAACTTCTTGATTTGCACCAAGGGTGTGAAGGACCCTTTCGAAGTTCCAGAGGTGAGGTGTGATCAGCCTCGAGACGCCTCAGCGGAAATGGGCCTCATCTCGCCTGGAGGGGAGAACCTCCTGGATTTTCTCGAGTTGCGGCAGGTCTTCTCGAGTTACGACGGGGACCTCAGGGACCCGCTCTGGTGGCCTCAGGAAAGGCCAGTCCCCATGCGAGTTGCTAGGGGACCTCTCGGTTTCCTCTCCCGTCCATGCCGGGGCCTCAGTCCTTGTGTGGAGTCGGGGCCGGAACCTGAGGATTCCTCTCCAGTGTTGCCATGGATCTTGGGGTGCTTCTGAGTCTCCCCAGGGGAGTCAGGCCTCGTCTCGAGTGGGGGCATGCACGTGCGCTTTCCTCCCCAGCTGCAGCAGTAGTGTCACGCTTCCTGTCACGTGGATCAAGGGATCTGTGGCTTTCCCTCGAGGCTGTCCCTCGAGGCTTTCCCACGAGGCTTTCCCACAGGGCTGTGCCACGTGCCACCTTGGTGTGAGTCGATCCTCGGCGTGAAAGACGAGCCGGTGAAGGGAAAAGAGGTTCCTCTGGAATGGACTGAGACATCTGGGGGACTCTTGGAATGGTGGCACGACCCTGGAGTTCCTCTCGCCGTTCCTGTTGAGAGGGCCTCCTCTTGAGATGCGACGGGAACGCCGGGAACTCTTTCCCGACGAAGCAGGGAAAGGATCCCTCATCTCGAGCTACGAGGCGGAAACGGGGCTCCTCTGGATGTGGGCGGGACTCTCGTGATTCCTCTCGAGTGGAGACGGCTAGGTCGGGGAACTTCTTGATTTGCACCAAGGGTGTGAAGGACCCTTTCGAAGTTCCAGAGGTGAGGTGTGATCAGCCTCGAGACGCCTCAGCGGAAATGGGCCTCATCTCGCCTGGAGGGGAGAACCTCCTGGATTTTCTCGAGTTGCGGCAGGTCTTCTCGAGTTACGACGGGGACCTCAGGGACCCGCTCTGGTGGCCTCAGGAAAGGCCAGTCCCCATGCGAGTTGCTAGGGGACCTCTCGGTTTCCTCTCCCGTCCATGCCGGGGCCTCAGTCCTTGTGTGGAGTCGGGGCCGGAACCTGAGGATTCCTCTCCAGTGTTGCCATGGATCTTGGGGTGCTTCTGAGTCTCCCCAGGGGAGTCAGGCCTCGTCTCGAGTGGGGGCATGCACGTGCGCTTTCCTCCCCAGCTGCAGCAGTAGTGTCACGCTTCCTGTCACGTGGATCAAGGGATCTGTGGCTTTCCCTCGAGGCTGTCCCTCGAGGCTTTCCCACGAGGCTTTCCCACAGGGCTGTGCCACGTGCCACCTTGGTGTGAGTCGATCCTCGGCGTGAAAGACGAGCCGGTGAAGGGAAAAGAGGTTCCTCTGGAATGGACTGAGACATCTGGGGGACTCTTGGAATGGTGGCACGACCCTGGAGTTCCTCTCGCCGTTCCTGTTGAGAGGGCCTCCTCTTGAGATGCGACGGGAACGCCGGGAACTCTTTCCCGACGAAGCAGGGAAAGGATCCCTCATCTCGAGCTAAGAGGCGGAAACGGGGCTCCTCTGGATGTGGGCGGGACCCTCGTGATTCCTCTCGAGTGGAGACGGGTATGTCGGGGAACTTCTTGATTTGCACCAAGGGTGTGAAGGAAGCTTTCGAAGTGCCAGAGGGGAGGTGTGATCAGCCTCGAGACGCCTCAGAGGAAATGGGCCTCATCTCGCCTGGAGGGGAGAACCTCCTGGATTTTCTCGAGTTGCGGCAGGTCTTCTCGAGTTACGACGGGGACCTCAGGGACCCGCTCTGGTGGCCTCAGGAAAGGCCAGTCCCCATGCGAGTTGCTAGGGGACCTCTCGGGATTCCTCTCCCGTCCATGCCGGGGCCTCAGTCCTTGTGTGGAGTCGGGGCCGGAACCTGAGGATTGCTCTCCAGTGTTGCCATGGATCTTGGGGTGCTTCTGAGTCTCCCCAGGGGAGTCAGGCCTCGTCTCGAGTGGGGGCATGCACGTGCGCTTTCCTCCCGTGCTGCAGCAGTAGTGTCACGCTTCCTGTCACCTGGATCAAGGGATCTGTGGCTTTCCCTCGAGGCTGTCCCTCGAGGCTTTCCCACGAGGCTTTCCCACAGGGCTGTGCCACGTGCCACCTTGGTGTGAGTCGATCCTCGGCGTGAAAGACGAGCCGGTGAAGGGAAAAGAGGTTCCTCTGGAATGGACTGAGACATCTGGGGGACTCTTGGAATGGTGGCACGACCCTGGAGTTCCTCTCGCCGTTCCTGTTGAGAGGGCCTCCTCTTGAGATGCGACGGGAACGCCGGGAACTCTTTCCCGACGAAGCAGGGAAAGGATCCCTCATCTCGAGCTACGAGGCGGAAACGGGGCTCCTCTGGATGTGGGCGGGACTCTCGTGATTCCTCTCGAGTGGAGACGGCTAGGTCGGGGAACTTCTTGATTTGCACCAAGGGTGTGAAGGACCCTTTCGAAGTTCCAGAGGTGAGGTGTGATCAGCCTCGAGACGCCTCAGCGGAAATGGGCCTCATCTCGCCTGGAGGGGAGAACCTCCTGGATTTTCTCGAGTTGCGGCAGGTCTTCTCGAGTTACGACGGGGACCTCAGGGACCCGCTCTGGTGGCCTCAGGAAAGGCCAGTCCCCATGCGAGTTGCTAGGGGACCTCTCGGGATTCCTCTCCCGTCCATGCCGGGGCCTCAGTCCTTGTGTGGAGTCGGGGCCGGAACCTGAGGATTCCTCTCCAGTGTTGCCATGGATCTTGGGGTGCTTCTGAGTCTCCCCAGGGGAGTCAGGCCTCGTCTCGAGTGGGGGCATGCACGTGCGCTTTCCTCCCGAGCTGCAGCAGTAGTGTCACGCTTCCTGTCACGTGGATCAAGGGATCTGTGGCTTTCCCTCGAGGCTGTCCCTCGAGGCTTTCCCACGAGGCTTTCCCACAGGGCTGTGCCACGTGCCACCTTGGTGTGAGTCGATCCTCGGCGTGAAAGACGAGCCGGTGAAGGGAAAAGAGGTTCCTCTGGAATGGACTGAGACATCTGGGGGACTCTTGGAATGGTGGCACGACCCTGGAGTTCCTCTCGCCGTTCCTGTTGAGAGGGCCTCCTCTTGAGATGCGACGGGAACGCCGGGAACTCTTTCCCGACGAAGCAGGGAAAGGATCCCTCATCTCGAGCTACGAGGCGGAAACGGGGCTCCTCTGGATGTGGGCGGGACTCTCGTGATTCCTCTCGAGTGGAGACGGCTAGGTCGGGGAACTTCTTGATTTGCACCAAGGGTGTGAAGGACCCTTTCGAAGTTCCAGAGGTGAGGTGTGATCAGCCTCGAGACGCCTCAGCGGAAATGGGCCTCATCTCGCCTGGAGGGGAGAACCTCCTGGATTTTCTCGAGTTGCGGCAGGTCTTCTCGAGTTACGACGGGGACCTCAGGGACCCGCTCTGGTGGCCTCAGGAAAGGCCAGTCCCCATGCGAGTTGCTAGGGGACCTCTCGGGATTCCTCTCCCGTCCATGCCGGGGCCTCAGTCCTTGTGTGGAGTCGGGGCCGGAACCTGAGGA
Organism: Budorcas taxicolor; assembly: GCF_023091745.1. Taxonomy (NCBI): domain Eukaryota; kingdom Metazoa; phylum Chordata; class Mammalia; order Artiodactyla; family Bovidae; genus Budorcas; species Budorcas taxicolor. The sequence goes on from NC_068925.1 coordinate 1,143,470, forward strand.
TTCCTCTCCAGTGTTGCCATGGATCTTGGGGTGCTTCTGAGTCTCCCCAGGGGAGTCAGGCCTCGTCTCGAGTGGGGGCATGCACGTGCGCTTTCCTCCCGAGCTGCAGCAGTAGTGTCACGCTTCCTGTCACGTGGATCAAGGGATCTGTGGCTTTCCCTCCAGGCTGTCCCTCGAGGCTTTCCCACGAGGCTTTCCCACAGGGCTGTGCCACGTGCCACCTTGGTGTGAGTCGATCCTCGGCGTGAAAGACGAGCCGGTGAAGGGAAAAGAGGTTCCTCTGGAATGGACTGAGACATCTGGGGGACTCTTGGAATGGTGGCACGACCCTGGAGTTCCTCTCGCCGTTCCTGTTGAGAGGGCCTCCTCTTGAGATGCGACGGGAAGGCCGGGAACCCTTTCCCGACGAAGCAGGGAAAGGATCCCTCATCTCGAGCTACGAGGCGGAAACGGGGCTCCTCTGGATGTGGGCGGGACCCTCGTGATTCCTCTCGAGTGGAGACGGGTATGTCGGGGAACTTCTTGATTTGCACCAAGGGTGTGAAGGAACCTTTCGAAGTGCCAGAGGGGAGGTGTGATCAGCCTCGAGACGCCTCAGCGGAAATGGGCCTCATCTCGCCTGGAGGGGAGAACCTCCTGGATTTTCTCGAGTTGCGGCAGGTCTTCTCGAGTTACGACGGGGACCTCAGGGACCCGCTCTGGTGGCCTCAGGAAAGGCCAGTCCCCATGCGAGTTGCTAGGGGACCTCTCGGGATTCCTCTCCCGTCCATGCCGGGGCCTCAGTCCTTGTGTGGAGTTGGGGCCGGAACCTGAGGATTGCTCTCCAGTGTTGCCATGGATCTTGGGGTGCTTCTGAGTCTCCCCAGGGGAGTTAGGCCTCGTCTCGAGTGGGGGCATGCACGTGCGCTTTCCTCCCGAGCTGCAGCAGTAGTGTCACGCTTCCTGTCACGTGGATCAAGGGATCTGTGGCTTTCCCTCGAGGCTGTCCCTCGAGGCTTTCCCACGAGGCTTTCCCACAGGGCTGTGCCACGTGCCACCTTGGTGTAAGTCGATCCTCGGCATGAAAGACGAGCCGGTGAAGGGAAAAGAGGTTCCTCTGGAAAGGACTGAGACATCTGGGGGACTCTTGGAATGGTGGCACGACCCTGGAGTTCCTCTCGCCGTTCCTGTTGAGAGGGCCTCCTCTTGAGATGCGACGGGAACGCCGGGAACTCTTTCCCGACGAAGCAGGGAAAGGATCCCTCATCTCGAGCTAAGAGGCGGAAACGGGGCTTCTCTGGATGTGGGCGGGACCCTCGTGATTCCTCTCGAGTGGAGACGGGTATGTCGGGGAACTTCTTGATTTGCACCAAGGGTGTGAAGGACCCTTTCGAAGTTCCAGAGGTGAGGTGTGATCACCCTCGAGACGCCTCAGCGGAAATGGGCCTCATCTCGCCTGGAGGGGAGAACCTCCTGGATTTTCTCGAGTTGCGGCAGGTCTTCTCGAGTTACGACGGGGACCTCAGGGACCCGCTCTGGTGGCCTCAGGAAAGGCCAGTCCCCATGCGAGTTGCTAGGGGACCTCTCGGGATTCCTCTCCCGTCCATGCCGGGGCCTCAGTCCTTGTGTGGAGTCGGGGCCGGAACCTGAGGATTGCTCTCCAGTGTTGCCATGGATCTTGGGGTGCTTCTGAGACTCCCCAGGGGAGTCAGGCCTCGTCTCGAGTGGGGGCATGCACGTGCGCTTTCCTCCCGAGCTGCAGCAGTAGTGTCACGCTTCCTGTCACGTGGATCAAGGGATCTGTGGCTTTCCCTCGAGGCTGTCCCTCGAGGCTTTCCCACGAGGCTTTCCCACAGGGCTGTGCCACGTGCCACCTTGGTGTGAGTCGATCCTCGGCGTGAAAGACGAGCCGGTGAAGGGAAAAGAGGTTCCTCTGGAATGGACTGAGACATCTGGGGGACTCTTGGAATGGTGGCACGACCCTGGAGTTCCTCTCGCCGTTCCTGTTGAGAGGGCCTCCTCTTGAGATGCGACGGGAAGGCCGGGAACCCTTTCCCGACGAAGCAGGGAAAGGATCCCTCATCTCGAGCTACGAGGCGGAAACGGGGCTCCTCTGGATGTGGGCGGGACCCTCGTGATTCCTCTCGAGTGGAGACGGGTATGTCGGGGAACTTCTTGATTTGCACCAAGGGTGTGAAGGAACCTTTCGAAGTGCCAGAGGGGAGGTGTGATCAGCCTCGAGACGCCTCAGCGGAAATGGGCCTCATCTCGCCTGGAGGGGAGAACCTCCTGGATTTTCTCGAGTTGCGGCAGGTCTTCTCGAGTTACGACGGGGACCTCAGGGACCCGCTCTGGTGGCCTCAGGAAAGGCCAGTCCCCATGCGAGTTGCTAGGGGACCTCTCGGGATTCCTCTCCCGTCCATGTCGGGGCCTCAGTCCTTGTGTGGAGTTGGGGCCGGAACCTGAGGATTGCTCTCCAGTGTTGCCATGGATCTTGGGGTGCTTCTGAGTCTCCCCAGGGGAGTTAGGCCTCGTCTCGAGTGGGGGCATGCACGTGCGCTTTCCTCCCGAGCTGCAGCAGTAGTGTCACGCTTCCTGTCACGTGGATCAAGGGATCTGTGGCTTTCCCTCGAGGCTGTCCCTCGAGGCTTTCCCACGAGGCTTTCCCACAGGGCTGTGCCACGTGCCACCTTGGTGTAAGTCGATCCTCGGCATGAAAGACGAGCCGGTGAAGGGAAAAGAGGTTCCTCTGGAAAGGACTGAGACATCTGGGGGACTCTTGGAATGGTGGCACGACCCTGGAGTTCCTCTCGCCGTTCCTGTTGAGAGGGCCTCCTCTTGAGATGCGACGGGAACGCCGGGAACTCTTTCCCGACGAAGCAGGGAAAGGATCCCTCATCTCGAGCTAAGAGGCGGAAACGGGGCTTCTCTGGATGTGGGCGGGACCCTCGTGATTCCTCTCGAGTGGAGACGGGTATGTCGGGGAACTTCTTGATTTGCACCAAGGGTGTGAAGGACCCTTTCGAAGTTCCAGAGGTGAGGTGTGATCACCCTCGAGACGCCTCAGCGGAAATGGGCCTCATCTCGCCTGGAGGGGAGAACCTCCTGGATTTTCTCGAGTTGCGGCAGGTCTTCTCGAGTTACGACGGGGACCTCAGGGACCCGCTCTGGTGGCCTCAGGAAAGGCCAGTCCCCATGCGAGTTGCTAGGGGACCTCTCGGGATTCCTCTCCCGTCCATGCCGGGGCCTCAGTCCTTGTGTGGAGTCGGGGCCGGAACCTGAGGATTGCTCTCCAGTGTTGCCATGGATCTTGGGGTGCTTCTGAGACTCCCCAGGGGAGTCAGGCCTCGTCTCGAGTGGGGGCATGCACGTGCGCTTTCCTCCCGAGCTGCAGCAGTAGTGTCACGCTTCCTGTCACGTGGATCAAGGGATCTGTGGCTTTCCCTCGAGGCTGTCCCTCGAGGCTTTCCCACGAGGCTTTCCCACAGGGCTGTGCCACGTGCCACCTTGGTGTGAGTCGATCCTCGGCGTGAAAGACGAGCCGGTGAAGGGAAAAGAGGTTCCTCTGGAATGGACTGAGACATCTGGGGGACTCTTGGAATGGTGGCACGACCCTGGAGTTCCTCTCGCCGTTCCTGTTGAGAGGGCCTCCTCTTGAGATGCGACGGGAAGGCCGGGAACCCTTTCCCGACGAAGCAGGGAAAGGATCCCTCATCTCGAGCTACGAGGCGGAAACGGGGCTCCTCTGGATGTGGGCGGGACCCTCGTGATTCCTCTCGAGTGGAGACGGGTATGTCGGGGAACTTCTTGATTTGCACCAAGGGTGTGAAGGAACCTTTCGAAGTGCCAGAGGGGAGGTGTGATCAGCCTCGAGACGCCTCAGCGGAAATGGGCCTCATCTCGCCTGGAGGGGAGAACCTCCTGGATTTTCTCGAGTTGCGGCAGGTCTTCTCGAGTTACGACGGGGACCTCAGGGACCCGCTCTGGTGGCCTCAGGAAAGGCCAGTCCCCATGCGAGTTGCTAGGGGACCTCTCGGGATTCCTCTCCCGTCCATGTCGGGGCCTCAGTCCTTGTGTGGAGTTGGGGCCGGAACCTGAGGATTGCTCTCCAGTGTTGCCATGGATCTTGGGGTGCTTCTGAGTCTCCCCAGGGGAGTTAGGCCTCGTCTCGAGTGGGGGCATGCACGTGCGCTTTCCTCCCGAGCTGCAGCAGTAGTGTCACGCTTCCTGTCACGTGGATCAAGGGATCTGTGGCTTTCCCTCGAGGCTGTCCCTCGAGGCTTTCCCACGAGGCTTTCCCACAGGGCTGTGCCACGTGCCACCTTGGTGTAAGTCGATCCTCGGCATGAAAGACGAGCCGGTGAAGGGAAAAGAGGTTCCTCTGGAAAGGACTGAGACATCTGGGGGACTCTTGGAATGGTGGCACGACCCTGGAGTTCCTCTCGCCGTTCCTGTTGAGAGGGCCTCCTCTTGAGATGCGACGGGAACGCCGGGAACTCTTTCCCGACGAAGCAGGGAAAGGATCCCTCATCTCGAGCTAAGAGGCGGAAACGGGGCTTCTCTGGATGTGGGCGGGACCCTCGTGATTCCTCTCGAGTGGAGACGGGTATGTCGGGGAACTTCTTGATTTGCACCAAGGGTGTGAAGGACCCTTTCGAAGTTCCAGAGGTGAGGTGTGATCACCCTCGAGACGCCTCAGCGGAAATGGGCCTCATCTCGCCTGGAGGGGAGAACCTCCTGGATTTTCTCGAGTTGCGGCAGGTCTTCTCGAGTTACGACGGGGACCTCAGGGACCCGCTCTGGTGGCCTCAGGAAAGGCCAGTCCCCATGCGAGTTGCTAGGGGACCTCTCGGGATTCCTCTCCCGTCCATGCCGGGGCCTCAGTCCTTGTGTGGAGTCGGGGCCGGAACCTGAGGATTGCTCTCCAGTGTTGCCATGGATCTTGGGGTGCTTCTGAGACTCCCCAGGGGAGTCAGGCCTCGTCTCGAGTGGGGGCATGCACGTGCGCTTTCCTCCCGAGCTGCAGCAGTAGTGTCACGCTTCCTGTCACGTGGATCAAGGGATCTGTGGCTTTCCCTCGAGGCTGTCCCTCGAGGCTTTCCCACGAGGCTTTCCCACAGGGCTGTGCCACGTGCCACCTTGGTGTGAGTCGATCCTCGGCGTGAAAGACGAGCCGGTGAAGGGAAAAGAGGTTCCTCTGGAATGGACTGAGACATCTGGGGGACTCTTGGAATGGTGGCACGACCCTGGAGTTCCTCTCGCCGTTCCTGTTGAGAGGGCCTCCTCTTGAGATGCGACGGGAAGGCCGGGAACCCTTTCCCGACGAAGCAGGGAAAGGATCCCTCATCTCGAGCTACGAGGCGGAAACGGGGCTCCTCTGGATGTGGGCGGGACCCTCGTGATTCCTCTCGAGTGGAGACGGGTATGTCGGGGAACTTCTTGATTTGCACCAAGGGTGTGAAGGAACCTTTCGAAGTGCCAGAGGGGAGGTGTGATCAGCCTCGAGACGCCTCAGCGGAAATGGGCCTCATCTCGCCTGGAGGGGAGAACCTCCTGGATTTTCTCGAGTTGCGGCAGGTCTTCTCGAGTTACGACGGGGACCTCAGGGACCCGCTCTGGTGGCCTCAGGAAAGGCCAGTCCCCATGCGAGTTGCTAGGGGACCTCTCGGGATTCCTCTCCCGTCCATGCCGGGGCCTCAGTCCTTGTGTGGAGTTGGGGCCGGAACCTGAGGATTGCTCTCCAGTGTTGCCATGGATCTTGGGGTGCTTCTGAGTCTCCCCAGGGGAGTTAGGCCTCGTCTCGAGTGGGGGCATGCACGTGCGCTTTCCTCCCGAGCTGCAGCAGTAGTGTCACGCTTCCTGTCACGTGGATCAAGGGATCTGTGGCTTTCCCTCGAGGCTGTCCCTCGAGGCTTTCCCACGAGGCTTTCCCACAGGGCTGTGCCACGTGCCACCTTGGTGTAAGTCGATCCTCGGCATGAAAGACGAGCCGGTGAAGGGAAAAGAGGTTCCTCTGGAAAGGACTGAGACATCTGGGGGACTCTTGGAATGGTGGCACGACCCTGGAGTTCCTCTCGCCGTTCCTGTTGAGAGGGCCTCCTCTTGAGATGCGACGGGAACGCCGGGAACTCTTTCCCGACGAAGCAGGGAAAGGATCCCTCATCTCGAGCTAAGAGGCGGAAACGGGGCTTCTCTGGATGTGGGCGGGACCCTCGTGATTCCTCTCGAGTGGAGACGGGTATGTCGGGGAACTTCTTGATTTGCACCAAGGGTGTGAAGGACCCTTTCGAAGTTCGAGAGGTGAGGTGTGATCACCCTCGAGACGCCTCAGCGGAAATGGGCCTCATCTCGCCTGGAGGGGAGAACCTCCTGGATTTTCTCGAGTTGCGGCAGGTCTTCTCGAGTTACGACGGGGACCTCAGGGACCCGCTCTGGTGGCCTCAGGAAAGGCCAGTCCCCATGCGAGTTGCTAGGGGACCTCTCGGGATTCCTCTCCCGTCCATGCCGGGGCCTCAGTCCTTGTGTGGAGTCGGGGCCGGAACCTGAGGATTGCTCTCCAGTGTTGCCATGGATCTTGGGGTGCTTCTGTGACTCCCCAGGGGAGTCAGGCCTCGTCTCGAGTGGGGGCATGCACGTGCGCTTTCCTCCCGAGCTGCAGCAGTAGTGTCACGCTTCCTGTCACGTGGATCAAGGGATCTGTGGCTTTCCCTCGAGGCTGTCCCTCGAGGCTTTCCCACGAGGCTTTCCCACAGGGCTGTGCCACGTGCCACCTTGGTGTGAGTCGATCCTCGGCGTGAAAGACGAGCCGGTGAAGGGAAAAGAGGTTCCTCTGGAATGGACTGAGACATCTGGGGGACTCTTGGAATGGTGGCACGACCCTGGAGTTCCTCTCGCCTTTCCTGTTGAGAGGGCCTCCTCTTGAGATGCGACGGGAACGCCGGGAACTCTTTCCCGACGAAGCAGGGAAAGGATCCCTCATCTCGAGCTATGAGGCGGAAACGGGGCTCCTCTGGATGTGGGCGGGACTCTCGTGATTCCTCTCGAGTGGAGACGGCTAGGTCGGGGAACTTCTTGATTTGCACCAAGGGTGTGAAGGACCCTTTCGAAGTTCCAGAGTTGAGGTGTGATCAGCCTCGAGACGCCTCAGCGGAAATGGGCCTCATCTCGCCTGGAGGGGAGAACCTCCTGGATTTTCTCGAGTTGCGGCAGGTCTTCTCGAGTTACGACGGGGACCTCAGGGACCCGCTCTGGTGGCCTCAGGAAAGGCCAGTCCCCATGCGAGTTGCTAGGGGACCTCTCGGGATTCCTCTCCCGTCCATGCCGGGGCCTCAGTCCTTGTGTGGAGTCGGGGCCGGAACCTGAGGATTGCTCTCCAGTGTTGCCATGGATCTTGGGGTGCTTCTGAGTCTCCCCAGGGGAGTCAGGCCTCGTCTCGAGTGGGGGCATGCACGTGCGCTTTCCTCCCGAGCTGCAGCAGTAGTGTCACGCTTCCTGTCACGTGGATCAAGGGATCTGTGGCTTTCCCTCGAGGCTGTCCCTCGAGGCTTTCCCACGAGGCTTTCCCACAGGGCTGTGCCACGTGCCACCTTGGTGTGAGTCGATCCTCGGCGTGAAAGACGAGCCGGTGAAGGGAAAAGAGGTTCCTCTGGAATGGACTGAGACATCTGGGGGACTCTTGGAATGGTGGCACGACCCTGGAGTTCCTCTCGCCGTTCCTGTTGAGAGGGCCTCCTCTTGAGATGCGACGGGAACGCCGGGAACTCTTTCCTGACGAAGCAGGGAAAGGATCCCTCATCTCGAGCTACGAGGCGGAAACGGGGCTCCTCTGGATGTGGGCGGGACTCTCGTGATTCCTCTCGAGTGGAGACGGCTAGGTCGGGGAACTTCTTGATTTGCACCAAGGGTGTGAAGGACCCTTTCGAAGTTCCAGAGGTGAGGTGTGATCAGGCTCGAGACGCCTCAGCGGAAATGGGCCTCATCTCGCCTGGAGGGGAGAACCTCCTGGATTTTCTCGAGTTGCGGCAGGTCTTCTCGAGTTACGACGGGGACCTCAGGGACCCGCTCTGGTGGCCTCAGGAAAGGCCAGTCCCCATGCGAGTTGCTAGGGAACCTCTCGGGATTCCTCTCCCGTCCATGCCGGGGCCTCAGTCCTTGTGTGGAGTCGGGGCCGGAACCTGAGGATTCCTCTCCAGTGTTGCCATGGATCTTGGGGTGCTTCTGAGTCTCCCCAGGGGAGTCAGGCCTCGTCTCGAGTGGGGGCATGCACGTGCGCTTTCCTCCCGAGCTGCAGCAGTAGTGTCACGCTTCCTGTCACGTGGATCAAGGGATCTGTGGCTTTCCCTCGAGGCTGTCCCTCGAGGCTTTCCCACGAGGCTTTCCCACAGGGCTGTGCCGCGTGCCACCTTGGTGTGAGTCGATCCTCGGCGTGAAAGACGAGCCGGTGAAGGGAAAAGAGGTTCCTCTGGAATGGACTGAGACATCTGGGGGACTCCTGGAATGGTGGCACGACCCTGGAGTTCCTCTCGCCGTTCCTGTTGAGAGGGCCTCCTCTTGAGATGCGACGGGAGGCCGGGAACCCTTTCCCGACGAAGCAGGGAAAGGATCCCTCATCTCGAGCTACGAGGCGGAAACGGGGCTCCTCTGGATGTGGGCGGGACCCTCGTGATTCCTCTCGAGTGGAGACGGGTATGTCGGGGAACTTCTTGATTTGCACCAAGGGTGTGAAGGAGCCTTTCGAAGTGCCAGAGGGGAGGTGTGATCAGCCTCGAGACGCCTCAGCGGAAATGGGCCTCATCTCGCCTGGAGGGGAGAACCTCCTGGATTTTCTCGAGTTGCGGCAGGTCTTCTCGAGTTACGACGGGGACCTCAGGGACCCGCTCTGGTGGCCTCAGGAAAGGCCAGTCCCCATGCGAGTTGCTAGGGGACCTCTCGGGATTCCTCTCCCGTCCATGCCGGGGCCTCAGTCCTTGTGTGGAGTCGGGGCCGGAACCTGAGGATTGCTCTCCAGTGTTGCCATGGATCTTGGGGTGCTTCTGAGTCTCCCCAGGGGAGTCAGGCCTCGTCTCGAGTGGGGGCATGCACGTGCGCTTTCCTCCCCAGCTGCAGCAGTAGTGTCACGCTTCCTGTCACGTGGATCAAGGGATCTGTGGCTTTCCCTCGAGGCTGTCCCTCGAGGCTTTCCCACGAGGCTTTCCCACAGGGCTGTGCCACGTGCCACCTTGGTGTGAGTCGATCCTCGGCGTGAAAGACGAGCCGGTGAAGGGAAAAGAGGTTCCTCTGGAATGGACTGAGACATCTGGGGGACTCTTGGAATGGTGGCACGACCCTGGAGTTCCTCTCGCCGTTCCTGTTGAGAGGGCCTCCTCTTGAGATGCGACGGGAACGCCGGGAACTCTTTCCCGACGAAGCAGGGAAAGGATCCCTCATCTCGAGCTACGAGGCGGAAACGGGGCTCCTCTGGATGTGGGCGGGACTCTCGTGATTCCTCTCGAGTGGAGACGGCTAGGTCGGGGAACTTCTTGATTTGCACCAAGGGTGTGAAGGACCCTTTCGAAGTTCCAGAGGTGAGGTGTGATCAGCCTCGAGACGCCTCAGCGGAAATGGGCCTCATCTCGCCTGGAGGGGAGAACCTCCTGGATTTTCTCGAGTTGCGGCAGGTCTTCTCGAGTTACGACGGGGACCTCAGGGACCCGCTCTGGTGGCCTCAGGAAAGGCCAGTCCCCATGCGAGTTGCTAGGGGACCTCTCGGGATTCCTCTCCCGTCCATGCCGGGGCCTCAGTCCTTGTGTGGAGTCGGGGCCGGAACCTGAGGATTGCTCTCCAGTGTTGCCATGGATCTTGGGGTGCTTCTGAGTCTCCCCAGGGGAGTCAGGCCTCGTCTCGAGTGGGGGCATGCACGTGCGCTTTCCTCCCGAGCTGCAGCAGTAGTGTCACGCTTCCTGTCACCTGGATCAAGGGATCTGTGGCTTTCCCTCGAGGCTGTCCCTCGAGGCTTTCCCACGAGGCTTTCCCACAGGGCTGTGCCACGTGCCACCTTGGTGTGAGTCGATCCTCGGCGTGAAAGACGAGCCGGTGAAGGGAAAAGAGGTTCCTCTGGAATGGACTGAGACATCTGGGGGACTCTTGGAATGGTGGCACGACCCTGGAGTTCCTCTCGCCGTTCCTGTTGAGAGGGCCTCCTCTTGAGATGCGACGGGAACGCCGGGAACTCTTTCCCGACGAAGCAGGGAAAGGATCCCTCATCTCGAGCTACGAGGCGGAAACGGGGCTCCTCTGGATGTGGGCGGGACTCTCGTGATTCCTCTCGAGTGGAGACGGCTAGGTCGGGGAACTTCTTGATTTGCACCAAGGGTGTGAAGGACCCTTTCGAAGTTCCAGAGGTGAGGTGTGATCAGCCTCGAGACGCCTCAGCGGAAATGGGCCTCATCTCGCCTGGAGGGGAGAACCTCCTGGATTTTCTCGAGTTGCGGCAGGTCTTCTCGAGTTACGACGGGGACCTCAGGGACCCGCTCTGGAGGCCTCAGGAAAGGCCAGTCCCCATGCGAGTTGCTAGGGGACCTCTCGGGATTCCTCTCCCGTCCATGCCGGGGCCTCAGTCCTTGTGTGGAGTCGGGGCCGGAACCTGAGGATTGCTCTCCAGTGTTGCCATGGATCTTGGGGTGCTTCTGAGTCTCCCCAGGGGAGTCAGGCCTCGTCTCGAGTGGGGGCATGCACGTGCGCTTTCCTCCCGAGCTGCAGCAGTAGTGTCACGCTTCCTGTCACGTGGATCAAGGGATCTGTGGCTTTCCCTCGAGGCTGTCCCTCGAGGCTTTCCCACGAGGCTTTCCCACAGGGCTGTGCCACGTGCCACCTTGGTGTGAGTCGATCCTCGGCGTGAAAGACGAGCCGGTGAAGGGAAAAGAGGTTCCTCTGGAATGGACTGAGACATCTGGGGGACTCTTGGAATGGTGGCACGACCCTGGAGTTCCTCTCGCCGTTAGTGTTGAGAGGGCCTCCTCTTGAGATGCGACGGGAACGCCGGGAACTCTTTCTCGACGAAGCAGGGAAAGGATCCCTCATCTCGAGCTACGAGGCGGAAACGGGGCTCCTCTGGATGTGGGCGGGACCCTCGTGATTTCTCTCGAGTGGAGACGGGTATGTCGGGGAACTTCTTGATTTGTACCAAGGGTGTGAAGGACCCTTTCGAAGTTCCAGAGGGGAGGTGTGATCAGCCTCGAGACGCCTCAGCGGAAATGGGCCTCATCTCGCCTGGAGGGGAGAACCTCCTGGATTTTCTCGAGTTGCGGCAGGTCTTCTCGAGTTACGACGGGGACCTCAGGGACCCGCTCTGGTGGCCTCAGGAAAGGCCAGTCCCCATGCGAGTTGCTAGGGGACCTCTCGGGATTCCTCTCCCGTCCATGCCGGGGCCTCAGTCCTTGTGTGGATTCGGGGCCGGAACCTGAGGATTGCTCTCCAGTGTTGCCATGGATCTTGGGGTGCTTCTGAGTCTCCCCAGGGGAGTCAGGCCTCGTCTCGAGTGGGGGCATGCACGTGCGCTTTCCTCCCGAGCTGCAGCAGTAGTGTCACGCTTCCTGTCACGTGGATCAAGGGATCTGTGGCTTTCCCTCGAGGCTGTCCCTCGAGGCTTTCCCACGAGGCTTTCCCACAGGGCTGTGCCACGTGCCACCTTGGTGTGAGTCGATCCTCGGCGTGAAAGACGAGCCGGTGAAGGGAAAAGAGGTTCCTCTGGAATGGACTGAGACATCTGGGGGACTCTTGGAATGGTGGCACGACCCTGGAGTTCCTCTCGCCGTTCCTGTTGAGAGGGCCTCCTCTTGAGATGCGACGGGAACGCCGGGAACTCTTTCCCGACGAAGCAGGGAAAGGATCCCTCATCTCGAGCTACGAGGCGGAAACGGGGCTCCTCTGGATGTGGGCGGGACTCTCGTGATTCCTCTCGAGTGGAGATGGCTAGGTCGGGGAACTTCTTGATTTGCACCAAGGGTGTGAAGGACCCTTTCGAAGTTCCAGAGGGGAGGTGTGATCAGCCTCGAGACGCCTCAGCGGAAATGGGCCTCATCTCGCCTGGAGGGGAGAACCTCCTGGATTTTCTCGAGTTGCGGCAGGTCTTCTCGAGTTACGACGGGGACCTCAGGGACCCGCTCTGGTGGCCTCAGGAAAGGCCAGTCCCCATGCGAGTTGCTAGGGGACCTCTCGGGATTCCTCTCCCGTCCATGCCGGGGCCTCAGTCCTTGTGTGGAGTCGGGGCCGGAACCTGAGGATTGCTCTCCAGTGTTGCCATGGATCTTGGGGTGCTTCTGAGTCTCCCCAGGGGAGTCAGGCCTCGTCTCGAGTGGGGGCATGCACGTGCGCTTTCCTCCCCAGCTGCAGCAGTAGTGTCACGCTTCCTGTCACGTGGATCAAGGGATCTGTGGCTTTCCCTCGAGGCTGTCCCTCGAGGCTTTCCCACGAGGCTTTCCCACAGGGCTGTGCCACGTGCCACCTTGGTGTGAGTCGATCCTCGGCGTGAAAGACGAGCCGGTGAAGGGAAAAGAGGTTCCTCTGGAATGGACTGAGACATCTGGGGGACTCTTGGAATGGTGGCACGACCCTGGAGTTCCTCTCGCCGTTCCTGTTGAGAGGGCCTCCTCTTGAGATGCGACGGGAACGCCGGGAACTCTTTCCCGACGAAGCAGGGAAAGGATCCCTCATCTCGAGCTACGAGGCGGAAACGGGGCTCCTCTGGATGTGGGCGGGACCCTCGTGATTCCTCTCGAGTGGAGACGGGTATGTCGGGGAACTTCTTGATTTGCACCAAGGGTGTGAAGGAGCCTTTCGAAGTGCCAGAGGGGAGGTGTGATCAGCCTCGAGACGCCTCAGCGGAAATGGGCCTCATCTCGCCTGGAGGGGAGAACCTCCTGGATTTTCTCGAGTTGCGGCAGGTCTTCTCGAGTTACGACGGGGACCTCAGGGACCCGCTCTGGTGGCCTCAGGAAAGGCCAGTCCCCATGCGAGTTGCTAGGGGACCTCTCGGGATTCCTCTCCCGTCCATGCCGGGGCCTCAGTCCTTGTGTGGAGTCGGGGCCGGAACCTGAGGATTGCTCTCCAGTGTTGCCATGGATCTTGGGGTGCTTCTGAGTCTCCCCAGGTGAGTCAGGCCTCGTCTCGAGTGGGGGCATGCACGTGCGCTTTCCTCCCGAGCTGCAGCAGTAGTGTCACGCTTCCTGTCACGTGGATCAAGGGATCTGTGGCTTTCCCTCGAGGCTGTCCCTCGAGGCTTTCCCACGAGGCTTTCCCACAGGGCTGTGCCACGTGCCACCTTGGTGTGAGTCGATCCTCGGCGTGAAAGACGAGCCGGTGAAGGGAAAAGAGGTTCCTCTGGAATGGACTGAGACATCTGGGGGACTCTTGGAATGGTGGCACGACCCTGGAGTTCCTCTCGCCGTTCCTGTTGAGAGGGCCTCCTCTTGAGATGCGACGGGAACGCCGGGAACTCTTTCCCGACGAAGCAGGGAAAGGATCCCTCATCTCGAGCTAAGAGGCGGAAACGGGGCTCCTCTGGATGTGGGCGGGACCCTCGTGATTCCTCTCGAGTGGAGACGGGTATGTCGGGGAACTTCTTGATTTGCACCAAGGGTGTGAAGGACCCTTTCGAAGTTCCAGAGGTGAGGTGTGATCAGCCTCGAGACGCCTCAGTGGAAAAGGGCCTCATGTCGCCTGGAGGGGAGAACCTCCTGGATTTTCTCGAGTTGCGGCAGGTCTTCTCGAGTTACGACGGGGACCACAGGGACCCGCTCTGGTGGCCTCAGGAAAGGCCAGTCCCCATGCGAGTTGCTAGGGGACCTCTCGGGATTCCTCTCCCGTCCATGCCGGGGCCTCAGTCCTTGTGTGGAGTCGGGGCCGGAACCTGAGGATTGCTCTCCAGTGTTGCCATGGATCTTGGGGTGCTTCTGAGACTCCCCAGGGGAGTCAGGCCTCGTCTCGAGTGGGGGCATGCACGTGCGCTTTCCTCCCGAGCTGCAGCAGTAGTGTCACGCTTCCTGTCACGTGGATCAAGGGATCTGTGGCTTTCCCTCGAGGCTGTCCCTCGAGGCTTTCCCACGAGGCTTTCCCACAGGGCTGTGCCACGTGCCACCTTGGTGTGAGTCGATCCTCGGCGTGAAAGACGAGCCGGTGAAGGGAAAAGAGGTTCCTCTGGAATGGACTGAGACATCTGGGGGACTCTTGGAATGGTGGCACGACCCTGGAGTTCCTCTCGCCGTTCCTGTTGAGAGGGCCTCCTCTTGAGATGCGACGGGAACGCCGGGAACTCTTTCCCGACGAAGCAGGGAAAGGATCCCTCATCTCGAGCTACGAGGCGGAAACGGGGCTCCTCTGGATGTGGGCGGGACTCTCGTGATTCCTCTCGAGTGGAGACGGCTAGGTCGGGGAACTTCTTGATTTGCACCAAGGGTGTGAAGGACCCTTTCGAAGTTCCAGAGGTGAGGTGTGATCAGCCTCGAGACGCCTCAGCGGAAATGGGCCTCATCTCGCCTGGAGGGGAGAACCTCCTGGATTTTCTCGAGTTGCGGCAGGTCTTCTCGAGTTACGACGGGGACCTCAGGGACCCGCTCTGGTGGCCTCAGGAAAGGCCAGTCCCCATGCGAGTTGCTAGGGGACCTCTCGGGATTCCTCTCCCGTCCATGCCGGGGCCTCAGTCCTTGTGTGGAGTCGGGGCCGGAACCTGAGGATTGCTCTCCAGTGTTGCCATGGATCTTGGGGTGCTTCTGAGTCTCCCCAGGGGAGTCAGGCCTCGTCTCGAGTGGGGGCATGCACGTGCGCTTTCCTCCCGAGCTGCAGCAGTAGTGTCACGCTTCCTGTCACGTGGATCAAGGGATCTGTGGCTTTCCCTCGAGGCTGTCCCTCGAGGCTTTCCCACGAGGCTTTCCCACAGGGCTGTGCCACGTGCCACCTTGGTGTGAGTCGATCCTCGGCGTGAAAGACGAGCCGGTGAAGGGAAAAGAGGTTCCTCTGGAATGGACTGAGACATCTGGGGGACTCTTGGAATGGTGGCACGACCCTGGAGTTCCTCTCGCCGTTCCTGTTGAGAGGGCCTCCTCTTGAGATGCGACGGGAACGCCGGGAACTCTTTCCCGACGAAGCAGGGAAAGGATCCCTCATCTCGAGCTACGAGGCGGAAACGGGGCTCCTCTGGATGTGGGCGGGACTCTCGTGATTCCTCTCGAGTGGAGACGGCTAGGTCGGGGAACTTCTTGATTTGCACCAAGGGTGTGAAGGACCCTTTCGAAGTTCCAGAGGTGAGGTGTGATCAGCCTCGAGACGCCTCAGCGGAAATGGGCCTCATCTCGCCTGGAGGGGAGAACCTCCTGGATTTTCTCGAGTTGCGGCAGGTCTTCTCGAGTTACGACGGGGACCTCAGGGACCCGCTCTGGTGGCCTCAGGAAAGGCCAGTCCCCATGCGAGTTGCTAGGGGACCTCTCGGGATTCCTCTCCCGTCCATGCCGGGGCCTCAGTCCTTGTGTGGAGTCGGGGCCGGAACCTGAGGATTGCTCTCCAGTGTTGCCATGGATCTTGGGGTGCTTCTGAGTCTCCCCAGGGGAGTCAGGCCTCGTCTCGAGTGGGGGCATGCACGTGCGCTTTCCTCCCGAGCTGCAGCAGTAGTGTCACGCTTCCTGTCACCTGGATCAAGGGATCTGTGGCTTTCCCTCGAGGCTGTCCCTCGAGGCTTTCCCACGAGGCTTTCCCACAGGGCTGTGCCACGTGCCACCTTGGTGTGAGTCGATCCTCGGCGTGAAAGACGAGCCGGTGAAGGGAAAAGAGGTTCCTCTGGAATGGACTGAGACATCTGGGGGACTCTTGGAATGGTGGCACGACCCTGGAGTTCCTCTCGCCGTTCCTGTTGAGAGGGCCTCCTCTTGAGATGCGACGGGAACGCCGGGAACTCTTTCCCGACGAAGCAGGGAAAGGATCCCTCATCTCGAGCTACGAGGCGGAAACGGGGCTCCTCTGGATGTGGGCGGGACTCTCGTGATTCCTCTCGAGTGGAGACGGCTAGGTCGGGGAACTTCTTGATTTGCACCAAGGGTGTGAAGGACCCTTTCGAAGTTCCAGAGGTGAGGTGTGATCAGCCTCGAGACGCCTCAGCGGAAATGGGCCTCATCTCGCCTGGAGGGGAGAACCTCCTGGATTTTCTCGAGTTGCGGCAGGTCTTCTCGAGTTACGACGGGGACCTCAGGGACCCGCTCTGGAGGCCTCAGGAAAGGCCAGTCCCCATGCGAGTTGCTAGGGGACCTCTCGGGATTCCTCTCCCGTCCATGCCGGGGCCTCAGTCCTTGTGTGGAGTCGGGGCCGGAACCTGAGGATTGCTCTCCAGTGTTGCCATGGATCTTGGGGTGCTTCTGAGTCTCCCCAGGGGAGTCAGGCCTCGTCTCGAGTGGGGGCATGCACGTGCGCTTTCCTCCCGAGCTGCAGCAGTAGTGTCACGCTTCCTGTCACGTGGATCAAGGGATCTGTGGCTTTCCCTCGAGGCTGTCCCTCGAGGCTTTCCCACGAGGCTTTCCCACAGGGCTGTGCCACGTGCCACCTTGGTGTGAGTCGATCCTCGGCGTGAAAGACGAGCCGGTGAAGGGAAAAGAGGTTCCTCTGGAATGGACTGAGACATCTGGGGGACTCTTGGAATGGTGGCACGACCCTGGAGTTCCTCTCGCCGTTCCTGTTGAGAGGGCCTCCTCTTGAGATGCGACGGGAAGGCCGGGAACCCTTTCCCGACGAAGCAGGGAAAGGATCCCTCATCTCGAGCTACGAGGCGGAAACGGGGCTCCTCTGGATGTGGGCGGGACCCTCGTGATTCCTCTCGAGTGGAGACGGCTATGTCGGGGAACTTCTTGATTTGCACCAAGGGTGTGAAGGACCCTTTCGAAGTTCCAGAGGGGAGGTGTGATCAGCCTCGAGACGCCTCAGCGGAAATGGGCCTCATCTCGCCTGGAGGGGAGAACCTCCTGGATTTTCTCGAGTTGCGGCAGGTCTTCTCGAGTTACGACGGGGACCTCAGGGACCCGCTCTGGTGGCCTCAGGAAAGGCCAGTCCCCATGCGAGTTGCTAGGGGACCTCTCGGGATTCCTCTCCCGTCCATGGCGGGGCCTCAGTCCTTCTGTGGAGTCGGGGCCGGAACCTGAGGATTGCTCTCCAGTGTTGACCTGGATCTTGGGGTGCTTCTGAGTCTCCCCAGGGGAGTCAGGCCTCGTCTCGAGTGGGGGCATGCACGTGCGCTTTCCTCCCGAGCTTCAGCAGTAGTGTCACGCTTCCTGTCACGTGGATCAAGGGATCTGTGGCTTTCCCTCGAGGCTGTCCCTCGAGGCTTTCCCACGAGGCTTTCCCACAGGGCTGTGCCACGTGCCACCTTGGTGTGAGTCGATCCTCGGCGTGAAAGACGAGCCGGTGAAGGGAAAAGAGGTTCCTCTGGAATGGACTGAGACATCTGGGGGACTCTTGGAATGCTGGCTCGACCCTGGAGTTCCTCTCGCCGTTCCTGTTGAGAGGGCCTCCTCTTGAGATGCGACGGGAATGCCGGGAACTCTTTCCCGACGAAGCAGGGAAAGGATCCCTCATCTCGAGCTACGAGGCGGAAACGGGGCTCCTCTGGATGTGGGCGGGACCCTCGTGATTCCTCTCGAGTGGAGACGGGTATGTCGGGGAACTTCTTGATTTGCACCAAGGGTGTGAAGGACCCTTTCGAAATTCCAGAGGTGAAGTGTGATCAGCCTCGAGACGCCTCAGCGGAAATGGGCCTCATCTCGCCTGGAGGGGAGAACCTCCTGGATTTTCTCGAGTTGCGGCAGGTCTTCTCGAGTTACGACGGGGACCTCAGGGACCCGCTCTGGTGGCCTCAGGAAAGGCCAGTCCCCATGTGAGTAGCTAGGGGACCTCTCGGGATTCCTCTCCCGTCCATGCCGGGGCCTCAGTCCTTGTGTGGAGTCGGGGCCGGAACCTGAGGATTGCTCTCCAGTGTTGCCATGGATCTTGGGGTGCTTCTGAGACTCCCCAGGGGAGTCAGGCCTCGTCTCGAGTGGGGGCATGCACGTGCGCTTTCCTCCCGAGCTGCAGCAGTAGTGTCACGCTTCCTGTCACGTGGATCAAGGGATCTGTGGCTTTCCCTCGAGGCTGTCCATCGAGGCTTTCCCACGAGGCTTTCCCACAGGGCTGTGCCACGTGCCACCTTGGTGTGAGTCGATCCTCGGCGTGAAAGACGAGCCGGTGAAGGGAAAAGAGGTTCCTCTGGAATGGACTGAGACATCTGGGGGACTCTTGGAATGGTGGCACGACCCTGGAGTTCCTCTCGCCGTTCCTGTTGAGAGGGCCTCCTCTTGAGATGCGACGGGAACGCCGGGAACTCTTTCCCGACGAAGCAGGGAAAGGATCCCTCATCTCGAGCTACGAGGCGGAAACGGGGCTCCTCTGGATGTGGGCGGGACTCTCGTGATTCCTCTCGAGTGGAGACGGCTAGGTCGGG
Source organism: Budorcas taxicolor (assembly GCF_023091745.1). Classification (NCBI taxonomy): domain Eukaryota; kingdom Metazoa; phylum Chordata; class Mammalia; order Artiodactyla; family Bovidae; genus Budorcas; species Budorcas taxicolor. The sequence goes on from NC_068925.1 coordinate 1,161,936, forward strand.
GAACTTCTTGATTTGCACCAAGGGTGTGAAGGACCCTTTCGAAGTTCCAGAGGTGAGGTGTGATCAGCCTCGAGACGCCTCAGCGGAAATGGGCCTCATCTCGCCTGGAGGGGAGAACCTCCTGGATTTTCTCGAGTTGCGGCAGGTCTTCTCGAGTTACGACGGGGACCTCAGGGACCCGCTCTGGTGGCCTCAGGAAAGGCCAGTCCCCATGCGAGTTGCTAGGGGACCTCTCGGGATTCCTCTCCCGTCCATGCCGGGGCCTCAGTCCTTGTGTGGAGTCGGGGCCGGAACCTGAGGATTGCTCTCCAGTGTTGCCATGGATCTTGGGGTGCTTCTGAGTCTCCCCAGGGGAGTCAGGCCTCGTCTCGAGTGGGGGCATGCACGTGCGCTTGCCTCCCGAGCTGCAGCAGTAGTGTCACGCTTCCTGTCACGTGGATCAAGGGATCTGTGGCTTTCCCTCGAGGCTGTCCCTCGAGGCTTTCCCACGAGGCTTTCCCACAGGGCTGTGCCACGTGCCACCTTGGTGTGAGTCGATCCTCGGCGTGAAAGACGAGCCGGTGAAGGGAAAAGAGGTTCCTCTGGAATGGACTGAGACATCTGGGGGACTCTTGGAATGGTGGCACGACCCTGGAGTTCCTCTCGCCGTTCCTGTTGAGAGGGCCTCCTCTTGAGATGCGACGGGAAAGCCGGGAACTCTTTCCCGACGAAGCACGGAAACGATCCCTCATCTCGAGCTACGAGGCGGAAACGGGGCTCCTCTGGATGTGGGCGGGACCCTCGTGATTTCTCTCGAGTGGAGACGGGTATGTCGGGGAACTTCTTGATTTGTACCAAGGGTGTGAAGGACCCTTTCGAAGTTCCAGAGGGGAGGTGTGATCAGCCTCGAGACGCCTCAGCGGAAATGGGCCTCATCTCGCCTGGAGGGGAGAACCTCCTGGATTTTCTCGAGTTGCGGCAGGTCTTCTCGAGTTACGACGGGGACCTCAGGGACCCGCTCTGGTGGCCTCAGGAAAGGCCAGTCCCCATGCGAGTTGCTAGGGGACCTCTCGGGATTCCTCTCCCGTCCATGCCGGGGCCTCAGTCCTTGTGTGGAGTCGGGGCCGGAACCTGAGGATTGCTCTCCAGTGTTGCCATGGATCTTGGGGTGCTTCTGAGTCTCCCCAGGGGAGTCAGGCCTCGTCTCGAGTGGGGGCATGCACGTGCGCTTTCCTCCCGAGCTGCAGCAGTAGTGTCACGCTTCCTGTCACGTGGATCAAGGGATCTGTGGCTTTCCCTCGAGGCTGTCCCTCGAGGCTTTCCCACGAGGCTTTCCCACAGGGCTGTGCCACGTGCCACCTTGGTGTGAGTCGATCCTCGGCGTGAAAGACGAGCCGGTGAAGGGAAAAGAGGTTCCTCTGGAATGGACTGAGACATCTGGGGGACTCTTGGAATGGTGGCACGACCCTGGAGTTCCTCTCGCCGTTCCTGTTGAGAGGGCCTCCTCTTGAGATGCGACGGGAACGCCGGGAACTCTTTCCCGACGAAGCAGGGAAAGGATCCCTCATCTCGAGCTACGAGGCGGAAACGGGGCTCCTCTGGATGTGGGCGGGACTCTCGTGATTCCTCTCGAGTGGAGATGGCTAGGTCGGGGAACTTCTTGATTTGCACCAAGGGTGTGAAGGACCCTTTCGAAGTTCCAGAGGTGAGGTGTGATCAGCCTCGAGACGCCTCAGTGGAAAAGGGCCTCATGTCGCCTGGAGGGGAGAACCTCCTGGATTTTCTCGAGTTGCGGCAGGTCTTCTCGAGTTACGACGGGGACCACAGGGACCCGCTCTGGTGGCCTCAGGAAAGGCCAGTCCCCATGCGAGTTGCTAGGGGACCTCTCGGGATTCCTCTCCCGTCCATGCCGGGGCCTCAGTCCTTGTGTGGAGTCGGGGCCGGAACCTGAGGATTGCTCTCCAGTGTTGCCATGGATCTTGGGGTGCTTCTGAGACTCCCCAGGGGAGTCAGGCCTCGTCTCGAGTGGGGGCATGCACGTGCGCTTTCCTCCCGAGCTGCAGCAGTAGTGTCACGCTTCCTGTCACGTGGATCAAGGGATCTGTGGCTTTCCCTCGAGGCTGTCCCTCGAGGCTTTCCCACGAGGCTTTCCCACAGGGCTGTGCCACGTGCCACCTTGGTGTGAGTCGATCCTCGGCGTGAAAGACGAGCCGGTGAAGGGAAAAGAGGTTCCTCTGGAATGGACTGAGACATCTGGGGGACTCTTGGAATGGTGGCACGACCCTGGAGTTTCTCTCGCCGTTCCTGTTGAGAGGGCCTCCTCTTGAGATGCGACGGGAACGCCGGGAACTCTTTCCCGACGAAGCAGGGAAAGGATCCCTCATCTCGAGCTACGAGGCGGAAACGGGGCTCCTCTGGATGTGGGCGGGACTCTCGTGATTCCTCTCGAGTGGAGACGGCTAGGTCGGGGAACTTCTTGATTTGCACCAAGGGTGTGAAGGACCCTTTCGAAGTTCCAGAGGTGAGGTGTGATCAGCCTCGAGACGCCTCAGCGGAAATGGGCCTCATCTCGCCTGGAGGGGAGAACCTCCTGGATTTTCTCGAGTTGCGGCAGGTCTTCTCGAGTTACGACGGGGACCTCAGGGACCCGCTCTGGTGGCCTCAGGAAAGGCCAGTCCCCATGCGAGTTGCTAGGGGACCTCTCGGGATTCCTCTCCCGTCCATGCCGGGGCCTCAGTCCTTGTGTGGAGTCGGGGCCGGAACCTGAGGATTGCTCTCCAGTGTTGCCATGGATCTTGGGGTGCTTCTGAGTCTCCCCAGGGGAGTCAGGCCTCGTCTCGACTGGGGGCATGCACGTGCGCTTTCCTCCCGAGCTGCAGCAGTAGTGTCACGCTTCCTGTCACGTGGATCAAGGGATCTGTGGCTTTCCCTCGAGGCTGTCCCTCGAGGCTTTCCCACGAGGCTTTCCCACAGGGCTGTGCCACGTGCCACCTTGGTGTGAGTCGATCCTCGGCGTGAAAGACGAGCCGGTGAAGGGAAAAGAGGTTCCTCTGGAATGGACTGAGACATCTGGGGGACTCTTGGAATGGTGGCACGACCCTGGAGTTCCTCTCGCCGTTCCTGTTGAGAGGGCCTCCTCTTGAGATGCGACGGGAACGCCGGGAACTCTTTCCCGACGAAGCAGGGAAAGGATCCCTCATCTCGAGCTACGAGGCGGAAACGGGGCTCCTCTGGATGTGGGCGGGACTCTCGTGATTCCTCTCGAGTGGAGACGGCTAGGTCGGGGAACTTCTTGATTTGCACCAAGGGTGTGAAGGACCCTTTCGAAGTTCCAGAGGTGAGGTGTGATCAGCCTCGAGACGCCTCAGCGGAAATGGGCCTCATCTCGCCTGGAGGGGAGAACCTCCTGGATTTTCTCGAGTTGCGGCAGGTCTTCTCGAGTTACGACGGGGACCTCAGGGACCCGCTCTGGAGGCCTCAGGAAAGGCCAGTCCCCATGCGAGTTGCTAGGGGACCTCTCGGGATTCCTCTCCCGTCCATGCCGGGGCCTCAGTCCTTGTGTGGAGTCGGGGCCGGAACCTGAGGATTGCTCTCCAGTGTTGCCATGGATCTTGGGGTGCTTCTGAGTCTCCCCAGGGGAGTCAGGCCTCGTCTCGAGTGGGGGCATGCACGTGCGCTTTCCTCCCGAGCTGCAGCAGTAGTGTCACGCTTCCTGTCACGTGGATCAAGGGATCTGTGGCTTTCCCTCGAGGCTGTCCCTCGAGGCTTTCCCACGAGGCTTTCCCACAGGGCTGTGCCACGTGCCACCTTGGTGTGAGTCGATCCTCGGCGTGAAAGACGAGCCGGTGAAGGGAAAAGAGGTTCCTCTGGAATGGACTGAGACATCTGGGGGACTCTTGGAATGCTGGCTCGACCCTGGAGTTCCTCTCGCCGTTCCTGTTGAGAGGGCCTCCTCTTGAGATGCGACGGGAAGGCCGGGAACTCTTTCCCGACGAAGCAGGGAAAGGATCCCTCATCTCGAGCTACGAGGCGGAAACGGGGCTCCTCTGGATGTGGGCGGGACCCTCGTGATTCCTCTCGAGTGGAGACGGGTATGTCGGGGAACTTCTTGATTTGCACCAAGGGTGTGAAGGAGCCTTTCGAAGTTCCAGAGGTGAGGTGTGATCAGCCTCGAGACGCCTCAGCGGAAATGGGCCTCATCTCGCCTGGAGGGGAGAACCTCCTGGATTTTCTCGAGTTGCGGCAGGTCTTCTCGAGTTACGACGGGGACCTCAGGGACCCGCTCTGGTGGCCTCAGGAAAGGCCAGTCCCCATGCTAGTTGCTAGGGGACCTCTCGGGATTCCTCTCCCGTCCATGCCGGGGCCTCAGTCCTTGTGTGGAGTCGGGGCCGGAACCTGAGGATTCCTCTCCAGTGTTGCCATGGATCTTGGGGTGCTTCTGAGTCTCCCCAGGGGAGTCAGGCCTCGTCTCGAGTGGGGGCATGCACGTGCGCTTTCCTCCCCAGCTGCAGCAGTAGTGTCACGCTTCCTGTCACGTGGATCAAGGGATCTGTGGCTTTCCCTCGAGGCTGTCCCTCGAGGCTTTCCCACGAGGCTTTCCCACAGGGCTGTGCCACGTGCCACCTTGGTGTGAGTCGATCCTCGGCGTGAAAGACGAGCCGGTGAAGGGAAAAGAGGTTCCTCTGGAATGGACTGAGACATCTGGGGGACTCTTGGAATGGTGGCACGACCCTGGAGTTCCTCTCGCCGTTCCTGTTGAGAGGGCCTCCTCTTGAGATGCGACGGGAACGCCGGGAACTCTTTCCCGACGAAGCAGGGAAAGGATCCCTCATCTCGAGCTACGAGGCGGAAACGGGGCTCCTCTGGATGTGGGCGGGACCCCCGTGATTCCTCTCGAGTGGAGACGGGTATGTCGGGGAACTTCTTGATTTGCACCAAGGGTGTGAAGGAGCCTTTCGAAGTTCCAGAGGTGAGGTGTGATCAGCCTCGAGACGCCTCAGCGGAAATGGGCCTCATCTCGCCTGGAGGGGAGAACCTCCTGGATTTTCTCGAGTTGCGGCAGGTCTTCTCGAGTTACGACGGGGACCTCAGGGACCCGCTCTGGTGGCCTCAGGAAAGGCCAGTCCCCATGCGAGTTGCTAGGGGACCTCTCGGGATTCCTCTCCCGTCCATGCCGGGGCCTCAGTCCTTGTGTGGAGTCGGGGCCGGAACCTGAGGATTGCTCTCCAGTGTTGCCATGGATCTTGGGGTGCTTCTGAGTCTCCCCAGGGGAGTCAGGCCTCGTCTCGAGTGGGGGCATGCACGTGCGCTTTCCTCCCGAGCTGCAGCAGTAGTGTCACGCTTCCTGTCACGTGGATCAAGGGATCTGTGGCTTTCCCTCGAGGCTGTCCCTCGAGGCTTTCCCACGAGGCTTTCCCACAGGGCTGTGCCACGTGCCACCTTGGTGTGAGTCGATCCTCGGCGTGAAAGACGAGCCGGTGAAGGGAAAAGAGGTTCCTCTGGAATGGACTGAGACATCTGGGGGACTCTTGGAATGGTGGCACGACCCTGGAGTTCCTCTCGCCGTTCCTGTTGAGAGGGCCTCCTCTTGAGATGCGACGGGAACGCCGGGAACTCTTTCCCGACGAAGCAGGGAAAGGATCCCTCATCTCGAGCTACGAGGCGGAAACGGGGCTCCTCTGGATGTGGGCGGGACTCTCGTGATTCCTCTCGAGTGGAGATGGCTAGGTCGGGGAACTTCTTGATTTGCACCAAGGGTGTGAAGGACCCTTTCGAAGTTCCAGAGGTGAGGTGTGATCAGCCTCGAGACGCCTCAGCGGAAATGGGCCTCATCTCGCCTGGAGGGGAGAACCTCCTGGATTTTCTCGAGTTGCGGCAGGTCTTCTCGAGTTACGACGGGGACCTCAGGGACCCGCTCTGGTGGCCTCAGGAAAGGCCAGTCCCCATGCGAGTTGCTAGGGGACCTCTCGGGATTCCTCTCCCGTCCATGCCGGGGCCTCAGTCCTTGTGTGGAGTCGGGGCCGGAACCTGAGGATTGCTCTCCAGTGTTGCCATGGATCTTGGGGTGCTTCTGAGTCTCCCCAGGGGAGTCAGGCCTCGTCTCGAGTGGGGGCATGCACGTGCGCTTTCCTCCCGAGCTGCAGCAGTAGTGTCACGCTTCCTGTCACGTGGATCAAGGGATCTGTGGCTTTCCCTCGAGGCTGTCCCTCGAGGCTTTCCCACGAGGCTTTCCCACAGGGCTGTGCCACGTGCCACCTTGGTGTGAGTCGATCCTCGGCGTGAAAGACGAGCCGGTGAAGGGAAAAGAGGTTCCTCTGGAATGGACTGAGACATCTGGGGGACTCTTGGAATGGTGGCACGACCCTGGAGTTCCTCTCGCCGTTCCTGTTGAGAGGGCCTCCTCTTGAGATGCGACGGGAACGCCGGGAACTCTTTCCCGACGAAGCAGGGAAAGGATCCCTCATCTCGAGCTACGAGGCGGAAACGGGGCTCCTCTGGATGTGGGCGGGACTCTCGTGATTCCTCTCGAGTGGAGATGGCTAGGTCGGGGAACTTCTTGATTTGCACCAAGGGTGTGAAGGACCCTTTCGAAGTTCCAGAGGTGAGGTGTGATCAGCCTCGAGACGCCTCAGCGGAAATGGGCCTCATCTCGCCTGGAGGGGAGAACCTCCTGGATTTTCTCGAGTTGCGGCAGGTCTTCTCGAGTTACGACGGGGACCTCAGGGACCCGCTCTGGTGGCCTCAGGAAAGGCCAGTCCCCATGCGAGTTGCTAGGGGACCTCTCGGGATTCCTCTCCCGTCCATGCCGGGGCCTCAGTCCTTGTGTGGAGTTGGGGCCGGAACCTGAGGATTGCTCTCCAGTGTTGCCATGGATCTTGGGGTGCTTCTGAGTCTCCCCAGGGGAGTCAGGCCTCGTCTCGAGTGGGGGCATGCACGTGCGCTTTCCTCCCCAGCTGCAGCAGTAGTGTCACGCTTCCTGTCACGTGGATCAAGGGATCTGTGGCTTTCCCTCGAGGCTGTCCCTCGAGGCTTTCCCACGAGGCTTTCCCACAGGGCTGTGCCACGTGCCACCTTGGTGTGAGTCGATCCTCGGCGTGAAAGACGAGCCGGTGAAGGGAAAAGAGGTTCCTCTGGAATGGACTGAGACATCTGGGGGACTCTTGGAATGGTGGCACGACCCTGGAGTTCCTCTCGCCGTTAGTGTTGAGAGGGCCTCCTCTTGAGATGCGACGGGAACGCCGGGAACTCTTTCTCGACGAAGCAGGGAAAGGATCCCTCATCTCGAGCTACGAGGCGGAAACGGGGCTCCTCTGGATGTGGGCGGGACCCTCGTGATTCCTCTCGAGTGGAGACGGGTATGTCGGGGAACTTCTTGATTTGCACCAAGGGTGTGAAGGAGCCTTTCGAAGTTCCAGAGGTGAGGTGTGATCAGCCTCGAGACGTCTCAGCGGAAATGGGCCTCATCTCGCCTGGAGGGGAGAACCTCCTGGATTTTCTCGAGTTGCGGCAGGTCTTCTCGAGTTACGACGGGGACCTCAGGGACCCGCTCTGGTGGCCTCAGGAAAGGCCAGTCCCCATGCGAGTTGCTAGGGGACCTCTCGGGATTCCTCTCCCGTCCATGCCGGGGCCTCAGTCCTTGTGTGGAGTCGGGGCCGGAACCTGAGGATTGCTCTCCAGTGTTGCCATGGATCTTGGGGTGCTTCTGAGTCTCCCCAGGGGAGTCAGGCCTCGTCTCGAGTGGGGGCATGCACGTGCGGTTTCCTCCCGAGCTGCAGCAGTAGTGTCACGCTTCCTGTCACGTGGATCAAGGGATCTGTGGCTTTCCCTCGAGGCTGTCCCTCGAGGCTTTCCCACGAGGCTTTCCCACAGGGCTGTGCCACGTGCCACCTTGGTGTGAGTCGATCCTCGGCGTGAAAGACGAGCCGGTGAAGGGAAAAGAGGTTCCTCTGGAATGGACTGAGACATCTGGGGGACTCTTGGAATGGTGGCACGACCCTGGAGTTCCTCTCGCCGTTCCTGTTGAGAGGGCCTCCTCTTGAGATGCGACGGGAACGCCGGGATCTCTTTCCCGACGAAGCAGGGAAAGGATCCCTCATCTCGAGCTACGAGGCGGAAACGGGGCTCCTCTGGATGTGGGCGGGACTCTCGTGATTCCTCTCGAGTGGAGATGGCTAGGTCGGGGAACTTCTTGATTTGCACCAAGGGTGTGAAGGACCCTTTCGAAGTTCCAGAGGTGAGGTGTGATCAGCCTCGAGACGCCTCAGCGGAAATGGGCCTCATCTCGCCTGGAGGGGAGAACCTCCTGGATTTTCTCGAGTTGCGGCAGGTCTTCTCGAGTTACGACGGGGACCTCAGGGACCCGCTCTGGTGGCCTCAGGAAAGGCCAGTCCCCATGCGAGTTGCTAGGGGACCTCTCGGGATTCCTCTCCCGTCCATGCCGGGGCCTCAGTCCTTGTGTGGAATCGGGGCCGGAACCTGAGGATTGCTCTCCAGTGTTGCCATGGATCTTGGGGTGCTTCTGAGTCTCCCCAGGGGAGTCAGGCCTCGTCTCGAGTGGGGGCATGCACGTGCGCTTTCCTCCCCAGCTGCAGCAGTAGTGTCACGCTTCCTGTCACGTGGATCAAGGGATCTGTGGCTTTCCCTCGAGGCTGTCCCTCGAGGCTTTCCCACGAGGCTTTCCCACAGGGCTGTGCCACGTGCCACCTTGGTGTGAGTCGATCCTCGGCGTGAAAGACGAGCCGGTGAAGGGAAAAGAGGTTCCTCTGGAATGGACTGAGACATCTGGGGGACTCTTGGAATGGTGGCACGACCCTGGAGTTCCTCTCGCCGTTCCTGTTGAGAGGGCCTCCTCTTGAGATGCGACGGGAACGCCGGGAACTCTTTCCCGACGAAGCAGGGAAAGGATCCCTCATCTCGAGCTACGAGGCGGAAACGGGGCTCCTCTGGATGTGGGCGGGACTCTCGTGATTCCTCTCGAGTGGAGATGGCTAGGTCGGGGAACTTCTTGATTTGCACCAAGGGTGTGAAGGACCCTTTCGAAGTTCCAGAGGTGAGGTGTGATCAGCCTCGAGACGCCTCAGCGGAAATGGGCCTCATCTCGCCTGGAGGGGAGAACCTCCTGGATTTTCTCGAGTTGCGGCAGGTCTTCTCGAGTTACGACGGGGACCTCAGGGACCCGCTCTGGTGGCCTCAGGAAAGGCCAGTCCCCATGCGAGTTGCTAGGGGACCTCTCGGGATTCCTCTCCCGTCCATGCCGGGGCCTCAGTCCTTGTGTGGAGTCGGGGCCGGAACCTGAGGATTGCTCTCCAGTGTTGCCATGGATCTTGGGGTGCTTCTGAGTCTCCCCAGGGGAGTCAGGCCTCGTCTCGAGTGGGGGCATGCACGTGCGCTTTCCTCCCCAGCTGCAGCAGTAGTGTCACGCTTCCTGTCACGTGGATCAAGGGATCTGTGGCTTTCCCTCGAGGCTGTCCCTCGAGGCTTTCCCACGAGGCTTTCCCACAGGGCTGTGCCACGTGCCACCTTGGTGTGAGTCGATCCTCGGCGTGAAAGACGAGCCGGTGAAGGGAAAAGAGGTTCCTCTGGAATGGACTGAGACATCTGGGGGACTCTTGGAATGCTGGCTCCACCCTGGAGTTCCTCTCGCCGTTCCTGTTGAGAGGGCCTCCTCTTGAGATGCGACGGGAACGCCGGGAACTCTTTCCCGACGAAGCAGGGAAAGGATCCCTCATCTCGAGCTACGAGGCGGAAACGGGGCTCCTCTGGATGTGGGCGGGACCCTCGTGATTCCTCTCGAGTGGAGACGGGTATGTCGGGGAACTTCTTGATTTGCACCAAGGGTGTGAAGGAGCCTTTCGAAGTTCCAGAGGTGAGGTGTGATCAGCCTCGAGACGCCTCAGCGGAAATGGGCCTCATCTCGCCTGGAGGGGAGAACCTCCTGGATTTTCTCGAGTTGCGGCAGGTCTTCACGAGTTACGACGGGGACCTCAGGGACCCGCTCTGGTGGCCTCAGGAAAGGCCAGTCCCCATGCGAGTTGCTAGGGGACCTCTCGGGATTCCTCTCCCGTCCATGCCGGGGCCTCAGTCCTTGTGTGGAGTCGGGGCCGGAACCTGAGGATTGCTCTCCAGTGTTGCCCTGGATCTTGGGGTGCTTCTGAGTCTCCCCAGGGGAGTCAGGCCTCGTCTCGCGTGGGGGCATGCACGTGCGCTTTCCTCCCGAGCTTCAGCAGTAGTGTCACGCTTCCTGTCACGTGGATCAAGGGATCTGTGGCTTTCCCTCGAGGCTGTCCCTCGAGGCTTTCCCACGAGGCTTTCCCACAGGGCTGTGCCACGTGCCACCTTGGTGTGAGTCGATCCTCGGCGTGAAAGACGAGCCGGTGAAGGGAAAAGAGGTTCCTCTGGAATGGACTGAGACATCTGGGGGACTCTTGGAATGCTGGCTCGACCCTGGAGTTCCTCTCGCCGTTCCTGTTGAGAGGGCCTCCTCTTGAGATGCGACGGGAAGGCCGGGAACTCTTTCCCGACGAAGCAGGGAAAGGATCCCTCATCTCGAGCTACGAGGCGGAAACGGGGCTCCTCTGGATGTGGGCGGGACCCTCGTGATTCCTCTCGAGTGGAGACGGGTATGTCGGGGAACTTCTGGATTTGCACCAAGGGTGTGAAGGAGCCTTTCGAAGTTCCAGAGGTGAGGTGTGATCAGCCTCGAGACGCCTCAGCGGAAATGGGCCTCATCTCGCCTGGAGGGGAGAACCTCCTGGATTTTCTCGTGTTGCGGCAGGTCTTCTCGAGTTACGACGGGGACCTCAGGGACCCGCTCTGGTGGCCTCAGGAAAGGCCAGTCCCCATGCGAGTTGCTAGGGGACCTCTCGGGATTCCTCTCCCGTCCATGTCGGGGCCTCAGTCCTTGTGTGGAGTCGGGGCCGGAACCTGAGGATTGCTCTCCAGTGTTGCCATGGATCTTGGGGTGCTTCTGAGTCTCCCCAGGGGAGTCAGGCCTCGTCTCGAGTGGGGGCATGCACGTGCGCTTTACTCCCGAGCTGCAGCAGTAGTGTCACGCTTCCTGTCACGTGGATCAAGGGATCTGTGGCTTTCCCTCGAGGCTGTCCCTCGAGGCTTTCCCACGAGGCTTTCCCACAGGGCTGTGCCACGTGCCACCTTGGTGTGAGTCGATCCTCGGCGTGAAAGACGAGCCGGTGAAGGGAAAAGAGGTTCCTCTGGAATGGACTGAGACATCTGGGGGACTCTTGGAATGCTGGCTCGACCCTGGAGTTCCTCTCGCCGTTCCTGTTGAGAGGGCCTCCTCTTGAGATGCGACGGGAACGCCGGGAACTCTTTCCCGACGAAGCAGGGAAAGGATCCCTCATCTCGAGCTACGAGGCGGAAACGGGGCTCCTCTGGATGTGAGCGGGACCCTCGTGATTCCTCTCGAGTGGAGACGGGTATGTCGGGGAACTTCTTGATTTGCACCAAGGGTGTGAAGGACCCTTTCGAAGTTCCAGAGGTGAGGTGTGATCAGCCTCGAGACGCCTCAGCGGAAATGGGCCTCATCTCGCCTGGAGGGGAGAACCTCCTGGATTTTCTCGAGTTGCGGCAGGTCTTCTCGAGTTACGACGGGGACCTCAGGGACCCGCTCTGGTGGCCTCAGGAAAGGCCAGTCCCCATGCGAGTTGCTAGGGGACCTCTCGGGATTCCTCTCCCGTCCATGCCGGGGCCTCAGTCCTTGTGTGGAGTCGGGGCCGGAACCTGAGGATTGCTCTCCAGTGTTGCCATGGATCTTGGGGTGCTTCTGAGTCTCCCCAGGGGAGTCAGGCCTCGTCTCGAGTGGGGGCATGCACGTGCGCTTTCCTCCCGAGCTGCAGCAGTAGTGTCACGCTTCCTGTCACGTGGATCAAGGGATCTGTGGCTTTCCCTCGAGGCTGTCCCTCGAGGCTTTCCCACGAGGCTTTCCCACAGGGCTGTGCCACGTGCCACCTTGGTGTGAGTCGATCCTCGGCGTGAAAGACGAGCCGGTGAAGGGAAAAGACGTTCCTCTGGAATGGACTGAGACATCTGGGGGACTCTTGGAATGGTGGCACGACCCTGGAGTTCCTCTCGCCGGTCCTGTTGAGAGGGCCTCCTCTTGAGATGCGACGGGAACGCCGGGAACTCTTTCCCGACGAAGCAGGGAAAGGATCCCTCATCTCGAGCTACGAGGCGGAAATGGGGCTCCTCTGGATGTGAGCGGGACCCTCGTGATTCCTCTCGAGTGGAGACGGGTATGTCGGGGAACTTCTTGATTTGCACCAAGGGTGTGAAGGACCCTTTCGAAGTTCCAGAGGTGAGGTGTGATCAGCCTCGAGACGCCTCAGCGGAAATGGGCCTCATCTCGCCTGGAGGGGAGAACCTCCTGGATTTTCTCGAGTTGCGGCAGGTCTTCTCGAGTTACGACGGGGACCTCAGGGACCCGCTCTGGTGGCCTCAGGAAAGGCCAGTCCCCATGCGAGTTGCTAGGGGACCTCTCGGGATTCCTCTCCCGTCCATGCCGGGGCCTCAGTCCTTGTGTGGAGTCGGGGCCGGAACCTGAGGATTGCTCTCCAGTGTTGCCATGGATCTTGGGGTGCTTCTGAGTCTCCCCAGGGGAGTCAGGCCTCGTCTCGAGTGGGGGCATGCACGTGCGCTTTCCTCCCGAGCTGCAGCAGTAGTGTCACGCTTCCTGTCACGTGGATCAAGGGATCTGTGGCTTTCCCTCGAGGCTGTCCCTCGAGGCTTTCCCACGAGGCTTTCCCACAGGGCTGTGCCACGTGCCACCTTGGTGTGAGTCGATCCTCGGCGTGAAAGACGAGCCGGTGAAGGGAAAAGACGTTCCTCTGGAATGGACTGAGACATCTGGGGGACTCTTGGAATGGTGGCACGACCCTGGAGTTCCTCTCGCCGGTCCTGTTGAGAGGGCCTCCTCTTGAGATGCGACGGGAACGCCGGGAACTCTTTCCCGACGAAGCAGGGAAAGGATCCCTCATCTCGAGCTACGAGGCGGAAACGGGGCTCCTCTGGATGTGGGCGGGACCCTCGTGATTCCTCTCGAGTGGAGACGGTTATGTCGGGGAACTTCTGGATTTGCACCAAGGGTGTGAAGGACCCTTTCGAAGTTCCAGAGGTGAGGTGTGATCAGCCTCGAGACGCCTCAGCGGAAATGGGCCTCATCTCGCCTGGAGGGGAGAACCTCCTGGATTTTCTCGAGTTGCGGCAGGTCTTCTCGAGTTACGACGGGGACCTCAGGGACCCGCTCTGGTGGCCTCAGGAAAGGCCAGTCCCCATGCGAGTTGCTAGGGGACCTCTCGGGATTCCTCTCCCGTCCATGCCGGGGCCTCAGTCCTTGTGTGGAGTCGGGGCCGGAACCTGAGGATTGCTCTCCAGTGTTGCCATGGATCTTGGGGTGCTTCTGAGTCTCCCCAGGGGAGTCAGGCCTCGTCTCGAGTGGGGGCATGCATGTGCGCTTTGCTCCCGAGCTGCAGCAGTAGTGTCACGCTTCCTGTCACGTGGATCAAGGGATCTGTGGCTTTCCCTCGAGGCTGTCCCTCGAGGCTTTCCCACGAGGCTTTCCCACAGGGCTGTGCCACGTGCCACCTTGGTGTGAGTCGATCCTCGGCGTGAAAGACGAGCCGGTGAAGGGAAAAGAGGTTCCTCTGGAATGGACTGAGACATCTGGGGGACTCTTGGAATGCTGGCTCGACCCTGGAGTTCCTCTCGCCGTTCCTGTTGAGAGGGCCTCCTCTTGAGATGCGACGGGAACGCCGGGAACTCTTTCCCGACGAAGCAGGGAAAGGATCCCTCATCTCGAGCTACGAGGCGGAAACGGGGCTCCTCTGGATGTGGGCGGGACCCTCGTGATTCCTCTCGAGTGGAGACGGGTATGTCGGGGAACTTCTTGATTTGCACCAAGGGTGTGAAGGACCCTTTCGAAGTTCCAGAGGTGAGGTGTGATCAGCCTCGAGACGCCTCAGCGGAAATGGGCCTCATCTCGCCTGGAGGGGAGAACCTCCTGGATTTTCTCGAGTTGCGGCAGGTCTTCTCGAGTTACGACGGGGACCTCAGGGACCCGCTCTGGTGGCCTCAGGAAAGGCCAGTCCCCATGCGAGTTGCTAGGGGACCTCTCGGGATTCCTCTCCCGTCCATGCCGGGGCCTCAGTCCTTGTGTGGAGTCGGGGCCGGAACCTGAGGATTGCTCTCCAGTGTTGCCATGGATCTTGGGGTGCTTCTGAGTCTCCCCAGGGGAGTCAGGCCTCGTCTCGAGTGGGGGCATGCACGTGCGCTTTCCTCCCGAGCTGCAGCAGTAGTGTCACGCTTCCTGTCACGTGGATCAAGGGATCTGTGGCTTTCCCTCGAGGCTGTCCCACGAGGCTTTCCCACAGGGCTGTGCCACGTGCCACCTTTGTGTGAGTCGATCCTCGGCGTGAAAGACGAGCCGGTGAAGGGAAAAGAGGTTCCTCTGGAATGGACTGAGACATCTGGGGGACTCTTGGAATGCTGGCTCGACCCTGGAGTTCCTCTCGCCGTTCCTGTTGAGAGGGCCTCCTCTTGAGATGCGACGGGAACGCCGGGAACTCTTTCCCGACGAAGCAGGGAAAGGATCCCTCATCTCGAGCTACGAGGCGGAAACGGGGCTCCTCTGGATGTGGGCGGGACCCTCGTGATTCCTCTCGAGTGGAGACGGGTATGTCGGGGAACTTCTTGATTTGCACCAAGGGTGTGAAGGAGCCTTTCGAAGTTCCAGAGGTGAGGTGTGATCAGCCTCGAGACGCCTCAGCGGAAATGGGCCTCATCTCGCCTGGAGGGGAGAACCTCCTGGATTTTCTCGAGTTGCGGCAGGTCTTCTCGAGTTACGACGGGGACCTCAGGGACCCGCTCTGGTGGCCTCAGGAAAGGCCAGTCCCCATGCGAGTTGCTAGGGGACCTCTCGGGATTCCTCTCCCGTCCATGCCGGGGCCTCAGTCCTTGTGTGGAGTCGGGGCCGGAACCTGAGGATTGCTCTCCAGTGTTGCCATGGATCTTGGGGTGCTTCTGAGTCTCCCCAGGGGAGTCAGGCCTCGTCTCGAGTGGGGGCATGCACGTGCGCTTTGCTCCCGAGCTGCAGCAGTAGTGTCACGCTTCCTGTCACGTGGATCAAGGGATCTGTGGCTTTCCCTCGAGGCTGTCCCTCGAGGCTTTCCCACGAGGCTTTCCCACAGGGCTGTGCCACGTGCTACCTTGGTGTGAGTCGATCCTCGGCGTGAAAGACGAGCCGGTGAAGGGAAAAGAGGTTCCTCTGGAATGGACTGAGACATCTGGGGGACTCTTGGAATGGTGGCACGACCCTGGAGTTCCTCTCGCCGGTCCTGTTGAGAGGGCCTCCTCTTGAGATGCGACGGGAACGCCGGGAACTCTTTCCCGACGAAGCAGGGAAAGGATCCCTCATCTCGAGCTACGAGGCGGAAACGGGGCTCCTCTGGATGTGGGCGGGACCCTCGTGATTCCTCTCGAGTGGAGACGGGTATGTCGGGGAACTTCTTGATTTGCACCAAGGGTGTGAAGGACCCTTTCGAAGTTCCAGAGGTGAGGTGTGATCAGCCTCGAGACGCCTCAGTGGAAATGGGCCTCATCTCGCCTGGAGGGGAGAACCTCCTGGATTTTCTCGAGTTGCGGCAGGTCTTCTCGAGTTACGACGGGGACCTCAGGGACCCGCTCTGGTGGCCTCAGGAAAGGCCAGTCCCCATGCGAGTTGCTAGGGGACCTCTCGGGATTCCTCTCCCGTCCATGTCGGGGCCTCAGTCCTTGTGTGGAGTCGGGGCCGGAACCTGAGGATTGCTCTCCAGTGTTGCCATGGATCTTGGGGTGCTTCTGAGTCTCCCCAGGGGAGTCAGGCCTCGTCTCGAGTGGGGGCATGCACGTGCGCTTTCCTCCCGAGCTGCAGCAGTAGTGTCACGCTTCCTGTCACGTGGATCAAGGGATCTGTGGCTTTCCCTCGAGGCTGTCCCTCGAGGCTTTCCCACGAGGCTTTCCCACAGGGCTGTGCCACGTGCCACCTTGGTGTGAGTCGATCCTCGGCGTGAAAGACGAGCCGGTGTAGGGAAAAGAGGTTCCTCTGGAATGGACTGAGACATCTGGGGGACTCTTGGAATGGTGGCACGACCCTGGAGTTCCTCTCGCCGTTCCTATTGAGATGGCCTCCTCTTGAGATGCGACGGGAAGGCCGGGAACTCTTTCCCGACGAAGCAGGGAAAGGATCCCTCATCTCGAGCTACGAGGCGGAAACGGGGCTCCTCTGGATGTGGGCGGGACCCTCGTGATTCCTCTCGAGTGGAGACGGCTATGTCGGGGAACTTCTTGATTTGCACCAAGGGTGTGAAGGAGCCTTTCGAAGTTCCAGAGGTGAGGTGTGATCAGCCTCGAGACGCCTCAGCGGAAATGGGCCTCATCTCGCCTGGAGGGGAGAACCTCCTGGATTTTCTCGAGTTGCGGCAGGTCTTCTCTAGTTACGACGGGGACCTCAGGGACCCGCTCTGGTGGCCTCAGGAAAGGCCAGTCCCCATGCGAGTTGCTAGGGGACCTCTCGGGATTCCTCTCCCGTCCATGCCGGGGCCTCAGTCCTTGTGTGGAGTCGGGGCCGGAACCTGAGGATTCCTCTCCAGTGTTGCCATGGATCTTGGGGTGCTTCTGAGTCTCCCCAGGGGAGTCAGGCCTCGTCTCGAGTGGGGGCATGCACGTGCGCTTTCCTCCCGAGCTGCAGCAGTAGTGTCACGCTTCCTGTCACGTGGATCAAGGGATCTGTGGCTTTCCCTCGAGGCTGTCCCTCGAGGCTTTCCCACGAGGCTTTCCCACAGGGCTGTGCCACGTGCCACCTTGGTGTGAGTCGATCCTCGTCGTGAAAGACGAGCCGGTGAAGGGAAAAGAGGTTCCTCTGGAATGGACTGAGACATCTGGGGGACTCTTGGAATGGTGGCACGACCCTGGAATTCCTCTCGCCGGTCCTGTTGAGAGGGCCTCCTCTTGAGATGCGACGGGAACGCCGGGAACTCTTTCCCGACGAAGCAGGGAAAGGATCCCTCATCTCGAGCTACGAGGCGGAAACGGGGCTCCTCTGGATGTGGGCGGGACCCTCGTGATTCCTCTCGAGTGGAGACGGTTATGTCGGGGAACTTCTGGATTTGCACCAAGGGTGTGAAGGACCCTTTCGAAGTTCCAGAGGTGAGGTGTGATCAGCCTCGAGACGCCTCAGCGGAAATGGGCCTCATCTCGCCTGGAGGGGAGAACCTCCTGGATTTTCTCGAGTTGCGGCAGGTCTTCTCGAGTTACGACGGGGACCTCAGGGACCCGCTCTGGTGGCCTCAGGAAAGGCCAGTCCCCATGCGAGTTGCTAGGGGACCTCTCGGGATTCCTCTCCCGTCCATGCCGGGGCGTCAGTCCTTGTGTGGAGTCGGGGCCGGAACCTGAGGATTGCTCTCCAGTGTTGCCATGGATCTTGGGGTGCTTCTGAGTCTCCCCAGGGGAGTCAGGCCTCGTCTCGAGTGGGGGCATGCACGTGCGCTTTGCTCCCGAGCTGCAGCAGTAGTGTCACGCTTCCTGTCACGTGGATCAAGGGATCTGTGGCTTTCCCTCGAGGCTGTCCCTCGAGGCTTTCCCACGAGGCTTTCCCACAGGGCTGTGCCACGTGCCACCTTGGTGTGAGTCGATCCTCGGCGTGAAAGACGAGCCGGTGAAGGGAAAAGAGGTTCCTCTGGAATGGACTGAGACATCTGGGGGACTCTTGGAATGCTGGCTCGACCCTGGAGTTCCTCTCGCCGTTCCTGTTGAGAGGGCCTCCTCTTGAGATGCGACGGGAACGCCGGGAACTCTTTCCCGACGAAGCAGGGAAAGGATCCCTCATCTCGAGCTACGAGGCGGAAACGGGGCTCCTCTGGATGTGGGCGGGACCCTCGTGATTCCTCTCGAGTGGAGACGGGTATGTCGGGGAACTTCTTGATTTGCACCAAGGGTGTGAAGGAGCCTTTCGAAGTTCCAGAGGTGAGGTGTGATCAGCCTCGAGACGCCTCAGCGGAAATGGGCCTCATCTCGCCTGGAGGGGAGAACCTCCTGGATTTTCTCGAGTTGCGGCAGGTCTTCTCGAGTTACGACGGGGACCTCAGGGACCCGCTCTGGTGGCCTCAGGAAAGGCCAGTCCCCATGCGAGTTGCTAGGGGACCTCTCGGGATTCCTCTCCCGTCCATGCCGGGGCCTCAGTCCTTGTGTGGAGTCGGGGCCGGAACCTGAGGATTGCTCTCCAGTGTTGCCATGGATCTTGGGGTGCTTCTGAGTCTCCCCAGGGGAGTCAGGCCTCGTCTCGAGTGGGGGCATGCACGTGCGCTTTGCTCCCGAGCTGCAGCAGTAGTGTCACGCTTCCTGTCACGTGGATCAAGGGATCTGTGGCTTTCCCTCGAGGCTGTCCCTCGAGGCTTTCCCACGAGGCTTTCCCACAGGGCTGTGCCACGTGCCACCTTGGTGTGAGTCGATCCTCGGCGTGAAAGACGAGCCGGTGAAGGGAAAAGAGGTTCCTCTGGAATGGACTGAGACATCTGGGGGACTCTTGGAATGGTGGCACGACCCTGGAGTTCCTCTCGCCGGTCCTGTTGAGAGGGCCTCCTCTTGAGATGCGACGGGAACGCCGGGAACTCTTTCCCGACGAAGCAGGGAAAGGATCCCTCATCTCGAGCTACGAGGCGGAAACGGGGCTCCTCTGGATGTGGGCGGGACCCTCGTGATTCCTCTCGAGTGGAGACGGGTATGTCGGGGAACTTCTTGATTTGCACCAAGGGTGTGAAGGACCCTTTCGAAGTTCCAGAGGTGAGGTGTGATCAGCCTCGAGACGCCTCAGTGGAAATGGGCCTCATCTCGCCTGGAGGGGAGAACCTCCTGGATTTTCTCGAGTTGCGGCAGGTCTTCTCGAGTTACGACGGGGACCTCAGGGACCCGCTCTGGTGGCCTCAGGAAAGGCCAGTCCCCATGCGAGTTGCTAGGGGACCTCTCGGGATTCCTCTCCCGTCCATGTCAGGGCCTCAGTCCTTGTGTGGAGTCGGGGCCGGAACCTGAGGATTGCTCTCCAGTGTTGCCATGGATCTTGGGGTGCTTCTGAGTCTCCCCAGGGGAGTCAGGCCTCGTCTCGAGTGGGGGCATGCACGTGCGCTTTCCTCCCGAGCTGCAGCAGTAGTGTCACGCTTCCTGTCACGTGGATCAAGGGATCTGTGGCTTTCCCTCGAGGCTGTCCCTCGAGGCTTTCCCACGAGGCTTTCCCACAGGGCTGTGCCACGTGCCACCTTGGTGTGAGTCGATCCTCGGCGTGAAAGACGAGCCGGTGTAGGGAAAAGAGGTTCCTCTGGAATGGACTGAGACATCTGGGGGACTCTTGGAATGGTGGCACGACCCTGGAGTTCCTCTCGCCTTTCCTGTTGAGAGGGCCTCCTCTTGAGATGCGACGGGAACGCCGGGAACTCTTTCCCGACGAAGCAGGGAAAGGATCCCTCATCTCGAGCTACGAGGCGGAAACGGGGCTCCTCTGGATGTGGGCGGGACCCTCGTGATTCCTCTCGAGTGGAGACGGCTATGTCGGGGAACTTCTGGATTTGCACCAAGGGTGTGAAGGACCCTTTCGAAGTTCCAGAGGTGAGGTGTGATCAGCCTCGAGACGCCTCAGCGGAAATGGGCCTCATCTCGCCTGGAGGGGAGAACCTCCTGGATTTTCTCGAGTTGCGGCAGGTCTTCTCGAGTTACGACGGGGACCTCAGGGACCCGCTCTGGTGGCCTCAGGAAAGGCCAGTCCCCATGCGAGTTGCTAGGGGACCTCTCGGGATTCCTCTCCCGTCCATGCCGGGGCCTCAGTCCTTGTGTGGAGTCGGGGCCGGAACCTGAGGATTGCTCTCCAGTGTTGCCATGGATCTTGGGGTGCTTCTGAGTCTCCCCAGGGGAGTCAGGCCTCGTCTCGAGTGGGGGCATGCACGTGCGCTTTGCTCCCGAGCTGCAGCAGTAGTGTCACGCTTCCTGTCACGTGGATCAAGGGATCTGTGGCTTTCCCTCGAGGCTGTCCCTCGAGGCTTTCCCACGAGGCTTTCCCACAGGGCTGTGCCACGTGCCACCTTGGTGTGAGTCGATCCTCGGCGTGAAAGACGAGCCGGTGAAGCGAAAAGAGGTTCCTCTGGAATGGACTGAGACATCTGGGGGACTCTTGGAATGCTGGCTCGACCCTGGAGTTCCTCTCGCCGTTCCTGTTGAGAGGGCCTCCTCTTGAGATGCGACGGGAACGCCGGGAACTCTTTCCCGACGAAGCAGGGAAAGGATCCCTCATCTCGAGCTACGAGGCGGAAACGGGGCTCCTCTGGATGTGGGCGGGACCCTCGTGATTCCTCTCGAGTGGAGACGGGTATGTCGGGGAACGTCTTGATTTGCACCAAGGGTGTGAAGGACCCTTTCGAAGTTCCAGAGGTGAGGTGTGATCAGCCTCGAGACGCCTCAGCGGAAATGGGCCTCATCTCGCCTGGAGGGGAGAACCTCCTGGATTTTCTCGAGTTGCGGCAGGTCTTCTCGAGTTACGACGGGGACCTCAGGGACCCGCTCTGGTGGCCTCAGGAAAGGCCAGTCCCCATGCGAGTTGCTAGGGGACCTCTCGGGATTCCTCTCCCGTCCATGTCGGGGCCTCAGTCCTTGTGTGGAGTCGGGGCCGGAACCTGAGGATTGCTCTCCAGTGTTGCCATGGATCCTGGGGTGCTTCTGAGTCTCCCCAGGGGAGTCAGGCCTCGTCTCGAGTGGGGGCATGCACGTGCGCTTTCCTCCCGAGCTGCAGCAGTAGTGTCACGCTTCCTGTCACGTGGATCAAGGGATCTGTGGCTTTCCCTCGAGGCTGTCCCTCGAGGCTTTCCCACGAGGCTTTCCCACAGGGCTGTGCCACGTGCCACCTTGGTGTGAGTCGATCCTCGGCGTGAAAGACGAGCCGGTGAAGGGAAAAGAGGTTCCTCTGGAATGGACTGAGACATCTGGGGGACTCTTGGAATGCTGGCTCGACCCTGGAGTTCCTCTCGCCGTTCCTGTTGAGAGGGCCTCCTCTTGAGATGCGACGGGAACGCCGGGAACTCTTTCCCGACGAATCAGGGAAAGGATCCCTCATCTCGAGCTACGAGGCGGAAACGGGGCTCCTCTGGATGTGGGCGGGACCCTCGTGATTCCTCTCGAGTGGAGACGGGTATGTCGGGGAACTTCTTGATTTGCACCAAGGGTGTGAAGGACCCATTCGAAGTTCCAGAGGTGAGGTGTGATCAGCCTCGAGACGCCTCAGCGGAAATGGGCCTCATCTCGCCTGGAGGGGACAACCTCCTGGATTTTCTCGAGTTGCGGCAGGTCTTCTCGAGTTACGACGGGGACCTCAGGGACCCGCTCTGGTGGCCTCAGGAAAGCCCAGTCCCCATGCGAGTTGCTAGGGGACCTCTCGGGATTCCTCTCCCATCCATGCCGGGGCCTCAGTCCTTGTGTGGAGTCGGGGCCGGAACCTGAGGATTCCTCTCCAGTGTTGCAATGGATCTTGGGGTGCTTCTGAGTCTCCCCAGGGGAGTCAGGCCTCGTCTCGAGTGGGGGCATGCACGTGCGCTTTCCTCCCGAGCTGCAGCAGTAGTGTCACGCTTCCTGTCACGTGGATCAAGGGATCTGTGGCTTTCCCTCGAGGCTGTCCCTCGAGGCTTTCCCACGAGGCTTTCCCACAGGGCTGTGCCACGTGCCACCTTGGTGTGAGTCGATCCTCGGCGTGAAAGACGAGTCGGTGAAGGGAAAAGAGTTTCCTCTGGAATGGACTGAGACATCTGGGGGACTCTTGGAATGGTGGCACGACCCTGGAGTTCCTCTCGCCGTTCCTGTTGAGAGGGCCTCCTCTTGAGATGCGACGGGAACGCCGGGAACTCTTTCCCGACGAAGCAGGGAAAGGATCCCTCATCTCGAGCTACGAGGCGGAAACGGGGCTCCTCTGGATGTGGCGGGACCCTCGTGATTCCTCTCGAGTGGAGACGGGTATGTCGGGGAACGTCTTGATTTGCACCAAGGGTGTGAAGGACCCTTTCGAAGTTCCAGAGGGGAGGTGTGATCAGCCTCGAGACGTCTCAGCGGAAATGGGCCTCATCTCGCCTGAAGGTGAGAACCTCCTGGATTTTCTCGAGTTGCGGCAGGTCTTCTCGAGTTACGACGGGGACCTCAGGGACCCGCTCTGGTGGCCTCAGGAAAGGCCAGTCCCCATGCGAGTTGCTAGGGGACCTCTCGGGATTCCTCTCCCGTCCATGCCGGGGCCTCAGTCCTTGTGTGGAGTCGGGGCCGGAACCTGAGGATTCCTCTCCAGGGTTGCCATGGATCTTGGGGTGCTTCTGAGTCTCCCCAGGGGAGTCAGGCCTCGTCTCGAGTGGGGGCATGCACGTGCGCTTTGCTCCCGAGCTGCAGCAGTAGTGTCACGCTTCCTGTCACGTGGATCAAGGGATCTGTGGTTTCCCTCGAGCCTGTCCCTCGAGGCTTTCACACGAGGCTTTCCCACAGGGCTGTGCCACGTGCCACCTTGGTGTGAGTCGATCCTCGGCGTGAAAGACGAGCCGGTGAAGGGAAAAGAGGTTCCTCTGGAATGGACTGAGACATCTGGGGGACTCTTGGAATGCTGGCTCGACCCTGGAGTTCCTCTCGCCGTTCCTGTTGAGAGGGCCTCCTCTTGAGATGCGACGGGAACGCCGGGAACTCTTTCCCGACGAAGCAGGGAAAGGATCCCTCATCTCGAGCTACGAGGCGGAAACGGGGCTCCTCTGGATGTGGGTGGGACCCTCGTGATTCCTCTCGAGTGGAGACGGGTATGTCGGGGAACTTCTTGATTTGCACCAAGGGTGTGAAGGACCCTTTCGAAGTTCCAGAGGTGAGGTGTGATCAGCCTCGAGACGCCTCAGCGGAAATGGGCCTCATCTCGCCTGGAGGGGACAACCTCCTGGATTTTCTCGAGTTGCGGCAGGTCTTCTCGAGTTACGACGGGGACCTCAGGGACCCGCTCTGGTGGCCTCAGGAAAGGCCAGTCCCCATGCGAGTTGCTAGGGGACCTCTCGGGATTCCTCTCCCATCCATGCCGGGGCCTCAGTCCTTGTGTGGAGTCGGGGCCGGAACCTGAGGATTCCTCTCCAGTGTTGCAATGGATCTTGGGGTGCTTCTGAGTCTCCCCAGAGTAGTCAGGCCTCGTCTCGAGTGGGGGCATGCACGTGCGCTTTCCTCCCGAGCTGCAGCAGTAGTGTCACGCTTCCTGTCACGTGGATCAAGGGATCTGTGGCTTTCCCTCGAGGCTGTCCCTCGAGGCTTTCACACGAGGCTTTCCCACAGGGCTGTGCCACGTGCCACCTTGGTGTGAGTCGATCCTCGGCGTGAAAGACGAGCCGGTGAAGGGAAAAGAGGTTCCTCTGGAATGGACTGAGACATCTGGGGGACTCTTGGAATGGTGGCACGACCCTGGAGTTCCTCTCGCCGTTCCTGTTGAGAGGGCCTCCTCTTGAGATGCGACGGGAACGCCGGGAACTCTTTCCCGACGAAGCAGGGAAAGGATCCCTCATCTCGAGCTACGAGGCGGAAATGGGGCTCCTCTGGATGTGGGCGGGACCCTCGTGATTCCTCTCGAGTGGAGACGGGTATGTCGGGGAACGTCTTGATTTGCACCAAGGGTGTGAAGGACCCTTTCGAAGTTCCAGAGGGGAGGTGTGATCAGCCTCGAGACGCCTCAGCGGAAATGGGCCTCATCTCGCCTGAAGGGGAGAACCACCTGGATTTTCTCGAGTTGCAGCAGGTCTTCTCGAGTTACGACGGGGACCTCAGGGACCCGCTCTGGTGGCCTCAGGAAAGGCCAGTCCCCATGCGAGTTGCTAGGGGACCTCTCGGGATTCCTCTCCCGTCCATGCCGGGGCCTCAGTCCTTGTGTGGAGTCGGGGCCGGAACCTGAGGATTCCTCTCCAGTGTTGCCATGGATCTTGGGGTGCTTCTGAGTCTCCCCAGGGGAGTCAGGCCTCGTCTCGAGTGGGGGCATGCACGTGCGCTTTCCTCCCGAGCTGCAGCAGTAGTGTCACGCTTCCTGTCACGTGGATCAAGGGATCTGTGGCTTTCCCTCGAGGCTGTCCCTCGAGGCTTTCCCACGAGGCATTTCCACAGGGCTGTGCCACGTGCCACCTTGGTGTGAGTCGATCCTCGGCGTGGAAGACGAGCCGGTGAAGGGAAAAGAGGTTCCTCTGGAATGGACTGAGACATCTGGGGGACTCTTGGAATGGTGGCACGACCCTGGAGTTCCTCTCGCCGTTCCTGTTGAGAGGGCCTCCTCTTGAGATGCGACGGGAACGCCGGGAACTCTTTCCCGACGAAGCAGGGAAAGGATCCCTCATCTCGAGCTACGAGGCGGAAACGGGGCTCCTCTGGATGTGGGTGGGACTCTCGTGATTCCTCTCGAGTGGAGACGGCTAGGTCGGGGAACTTCTTGATTTGCACCAAGGGTGTGAAGGAGCCTTTGAAAGTTCCAGAGGGGGGGTGTGATCAGCCTCGAGACGCCTCAGCGGAAATGGGCCTCATCTCGCCTGGAGGGGAGAACCTCCTGGATTTTCTCGAGTTGCGGCAGGTCTTCTTGAGTTACGACGGGGACCTCAGGGACCCGCTCTGGTGGCCTCAGGAAAGGCCAGTCCCCATGCGAGTTACTAGGGGACCTCTCGGGATTCCTCTCCCGTCCATGGCGGGGCCTCAGTCCTTGTGTGGAGTCGGGGCCGGAACCTGAGGATTCCTCTCCAGTGTTGCCATGGATCTTGGGGTGCTTCTGAGTCTCCCCAGGGGAGTCAGGCCTCGTCTCGAGTGGGGGCATGCACGTGCGCTTTGCTCCCGAGCTGCAGCAGTAGTGTCACGCTTCCTGTCACGTGGATCAAGGGATCTGTGGCTTTCCCTCGAGGCTGTCCCTCGAGGCTTTCCCACGAGGCTTTCCCACAGGGCTGTGCCATGTGCCACCTTGGTGTGAGTCGATCCTCGGCGTGAAAGACGAGCCGGTGAAGGGAAAAGAGGTTCCTCTGGAATGGACTGAGACATCTGGGGGACTCTTGGAATGGTGGCACGACCCTGGAGTTCCTCTCGCCGTTCCTGTTGAGAGGGCCTCCTCTTGAGATGCGACGGGAACGCCGGGAACTCTTTCCCGACGAAGCAGGGAAAGGATCCCTCATCTCGAGCTACGAGGCGGAAACGGGGCTCCTCTGGATGTGGGCGGGACCCTCGTGATTCCTCTCGAGTGGAGACGGCTATGTCGGGGAACTTCTTGATTTGCACCAAGGGTGTGAAGGAGCCTTTCGAAGTTCCAGAGGTGAGGTGTGATCAGCCTCGAGACGCCTCAGCGGAAATGGGCCTCATCTCGCCTGGAGGGGAGAACCTCCTGGATTTTCTCGAGTTGCGGCAGGTCTTCTCGAGTTACGACGGGGACCTCAGGGACCCGCTCTGGTGGCCTCAGGAAAGGCCAGTCCCCATGCGAGTTGCTAGGGGACCTCTCGGGATTCCTCTCCCGTCCATGCCGGGGCCTCAGTCCTTGTGTGGAGTCGGGGCCGGAACCTGAGGATTGCTCTCCAGTGTTGCCATGGATCTTGGGGTGCTTCTGAGTCTCCCCAGGGGAGTCAGGCCTCGTCTCGAGTGGGGGCATGCACGTGCGCTTTCCTCCCGAGCTGCAGCAGTAGTGTCACGCTTCCTGTCACGTGGATCAAGGGATCTGTGGCTTTCCCTCGAGGCTGTCCCTCGAGGCTTTCCCACGAGGCTTTCCCACAGGGCTGTGCCACGTGCCACCTTGGTGTGAGTCGATCCTCGGCGTGAAAGACGAGCCGGTGAAGGGAAAAGAGGTTCCTCTGGAATGGACTGAGACATCTGGGGGACTCTTGGAATGCTGGCTCGACCCTGGAGTTCCTCTCGCCGTTCCTGTTGAGAGGGCCTCCTCTTGAGATGCGACGGGAACGCCGGGAACTCTTTCCCGACGAAGCAGGGAAAGGATCCCTCATCTCGAGCTACGAGGCGGAAACGGGGCTCCTCTGGATGTGGGCGGGACCCTCGTGATTCCTCTCGAGTGGAGACGGGTATGTCGGGGAACTTCTTGATTTGCACCAAGGGTGTGAAGGAGCCTTTCGAAGTTCCAGAGGTGAGGTGTGATCAGCCTCGAGACGCCTCAGCGGAAATGGGCCTCATCTCGCCTGGAGGGGAGAACCTCCTGGATTTTCTCGAGTTGCGGCAGGTCTTCTCGAGTTACGACGGGGACCTCAGGGACCCGCTCTGGTGGCCTCAGGAAAGGCCAGTCCCCATGCGAGTTGCTAGGGGACCTCTCGGGATTCCTCTCCCGTCCATGCCGGGGCCTCAGTCCTTGTGTGGAGTCGGGGCCGGAACCTGAGGATTGCTCTCCAGTGTTGCCATGGATCTTGGGGTGCTTCTGAGTCTCCCCAGGGGAGTCAGGCCTCGTCTCGAGTGGGGGCATGCACGTGCGCTTTCCTCCCGAGCTGCAGCAGTAGTGTCACGCTTCCTGTCACGTGGATCAAGGGATCTGTGGCTTTCCCTCGAGGCTGTCCCTCGAGGCTTTCCCACGAGGCTTTCCCACAGGGCTGTGCCACGTGCCACCTTGGTGTGAGTCGATCCTCGGCGTGAAAGACGAGCCGGTGAAGGGAAAAGAGGTTCCTCTGGAATGGACTGAGACATCTGGGGGACTCTTGGAATGGTGGCACGACCCTGGAGTTCCTCTCGCCGTTCCTGTTGAGAGGGCCTCCTCTTGAGATGCGACGGGAACGCCGGGAACTCTTTCCCGACGAAGCAGGGAAAGGATCCCTCATCTCGAGCTACGAGGCGGAAACGGGGCTCCTCTGGATGTGGGCGGGACCCTCGTGATTCCTCTCGAGTGGAGACGGGTATGTCGGGGAACGTCTTGATTTGCACCAAGGGTGTGAAGGACCCTTTCGAAGTTCCAGAGGGGAGGTGTGATCAGCCTCGAGACGCCTCAGCGGAAATGGGCCTCATCTCGCCTGAAGGGGAGAACCTCCTGGATTTTCTCGAGTTGCGGCAGGTCTTCTCGAGTTACGACGGGGACCTCAGGGACCCGCTCTGGTGGCCTCAGGAAAGGCCAGTCCCCATGCGAGTTGCTAGGGGACCTCTCGGGATTCCTCTCCCGTCCATGCCGGGGCCTCAGTCCTTGTGTGGAGTCGGGGCCGGAACCTGAGGATTCCTCTCCAGTGTTGCCATGGATCTTGGGGTGCTTCTGAGTCTCCCCAGGGGAGTCAGGCCTCGTCTCGAGTGGGGGCATGCACGTGCGCTTTCCTCCCGAGCTGCAGCAGTAGTGTCACGCTTCCTGTCACGTGGATCAAGGGATCTGTGGCTTTCCCTCGAGGCTGTCCCTCGAGGCTTTCCCACGAGGCTTTTCCACAGGGCTGTGCCACGTGCCACCTTGGTGTGAGTCGATCCTCGGCGTGGAAGACGAGCCGGTGAAGGGAAAAGAGGTTCCTCTGGAATGGACTGAGACATCTGGGGGACTCTTGGAATGGTGGCACGACCCTGGAGTTCCTCTCGCCGTTCCTGTTGAGAGGGCCTCCTCTTGAGATGCGACGGGAACGCCGGGAACTCTTTCCCGACGAAGCAGGGAAAGGATCCCTCATCTCGAGCTACGAGGCGGAAACGGGGCTCCTCTGGATGTGGGCGGGACTCTCGTGATTCCTCTCGAGTGGAGACGGCTAGGTCGGGGAACTTCTTGATTTGCACCAAGGGTGTGAAGGAGCCTTTGAAAGTTCCAGAGGGGGGGTGTGATCAGCCTCGAGACGCCTCAGCGGAAATGGGCCTCATCTCGCCTGGAGGGGAGAACCTCCTGGATTTTCTCGAGTTGCGGCAGGTCTTCTTGAGTTACGACGGGGACCTCAGGGACCCGCTCTGGTGGCCTCAGGAAAGGCCAGTCCCCATGCGAGTTGCTAGGGGACCTCTCGGGATTCCTCTCCCGTCCATGCCGGGGCCTCAGTCCTTGTGTGGAGTCGGGGCCGGAACCTGAGGATTGCTCTCCAGTGTTGCCATGGATCTTGGGGTGCTTCTGAGTCTCCCCAGGTGAGTCAGGCCTCGTCTCGAGTGGGGGCATGCACGTGCGCTTTCCTCCCGAGCTGCAGCAGTAGTGTCACGCTTCCTGTCACGTGGATCAAGGGATCTGTGGCTTTCCCTCGAGGCTGTCCCTCGAGGCTTTCCCACGAGGCTTTCCCACAGGGCTGTGCCACGTGCCACCTTGGTGTGAGTCGATCCTCGGCGTGAAAGACGAGCCGGTGAAGGGAAAAGAGGTTCCTCTGGAATGGACTGAGACATCTGGGGGACTCTTGGAATGCTGGCTCGACCCTGGAGTTCCTCTCGCCGTTCCTGTTGAGAGGGCCTCCTCTTGAGATGCGACGGGAACGCCGGGAACTCTTTCCCGACGAAGCAGGGAAAGGATCCCTCATCTCGAGCTACGAGGCGGAAACGGGGCTCCTCTGGATGTGGGCGGGACCCTCGTGATTCCTCTCGAGTGGAGACGGGTATGTCGGGGAACGTCTTGATTTGCACCAAGGGTGTGAAGGACCCTTTCGAAGTTCCAGAGGGGAGGTGTGATCAGCCTCGAGACGCCTCAGCGGAAATGGGCCTCATCTCGCCTGGAGGGGAGAACCTCCTGGATTTTCTCGAGTTGCGGCAGGTCTTCTCGAGTTACGACGGGGACCTCAGGGACCCGCTCTGGTGGCCTCAGGAAAGGCCAGTCCCCATGCGAGTTGCTAGGGGACCTCTCGGGATTCCTCTCCCGTCCATGGCGGGGCCTCAGTCCTTGTGTGGAGTCGGGGCCGGAACCTGAGGATTGCTCTCCAGTGTTGTCATGGATCTTGGGGTGCTTCTGAGTCTCCCCAGGGGAGTCAGGCCTCGTCTCGAGTGGGGGCATGCACGTGCGCTTTCCTCCCGAGCTGCAGCAGTAGTGTCACGCTTCCTGTCACGTGGATCAAGGGATCTGTGGCTTTCCCTCGAGGCTGTCCCTCGAGGCTTTCCACGAGGCTTTCCCACAGGGCTGTGCCACGTGCCACCTTGGTGTGATTCGATCCTCGGCGTGAAAGACGAGCCGGTGAAGGGAAAAGAGGTTCCTCTGGAATGGACTGAGACATCTGGGGGACTCTTGTAATGCTGGCTCGACCCTGGAGTTCCTCTCGCCGTTCCTGTTGAGAGGGCCTCCTCTTGAGATGCAACGGGAACGCCGGGAACTCTTTCCCGACGAAGCAGGGAAAGGATCCCTCATCTCGAGCTACGAGGCGGAAACGGGGCTCCTCTGGATGTGGGCGGGACTCTCGTGATTCCTCTCGAGTGGAGACGGGTATGTCGGGGAACGTCTTGATTTGCACCAAGGGTGTGAAGGACCCTTTCGAAGTTCCAGAGGGGAGGTGTGATCAGCCTCGAGACGCCTCAGCGGAAATGGGCCTCATCTCGCCTGAAGGGGAGAACCTCATGGATTTTCTCGAGTTGCGGCAGGTCTTCTCGAGTTACGACGGGGACCTCAGGGACCCGCTCTGGTGGCCTCAGGAAAGGCCAGTCCCCATGCGAGTTGCTAGGGGACCTCTCGGGATTCCTCTCCCGTCCATGCCGGGGCCTCAGTCCTTGTGTGGAGTCGGGGCCGGAACCTGAGGATTCCTCTCCAGGGTTGCCATGGATCTTGGGGTGCTTCTGAGTCTCCCCAGGGGAGTCAGGCCTCGTCTCGAGTGGGGGCATGCACGTGCGCTTTGCTCCCGAGCTGCAGCAGTAGTGTCACGCTTCCTGTCACGTGGATCAAGGGATCTGTGGCTTTCCCTCGAGGCTGTCCCTCGAGGCTTTCCCACGAGGCTTTCCCACAGGGCTGTGCCACGTGCCACCTTGGTGTGAGTCGATCCTCGGCGTGAAAGACGAGCCGGTGAAGGGAAAAGAGGTTCCTCTGGAATGGACTGAGACATCTGGGGGACTCTTGGAATGCTGGCTCGACCCTGGAGTTCCTCTCGCCGATCCTGTTGAGAGGGCCTCCTCTTGAGATGCGACGGGAACGCCGGGAAATCTTTCCCGACGAAGCAGGGAAAGGATCCCTCATCTCGAGCTACGAGGCGGAAACGGGGCTCCTCTGGATGTGGGCGGGACCCTCGTGATTCCTCTCGAGTGGAGACGGGTATGTCGGGGAACTTCTTGATTTGCACCAAGGGTGTGAAGGAGCCTTTCGAAGTTCCAGAGGTGAGGTGTGATCAGCCTCGAGATGCCTCAGCGGAAATGGGCCTCATCTCGCCTGGAGGGGAGAACCTCCTGGATTTTCTCGAGTTGCGGCAGGTCTTCTCGAGTTACGACGGGGACCTCAGGGACCCGCTCTGGTGGCCTCAGGAAAGGCCAGTCCCCATGTGAGTTGCTAGGGGACCTCTCGGGATTCCTCTCCCGTCCATGCCGGGGCCTCAGTCCTTGTGTGGAGTCGGGGCCGGAACCTGAGGATTGCTCTCCAGTGTTGCCATGGATCTTGGGGTGCTTCTGAGTCTCCCCAGGGGAGTCAGGCCTCGTCTCGAGTGGGGGCATGCACGTGCGCTTTCCTCCCGAGCTGCAGCAGTAGTGTCACGCTTCCTGTCACGTGGATCAAGGGATCTGTGGCTTTCCCTCGAGGCTGTCCCTCGAGGCTTTCCCACGAGGCTTTCCCACAGGGCTGTGCCACGTGCCACCTTGGTGTGAGTCGATCCTCGGCGTGAAAGACGAGCCGGTGAAGGGAAAAGAGGTTCCTCTGGAATGGACTGAGACATCTGGGGGACTCTTGGAATGGTGGCACGACCCTGGAGTTCCTCTCGCCGTTCCTGTTGAGAGGGCCTCCTCTTGAGATGCGACGGGAACGCCGGGAACTCTTTCCCGACGAAGCAGGGAAAGGATCCCTCATCTCGAGCTACGAGGCGGAAACGGGGCTCCTCTGGATGTGGGCGGGACCCTCGTGATTCCTCTCGAGTGGAGACGGGTATGTCGGGGAACGTCTTGATTTGCACCAAGGGTGTGAAGGACCCTTTCGAAGTTCCAGAGGTGAGGTGTGATCAGCCTCGAGACGCCTCAGCGGAAATGGGCCTCATCTCGCCTGAAGGAGAGAACCTCCTGGATTTTCTCGAGTTGCGGCAGGTCTTCTCGAGTTACGACGGGGACCTCAGGGACCCGCTCTGGTGGCCTCAGGAAAGGCCAGTCCCCATGCGAGTTGCTAGGGGACCTCTCGGGATTCCTCTCCCGTCCATGCCGGGGCCTCAGTCCTTGTGTGGAGTCGGGGCCGGAACCTGAGGATTCCTCTCCAGGGTTGCAATGGATCTTGGGGTGCTTCTGAGTCTCCCCAGGGGAGTCAGGCCTCGTCTCGAGTGGGGGCATGCACGTGCGCTTTGCTCCCGAGCTGCAGCAGTAGTGTCACGCTTCCTGTCACGTGGATCAAGGGATCTGTGGCTTTCCCTCGAGGCTGTCCCTCGAGGCTTTCCCACGAGGCTTTCCCACAGGGCTGTGCCACGTGCCACCTTGGTGTGAGTCAATCCTCGGCGTGAAAGACGAGCCGGTGAAGGGAAAAGAGGTTCCTCTGGAATGGACTGAGACATCTGGGGGACTCTTGGAATGCTGGCTCCACCCTGGAGTTCCTCTCGCCGTTCCTGTTGAGAGGGCCTCCTGTTGAGATGCGACGGGAACGCCGGGAAATCTTTCCCGACGAAGCAGGGAAAGGATCCCTCATCTCGAGCTACGAGGCGGAAACGGGGCTCCTCTGGATGTGGGCGGGACCCTCGTGATTCCTCTCGAGTGGAGACGGGTATGTCGGGGAACTTCTTGATTTGCACCAAGGGTGTGAAGGAGCCTTTCGAAGTTCCAGAGGTGAGGTGTGATCAGCCTCGAGACGCCTCAGCGGAAATGGGCCTCATCTCGCCTGGAGGGGAGAACCTCCTGGATTTTCTCGAGTTGCGGCAGGTCTTCTCGAGTTACGACGGGGACCTCAGGGACCCGCTCTGGTGGCCTCAGGAAAGGCCAGTCCCCATGTGAGTTGCTAGGGGACCTCTCGGGATTCCTCTCCCGTCCATGCCGGGGCCTCAGTCCTTGTGTGGAGTCGGGGCCGGAACCTGAGGATTGCTCTCCAGTGTTGCCATGGAACTTGGGGTGCTTCTGAGTCTCCCCAGGGGTGTCAGGCCTCGTCTCGAGTGGGGGCATGCACGTGCGGTTTCCTCCCGAGCTGCAGCAGTAGTGTCACGCTTCCTGTCACGTGGATCAAGGGATCTGTGGCTTTCCCTCGAGGCTGTCCCTGGAGGCTTTCCCACGAGGCTTTCCCACAGGGCTGTGCCACGTGCCACCTTGGTGTGAGTCGATCCTCGGCGTGAAAGACGAGCCGGTGAAGGGAAAAGAGGTTCCTCTGGAATGGACTGAGACATCTGGGGGACTCTTGGAATGGTGGCACGACCCTGGAGTTCCTCTCGCCGTTCCTGTTGAGAGGGCCTCCTCTTGAGATGCGACGGGAACGCCGGGAACTCTTTCCCGACGAAGCAGGGAAAGGATCCCTCATCTCGAGCTACGAGGCGGAAACGGGGCTCCTCTGGATGTGGGCGGGACCCTCGTGATTCCTCTCGAGTGGAGACGGGTATGTCGGGGAACGTCTTGATTTGCACCAAGGGTGTGAAGGACCCTTTCGAAGTTCCAGAGGGGAGGTGTGATCAGCCTCGAGACGCCTCAGCGGAAATGGGCCTCATCTCGCCTGAAGGGGAGAACCTCCTGGATTTTCTCGAGTTGCGGCAGGTCTTCTCGAGTTATGACGGGGACCTCAGGGACCCGCTCTGGTGGCCTCAGGAAAGGCCAGTCCCCATGCGAGTTGCTAGGGGACCTCTCGGGATTCCTCTCCCGTCCATGCCGGGGCCTCAGTCCTTGTGTGGAGTCGGGGCCGGAACCTGAGGATTCCTCTCCAGGGTTGCCATGGATCTTGGGGTGCTTCTGAGTCTCCCCAGGGGAGTCAGGCCTCGTCTCGAGTGGGGGCATGCACGTGCGCTTTCCTCCCGAGCTGCAGCAGTAGTGTCACGCTTCCTGTCACGTGGATCAAGGGATCTGTGGCTTTCCCTCGAGGCTGTCCCTCGAGGCTTTCCCACGAGGCTTTTCCACAGGGCTGTGCCACGTGCCACCTTGGTGTGAGTCGATCCTCGGCGTGGAAGACGAGCCGGTGAAGGGAAAAGAGGTTCCTCTGGAATGGACTGAGACATCTGGGGGACTCTTGGAATGGTGGCACGACCCTGGAGTTCCTCTCGCCGTTCCTGTTGAGAGGGCCTCCTCTTGAGATGCGACGGGAACGCCGGGAACTCTTTCCCGACGAAGCAGGGAAAGGATCCCTCATCTCGAGCTACGAGGCGGAAACGGGGCTCCTCTGGATGTGGGCGGGACTCTCGTGATTCCTCTCGAGTGGAGACGGCTAGGTCGGGGAACTTCTTGATTTGCACCAAGGGTGTGAAGGACCCTTTGAAAGTTCCAGAGTTGAGGTGTGATCAGCCTCGAGACGCCTCAGCGGAAATGGGCCTCATCTCGCCTGGAGGGGAGAACCTCCTGGATTTTCTCGAGTTGCGGCAGGTCTCCTTGAGTTACGACGGGGACCTCAGGGACCCGCTCTGGTGGCCTCAGGAAAGGCCACTCCCCATGCGAGTTACTAGGGGACCTCTCGGGATTCCTCTCCCGTCCATGGCGGGGCCTCAGTCCTTGTGTGGAGTCGGGGCCGGAACCTGAGGATTCCTCTCCAGTGTTGCCATGGATCTTGGGGTGCTTCTGAGTCTCCCCAGGGGAGTCAGGCCTCGTCTCGAGTGGGGGCATGCACGTGCGCTTTGCTCCCGAGCTGCAGCAGTAGTGTCACGCTTCCTGTCACGTGGATCAAGGGATCTGTGGCTTTCCCTCGAGGCTGTCCCTCGAGGCTTTCCCACGAGGCTTTCCCACAGGGCTGTGCCACGTGCCACCTTGGTGTGAGTCGATCCTCGGCGTGAAAGACGAGCCGGTGAAGGGAAAAGAGGTTCCTCTGGAATGGACTGAGACATCTGGGGGACTCTTGGAATGGTGGCACGACCCTGGAGTTCCTCTCGCCGTTCCTGTTGAGAGGGCCTCCTCTTGAGATGCGACGGGAATGCCGGGAACTCTTTCCCGACGAAGCAGGGAAAGGATCCCTCATCTCGAGCTACGAGGCGGAAACGGGGCTCCTCTGGATGTGGGCGGGACCCTCGTGATTCCTCTCGAGTGGAGACGGCTATGTCGGGGAACTTCTTGATTTGCACCAAGGGTGTGAAGGAGCCTTTCGAAGTTCCAGAGGTGAGGTGTGATCAGCCTCGAGACGCCTCAGCGGAAATGGGTCTCATCTCGCCTGGAGGGGAGAACCTCCTGGATTTTCTCGAGTTGCGGCAGGTCTTCTTGAGTTACGACGGGGACCTCAGGGACCCGCTCTGGTGGCCTCAGGAAAGGCCAGTCCCCATGCGAGTTGCTAGGGGACCTCTCGGGATTCCTCTCCCGTCCATGCCGGGGCCTCAGTCCTTGTGTGGAGTCGGGGCCGGAACCTGAGGATTGCTCTCCAGTGTTGCCATGGATCTTGGGGTGCTTCTGAGTCTCCCCAGGGGAGTCAGGCCTCGTCTCGAGTGGGGGCATGCACGTGCGCTTTCCTCCCGAGCTGCAGCAGTAGTGTCACGCTTCCTGTCACGTGGATCAAGGGATCTGTGGCTTTCCCTCGAGGCTGTCCCTCGAGGCTTTCCCACGAGGCTTTCCCACAGGGCTGTGCCACGTGCCACCTTGGTGTGAGTCGATCCTCGGCGTGAAAGACGAGCCGGTGAAGGGAAAAGAGGTTCCTCTGGAATGGACTGAGACATCTGGGGGACTCTTGGAATGGTGGCACGACCCTGGAGTTCCTCTCGCCGTTCCTGTTGAGAGGGCCTCCTCTTGAGATGCGACGGGAACGCCGGGAACTCTTTCCCGACGAAGTAGGGAAAGGATCCCTCATCTCGAGCTACGAGGCGGAAACGGGGCTCCTCTGGATGTGGGCGGGACCCTCGTGATTCCTCTCGAGTGGAGACGGCTATGTCGGGGAACTTCTTGATTTGCACCAAGGGTGTGAAGGAGCCTTTCGAAGTTCCAGAGGTGAGGTGTGATCAGCCTCGAGACGCCTCAGCGGAAATGGGCCTCATCTCGCCTGGAGGGGAGAACCTCCTGGATTTTCTCGAGTTGCGGCAGGTCTTCTTGAGTTACGACGGGGACCTCAGGGACCCGCTCTGGTGGCCTCAGGAAAGGCCAGTCCCCATGCGAGTTGCTAAGGGACCTCTCGGGATTCCTCTCCCGTCCATGCCGGGGCCTCAGTCCTTGTGTGGAGTCGGGGCCGGAACCTGAGGATTGCTCTCCAGTGTTGCCATGGATCTTGGGGTGCTTCTGAGTCTCCCCAGGGGAGTCAGGCCTCGTCTCGAGTGGGGGCATGCACGTGCGCTTTCCTCCCGAGCTGCAGCAGTAGTGTCACGCTTCCTGTCACGTGGATCAAGGGATCTGTGGCTTTCCCTCGAGGCTGTCCCTCGAGGCTTTCCCACGAGGCTTTCCCACAGGGCTGTGCCACGTGCCACCTTGGTGTGAGTCGATCCTCGGCGTGAAAGACGAGCCGGTGAAGGGAAAAGAGGTTCCTCTGGAATGGACTGAGACATCTGGGGGACTCTTGGAATGCTGGCTCGACCCTGGAGTTCCTCTCGCCGTTCCTGTTGAGAGGGCCTCCTCTTGAGATGCGACGGGAACGCCGGGAACTCTTTCCCGACGAAGCAGGGAAAGGATCCCTCATCTCGAGCTACGAGGCGGAAACGGGGCTCCTCTGGATGTGGGCGGGACCCTCGTGATTCCTCTCGAGTGGAGACGGGTATGTCGGGGAACTTCTTGATTTGCACCAAGGGTGTGAAGGAGCCTTTCGAAGTTCCAGAGGTGAGGTGTGATCAGCCTCGAGACGCCTCAGCGGAAATGGTCCTCATCTCGCCTGGAGGGGAGAACCTCCTGGATTTTCTCGAGTTGCGGCAGGTCTTCTCGAGTTACGACGGGGACCTCAGGGACCCGCTCTGGTGGCCTCAGGAAAGGCCAGTCCCCATGCGAGTTGCTAGGGGACCTCTCGGGATTCCTCTCCCGTCCATGCCGGGGCCTCAGTCCTTGTGTGGAGTCGGGGCCGGAACCTGAGGATTGCTCTCCAGTGTTGCCATGGATCTTGGGGTGCTTCTGAGTCTCCCCAGGGGAGTCAGGCCTCGTCTCGAGTGGGGGCATGCACGTGCGCTTTCCTCCCGAGCTGCAGCAGTAGTGTCACGCTTCCTGTCACGTGGATCAAGGGATCTGTGGCTTTCCCTCGAGGCTGTCCCTCGAGGCTTTCCCACGAGGCTTTCCCACAGGGCTGTGCCACGTGCCACCTTGGTGTGAGTCGATCCTCGGCGTGAAAGACGAGGCGGTGTTGGGAAAAGAGGTTCCTCTGGAATGGACTGAGACATCTGGGGGACTCTTGGAATGGTGGCACGACCCTGGAGTTCCTCTCGCCGTTCCTGTTGAGAGGGCCTCTTCTTGAGATGCGACGGGAACGCCGGGAACTCTTTCCCGACGAAGCAGGGAATGGATCCCTCATCTCGAGCTACGAGGCGGAAACGGGGCTCCTTTGGATGTGGGCGGGACTCTCGTGATTCCTCTCGAGTGGAGACGGCTAGGTCGGGGAACTTCTTGATTTGCACCAAGGGTGTGAAGGAGCCTTTCGAAGTTCCAGAGGTGAGGTGTGATCAGCCTCGAGACGCCTCAGCGGAAATGGGCCTCATCTCGCCTGGAGGGGAGAACCTCCTGGATTTTCTCGAGTTGCGGCAGGTCTTCTCGAGTTACGACGGGGACCTCAGGAACCCGCTCTGGTGGCCTCAGGAAAGGCCAGTCCCCATGCGAGTTGCTAGGGGACCTCTCGGGATTCCTCTCCCGTCCATGGCGGGGCCTCAGTCCTTGTGTGGAGTCGGGGCCGGAACCTGAGGATTGCTCTCCAGTGTTGTCATGGATCTTGGGGTGCTTCTGAGTCTCCCCAGGGGAGTCAGGCCTCGTCTCGAGTGGGGGCATGCACGTGCGCTTTCCTCCCGAGCTGCAGCAGTAGTGTCACGCTTCCTGTCACGTGGATCAAGGGATCTGTGGCTTTCCCTCGAGGCTGTCCCTCGAGGCTTTCCCACGAGGCTTTCCCACAGGGCTGTGCCACGTGCCACCTTGGTGTGAGTCAATCCTCGTCGTGAAAGACGAGCCGGTGAAGGGAAAAGAGGTTCCTCTGGAATGGACTGAGACATCTGGGGGACTCTTGTAATGCTGGCTCGACCCTGGAGTTCCTCTCGCCGTTCCTGTTGAGAGGGCCTCCTCTTGAGTTGCGACGGGAACGCCGGGAACTCTTTCCCGACGAAGCAGGGAAAGGATCCCTCATCTCGAGCTACGAGGCGGAAACGGGGCTCCTCTGGATGTGGGCGGGACCCTCGTGATTCCTCTCGAGTGGAGACGGGTATGTCGGGGAACGTCTTGATTTGCACCAAGGGTGTGAAGGACCCTTTCGAAGTTCCAGAGGGGAGGTGTGATCAGCCTCGAGACGCCTCAGCGGAAATGGGCCTCATCTCGCCTGAAGGGGAGAACCTCCTGGATTTTCTCGAGTTGCGGCAGGTCTTCTCGAGTTACGACGGGGACCTCAGGGACCCGCTCTGGTGGCCTCAGGAAAGGCCAGTCCCCATGCGAGTTGCTAGGGGACCTCTCGGGATTCCTCTCCCGTCCATGCCGGGTCCTCAGTCCTTGTGTGGAGTCGGGGCCGGAACCTGAGGATTCCTCTCCAGGGTTGCCATGGATCTTGGGGTGCTTCTGAGTCTCCCCAGGGGAGTCAGGCCTCGTCTCGAGTGGGGGCATGCACGTGCGCTTTGCTCCCGAGCTGCAGCAGTAGTGTCACGCTTCCTGTCACGTGGATCAAGGGATCTGTGGCTTTCCCTCGAGGCTGTCCCTCGAGGCTTTCCCACGAGGCTTTCCCACAGGGCTGTGCCACGTGCCACCTTGGTGTGAGTCGATCCTCGGC